>NC_069384.1:35241250-37707500 GCF_027475565.1 Acinonyx jubatus
GTTGGTTGTTTATGGTTTTTAAGTCTGTGAATTGCCCTGGGATAGATATAGTGAAGAAAAATATATTTATAGTTAGAAATTGTGCAAGAAACACATCTAAGATTTACTTGACAAAGCTGTGTGAATTAGTGAGATATTGTTAAGAAAGGGAACGAGAGGGGCGCCTGGGTGTCTCAGTCGGTTAAGCGTCCGACTTTGGCTCAGGTCATGATCTCAAGGTCCGTGAGTTCGAGCCCTGTGTCGGGCTCTGTGCTGACAGCTCAGAGCCTGGAGCCTGCTTCGGATTCTGTGTCTCCCTCTCTCTCTGACCCTCTGCCGTTCATGCTCTGTCTCTCTCTGTCTCAAAAATAAATAAACATTAAAAAAAATTTTAAAAATAAAAAAAGAAAGGGAACGAGATACTCTAATTCTTGTACAAGGAGAATATATGAGGAAAAGACTAATAAGTAAAATATGTAACATGCCAATTTGGCTTTCAACATGATTGATAAAAACTGATTCTCATTTTATGGATTTGGCAAAAGGGAATAATTTTATGGATTTAGCAAAAGGGAATAACATCTGTGTGAGAGGCTTTTTAGATCCCTGGTATCTTGCTTTCCCTAAGCAATAATATAAATAACTCAAAGTGGAAAGAGAAATGAAGCATGGAAAAAATTCCAGTTCTTCATACTGGCATATGGATTTTCCCTGGTGATTTAATAAGGTGGGCAACTCTGCAAAGGACTGGCGCACATAGCATCACTTGGCGAGTCAAAGTTAATTGACGTGGCTAAAGCCGAATCTTCTATGTTGAATATACACATACACAGATACCCCCCACCACTACAACCCCGTATCCTATAGGAATGTTATTAGACTTACTTATATATTTTATATAACACCTTGCGTTCCTTGAAGGAAAAGTGTTACAAAAAACAAAAACAAACATATATATACGTGTATATATATATACGTATATGTATATACACGTATATATATGTATATACATATACATATATGTACATATATGTATATACATATACGTATATGTACATATATGTATATATACATATATATACATATATATATATACACATCTATATATACACATCTATATATATATATGTGTGTGTATATATATATATATATATATATATAGTGGGTTTTCAGGGCACCTGGATGCCTCTGTTAGTTGAGCACCTGACTCTTGATTTCAGCTCAGGTTGTAATCTCCCAGTTTGTGAGTTCAAGACCCACTGTAGACTCTGAGCTGACAGTGCAGAACCTGTTTGGATTTCTCTCTCTCTGCCCCTCCCCGCTTTCTCTTTCTCTCTCTCTCTCTGTCTCAAAATAAACAAAAAATGGGTTCTCCCAGAAAGAAAATATTGCTCTCTAATCAACACTTTTTGTTTCTTGGAATTAAAAAATTACCAAAAGAAGGAAAATGCAACACAAAGCAGAAAGTGCTCAAAATCTTCCAAGTTTCTTGTTACTTCTCAGTCACTCATCCTTGACAAGTTAAGCTAAGTAGGTTCTATCACATAAATGTGGAAGAAAGTATAGGGAACCTGAAAAGGCTTCTGGGATATTAAATGAGGTGCATAGACAACGCAAACATCATTTCAGCCAATAGTTTCTAAACCCACCCCAGAAAAGCTTTCACTTTAGCATTAGGCTGGGTGAAACATCCCTGCTTCATGTTTACACGTAACCCATCTGCAGGCGATGATGCAAATAGAACAACATGTTTGTATATAAATCATCCCCTAGATCATCAAACCTGATGTCGTAGTTCCAACTCCCTGGTCTCAGGGGTTATAAATGCTGATTTACAGCCCCATTATCTACTGATAACAAAGGAGAACATAACTGATTTCCAGAAACGGTTCACACATGCAGCTCCCAGGTTCTTGAAAAACCGCTCACGATGAGAAAATGTTTCTGTCACAAAAACAGAGTTGTTCATTTTCTTCAAGACAATCCCATAGCAGCATCTGTGAGCTGGAATGTGGTCAGGAAGAGAGAAGTTGTCCTCTTCCTTTCCCGAGACCTTCTTCCCCTCTCTGATGTCAGATTTTCCTGACACTTAGAATCCAGACTTGGAGGAAGAAGCTATTGATAAAGGACTTCAGGAAGGGGATCCATCCATGTCTAGGCCACTGCCTTCAGGATTGGTTACAAATCTTACATTTTACTCAGGAAGTCTGGGGGCCACAAGGCTCTGAGTCACTGTCTTGTGAGGCACTGAATAACTTGGAACTTCATTCAGTGTATTCTGAGGAAATATAGCCTTGGGTCCTGCCCTGTGAGGAAGATTCTGGTAGATTCTTATTAGGGACAGCCTGGGGAACTCGGGAACAGGTGGTGGTGGCTTACATATTTTTGTCTTGCTAAATAGTGGCTTGATTGAGATATATTTTACATATGACACAATTTACCCACTTAAAGTATTCAATTCGATAGGTTTTTAGTATTTCTATCACTCCTAAAACCTGGAACCTGGTAGCAGTCACTACCCATTTCCTCCACCTTCCCTGCACCCCCACCCCAGCTCTAAGGCAACCACTATTCTGTATAGATTAGACTCTTCTGAACAGCTTATACAAATTGAGTTATTTATGTGTGGTCCTTTGTGACTGGCTTCTTTTACTTAGCATAATCTTTTCAAGGTCCATCTATGTTGTAGCATGAGTGAGTACTTCATTCTTTCTCATGACTGAATGACATTCCATTGTGTGGATATACATTTTGTTTATCCATTCATCAGCTCACAGACATTTGAGTTGTTTCTACTTTTTGACTTTTACAAATAGTCCCGTTAGGAACATTGGTGTATACAAGATTGAAGATAGTACAATATTACTGAGAATATCTCTGTATTTATGTTAGGAAATCTGCAGTCTCTTTTAAATGCAGTATTTTCTAATGTTTGCTATAGGGAATTTAACATGTCACACTACATTGTCCCTATGGCTTCCTCTTTTTTTTTTTTTTTTTTTTTTGGTTTCCTCTTTGGAAATTTTTAAAACCTGGTTATTCTGTCTCTCAACTGCTCTATTTAAATAAAGCATTGTGTGATCAACGAGCTTTTGGTTAAGCAATGTAATCTAATTAAAATATTAAAAAATATGTATTTTTAGAAGGGCAGACTGCATAAAGTTTAGGAGCTCCACTCACCATATAATATGTTGGCCCTAAACGTATTGTAATTTTTCATGTTGGCCATTGTCAAGAGTTCTGCTATTAATCACGTGGGGCATGTGGTGAGAGGAAACAGTTGGCATCGGTGTTCTGCATTTTTAGCAAAGTGGAAGATGCTGAGTTTGACATTTGCAGAATCGCTTTACATCTAGTATATATTTAGTGACTCCTTGCTGAATGTAAAACAAAATTCCGTGAGGTGGCATATTTGTATTTGATGAATCAAATGTGGTCCCTGACCTCGTATGGCAGTATGTTACATTGCAGCAATCAGGCGTGCATAAAACTGAGATAGCCAGATGATTCTTAGGGAGAAAGGAAGAAGTAGGAGTGTGTTGAGTGTGGGAGTATTCAGGTTGATTATTATAAACGTGGTAGGGAGCCTGAGAAAACATTTACTATTCCGTATTTCCTAAATTTATTTGTCCATAAGCCTCTATGGGGAAGAGTAATCTTTCATTATCAGCCTTGTTTTGAACATGGTAAAAATACACACACACACACACACACACACACACACACACACACACACTCTTCTCCTGCTCCTTTGATGGTAACTCTTTGTCCTCCTCTCTTTTCTTCTCCTTCTTCATTTTCTCCTTCTTCTCTTCCTTCTTCTTTCCTTCTTAATTTTTGCTAGGCATGTGTTTCGGAGTCGAGACTTCTCTTGTGTTGGATGATAAAAGAATGTTGGATATATGAAGCTTTTTAAAATTCCATCCTAGAAATGTGGTCAATGAAGAAGAGTCCTTAGTGGTTTAGAGAAATCCTATAGGGGCTTTGAATACTTACTTGGATGGCCAGAGGATCATTCAAAACAATATATAGGCAATTGCCATGTGTAGTGAACACTGAGGATATTTAATTTAGGAAATACTGATGTCTAGGAAATAGAAGTCTGTAGCCAAATAGATAACACAGACAAGGTTGAACAAAAAACATTGCTTACCAGAATGTCCAGTCTCATTGAAAATTTTCTAACTATTCTATTTTTATACATGTTGCCCAGAATATACATGACTTGCAATAATTGCATGTCTTTTTAGAACAATAACATTGGATAGAGCTAGTACAACTACATAAAGGATATTCTAGAATTTGTTGAGCATGTTTTTGATTATTACCATTGGGAGGATACTATTGCTAGACACCTTGCAATGATCATGGTGGGCTATCTTAATGAGGAGTTGTCAATCATGTGTGTGAAAATGTTGGCTAATAAGACAAGAAGAATAAAAATAATTCATAGTGAAAACTCAAGTGTTTTTTCGTACAATTTTAATAAGTACCTAGAATTTCCTAAGAATACAACTAAAATTAAGGGTAGCTAGTACTTCATTTTGTTCAATTTGTACTTCGAGTTTATCACCATTCTGTAGTCTTATCATGAACAAAAACTATGTCCGTCACATTTGAATCATGAGAACAGCACACCTGTCTGCACTGGTAGCTGTAGCATTAGGTTTAAGCATTTCCCTATGTTGTTATATTTTCCATTGTAATATGCTTGAGCAGTTGCTTATTAGAATTTATATTGTTTTACTTTCAGTTACCTTCCTTCTATGTATTCTTTATTTTACTAGCACAGTGTTATAGTGATGTGCATTTTTTGAAATTATTTGTACAAATTTATTATGGTATTTATGACTTTTATTTCAGGATAGAAAAAGGATTTTATAAAAATATTATATAAAGAGTGAAAACTCTTACAGGGTTGAAAAGTGCTACCTGTGGAGAGAGTTTTAAAAAATCCTTATTTCCCTCATGTTCTATAGGTATCACAGACTGACAGGCAGAGTAAGGAGGGATCACCTGTTACCTCAAGTCCTTATAGAGGACTCTTGAGTCCTGGAAAGTTTCTTTTTTTTTCCAGTGATGACATAGCAAGTTAGGGTAGTGATAAGAGTAGAAACTATCTCTTAAATTTAGAGAGTTTTCAACTTAAATAGAAATAACAAGCCATTGTAGATTAGAAAGTTGCTTTATAGATTAGGTAGATCAGAAACTTGTTCTACAGATGAAGAATTGGGACTGGAGAAACTTGCCTAACTGGAGTTATGTGTAATTTACATTGCTGCCCAGGCTGTACATTTTGATGTTTCACTATGGTAGGTCTTTATGCGTTTGTACATTTTTTCTGCTCTGTATTATATGCTGGTAATGCCAAAAATACCCATGATTACTATGATAAGTCAAAGGCATAATAATTGTTATTATAGTTATTAGCTTTAAAGATTTTGATTTACATTCCTAAGTACATAATAAACCCTACCAGTCACACATAAAACAAGTTGGAAATGATTTTCAAACATGTGATCAAGTTAAGCACATATTACTGTGTTCTGACCAAAGAACCGAAGGATCAAATAAATACCAAACAAAAGTGGAAATCATGTGTTCATATATAAAGGGTAAAATAATTTTACATATATTATCGCTTTCTTTGGATTTAATTTATAAAACTGCAGTTTATTTTCCAATGTTGTTATAGTTATGAATTAAACCAAATTAGATGCACCTGTTATTTATATTCTGTTTCTGAATTAAAGCAATAGTAACATTTTTTTTTGTTGAAGTGGCAGTGTTTTCCTTATTTCTTATTTTAAAAGGTGAAAGTCACTACACTTATAATTGAATAGTGGCAGCAGAAAGTAGGAAGAAGATTTATGTGTTCTCAAGCAGAGGAAAATTATGAATAGAAAAATTTGGCTCAGTTCCATAATAGATTTCCAATTTTTTACCTGATTAGTTGTGAGATAATTCTAAATGGGAGTCATGAGTACTTTGCCTTCTAAAATAGACCAGAAAATGCTGATGAAATCCTTTATTCTCATTGTCAATATCAATGCAAATAAGGAAACTAAAGTTTTCTTTTTTCTGTTATGAAGTACATAGAGCAGATAAAGGAATTTTAAAATATTCTATGAAGATTCATACATACACAAACAATATAAGAAATCAACTACTTTTCAGAATTGCTAGTTTTTATTGAATGCATTTGGAAAAACCCCAAAGACTGTGGAGTCTTTCAAACATGTATGAACTGAGAATATTGAACTTTACATTCCAAAGAGTGAATTATTATATTTAAATGCAATTGTATTGTTTTAATGGTTTTGACTTAAAAATACCATTTATTGACTCCTTCCAAAAAGAAAAGAGTAGATATTTTTTTTCTTATTCTGGCTGTTAGTAAAACAAAAAATCTTGCCTGCTAGTATAATATCTCTGGATATTATGTATAAAACAAACCAAGAAGACACAGAAAGCTGTAGAAAAATAAATAGAAAAACTCGTGACCCCTGGACACAAAACCAACATGGTTTTTAATTTTCTAGCCTCCCCCCCCCCCACCTTATTCAACCTGAATAGGTGCTGGAGAATCCATTACCCTGGAAATGCCAATAGATACAAATTAAAAAAAAAAAAAAAAAAAAGGCCCAACCGAAGCATTTTCTTTACAGCCAAAGGGCCAGGAAATAAGAAACTTATCAAGACAGAAAACCTTTAGAAAAATAACTGCTCCATTGCACCCCAATGCCAAAACAAAACTATTGTGAGCTCCTAAACCACCAGTGATTAAGTAGGGAACACAGACTTTTCTACTCTGGCTAGGTACTGGCCAACCTCTCAACCTATTAGAATAGTATCGAAGACTGAATAGGGAGTCTGGACTTTTACCTCCACCTGGAACACACCTCCCTCACATTTGTGTCAGAGAAGGCCACCTTGGGGAGTATTAACAAGGCATTGCTACTCTCCAAGCCCAGGAGTATCTGTGGAGGGGCTACTGGGGAACTGAAAATCTCCTTCACACACAGCAATGATGAGTTCCTCCTCCTCCAAGTGGAAGCTGAGTGGTAAAGTTGGGCTTCTATCCCCACTGGGCAGAGAATGCCATCTAAAATAGAAAGTTTAACTAAAATCCACAAGCACATGACATTACACCTACAGGCCCAGGTTTCAATAAGAAAAATCACTCATCACACTAGGAACCAGATAGATCTCAAACTGAACACAAAAAGACAATAGTTGCCAATACCAAGATGATAGGAATATTAGAATGATCTGACAAAGATATTTTTGAAAATCAAAAATTCTTTGACCACCTATCATGAATGTACTTAAAATGAATGAAAAAATATCCAGTCTCACCAAAAAACATAGATAACCTCAGCAAAGAAATAGAAGACATAACAGAACCAAATGTTAATTTTAGAACTGAAAATACAACATCAATAAATAGCTCAGTGGATGGCCTGAACAGGACAATGGAAGGAACTGGAAAAAAATAATTAACTTAAAAATAGATCAATAGAAACTAATCAGTGCAGCAAAAACAACAAACAAAAACAATCAAACAAACAAAACCAACATAAAAGCAGAGCCTCAGAGACGTGTGGGACTACAACCAATTATCTAACATTGGAGTCATTGAAGGACTGGGAGGAGTAAGTAGAGCAAGAGAATGGGACTGAACAGTCACTAAAATTACAGTGACTGAAAATATCCTAAGGTTGACAGAAGTTTTAAATTTACAGATTCAAAGCTGAGCAAATCCCAAGCAGAATATGCTGTCTATAAGAAACTCCATTTATATACCATTCTTGAATCAGGATAAAATTATAGAAATGGAGAAGAGGTTAGTGGTCTCCAGGATCATAAAAGAGTAGGGTCTAAGTGGAAGTCCGTGGGGTGCCTGCATGGCTCAGTCAGTTAAACATCCAACTTCAGGGCAGGTCATGATCTCACAGTTCATGAGGTCAAGGGTCATGTCAGGCTCTGTGCTGACAGCTGGGAACCTGGAGCCTGCTTGGGATTCTAGGTCTCCGTCTCTCTTTGCCCCTCCCCCACTCAGGCTCTGTCTCTCTCTCTCTCTCTCTCAAAAAATAAGTAAACATAAAAAAATTTTAAGAGGAAGTAGGTGAATCTATAAATGACAATATGAAAGATTCTTATGATGATGGAAATGTTCATCTAGACTGCATCAATGTCAATGTCTGTATCATGATTTTGATATTTTACTAGTTTCCCAAGACGTTACCACAGAGGGAAACTGAGAGAAGAGTACACTAAGTCAGTCTATGTAATTTCCAAAAACTGCATGTGAATCTATAATTCTCTCAAAGTAAAAAGTTTAATTAAAAAATGTAACATTTAATTGTTTGTAAGAAAATATTCACTCTCATTTCCTCTCCTAAAAAGTTTGGCATCAGTCTTAAAATGTAGGTTTCATACATTTTAGTTGGCTCACAGGTTTGAATTTTAACTATTTTCCTTTTTGGTGGTAGTTAAATATTTGATTTCAACCAACTTGATTTTTATAATCCCTTAATTGTCAGGAGCTGAGCTGAGCTGAGCTGGAAAGAGCTGAGCTGCCAGGTATAGGAGTAGTAAATTACAACAACAAACCAGAATGAATCTTCAAGCATCTTGCCCCATAGTGTAATGTAAGCAGGAGGCCACACTGAAGAAAATGTCAGCTCTCCCACTGTCCATGTTTTCCCATGGACTAGCACCAAGCAAGGGTCAGGTGGGTCAGCACAGACGAAGGGAACTTTTCATGACCAGGAGGCATCTCCTGGCCAGTGGGGAGAGAGAGGGATAAGGATTAGGACTAGAAGATTACTGAGCATCCACTGAGTCAGTAGGGAAAAATGTCTCCAAGATTCCCTTCAGTCCCCACCTTAAGGAGGTCTCAACAGAATTCCCTGAGGAAGGAATGCAGATGAGCGTTTAGAGCATGATTGCGTGGGGAACTTGAATCCCTGACGGCCATTCCTTTCCGAGAAGGCAGTGGGAAGCTGTGCACAAGTCAGGTGTGGGGAGGGCAGCTTTGCCCTTGAAACTGGCAGGTAAAGCCTTGGTAATTGTAGCTGTTCAGACCTGAAAAAACACACATAGGATTTCAGCTCTTACTGATTATCCTATATAATCGTTTTTCTTCTTTTTACCTGATATTGAAATGATATCATCGTTGTTTTTATTAATTTGAATAAATAGTTTTTATGAGACACTTATTTAACGTGGACAACTCCAGCTCACTCAGAAATTGAAGAAAGAAAAGAAAAGACATGAAGCTTTCATGTTTGCTTTCCACTTTCTCTGGGCCTAGAGGAGTTGAGGGGCAGAATGTAAAAGCCAAGAGAACAAAAACAAGTTCACTTCAAATGAAAACTTTCACTCAAGTTTTTATTATTGGGAGCTTCAAGTCAAACATAAATCATACTATGTAAGCAAAATGTAAACACCGTTCTAATTTCTGTGGAATTTTATTTATTTAAAAAATCTAGAGTAACCTATTCAAATACGTTTAAATTTTCTTCTAGAATAATAAATTTTCTTGTTAAATATAAGTCCTGTCTGTCAACTTGGCTTCCAACTCCTATACAGGATGTTAATACTTATCACCACTGGAAATCTTCGTACTGGCTTCAGTTGTAAATATACATAATGTGACTCAGATGATTGTTTTTCCCCTACAGGAATAGAAAGTCAATAGAGATGCATTTTCTTACAGCTGACAATCCTTTTTCATAATCCTGATATTGTTATTATTAGTGTTTAGAATATTTTATAAAAGGACAAAAAGCAGAAAATGTCACACACATGATATCTCAATATGGGATTCAACATGCATATCAGATAATGTGAAGCACATGTCAATAAAAGGATTTTATTTTCATTGCTTAGTTTCTGGGTCATAGCGGTTGATATTCTAACAGAATAAGTTCAGTACTTTATATAAAACTCTTGAGAAGAATGTCTAGCTTTTTGCTTTTAATTATTCAAAAAACACCAGTCAGCCTTAGTATCACAGATCAAAAAGTAGAGTGCAGAACTGATAAAAAATAAGTAAGTCCATCTACTTTTTCTTGTATTCTAAAATTATCCATTAATCATATTTTAAATATAAACTTTAGTTTCATGTTTATAAATTTTGCCTCATATTCACAGAAATTATTCTTTAAGTTCCATTATGTTCATTGTAAAACCTCAAATATTTTGTCAATTTTAATGAAGGCCTATAACTCAAAATACAATAAGATATTTATATAAATATCAGGCAATCTCTTTACTCAGACCTCTGAAGGCATTAGAAATTATGAAGGCTAAATTTAAAAATACACAAACCTGGGTAATATTTAGTTTCTATTTCACATTAGTATATTTCTCATCTTTCATAAGAATATTCCTAACATCCCATCTTCCCACTGTGAGATTTCTGATAAGAAATACTAGAATTTAGGTGTCTCAAACACAATGTCACTGATATATTATGAAGAAGTGAAAATATTGCAATGATGAGTCCACGTATTAATGTATTTGCAGTTATAGAACTAATAATGTTAGGTGAGGACCAAGTAATAAATTTTTGAAGAAAGACACATGATATATAGAGAAAAAAATCATCACATTGCTTTTAAGCACCATCAACAATGCCAATTTCCAACACAATACAATCCAACCATCCCCAAAAGGTAATTTTGTTTAGCTTATCATAGACAAAGTGTACACAAGATTAAAATGACTGAATGTTTAGGGTGCCTGGGTGGCTCAATTGGTTACGCATCTGACTTTTTATTTCAGTTCAGGTCATGATCTCACGGTTCATGGGATCGAGTTCCATGTCAGGCACCATGCTGATAATGTGGAACCTGCATGGGATTCTCTCTCTCCCTCTCTGTGCCCTCTCTGCTCATGCACTCGCTCACTCTTAAAATAAATAAATAAACATTAAATAAAGTAAAAATAACTGAATGTTTTAAGTAGTAGAAAAACAGCCTAGTGAACATATAAACTTAAAAAATATATACAATGCAAAAGGTGATCCTCTTTATATAGATCAACAGAAACTGATTACCTTCGATGTGCTTATATTTGTGTCTTATAATTCTATTTATTAATTTATATAAACAAATATATATATATTTTAGAACTTGTGCATGAGTGGTTAAGAGAGGCGGGGTGGGGGGGAGAAAGAGAGAGAGAGAGAGAGAGAGAGAGAATCTTAAGTAGGGTCCATGCGCGGTGCAGAGCCCTAGATGGGGCTCTATCACACCACCCTGAGATCAAGACCTGAGTTGAGATCAAAAGGTGGAAGCTCAACTAGCTGAATCACCCCAAAATATTTTTATTTAACAGACATGTGGATATGCACATGTGTCTGTGCTTGTATTTAACCTTTAAATAGGTCAATGTGGTTATTTTCACCCTCTGAGGAATTTTTCTTTAATTTTCAAAGTCTTCTTTTGTCAATGTACCTATATATTTCACACTACTTTTTTTGTTGTTTTAACAGTTGATAACAAAGGGATAATGGCTACATCCTTGTTGTCTTTGTCTAACACATTTGAATGCTTTATTCAAAATTAATCCTATATTTTCATAGTATTATCTTAGGTATTAAAATTTAAAATCATAAACTAGCAATGAATCAATGAATTATGAAGAAATGTGTCTATTTAATGACACTTTCTATTCTATTAATAGGTTAGGCTTGTAAAAATGGAATACTTCTCATGAAACTAGAAATCATCATGTTGGTTTATGTGTTCTATAATAGATGTTGTTATAGCCTGAATTTCATGCCCTTTTATTTATTTTCTTGTGATGTCGACACACACACACACACACACAAGCTAATAATTTATTCAATATTTTATTTAAACAATAAAACTCATGAAGTTATCATAAAAAGCAGTTATTATACGTTGCCATTTAAGAGAAAATTCCTTCCAAAGTCACTATAATAAATATTCATTTCCTTATAGACTATGCAAAGAGATCATTATTAGTGCAATTTATGATTCAGTCTATATTATTTTAATATATTAATGATTTTTTAAAACAATCTTAATCCATAGAAAGGATGATTGAAAGTAACATGAATATGAAGGATTTTGGGGAAAAAATGTTGGGAGAAGTAATGTATGTGAACCTTGCTACAAATGAGTGCCCTATTAAATGTTATTTTGTGACAACTTAATTGAAATATTAATATCCAGGGGCACCAAATGGCTCAGTTGGTTACTGGCTGACTTCAGCTTAGGTCATGATCTCAAGGTTCATGAGTTGGAGACCCATGTTGGGCTCTGTGCTGACAGCTTAGAGCCTAGAGCCTGCTTCAGATTTTGTGTCTCCCTCTCTCTGCCTCTCTGCCACTCACATTCTGTATCTCTCTCTAATAAAAAAACAAACATTAAAAAAATTTAAAAAGAAATATTAATATCCAATAAAATGCATTATATTTACATTGTACGTGTTAAGTTTGGCTTATGTGATGAAACTGATGAGGGAACATAAGGCAAGCTGAGGGCAAAGTACAAACTGGCACACCCACACACCTCCTGCCCAAGGTGGGATATGTGTGATATTACTTAGGTACTCCTGGATGCCCAAGAACCAAGGAAAGGGGAAAACAAATGTTTAACTGATATATATCACATCATGCAAGACAAGAATCTCCACCAGTTTACAAATATCTCAGTAAATTACAAGAAAAAGGCAATCTTACCAATAGCCTGATCTCCAAAAACCTATAGACTCAGTTTTCTGGAACCCTAATATTACCTTCCATACCTTAGTGATGCGGGGAACAAAGGCAAGAAGGAAATGGAAGGTAAAATTAAATTTCCTTATAACCTGCGGGCCATTGACAAACACACGAGGGAAATGCAAAGTATAACATTTATCCAGGAACTCCTTACCCTCCTAATGTTAATGTCTTACTAGAGGAAAAACAACCTTGGCTTGACAATAGCAAGGCCTCTGGTATCCTAGGAGTCTTTTTTAGCATGTCAAAGTCCTGGAGTCCCTTTTGCCTTTACCTTCCCCAACTCCATAGTATATAATCAGTCACTCCTCACAACCCCAGTGCAGCTGTTTCTGCCCACAGGTCCTGTTCCCGTGCTTTAAAAAGATCATCTTTTTGCACCAAAGATGGCTTCAAGAATACTTTCTTGGCCATTAGCTCTGAACCCCAAATTTCATCAAAACCATCACCACAATCAAAATAGTGAACCTACCTGTCAACTCCAGAAATTATTTTATGCTGATTGTAATCACTCCCATCTTCCCTTTTCCCCTTTCCAAGAATTGATCTGTTCCCTGTTACTATAGATTAGTAGTTTGTTCTTTAGACATTTGTATAAATGGAATCAAACAAAATGTACTTTTTTTTTTTGGTCTGGTTTCTATACTCAACATAATTCTATTGAGATTCATCCATTTTGTTGCATATTTCAGTATTTGATTTATTTACAATATAGAGTAATACTCCAACATATGGGAATATCAAAAATTATTTTGTCCATCTACCTGTGGATGGACATTTGAGTTGTTTTCAGCTTTGGTTATTATAATGAAGTTTTAATGAACATTTATGTATCTAAGTCTTTGTGTGGGCATACACCTTCTTTTCCCCCAACTGAAGACCTAGAAGTATAATACACTTAGTAAGTGTAAATTTAACTTTTAAGAAACTGCCAAACTACTTTCCAAATATGTGGCAGTGTACATTCTTTTTTTTTTTTGTAACTAATGAGGTAACCTTTTTATTTAACTAATGAGAGACTAGGAGATGTTATAGCCAATTCAAAAGAGAATCCAAAGAGCAGGGACATTTATATATGAGTAATATTTAAACTAATAGGTAAATGGGGAAGAACCTGTCTTCTCATATGGTAGGAGGGCAGACAATTGAGCCTTTACTGGACAGTACAGATTGTGCATCCCTGCATATAAGAATGATCTGGTGGTGGTGTTGGTTGCCTACAACTCGCAAAGTGGCAAAATAGCTCAGAGACAATGAGAGGCTCGTCTCAGAAAACCTGTGGTGGTGTCCTCTAGAGAAAGCAGTTTTCTATTCAGATAAAATTTTGTTACTCTACACTAGAAATATAAAAGCCCCTTGTCATCCCCCTGGCCTCTCCAAATTTTCAAGACTTCCCTTGACCCGAATCTGATACCCCCTCTCATGAACAAGCCCTGTTTTTGTTTGTTTGTTTTTAAATGTTTATTTATTTTTGAGAGAGAGAGACAGAGAGTGAGCTGGGGAGGGGCAGAGAGAGGGAGACACAAAATGTGAATCAGGCTCCGGTCTCTGAGTTGTCAGCAGACAACTGGGGCTTGAACCATGAACCGTGAGCTCTTGACCTGAGCTGGAGTTAGATGTTTAACTGACTGAGCCATCCATGTACCCTGAACAAGCATTGTTTTAATCTTGAAGATCTATCTTGTGCCCCCAAGGTCTAGCTTTGTGGTAATACTTCCCACACTATATGGTGACCCTGGGAACCATGTGGTCTGAGAAAATAGCACTGATACCTCTAGCTCATCTGGGAACAGCAGGATGTGGAGGGTGCGGGGAAGGAGGCTTACTTGGGTGATTATAACTCTCCAAACTAGTCATTAACTATCTGCCCACCCACTGCTCTATTGCCCACCCTGCTACAATCCTATTGAGAACAAAGGCAAAAGAAATGTAAGTAAAATGAAACTTCCTTACTTTGCAGCCCATTGATAAATACCTGAAACCAAGTATGACATTCCTCAAGGAACTCAGTACTATCTTAATGTGAATATTTTGCTAGCGGCAAAAAGCAACCTTAGTTTGACAATAGTCATACGTCCAGAATCATGTAAGTCTTCTTTAACATATTAAAATCCTTTTGGCAACTTCCTTTATCTCTACCCAGCCTCCCAACTTATGAGTGTACATTTTTATTGAGTACATGACAGTTCCAATTCTTCCACAACATTTCCAATTCCAGAAGTCTTTGATTTTTATTTTATTTAAAAAAATTTTTAAATATATTTCAGTAATCTCTACACCCAGTGCTGGGCACTTACTCATGACCCCGAGATCAAGAGCCAAGGCCTCCTCTCATGGAGCCAGCAAGGTACCATTTCTAATTACTATTTACTAATGATGTTGAGTGATTTTCATGAGATTATATTATATCCCAGCCATAGATCTTCTTTGTAAAGTTCTGTTTAAATATTTTGCTAGTGTTTAGGGTGCCTGGGTGGCTCAGTCAGCTGAGCCTCTGACTTTGGCTCAGGTCATGATCTCGTGGTTCATGAGTTCAAGCTCTGCATTGGGCTCTTTACTGTCAGCACAGAGCCAGCTTCAGATCCTCTTTCCCTCTCTCGCTGTCCTTACTCTGCTCATGTGTGTGCTATCTCATCCTCTCTCTCTCTCTCTCTCTCTCTCTCTCTCTCTCTCTCTCTCAAACATTTTTAAAAAATAAAAAATAATAATTTTCTAGTTAAGAGTTTTATTTTCATATCAGTTTGGATAAGAGATACTGGATAAAAGGTCTTAATTAGATAAATGCTTTGCAAATATTTTCTCCCACTTTGTGGCTTATTTTTAATTATATTAATAGTGTCCTGTGAAAAACTTTTAAATTTTTATAAAGTTCACTTTTTATGGAGAGTTCTTCAATGTAAGTAAGAAATACATACAACTGGTGACATTTTGGGGTGATGGTGGGGTTCAGCGCCAACAGCCAAGAAAGAATTTTTGAGACATTTTTGGTGCAAAACGGTGATTTTATTAAAGCATGGGGACAGGAACCATGGGCAGAAAGAGCTGCACTGGGGTTGTGAAGAGTGACTGATTATATACCTTCAGGTTGGGAGGGGGTTAGGGGTGATCTTTAAGTCTCTAAGTGTCTAAGGAATTTTGGAAGCAAGGTTTCCAGGACCTTGAGGGGCTACCTGTTGTTAGGAAAACATCATTTATTACTATTTAGTAAAGCCCCAGTCATGAGACCCTTCAGATGTATATCAGGGGCCATATACTTGATATATAATTGCCAACATATACTTGGGGGTTAGAGATAGATTTGCAAGGGAATTTTTGTGTGTTTAAGGAGACTCACAGGATCATGGGGGTTAGGATAATAATAGATTCCCTTTGCCCCTAGCAAAGTGTCATCATTGAGGCAACACTCTTGGCTGTTTCAAAGAGTTGTCTTTGGACTATAGGCAGTAAGGGAATTTGATTTTCATTTGCCTTTGTTCCCCACATCACCATGGCAAGCACTTAACCCCCCTTACATCTTGATGAGGGTGATATTAGGGCTCCAGGAAACGGAGTCTATATTTTTCTGAAGATTAGGGTATGGATAAGATAGCCCTTTTCTTGAAGTTAACTAAGTATACACAACCTGAAGAGACTCCTGTCCTGCATGACTGTGATCTCTATCAGTCAACCTTTTGTTTTCTTTCCTTTATTTTCTTCTTGGGCAGCCAGGAGTGTCCCAGGAATGTCACACTTCCCACCTGGGGTTGGGGCATATGCTAGCTTGTACTTTGCCTTATGTTCCCTCTTCACAACCACAGCAATTTTCACTTATTTGTAGAAGTTTTACAGATTTATTTTTAGGTTTATCATTCATTTTAGTTTTGTACATGATGCAAGTTCATATTTTTTATAAGAATATTCAATTTTTCTTGAAATACTGTTTTTTCTCCAAGCTAACTGCCTATGTACTTTTGTCAAAAAAAATTATCTAAACCTGGAGAAAACAGATTAGGTCTGTGTTCCAGTTAGCAGTATTGGATCAATGTCAATTTTGTGGCTTTGATATTGTACTACAGTTGTATAAGATTTCTGTAGTGTGAGAGCTAAGTGAAGTAGTTAAGACACTAAGTACATTATTTGCAATTTCCATTAAGTCCACAATTATTTCAAAACAAAAGACATTAAAAAAAAAAACCTCTCTGTCTCTCCCCCCACCCCGCTTGAGAGAGAGAGAGAGAGAGAGAGAAAGAGAGATGGTCTCTGTATACACACACACACACACACACACACACACACACACACACACATTTGACTACACATCTGTATTCTCTACTTTGTTCCACTGATGATTTTTCCCTTCTCTCTCTTAATGCCAATACCACAAAATCTTGCTTATTGCAGATCTATAAGAAATCTTGCAGTTAGATACTTTAACTTCCCAAATTTGTTCTTTATTTTTAAAGGTTTTATTTTGTTATTCTGAGTTCCTTTCATTTCCACATGGATTCTGTAACCAGCTTTAAAATTTCCATAAAGGCATTTATTTCAATTTTCATTCAGATATCTATCACTCTATAGATTATTTTATAAAAAAAAATTGAAACCTCAACAACTTTGAAGATTCTGGCTAATAAACCAGGTATATTTTGCTTTTCATCCGGAATCTCTCTCACTAGTATTTTCTAGTGTTCATTGCATAGGTTTTAAACACTTTTAGTATGGTTTTCCCCAAATTATTTTGTATATTTAGTTACAATTATAAATTGATTTTAATAAGTTGCAGTTAACGTATAGCTAGTAAGTATACAGAAATATATTTGGTTATTTTAGACTGATCGTATATAGTACATCCATGCTAAATCAGTCCTAGGATTTTTTGTATACACCATTGGATTTCCTCACAGATGACCATATCATCTTTGAATAAGGGCAGTTTGCTTATTGCTCTCAAATATATATGCTTTCATTTTCTTTTCTTGCTTGATTGTACTAGGTATTACCTCTAATAATAAGTTGTATAAAAGTATGAGAGCAACCATGCATACTTTATTATTGAACTTAAGCAGAAGCCTTCAAATATTTATTCTTAAATATGATGTTAACGTAAGTTTTGTATAGATTTTATTTTTTACATTAAAGAAGTTCCTTCCTTCTATTCCTATGAATAAATTTCTGTGAGGTTTATGTTGTTTGTTTCTTTGTTTTTTAAACTTTATATTTTAAGAAAAATTTGAGGTTCAGAGCAAAACTGAGAAGGTATCTTCTGCCTCACATATACGTGGCTTCCCCCATTATCAACATCCTCCATCAGAGAGGTAAATTTTTTACAATTGCTAAACCTATATTGACACATCCTAACCAATTAAAGTCCACAGTTAACATTGGGGTTTACTTTGGTACTGTACATTCTATGTATTGTGATAAATGTACAATAACATGTATCTATCATTATAATCTCCTACAGAGCATTTTTACTGCCTGAAAAATCCTCTGAGCTCCACTTATTCACCCTTTTGCACCACAAACCATGGAAACCACTGATCTTTATACTGTCTCCATAGTTTTGCCCTTTCCTGAATGTCATAGTTAGAATCATGTCTTATGTAGCCATTGTAGATTACTTTCTTTCACTTACAAATATGCATTTTTGTTCCTCCATGTCTTTTCATAGCTTGATAGCTCATTTATTTTAGCACTAAATAATAATCCATGCTGGGATGCACCATAGTTTATTTACCCATTCCCCTACAGGAAAAAAAATCTTGATTGTTTCTAAGTTTTGGTAATGAATAAAGCAATTTCAAACATCTTTGTGAAGGCATTTGTGTGGACATAAGCTTTCAACTCCTTTGTGTATATACCAAAAAGTGTGATAGCTGGATTGTACGGTGAGAATCTGTTTTTCTGTAACAAAGTGCCAAACTGTCTTCCAAAGTGGCTATACATTTTGCATACTGACCAGAAATGGAAGGGGAATTCTTGTTGCTCTATAGCCTCATCAGCATGTGATGTTGTTGGTTTTGTTGAAGTTTTGGATTTTAACCATTCCAACAGATATGTAATGGTATTTCATCCTTGCTTTAATTTCCATTTTTCTGATAATACGATGTATAACATCTTTTCATGTGCTTATCTGCTATTTGCATATCTTCTTTGGTGAGAGTTATTCAGGTCTTTTGCCCATTTTAGCCCATTTGTTTCTTTCCTTGTTATGGAGTTTTAAGAGTTCTTTGTATATTTTGAATAATAGTCCTTGACAGATGTGTCTCTTGCAATATTATCTCTCCTTCTGAGGCCTTTCTTCTCATTACCTTGACATAGGCTTTTCTAGAGTAGAAGTTTTTAATTTTAATGAAGTCCAAGTTATCAATTATGTCTTTAATGGATCTTTCTAAAAAGTCATCACATACCATAAGTCATTTAGGTTTCTTCTTGTGTTATCTTCTAGGAGTTTTATATGTGTGTGTATTACACTTAGGTCTGAGATCCATTTTCAGTCAAATTTTATGAATTGTTTAGGATCAATGTCTGGATTCATTGTTTTGCACATGGATGTCCAGTTGTATTAGCACTATTTGTTGAAAAGATGGTTTTGTTGTATTAGCACTATTTGTTGAAAAGATGGTTTTGCTTCATTGTATTGTCTTTGCTCTTTTATCAGTGATCAGTTAACTCTACTTATGGGGATTTATTTCTGGGCTTTCTATGCTATTCCGTTAATCTATTTGCCTAAAATTCTGTGAATACTACACCGTCTTGATAACTGTAGCTTTACGATAAGGCTTAAAGTTGGGTAGTGTCAGTCTTCCAAATTTGTTCATCTCCTTCATTATTTGTGTTGGCTATTCTGAGTCTTTTCTTTCTCCAAATAAAAATGACAATCAGTTTGTTAATATCCATAAGATAGCTTGCTGATATTTAATTGGGATTTCATAAATCCTATAGCTCAAGCTGGGAAGAACTAACATGTTGACAATTGAATCTTCCTGTTTATAGGCATACATTATCTCTCTATTTCACTTTTTTATGTCATCAGAGTTTGTAGAGTTTTCCTCTTTTAGATCTTATACATTTTCTGTTAGGTTTATGACTAAGTATTTCATTGTGAGGAGTAATAACATAAATGACATTGTGATTTTTATTTCAAATTCCACTTGTTCCTTGTGGTTAAAGATAATAATTGGTTTTTGTATACTAATTTTGTATCTTGAAGCCTTCCTATAACTGCTTATTACTTGCAGCAGTTTTTCTGTCAGTTCTTTTGCATTTACAACAAAGGCAATCATATCATCGCAGCCACAGACAGTTTTATTTCTTCCTTTCCAACTTATATACCTTTTGTTTCCTTTTCTTATTGCATTAGCTAGGGTTCCATTACAATGTTGAAAAAGAGTGTTGAGAGGGAACATTTTTGCCTTGTTCTTGATTTTGGTGAGAAAACTTATAGTTTCTCATCATTAAAAGTGGTATTACCTATACATATATATAATATTTGTGTTATTATATTTATATATTATATTATATAATATTTATTATATTATATTATATTGTATTATATTATATATAAAATATCAGTTTAAGAACTTATCTATTCCTAGTTTATTGAGAACTTTTATTATGATTGGGGGTTAGATTGTGTCAAATGCTTTTTCCTGTATTATTAATATAATCATGTGTTTTGTTGTTTTTGTTTTGTTGTCTTTTTAGCCTGTTGATGTGGTGAATTGCATTAGTTGGCTTACATATGTTGAAAGAGACTTGCATGCCTGTGATGAATCCCACTTGGTCATTGTGTATTTTTTTTTTGTTACTGTTGGATTTGATTTGCTAATATTTCATTGAAGATCTTTGAACCTATGTTCATGAGATATTAGACTATAGTTTTCTTGTAATGTCTTTTTCTGGTTTGGTATTAGGGGTATTATGGCCTTATCAAATGTTTTGGGAAGCATTTCCTTGGTTTCTATCTTCTTTAAGAGATTGTAGAGGATTGGTATAGTTTCTTCCTTAAAGGTTTGGTAGCATTCACCAATGACCTCATCTGGGCCTGTTGCTTTCTTTTAGAAGGTTATTAATTATTGATTTGATTTATTTAATAGATCAAGTCCTGTTCAGATTCTCTATTTCTACTTGTGTAATTGTGGCAGATTGTGGCTCTTAAGGAATTAGTACATTTCATCTAAATTATCAAATTTGTGGGTTTAGAGTGTTCATAGCATTTCTTTACTATCTTTTTAATGTTTAGGGACTCTGCAGTGATCAGTCCTTTCTTTCATTTTCTGATATTAATAATTTGTATCCTCTCTTTTTTAAGCAGTCACCATGACTCCTCTTCTGAACATGCTTTCCCATTTTTTTTTCAATATGGATAGGCTGAGAACTTTATGATCTTTCTGTTTTAATTCCTTTTTGCTTAATATTTTCATCATAAAGTAATTTCTCTCTTTGTGTATTCTACTATAAGCAGTTGGTAGGACAAAAATGCTCCTTCAGTAATTTTCTCCTCCCCTAATTGTCTGATTTCATTGCTTGTAAGATTTACCTTCTACAAAAACACTGGAACAGAAATACAATTTAACCAATTTGTTGCCACTTTACAGCAAAAATCACCTTTGTCCAATAACAGCTCTTCATTTCTGCCTGAAGTCCATTTGTCAGAATGGACTTGACCATCCATATTTCTACCAACTTTCTATACATAATTACTTATATATTATTTAAGAAGACAAAAGCTTTCTCTACCTGAGAACAGGTTTGCCTTTAAAAAAAAACCCTTCATAACAATTTTTTTCTTCTTCTAGCATGGCCTTCAATAATCTTTCCACCTCTACCCATTACTCAGATCCAAAGTCACTTACACATTTTTTAAGAATTTGTTACATCAGCACCCTACTTCTCAGCACCAATTTCTGCCTTAGTTTGGACTGATATAACAAATTACCATTAAATGGGTGGCTTAAGCAACAAACATTTATTTTTCACTGTTCTACAGGCTGGAATTCCAAGGTTAGTGTGCCAGCATTTGTAGGGTTTTGGTGAGGACCTTTTCCAGTTTGCAGAAGTAGAATTCTTGTATCCTTTCATGGAAGAAAGAAAATGAGCTAGCTTTCTGTCCTGTTGTTATAAGAACAATAACCTCATTCATGAGGGCTCTACCCTCATGACCTAAATACCTTCCAAAGGCTCCACTTCCAAGTATCATTACAATGAGGATTCAAGAAACACACATGCCCAGTTTATACTAACATGTTTTCAGGTGGCTTCATTATATGCACTGTACTGATCAACATTCTGCTGAATATCTGATTTCTTTGTGTAGCTTTCTAACAATTGGTACTGATATCCCTCAAGTCCACCTTCTTTGGTTTGCTGAATTCTTAACTTTGCCTTTTCAATATTATGATCCCGGGGATTCATTCTTTTAGTGCTATTTCTAAAACTCTCCCATTGCAGAAGTTAATATTAGGATTCACCTCATCTGTTTCTAGCTTCCAAGCGTTCAATGTCTTTTGTTGCTTAATGTCCATTGTCTTGGAAAACATTATATATTTTGTGTTGTATTGTGTGTTTTAGGCGTAAGTGGGAACTTACACTTGCTGTTTCAGCCTCACTGGAAGCAAGTCTACTTAATAGTGTTTTTTTTTTCTTTTAATTTGTAGAATTGAAGTAAGTGATCAGGAAATAATGATAAGGAAACATTATTTTCCATAGCCATATATCTTCTTATAAACTGGTAGATTGAGCACCATACCCCTAAGATGTGAAATACTTTGGCTACCACTGAAATTAATAAAGGAAGAAGACCTAACTTGAACTAATTTGAAGGGAGCCAAAACCGTTATAAGACTAAATCTCTAAACTTTAAAGATAATGTGGGATGTCAATGGATGAAACTCCAAACAGTGTGAAGCAGTGGCTTTAGCCATCTGAGCAGCATGGTATCCTGAAGATTGTCTTGTCATGCTGTAAGGTCAGGTTCAGAAGGCTCACCAGAGAGGTTTCTCCCCACAGAGAAGGAAAGAAAGAGTGGCAGAAGTTTTCTGCACACTGTGAAGGTGACTTTGTTCTCAGTGGGAGAGCAGGGTGGTCACAGCTCTGTAGGCTGAACCTGTTGTAAGCCTATCTATAATGCTTGTGCAGGAAGCAGAAAGGTGAGTTTGGCTGTAGCCTTTTTTCTCCCCCTTGTGACCTGGTAGTGTGAGTCTAGTGCTGACCAAAAGAAAAGAAAGAAGAGCAAGCGACACCAAAAACCTTCCTGACATTGGTATATAATTTTCACGTAAAGAAAATAAAACCATAAAACAATTCTGAGTGGTGGTATGGAATGGGAGAGGTAAGGAAATGAAATAGAATGCAAGCACAAGAGAGTTTTGAAAAAGGGCCATATTTTTAAGAGTTTATCATGTTGGAGCCAATTTCTCTGGGTTATTGCCTCTAAAACATGTTAAAGGCCAGGTCTATGATTTTTTTGTCAGCTTTATAGTTCAGGCATTGTAAATATAATATATTGCCAAGTACTATTAGTACTATACTAATCAATATTTGTGCAACCCATGCATTTGCTGAGTAGTATCTGCTGGCTTTTGTTTGTTTGTTTTTTTAAGAACTCTTGGGCATTGATTAATCTTTAAAGTGGATTTAGATAATTATGTTTCTCTTTATTCCACAGATTATGTGTAAATATATAGATATGTGTCCATACCTACACATGTAACATACACAAGTGTGTTGTATGTATTGAAATCTATTTGAGATGTGTTAATATCTTTTTCTTTTTCCACTCCACTTATTAACTACTTTGCATCAAATTGGTGTCAAGTTTTATTATTTAAAAACTTTTAATAGTAACTTTACTTACTTTCTTCATTTCCTTAAGCTTGTTTCATTTTTTTTAAACATTTCATCTGTTCAGAAGTTAAAGTTTAACTTCCTTCCTGTTAAAGATCACAAAAGTGGTACAGAGTGACATTTATATGTCAGCCATCTTGGAATCATATTGGAACAGCTGTTTGGGGATCTTTCTGTTAAACTTTTTAGCACAGCTAATTATAGTATCTTGAATATATACTAGTCTTGCATCATCTCCCTGTTATTTATTAGAACTTATTTTTCTTCTAGTTGTCTGGTAATTATACTCCCACTTGAAAGTGATTTTTTTGGAACAAATTTAACCAGTGACTTTTATCTAGTAACTGAAATTATATACCAGTATGTCTTAGGTACATGTTCCAAAATTTATTTAACAAGCAGAAATCTTGGTCTAAATGTATTTACCTGATAAACTTAAAATAAGAATATATTTTATCTGAAAAGCCTATGAAGTAAACTTTGAGAATTCATAGTCTGATGTGTAATGAGCTTTTTTTTTGGCCTGTGTTTGAAATTATTTTAATTATGTTTATACACGTAGTAGTTGTCAGGTCAGTTGAGGTTTTTTTTTCCTCCTTTATGTATAATAACAGTGATAATATTAGTAACAACAATAATAATATAAGGATGCTGCTATGATGTTGTTAAATTAACATTTAAATAGAGCACAGAGCCACACGGTTCAACAATAGACCACAAGATAAATTAAAATGGAGAAATGTATTACTGGTCATAGGGCCTGCAGGAAGTAAATGGCATGCCCTGAAGGGCCACGCAAGAAGGTCAAGATTGCAGAGACAGGATTTGGGGCACATGACTTTATTAATGTCTATGGGTAGAGTACATTGGGGTTCTTAGGCTGGATTGGTCAATTCAAACCACAAGCCTGAAATTTTGGTAAGTCCTCCTCGGGTCTTATCCAAAGAGCACATAAGACATACAGGCACTGGAAGGCAAGGAAGACAGTTGATCACAGGATCTATTGAGGAGTCTATCAGAGACTTGTGTCTCTGTGGCTGCTGTCTAGGGCATGTGCTTACATGAGGGCCCAGTGCTAGTTTAACGTGCTTGTAGTCCACTGGCCAAACAAAATGGATACCAAGGTAGCAACACCAGGGAGTAGCTTAGCTAAACATCTGATAGATGTGCACAATAGGATTTTGAGAAAACAGTGAGATAAAGGAGAGTTGCCATCACCTGGTTTGTAATTCTAGTTGTGATTACCTGTGTGATCTCTCATAGGTTCTTTAGCATTTCTGAAGTTCTGTGTAATTGTGCTCCAAGTGCCTGGCCTAAAATCAGAAGGCAATGGGATTTTTATAGTTCTTTTATGAAATGTATGACCTAATGTAAGATTCTCTCCATCTTCCTCCAGTTGATGTGCTTTCTTCCAGATCAAAATAACATGGGAAGTTTTAAGTTTTCCCTGAGGTGTCCTAGTCCATTTATGTTCTCAATCCAAGCTAATGCCAGTGGCACCCAAAACAGCAAGAGAGCCTAGTTTAAATGAACCAAGGCCATAGTTAATTTTGAGTGGTTTAGATCGATACTAAAATTAACTTTTGATTAGTTAATATGTTTTTACAATTACCTAGAGAAGTCTATCTTTTTTTTTATGTTATACTAGTTCAGTCCTTATTAGTTTAAGTCACTGATGAATTCATTTTTATTTGTTGAGAAAGGCAAAATAATTAGTTAGCAAATAGGAGATTTAATTTGAACCTGGTGAACTTTAAATTTATCTATAATGTGAAAAATATGTTTCCATAACAGAGTACTTTTTATATGTTATATTAAATTAAAACATCTGAAAGTACTCTTATTTGATCATTTTTTGATAAAGATCAAAATGATAATTTCATGTTCAACTAAATATAATCAAAGTTAATTATTCTACAAAGGGTTCATGACATATCGCTTATTGCAAAAGGAACACTTGGTCATAAAATAATTCAGAAGGGATATTATAGAACATGGGAAACATAATTTTACTCTAGTTGCATTTGAAAAAATAATATTCTGGCATATGGGACATAATATAGAACGTTTGGGTTTTTTACCTTGCTTTGTAAATTGGCATTATTTAAATGTGTGTGTGTGTGTGTGTGTGTGTGTGTGTGTGTGTGTGTATACACACCTTTTAAATACCTTTTCCTGGAAAGATCTTGACACTCAATGGTATAACATCTCCAAGTCTCAGGCTGTCAGACAGTCACATTGGCACTGTCAGGCAAAAGGCTAATGAGTCTGAGATGGTCCTAAAATAAGGACTAAAACATTTGGGAGGCCTGGCAGATAGCATTAAATAAATGGGAAATTTTCAGCTCTAGAGCAGATGATTAGGAATGAGGGCAAATTTTACTTGCAAATAGGACATAGTTGGCAGGTTAACCTGAACAGGTCTCAGTGCTATTGAAATCTCATAATGGTGCTTTGTGAATGCTTGCTCTTAAGCTTTGACATTTTATAATTAAGTTACTTGGTGTATTGTTTCTTTTTTGGGTGATGGGCTATTTAAGGAGAAAAATGGAGAAAAACCTTTAAAAACTACTAAAATCCTTTCGGTCCATTAATACATACAGTATCATTAACCTAAAATGAAATCGGCAAATAACCTTTTGATTTTCTCTTTTCCAGTCTGTACCATGTCTATGAGGTTGTAGCTGCCTTTCTCTTTCTCTGTCTCTCTCTCTCTTTTTTTTTAATTAATTTCCTTTTTCTTTCCCTCTTTCTTTCTTTTTTTTTTCTTCTAACAGTCTGGGAAATGGTAGTTTGCAAAAATGATTCCCATCAGAAATCCCTACTCAATTCCTCCTAAATATCAGAACTTGAATGGAATTACAGTAGGTTGCACTAAACCATTTTTGTTCTGACCTTATATTGTGAAATTTCAACTGTCAGACAAAATATATTGTAGAAATATATTGCTGTATATATTGTAGAAAAAAAGTGTATCTAGATTACTGGAAGAAAAGTTCTTACCCTCATATCTTAGATAAAACTGATTAATTAAAATTAGAAAATTCTGAATATTTATTGTGTTATATGTAAAATGAGAGTTCCAATTACTTGCCTATAAGAAAAATTATATAATAAGAAAAATCACAATTTAAAAATTCAAATTTTCTGATAATATATAATTAAATTGAGATATGACATTATTTTAGGACTTACTTTGATATGTTATGAGTAAAGTAACTTGGAAATAACTTGTGTCAGTTCCACACCTGTAATTATGTGGAATTATGTTAATTAGACTAACTAAAATGTGTTGAACATTAATGATTAATGATAAGAAAGAAAAGATCATAAAAGTCTAATAGAATTCAAAACTGATCTAGATTGAATATTTTTACACCAAATGAAAGGAGTTATGCCAATAAATGGAACAATTAAATGCTAATAAAAACAGCAATAAGAATAAGTATAATAATCAGAGTTTACATTCCTACCCAAAATTTCAATCCATTGATAAGTCTCCATCAGATAATGGACTAATACTACAGTATATTGTCCTTGAAGTATTCACTTTATGGTTTTCCAGGTATGTATATCCATCCTCTCCTTTGTTTCTCATGAGAACTCTGTGCCAATGCTGACTGCACTCAACACTGACCTCAGAAATGGGGCAACAAATTCCCATGGTGCAGAGTGATGAAATTGGGATTATGAGTTAGATATTCTTCTAAATTAGTAATGGAGACTCACCTAACATAAAAGATACCAACATCATTTCTGGGTAATAATGATATATACAAAATGATAGTCTAGGTACGATTATAAAATGAGATTTAATCCAAAATTTGATCCTCTCCCTTTTCAATAGTTAAATTCCTGTTATCTCTCTAGAAGACAGGAGGGTAATCTAAATTCCAGGCTGCAGCTTCTTCTCTGGGACCCTCAGTTTCTTCTGAATCGTCACTTACTTTGTGGTTCCTCCTATCAGTCACTTCACATACCTAAATGCCACCTGCTGATATATTGATATATGGAGATACATATTTATTTTATATATTTATTTGATACTTTGATATTTATTGATATATTTATAGATTTGTAGGGATCTATCTATGTATAGGAGAGGTATTTTCTATTAATTTTTTTAATGTTTATTTATACTGGAGAGAGAGACAGAGCACAAGCAGGGAAGGGGCAGAGAGACAGAGACACAGAGAGACAGAGACAGAGACTGTGAGGAGGCTCCAGTCTCTGAGCTGTTTGCATAGAGCTCGTTGATGTGCTAGAACTGACACTGTGAGATCATGACCTGAGCTGGAGTGGGACACTTAATAGACAGAGACACCCAGGCAACACTATGTGTAGGATATTTATATTTATATATTTATAGTTCCATATATCTGTATCTTAGGATATGCCACACATGTATCTAGAATGAGGGGAATTAAGCTTTTTACTGGACAGAAGATGACTTTAAAATTGAAGTATAATTTTACTGCCTTTAAAAACAGGGTAATTTTCTAGGGTCAGGGGAGGAGTAATGTTTTGTTTCTTTGTCTAGGTGAAAATATTTGCTTTTTACATTCCCTCTATCTCAACCTATTTACCATTTATTAATAAGTGAAAGTTCAGAATTTCTTGTATGATATTTATGTCCAAGCAGAGGACTAAATGATTAAAAAACATTTAGCCATATGAAACATGAACAATTTGATAGAATTGCGTGGTTATAAAATTTCCATATTTGTTTTTTGTTTGTTTGTTTTTGAGAGAGAGAGAGAGAAAATAGCTGCGCATATGCGCACACATGCTAGTTGGGGAGGAGCAAATAGAGGGCGATGGAAGATGGAAAGCAGGCTCTGCATTGACAGCAGGGAGCCCAATGTGGAGCTGCAACTCACTAACCTTCATATCATGACCTGGGCTAACCTAAGCCACAGGCTGAACCCACTGAGCCATGTAGGTGCCCCTGAAATCTCCATGTTCTTTAACAAAAAAGGAAAGAAAAATACATTAAATTCCCATATCCTGTTGTTATTAGCCCTTCGAATGACAAATTCCTTTACCATCTGCCATCTATAATTTTTGAAGCAGTAAATACAAAATTATTTTCTTTCTTAATTTTAGAGTCTACATTAAGTCTCTTCAACTTAATCATTATTTTTTTTAATGTTTATTCAGTTTTGAGAAGAGAGACAGAGACAGAGCACAAGTGGGGAAGAGGCAGAGAGAGAAGGAGACACAGAATCTGAAACAGGCTCCAGGCTCTGAGCTGTCAGCACAGACCCTGACCTGGGGCTCGAACTCACAAACTGGGAAATCATGACCTGAGCCGAAGTCAGATGCTTAACTGACTGAGCCACCCAGATGCCCCTCAGCTTAATCATTCTTATTAATAATTGGCCTGCAAAAGTTATTTAATAATCTTATGTTAAAGAAAATAGAAGAAAATCCTTGAACATTTAGCTACAGTCCCATTCATAACCATATATTAATATGTAATTTGACAATGCAAAAGGTACAGATTTTTTTTTTAAGTTATCAGTGCTAGGATTGTCATTCCTAGAATCTTATTTAAATAGGTAAATTAAATATTCTTTTCTTCATGAAAATTAAGTTAGATTTATATGTAAATCTATAAATTTTCTAGATGAGAAGATATTTTTAAAAATGTATAAAATATTACAAAATGAGAAAAAATGGATATTGGAATATTTGCCAAATGAAATACAGATCAATCTGCTAATTAACACTGATTCCTCCTCAATTATATAGAAGTTATTGTGATAGATACTGCATTTATTAGTTGATGTATAAAATTAGAGAGGGCCTGATTACTTTTCTTACAAAGCTAATAAACCAGTTGTGTTTTACCTGACAGGACTTGGAAAGATGATTACACACAAAATGCTTTCTGAATAATAATGCCATGGGAAAGAAAAAAACAAAACAAGAAAACCACAACTACAGAGGATATATAGATTAAACTCCCAATGAGAATAGGAGTTTAGACTACAATATATAATTAGTAATGAAGAACTCCCTGGAAGACTTGAGTTTGGAGTTGATTTTGAAGGAAGGGACTGCCAACAGGTCATCTAACTTTGCTGCATAGTTTCATATGAGTAAAAGTCTGATGAGCTAATGAGAAAATGGTTGAAGAAAGAAAGTACTCCTTTTCAAATGCTGATAAACCAAACAGAAAGCTAGAATGCTCCTATATATATGCATTAAATCTGATATTTTAACCTGGCATGGAAATTATTTCTAGGCATTTAAAATGCTTTCAGCATCTACTACGTATTTTCAAAATCAATTATAGGAAAAGATGAATTAAAATAACCTCCCAAATACACGTCTAATAACATCAAATAGGAATCTTGCCAGAGCTGAGTGTTTTTAGGTAGAATTAAGTCAAAAGCTATTGAGCACATGATATACAAGTATTTGCTATATTAAATACCGACGTAAGTTGAACATGAACAAAGTGAATATAAGAAATATCCAAACTGCTGTTGTGAAATACTCAATCACTTCTGGGACACAAAACTGATTTAGTCTGCAAACGTTGCAGGGGAATGACTTAGAAGAAGGGGAGTGCTCATTGACTGACTGACTGACACATAGCCATAAATGACAAGATAAGACACCATTCAAAACTAGGATGGGGAAGTCGACAGACCACACACTTGTATTTTCATCCATATTAATGTGCTGAAGGGAAATAAATGGTAATTTTAACCATGTATGACAATTAAAAGCATATGTATTCCTTAATTTATTTCACTTATGAGATTTGGTAATATTGAAAATAGATCACTGATTCATACCGCTGTGAAAATATGTTTGGGAAAAAACTCACAATTCCAGAATGAGCTTAATTTTTCAAAATTCCAGATATAAAAATGTCTATTTTCTCTAAAATACTAAACAGTAATATACATAATCATAACACTGCCAAATTAATTTCAGTATTTAAATATTATGAATCATCCTCATTAGAATATCAAAAAAATTACAAAATCCCATCTCTTTTATATCAAATAGAGTAGAAAGAAAATCAGCATCGTGAATTTTCTGACTTTTGCCTACAAACATGTCTTTTGTAACTTCTTTCAAATGTTAGTAAATCATGGCAGTTTTGTGTGATCTGATGTAAACATGAATCTCCTGTAAGTCTCAATATCATATTGAACTTATTAGATGTAGGTCAATGTCACATAAACTAGATATCCTATAAGCATCTTTATAAATATGCCTTTCACTTCAAAGGGCCCCCTAATGTATTTTAGGACAATTAAGAAAAACATTATGTAGTGACAAACATCTTCAATTTAGGTGAGCACTAATACAATGCATATCTCTGGAAAATATGTTACAATATAATTAACACATCCATAGAGCATGATATTTATTAATTAAAACCTTTCAGTATTTAAACACATAATGTCACCCAGTGGAATAAAAAAAAAACAAAAAACCTTAGATTTTGGTTTTCTGGCACCATAAATGTGAATATTATTATTTGAAAACCAAGACTATTTTTGTACCTAATTGGTTAGTCAATAAAAGCAATAGGTGATAAACTCCACAATGGTATAAGATATTGTAATCTGAATCAATTTGAATACTTCAATTCTTTTTAAGTTGGTCAAACATGTTGAAACCTAGAAAAGTTGAGACTTGCCAAAGATACAAAACATGAATGCTGCTTATATTTTTCCATGTGCTCCATCTTTGAATTACAAACAAATCAATCTATTTAGAGGCGGGAGGGGAAAGAGAGATTTGTCCAAAATTCCAGAGACACATGCATTTGCTTTTTCTTCAAATTTTTAACTCTTTCATTTATCACATATTTATTGAACAGTGAAATGTCCATGAGCTAATGGCTTAACTGAAGATATAAAGAATACTAAAGGATACTTATTCTCCATAAATAGAATGACAATTAGCAGTGCAACGTAATCTGCATTGTGGGGTACTGTTTTGAAAGCTCCAAGAGGAGTTCTCTGATCCAGACTAAAAAATGAAGAAATATTCTTTATGATATCAATGTGTGTGTGTGTGTGTTTTCTAAGACATTCTTGTGTTTTTTTTTTTTTTTTTTTTTTACTGTTTTTCATTTTTTGAGACAGAGAGAGACAGAGCATGAGTGGGGGAGAGGCAGAGAGAAAGGGAGGCACAGAATCTGAAGCAGGCTCCAGGCTCTGAGCTGTCAGCACAGATGCAGGACTCAAGCTCAAGTACCTTGAGATCATGACCTGAAAGGATGCTCAATTGACTGAGCCACCCAGGCACCCTGGTGGTTTTGTTTGTTTGTTTGTTTGTTTGTTTATAGATCACATCTAAAATTCTCAAATATTGCACCTCTCTCTATTAGAAGATACGTATAGTGAAGTAAAACTACTCATCTTCTGACCATAGCAGTTAATACCTCACTGGTCTGTACCCACATAGGCTGCATTTCCTGCTAGCAAAACAAAAGCACTTCTCTGTCCTGTTGCTCCTTAAGGACACCCCTTCCACCTGAGCACTGAACTTCACACTGGCTTAATCAAGGATTCCTCTTCTGCAAATATCATGTAGATCCTGCTTCACCTTCCATTGCTAACAAAAAATTCTCATCTACTAGGAAAAGTGTGTTAAATCTACTCAGCTTGAAAAAGACAAACTTTTCTTGATTTTATGATCCTCTATGTCCCACTCCGACTCCATTTCCTTGCTCTCCATTTATGGCACAATTCCTCAACAAAGTTAACATTTCTCTTGTTCATCCCCTGACCCTATCCTTAACCCACTTCGGTTGGGCCTTTCCCCCTTGTTTCTCTACTTAAACAACAACAATCTCTTTTGGTGAAGCCCAAAAGTCAGCTTTAGTTTCTGATCTTACTGGACCTCCCTCCCCATTTAGCTGTTGATCACTTTCCCTAGATTTCCACATAATCACACCCTGATGTTTTCTTCCCCTCCTCTTACCTCTTTTGCTATCTTCGCTGTTGTTCAGGGGTCCCCACAAACTTTAAATACCATGTGTATACGGGACTCCTGGATCTTTATTTCTAATTTCTCTATTCTCTTTTGAGCTATTCTCAGTATCTCTATTTGGAAGTCTTCTCAAATAACTTCAAATAGAATATTTTGCCCTTGGCGTCCCCATCTTGTACCATGTTCTTTCTCCAGTCTTCCCCTTCTAAGTCCATTGAACCTTTCTTTCCCTGGATACTCAAAGAATGTTGGAGATCTTAGGTGTACAACGGATAAAATTTAGAATACCTGGATAAAAATGGAATTTCAGATAAGTAACAGATAATATTTTGGTGTGCATATATCCCAAATATTGCATTGGACATAGTTATAGTAAAAATATTATTTGGAGCCCTCTATTTTTATTTGCTGTGTCTCTCAACTCTAGTTTGGGTCATATTTGTCTCTACATCAGATATAATATCTCTAAATGTTATCTAGAATCTCATAGCTTCTCATTAGCTGCACTCTGAAATACCCCAGTACAGACTGAGAGTTTGAATCCATCACTTCCTCTTGGACTTATAACAAATTCCAAATACAGACAAAAGCCTAAAATGCCTCATCTGATTTGATTCCTGACTACCTCTCCAATGTCACTTCCCATCGTTCTTCTCTTTTCATGGAATTCCTGTCTGACCCTCTCTGTACCCGTGCCTTAAATATACTGTACATTAATCGAACTCAGGGCCTTTGAATCTGTGATTCTTTCCGTTGGAACAATTCTTCACCACGATTTATAATTTAACTATTAAATCTGTTAGAAAGCAGTTACTTGCTGTGTAAATTAGTTCTCAGCCTCAACTTCAAAATGATCTATCTTTTTAACTTACTCTCTTAATATCGTTCTTATTATCTGAAATTGCCACATTTTTATTTGTTGGGGTTTCTTTGATTCTCTGTATTGTCTTGGTAGAAAATTAGCTCTATGTGTTCCCTGCTCTGCTTATTCCACTTATCCCTATGTCCCCAGATCATAGATGGTCCCTGATAAATATTAGGTGTGCAATTAATACTCAATAAAGACGTGAGTTGTTTCCAGAAAGAAGTAGTTAGCTTCATCTGGTGTCTTGATATCATTATCAGGAAAATAGAGTTAGACATTGATAACAGACTCTTGAACAAGAACCAAAATAATATTAAAAATGCCTTTTACTGTAACTTACCAAACAACAATTATATTACCTTCATAGCATTGAATTATAGGCAACATATTTCCCTATTTAATTTCCCTGTTGAAACAATGGTACACACATAGTAGCTTTATAATGTAAATTTCAAACTTGAACATGCTTGCATATTAAACTTTTTTCAACAGTATTTTGAGAAATATTGCATATGTTCTTAAGAAAAGAGTTTTTTTTCTCCTTTCAGATTCTGTTTTTTCATGGTAACAGATAAAGTATTAGAAGTATACCCTCATAATTTAGAACAAAATGCCAAAATGAAGAAAAACTATCTCATATTCATGAGCCAGTCTGGTATATTTACAAATTTCATTTTAATATTTTTTTCTGATGCTAAGTTAATGTAATTCAATATTTTATGTAAAATTAAAAAGAATCAATACTTCCATGTGAAAGAGTATTCAAGACTCAAATGTAAGTATATGGATTTTAAATGACAGCTGTAACCCAAAGCCTTGAAATACTGAGTGGAAAGGTTGAATGTTTTTTTTCATAATCATCTCTTTCTCTGTCTTTCCCATCACCCCAGAACAAAAAGACATAGAAAACTTTGAAAGAAAAAAAAAAACTTACGAAACTTTTTTCCTCTCACATTGTTCTCTTCCTTAATTAGAAAGCTGCCTGACAGTATCAATCCTTCGTCAAACCTTTAAACAGGCACACACTCTCTGGCTACTGGATTATAGGACTCTTCTGATTTTCTTCAAGTTTTGGATTGATCAAAGGCTAATTTTATTTCAGATTGAGGAATCAAATCAATGTAATGGTTGAAACCGATTAGAAAATACTGCCTCAGTAAATTACATGGGAGTCATTTGGAGAAGACATAATTGGGAAGCTTTTATTCATGGTTATACCAGGAATGAGGAGCTCATTTTTATTTTTTGCATGTAACCCTTCAAGAAGGGTTATTAGCATACTTGCAACAATAACATTTCATCATGGGAAAGCCTTTTCAGTGTAGAAATTGCTGGTTTAATGGACAGCCCTGAGGCAGAGGCACCAGAGAGACGGGAACACAGTACTTGCAACCTATTCCTTCAATAATGCTTTCTAAGGAAGCTATTTATATGGAGAGATTTGAGACCCAGAGAGAAGATGAATGCATCAGTGGAGGTTAAACTACAGAATCCAGATGCAAAGTTTCTGAAAACAATCTAAAAATGAGTGTTTTTCAAGTCTCCATAGCCTGAGGCATGGTTGAAGACAGGTTATGATTTACTTGGTGGTATTAATTGTTCACCTCTTTTTTCTAAGAAATAATATCTGAATGATTTTACAAAGTGTATGAAACATTTACTATTGTTGACTGCACCTGATAATTGAAAATTCTGAGTCAGTATTTCTAAAAATATATTTTGATTAAAGCAATTTTAAAATCACATGATTTGGTGCAAATGCATAGAGCCACACAAAAGGTAGTTGGATAATAATTGGCAGAATCAAAGATTACATTTTTTATTCCCTCTAGACTGGTGGAAAATCTGGTTTGAAATGCCTTCCTGCTCACAAGGTGTCTTTTTTTTTTAACATACTAAAACCACAAATTAAAAAAAAGCTTGTTTACACAATCATCTCTTTAAAATTCTTCAATGAATTTGATTGTCTAAGTTCTTAAAAAGACTTTAAAAATATAAAAATATTTGTTTTCTCTACCTCCTTATCTTATTTGTTCTGATATACAAAAATGTGAAATAATTTACCTGCAAATTACCTAACATTGCTCTTTCTTATGTGGAATCAGAATCTAACTCTCATTACTTAAATAAAAAAAAATTTTCTCTTAAACTAAGCAATTCACTTTCTAATAAACTCTCAAAAATTGTGAGACATATTTATCTAATATTATTTTCTAAATGTTAATCACTTTATTGGTATAAAATAAAATGCAATTTTAAATATTCTAAGTACTCATAATTAGAAAATAATTACATTATAGTACAACTATATTCATTATTCAATAAAAAGAACAAGCTATAAAATTGCATATATAGTAAAATATGTGAGTGCATGTGTCTGTGTATATATATATATATAAAATATTTATAAAAATATATAAATATATATTATGTAAAACATATAAATTGTGAAATATATATAATGTGTACTGAGGGTAGAATGTACAAAATTAAAATTACATCTAACTTTATTTAATATTATTAAGCACATCTGACAAAATGGACTCATCTGTACATATCACATACACATAAGAATGTGTAGGTATATATATATATTTAGACAAATATTTTTTAAATGTTAAAAATAGAATCCTATAATTTAGCAATTAAATTGTTCTTGAAATTCTTTTCAAAATGTTTATTAAATTGGAATGTATGAGAAGTATTTATTTTTAAAGATCAAGGTTATTACATTTTCTTTCTTATTTTCTCTTCAAAAGTGTTTCCGGCTCCTCTGTGTTTAAGTACCAGATACCATATCTGGCTAAATTTGACATAAACATGAACAATAAAAAAGTAAAAGAAAGAAAAAAAAAGAAAATGGCGGTTTTGGACAATTAGAAGTAGTTCATCGGAATTAAAAACGTTTCTTGAACAAGGAGGCTCGGGAAAGGGACTAAGGTAGCAGGCATGTCTCCAGGAGCCTTCCAAAAATGAAAAAAGCCCATCATTTTCCAACCTATGTAACCTTAGTTCGAGACCCAAATTCTCAGGGTCAAGGGACACTGATTGTTCTTTCCCGTGTCCTGTACCCATCATTTTGCCAGAATGAGATGCATATCTTGACTGGCAATCTAGACAACTGTGTGTAATGGGCCTGTAGAATAATGGTTCTGGAAGGAACATGGTGGTTCATGTAGCAAGAAAAATGGTAAAGTCACAAGGGCCAGGCTGGTAGAATGAGAAGTCGGCCACGTTAGGTTAGCAGATCCACCCTGAAAAAATGAACGCTCTGCTTTCTGTTTCCCTTTACAAGTTAATCTGCAAAGATGGGTGCCTTTGCTCACTAACTTGCACTACAATTCTCAGTTTTGAGAAGTGGAACATTCACACTCCAGACACAGACACACAATTCAACTCCCCAGTGAAATTTTTCACCAAATAAACAGCCACAAAACATGAGAACAATGGCTAAGTGTGGACAAATGCAGTAAAACCTAGAGGCTTTTTTTCTGAATGCTGGAAAATACTGTGTAAAAATGCAGGGGAGTTAATGTTTGCACATCACATTATGTGACTTTATGTCCCCAAAATCAATAATAATCAAATGAAATATGAATCTTATTAATAAGATAAATTTAACAATAATACACACAAAGTGAATAATTTAGATTACCAGTAAGACTATAGTGTTAAACATTATTTTCAAAACAGCAATAAACTATATATTTCAGTGTAAGGAAAGAGGAAAATGCATGTTATGTGTTTTAACTCAGCTTGAATTATTATTGACACCATGTAGTTAAATACATTTCGCATGTGTTTAATAATTAAATATTTCAAAATAAAATTATAATAATATACAATTAAAGAGAGTAGAATTTCTAGGAATAAAAGTGATAGCAAATGTAAGAAAATATTTTAAAAATCATAATTTGATTATGAAAGAAAAAACAAGTTGCTGGCCATCAAGTAAGGCTAGAAAAATGTTGGTAGCATGAGTAACAAAAAAGCTATAAAAATGTTTAAATAGGCATGAATGGAAATGTGTAACAACATGGAAAAATGATAGTACCTTTCATATGAGTTGTAACCCCTTACACATTATACCTAGAGCTATATAGTTTTAAAAAATCTATCATTAGAAAGAAAATAAACAGAACAAACATTGAATACACATTTTTTACTACTTTTATTATCCTTATATTCTATAATGAATAAATATTCTGTAATAAAAGTTAAGAAGTTACATTAACCCACATAAATCATTCAACTCTTTTATGAAACAATATATTCTTTCTCTATGAGGCCATTAATTTTTTTAATATTTCTCAAATTCTTCAGGGAATAGCTTCCTGAGAAAGAACAGTTATAGAAACATTACTAAGAAATGTCAATACTTTAAGTCACGGTGAACAAATAGTATTAAAAAAAATGTTGGTGAAAGGAAATGAGGCTCTTTCTCAGTCTCTTGTCTATAGAAATGGTCACAAATGAGATAGATTTATCCCAGGCGCTGGGGACAGGCAGGCTATAAATATAGGAGATTGGGGGCTGCATAGGTGTCCTGAGGTACACTTTTCTGAGAAATTATGATACATCATCTTGGTTTATCAGGAAGTGGTGACGTTTGGACTCCTATTTTTCATGCAAAAGATATGACTGCCTCGGTCTTCTGTATGTAAAACTTATTTCCCAGTACATTATGAAGCATTTATAGCCATGGCCAGGGAATTAGTTGTCCAATGAGCACATCTGGTGAGTGGCTACAAATATAACAGAAGAATGAGCTGAAAGGGTCAGGAAAACTTCTTTTGACAGGTGTCAGCTCATAATGTTGTCCCCTAGGTAATAGAAAAGTGATTCAATTAAAAACATAGATGCAAATTGTTTTACCACAGCAGATCCACTATGTAACTTCGTGTATCATTAATGGCATGTTTTCCTTGCTTCCTGTTAGTGTTTTTATATGGGCCCTGTGAAGACTGGTTTTAATGACTCAACATATATTGAAAAGATACATCCAAATAATTTGGATGCACCCAAATAATTTTGTTTGTTGTTGGCTTTGTCCTTTGTTTTCAAGAATTCTTACAAATAGATTAGCTAGGTTTTCAAAATGGAGCAGTGATTTTAACTTTATGTTAAGAGTACCAGAGATAACAGAGCTAGAGTACATGTTTCCTTGCTACCAAAGCACCCAGCTGAAAGTAATAAACTAATGATTGTTTACTTAGGTTTAAGAGCAAAGCACCATTGCAAATTGGAAAAATGAAAAGTATCATTAAGAACACAGCCTATGCAGTGACTGCTATGGGTCTCTTAAAAACGTAGCTCTTGGGTATTCATTCATTTATTGGTTCATTCACTCGGCTGTCATTAATTAAGTACTTACTATGTGCTAGCAACATCTGCACAAATGTTTAAGATCAAATATTAAGCAAACATTGAATTTTAACCCTCATGACGTTTGTAAGAAAACATTCCATTAGTCTCTTTTTATTCAACTCCAGAGTCTTACATTTATCTATATTAATTGTTTTCACACATTTTTCTTTTTCACTCCACTCTCCAAAATCCACATTGTGATATAAAGCACTTATGGGAAACTTTGAACAACTCTTGATTCTAGAGTACAGATTCTGGATTTATGACAGTACCAAATAAATGTGCAGCAAGAGTAAATATTGCTATGAAAGCTTTACTATGTGATATAGTATCCTGACCTACCTAACACATCCTAGTAGCCTACATCAGTTATCATATTGATATGAATAACCCCTAACATATTTAGAAGCATGCAGGTGAGCTTGCAAATAGCTTTTGAGGTCCACTTGAGTATTATTAGTCATGGAAACTAGTTTAATGGGATAAAGTATCACGTACAGCGTCTGACAGACATCCGTATTGTTTATGTTTGGAACTACTAGCCCATCCATGAGGTCTGTATGTGGGTTGCGTTGGGCTTGGCATGTGCACAGTGAACATGGCTAGCATCCAGGATCACTGGTTCTGTGGGCATCTCAGTTGTGTTATTTTCTCATGAATAATGATACACTAAATATATACATTTTAATGTGGATAAAATACGCATATTCAGACACCATTTTACAAAAGCATCATTATATTTCAATCTTTAAACTGTTAAAGGGAGTAAGTAGGGCCTATACACTGTAGCTACAGGAAGGCTTTTTTTTCTCATTTCGTTGACATGTAAAGGGGAGTCTGATTGCCATTCTTATATAGGATCTTAAATAAACTATAATAGATTTTCTTTTTGACTCCTAAGAGTTCCTAAATTGTTGAATTTTATTATTTCTTATTCATCATGAATTATAATCTCTCCAAGCATTTCAGAAAAGGAAAAACAGGGTATATGCCAATCCAATTCTCTCCGTGATCTAGGAAGACAGTACATTTTTCCCTGTGTGCATTTAATAAACGAGAAATAATAATAATAAAAAAAGGAAGATGGCTATTCACCATTACTTGGATTACTGTCTCCACGTGTGAGAAAGTGTTATTTTCAGTAAGCCTTCTAAGGCCGTGGCGATAAAAGAGGTGGGAAGACAATATTGATATGGCAAATTGCTCTTTATTTAAAGATGCTTTTTAATATGAATATGGCTTTATAATCTGTCAAATAAAGATGGCATGCAGAGATAAAAATAAAACGTCAGAACAAAAATGTTCTTCTCTTTCCTGTGAATAAATTTACACGTCAGTCAAGTATCTGTCAGTGCGTTTGCTGAATGAGTGACGAGTCTTAAGTAAAGGCAGCAGGAGAGTAACAAGACCAACTAAAAGGAGAAGTGGCAACATTGACAGCCTTGAGGAGTGAGGAATCTTCTCTACACACAGAATGTATTCAGTTAGAATAATGCCTCCAAGCAAGTAAAGAAATAGTGACAAACTACCAATTATGATGGAGGAAAATGTAAACAGAAATGCAAATTCTGAGGTTTGGGTCGTTCTGATGAAGGATTCAAGAATATGTGGCAGGATTATCTTTCCACCCATAGGCTAGTGGTTCATTAACATTTTGTTAATATTCATTGATATTGCTGTTTTCACATTTCTTTTTCTAGGATCAGAGAGTACCTTAATTTCACTTACTTAGGCAAAATTTTGGGAAAACTTTTGGAGGAAGGCTAATATATCACTTATGCAATGAGGAAGGGCTACTTGCAGTTAACCATAGGTGAAATGGTTTCTTGTGTAAAGATATATTCAATTTCGAGTTTTCTAATCTTCATTTCCAGAACGTCAGTAGTAGCACAATAATACCACCCTAATTTAAGAGGTTGTACATTTTTATTACAGTCTTAAGTTTAAATGGTTATTTTTAAATGCAATTCAAGGTTGTATTTTATTTCAAAAGCAACATTTGATTTGAAATTTAAAATCTAAAGATTAAACACTTTTTATAGTTTTACATGACTTTTCCTTATATTTAAAAAAAATCTTCCTTATTACAATTCAGAATACGTCATTATATTACAAAACTTTATTCCAGTAAAATTTACATTTAAAATATTACTTTTATTACTTAACTTGTTAGTACTTACCACATGACAAAAATCTACTGATGGCTAAATGGGTGCCTTGATCTAAATGCATCCTTCTCACCCAAAACAGTGATTTGCAGGTAGAGTTGGCACTCAAAATATTTTTTTGAATTAATAATGTCATTTACCTCTTTCCTTTTGTGTGAAAGCACCTGAAATAGATAGGATGGTTTTTGACTGTAGTTAATACAAATACAAGCCTTCAATGACTTAAACATCAAGGCTCCATCATTTCTCACATAACAAAAAATCTGCAATTTCAGGATTGGTTAATTGAACAGTTTTGTAATGTTTTCAAGTATTCAGATTTTTTCCTTTCTTTTCCTTTTTGCTTTTCCTTTTCCTTTTCCTTAACCTTTCTCTTCTGTCATCCCTACATCCTGCATCCTAGTATACAGATTTTATGTTCTAGCTTGTTCCCTTGTGGTCACACAAATTTCAGCAGCTTAGATAAGGCCATATTCAAACATCATATCATGTATCTCTTTTCCATAAGGCCTTGGCAGATGTCCCCTCCCAACCCACTGGCCAGAAATACACCATATCCTTATTCCTGTAGCATATTCCTAGTCTTAATTCATTGGTTTTAGCTTAGAGTGATGCAGTTTATGTCCTGGGGCCAGAATGTTTTCTTGAAAGCCATAGCCACCTGGCATATAAAATAATTTTTTTGCTAGCAAGGAAGAAAGGGAAAATAGGAAGACACTTGGAAAGCTACCAGTCATGTTATGCCACAGAATATCCTCAAGTATGCATTGAAAAATACATGTGAAATTCTATCATTTTGATAAATTTTACAATAACTTTTTCTCCTGCATGTAACTCAACAGGGAGTTGTCATTTTGCTTCAGAAGAATCCTAGAGTAAACACAACTAGAGCAATCACATGTTCTACTTTTTAATAAAGCATCTACTCTGAAACAAAATAGGCTCTCCTATGTAAATCAAGGGCAAGGAAATAAAAATATTGGGTTATTTAAACTGTACTAAAGAGAGACAATGAATTTACCAATAATAGTTGAGATAATTAAAATGATTTCTTGAGAACTGAACTTAATGTCTCTTATTTGTTATCACCAAATGCACATTTTTCTATATATTTTTCTTTGAAATCTAAAATAGACCCCACCTGCATATTTTTCAGCTTTATTATTTTGAGTTGCTATTCCATTCCGTTTGAATTAATATTTATAGTTTTAATATTTTTTTATAATAGATGAGAATACTTTAAAAGTGGTATACCATCTGTCTCTTACTGAAGTGCCAATGTGGAGATTAAAGGGAGAGAAGATACTGAGCGTTACCACATTTCATGGCTAGAAGATGTCTATCATGAGATTTTGACGATGCAATACCAGTAAGCATGGAAGAGAAATTGCATATTTTGGTGTATTTCAGCAGGTCAGACCCAGCAGAAGTAAAGAGGGCTTTTGTGTTCTTTTGTTTTGCTTTAAATAATGATCAGTAGATTCTGATCAACACACATACCTTTTCCAGCTTGAATTGTCAGGGCAAAGGATGCCACAACTGATGGGAGTTTTATCAGATATTACATGTGCATGTCCTTTTGCCTCATCAGAATTCCATTATAAATTCACACTAATTTCTCCTAATTATTTTGGGGAAGTGATCAGAACTTAGCATATTTATGATAGCTAAATGTATAGTACTGAAAAGTGAGCACTTGCTCATTCCATGACCTACATATTTCTGATTTTTAATCTACAATCAAGAAAGATAGAAAATCTTATTCTATATATCAGAAAAGGAAATGAAACTCGGAGAATAAAAACCAAGACAAAATTTAAAGTACAGGTCTGTCTGAGGCCAAAGCAGTACTTTTTTTTTCTTTTTCCTTTCCTCTTTTCCTTTTCTCCTTCATTTCTTTCTTCTCTCCCTCTCCCTCTCCCTCTCCCTCCCCCTCTCCCTCCCCCTCTCACTCTCCCTCCCCCTCTCCCTCTCCTTCTCTCTGTATTTCATCACATTATAATCTTTAAAAAATGTTTTTGCCTTACTTTATATATGCTTTGGGTAAAACTAGGTAAGATCTTAGCAAGGGTGATAGAAGAGAAATGACAAACCTTATATGGAGTCTGTGCAAAGAAGTTTCCATTTAGGTTTGCAGTGGAGTAACATGGCACCATAGAAACAAGAGCTCAGTGTAACATACCAGAAATGAAACGGATCAACTTCACGTGCCTCCGGAGAGAAGAGCACAATACTGTTTCTAAGTATTCTTGCCAAAACTATATGCCCTAATCTCATAGTGATGAACCATCAGAAAAACCTGAATTGAAAGACACGGTATAGAATATATGGCCTGTGCACTTTAAAAATATCAATGCCCTGAAACTGAGGAGCTATTCTGGTTTGAAAGACTGGAGAGACATGGCAATTGACTGCAATACATGATCCTGCATTTTCTTTTGCTGTAAAGGGCATCCTTGGGACAATTGGTGAAATGTGAATAATATCTGTATATTAGATAATAGTACCATATTGAGGTTAATTTCCTAAAATTGATGCTTGTGCTGTGATACTCTGAAAGAGTTTTACATTATTAGCCCAGTTTTTAGGAAATATATACCGAAAAATTGTGGTAAAGGAACACCAAATCTGTAATTTATTCCCAAAAATAATAAAATGTTAACATTTGGGGAGGGAAATGAATGAAATGCTTTGTACTATACTTGCAGTATAATTAAATATATACATTTGAAATTATGTCAGCATAATGTTTGAGAAAAGAATAAACAGTAAATTTACAGCAATAACTTTTTTGCTCTTAAAGAATGAACACTTCTTTTTGAACTCAAGTTATTGAATGTCAAGCATAAATAGAAATGCAATTGCAAGGTGCAAGCTTTTGTGTTAATTAATAACATGCATCATTATTGTCTTTATTCTAAAATTTATAAAGCTTGTCACACTCAAAACAATTGCTAATGTTAAATTCTATTGTCTATCACCTTATGAAGCTTTTTTTACATATTTCTCACTCTGTTCCTTCCCTAATTTGTATACATGATTCTGACATCTGTAGGCACATTTTAACCTCATTGGAAAGTCCCAGGAGGCTAAAGAGATTGCTTTCTTTATCTAAGCAACATGGCAACTGATTTTACACAAAACCATATTGCTTTGTTCCAAGTAATCAGAACCCATTGCTCTGAAAGGAAACCAGGGAATAACGAAATGTCATGTACTATCTCTGGAAAATGTGGGTCAAAATGTAACCTAAAAATATGCACATACACAAACTCTCCTCCCTCAGATGTATTTTTAAAATTGCATTTTAAACTTAGAAAGAATGACATTAAAACCATTACAAGACAAAACATTTATTGTAAATAGTTGAAAAGAGAAAATAAAATTCTGTCATGCATGATTTAAGAAAGTACCAGCCACTCTACAGAGGCAAGTAATTCATGTGAAAAATTAGATTTTAACCTAACATATTTTATCTTTCCAACACATTCAGTATCTACGTGTAGGTATACGTATGCCAACTAAGTCATAGTCCCATGAAAATAAAATACACTTACCAAAGGCATAGACCTTTATATAAATTTAGGAGGAGGAGACCAAGAAGCTTAACTAATTCTTGCCTTACAGGGGGTGTTTCAAGCACACACATTGTGCTTAGTAGCCTTTGATCTCCTATGAAATTTATATTCATGGCAGTCTAACACAGAGAAGAGTGAATAAAGTGAAAACATAAAGGACAATGGCCCAGGGGAAGCATAAAGATACAGTTGTATTTTAATATTATTTTTCTGCATAACAACAGTAATAATGTCCTGGATTTCAATTTCCTTTTGCATTCAAGGGCCGCAAAGACCTTAGTAAAGTCAAAAAAGCCTGCTGGCCATGCAAGTTAGTCAAGTATTATTACACATTTTATGGGAAGGTAAATCAATATATAGTAAAATTTAAAGATTATTCCAAAGCAAAATATTCTTTACCAGTGGCAAATATCTTAGCCACATCAGGTTAGGTCCCAAACAACAAATAATTAGGGGAATAATAGAGTGAAACACTGGTAGAGGGAGAAATGAAGTTCTCTTAAGTTTGAAAAACTGCTCCTGGTATTTCTTTTCTTATTAGATAAAATAATAACAGAGGGGGAAATATCAGGGACACACCACAGATATTTGTGTCTAGAACATTTTAATCATTGCAGCAGCCTGGTGATAGGGCTTATGCCATGGTGCAGAGAACTGGTCACAGAAAACTCACAATGTTTTTTTTTAACAGAAAATAGGGAGACAGCAGCTAAGATGGTAAAGAAGGAAGCTATATTGACACTACTTTGTGCACATGTCAAAAATTGTGTGCTTAAAATCCAAAGTACCAAAATTGGACATAAAAGTTAAGAATATCGAATGCCTGGACAAGGGTTAAATGTCCACAGGAAGCATAATATTACAAACCAGGTCTTAGAATTGGCAGGTTCGGGACTAAAAGGAAATAGCAATAATTAAAGTAGGACTTGCAGCAAGATCACACTGATTAAATTCAACTAATTCTGAATATGATTTTACTCCATATAAAGATTAGTTGCATAGAAGTTTCCTCAGTTTATTGAAAAGGTTAGTCATGAATATAAAAAGGAAAAAAGCACCATGGTTGGAAATACAAAAACAGTCACAAATTTATAGAGAACGATAAGCATGTGTTGTATGACCTTTCATATGTAAAATATTTAAAGAATCATGTGATATTATAAATTAATAGGAAAAATGTAGATATTATATCATGCCCAGATGAAAAATATTTATTAGCAATGCAATATCCAATTATGAACACTTGGATTACAACAACAGAAATACATGTTGATAATATCAAAAATAGAACTTAAGCTTGGAAGGCCTGATTAAATTCTAAGAAATCACTACAATGAATCTTTATTTAAACTTTTTTTACTGTTTATTTATTTATTTATTTATTTTACTGTTTATTTTTGAGAAAGACACAGATAGACAGAGAGACAGGGAGACAAACCATGAGTGGGGCAGAGAGAGAGAAAGAGACAGAATCCAAAGCAGGCTCCAGGCTCTGAGCTGTCAGCATAAAGCCCAACGCGAGGTTCGAACTCACCAACCGGGAGATCATGACCTGAGCTGAAGTAGAACACTTAACTGACTGAGCCACCCAGGCACCCCATGATTTTTTTTACTAAGATTGTAAATTATCCATAACATATTCCTTTTGATGACATTTATAAATATGATTTTCTGTTCTTCTTCATAAGATATGGTATCTTTAGCATATTTTGTTATTTTATAATTTTTAAATATATTTTATTTTTAAGTAATCTGTACACTTAACATGGGGCTTGAATTTATAACCTCTCAAGATTAAAAGTTGCATGTACTACTGACTAAACCAGCCAGGTGCCCTGTTTAGTTTTATATTTTATGTTTTCCAAGCTCATGATTCCTTTAAAAAAATGACTAAGACTGGGCAAAAAAAAAATTAGTTTTTCTCATAATTTTAACATTATAAGCAGAAAAGTAGGATTTGCTTGATAAATTTACCTTAAGAACCAAATGGAAAAAGTTTCTGTAATATCAGATTATTTAGTCTAATCTCAGTTACTTTCCAAATGCCTTTAAAGAATTAAAAATTCTCATTAAAGTTGTCACAGTCCTGGGGCACCTGGTGGCTCAGTCGGGAGACTGAGGGGTTGTGAGTTTGAGCCCCATGTTGAGTGTAGAGATTACATATACATGTACATACATACATTAAAAAAAAAGTTGTTACAGTCCTTCTCACCCTTTTGAAGCCTTCATGTACAATATGATCACCTCTAATCTTAGAGTAAGCATACCTTTCTGGTGTTATTTCAGGGACCACCTTTTTACAAAGTGTGGATCCTGGATCCCTGTGTTTCTTTCATGTAGCTGGAAGTCACCAGATTCCATTCTAGACACGTCTCCATTACTGTTTGGCATGATGTTTGGATTATAGTAGTTATCCAAAAGATGTTTAGTGGGTAAGCTAACAAGCGAATACCTGGGCACCTTGGACAGTGGCCATGTGATGTGTAATATCCATTTAGGTCTGTGCATTTTTCATGTAAACTCTTAGTTCTCGCTGTTTAACTCATTGCGGTTTAGAGAAATAAAAAGAGCACAGACTTTAGAGAAGACCAATTTAGACCTCATCCTGTCTGTGATTTTGCTGTGGGATTTGGAGTTACTTAACTCCATACCTCCATATTTATCTCAAGGCTAGCTAAAACATATTTTTATATTCCACCTAATGGGTTTAGAAATAGATATTTCAATAGGGAATGTGAAGTTTCCAGTGCAATACAGTGAATATGTCATGAAGCATGAGCCAAACTCAGATTTTCTGGTTTTCCAAATTGTGTTCTCTCTATACCACCCATATCTGTTTTGTTACCTTGATTTGTTCCTTTTTATTATTTGTTGTTACAATTATGGTTCATTAACCTCTTTACTTTTTTTTTAATGTCCACTCCAATTTCTATTGGGAAATTATAGCAATTTCCTATATGTTTCTTATCACCTCTCAAATTGTTTATTTATTTGTTTATTTTTGAGAGAGAAAGAGAGAGCATGAGCATGTGTGCAAGCAGGGTGGGGGGAGCAGAGAGAGAATCCCAAGCAGGCTCCACACTTAGCACAGAATCTGATGCGGGCTTCAATCCCATGAACTGTGAGATCATGACCTGAGCTGAAATCAACATTTGGATGCTTAACCGACTGTGTCACCCAGGTGCCTCTCAATTATTTATTTATTTTTTAAATGTAGTTCACTACATTTCCTGCATGCCTTCACATTCTACAGGCATGCATACCTTCCTGCGTTTCACTGCACAATTTTTGCTAGATGGCCAATATTTAAGAAATATTGATGTGGGATTAATTCCTAATTCAGTTGTGTTTACTTTTGTTTATTTGTTTCTAGCTGTGTTTAATTCCTCATTTTTTTTTCTGTAGTGGCTGTTCATTGTGTTTGTTTTGTTCACTGAAGTTTTTATGCTTTACACTTGTTTACTGTTTAGTTATTGACTAGCTTTTCCACATGCTTCACTGCTGTGTGCCATTCAAACAAAAAAAAAGTGACTAGATTTAGGTGAATCAATTTGTACTGCAAGATTGCAATTGATAATAGCAAGAAAACGTATCTATGTGTTTGGGTTCTTTAGCCATACGTTTTTGATCAATGGCTACATCTTTCTAATTGTTACTTTCTATAAGAAGGAAGGACTAAACAATTCTTTCGGTGGTGATATTATTCCCTCAAGAGAAATAAATATACCAAAGAGTGAATCTTCCCTTTTATTATGCTTCTTGGTTCCTCCCTCTACAATGCACATGTTATTATGAAAGACACATTATTTAAGCATTTGGAATTTTTCTGAAAAATTGTTCTTGGAACAGAAGGAAAGATAGCTTAGATCAAGAGCATTTTAGAGAGATGAAGAAAAGCTTAAAAATACCTGGAATCATCCATGCACAAATTTCATGGTTGGATTGATAATGGAAAATAAGGAATGAATTCAAGGTATATTTTAAAGAAAATATTCTCCAAAAACTGGTGCCAGAAAATAAAGTAGAATCAAAGGAAATAATTGAGAGGACTAACATTTAAATTTGCTGCTAAAAGAAAAAGTAGCAACACTATATCCAAAAGGATAAGAGCAGATCCAGGAGCTAGTATGTAGAAGCATCACTGGTAAATCCAAAATATTATATTGGAGGAGAATATTGATTTCCCTATAACCTTGTTAATTCTAGATATTATTTATTGAAGATAATTATAAGTTTTGCACATGTACATATATTGTATTGCTTTCCACTTCCTTATTTCCAGGAAGAATATTTTAGCTGTGATTTCACATTTATATCTCATCTTTGTAAGTTACATTGCCATCTCCTCTCAAATTTTTTTCCAATTGACTAAAACTATGATTTACCTGGTAATTGTTTGTATTATACACTTATTTTTAAAAATATTTCTCTGCATTTAGTTTGCATATTACTTTTATTTATGTGTTTTTATAATATAAGCGTTATGAACATAGGCAATGAAGAATTAAAATGGTGTTTGTGCATCTCCATATGTTGCAAATGTAAATTTAAATTTTGTTCTCATATATTTTAAAGGGAGCTTTATGCTAAAGTTCATCATCATGTTTACAACTAACTTCTGGATGGTTATATATACAATGAACACTTGAGGTTTTAACATTTATATTCAAGCTCATCCCTTAGCCATATCATTATGATTAACGATGTCCATTTTATAATTATGAAACTACCTGGAGTGCCTGGGTGGCTCAGTCAGTTAAGCATCTGACTTCGACTCAGGTCATGATCTCACAGTTCGTGAGTTCGAGCCCCACCTCTGGCTCTGTGCTGACAGCTCGGAGCCTGGAGCCTACTTCAGATCCTGTGTCTCCCTCTCTCTCTGCCCCTAACCCACTCACATTCTGTCTCTGTCTCTCTCAAAAATAAAATAAACATTAAAAAATTTATAATTATGAAACTACCTTCCTACTCCCAGTCATCCAGGCTCAAAATCTGGAAGTAATTATTTTACTTGTAATTCTCTCCCCACTCAAATCCAATCTACTTCCTAGCCTTGCTTATCCCACACTTACACTTTCTATTTTTAATGTATTACTTTCATTTTGACTCCTGCTAATTAAAACTCACATTTGGGTTCATCTATAATTCTATCTTAAACAATTATACTTATTTCACAATTGTTTGTCTTGTATATTTTCTTTCCCTCCCTCCCTCACCTTAATAACAAACACAGCTAATGCTTATCATGTATTTAAGCATAGTGCCAAGTGCTTATGTGTATTCTCTCATTTAATTCTTACAACTTCACACAAGAGGTACTGTGTTTTATCATCTTTTATCTGCATTTCAGCAATAAAACACATGTAGACTAGAGAGATAAAAGCCTTCCCCAAGTTCACAAAGCGAAGGGATATTGCTGCTGGGATTAAAACCCAGGAATCTGACCTGAGTGAATACTCTCAAACAACATATAATAATGCCAATTTACAGTGTTTCCAGATTGATCTTCTTCAAACATTCTTTTGACATAGATCATGTTCTGCTTAAAAATATTCAGTGATATCCTCTTGCCTAGTGAGGAAGTTATGGTCCCAAGCCTGATTTTTATCCTGAATCTTTCTTTCCTTTACTGTGTCCCTAGATTATTCAAAAACATGTTTGCATTCCCTTCGCTATGGCTTTACTGAACCACTCTCTCCAAATTCTCTTGTTTCATGGACAAATAGAAATCTTCCATCTCCAGCTTCCAGCCCTGACTACCTCTTCTGAGACCCGTTCTGTATGCCTTTGTCACTTATTTATACTCTCATATGTGCTATTTTATTGTCTACTGTAGTAGACTGGTAGCCCCTCCAGGCAAATACAGGAACATTTATCTTTGAACCTTCAGCAACTGATACAGTATCTTCCGGACAGAAAGTAATTGATAATTCTTTATTGATTCAAATGAATAAATGCTTTCTAAAATTACAAATAAGATACATTGATATAAAGTGAATATTGACAACAAAATCCAAAGCATGGCTTGTATATAGTGTTCCTAATATAGATAGCTAGCAAAAGCTTAACCTATACATTCTTTTAAAAAAAAATTAACGTTTATTTATTTTTGAGAGAGAGACAGAGACAGAGAATGGATGGGGGAGGGGCAGAGAGAGAGGGAGACACAGAATCTGAGGCAGGCTCCAGGCTCTGAGCTGTCAGCAGAGAGCCCAACAAGGGGCTCAAACCCACAAACGCTGAGATCATGCCCTGACCCGAAGTTGGACACTTAACCAAGTGAGCCCCAAAGGTGCCCCATAAACCTATACATTCTTTTTTTTTTATTTTTTAACATTTATTTGTTATTGAGAGACAGAGAGCATGAGCATGGGAGGGGCAGAGAGAGGGGGAGACACAGAATCTGAAGCAGGCTGCAGGCTCTGAGCTGTCAGCATTGAGCCTGATGTGGGGCTCGAACTCACAAACTGGGATATCATGACCTGAGCTGAAGTCAGACACTTAATCGGCTGAGCCACCCAGGCACCCCATAAACCTATACATTCTTAAAGGCAAACACATTATGCACTTTGATATTTTTATAATCTCTATGAAATCAAAATGATTATTTAAATTAATAGTATTTGCTAATTAAAAATGAAAGAAATCCAACCTAAATTTAATTTATAGTGTTCCTCTAAACCCATTGCTTTTTGATATCATCCTTAACCTACTGCAATTTAACTTTAAAACAACCATGTAAATTTAATTATGCGTTGGCTCCTAAGGGATGCACTCATGTATCAGTTTTCATCTCTCATGAACAGATCATTTGCAGTTAAGTTACAAACCACTGAAAATCAATTTTTAATGGAAATATTCATACAACCTTAATAGCAAAAGAGCAAAAATTTCAGGTATAATACCAAGTGGCAGGTTATTAACTATAACTTCAATTTTATGTTCTTTTGACACAAGACTATATCAGCCATAAATAAGTGTGCATTTGTCACACAAGTCACACTTACCCAAAGATTATTCATCAAATAAAGTTTTAGTGGGCCCAGCCTTGAGTCCATAGGGACCCTGAAGGAAATTCTGAGCTGCTTAGCAAGAAGGCACTGAACCAAAGAAATTGTGCTGAAATGATGGTAAAGGTCTAAATGAAAACCAGAGAAGCAAGGAAATGTAGAGTTAAGTCAAAACTCCATCATTAACCATATGAGCCAGTTTAGAAAGGCTTTTAGATATAATGTATAAGCTATCTCAAAAATCAGTAACAGCATTGGAACAATATTTCTTCTACACAGCATGCTCATTCTTTTGCTGTATTTCTATAATTTAAAACTTCTTTTTAAAAATATTCACCTGATTATTTATTTTAATAAGCAGAAATTCAAATCAATGTGACCTACTATTAATCAGAAACTAATAATGACTGTTGGGAATACTGTGGTTTTTCCTCTCATGAATTGAATGGTTCAAATTCTTTAACTAAGTAAGGTCCTGTTAAAGTCCAGTTTTACAACTGAAACGTTACAGAGTTACCACAAATGAAAAATTATCCTTACTTTTATAAACAAATTGGTTAAATAGTGAGGCTTAAGCTTTTTTTTTTTTGGAAAATAATCTGTACTGCCACTAATAAAATAATCTAGTCATTAATTTTACTATTACTCATTAACAATCTGTTATGTGAAAAAGTCTTTTAAAGTTGCTAATTATTAGTGCTAATGTAGATGATTTGCATTGCATATAACAGTTAATTGTTCAGAAAAGTTAAGTACACTCACTTTAGAATTAAAATGATATTAAAGAAATATATAAAAATAAACTGATTATCTCAAAATAATTACTAAGTGATACAGGAATTTCAAATTATATACTGCTTTTGTTGAATTCCTTTTTAGTCTTACATTTTACAAGATTTTTTAAAAAATACTAAGTTGTAATTTAGTCAATTACACATAAAAACCACACACACACAACTGATAAAACATTTCCTAGGGAATTTTATTTTTTGTTTGAGAAGTACCTAATTATATTTAGACATGAGGGAATTCCTTGGTTTTATAATGAAAAATGTGAGTTATATTTTCACCAAGCCCTAGGGAATGTGTTTCAAATTTCCCTAAATTTAATGCATATTTGAAACACAGTATATAAATTTCCCTGCACTGGAAAGTTTTGTCTTGACTAAGAAGTTGACTTATTAGAATATAAGCTTCACAGTGTAAAGGTTGTTTTGGTTTTGTTTTTCTGCTGTAATCCTGGAGCCTAGAACTGTTCCTAGTACATAATGAAGTCTTTTTAGTATTATTACAGTATACTAATTATTAGTATTACTATAATATAATAATATATTAGTAGTAGTATTAGCTACTTTCTGATATCAACTACCATTCTTTAACAATAAAATATGTTTGAAAATTCAGTCTTGTCCACGTTACCCAGAGGACAGCCTGAACTATTTAATCTTACTGACACATTTCTAACTAGAACTTCTAGTTGCTTGAGGCTCAAGTTGAAATCCCTTGCCTTTCTAGTATAATATGAGTTTAATCTTTCCTGCCAATTTTATTCTAGCCTGAACATGAATTATTTTTGCAACATTTATCATCAGGGAACATAACTGTTTTACATAAAGCAATATACTATGTGTGGCTCTAAAATGAATATCAGTATTTATTAGATATTTTATAATACCTTTTTGTACTTAAAATAATTAAAGAAGGAGAGATCTGTATTTTCTTTTAGTAACTTTTTTTCAGTAACTAAGAAGACAAAAAAAATAACCAAAAAAATAAGTCCTTAAATGGAAACAAAGTTGATTCTTATAAAACAAAAACGACCTTTGAAACAACATTATTTAAAATTTGCAAATTTACTTCTGACGTTTAAAGTACAAAAAGGGCCAGTAATAAGTAAATTAGTTATATTTCTGTTGTCGCTGTTAATGTTTCATTGTTGCCTCATTTCTTAACTTTATTCACCTTATTTAAGTCTCTTTTTGTTCAGCAAATAGTGCTCTTTTGCTCTCTCCAGGCTTCTCCTTTGTTCTAAGGTATAAATCTTCAGTATGACCTAAGGTGCTTTGGTATCCAGTTTATTTCTTATATAAAGAAAAATGAGCCTTAAACAAAAATAATAAAACCCTAAAACTCAAGTGTCAATCTGGAATGGCAAGCAATACTGTTGAATCGCTGTCCAGAGTTGTTAAATGATAACACTGGATTGACTGTTTATAAAACTCCTCTATAACACCAACTTTGGACATGGATTCAAAATGATTACTTCTTTAGGGTTTCATTGTCCATTGCAATATTAACAATACAGGAGAAAAAGCAAGACAAAATAGTTTTCACAAACAAATGAGATAAAACGCAAATAAACAAACAAACTATAGTTCAATCATTTAAACATAAAAGTCACAAAATTCTTCCAGGTATTATTGTTATACTAAATGTGGCATTTATTTACTTAGTCACTACTTTCTTTGGAGGAAATGTCCTACTAGAATAATTCTTAACCTTCAATTGCATTGGAGTAAAAGTACTCTCTTCCAAGTGTGTTGGGGAACAGGATGGGGGTTTACCAGAATCTAAGATGTTGGAAATATGGGGCATTTACAATTTTAGAGCAGTATACTCAAGAATATGATTTTACATATATATATATATATATATATATATATATATATATATATATATATATAGTAAACTAGGCACAAAGGAACTTTTGAAATGATGGATATGTTCTATATCTTAATTGTTCTGGTGGTTACAAAACACTGTATATTTTTCCAATGTGTCAAAATAGACAAAGTACATGCATTTTTATATGCAAACCATTTTTAAATAATGCTTTTAAAGTAGACATTACTATTTTTATTTTTTAATTTTTAATATATGCAACAAATACTTATTTAGCACATCATATTACCAATTTCTTTGTTCATCACCATTTTTATTTTAAATATCATCATCCTTTCTGTTTTAATGCCCTTCTTTCTGAAATGTATATTTTAGTGTTTTTTTTAGTAAAAGTCTATGAAGGGTAACATATTCTTGATCTGAAAAAAAAATCTTTAATTCCTCTCATTCTTAAATGGCTGATAAAATGAGAATCAAATTCGAGATTGACAGTTATTTTGAATATATTATTTTGAATGCATTATTCCACTGTCTTCTGACACGTATTGTTATAAATGAGAAATCTGTCAGTCTGTCAGTCTTTTTAAAGTAGTCTTTACACTACTTTTTTTTTTTTTGTCTTTGATGTTCTGCAATTTTAGTCTGATGAGTCTCAGTGTGAAATTGTTTTTGTATTTCCTGTTTAAAACTTGACGTGATCTTTTAATTTGAGTACTTACGTCTTCTATTCTGGAAAATGTTCAGACTTTATGAATATTTCTCTTCCCCATCCTATTTATTTCTGAGATTCCTAACAGTAAATGTTGTTAACTGCAAGCAAAATAAATCAACTACCTGATTAAAGGAGGACAAACGGTGGGGGAGGTGGAAAAATGGAAATCAGAGAATGAGAAGTCCGGGGGTGCCTGTGTGCTTAGTCAGTTAAGCATCTGACTTCGACTCAGGTCATGATCTCATAGTCCGTGAGCTTGGAGCCTGGAGCCTGCTTCAGATTCTGTGTCTCCCTCTCCCATTCTTTCTGCCTCTCCCCTGCTCTTTCTCTCTCTCTCTCTCTCTCTCTCTCTCTCAAAAATAAATAAACATTTAAAAATATATTTAAAAAAAGAGAGAGAAGTCCAGGGAAACAAAGCAATGAGTACCCATACAAGTGCATACCACAAAAAGGGCCTGGATAGGACAGCACTGTCTCTGCTGCTGAGCTTTTGACTAGGCAGCTTGCACAGCCAACACCTTCAATGCTGGACCCGAAACTGCCTTTACAGCCTGCTCCACTGAATTCTAGAGACTGGCTATTGTGCCACCTGAAAGATGTTCCACTGTTCCTTCTTTACTCTCAGTGTGAGTGTGTTGGCCTACTCTTAGAGGTATATCTATGCCATCACTGTAAGAAAGGATAAAAAATTACATTTTTTTTTCTTCTCAGTGTCTATAATGAGATGTAGACTCTACCTTCCACCAATTCCAATATCGTGGGACATTTCTTAATAGAAAGTAGCTTCTATCAGTTATTTCAGGCCCCTGAGTAATAAAAGAAGTGACCACAATTCAATTCTTTGGATGCTTTTCTTCCAAAAAATATTTCAAAACGTAAGATACCATTCCCTGGTACAGGCAAAAACACATCCTCTCTCCTCAACTCTAAACTTTGTCAGTTGTTTCTGATCCAAGTCTCCATTTTCTTCCATGTCACTTTATGATTTTACCTCAATATGCTGTAATCTATGAGCTAAAATGTAAATTTAACCATCACCTAAACTGTGTACAATTTAGTGGAGAAACAGAGTATTTTGATGTAAATGTAGAATTTGTTAAATATAGTGATAACACAGCATAGTGGCTCAGTCGGTTGAATGTCTGACTTCAGCTTAGCTCATGATCTCATGGTTTGTGAGTTCGTGCCCCACATCTGGCTCACTCCTGTCAGAGCTCACTTTGGATCCTCTGGTCTCCTCTCTCTTTCCCTCTCTCTCTCTCTCTCTAAAACAAACATTTAAACACATGCATAAAAACAAAAACAAAAACACCCCAAAACCAAAATATGGGTGGCTATTATTATTGTTCTCACTACTTTTATTTTCCAAGCAACAGTGAATAATTATGAGCTCAGTTCTATTCATTTCTCAATAATTTAAACCGATGGTTTTTGTTACCATCCTGTTTTATCCCAATATTAATTTTTAACAATTTCAATATATACCTAGATAACAATTCTAATACTTCAGCTTCTCAGCTATTTGAAATATCCTTATGTAATGATCTTGTCCTCCAGTCTCAATATCCATTAGCTACATCAGTCTCATGGTCATAAGCTGTACCTTATACTCACCAATAGCCACAAACTTTCCATAATTTCAGTTACAAGCATTCTGCTACCTAAACATCTATTATTTTCTAGGTCTCTTCCTCCTACAGCATACCTGTCTCTATTACTTGCTTATACAGGGAGCTACCGACAGTGTTTCTGATGTTCTTATAATTTGATCCTCAGAGTTAAGACATGTAATAGTCTCCACTCACTCATGATATATGTGCATGTACCCTCCTTGCTGTTTTGATATCTACCAGGCAAATTCCTAGTCTGAGACCGTTGCACTAAGTGCAAAAGCTAATAAGACATAGTCCTTTGATATTTAAAATAATTGATGTCTGGGAGTTGTTTGTTAACACTGCAAAACCTAGGCTATTTTGACTGAAAGATAAATTGTTTCCTAGAAGTGTAATATAATGTCAAAAAATCTTAATAAATGTGACAATGGCTTAAAGTCCTGGTGATAGAGAAGATGCTATCATTGGAGAATGATTGCCCGTGTTAGGCAGTAGTAAAATATTTGGCTTAATGAAATGTAGCTTTTGGAGTAGATGTTGGAAGGCAGAATGTTAATAGCGTGTATTAGGTTACTATTGACAAGCAAGAGAGAGATGATGTCAAAAAATAATAAGCTCATCCATCAGTAAGTATGAAGAGGACAAGCCCGCTAAGAAGTGACATTTTTCACCTCCCCATCCTTCTACCCTCCCAACAACTAAAAAAAATAAATAAAACTGAAAAGGCCTATTTGCAAAGATTAAATCAAGGTATAGACTTTGCAGTTAGTATTTTTCCTCTCAAATGCATTGAAGTGTAAGTAATATATAATAGTTTGCATATTTTCAAAGTACATGTTAACCTAAGGTTTGATATAGTTACAGAATCCAAGAAACCACTGCCACAGAGAATAGGAGCAATGCCAACACCCCTCAAAAGTTTTCTTGTGCTTTTTGTCATCTAACCCACCTTTACACCTTGCCAGGTAACTGCTGACCTGTTTTCTGTTATTTTTAAAACCAATGAATGGATTAAAGTGTCTCAGAGCAAGGATCAAGTTAAGAATGTTGAGCCTACTTGAATTTATATCCTTTCCATTGTACAGATGCCTCGGGGGAAATAGACTAGGTGTGTGACTTTCCCACTAAAGCATCAAAGGTTCAAAATAGTTAGAAATAAAGAAAAAGGCATGAGCTAGCAATCAGAGAAATATAGAGCTGTGAGATTTGTACCTCAAAAATAATATTATGTGTTGTTTCTGGCACACTGACTATATGTTGGCATTAAAGAAGCACAGTATCTTTTGATTTTTGAAGGAACTGTGCTTTCAAAAAAACAAACAAACAAACAAAACAAACTAGCAGTTTGGATGGTTTGAGCCAAAAAAAAAAAAAAAAAAATTCCTCTGTGTCCCTAATCTTGAATGTCCAGAAAGCCAGTTGAGTAATCTGCTGTCAAGGAGAGTTTGGTCCTCTGTAATTTCCCCCCAAAAATCAAAGATTATCAAAGAATCATTCCCCACCCCCCAGGGTTGTGAACCCTCCAAATACCTGCCTTGTAAGATTTTAGAAACGATTGTGGTATGCCTCAGTGATTAACAACCAGCTCTTTAGGGAAAATAATCTTGATTTATAGTATTGTCCAGTTTCCCAGTATATATATCTGCACTGTGGCCAATTTCAAGCTCCCAATATGATATTAGCTGACTTACAAGTGTCCTGAAAATTTAACAATTGGGCTTTATAAACCAATATAATCTGACACCAACACGTCATTGACCATGTCTCTTATTCTCCTCCTTATGAAGGAAACTATGCATTGTGGCTATATTTGCTGTGTGTCACCCTATGTGCAATGCATGGGCCATGGCTACTCCTTTTGATTCACTGTCACCAGATCAGAGCTGCATCTGGACGGAATAGCAAACCTACCATACAGCACACAGAGGTCTTGGACTTTGAGACTGAAATTATTATAACTAGCTATAACTTTCAAGATTGTTCCTTTGTGAATGGGTAAGAGTACGTAACATAGAGAAAAAGAGCGAGTCAAGTATTTGGAGAACAGATGAACACACAGTGGTAGTCACTACTACTACTGGCTGAATATTTCTGGTACCCAGTGTTTCAGGAACATAGCAGGAATACAGGGCCTTGAAACATGCTCATTTTACCTCTCTAACTTCTGTTACTTGTCCCCCTTGTTTCCTCATCCCCACACCATTATGTTGGCCATCTTATTGTCCTGACATCTGCTAGACAAATTCCCACTCATTTCACTGGCTAGGCACCAAGTTCCCTCTGCTTGAAACGGTGTTTTCTTGGTTATCCACCTGTCTAACCACTGGTCTCCTTCAAATCTTTATTCAGTTATGATTTCAGAGGGGACTACTTTAACCATGCTGGTTCCAAAATTCAGACACTCCGGATTCTCTGACTTCTTACTTTTTTCTTTCCATCATACCCATCAGTTTACAATATATTACTTTACTTACTTTCTTATGATATTTATTATTTTTGCCTTTCTTCCAATGAGAATGTAAGTTATGCAAAGGATGTCTGTTGGTTATTTAAATTATAATTATTTCCTTTATTGTATTTTTTTCTATAATTATCCCAACTGTCCTTTATACACAGTCAGAACTTAATAAATAGTTATTGAATAAATAAATGAATCTTACCTGTAATTTAAAACAAAATAGATCAGATATATCCATCTGTCCCCAAATCCTGGGTTATGTTCCATTTTAGGGACTTGAGGATGAGGTAAGTTGTGCCAACAGTGGAAGTGGTCCATGTCAGTCTTGGTGAGCTGAAGTCTCTTTCAGCTGCTGAATCAGCAAGCACTGAGGTTTTAGGGGAAGTGGGATGACTAATATCCTTAGAACAAGTCATTCTGTTCTCATGAATATTAAGAATCTCCTGTACACTGCAGGCCTTTTATTTCAAAAGGGATAAAACTATTCTCTTTTGTTTTGTCACTCAAATGCTAAATTGCTGCAGGTACCCTTCCAGACATGTTAGGTTGAAAATTCATCATATATATCAGTTATATCATTGCAGGTTTCTTTTGTAATACTTCCTTTCCCTTTCATTTGAATGGCCCTAGGCTGTGAAATGAGTCAGATCTGAAACTTGGGTAAAATCATTTGAAATTGTGGTGGCTCAAGCCTGACTTCTTTAATCATCAGAGTCTAGAGTATTCTTTAGGCTATAGAAATTAAAGTAGGAACTCGAAGGGATATCCATATATTTTGGTCTTAGGGGTACTATGGTCAATACCAAGCACCCTTTTAGGTTAGACTCTTTGATCATTATTTTGACCTTACTGTCTACAGTTAAATGTTCTACCATATCTCTGCCATTCTAGGATTAGCATTTCCATCAAAAGATCTTCCATTTCCAGCACCATATCTACTAATGTCTGTAACCTTTTAGAAACTGCCACAACAATGCTTTTTAAAGTTTATTTATTTATTTTGAGAGAGAGAGATGGAGAGAGAGAGTAGGGGAGGAGCAGAGAGAGAGGAAGAGAGAGAGTCCCAAGCAGCCTCCATGCTGTCAGCACAGAGCCTGACACGGGGCTCAAACTAACGAACTGTGAGATCATGACCTGAGCTGAAATCAAGAATACGACAACTGGGCCGCCCAGGTGCCCTGCCACAACAATGCTTTTAATTTCTCAGTGCCTTCATATGAAGACAATCTTCTCAGCCTTTAAGGAAAAAAAAAATATATATATATAAATTATATATATATATACACACACACACACACACAAAGAGAGAGAGAGAGAGAGGTAGATATAGATATATAGATATATAGTAGTAGAACAGTTATGCAATATATTATAATCCATCCTAATAGTCTTTTATTTGTGTTATCGTATGAATTTAAGGATTTTATGACAACTTAGTCTTGTTTCACCCTTTCACAATAAGCCAACCAAATAAAGAATTAAAACATTAAAACTAACTGCTTAGATTAGCACATTAAACCCAGACTGTCTGGCAAATGCATATGCATCATTCACAGTTTCTTTATCTGGATGCAGTTGACATTTGGACTGTTTTTTATTTTTTTTTTGTTTTTGTAGGAGACTACTCTTGTTCACTGTAAGATATTTAGCAGCATCCTTGGCTTCTTACCCATTAGATGGCAAGTAAAGTTGACAACAGGGTCACCTGGGTGGCTCAGTTGAGCGTTTGATTTTGGCTCATGGTTTGTGAGTTCGAACGTTGCATCGGGCTCTGTGCTAACAGCTCGGGTCCTGGGGACTGCTTCAGAGTGTCTCCCTCTCCGTCTGCTCCTCCCCCACTCACATTGTCTCTCTCTCAAAAATAAATATATTTTTTTTAAATTGACAACCAAAAATGTTTGCAGACGTTGTCAAATGTCCCCTTGAAAGGACAAAATTATCTAAGAATGAGAACTACTGAGGAAAATCAATACATTCAGCCAAAGATTTTTTTTTCTTTTTTAAACCTTGTGCTCAAGCTTTGTCAGAATACATATCCACATATATTCTCCATGAATGTGCTAACATGAACTGATCATGTTTTGCGATTTCATTGGTGGTCTATTTCTCCTCTAGCTTTATCGGCTTCCCGAAGCATGCTAGAAGGTGACTCCAGTTATACATCTGCGAGATAATGGAAGTGGAGCTTGAGGTATGGCTTTCTCTTCCTGTGTAACCTCCTGAGGTAAGGCCAGTCAGAGCCATTAGTCAAGGCAAAGACTGTCTTATTATCTATGGTAGGTAGGGACGTTTGGGTTAGCAAGGGAAGCATAAGCATTTATTCACTTGTTTATGTTTTAATTTATCCAATGAAATTTTAATATGAGTTACATAGTATATATTTAATATTAGTAACACATATATTATGGTAAAATACTTATATAAAAGTTACCATCTTAACCATTTTAAGTGTATCATAAATATATTCAAATGTTGCATATCCGTCATCACCATCCATCTCCATAACTCTTCATTTTGTAAAACTGGAATTCTATGCCCATTAACCAGTAACTCTATTGCTTCTTCCTTCCAGAGCATGGCAACCACCATTCTACTTCCTGTCTCTATCATTTGGACCACTCTAAAATACGTCATTTAGATAAAATTATACAGTATTTATCTTTTTGTGACTGGCTTATTTCACTTAGTGTGTACTGAAGGTTTATCCATGTAGTACCATGTGTTGGAATTTACTTCCTTTTTAAGACTGAATAATATTCCATTTTGTATATATACCACATTTTTCTCTTCCATTCATCAGTAAACTGGGTTGGTGCAATGAACATAGGTTCACAAATATCTCCTTGAGACTCTGCTTTCAATTATTTTGGTTATATGCCCAGAGGTGGAATTGTTGAATTATATGTTAATTATATTATTCATTTTTGAGAAATTGCCATGCTGTTTTCCCCAGTAGTTGCACCATTTTACATTCTCACCGAAAATGCACAAATCTTTTAACTTATGCTCACTAACATTTGGTATTTCGTTTGTTTTAAACTTTTTTTTAAATTTTTAAGTTTATTTATTTTGAGAGAGAGGTTGTGAGCAGGGGAGGGGCAAAGAGAGAGGGAGAGAGAGAATCCCAAAGTGCAAAGCCCAACATGGGGCTTGAACACATGAACTGTGAGATTATGACCTGAGCTGAAATCAAGAGTTGGACGCTTAACCGACTGAATCACCCAGGCGCCCATTTTCCCGTTGTTATATAGTAGCCATCCTAATAGGTGTGAAATAGTATCTCATTGTACTTTAGATTTGTATTTCCTTAATGACTAGTGATTTTGAGCATCTTCCACATACATATTTGTCATTTATATTTCTTCCTTGGAGAAACATTTATTCGAGTCCTTTGCTCATTTTTGGATTGAGTTGCTTGTGTTGTTCTTGTTGTTGACTCTTGGGAGTCTTCTATATATTATGAATAGTAATCCCTTAAATATATGATTTGTAAATTATTCTCCCACTCTGTAGACTGCCTTTTTATTCTGTTGATCGAGTCTTTTGATGTATAATTTTGAAAGAATCATGAAGTCCAACTTGTCTACTTTTTGTTGTTGTTGCCTGTGCCTTGGTGTTATATTCAAGAAATTTTTGCCCAATCTAATGTGAAAGTTTTGCTTTTTGTTTCCTTCTAAGAGGTTTAAAGCTTTAAGTCTTACATTTAGGTCTTTGATCCATTTTTATTTAATTTTTGTATGTGCCACTCGGCAAGTCTTCAGCTTCATTCTTTTGCATGTAGATGTCCACTTTTCCAGCACCATTTATTGAAAAAACTGTCCTTTCCTCTTTAAAAGGTCTTGTCATCTTTGTCAAAAATTATTTGACCATACATACGAGGGTTTAATTCTGGGCTCTCTATTCTATTCCATTGATCTATTATTTCTGACTTCATGCCAGTACCACACTGTTTTGATTGCTGTAGCTTTATAGCAAGTTTTAAAATGAGGCAGTGTGAGCCTTCTAGCTTTGTTCTTTTTCAAAATTGTTTTGGCTCTTCAGGGTCCCTGGATATATCATATGAATTTTAGGGTAGGTTTTTCTATTTTTGTAAGAAACATTATCAGGAACTTGACAGAGATGCCATTGAGTCCATAGATCACTTAAGGTAGCGTGGACATATTAATACTCTTAAGTCTCCCAACACAGAAACATGGGATTTGTATCCATTCATGTCTGTTAATTTCTTTCAGCAATATTTTTCAGTTTCCACTGTACAGGTCTTTCATCTCCTTGGATAAATTAAGTCTTAAGTATTTTACTCTTTTTGGTGCTATTGTAAGTGGAATTATTATTACACTTCATTTTCAAAATGTTTATTGTTAGTGTATAAAAATGCAAGTGATTTCTGCGTTTCAACTTAGTATCCTGTAATTCTGCTAAGTTCATTTATTAGTTATAACATATTTTTGTGTGGAATCGAGGTTTTTCTACATTTGAAATCAATTATCTGTGAACAATAATAATTGTTAATAATAATTGTTAATAATAATCTGTGAGTAATAATTTTATTACTTCTTTTCCAATTTGGAATGGCTTTTACTTTTTTTTTTTTTCTTACTGAATTTCTCTGGCCAAGATTTCCAGTACTATGTTGAATACAGTGGGGAAATGGGGCATCCTTGCCTTGTTCCTGATCTTAGAAGAAAAACTTGGAGTCCTTTGCCACTGAGTATGAAGTCCATGATAGGTCTTTTCTATATGGCTTTTATTATATTAAGGTAGTTTCCTTTTATTCCAAATTTGTTGAGAGTTTTTATCAAAAGAGAGTGTTTAGGGGTGCCTGGGTGGCTCAGTCAGTTAAGCTTCCAACTCAGGTCATGATTTCAAAGTTCATGAGATCGAGCCCCTTGTGGGCTCTGTCCTGGGCATGGAAACTACTTATGATTATCTCCTTCTCTCTCGGTCCCCTCTCTTCCTCTCTCAAATAAAAAAAATAAGAATGTTTAATTTTATCAAATGATTTTTCGGTATTAATTGAGATGATCATGTAGTTTTTTTTTCTTCATTTTGTTAATATGGTACATTACAGTGATCAATTTTTGTATATTGAAACATCCCTGCCTTTCAACAATAAATCCCACTTGTTCATAGTATAGAATCCTTTTAATAGGCTGATGAATTCAATGTGCTAGTGTTTTGCTGAGGATTTTTTCCCCTATTGTTTATGAGAGATAATGGTCTGTAGTTTTTTCCTTGTAATGCCTTTGGCTTTGGTATCAGGGTAATGCTGGCCTCATAAAATGAATTCATAAGGGTTTCCTCCTCTTCAGTTTTTTTTTGGAAAAGTTTGAGAAGAGTTGGTGTTAGTTCTTTAAATGTTAGGTAGAGTTCACCAGTGAAGTAATCATGGCCATGCTTTTCCTTTGTTGGAATATTTTTAATTATTGAATTAACCTATATTATAGATTTTTCATATTTTGTACTTTGTGATTTAGGTTATGTGTTTTTAGAACACAAATTATCTAATTTGTTGTCATACAATTGCTAATAGTACATTTTTCTAATCCTTTATTTTATTTTTGTGGAATCAGTGGTAATGTTCTCATTTTCATTTGTAATTTTAGTGATTTGAGTTTTCTTTTTTTCTTAGTTCATCAGCTAAAGGTTTATTGATTCATTAATTTTTTCAAAGAACCAACTTTGATTTTATTAATATTCTCTGTTGTTTTCCTATACTCTATTTCACTGATCTCTTCTCTGAGCTTTATTATTTCCTCCCTTCTGTTACCTTTGGGCTTAATTTGTTCTTTGTCTATTTCCTTTAGTGGTAAAGTCAGATTATTTTTTTTTAATTTTTTTTTTTTTAGCGTTTATTTATTTTTGAGACAGAGAGAGACAAAGCATGAATGGGGGAGGGCCAGAGAGAGGGAGACACAGAATCTGAAACAGGCTCCAGGCTCTGAGCTGTCAGCACAGAGCCCGACGCGGGGCTTAAACTCACGGACCGCGAGATCATGAACTGGGCCGAAGTCAGCCGCTTAACCGACTGAGCCACCCAGGCGCCCCTAAAGTCAAATTATTAATTTGAAATATTTCTTGCCTTCAATATAAGTTTTTATAGCTATAAATTTACCTCTTAGCATTGTTTTCACTGTGTTTTATAAATTTTGCTATTTTTTATTTTTATGTATCTTGAAGTGATTCTAATTTTTCTTGTCATTCCTTCTTTGATGTATTGGTTGTTTAAGAGTGTGTTGTTTAATTTCGATAATTTTGTGAATTTTCCATTTTTATACCTGTTACTAATTTCTAATTTCATCCTATTGTGGTTAGATAAGGTGTTTTTTATAATACCTTTTTAAAGTCTTATTTTTAAATTTATAGACTGACATATGATCTATCCTGGAAAATGCCCTGTGTATCTTGAGAATAATGTGTATGCTATTGTAATTGGATAGAATGTTCTGATATGTTTGTTAGATCTAACTGATTTATTGTGTTGTTTAAGTCCTCTATTTCCTTATTTATCTTCTGCCAGGATATGGTAGGGTATTGATAGTACTGATACTGATAGTAGGGTATTGAAGCATCCAACTATTATTGTAAAAATATTCTGCCTTTGAGTTCTGTCAGTTTTTTCTTCATATATTTTGATGGCGTTTTTTTTTTTTTGTAGGTGCACAAATAATTATAATTACTATATATTCCTGCTGATTTGAACTTTTTATTAATATATAATGTTCTTATTTGTCTCTGTTAGTCTATTTTATTTAAAGTCTAATTTGTCTAATATTACTATAGCTACCCCTGCTCTGTTTTGATTACCATTTGCATGGAATATCTTCCAATTCTTTCACTTTCAATCTATGTATGTCTTGGAATCTAAGATGGGCCACTTGTATACAGCATAGATTTGGATCATATTTTGTTAGTCTTTCTGCCAATCTTTCTCTTTTCATGGTAGAATATAATCCATTTACAGTTAAAATATTTATGGATAAGAACGGACTTACTTCTGCAGTATAATACTTGTTTTCTATATGCCTTAAAAGTTTTGTCCCTCATTTCTTGCATTACTATTTTCTTTTGTTTTTAGCTAATGTTCAAGTTCCTTTTTCATATCCTTCTGCATAGGATCTGTAGTTATTTTCTTTGTGGTTACCATGGGATACACTTAGCATCCTAAAGTTACAACACTTTAATTTGAATTTATACCAGTTTACCTTTAATAACATAAAATATTACACTTTTGGGATGCCTGGGTGGCTCAGTCAGTTAAATGTCCACCTTTGGCTGAGGTCATGATTTCACGGTTCATGAATTCGAGTCCTGCATCAGGTACTCTACTGTCAGCACAGAGCCCACTTCAGATTCACTGTTTCCCTCTCTCTCTCTGCCCCGCCCCTGCTCTCTCTCTCTTAAAAATAAATAAGCATTAAAAAATATATATATAGGGGCACCTGGGTGGCTCAGTCGGTTAAGCAGCCGACTTCGGCTCAGGTCATGATCTCACAGTCCGTGAGTTCGAGCCCCGCATCAGGCTCTGTGCTGACAGCTCAGAGACTGGAGCCTGCTTCAGATTCTGTGCTTCCTCTCTCTCTGACCCTCCCTTGTTCATGCTCTGTCTCTCTCTGTCTCAAAAATAAATAAACATTAAAAAAATTAAAATATATATATATATATAAGCAAATATATCCTTATAAAAATTTTACACCTTTAACAACTCTGTCCCCACTCATTTTGGTTGCTGATGTCACAAAATTACATCTTTATACATTGTATGCCCCAAAATGTAAACTAATAATTATTTTAAATGCATCAGTCTTAAGTTATGTAGATGGCAAAATATGGCATCATTGACTAAAGTAACAGTAATACTAGCTTTAGACTATTTACGTTTAAATCTGGTCTCTCATATCATGTAGAAAACAAAACTGGAGTTACAAACTGTTGTTACAATACTACTGGCTTTTATCATTGTTCATGCATTTACCTTCACTGAGATTTTTAGTTCTGCATATTACTTCAAGTTACTGCTAGAGTTCTTTCATTTCATGCCACAGTACTCCCTTGAGCATTACCTGCAGGGCAAGTATAGTCATTGAAACTCCCTAAGCTCCTGTTTATCTGGGAATATCTTAATATCTCCCTCACTTTTGAAGAGTAGTTTTGCTGGATATACAATTCATGGTAGAAATTTTTTTTTTTTTTTTTGGTGTGTGTGTCTAAGTTTTCCTTTAGTGCATTGAATATATCAACCCACTGCCTCTGGCCTTCAAAGTTTCTGATGAGAAATCTGAGTAATCTTATTGAGGAATGCTTGCATGTGATAAGTTGTTGCCCTTTTGCTGCCTTCAAGATTCTGTATTTGTCCTTGGATTTCAAAAGTTTGATCACAGTGTATCTCACTGTGTGTGAACTCATTTTACTTGGAGTTTGTTCAGTTTCTTGAATGTTTATCATCATTTCTTTCATCAAATTTGGGAAGTGTTCAGCCATTATTTCTTGTAATATTGCCCCCACCTGTTTCTTTCTCTCTTCTCCTCTGGGACTCTCAAGGGCATATATTGGTTTTATGGCTGGTGTTATACAGGTACCCGAGGCTCTATTTATTTTACATGTTATGTTATGTTATGTTATGTTATGTTATGTTATGTTATGCTATGTTATTATTTTATTTTATTTTTTCCTCAGATTCAATAATTTTCATTGTCCTAACTTCAAGTTTGTGGATTCTTTCTCATGTCTACTCTACTCTGACTTTGAATTCCTCTAGCAAATTTTTCATTTTAGTTTTAATTTTTAGTTCCAGAATTTCACTTTGGTTTCTTTTTTAGGTTTTCTATCACTTTATTGATATTGCCATTTTTGTTCATACATTGTTTTCTCAGCTTTCTCTTCATCTTCCTTTAGGTCTTTTAACATCTTTAAGACCATTGTTTTATAGTTTTTGTCTTGGGGCACCTGGGTGGCTCAGTTGGTTAAGTGTCTGACTTCCATTCAGGTCATGATCTTGAGGTTTGTGAATTTGAGCCCTACATCGGGGTCTGTGATGACAGCTTAGAGACAGGAGCCTGCTTCAGATTCTGTGTATCTCTCTCTGCCCCTCCCCTGCTCATGCTCCCCCCTCTCTCTTCCTCTCAAGAATAAACATTAAGATAATTTTTTAAAAAATAAAGTTTTTGTCTAGTATATCTTCCTGTTAAAAACTGAACATTTATAATATGGTAACTAGAAGTCAGACTCTCCCTCTTACCCAGGGTTTGCTATTTTTATCTCTGTGAATATTTTGAAACTATTTATTTCAAAATATTTTAAATGCATTAGTCTCTTAAATTATGTAGATGGCAAAATATGGCATCATTGACTAAAGTAACAGTGATACTAGCTTTAGTAAGTTCCAAATTTATATTATTGCTCAGTCTTGTGATGAAATCTATATATTTGTTTCTAGAATAATATGACTCTGTGCTGCTGCTGTTTTTAATATTATTATTATTATTATAATTACTATTACTATTATACATTAAGTTAAAATTTATTGTGATGTAGTTTTTATTTATCCAAGTTCTTTGAGTTCATATTTACATTTACCAGGGATTAGTAATTTTACAAGCTTACAACATGTTGTCATGTAAATTTATCTGAGGTTCCTGTATTCTTTAAGTAATATGAATTTAGAATCCATTTCCAAACATGATGTATATATAAGGCTCTGACTTCTCAGTGTCTGTTTACTTCTTTGTAATTCTGAATGGTCAGCAGGCTTCCAGCATAAAACAAAGAATTCTGAATTTTCATTTTGGTGATGTGCCATTTTTATAGCTACTCTCTGTATGTTATAGCATAGACCCAGCATTTATAGCAAAAGATAAAAAGTAATTTGTTTCTTATCTCTATGCAGATGTAAATCCTGAGTTACAGTTGTTCAGATCTTTATCTAATTCCGATTTACCTGTGATTTTTCTGGATTTAAGTCCTACTTACAAATCTTGACTATGATACCATGATGTCTGTTCTTCTGTTTGATTTCTTAATGTTTTCCTTCTTGGATTGAACTGAGGCTTTTCTGAAATTATTATATATTCATTGCTGTATATTTTAGTGATTAGATGAAGTGTGAGAGTCTTTCACACAAATTTGAATATGTCATATCAAATAGAAATCAACATTAGCAAGGCATCAATTGTTTTTTAACACTTCTTTTATATATTTTGAGAGAGACAGCCCACATTGGGGAGGGGCAGAGAGAAAGAGAGAGTGAATCCCAAGCAGGCTCCACACTGTCAGTTCAGAGCCCAATGCAAGGCTTGAACCCACGAACTGTGAGATCACGACCTTGACTGAAATCAAGCGTCGGACGCTTAACCAACTGAGTCACTCAGATGCCCCAAGCCCTGAATTATAATATGTATTATATTTAAATTTTTCTGAGTTGCCAAAAGTAAAGAATTTGAGTCACATCTCAGAGATAAATTGATGTAAATTTGAACAATTTAAGTATTAGTCTCCCAATTCTAGTACTTCGATAAGCTTGTCATATTTGGATTTATTTTTTACTCAAAGGGTATAAACATTATTGTGGATTAACATATGGTAGTCTGTAATTGCAAAGCATTCTTTAAAAATACATTGTTTTTTCTATTCAAAAAATGTTTATGGGGCATCTACCATGTGCCAAAGAGTTTTAATTACTGAGGATATCTTGATAAATGATACAGAACTATTTATTACTTTCATATAATTTATATCCTAATTTGGGACTCAAATATTTATATACATACAGAGTACTAAATAAGAGATAGATACAGGTTTTATAAATAATTTTTAAAAAGTTAATTGGGAAAAAATTGAAGGTATAGAAGATAATTATAAGTAGAACAATGAAGGAAACCTGCTTGAGATGTAAATTTGGAATCTGAACACTGTGTGTGGGGGGGTAGATAGTTAATTTGAAAACCTTTGAGAAAGAGGCTATTTCAAGTAGAAAAAAAACAAAAATTTATATGCCCTTACATGGGAAAAAATTTGACACGTTAGAAGATAAATCCACTAGTATGAATAAATGGAATAAAAGGAGGAGAAGTATTTTAGAATAGGATGTTGAAGATGTAGTCAAGAGCCATGTGTAGAATCATGGGCCCATGAAAATATCTACATCCTATTTCCTGGAACCTGTGAATAAGTTATATCACATGGAAAAGGGGGATTTAGTATTGCACATAGGTTTACAATTGCTCATCAGCTGACTTTGAGATAAGGAACTTATTCTGGATTATCTGAATGATCCCAATGTAATCATAAATGTCCTTGTAAATAAGAAAAAGTGACGAGGTGCCTGGGTGGCTCAGTCAGTTAAGCGAAGGACTTGGGCTCAGGTCATGATCTCGTGGATTCGTGGGTTTGAGCCCCACGTCGGGCTCTGTTCTCACAGCTCAGAGCCTGGAGCCTGCTTCAGATTCTGTGTCTCCCAATCTCTATCTGCCCCTCCCCCACTCATGCTCTATCTCTGTCTCTCAGAAATAAATAAATGTAAAAAAAAAAATTTAAAAAAAAGAGTGACTTGGGAGAGTCAGTGTCAGAGTGATACAAAATAGGAAAGACTCAATTGGCTATTGCTGGCTCTGAAGATGGAAGGAGGATACAAGCCAAGAAACGTGAACAGCCAAGAGAAACCGGAAAATGGAATATAGATTCTCTCCTAGATCCTCCAGGAGGAACATAGCCCTCAAGACAACTTGATTTTAGCTTAGGGAGATTAATTTTGGACTTCTAATATTTAGGACTATAAGATAAAAAAATGTATTGTTTAAGGCACTATTTTGGGGTACTTTGTTATAGCAGTAATAGGAAACTAACACAGGCCATATCATCCAGGGGCTCATGGTGCTAACTTTGTAGAAACCCACTAGAACACATTAAGTAGAAAAATAATATACTATGCTTTACTAATTTACAGTATTGCTGATCCATGGAAAATAGACTACATAGAATTATAGCATAAGCAAACAGACAAGTTGGGAAGATACTTCAATATTTAGAAAAAAGGAGATGGGAGCTTGGACAAGGATTGTTACTATGAACATGGTGATAGATAGTTACATTCAAGTTATATTTTAAATGTAGAGCTACCTGTATTATTGATACGGGCCATGTTTCATAGGTGGTTACACAAACATACCTAAAACTGGTAACTGAAGTTTGAGAAAAAATTTGAAAATCTATAAACGCATGCTATTTAAAGTCAAGGGACTTAGGGGCGCCTGGGTGGCGCAGTCGGTTAAGCGTCCGACTTCAGCCAGGTCACGATCTCGCGGTCCGGGAGTTCGAGCCCCGCGTCAGGCTCTGGGCTGATGGCTCAGAGCCTGGAGCCTGTTTCTGATTCTGTGTCTCCCTCTCTCTGTGCCCCTCCCCCGTTCATGCTCTGTCTCTCTCTGTCCCAAAAATAAATAAACGTTGAAAAAAAAAATTTAAAGTCAAGGGACTTAATGTGACTACCTCCGTAGATAATAGATAAAGAAGTGATAGAAAGACTAAGCCATGGAATACCCTAAAATTTACAGTTTGAGATAAGGAGGAATATCTAGAAAATTAGCAATACAAAAAATGGTTTTGAAGTGAAAGAACATCTAGTAACATATATGTACTGGAGGCCAAGTGAAAAAATATATAAGGAAAATAGGACAGATCAATCATGTCAAATACCATTGAAAAGCAAGATGAAAAAATCCAGAACTGATCTCTGTCACTGAGGGATATTTTGTGACCTTGCTACATATAGGTTTAATAGACGGAGGGGACAAAGTCTTTTTGCACTGGATTTAAGAAAGAAGGGGGCAAAAAAGTAAAGCTGGTAAATATTAATTCTTTAATATTTATTTACATAACAAATATGTCAATTCCCTGACAATTCCAGAAAAAAAAATGAAGTAAAAGAAAACATATTACTTAAAAATAGAATATTTTGATGGGAAAAAAGAAATTTTTACTAAAAGATTCATAGTTTGTACTACAATCCAGTATCTGATGACAACAGGAAAAGTTTAGGGGAGTCACTTAAAATCGTTGAGTCAATTGGCCTATAATCTTAAATGCCACTTCTAACTCTTAATAACTACTGCCCATTTAGTTAATAATTACTGCCTATAATTAACTACTCCTCTTTACCACCATCTAACACAAAGAAAAAAATATTATGACTCAGTTTCACAATTAATTCAATTTAATAATCTGAATTAATTTAATAGCATTCATAAAGTCTAAGCTAACATAAAAATTATGTTCTCTGTTTATCTGAAGATTTTTAACCAACCATAGGTAGCGATACCATATGTATTAATTAGAACTCAATTTACTTGATTCATACTTATTTTAGTTTTAAATGTTGAATGTGTACTATTGCATATAAAAGTTGATTGGAAAAGATTTGTGTTTGCATGTTTATTTGACTCAAATATTTACATGTCTAGAATATAGAAAACATCTAATTTTATAACTTCAAAATATGTAAAAATGGATGAAAGTAGTACCACGCAGTAAAGTTTGCCCATTTATGCAAAATTTATTTGTATTTCAAGGTGTATGCATTAAACATGTTTATATTTCTCTTTGTTTTACTTTTTAAAAAATTTTGTAACATTTTAAATGCCATAGTGAGTTAGAAAAGACATGGATTATATTTATGCAAAATATAATAATACTATTCAACATATTTTCTCTTCTGCTTGACAGAATTATAGCTTGCTTACAAGAAGAAATGTGCAGCTTAGGAAAAATTAAAATGATAATGTTGCTCATAATATTTCTCAGAAAAAATACCTGTAGGAATCATAGTGCTCTAAAGAAATTTCTACCCTTATTCTTTTTCCTAGCTTACTCTTCCCCCACAAAAGTGCTTTTGAAACTTCTTTTATTATAATTTATTGATAATGCCATACAAGTGGGAATAAAAATGGAGGGTTATGTTTGCCAGTGTTTGGCATCAACATGGGTGCTAGCTCTTCCTACATTCATTAATATTGTTTTACTATCACAGAGAACAATATTATGTGTCTCAACATTATATTAAATATTGGCCACAGTATAGTGTAGTAAAAGCTCATACTTTGAAACCAAATTGACTTTAAAATCTGTATCCTTTACTATACAGCCACATAAAGATAACAATAGCAATTTAAAATTATTGAACAATTGCAATATCTTATGCACTGAACTCCATTTATTTCAAGAATCATGGCATTAATACAACAATCCTATAAAATATGCATAAAGAATAATTCCAGTATTAAAGAGTTAGTAAGCAACAGAGAAAGCTAATGTTAGAAAAACATGGCTTTAACAATTTGATCCTCCATATTTTTTTTTCATCTGTGAGTTGAAAGAAATTATGATAATGTTGGTATAGGTCCTCATATATTTGAAATAAATGATGATTACAATTCATTAAAGTAATTTTCAACATTTGCTGAGAAATTACTTCAAGAAATCTTAGGTTAAACATGGAATATCACAGATCAAATTGCCAGAGTTACAGCAGGAAAACAGTGGATTAGGAAACTCGAAGCCCTCATACCCCACAGAAACATTTAAAACACAAATAAAGAGAATAAGAACAAAACCAAATAAACAAAAACTACTAAAGACAGGCTAAAATAAGTTTGCAAGAGCTCTGGAAAGCAAAGTTCTACAACAAACAAATGAAGACCCACTCAAAAAAAGCCACATTGAAAAGAGTAGGAAATTTCATGTCATCACTGACTTGCCCCACCTTCCCACCAGGTGCAATCTTGTTATATAGGAGGCAACAGCTTCATTTCCCATACCCTGTTTTGAATGGGAAGGGCTAGGGAAGACATGATTTGTAATATTCTTATCTGTCTGGGGACTTCCTGAAGGACTGGGCTCTCTTTCATTTAACTTAGAGTTCAACCTAAGGAGTTGGGGGAAGTGATGTAATCTGTATATTAGGCAGAGAGAAGCAGTGGGTACTGCTTGTGAGAACTGTGGGGAGACAAAGATCCACAGACTGGGATAAAAGAATTACAGGTGGAGACATACAATACATCTAAGTTGCTGAGGAGAAGCTGTGGAAAAATGCTTTATGAAAGTAAGACATTCAAATGTAGCTGTGTATATGGAGACTTAAACGCACATACACACATGCCCAGACAAGATGCATACTCAGAAAGACCTGATGAGACCTTAAGCCTTCATCTCAGTTTATCCTAAGGATCGAAGAATACCTAGAGGTATTCTTTATAGAGGCTTTGCTCAACGCAAAGCCAGTATACAAAGACTAGGAAAAGTGGCTTTTTGTTCAAGTGCCCAATTTTTAATAACAATAAATTACAAAAGCCCCAGGAAATGTGATCCTTCAAAAGAATAAAATAAGGGGCATCTGGGTGGTTCAGCTGACTAAGCATTTGACTCTTGATTTCAGCTCAGGTCCTAATGTCATGGTTCTGTTCATGAGTTTGAGCCCTGCATCAGGCTCTGCACTGACACTGTGGAGTCTACTTGGGATTCTCTCCTCTCTCTACTCTGCCTTCCCACGCACACACCATCTCTCTCCTCTCTCTACTCTGCCTTCCCACTCACACACTCTCTCTCTCTCTCAAAATAAATAAGCATTTTTTTAAAAAAGAACAAATTAAAACTCTAGAATCTGTCCCTGAAGACATACAGACATTGAACTAACCACAGACTTTAAAACAACTGCCTTAAATATGCTCAAGTAGCTAAAGGAAAACACGAAGAACTTAAGGAAATCAAGAACATGGTATATGCACAAAATCTGAATTTCAACAAAGAAATTATAAAGAGGAACTCAACAGAAATTCAAGAGATGAAAAATATAATAACTGAAAAAAAATCACTAAGGTGCTCAACAACAGATTCAGAATCAGTAAAATTGAAGAAAGGATATTTAAAATTCTTGACTCTGTGGAACAGAAAGAAAAAAAAACAATCAAAAAAAGTGAACCTAAGGGCTTTACAGTATATTAATTGGAATAATATACCCATTATGGAAGTCCCAGAAAGAGAAGACAGAGATAGCGAGATTCTTTGAGGAATTGATGACTACAAATTTCCCAAATGTAAGGAAAGATATGGATGTATAAATACAAAAGGTCCAGAAACTCTAGGAAGGTTAAATCTAAAGAGGATCACACTGAGGTACACTATAATCAAACTGTTGAAAGACAGAGAGAAGCTTGAAAAAGCAGCAAGATAAAAGCAACTCATCAGGGTATCGTCAATGAGAATAGCAGTCACTATCGTGTTAGAAAACTTGAAGGCCAGAAGGCAGTGAGATGACATCTTCAAAGTGCTTATGGGGAGATGGGAAAGATGACAGAAAATTCTGTATCAATTTTCATATATATTATAAAATAAACTTGTAAATTTGGAGAGAAAAACAGGCTTTAGGGATTTTTGAGTTGATAGAATCTTTAAATTTGTGATGTTTGTGGACAATGATAATGAATATTTTAGTATGAGATTTCACTCAAACTATTTAGTTTTTTTTAATTTCCCTCAACAATATTTTCTAGTTTTCAATGTAAATTTTGCAAACCTTTTATTCAATTTATTGCTAAGCATATTGGTTTCTTGGAGCTGTAGTAACAAAGGACTATAAACTTGGTGTCTTAAAGTAAGAGAAATTTTTATTGCATAGCTCTGGAGGCCAGAAGTCTAAAATCAAAAGGTCTGCAGGCCAGCACTCTCTCCAGCGGCCCTAGGGAGACTCTCCTCCTTGCCTCTTCCAGCCTCTGTGGGCTGTCAATATTCTCTGGCTTATGGCATCACTCAGATCTCTGCTTTCCTTTTCACATTGCCTTTTTCTCTGTGCTTCTCTAATACATTTATCATTGGGTTTAGGTCATCTGGGTAATACAGGATAATCTTATTCGGAGATCCTTTATTCACTCACAACTGCTAACACCCCTTTTACAAAAGAATGTAACATTCACATGTTCTGGGGATTAGAACATGGGCATATCTGGGGGGGCGGGGAGCACAAATAAACCCGCCACACCAAGTATTTTATGGTTTTTGGATAATATTGTGAATTTTTTATTTCTAATATTATCATCATATCTGCCAGTTTTATGTAAAAATGCAATAGATAAAATTGATGTTTGTATATTGGCCTTTTATCACAAGACTTTGATAAACTTACCACTTAGTTCTACTTTAAACAATTTTTTTTTGTGGGGGGGAGCTTAGATAGGCTCAGTCAGGTAATCATCTGATTCTTGATTTTGGCTCAGGTCATGAGCTCATGGTTCTTGAGATTGAGCCCTAGGTTGGTCTCTGTGCTGTCAGTGCAGATTGGGGTTCTCTTTCTCCCTCTCTCTCTTTGCCCCACCCTGCTCTCTTTCTCTCAAAATAAATAAACTTACAAAACATTTCTTCAAGTAATGTTTACACTCCGCAGGAGACTCAAACTCAGACCCTGAGATCAAGTCTCATGCTCTACCGAGAGCCAGCTTGAAGCCCCTAAATAGTTCTGCTTTTTACATATCCCAAGATTCTTCAGGATAATGTATGTAAACATTTACATCATTTGTGAGTAAAGATAATTTTACTTCTCTTTTGAAGGTTTATACATTTTTTCCTTATTATACTGATTGAGTACTCCAGTAAGATTTTGAATAGAAGTGGGAAAAGTTAACATACTTTTTGTTTCCAATCATTATGGGAAAGTGTTCAATATTTCACCTTTGGGATGTTAGTTATAGTTTATGTGGAGGCCCTTTATTACACTGAGAAACTTCCATTCCAAGAAAAGTCATCAAAATGAGATACCAATTAGTAACTCTACATAATGAAAATTTTTTAAAAATGCTTATGTTTGGTTTCCTTGTGTGCTTATGGTAGATATGCAAATATATACAATTTTGTGTAAAATAATTTGACAACAAAATTTTATATCCTTTTACTTAATATCTTCCATAGAGAAAAATGAGGTAGAAAAGATATTTCTATGGGATGGTTAAAAGGAAAATTAAAATATTTTAAGAATAGGTAAGAGATGAAATAATGAAGGTAGCAGATAATGAACACCAGTTTGAGATTTCTGAAAGAAAGATAGTAACATAATCTCAGTGTTTCAAACTACTCATTAAAACTTCAATTCATGATCTTGCCAATGTCTTGAATGCTCTGCCTCCTTAATTTTTATACCAGGTGAAATTCTACCTTCAATTCAAATGTCAGCTCTCAAATAAAAATGAATAATTCTATTTTGCATGTGGGCTGAAGACATTTTGTTCTACCCTACAGTTTTGTTAGAGCCAGTTCTAGCCCTGGAAGAGTCTATGGAGCAAAGTGGCTAAGAGTATTTCCTTCTGCAACCTAACTGCCTGAAGTGAAACCTTAGCTCCACAGTGACTAAAATGTTGTGTGATCTAAGCCAAGTTATTGAAACTCTCTGGACTTTATATTCTAGTCTGCAAAATGAAATTAAAACAACAACAACAACAACAACATGTACTAATGGCCTAGTGAGTGTAAGGATTTAGTTAATGCTTATGAAACTTTTGACCAAGAGCACTCACTGTTTTCACTATTATTGCTCATTTGTATTTCTGCCTCCCACATTAGATTGTGAAATCCTTGAGGACAATAATTGCCTTTTAATTTTTCAGAAGTTTAGAGTAATATTGCAAAATTCAGACAGGCCAGCTATCTATTTTTCATATGCAGCAAACCTCCAAAATCAAATATAATCAGAATGCAAATATTCTCAATATATTCAATATATTTATTAATTTTTTGATGTTATAGCCATTGTAGTGATGGGTTTAAGAAATTTCCCTAGAAATCAGTCATTTTAAAATAAATGCATTATCTATAAGTGATCAGATGGACTTAACTCAAATTTGGGGAATAATTTGAAAATATTAAGAGTTATTACAATAATAAGTTCTGGCTGATGTGAACATAATTCCAGAAAAAAATTAAATTAGAAAGGCTTCCAATTTTACAAAGGCTTATATATGCCTTTCTAAAATATCAAATAATATTTCTAACCCTTACCATGATTTATAGGCATCTTTCGTGAATCCATGGTCTCACTCAGAGATCTGATACTTTTACTGCATAAGCCACCCTTGAAAGTGATTTAATGCTTCAGCAGGTTTTGAATGTTTTTAAATGATTCTCCAAATTTGGCAAGACCTACTTGTCCATCTGTAGATTAATTCCTCTGTGCAAAGTGCATTGTTCACATGTGGGCCATAATGTGCACACAAATATTCAACTTAATTAGAACTCTCAGAATCTTTGAAATTAGAGACACCAGGAAAGCATTAATTAGAGTCAAATAAGATTTAAAATATCTGGCTTGTGTTAGCTCAAACTGATTCTGGTGTTGCCGCCATATATATTGTACTAAGTTAACTTGCAACTACTGAGGCCACCTTCACAATTAGGGTGATTAGGAAGCTTTGCACTGACCCCTAGATCTCATGCTCAGAAATTCTAATTTGATTCTTCTGGGGAAGAGCCCAAGCCTAAGTAATGATTGGTTCTAATATTCACTCCTGGTTAAGACTGTTGATGTTGATGAGTTATCTTCCAAGTTCAGCTTCCAAGCCCAATGCCTACCTTCCTCAAAGATTTTATGGTAAGCATTCTTGTAAAACATCCTCCAAGGATATCCCACTCTGATCTCTAGAAACTGAGAATATGATGAAGTATCACCTTGGTGATTATGTTACATTATATGGCACAGGTGACTTTAAGAAAATTAGTCCATCTGGTAGGCCTTATCTAATCACGTGACTTAAAAGCAGGGAAACATCTCCATCTGTTAACAGAAGGAAAAGAGTCAAACTACAAGAATCATTTAACGTGCTGATGTTGGCTTTGTAGATGGAGGAAACTCTATAAAAAGGATCTTGGGCTGATAGCCTTTAGAAGCTGAGAACATAGCTTGAGTGAGAGCTAAAAAAGGACCCTCAGTCTTACAACACCAAGGAACTGGCTTCTACTGATGACTGGAAAGAGTTTAGAAGCAAATGTTTCTCCAGATACTCCAGATAAGATCCCAGGCTGGCTGAGACCCTGAATTTGGTTTTATGAGATCCTAAGCAGAGAACAGTGAAATCCACTTGGACTTCTGACCTGCAGAAATGTGAGTTAGTAAATGGGTGTTGTTTTAAGCCACTAAGTTATTGTTAATTTGTTACTCAGCAATGGAAAACTAATATAGACCTGAAAGAAATTCTTCAAAACATATCCTCAGGTTGCTTTTCCACTTTTCATAAATCGGTGTTCAAAACTTTAAGTTCTGGGGCTATATCTCTTCAACTATCCTATTTCTCAATAATAACCTCTGTTCAGCCATTACCTCCCAAATATTTCTATTTCCATGTTCACAGAGTTCCTCACCCCCTCATGAAGGAATTCTTATTCCTTCTTTCAAGACTGAAAACCTGTTTCTTCCATAAAGACACCATTTCCTTTTTAGCCCCCCCTCCCCATGTGGCTTTCCATTATTGCTTCTAGCTCAATTTTTCGCCATTTTCTAGAAAAAACAATCAACAAGTACTACCATCCAAGAAAACACAAAGCTTTGTGAATCCTGTCATTGTTTAGATTCTCTTTCCCATCAATCTGTGCGTCATTCCTAAGAACTAACATCTGTTAAATTCTTAGAACTGCCTTTTTTCCACAAAAGACATTGGCCAGTTCTTTGAATGGCTTCTTATGCTATATGGATAACTTCTAATAATTTTGCCCCACTGTTTCTCAACCTCCTGATTTATGAACAGCATTTTTATGTTGCTTCTTCAGCAACAGAAAGTTTTGATCCCCCTGCTGAGATTCTAGTCTCCAAAATTGCTAATTCAAATACATGTGTTTCTTGGAAAAAATTTTTTTGACTTCTTTAATTAAAAGGAAAATCATAAATATATTTTTACTTCTCATAAGGATGCCCAGTTCATGAATTCTTCTTCTTTCTGTCAATCCTTTCTTCATTTCTTATCCAGGAAAAAGTATGTAGCATATTCATTCATTCACAACCTAAATTGTGTTGCCCTGCATAGCAAAACACTGTGAAAGAATCCATAAGTTTATTTTTGTGCTTTGTTATACATAGTCATAAATAAAGGCCATTTCTCAAACATGATAAATGCAACAAATATGACTGCGATAATTTGATACTCTTTTTTTTTAATGTTTATTTCTGAGAGAGAGAGAGAGAGCGCGTGTATGCACGCAAGTGAGTGTGAGTGGGTTGGGGGAGGGGGCACAGAGAAAAGAAAACACAGAATGGAAGCAGGCTCCAGACTTTGAGCTGTCAGCACAGAGCCTGATGTGGGGGTCCAACTCAAGAATCTCCAGATCATAACCTGAGCCGCCCAGGAGCCCTGACACTTTATTCTATAGTGCATACTGCTAAAATTCTATGTTCAAATTTAATGCCCTAATTTGCAAAACAATGACTTGTAAATGTTTGCATTACTTATAAATACCTAAAGTTGAGGTGCCTGGGTGGCTCAGTCAAATAAGCTTCTGACTCTTGATTTGGGCTCAGGTCATGATCTCACAGTTCGTAGGTTTGAGCCCTGCATTGGGTTCTGCTTGGGATTCTCTCTCTGATCCACCCCCCACTTGTGTGTTCTCTCTCTCTCTCTCTCCCTCTCTCTCTCTCTGTCAAAATACATAAACTTAAAAAATATATACCTAAACTTTTTCTACTGAGTCTTCTGCATGCGGAAGGTTCAAGTTGAGAATGCCTTCTTTCAATCTTCGAATGTCTACAGTTTATTCTCTGGTGCAATACAGGAGGTGTTCCTCCAAATACTTCAGGTGATTGCTTTAAACTCTACAGATTATAGTTCTTATTGCCACCTCAAAAAATGAAAATTCAATTACTTTTGTTCTTATATTCAATACTTCCATTTCCCTTACATAAGAGTATCTCCTATCTTAAAAATACCAGGGTGCCTGGTGGCTCAGTTGGTTAAACGTTTGACTCTTGATAACAGCCCAGGTTATGATCTCAAGGTCCTGTGGTCAGGCCCTGCAGCCTGCTTGGGACTCTCTCTCTCTCCCTTTCTTTCTACCCCTCTCCTGCTCATGTTCTTGAGCTTGTGCTCACTCTCTCTCTCTCTCTCAATAAATAAATAAACATTGAAAAAATAATACCAAACACAATATTAAGCAGATATTGTCCTCCTTTTGCCTAACCTGTATTCTTTCCATTATAGGTAAATTTATTCTTTCATTAACTTTCCTGACACCCCCTGATATGATTTCAACCCGACTTATAGTCTCATTAAGGTTACCAATGAGCAGTACTTTTATGATATTGTATTTAGCATTTCATAATAGTTGTTTGCTTGCTTGACTTCTGAGGAATATATGTAGCAAAACTCTGGCTTCTATTGGATTCCTTTACAAAATTTTCCTGCTTTTCCTCTTACTATCCTGGTCAAACTCTGTCTTCTTTACTATCCAACTTCATTTTCTCAAACATTAATGTTTGGATTCTTTGAGACTGGGCCTTGAACTTTCTTCTCAATCTATACAATTTCTCCTAGGTAGGTTCTTTTTCTTGGGTAAACACGCATATCCAAATAACTCTCATTTTATATCTATAGCTCTGGTATTTTCTCTGAGCAATGAACACATCAACCCCAAGCTCAATATCACGGAAACTAAATTAGACTTTTCCTACTCCTTCAACCTAATTCATAAGTTAGGCTATTGATTTTCCTTCTAATAATGTCTCCTATTTACCCACCTCCCTAATTCCACACATTTTCTGCCCTATATTGACCTTTTATCATTTCCCTTCTACAGAGTTTCCCCCCTCCCCTGGTTTTACAAAGTATTTCTTGATATAGAAATTAAGTTTAGTCTCCTGCTGTTTGTTGTGGATTTCTTTTAAAAAATATTTTTTTTCCCTTTGGAGATGTATTGTTTTTCATATAGTGGTCATTTTATTGTGAGATTTTGGAAATTTTAGGTTAATTTTCTGTACAGATCAGGATTAAAGTTATTCAAGTTTTAAATATTTATTAAAACAACTCAAGAATTTTTCTTTTAAGTATTTAAGCTTATAAATTGCCATTATATTTAGAAATCTAATGAAGAAAAGTATATTTTGTTTTATTCATATTTGCTTATCTCAAGTTAAGCCGATTATTATGTTTTTAAAAATTTATTTATGTTGAGGGGGAGAAAGGGAGAGAGAGGGAGAATCCTGTAGCGCAGGCTCTACAGAATCAATGCATAGCTCGACAGTGGGACTTGATTTCACAAACTGTGATAACATGACCTGAGCCCAAATCAAGAGTCGGATGCTTAACTGACTGATTGACCCAGGCTTCCCCCGGATTATTATTTTTAAACAAGATTTAATGTACATTTATTCTTAACATGTGGAACATACAAAGATCTTATATTGAATAAATGATATTCTTTAAGCCAGAGGAACTCAAGTTAATTAGATTAAGTCACTTTAGATCATAATTTTTTTTTTTTTTTTTTTTTTTTTAGGGGCACCTGGGTGGCTCAGTCAGTTAAGTGACTCCGGCTGAGGTCAAGATCTCACGTTGGTGAGTTTAACCCCTGCCTCAGTCTCTGTGCTGACAGCTCAGAGCTGGAAGCCTGCTTTGGATTCTGTGTCTCCTTCTCTCTCTGCCCCTCCCCTGCTCATGCCTGCTCGCATGCGCGCTCTCTCTCTCAAAAATAAATAATAAAACATTTAAAAAATTAAACAAAAGTAACTCTATGTTTATTTTTGAGAGAGAGAAGGAGTGAGTGGGGGAGGGCAGAAAGAGAGGGAGACAGGGAATCTAAAGCCAGCTCTGTACTGACAGCAGGGAGCATGACTTGGGGCTTGAACTCAGGAACCGTGAGATCATGACCTGAACTGAAGCTTGATGCTTAACCAACTGATCGACCCAGGTGTCCCCCCCTTTAGACAATAATTCTTTTTTTTCTTTTTTTTTAATTTTTCTTTTAACATTTATTTATTTTTGAGACAGAGAGAGAGAGAGAGAGAGAGAGCATGAACAGGGGAGCGTCAGAGGAAGAGGGAGAGGGAGACATAGAATCTGAAACAGGCTCCAGGCTGTCAGCACAGAGCCCAACGCGGGGCTGGAACCCACAGACCGCGAGATCATGACCTGAGTCGAAGTCAGACGCTTAACCAACTGAGCCACCCAGGCGCCCCATAGACAATATTTCTTAATTAACTACTTGAATTTCCTCATAGTTCAAACTTTAAACTTAATATATTCAATTTTCTTTCAAACAGTTCAGTTTTGTATGACGTGCTAAGAAAACTTTTGTAGTGATAAAACATTTCTTAAGTCTAATATATTCAATTTATAAATAGTGAACTTAAAGTTTAAACTGTCCAAATGGTCTACAGACTAATGCAATAAATTCTAATTTCAAGTTCAAATCTTAAAAGAAATACAGAATTCCACATTTCACATTAAAATCTGAAACCTCATGGATCCTCTAAGTTTACTAAGTAACTAATATGTTGTACAACAAATTTAGACAAATTCCTCTTGAATACAAAGTTGCTGACACCATGAGCATGATTTATTTTGTTACCTTACTATTTGAGAATAGGGTTTTCTGGGACTAAAGTCTTCAAGAAAACAGCTTAATCATTTCAGAGGAGCAGAGATTGTCACCCTAAACAAAGGAGGGCTTGTTAATCAGCTAACTGGCCTAATAGTGTGATACATTTATTGGGCCTCAAAAATACATTTTTTCAGTTACTCTCACTTCTTATATGTAAGCGTTGGCATTTCAAGAATATATTTTCAAAAATGATTGACTTCTAAAGTACTTCCTGGGTTCAATTTGCATCATTATCTATTTCTTACTGATTCATCTAAAATTTCATTCCCAAATCATAACAAATTCCTTCACCTAAGTCTTAATTGCCAGTTCATTTTTAAAATGTTTAATGTAAATACATTTTTTTAATGTTTGCTTATTTTTTGAGAGAGACAGAGGTGCGAGTGGGAGAGGGGCAGAGGAAGAGGGTGACACAGAATCTGAAGTAGATTCCAGGCTCTGAGCTGCCAGCACAGAGCCTGATGCAGGGCTCAAACCTAGGAGCGGTGAGATCATGATGTGAGCTGAAGTCACTGAGCCCCCCAGGTGTCCCTAACATACATACATTTTTTTAAAGGGATATTTAGCACCCAATTTCAACAATACTCTTCTATTCTTTTATCTATTCTGCTTTGCCACTTTCCCCAGCTTTTACATGTTGTTCCTGTTGTTTTTAATCATTTTAAAATAAAATACACTTCATGTTGAATTCAGTTATTGTCTTATTTCTCTTTTTTTGGCCAGGACTCTTCTCTTAAAGATATTTAAATGATCTCTAAATATATTCTGAATTTTCTTACCTATCATTTTTGTTCTGGGATTGAAACAGCATAGTCGTGATAATCATACACCATTCCAACCCAGTAAGTCTCCTGTGCGCATTACCGTGTCCTCAAATCCTCAACCTTGTTTTGTTTTATGGCTGATTTGGATTATAGTTGACCAAATTCTTTGTGGTCAGATAGGGTGTGAAGGCCATGGAAGCAGTGACCATTTGAACAGTAGGGAAAGCTGTTCTGTCCTTGTGCTGTGGTGATGGACAGGAAAGTAAAAATTAACCCTAGTCTGACTCTTGAAGTTTTCAGCCAGTAACAATTTTCTCCCAGTTTCTTCTGTTCCTTCCTGGGTATTGGGAATGCCTCAGGCTATAGCATAGAACCCCTCCAGGCAGGCACTGATAAGATTTTTATCAGTCTATCTTGGAAGTTTTTATAAATGGAATAAAAAATGTGTACTCTTAATGGCATTAATATTTAACGTTAACACTGTGCAAGTATTTTTATAGTGTTGGCAGGTTTTGGTTTACTTATTAGTAATGGGAAAATCTTTAAAGTTTCCTTTTTAAGGTCAGAGACAATAATCAAAATAAATTCTTTTTTATTGCTCAAAAAAAAAAAAGAAAAAGGGAAAAAGGTATACTGTCTGGTCTCTAACGAAATTATTTAAAATCTTCTCCATTTAGAGCACATATTAATAGCCTATTACTGCTTAGAAAATTGATGGATAGTAATACATTCTATGGATTTATCAAATTTTGTGTATTTATTTACTTAATGAAGGACATCTGATCTTTTTTCCAGATTTCTACAAATAAAGCTGCTGTGAACGTTCATGTTCAAGTTTCTGTATGAACATACACCTTCATTTCCATTGAGTAATACTTAGGAGTGGACTGTCTGGATCCTATAATAGGTAAGAATATAATTTTTGAGATACTACTAAACACATTTTAAAAAATTTAATGTTTATTTTTGAGAGAGAGAGAGTGCAAGCGAGCATGAGCTATCAGAGGAGCAGAGACAGAGGGAGACACAGAATCTGAAGACTTAGTTCAGCACAGGGTTTGAACTAAGGAACTGTGAGATCATACTCTGAGCCCACGTAGGAGGCTTAACTGAGCCACCCGGGAGCCCCTTGTCAAATACAAATACATTTTTGAAATGGTTGCGCTCCTTTAAATTCCTGCCACTTTATACAAGAATTCAAATTCCTCCACATCCTACCTACCGATTGATATAGTCAGTCTTTTTAAATTTTAGCCATTCCAATAGGTCTCTAGTAGCATCACAGTATGAATTAATTTTTCTTTTCTCAATGACTAATGCTATTGAGCTTGTCTTCAAATATTTATTTGCCATCGGTCAATCTTGTGTAGCAATTTTACTACAAAAAATGTACTGGTCAGATCTTTTGGCTATATTTTTTATTGGATTGTTTTCTTACTAATTTTGGAGTATACTTCATATATTCTGAATAGGAGGACTTTAGATATGTGCTTTACAAATGTTTTCTCTCAATGTGTGGCTTATTGTTAATAGTTTTAACAATATCTTTTAAATAGCAGAAGTTTTAATCCGATGAGATCCAATTTAGTAATTTTTTTAAAAATAAATACGGTTTTGAAGTCATTACTAAAAGAAATCTGAGTAAAAACTGGTGTCCTAAAAGTGTCCTTAAAATGCTCTTCAGATTGAAAGATGTTCTATAGAAATAATACAGTTTCAGTTTTATATTTAGGTCTAGGATATTTTGAGTTAATTCTTATACATGTTGTAAAGGATGGATAGAAGTTTACTTTTTTTGTGTATGACTAGACAAATGTTCCAGCATTATTTGAAGTCTGCTATTTCTCCTCTGAATTGTCTTTGTACCTTTCAAAGCATCAATTTTCCATATGTGTGGGACTATTTCTGGACACCCAATTCTGTTTCATCATTCTATGTGTTTACCTTTATACTACTCTACTGACTATTGTAGCATTACAATAAATCTTGAAATCAGGTAGAAAAATCAAATTTTCTCAATTTCAAAGTTTTTTAGTCATTCTAGGTCATTGGATTTCTTTGTGAATTTTAGAATAACTGCCAAATTTTTTAAATGATTGTATGGATATTAAACAGGATTACATTTAATCTAATTGTTAATTTGCAGAGATTAGATACTGTGAAAATATTGAATGTTCAGACTCCTGACCGTGTATTTCTATTTAGGTCTTCTTGAATTACTCTTATCAATGTTTTATAGTTTACGGTATAGTCTTATGTAATATTTTCTTCTTCCTATTTTTAATGAGCTAATAAGTGTTTCTACAGATGTAGGATTTAGTGATTTCATCATTTCCATACAACACCCAGGGCTCATCACAAGTGCCCTCCTTAGTACCCATCACCCCTTTAACCCACCCCCCTAGCTACCTCCCTACCAGCAAGCCTCAGTTTGTTCTCTATAGCTAAGAGTCTGTTTTCTGGTTTTCCCCTTTCCCCTCTCTGCCCCCCAGCTATGTTCATCTGTTTTGTTTCCTAAATTCCACATATGAGTGAAATCCTATGGTATTTGTCTCTCTCTCTGACTTATTTTGCTTAGCATAATATTCTAGCTACAACTGGAATGTTGGAAATGCAAGATTTTATTCCTTTTTTTTTTAAGTTCATTTATTTGAGAGAAAGGTAGAGTGCATGAGGGAGGGGCAGAGAGAGAGGGAAAGAGAGAGAATCCCAAGCAGACTCTGAATCGTCAGCATAGAGCCCTATGAGGGGCTTGAACTCACAAACTGTGAGATCATGGCCTGAGCCAAAATCAAGAGTTGGATGCTTAACCAGCTGAGCCAACCAGACACCCCAAAATTTTATAAGTGACTTTTACATATTGATCTTGCATCCAGCAACCTTGTAAAATTCACTCTAGTAACTTTTTTGTAGATTCCAAGGAGTTTACTACATAGATAATCATGTCATTTGTGAATAAAAACAGTTTCCAACTTGAATATATTTTATTATTTTTTCTTCCTTCAGTGTTGTAACTAGAGCTTCTAGTGCAATGATAAATGGAATTAAAAAGAGTAACCATGCTGCTTCATGTTCCTTACCTAAGGGAGAGATAATCAGTTTTTCAAGATTAAATATAATAAAAGCCATATAGGTTAAGGAAATTCTTCTAACTTTGCTGAGAGGTTTTATGAGGACTAGAATTTGAGTTCTGACACATTTATGCATATGTGTGTATATCTCTTGAGGTGATGATGTGGTGCTTTTTAAAATTTTTAACATGGAGTTATGAACTGATTCAGTCCCTCTCAAATTTCATATGTGGAAGTCCTGAGCCCCAATATCTTAGAATAGTAATGTATTTGGAAATGGTCTTGAAAGAGGTGACTGATTTAAAGTGAGGTCATGAGGGTGGGCCCTCATCCAATCTGATGGGTGTCCTTATAAAGAAAAGAGAACAGAACACTGAGAAAAACCAAGAATATGCAGAGAGGAAAGGCTTTGAGAACAAGTTTAGAAGTAGCTATCTGCAAGCCAAACAGGAAGGTCTCAAAGGAAACCAAAGCTGCTGACACTTTGATCTTAGATGTCCATTCTCTAGAGCTGTGAGAAAATAAATTTCCGTATTTAAACCACCAAGTCTGTGGTATTTTGACATGGCCGTCTTGGCAAACTATACAAATGATGAACTATTAAAATTGTCTAGAATGTCCTATAGTTGGCATTATACAGAATGTTGCCTTTGCAGATTGGCTTCTTTGACCTATATATTCCTAGGTCAAAGTTTCTTCCATGTCTTTTTAAGACTGGATAGGTCATTTCTTATATAATATCATAAAAATTTTTATTATATTATGTTATATTATAGTACATTATATTATATTATATTAATGTAAAATTATATAAATATATATATAGATCATAAATATAAATCATATATAAATTATATGATTTTTAGGGGTTTATTTACTTTTAAAATTTTTAATGTTTACTTATTTGAGAGAAAGAGAGAAAAATGTGAGTGGGGGAAGGGCAGAGAGAGAGGTACAGAGAATCTGAAGCAGGCTTCAGGCTCTGAGCTGGCAGCACAGAGAGAGTACATGCACATGCAAACAGGAGGGGCAGAGAGAAAGGAGAGAGAGGATCCAAAGCCAACTCCATGCTATCAGTGCAGAGTCTGAAGATTCAGGGCTCAAACTCATAAACTGTGGTATCATGACCTGAACCTAAATCCAGAGTCAGACACTTAACCAGCTGACAGGCTCCCTGCCATTTCTTTTTAGTGCTAAATAATGTTCCATTGTCTGGATATACCACAGCTTATTTATTCATTCACCTACAGAAGGACGTCTTGGTTGTACCAAGTTTTGGAAATCATAAATAAAGCTATTAGAAATATCCATGTGGAGTTTTTTTGTGTGGACATAGGTTTTCAACTCCTTTGAGTAAGTGCCAAGTAGTGTGGTTGCTGAGTTGTATGAAAAGAGTATGCTTAGTTCTTTAAGAAACTGCCAGTCTTCCAAAATGTCTGTATCATTTTGTATTCCCACTAGCAATGAATGTGAGTTCTTATTGCACCATATCCTTGTTAGGAAATGCTTTTCTTGGTGTTCCAGTTTTGGCCATTCTAATAGGTATGTAGTAGCAGATCTTTTAGTTTGCATTTCTCTGATGACCAGTGATGTAGAGTATCTTTCCATATGCTTATTTGTCTGTACATCTTCATTGGTGAGGTGTGTGTTAAGGTCTTTAACCCATTTTTTTTAAGGGAGTTGTTTTCTTATTGAGTTTTAAGATTTTGTTTTGTATATTATGGATAGATTTCCTTTATGAGACCCATCTTTTGCACATATTTTCCCCCAGTCTTTGGCTTGTCTTCTCATTCCTTTGACATTGTCTTTTAAAGAGCAGAAGTTTCTCATTTTAACTAGTTTTAGTTTAGCAGTTGTTGTTTCTTAATAGATTGTGTCATGGGTGTTTTATCTTAAAAGACATAATCACATACAAAGTCCTCTAAGTTTTCTCCTATATTGTCTTCTAGAAGTTGTATAGTTGTACATTTTCTATTTATATCTTTGATCAATTTTGAGTTAATTTTTATAAAGTATGTAAGGTCCATGTCCAGGTTCACTTTTTGTTGTCCAGTTGTTACAGTATCATTTGTTGAAGAGCATATATTCACGCCATTGCATTGCCTTTGCTCCTTTGTCAAAGATCCAATAACCATGGGGCTCTATTTCCAGGTTCTCTATTCTGTTCCAGTGATCTATTTGTCTATTCTTTCACCAACACTACACTTTTTTGATCACTGTCACTTTATAGTAGGTCTTGATATCAGTAGACCTCAGTCTTCCCAACTTAGTTCTTCACCTTCACTAACATGCTAGCTATTCTGGTCGTTTGCCTCTCCATATAAACTTCAGAATCAGTATATCCATGAAATAATTTGCTGGGATTTGATTGATATTGTATTGAATTTCTAGACCAATTTGGGAAGAATCGACATCTTGACAGTATTGTCTTCCTGTCCATGAAGATATTTTTCTCCATTGATTCTTTGATTTCATTTATCAGGGTTTTAGTTTTCTTCATATAGATCTTGTCTGTATTTTGTTAGATTTATACCTAAGTGTTTTATTTGGGGAGAGTGTGCACGTAAATGGTATTGTCTTTAATTTCAAGTTCCATTTATTCTTTGCTAGTATAAAGAGAAGCAGTTGACTTAAGGATATCAACCTTGTATCCTGCAACCACACCATACTTGCTTACTACTAGTAGTTTTTTGTTGTGTTGCCACTGTTTTTTTTTTTTTAAATTTATACATAAATGATTGTCATCTGCAAAGAAAAGCTATTTTAAGTCTTTATCACCTTATTGCATTAGCAAAGACGTCCAGTGCAATGTTGATAAAGAATGGTGAGAAGTGACATCCTCGCCTTGATCATGAGTTTAGTTAGAAAACTTCAAATTTCTTGCCACTATGATGTTTCCTGTAGCCTTTTTGTAGATGGTCTTCATGTTGAGAAAGCTTTTCTCAATTTCTAGTTCACTGAGATTTTTATCATGAATGAGTATTTAGACAAAAAAAAATTCCTACATGGTTGACCTTGCTCTGGATAAGGAAATGATATACTGTCACAGGTCAAACCGATAAGGAATGATTCAGAACACCACAAAATGAAAACTGAAGCCAGGAGATAGAGCTTAGAAATACAAATGAAATAAAGACGATTGCGTAGGAGGTATTGACTCTGTTCATCTTGGCCAGAAGATGGAGACTCTTCAGCCACTGTAGATTATCAAATTCAACAACCAAATTTCACTCCTTCTCTTGACTTACGCTGATCACAGGATTTGAGGATTATATCTAATTCTTTGGAGAGGTGTCCCCTAACACCCACTGTCTCCACAGTTTACTTGTGCCCAGAGCATATTCCCTTGATGTGCAATTCTCTGACTGGATGCTAGTAAGATTCTGGGGATTTGGGGCCAGGTGTGTTAAAACAAAAATTACATTTTCTTTTTCTTTCTTTTTTTTTTTAAATATGTTGATGTGATAGATTACATTCATTTTTAAATGTTGAGCCATCCTTGCATAACTGAAGTAAATCCCATTTAGTTGGAGTATATAAATCCTTTTATACTGTGATGGATTTGATTTGCTGATATGTTGTTGAGGATTTTTACATCATGTTCATGAGATACTGGTTTGCAGTTTCCTTCCAGTGTCTTGTTTTGATTTTGGTATTAGTGTTATTCTACTCTCATCAAATGAGTTAGCGAATATTCCCTTTGCTTCTGTCCTCTGGAAGAGATTGTAGTGAATTAGTATAATCCTTAAATGTTTTGTAGAATTCAAAAGTGTATGTATCATATCCTATCTGGGCCTCAAGCTTTCTGTTTCGGAAGGTCCTTGATTATCGACTCAATTTCTTTAATCTATTTAAATTACCTATTTCTTCGAGTTCTGATAGATTTTGTCTTTCAAGGAATTGGTCTTTTTCATCTAGGCTATCATATTTGAAGGCATAGTTGTTTGGAATATTCCCTTATTAGTCTTTCAATGTCCATAGGATCTGTAATTATGTTCCTCTTTATTTCTGGTAGTTTTTATCCTTTTTTCCCTTAATCTGGCTAGATTTATCATATTATTGGTCTTTAAAAGAACCAGCTTTTACTTTTCGTGATTTTTTTTTCCTGTATTAATTTCCTGTTTTCAATTTCCATTATTTCTCCTTCATCTCTTTTATATTTTTTTCTTCTTTGGCTTTTTCTGAATTTAATTTGCCCTACCTTTTGCTAAGGTGGAAATTTAGGTTATCGATATTGATCTTCTTTTCTAATATATGCATTCAATATTATACATTTCCTCATATTTGCACATCCCACAAATTATAAATTGTGCTTTTTTTGTAGTTAAAAATATTTTTAATTTTAATTTCTCATGAGATTTTCTTTGACCCATGTGTTATTTAGTAGTATGTTGTTTGATCTCCACATAGTGGTGTTTTTCAGTTATCTGGTATTCTAGTTTAACTCCATTGTCATATAAAAGCGGACACTGTATGCTTTCTATTCTTAAATTTATTAAGGTGTGTTTTATGGCCCAGAATAATGGTCTGTCTTGGTGAATACTGCACATGAGCCTGGAAAAAAAAATGTGTGTTCTATTGTTGCATGAAGTACTCTATAGATAACAGTTACATCCAGTTGATATTGTTAACCTCAACTACGCCTTTAGTGATTTTTCTGCCTTCTGGATTTGTCCATTGCTGAGAACCGAGTGTTGAAGTTTCCAATTATGATAGTGAATTCATGTGTTTTTACTTGAAGTTTTATTTTTTTCTTCATGTAACTTGATGCTTTGTCATTACATTGCATACATTAGGAATATTTGTCTTTTTAGAGAATTGACATCTTGATTTTTTTTTTGTAAAAATTATTTACATTTTGAGCTAAAACCTACTTGGTCATGAAGCAGTCACTATTTTTACATGGTGGGACTTTTTGTAAATTGTTACACTTATGTTCATGAAATATTTGTCTATAATCTGGGACTTGCTATATGTTTTTGGAATCATGCCAATGCCAAATCAGTTGAATATTATGTATTCTACTTCCATGTACTGGAAATTTTTTTGTGTGGATTTTTTTTCTTTACATATTTGGTAGATTTTGAGAATAAAACTATATGAGCCTGGAGTTTTGTATGTGAGAATTATTTTTCTACACACCTAAATGCTTTTGTAAATATAGAACTATTCAGATAAATTTTTTGTGAAATAGCTTTAGCTATTTGTATCTTCCATGAAACTTTCCATTTCATCTAAATTGTTGAATTTCTTGATGTAAATTTGTTAACAATATGCCTTTACCATCCTTTTAATATCTATAGAATTCATAGTGAGGTAACCAGTCTTCTTCCTTGTGGTATTGATTTGTGTCCTGTGTGGTTCTATTTAACATCTGCTTAGATGTAAGAAATTTGTGGACGTTTTCTACAAATTAGGTCTAAAATTTATTTATTTTTATTCCATGATCTATTTTAGTGATTTTTGACTCTGATATTGATCTACTTTTTTAAAAAAAATTACATTTGGTGTTCTCATTGTTAAATTAAAAGCAGAAATCATTGATTAGCAGCCTCTATTGTTAAAATAGTTATTTTGTGTTATACATATTTGCTATATTGTTCTAAAGGCATTTCCTAAATCATGGTGCATTTACTCTCATTTTTTTTAATTTATTTCTCCTTGACTCCCAGTGAGATTTTGAATTGTATTACTTTGTTTCCAAATAAATAGGAAAATTCCAGATGTCTATTATTGATGTCTAATTTAATACCATTATGAACATAGAACATTCTTTAAGTGAGTTGAATTCTTTTAAATTTAATGGAACTTCTTTTGTGGCATAAAACATGATATGTTTTAGTAAGTGTTCCACGTGCATTTGAAAATAATGCATATATCAGGAGTGTCTGGATAGGTCAGTCAGTTAAGTGTCTGACTTTTGACCTCAGCTTAGGTCATGATCTCACCGATTATAAATTTGAGCCCTAAATCAGGTCCTGCACTGAAAGCGTGGAGCCTGCTTGGGATTCTGCCTCTCCTCCTTGCCCCTCTCCTGCTTGTTCTCTCTCTCTCTCTCTCTCTCTCTCTCTCAAAATAAACAAGTTGAAAAAAATGTATATTGTTTTTTAATGTAGTGTTGTACTAATGTCATTTAGTTCAATTTGATTGATAGTGTTGTTCAAAGTGCTATATCCTCTGTATTTGTACTGATTTACTGTCTACTGTTTAGTTAATTGAGAGAGGGCTATTGAAATTCCCAACTATAATTGTGGATTTACCTATTTCTTTGTCATTTGATCAGATTTTCTTCATGTATTTTGAAGCTCTGTTGTTAGGTGAATAAATATTTAGGATGTAATTTCCAGTATATGGATTGACTTCTTATTATACAACAAGCCTCTTTATCGCTGGCAATATGATTTGCTCAGAAATCTATTCTGCCTGTTAATTATATAGTAATTGTAGCTTTCTTTCAATGAATGTAATATTTGTTTTTCCATCTTTTCTCTTTTAACTTATTTGTGTCTTCCTTTTGGTAGCCTATAATGGCATCTTGCTCTCCAAAAGCATCAAATCTGGTATTTAATATTTGAGTGTTTAATTGTTACATTAAATATGATTGTTTATAAGGTTAAATTTTCTATTTTTTCTATAGGTCCTCTCTGTTCTTTTTCCCCTTATTCCTATTTTCTGCTTAATTTAGTATTATATAAAATCAGTTTATTCATATAATTGGCTTTTTAGCTATTTGTTTTGTTTTCTACTAATTGCTTCAATTTTTGTAATATACAATATATATCATTAATTTACCTTAGTCTACATTCAAGTTATATTTTCCAATTCCATGTATTATGTTACAACAGTAGTGTGTTTGCTACAGTATACTTCTATTTCTAGCTTCCTGACTTTTGGCCCTTGTCATCCACTTAACACTTAAATATTTTATACATCTCAAAGTACATTATTTTAAATCTTTGGTTGTTCTTTTTAAAAATAATTTATGTTAAAATGGGAAAATATATCAGAGTCAGCATAACCTCAGTGTATCAGGAACACTAGTGGTTAAATAATTCTCAATTTGAATACATAGTCTGACCTACACATTGAAGTGACTCAGTGATTTCCTTTTGATATCAAGGGCTGTGTGTGTGTGTGTGTGTGTGTGTGTGTGTGTGTGTGCGCTTAGGTAGGGCAAAACTGTTTTTGTTAGGTTTTTTGATTTTGGTTAAACATTTTTTTCTTAAGTTTCATTTAACTTGATGCATTTTTTAAATTTTTTAAAATATTTTAGTTATTATACAGTACAATATTGATTTCAGGAGTAGAATTCAGTGATTGATCACTTAAATACAACACCCAGTGCTCATCACAAGTGCCCTCCGTAATACCCATCACCCATTCATCCTATCATCCACCCACCTCCCTCTGTCAACCCTCAGTTGATTCTCTATCATAAGAGTCTGTTGTTGTTTGTTTCCCTCTCTTCTCCCCCCACCTTCCCATATGTTCATCCTTTTTATTTTTTTAATTCCACATATGAGTGAAATCATACAACAGCATTATCAAACTATGCAGAAAGCCCAAATGTCCATCAACTGATGAATGGTAAAGATGTGGCATACACACACACACACACACACACACACACACACACACACACACACACACACAAAATGGGGTAAAACCCATCCATTAAAAAAAAAGTGAATTCTTGACTTTTTCAATGAGGTGGATGGAGCTAGAATGTATTATGCTAAGTGAAATAAGTCAATCAGACAAAGGCAAATACTGTATGATTTCACTCACATGTGATGATTAAATGTTTTTGTAAAGCAGTTTTAAATAACTAGTATAAGGGAAGATTCATTGAGCTAGAAGAGCATCTAAACTAGTAAAGCATAAGTAAAACAATAGAATATTTTCTATATTTACTTGTTAACCACAATTCCACAGTTCACATAACTTATATACTTGAAAGAGCTATTAATCATGGGAAACTTTTAAATGTCACACAACAAAGATTTTTCACAAAATCGTTGACTCTTAGAGTGGAAGAAAAGGTAATTTTGTTCAACTTCTCACTCAATGTATACATTAACTTATCCCTTACATATAGCCAGCCAACTTTGGTTAAATACTTGGAATGTCTAAAATCTTAATATTTCACAAGACAGGTCATAGCAATGCTGGAAAACTTAATCAGAAATATGTCTGCCTATAATTTCTGCCCACTGGTCTTGACGTGACATGTGATATTCCAGTGAAGCCTAATCCCTTTCTACTAAACAAATATTCTGATAGTCAAAATACTACAGATATCCATGATTAAAAAGGAACTTGAGGAGCAATGAGGGAAACCTTAATATAAACTACAAATTAGATAATACACATCTTTTAAATATGTTGTATTTTGTTGATATTATAAAATGTCTTTAGAGTTGCATACTAAACCTTAGTGATGAACTGTTACATGATACTTGCTTTAAAACAGTGAAATAATAAGGCATATATTTCCATTAAAATTTGTTTTTTAATGAAAAAGAACTTCTGTTGAACAGGAATTCAATGTATTTTCTTGTTTTAAAATTAATGTAATTTTTTATCCCTTAAACACACGAAGGTAAATGAGTCCTATTTTAGTAGTTCAGCTTCAGGAAAAGACACATACTCCAACAAAGCCAGCATAACAGTATCTGGCTAGAGAATATCACATGGGGCAATTTGAGTTGTGCACAAATATTAGTACGGACACAAAATGTTCTTTGTGTACATACATCAACTTAAAGGAATGGATAGATGGCATCTTCTAAGAATTGCCAGTTCTTTTTCTCTGTGCACCATTTCCATGCAGTATAACATATTCTTGTTCAGCCTTTATTTCATTCTAAATGTAGTTTTCTGTGCTAAGTTTTTTCTTGAGGGCATTTTGTGTGCAAAATAGTTATGTGTCCATTTTTGGCTCAAAAATATAGAAAATGGTTTATAATAAAATGCATCTTTCAAAAAATGACTCCTCATAAACTTCATCCATTCATCATTACCTATTATCTACTCTTTTCCTCTTTTAAGTAAGATGAAACTTTACTACATGATTTATCTACGAATTGTTTTAATTTATTTTTCAATTGTTGCTTACTACCTATGTAAAGTATGTTATGTGTTCTTTTCAATTTGTGACATTGTTTGGATACCATAGTATAGACACTACTCATCATATTTTAAAAAAACATTAATGTTTTTATTTATTTTTGAAGGAGAGAGAGAGAGACAGAGCATGATCAGGGGAGGAGCAGAGAGAGAGGGAGACACAGAATTTGAAGCAGCCTCCAGGCTCTATGCTGTTAGCAGAGAGCCCGATGTGGGGCTCAAACTCAAACTGTGAGATCATGACCTGAGCTGAAGTCGGACACTTAACCGACTGAACCACCCAGGCGCCCCTCATAATTTTTTTCAATTTTAACTACTACGGCTTTCCCAATTTCCCAAATGTAAGGCTGATAATTCTTGACATTTATTAGCACATACATTCATTTTATTTAATTTTTGTTATTGTTATTGTGAGGGAATAATTTTCTATAATGGCTTCTAACCATTTATTGCTAGCATAAAAAAACTAATCATTTATTTCATACTAAATAAGAACAAAACCATTTTGTTCTTATTAAAAAATTTTATGGTTAATTCTTGTGTAAATTATAAACCTGAAAAACACATTAAAAGCATTCTTTAACTTAGCAGCAATTATAACAAAGGTTAGACATTCTTAAAATAAAATGATAAATGATTAACAAAAATAGTATAATTAAGCATGGAAAGGAACCCAGAATATTTCTTAGAAGAAATTTAAATAGTTAATAACATTATCATTTGTTTAATGCTTAAAGAAGTATACATGTTAAATTTCCTATTGATGGGTACTTTAATAAAATAGATGCTGAATTTCATACTGACAATTTAGATCAGTATAGCTTTTCTAAAAAGCAATTTGGTAATACAGATCAGGCATCTTTAAAAGTTTACATCCTATGACATGGTAATTCTCCCATTTATAGGAGTCACTTCTATGAGAAGAAAATGAGAAATGAATAAAAATTTCTACCATTATTTATAATGATTTTATTTATATTACTTCTAATAAAACCAATTGTATATGATGGATTATACACTCATTAAATACATGTAATTAGTAATATTTAGTGAAATAATTACATGTTCATGATTTACATGCTGTGATGTGATATAAAGCCTCACAGGCACATGCAAGTTTGCATATTAAAATAGTACTACACAAGACAATTATAAAGATGCTTGCCTACTATTTAATTCTATTCTTATTATAGATGGCTCAACACCAATAACTTAGTAACATTGGCCTGTCAATAAAGTAAACTATGAGAACATTCTATTATTTTAACGGGTTGTGAAATTCTTCAGGTAGATCTGATATGTACAATTAAATCTTACTACAAATCCATATTACACATACATTGTATTGGGATCTGCTTGCTTAATGTTTTGCAGATGTAAATTTTTCTGTCTATAAAATTTGAAATTGGTGTACTCCTAAAGTAAGGCATGGATATTTTTATACTGGGTATATGGATGTCCTATTTCATTTTAGTCACACAAGGGCCTTAAGAATTGCCTGCTTTCTATGAGTTTACAATTATAAAGGTTGTTTTGCAGTAGTTAGAGATGACAGTTCTTCTGTTATAAAATTGATTTTTATCTGGGATAGTTCTGTGGTTTTTTCCCTTCCCATATGTTTTTCTATTGTTTAAAAGGTTACCAAATTTGTATTCAAGATCATGTTTCCAATGAAATTAAAATTCTTTCCATGGAAAATGACCTTCCTTCACAAATCCATTCATTAGAGTAGCCCTGTATTGCTAAGGAGCTCTCTAATTCCCCATTTTAGTGTAATAATGATTTTAAAAAAACTTATTTTTCTTAGGGTTAAGGTGCTCTATAAATCCTGTATACTTTTCTAGTAACATGTAAATGAGAACTTTAATGTCTGTAATTAATATTAAAGTAATTTAGCATTGTATTAATAGCTCAAACCAATTAAAAAAAAACAAAACAAAAACAACTAAATACACAGAACCAAGATAGCGAATGGTTTTGTGTTTATCACTGTAAAAAATAAAACTTGATTTCTATTTCCTAGAGCTCTATATAGGTCAACCTCCTAGGAAAACAACCATGTGTTCTTTTAGGGTGAAATGTCCATTTCAATTCGTTACAGTCTATTCTCACCACTACATCGAAGTGGCAAAATAAAATTATTCTTTTTTATGAAACTTTTTCTGAATTTGTTCCCCTTAGACATATTTAATATAAAACTATAATATATAATAGTTATAATAGTTTAACTATAATATAAAATAGTTTAATATATAATAGTTAAATTGTAATAGTGTAAATTATAATAGTTTAATTAGTTAATAGTTATCTATCATCTATATATTACTTTCCTTATTCTAAATGTGATTTAGAGAACAGACAGCATTCTTTTAAACATCTAATTCTACAAATAAAAATTTTAGTCATGAATTTTTAATCAAAATAAATTTATTTAAAACATGAGGTTTCTTATAAAATTCAGGGTTAAAGTAAAATGAATTCTCAAAAGAAATTCTATTTTAGATGAACACATTTAATCTAATTTCTTAGGTTAGCATTTTTTTTTTCTTTTAGGGGCTTTGGGGCTCTGATCTCATATGGCCAAAAACATTTTTTCAGTTTACACATCCTTGTCAAAATTCAGTCTAGTGTGCATTGTCTTAATTTTGTCAAAATCGTGTGTATCCTTGTGAGGTTTTTAATTTAAAATGGGGAATAATCTTTCCATAGTGAATCTTTACTACATTATGAGTCCAATTTGATTGTATGACTGAGCACCTGAGAAGACGGAAAGTTTCACACTAAAATGCTCCTAGGTACTAGTGATCGAATTTTGAGAGTCCCCAAAGGTGCTGAAGTTTGTTGCGTTCTGGCTGTTTTAAATTTGGAGATAATGGTGTTAAGTCAACATTCCAACTGTCTGAATAAATAAGAAAGGCAGTTGGGGGATATAGCTGCTCTACCAAGCAGTTGTTTCTGTCTTGCTTTCAGAAGGACCAAGTGAGCTATATATTATAAATCTCATTGAAGGGGGCATTTGATGTGGAAAAAAAAAATGTTTCTTCATCTGAGTAGTTAAATGGATGTTAGATTTATAATGTAATTTTAAACTCTATATTTTTTCATGCATTTTTGATGAGGATGTTATGTTTCACACTTGGAAAAAAATAAATTTTTAATTGAAGGGGAACCATAGGATATTAGGGGAAAAATGTACCATTGAAAGCAATTTGAGGGGAAATGGTAGAAAATAATAACAAAGATAAAATGATAAATTAAACAAAAAGCAACTGAAGGATGTTATTTCAGCATAAGAATACCATGTTCTTTCAACTTCTTAACCAGAGTGCAGTGAACATATTCAAGGCTTATTATACAAATGATGTCTCTGTTTTCAGTAGAAATGTCATATATAAAAGCCCCAAACATGTACTTTTTAAGGGAGTATCCGCACAATGTCATTTTATATATAAAGCTTCACTATTTTGGGTGCCTGGGTGGCTCAGTTGGTTGAATGTCTGACTCTTGACTTCTGGTCAGGTTATGATTTATGAGTTCAAGCTCTGTATGGGGCTCTGAGCTGAAAGCATGGAGCCTGCTTGGGTTTATGTCTCCCTCTCTCGCTGCCCCTCCCCCCACTTGCTCTCTATGTCTCTCTCAAAATAAATAAAGTTTTAAAACAGCAACCAAAAAAATCTTCTCTATTTGCTGATACATTTAACAACTTATTTCACTTGTAAGATGCTCCAAAATTTTTGGAGCAAAATATGTATACACTTTAAAAAATATAGCTATATATAAATTAAATGCTTTAAATATAAGAACACAAGTCATGATAAAATTATGTGCCTGTTTGTTATAATTTCTAATTTTTATCAATGTAATTTATATGGTGATTTTAGATACATAATATACAATTATGTAATGAATTTTATAACATTAGCATATCTTATGCTTAAAAAACACATTCCATTATCTTAGATTTTCAGAGATTAACTTTCAATGAAAAATATTTTATTTTATTCATTTATTTTTTCAATATATGAAGTGTATTGTCAAATTGGTTTCCATATAACACCCAGTGCTCATCCCAAAAGGTGCCCTCCTCAGTACCCATCACCCACCCTCCCCTCCCTCCCACCCCCCATCAACCCTCAGTTTGTTCTCAGTTTTTAACAGTCTCTTATGCTTTGGCTCTCTCCCACTCTAACCTCTTTTTTTTTTTTTCTTCCCCTTCCCCATGGGTTTCTGTTAAGTTTCTCAGGATCCACATAAGAGTGAAACCATATGGTATCTGTCTTTCTCTGTATGGCTTATTTCACTTAGCATCACACTCTCCAGTTCCATCCATGTTGCTACAAAGGGCCATATTTCTCAATGAAAAATATTTTAAATCATTTTAGATATTGTACTCTCTACAACTGGGGATCACCAGATGCCATGTGTTTCTTTAACATTGAAACTCACAATACTAATAACTGTTTTTCATTGCTTATTACTTGCAGTGATGTTATTTAAGCTGATAATTATAAACAAATGTATATGCCTTCTATTCACAACTAGGAAATTCATTGTAAGATATATTGGAAAACAATCAGTGTAAAATATTTAGGGCTAATGATAGTATAGAGCAGAATAACCATATTATTTTGCAGAAATTACTCGGTAAATAATACATTAACCAATCAGAAGTAAAGAAAGATTAAAGTTAATAGGATTAATGCTTTAATTTCACATAGTAATAATGGTGATAATCAGATTATTGAATGCTTATTCTGGGTAGCAATAATTCCAATTTTATCTCAATTGAATAGAAGCTCTTGCAGCAAAGCAGGAGAAACTAGCTGGCTGCAGACAGGCCCCCCCCAAGGTGGCAACAATGTTTAGTTTGCTGCTGTCCAAATTACTCTTAGCTGAAATTAACTCTATCAGAATAAGTCAGTGTCCTGTGGACAGACTTATATGTAGAGTAATTTACATAAACCAAATATAAAAAAATTTAAATCTAATAAATTGATATAAGAAGGAAAGATCATTAGAAGACCAGAAATCTAATTAGTTATTTTTCTATCAGCAAACCAAGTGAGAGGTTAAATTAAAAACAAAGTTGAACCAAAAGTTTGGATTATGGGAGTTGGTTTCATGTCCTTTATAGCCTTTGATATACAGAAGTAGATAAAATACATCACTTTTTAAAAGTATAAAGTATTAGAAAAGTTTGAAGCATAGCAAGGCCAACAGATCAGGAGACAGTCGTCACTTTTACTACTCACAGTTCCCATAAGGAGAGGGCATACCACATTATGTAGGGCGACATAGGAAAACCAGTTGATGGCAGGCAAAGGGTGGGGGAAATTGTGGGTAACAGTGTTTCCTGTGGTTTCCACAGGAATGAACAAGTGAGGCAGTTAAACAGGTTTAGGATTGGCTGATTTCAATAATTTCAGTGGGCTATGGGGCATAAGGGGCTGCCCTGAGTTGTCTGGTACCAGGCCCTGGAATGATCAAGGTAGGTATAATATGTTGGCCCAGAGTGTGAGACAAGGAAAGTAAGAGTAGGGACTCTGGTTGGTTTGTATTTGAAAAACATGCCCCCAGGAGGGGGGTACATCTTGGTGACAAGGCAGGCATAATGCTAAGACAGGGTGACTGAGACATTGAGACATATTATTGGATTGTCAAGAGTAAGACATGTTGAACTTATGCATGTTGGGTAGATGTCAAGTCTAAAGATAGAGACAAACTGTGTAGCCAACACAAACTATAGTTGGCATGAATTCATTACTGTCTACTGGACATATCAGGCACCAGCTAGTTACTGCTGAAATGTCCCATGACTCATTTTTTTGTTTTTTCTGTTTTCATTTCTGTTCCACCACTTAGAAAAAGAAAGCTCTCTTTAAAAATTTTTCCATGTTTAAAGATAGGCTTAGAATCTTTTATTTGTTATAAGGTAATCTCTGATCCATTATGTTAATTTCAGTTTATTTATCAAAAGTCAGCTAGCTCTCTAGGTTGATATGCCCAGAGTAAGTGGTAGTGATTCAAGCCCAGTTCCAAAGATTATGCTTTGCATGTCCTATAAATGTTATCTTTTCCTGATTGCTCTTGTGGAAGCGTTTTGTTTTATTTTATTTTATTTTATTTTATTTTATTTTATTTTATTTTATTTTATTTTATTTTAATCAATTGTCAAATATTCATGGATTCTAGTTATAACCAAGATTGAATGAATATCTTTTATTTTGAATCTTATTAAGAATTCCAAAACCCTCTCTTGACATTGTTTCTCACATAGCCTCATTTTGAATTCTCAAAAAAAAAAAAAAACCCAAAAACCTTATGGTGTACTAAATCCAAAAAGGGGCATATACTCTGGAGATGCTAGACCTGAGGAGCATTCATGTTTGGCTAACTCACTGTGGTGTTCTTTTGTTGTTGTTGTTTTTGGTTTTTTTCGCTTTGTTTTTACTTTATGGTGTTTATTCTACATGGCTTTTGTTTTGTTTTAACTGCTACCACAGAATCACTGTTGAGACTCAGGCTGTTGCATTGTCATGAGCAATTCTCTAGAGCAACACTAGATCAGGCTATCCAACACCTGCAGTGGGTTCCTAAACTAACTCAACTGAATGCTTAATATTTGTCTAAACAGCATGTATGTAAATATCTGGGTTCTGATGTGATTCATCCTTCAACGCACACTGCTAGAATGAGACTTCTCCCATTAATATTATATACCAGGCTTTTTTTTTTTCCTTCCTCGACCACCCCCCCCAAGAATAGATTTCTTCTTTCTGCAAAGAAATTTTATTTGGGTTCTTTCGTTGGTATCAAGCATTTCTTCTCAGATATCCTGAGCTGACAGGGGCTGCCTAATTTTAGATCTCACCAGAAAATGGAATATTTGGCATTTTGTTCTAAAGTTAGAGATACAATTACCATACAACCCCAGAATTCCACTCTTAGTTATTTACCAGAGAAATGAAAGCTATATCTACAAAAAAATAGTACAGAGAAGTTTATAGTAATTTTATTCATAATAGTCAGAAAATACAATACAGGAGTCCATTAATAAGCAAAATGGATTAAATAATGGGGTGGTGGTAGTCACTACCCAACAATGGAAAGAAACATGTGACACCATGAATTTATCTCAAGAGTATTTTATTAAGCAAAACAGACTATACTATAAAATTAAATTTATATGAAATTCCAGAGCAGGAAAAATTAATTCTAGTGAATAAAAACAGATCAGTTTTTGTCTAGGCCAGAGAGAAGGGATGATAATTGCCTGAAAATGAGTATAGGAGAACATTTTGGGGTGATAAAATGTTCTCTCTTGATATTGGTGATAGTTACATGGGAGTATAGATTAGTTAAAATACACTAAAGTAGATCGTTCAAATGGATAATCTTGATTTTCTATAATGTATACTTCAATAAAGCAGTTTAAAACAATTTAACAATTGAAAACATGAATTCTGGATAATATTAGCTAATTTGGATGTTATGTGAATCAAAATTTTAAAAATATATATGTTAAACTCCTTAATAGAGCTTATAAAGTATGCCTTTTACTGGAATATAGCATTTAAAGGAGCACTTTTTTATTGAATATATAAAATAGACCTCAGTTTCTATGATTATATTGACTACTACTGAAATATCTGAGGGGAGTATACATAAAATGGATTAAGTTGTGCAGTTAAAACACATTTATATTTACAGTACAATTGTATTCATTTTTCAGCTACATCACTAAAATAAAATAAATTTCAAAATTAACTCACATTTACGCTTAAAGGTTAAACCTAAAGAATTTATTTTATTTTTTAATCTTCATTCACTATGGACACTTCTCAGCATCAGAGTTAGTTGAAAATTATATTCTATAAATTCCAGTTTATGTTCCCAGAATTCATTTCTAAATATAGGATAATTAGGAGCTAAACCCTCAATTATTTTTTAAAAATAATTACAAAAAAAACCTTTCTTGCTCTATTTTTCAGCAATATATATTCATAGAAGCTTTTGGAAAATACTGTATATGGATAAGATTTGTAGTATATTTGGAAGAAGTAATTTAAAGATACCTAATAATTTTCAAGGAACACTTTTCCAAAAGAAGTTTTTTAAACACATTTTTTAATTTTATTCTCTAAATGTTGCTACAAAAAAAGTTCTATGCCAATTTCATATTTTCTTGGTAATGAAACCAAATTAATGATAATGAACACAGAGTTGAAACACCAAGCTTGGGAAATAAAATACATTTCACATAAAGTATATTCAAATTGTATTCACGCAATTTAAAATTATTAATACATTTTTGCATTCTAATTTGGAAAAGGTTTAAATAGTAGTGTTTTACAAAAAAATAATGCCCATATGCATGTACCAGTGCTGTGTAACTGGCAGTTATTTCTTGAAGATAAGGCATTAAGTGGTACTCAATTGGAATATCATCGGGCCAATAATTAAATCTCACAGCTAATTTAGGTTAATTGGGGTAAACATAAGTTTGAGGTATGCAATGTGTGAAAAGTAGCATTGTGTCCTTATTTCAAATAACAAGTGCAGACAAATGGCTAACAGCTCCTTGACACGGTATTCTGCCAGATATCCAACTTTGGTGAACACTAAATATTTATGTAAAATAACACATTACTCATATATAAATGAACATCACTACAAACTAGAAAACTGTCTCTTTCCTAGTTTAAGTATTTCTCCTGCTATATCATATAGATTAACTTTTTAAGCACAACTTATTTTTAACTATGCATATTCAATCTGTGTTTATATTATCACATATCTTTAATTTATGGACTCCAAATCAGTTGGGGACTTATAGTCCTATGATTTCAGTTCAATGCAACTTTTAATGAAATCACTCTTCTCATCAAATTATACAAATTTATCCAGAGACTGAGAGCTGAATGAAAATATATCTAAATAAATATTCAATAAGATTAAATAATTCCTAATTTATAATTAGACTTATGCTTTGCAGGAAATAGTTTAGACTACAAAGTTCAATTTCCATTCAAACCAGAAAATAAGCTCTTTTCTTTTAATAATTTAATAATAATTCCATCTTTAATGATTTAGAAATAATCTATATCTTTATAAGTCTATGTCTACTTATATAAGCTACCCCAAAGTAATTATTATCTAATAGCTAGGATAATATTTAAATTTCAATATTTAGAGGGCAAATATACTTCTAAAACCAAGATAAATTATTAAAAATAGAGTATATTGGGTCACACTAATATTTTTTTATTTAAAAAAATAATTCTGTATGAAGTAAAATTATTATGCTTGTTACATCACCAATTTTTAAGTTAATGGACAATAGTGATAATTTTTCCTCTCTTTTGACAAATGAAAATAGATACCATTAGGTCTCAAGTATTCTCTCCTTTCCCACACACACTGCATTTCTTTCCTGTGGGTCACTTTTAATTTTTCCACATGAATTGGTATTACACTTACTCTAGTGTTTTATATGTAGAAGTGTGTGAGACTACCTTCATCTTGCCTTCTGAAGGCAGGTGTATTTCTAACACCTGTGAAGTCTTTCAGAGGGAGGAATATCTATAGTGTCCTTTCTGACTGAATCTGCATCTGTAACCCTTTCTTGGGAAAATGATCATACTATATCCTCAAAGATGGATGTGGCTGAATTCTTAACAGGAGATACTTTTTCTAGATAGTAGTATACCTACATAAATTTTCCTCAGTGATATGGAGCTAGTCATCCGGTTATTTAGCTCTTGATGAGTCATCTTAAAAGACTAGTGTACCAACCTGGGTTCAATCAGTAATTTAAACATGTGGATGTTTGGTGGGGAGGTGCAAAATGGTGGGTTTAATCAGAGGTTTTGGAGCCATGGTTATTCAAGGTGTTGAAAACAACTAGGTTTCACACGATAAGAGGTGCGGTTAGCACTATTGATATGCACCAAATGCTGTAGGCCATTGTAAGTACTCACAAGATTTTGGAATTATTATTTAGAAATAGGGCAATAATGATTTTTAAAATGAGGCTTTCTTGACTAGATAAGTTATTAAAAGATTACTTCACCTATAATGAATAGTTGATTTTGTGTTGATTGATCAAAAAAATGAGTATGAGAGGGGTATGTGGGTGGCTCAGTCAGTTAAGCATCTGGCTCTTGACTTGGGCCCAGGTCATGATCTCATGGTTCATGGGTTCAAGGCCCACAGTGGGCTCTGCTTTGGTAGTGTGGAGCCTCCTTGGGATTTTCTCTCCTCTTTCTCTCTCCCCTCCCATGTTCGTGTGCTCTGTCTCTCTCTCAAAATAAATAAATAATTTTTTAAAAAAGAGTATGATAAAACCAGTTAAATCTAATCAGGAGACTATTCGTATATTCTTGGTCAAGATTAGCGATCACTTTGGCTGGTGACACTGGGGATGGGTTACTTATCTCAAACTCAGGCACAGAAATCATATAAAACCTAGTATGATGGTAATTTCCCCCATATATATGTTAACATTTCTGGAAAAAAATGTTATTTTTTCTTCTGTTGTGGTTAATTTCAAATATATGTAATACCAAAACCTCAACCATAAGGACATGGATGTGTTGTTGGGGAAGGAAGAATTAAATCAGAGGCCATAAAGGGCTGGTGAGAAGAACCCAGTGGGGTATAATAATGATCGACTGCAATTGAGTGGGTTCACTCTGAACCCAGGAAACCATTAATATCTAGTATGGCTGATGTGCTGTATAAGGTATGCCATCATCAAGCATTTAGAAATCAAGGAGATAGTGAATAGGTGGGAAAGTTCTTTTCGCATTAGATTTGTTCAGTTTGAAGCAGGGAGTCCATGAACCTCTGGAAGATACAGTAGCATCTGGAGGACCATCAAGTCCTCCAGAAAGAATGGTTAAAAGGGTAACACAGGGGTTCATATCTCTACCAAGTGCTGAGTTTTAGCATAGGGTTTTTTACATTGAAGGAATAGGAATACATTCTTGGAGCCAGGGGGGAAACTAGCCATAGGGTAAAGATACTATGTCATGGATTACCCCAAAACACTGAAAAATAAGTATCATTGACAAATTCATTATGTTCTCAAAGGAGGTTTTTACGTTCAGAAAATAATTTAGAGTTTACTTTGGTTTGAAAAACTAATATTCAATTGATTAAAGTTACAAACTCCAAAACCAGTTCTTAAGCTTTTAAGCTGTATATGAAAGTTGTACTTCTAAGTCTAGTAAAATTTCACTACCTATATCAATGGGCCTTTGAACAGTGTTTGGTCACATTTACAAACTCAGTTAATTAAACGCCTTCAACATTTTAAACTACATTTGTAAATTTAATATATTCAATTTCGTTTTTAAGTATTCCAATTGTCTAATTAACAAATAAAGCCTTCCTGCATACTTAAATATCTCATATAAATTTAATATGGTGAGTTAAACCATAAGTTCCCTTAAATGTTACAGTACTGAATATGAAATTAGTAAATCCATATTACTTCTCAAATATACTTATTAAAATTGAAATTATAAGATTAATCAGTTTGAGTGCTAAAATGTCAAAAATGTTACAATAAATTGTAAATGCTCAAGTTGCAAATACACATAATTTCTGAACTTAATACAAAAATACTAACAGTATAGGTTTGCTTTAATTCGTTTCTACACTAAATTCAAAATCTCCCAGGAGTTACTAATACTAATGACTCATTAATAAAAATTATGATCTTAAAAAATATTGGTCTCCTCAGCAAAATTAGGGGGCTCCCTGAGATTATTTCTCAGAGATTCAATCCGGCCCATAATTTATAATTAGGAACATCAGCACAATTTTATTAATGACTCTAATCCCCATATTGAGCCACTTAAAGAAGTGGGTGGTCACATAACCATATTTGAAGCATCATTACCTGATTTTCCAATCAAATAAGGGTCTGGAAATGCAATCCTATTATCTCTAATAACTGGTTGGATATACATAATCTATTTATGCTTCTTTCATTATTTTGTCATTTTACCTAAAAGAGTCTTATGAACATTAAAGTGGTATCCAGTTGAATTCTGTATGTTTCCAAAGTTTTGTCTAGCTTTGCAGGTATAACTTCTAAGGTCATTCTGAGACTCAAAGTCTTGGCTACACACTGATAATCTATGATCTGGGCAATACCCTGAAATCCAAAGCCTCCCGGCTGCCTGGGTTGTTATCATATTACCCCTTCTGCAATACTGCCATAGAGACCAGATGACTGAAGCTGTAGGCTGAGGATCTCCAGATTTTCAGTGCCTAGTCCCATCCTGGCCAGAAAGGAAACGGACAGCATCCATCATTCAGACATGTATTATGAAATGTTAAAATAGTCTAGGCCTTGATTTTCAGAAAGTAATACAGTCAAAACAACCAAAAAAAAAAAAGTTTTGAGATAAACACTTCTGGGCAGGAGAGAGAATAGTAGACAAGGCTCTTTAATCAGGTGGCCTTGGTTCAAATCCTGACTCTGATGCTTACTAATTCTGTAATGAAGGATAGTTCTATATTAAACTAGTTTGTTTGGGGCACCTCATTAGCTCATTCTGTTTTCAGTTTTCACACCTTTAAAATGGAATACCAGTGTTTCCTGAATACAGTGTATTAAGGATTAATTAAAATGACAGCACATTAGAATTACCCAGGTTGATTTTAAAAATAATTACAGGCTCCTGGATGTCAGTCCACAATGACTAGATCAGAATCTGTAAAGGCAGGAACCTAGATATGCTAATAAAGAAACGTGAATAGTAGCTAGTAAGTGCTTATAATATTTTATTATGTGTGTAGCCCTAGACCAAATTTATCTCTGAACTTCAGTCTTATCGTCGATGATACATGCAAGCAGAAAATAATTACAACTAATAGTTATTTTTTTTTCATACGCTTCCAAGTAGCTTTTGGAGGAGAACTTAACATTCTACTCTAAATTGGCCTGCAACCCTCTTTTTTTTTTTCTTTTTTCCTTAGTCCCCTGCCCATCCCCTGGATTATTCCCTCCACTTTGTGTGTGGCCTTTATAACTAAATTTGAAGGAATAATCATTCATATGCTACCCTCATGGGAACAAATTTTAAATCCTTCAGTAACTCTAAGGTGGAGACAAATTTCCCTTGAGTATTTGGATTACTATACGTAAAATCAGAATAAGGGTAATATATGTGCCTTTCACTAGGTGTGTCTGGAGTACAAGAAGGTGTCCTAGGACACTCAGCATAGTTTTATCATTTGTGATAACAGTGGATCCTCTGTTCTTTGCTCCTGCTCTCTCACTTTCAATGTCACCATCTCCATCTGCTTCAGAATATTCATTCCTATTTTTATAACACTGTTTTCCTTGGAGAATTTCTGAACTTGCCTTTAGATTAAGGGATTCAGGACAGAACTCTGCCTCTCAGACCTAAGATAGTGTCCCAAACACCTCGATGAACATATTGTCAGTGTTCCTTTCCAACTCCTTCCCCTTTCTCAGTATGAGGGAGACACTTTTCCCTGATTTGTTGAAGGGTTCTCTAATAATCATATCATGATGTTTACTCTATTGACCTGTGTGGATCCCCCATATCCTGTCAGTTCCTCAATGGGTAAATCCCACTGACTTTTATACACCTTAAAACCAGGTTCCTGTAATCAGTTTACAACTTTTGGTATCTTATTAGACCTACACTGTGTGGTAAATTGTTGTAATAGTCTATGTCTTTGAGTGGTTCTCACCCATATTTATTCTTTGCTGGCCATTTTAGTTTTTGATCAACAGAACAGTAGCTAACTTAATGGAAGCAAAGATTTATAAGTGCCTTAGCTTTGAGTTTTGCTTTCCCTCTGGAATCCTGTGATCATAACTATGTGAATGAACCCTGGTTAATTTGTGGAAGGTTAAGAGTATGCATCCCAGTTAACCAAGTCATCGCAGGCGACCATCAGGGAAAGAAAGAGGTCATTGACCCTCAGTTGTAAAAAGACACATGAATGAGATCAGCAAATTGTCTAGCTGAACCCAGAGCGAATTGTAAATTCACAGAACCATGATTAAAATTAATGATGGGAATTTTGAAACCACTGAGTTCTGAGTTGGTATAGCTATTGATAGCAGACTCAAAGCAGTATGTTACATTACTTTTATTACCTGCCGATGTGGGTATTACCTGTTGATTAGATATTGCTCTTTAATTTAGTTGTGTGCAAGGTAAGATGCTCCTCATATGCGTCCTTATTTCCTATCCCCAGTTAGGTCAAGGACAGCTGATATTCCCTCTTGAGAATTAATAATTAGGAAGCAAAAACATGGTATCCTTATCAACATCTTATGCCTATACCAGTAAGCCCACCTTAGCGCTCCACTGCCTTTTGGATTAAGAGCCCAACCATGGCTCATGAGTATTAAATCTCTCAGGTGTGAATTCTATTGTTGACCATTAACCTGTTGTGTGACTCTACCATATTATGCATGGTTGGCAAACTTTTTTCTGTAAAGGGATAGATAGCACAAATCTCTAAATCCTAAAATAATTACTATCTCTGTCATAGCTATTCACCCCTGCCATTGCAGCCCCAATGCATCCATAGGCAATATGTAATAAAATTCCTGTCTATGTTCCAATATATTTTATTTCAGAAAGATACCAGATCACATTTACTCCACAAGTCTTAATCTGCCAAACCTGACTTAAGTCATGAATATTTCCATATCTTTCTACTGGCCTTTGTTAATTTTAACATGATTGTTATTCCCATGGAGAGATGTATGTGCCCTGAGTGTATATGGGCAAGTGGGGAATAGTATGCAGGTCTCAGGACTCTGACAGTAAAATATTTGCCAGTCCATAGGTATGTTCTAGTGGCACTTGCTTGGTATTCTTCTAAACCTGCTCTAGCAACTCTCTACTATCCATGATGAAGCTCCCACCTCATTCCCAAAGCAGAAGTATCATCATTCCCCAGGCTATTCAGAAACTTACTGTTTCTTAGTGTTTCTACACTGGTTAAGGATCAGGAACCCACCAGGCCCAGATAAACTTATTTCCTTGTGTTTTGTTTCGTGCAACTTCTCAAAGATGGGCCCTATAAATGCTCTAAATACCACCTGCATTTTGCTGATAATTTAATTCCTTTAACATGTCCCTAGCACATTCAATCCTGTTCATCTCGCAGTAATGCCCCGCGCAGGCTGCATTGCTTGACCTGCAATTTACCCCAGACCATGACTGAATGTTGCAGAGTAAGTGGGACTGGAAGTTGTGCTGAGCTCTCTCACCCATTCCATCTATTTCTTATTGGAATTCCTTTCTTTTTAAAAACAATCTAACTTTTGGGAAGCCTGGGTGGCTCAGTAGGTCAAGCATCTGACTTCGGTTCAGGTCATGAACTCACAGTTCATGAGTTTGAGCCCCTCATCTGGCTCTGTGCTGACAGCTCAGAGCCTGGAGCCTGCTTCTGATTCTGTGTCTCCCTCTCTCTCTGTTCCTCTCCTGCTTGCACTGTCTCTTTTTCTCTCAAAAATAAATAACCATTAAAAGTAATAAAAAATTAAAACATGAAAACAACCTAAGTTCTTTACTAATTCCACAGAAGTGCCTGTAGTTATACACAGTACTCTCTCCAGGAGGGTAAAGGCATATCTTTCCCAGGAAAGAGTTCCAGAATTCTGATGAAAGATTCTTCTTGAGCTTTATACTCTTCCAGTATCTCTAGTATCTAGTATCATCTGTATCTAGTTTCATCCAGTATCTGGTATCATCTGTTTCCTAATAGGTGAATTCCACATTATGATTACTGGTCTTGACTTTAGTTGTGTTTGTACTTTACTGCTAGGCACACATTGCATGGTAGAGCAATACTGGCTCATTTTCATTCAGGCCTACCTCACTAACCTTATGGGATAAGATTATACTCTCTATATACTTAAGTGTTCTTGTGCCCTGCATCATCTTAAGGACATACAAATAGTCATTTGCCATAAATTCCACTTCTAATTTCCAGCTAAAACAAACAAACAAACAAAAAAAAAAAAAAAAAAAACTTGAGTGCCTGATACAGAGCATGTGTTCCCACCCCACCCCCCACCCCATAGATGGAATTTTAGTTGATAGGGGCTTTGGAAATTTGTTCTAGAACAGGATATCTAGAAGGTTATCCGTTCTAGTGTTTTTCTCTTTCCTTATGCTTTGCCTTCCTTTGAGTTTGCAACTCCATTTTTCTATGACTCTGCACATTTCTGTCATAGAATTTTACATGACCATACGCTGGAACTCAGTTATCCAGCCTCCCTTTTGAAGATGGGTCATCACAACACAATTTTCCAGTTCTTTTAGTCCTCCAGGCATAGTACATAAGTTTTTTTTTAAAGTACTTCAGAATAGGATGTTGCTAAGATAACATTAGTATTGATAAACATTTTGCCTTACAGAAACCTATCTTCCCATATCGGATTTTATGCCATGCCCTTTAATCCATTCTTCACTGAAAAGAAAATGAGCGTAGAGTGAATAGAGAACTCCGTATCCTAAAATGTGGTCTGATAATTACAAATTTCTTTTCTATTTTCTAATTTTTCTTTTTTTCTGATTATCAAACTCAGCAGGAATTTCCAGAGCTTAATAAAATAGATATCTATTGATTGCAGATCCTTTCCTTATGTGTGTAAAAAGTTCAAACAGACTATGCTTTAATGAAATGCTCAACTCTTGACCTAATTGCTTTTGATATTTCTAAAATAAATGTTGAACTGCCTGAGATTCTTTGAGTTATCAATCTGAATCAGACCTTGTAATATAGCCACCACTGCTGGCTATGTTTGCACCAAGTGAACTGAGCTGTCATATCTACAGCTGAATAAGACTTCAAGAAAATTCACCCAATTATTTTTATTAATTTCATAGCTATTTCTTTCCTTGCCCAGCAATCCACATCTCCAAAGTGTATATTGCTCAGGAGTACTTGAGTAAAGAGTACGTGTCCAAATGTGAAAATATATTTTCTGTCAGTTAAAATGCCCTCAAAATAAGAAGAGTAAAACAAGACAAAAACTAAACCAAAAGAAGGTTTTAGTTTTATTGCCGTAGTGTTAAGTGAAAAATGGTAAAATACCAGTAATAAGTATCTGAAATGTATTGGCCTTATTGAAAACTTCCATTCGTGTATTGATAAGGCAAAATATAAATGATATATTTTCATAAGATAATGAAATAGTTTCCAGCCTCTAATGATAAATATTTTTGTAAAGATTTATTTGACCTGATGTCCCCCTGACCTTTTACTTGGTCTGAACACTGGATAATGCTATTTAGGGTTTGAGGAAAGATATCTTTGTTTTTATATTAGACATTTAAACATCTCTGTCCTTTCATTGTTCATGAGAGAAAGAAATTTGTGTAATTACAGGTAAAAATGTACTCACAATTAATTTGTTCTATAAAATCTCAACCATCTCATGCAATTAAAATATCAAATCTTACAGCACATTTTCAAAATTAAAACTAAAGTGTGTTATTTCCCTTTCAGCAATATTAACACCTTGGATACTAATTGTCTTGAATTTAATGGGATGCCCTCCAAAATAATAATCTTAATAATATAGCGTAAGTTATTTAACATATATTATACCTACACATACTGCGTGCTTGAACACCCATATATTACTAGAAAGCATCTCTTTATAGAGACTTTACAAATGTGTTTTTGTGAAAAATGAATTTTATTGCTAACTTTTTTGTGCAATAGACCTAATAAATACTCTCCTTTGATGTCTTCCATATAACATATTTAGTTTGAAAAAACATAGATTTTATAGTCTAAGATATAATTGTTCTAAAAATTAGAAGCTACTATTTTTTTTTTTTTAATTCTGGGATTTGGTTCCTGCTGTTGTCCTATCTGGTATTCCAACCATTGTATCTTAATGATCTGCAACTGCTTTGCCGAGTTAAAAAAAAATCTATTTGTAAGTGAAAATAGCAATTGTTATTATAGATTATATATGAGTGCAGCCTTTATTCAGATATTTATAATATATTTCCACTTATTTTATATGCAATGGGAAAAACTCTTATCTCAAAAACTTCCATCCTTTTCACTTCAATGACTTGAGGTTGGAAAAGGAGGTGATAGCCAGATACTTAAGAGTTTGGATTTAAAATGGTCTCAGTTTTAAACCATTGATTTTCAAATTATGGTTGCTGTATACCTATAGATCTAGAAATATATTCTTTTTTGTCTTGAATTGTCTGCAAAATTATTTTACTCTTAAAATACATAATTATAATCTGGAACATCTGGGGCTGACCATTTTTTAAAAATTTTCTTTAACGTTTTTATTTGTTTTTGAGAGAGAGACAGAAAGAGAGCAAGCGAGGGAGGGGCAGAAAGAGAGGGAGAAACAGAATCTGAAGCAGGCTCCAGGCTCTGAGCTGTCAGCACAGAGCCCTATGAGGGGCTTGAATTCCCAAACCGTGAGATCATGACCTCGGGTTGAACTCTGACGCTTGACCCACTGAGCCCCTGATCAGGGGCTGATCACTTTTGAATCAAACACAAACAGAATTTGGGTGCCAGGTTCATATCTGTGTTCAGAGTTATGTTGGTTCTTGATGATTAATTTTGACAAGTCAGTAAGGAAACAGCCAAGATTAACTTGAAACAACAAATAACTGAAGAATAAATATTTCACTGTACCCTTTAAGATCAAAGAAATAGGGTATATCTTAGTTCATGGCAAGTGCCATAAGCATCTCGCTTTTTTAATCCTTAAACTTTAGGATTTGACCAGTCTATTTTCCATGTAGGTCATTCACTGTCAACAGAGCTTTTTTTCCCTTAAAAGTGTCCTAACATTTTTCTAAAATTAAACAAATAACATAGCATTCTGAGGATTTCATTGTCAGTATTTTGGAAAGATAAAAACGTTCCCCCTCCTAGTCACTTCATTAATTCTATTTTCTACTTTCTTTTTTTTTTTTACCTGTATGTGGGGGATGAGAGAGAAGAAAACAAGTTAACATAATAATTAAAATGCACCTTATTAGAAGAATATTTCCAGGCCTGCTGGCCTAGATCAAGGTCTGCATTATTTTGGATCCTTCAAGAAGCAGACACTAAGACAGAATTAGGCGTTCAAGATAGATGTTAGAGACTACAGGGAGGGAGCCCGGGGAGGTTATGAAAGTCTTTATACTGTGATTCAGGTTTGACCTTGTAAGAAAAAGGAGAAAGAAAGAAGGAGGGTTGTCAGTGTCTTAGAATGCACTGCAGGCATAAAAGAATTCAGCAGAGCCATTACAGAGTTCTTGAGTCAAAGCTGCTTATCAGAGAAGTCCTGGGTTTCCTAGGAATGGACTTACCTTAGCATCTCTTCTGTGCTCAATCATTAGCTGAAAGCAGCCGATGGGACACATGTCTTCAGTGTGAACATGGTAATAATATCAGAGTGCAGTAGCTAGAGCTATCGCTTGAATGCATTTTCTGCAGTTAGAAATTTAAGAGATACAATCTTATGGCTTCCACAAGGACTTTTGAGGAAACAGCAGTACAGGTGTTGCGAATTAGGAATGGGAAACACACTAGGTGCACTTGCAAAATTGCCAAAGGACTTGGGAAAGAGAAAGCAGTGAATGGGAGGCAGCTTTAGAGAAGAAGAATGTCTAAAATGATTTATTTCCTTTCTTTTTCCTATCTATATGCTGACTTCAATATAATAATAGCTTTCACTGTAGATCTTGAGATGTCTGTGGTAATAGGCATAAGGTAATATTTCCAGACTCCAGCCTACAGAACCATAGGGAGAAGAATGGAAATTAGCACATAGTATCTATAGAGAAGCTCTCACAGCCTCCCAGCTGAGGTGTCTCTCTTTCAGTCAGGGAACCTAAAGACTCAATAGTACTAGGTTGAATGTAATGTATAAATTCTTTTTTTTTTTTATTTTTCATAGTAAATTTTAATAGTAAATTATAGAACTCACCCATCTTCCCTCTCCATTTTCAGAAGACTATTGTTAACTGAAAACTCTCCTAATATTTGCTATATCAATATATATGAGGATTTAATTTTTTTCTTGGCATGAACATGTTATATAGAGAGATTTTCCAATAACAATGATAGTTTGACTCCCTCCCGCATAAAAACTTTAATACAAACTGGAAATCAGTAAGAAGAATAGAGTTAGAGTTTATCTTTAAAATACTGCAACTAGAAGATGTGAGAATTGCAAGTCTGTGTCTTTCTGGCCTGACTGCTCTCTCCAGCCCCCAAGGCTTATTATAAAATGAGTAAAGGGAACTTCATCTTTATCAACTGAAGAGGCTGGCAAGAAAGGTTTAGTGTTAAAAGAATAACTGAAAAGTTAAAGGACAAAGTGTGGCCGTTAGGGGATGGCAGAAAGATCTAAACTTGGTACATAAACTTATCCATATTCCTGGCTATCGTCTACACTACAGATTCATGATTAAGACAGCAGGATGGACAGCAAAAATTTAGGCAAAAGAAAATGAGGAATTTACTTTTTAAAAGTAGAGTTGTACTGAGTGAAATCTGAGATTTTATTGCTTTTGTTTTTTAACTGAGGGCAATTCCCAGCTGTGTACCACCGAGGCAACAGACAGTAGAAGCTTTATAAGTTTGCGGTGCCAGCAGACAGATCCTGAAACCGGTAGAATTTCTGAGAATCAGGCTTAAATCTCCTAAGAGCAAGAAGACCACAGAGGGCACAAAACAGAATCAAGTGCCACAGCAATCCAGGATCTGTAATACTTATTTTCCAACCAAAATAGCTACAGCAAGGAAAAGAGAAAGATTGAATTCAACAGAGGAAAACGTTAGAGCAACTATCATATGAATATGTTCAGAGAATTGTGGGGAACATATGTACAAAATTCACGGACACTGATTTTGATGTGTGGATAGATGGGGAATCTCAACAGACAAATGAAAACTATTCAAAAATAAGTGCTGAAAAGTAACCATAATTGTAAAGGAAAAATTAACATGACTGGCTTAAGGTCAGATTTTAGTTAACAGAATAAATCAGCAAACTTAAAAACAGGTAAAAAAATTGCACACCCTGAAGAATATAGAGAAAAAGAGATGAAAGAAAAAGTTGACAGATCCTCAAAGACATGTAAGGAACTGTCAAGTATCTAATATATATAACTGAAGTCTCAGGAAAGGAAACGAGGAGAAAAAAGTAATATAAAGAGCCAAAGATTTCACAAAATTTTCAGAGCACATGAACTTAGAGATTCGAGATGCTCAAAAACTAACAAGTAAATGAAAACACAAAAATGATAATAGATGTACTAAAAACCTAAGAGAAGCTCTTAAACAGTTATAGAAAAACAATATACTTTTTTTGTGTATGTTGGGAAACACCATAATTAATGATTGACTTTTTATCAGATATTATTCAGATCAGAAGACATAAAAATGACATATTCAATGTGCTGAAAATACAATAATGAGAAGTTATATCTATAATATTGAGATTAGTTATTTTCAGCATGCTATTGTTATTGTTACTGCCAACCACGGTTTCTTTATCTGGTGGAATTATCTATTAAAATAAAAGCAAGATGATGTCATTTTTACATAAAAAATTTACATAAAAAATTAGAATTTATTGCCAGCACACCTGCATGCACTGCAAAAAAAAAAAAAAAAAAAAAAAACCAGTTTTCTCTAGCTGAAGGGATATGACATACATTGTCAACTGTGATACACATAAATGTGTGAAAAGATTTGGTAGTAGATTTATTAGTAAATAAATAAAAAGACACAATCGGAAATAGAAATTATAGGAGGGCACTTGTGATGAACACTAACTGTTATGTTAGTTCGGAATCACTAAATTCTACTCCTGAAACCATCATTAAACTACATGTTAACTAACTAAAAATAAAAACTTCAAATAAAAAAATAAAAACAATTTGATTTGCTATAATAGCAAAAATAGAACAAACTTTGCAATAAATTTGGGAAAAATAAAGGTATATTTCCCACATATTGAAAACCAGGAAGCACTATTATGAGGAAATAAAGACCTTAGTAAGTGGAGAAATATATCACTTTCATAAAATGGAAGACTGAATGGTATTAAAAATGTCCATTCTCCCCAGGTAGATTTGTAGATTCAATATAGTCCAATTAAAATTCTAGCATTTATATGCAAATACAATCAAACTAGAATAATAAAGAACAATTTTGCAGAAAAAGAAATAGTCGTAGAAGAGCATACAATCTGATTTCAAATTTTACTCTACATTTAAGTAATCAAGACAGTGAATCATTAGCAATAGTATATTTGTATAGACTAATGGATCAAAATAAAGAGTATAGAAACAGAGCCATGGATATCTATTCAACTGATTTTCAACAAATTGTATTGGAGCCACTGTACAGTTGCCAAATTTTTACAGTAGCGTAACTTTTTACATTCCTACCATAAATGTATGAATAATCCAGTTTTCCAGTATTCTTGTCAGTATTTGGTATTGTCACTATTTTTCATTTGAGCCATTCTGATAACTGCGCAGTGATACTTCACTGTGGTTTACAATTTCATTTCACGAATGGTGAATCTTGTTGAACATGTTTTCATTCGCTTATTTTCCATCTCTATATCTTCTTTGCAAACATCCCATCATATTATTTGCCCATTCTCTAATTGCACTGTTTGCTTTTTTTTTACTATTGAGTTTGACAGGCTTGTTCTACTCAAGATACTTGTCCATTGTTAAATATGTAGTTTCCAAATAGTCTCTTTTTGTATAGAGCTTTCCTTTTCATTTTAAAGAGTCGTCCACAGAGCAGAATTTTAAATTTTGAAAGTCCCAATTATCAAATTTTCCTTTTATAAATCATGGTTTTTGTTCGTCTCTAAAAATTCTTTGCTTAGCCCTAGCTTTCTCCTATATTTTTTCTAAGTTTTAGTTTTACATTTTGTTTAATTACAAGACTGTCTCCATTTGTTCAGGCTGCTATTACAGAAATACCACAGACTAGGTAACTTAAAAACAACAGAAATTATTTCTCACAGTTATGGAGGCTAGAATTCCAATATCAGGAATCAGCATGGTTCAGTCCTAGTGAAGAATCTCTTTTTGGTTGGAAACTGCTCACTTCTCATAATGTCCTCATGTGGCAGACAACAGAGGGCAACAAGCATTCTCATGTCTCCTAATATAAGAGTACTAATTCTATTCATGAGAGACCTGCTTTTATACCTCATCTAATTCTAATTACCTCCCAAAGTTACCACTTCTTTTTTTTAATGTTTTTATTATTTTAATTTTGAGATTTAAAGAGAGCGTGAGCAGGGGAGGGGGCAGACAGAAAGGGAGACACAGAATCCAAAGCAGGCCCCAGGCTCTGAGATGTCAGCACAGAGCCCGCACATGGGGCTTGAACCCATGAACGGCGAGATCATGACCTGAGCTGAAGTTTGTCACTCAACTAACTGAGCCACCCTGATGCGCCCTAAAGTTACGTCTTCTTAATACCATCACATTGTGGGTTAATATTTCAAAATGTTTTTTTTTATTTTTGGAGGTAGAAAACCCTTTGGTCCATAACAATGATTTATTTTTATTTTATTTATTCATCTTTTATTTTAGAGAGTGTGAGCAGGGGAGAGAGGCAGAGAGAGAGAATGTTAAGCAAGCTCAACACTCTACGTGGAGCCTGACTTGGGGCTCAATCCCATGGCCCCAGGATCATGACCTGAGCTGAAATCAAGAGTCAGACACAACCGACTGTGCCACCCAGGCACCCCAATGATTTATTTTTATATAAGATATGAGACTTAAATTCATGTTTACTATTTTGAAAATGTCCAATAGCTCCAGCACCATATGTTGAAAAGATCATCTTTCCTCTCTTGAATTGATTTTGGGCATTTGTGAAAAATCAGTTGTAAGCTGAAAGTGAGGTTAAAATGGTGGAAGAGGAAGACCAAGATCTCATTCCCCCACAGAGATCATGACTCTGGTCAATATATGGTGTAACAAACCATTAGGAGAACTCCAAAAACCATTTAAGAAGCAGCAATACCTCTAGCATTTTCAAAGCCCAAAACAGCCACAATGAAATAGGTAAGAAAAGCTGTTTGATTCAACTGTGTCAGCCCTTCGCTAACACTGGCACAGTGCAGGGCAATCAGAAAGCATCCAGCTTGTGGCTTCTCCCTTGGAAGACAAAAAGAAGAGTGATATATACATGCATACAAGCCACATTCCAGCTTTTCAGTAAGCTGCCAGAAGGACTGGTTTGTCTTGTCTCAGAGAACTGCAAAGGAATCAGCATATTTTGGATGCCTTGGGACTTGCTGAGAACAAAAGAGAGCTCAGTAGCTTATTGCTGTCCAGAGAACCTACAGTATTATAGACAGGCATTAGAAAGTGCAAGAGACGATAAGCACCAGAAAAGAAACTGGAACACATAGGCCCAGAGAAAATGCATCTTTTTTTTTAATACTTTTATTTTATTTTTGAGAGAGTGCCTGTGGGGAAGGGGCAGAGAGAGGGAGACAGGATCTGAAACAGGCTCCACACTGATAGCAGAGAGCCGAATATTGGGCTTGAACCCACAAATTGAGATTATGACCTGAGCTGAAGTTGGATACTTAGCCAACTTAAGGTGCATCTTAATAAAAGGTTTCAGAGGTTTCCAGAATCTCTATCTGAGATGATTGGTGAAGATCTTTCTCTGTTTGAAATCAGTTTATAAAGAATGAGAGAGGTGGCTGTTTTTCTCAAATGCAAAAATTACCACATATAACAAGAGAGAAACAGAAAGCATGGCCTAGTCAAAAGACAAATCTCCATAAGCCAAACTTACAGAAATGGACATCTACGAATTACCTGACAAAGAATCCAAAACAATCACATTAAAGAGGCACAGTGCACCATAAGAGAATGCATATACACAAGTAAATGAAACCAGGTAAAGTAGGCATGGGCAGAATAAGATTAATAAGGAGCTAGAAGCTATACAGAAAGCAGCAAAGAGAAATTCTGGGCCTAAAAAATATGACAATTGAATTGAAAAATTCACTAGAGTTTCAATAGCAGACTTGACCAAGCAGAAGATAAAAGGAATGATGAACTCAAACAGTCTATTTGAAATTATAAAATCAGAGAAACAAAAGGAAAAAAGTGAAAAAGCCCAAGGGACTAGTAGGACACCAGCATGCAGACCAACATATGCGTTACAGAAATCTAAGGTGAAGAGAGAGAGAAAGGGGCAGAGAGAAAATTTGAAGAAATATTGGCCCAAAACTTCCCAAATATAAGGGAGGAAATAAATATCCAAACTCAAGAAGTTCAAAAGATTCCACCTACCATGAACCCAAAGAGGCCCACAGTGAGACACATTGTAACCAACCGTCAAAAATCAGATGAAGAGAAAAATTTTGAAAGCAGCAAGGGAGAAAAACTTGTCAGGTAGCAAGGAACTCTCATAAGATTATCCACAGGTACCTCAGCAGAAACGTTATGAAGAAGAGAGTGAGATGATATATTCAAAGGGGCATGAAAAAAAAGTGCAAACCAAGAATATTATATCTGGCAAACTGTCCTTGAAAAATGAAAACAAAAAAAGACCTTCCTGGTTAAATGGAAACTGAAGGAGTGCATCACCACTAGACCTGTTCTAAGAATCTAAGGGAGTTCCTCACATTGAAACCAAAGAGCATTGAATAGCAACCACAAAAGCACACACACACACAAATATAAATCTCTGATAAAAATCCAGACATATTCTGTAATATTGTAATGGTGGTATATAAATCACTTTTAATTCAGTTATAGAATTTAAAAGTTCAAAGCATACAAACAATGATAAAACTATGATAATTGATATAAAATGTAAAAAGAGGTAATTTGTGGGCTAAGTGACAAAGTGGGGAGAAATATGAGAGGGTAGAATTTTTTATTGTCATTGAAGGTATAAATTTACAATAGTATAATACCCTGAGATGTTTTAGTTAATCCCCATGGTGATCACAGAGAAAAAACCTATAGAAGATTTACAAAAGAGACTAAAGAAAAAAATCAAAGCATGTAAAAAGTCAGTGAAACACAACAGAAGGCAGCATGAAAGGAAAAGGACAAAATCAGTATAAGACATGCAGGACATAATAACAATGTCAATAGTAATTCCTTTCCTATCAGTCATTACCTTTAATATAAATGGATTAAATCACCCATTTAAAAGACATATAGTCGCTGAATTCAGGATAAAAAAGATGAAATCCAACTATGTGGTGTCCACCAAAGATTTATTTGAGATATGAGGATAAATGTACGCTGATAGTGAAGGAATGGAAAAATAAACCCCATGCAAATAATAACCAAAAGGGAACAGGCATGGCCATAGTTACATCAGACAACATATAATTTAAATAAAATACTATCACAGGAGGCAAGGATATTATACAATGATAAAAGGGTCAATTCACCAGGAAGATACAATAATTTTAAATATACATGCATTTGATGTCCGATGTCTCTCAAATATAAAACAAACCTGACAGACTAGAAGGAGAGAATCATAACACAAAAGTAGTGGGAGATTTTAATACTCCACTTTCAGTCAAGGATAGCTCAACCAGATAGATGATCAAAAGAACTTGAAAATATAGACCAACTGGACCTAAGGGATATATAGAAAGACAACACTCTACCCAAGAGCAGTTGAATGCACATTCTTCTTAGGAGTACAAAGAACATTCTCCAAGATAGATTATATGTTAGACCACAAAACAAGTCTGTACAAATTTAGGAAGATTTAAATCATACCAAGTATTCTTTTTAACCACAGTGAAATGGAGCTAAAACACAATAGCAAAATTGAAACTGGAAAACTCACAAATATATGAAAATTAAACAATACCTACTTAAACAATAAATACATCACAGGGAAAATCACAAGGGGAAGTAGAAAATACCTTGACAAATGAAAATGAAAAACAACATATCAACACTTATTGGGTACAGCAAAAATAAGAGGGAAATTTTCAGCGGTAAATGCCTACACTATTAAAGAACAAAAATCTCCAAAATCTTAATTTTACACCACAAGAAACTAGAAGAATAAAATAGATTCATGGTTAACAGAAGAAAGAAAATAAGAATTCGTGCAGAAATAGAAAGCAGAAAAACAGAAATGTCACCAAAATAAGTTGAAAAAATAGTAAAGTTAACAAAACCTTAACTAGACTTAGAATAAAAAGACTTAAATAACAAAATTTTGGAATGGAAGAGGAGACATCACAATAGATATCACAGAAATAAATCATAATAGACAATTGTGAATAATTACATATCAACAAATTAGATAACATACAAAAACAAGAATAAATATCTAGAAACACAGAAACTGTCAAAACTGAATCTTGAAGAAATTTTTAAAAATCTGATCAGACTTATAACTAGTACGATTGAATTCATAATCAAAAATAAAAACTCCCCCCCCCCCCAAAAAGCAAAGCCTTGGCCAGATGGCTTCACTGAAAGAATTCTATCAAACATTTAAAGAATTCACACCAATCTTCTTCAATTTTTTGCCCCAAAATTGAAGAGTAGTGAATATTTCTTTTCCTTTTTAAATGTTTATTCATTTTTGAGAGAGAATGTGAGTGTGGGAGGGGCAGGAAGAAGGGCACAGAGGATCGGAAGTGGACTTTGTGCTGACAGCAGTGAGACCAATGCAGGGTTCCAACTCACAAACTGTGAAATCATGACCTGAGCTGAGGTCAGACACTCAACCAACTGAGCTACCCAGGTGCCCCTTTCTAAAATCTTTATTAGACCAGCATTACCCTAATGACCCCAAAGCAGAGAGCTATTACAAGAAAACCACAGACAAATATCCCTGATGAATACCGATAGAAAAATTCTCAACAAAATACTAGCAACAGTCAGAAGGATTATATATCATGACAAAATGGGATTTATTGTTTGGAATGCAAGGCTTTTCCAACATATGAAAGTCAATCAATATAATGTACACATTAATAGAACAAAGAATAAACAGTGATCTCAACTAACCGAAAAATAATTTGAAAAAATGTCAACACTTTTTCATTAAAAAAACCCTCAAAATTAGAATAGGAATAAATTTATTCAATATAATAAAGATCATCAATGAAAAGCCCACAACTAACATATTATACAATGGTAAAAAAAAGAAAAAAAACCTGAAAACTTTTTCTCTGAGATCAAAAGCAAAATAAGGATGCTCATTGTCACTACTTGACTTTCAGTACACCTCTCACCATAGTATTGGAAGTCCAAGGTAGAGCAGTTAGGCAAGAAAAGAAATGAAAGACATTCAAATTGAAAAGGAAGTAATAACATTCTCTCTATTCCACAGATGGCATGATCTTAGATGTTGAGAACTCTAAAAATTCCTCCAAAAATTATTAGAATCTCTAAACAAATTCAGTGAAATCTCAGGATATAAAATTGACACACAAAATCAGCTGTGTTTCTGTATACTAACAATGAACAATTAAAAGAAAAACAAAACAATTCCATTGACAATAGGATCAAAAATAAAATGCTTAGGAATAAACTTAACTAAAAAGGATTTCTTGGTTATGACACTAAAGCATATTTAACAAAAGAGACAGACAAATGACAGTGCATCAGATTTTAAAAATTCCATGCCACAAAGGAACCAGTCAACAGAATGACAAGATATCCTATAAAATGGAAAAAAAATTGCAAAACATAAATGTAAAGGGTTTATATCTAAAATATATAAAGATTTCCTGCATCTTTACAGCAAAACCAAAAACTACCCGGTTAAAAATGAGCAAGAGAATAGAAATAGAATAGAATGGAAATTCTGCCACAGTTAATACAAATGACCAACAAGCATATGAAAATTTGTCAACATCACTAGTCATCAGGGAAATGCAAATAAAAACTATATGAGATAATGTCTCATTGCTAAGATCTTTTCGTGTGTGTGTATGTGTGTGTGTGTGTATAAGTGTAATTTGCAGAGGTTTCAGTTGTACTCAGTTGTACAATTAGTGTGAGAAATTTTTAAAAAGTCTATACTGTCTTTGCAGAAGTGGATTCTATTCTTATATCATTTTATAATACTTAGTTGGATGCTTCTTACACTTGTCACAGTATGCCTTGCCAGAGCAATTTCTCTTATGTCTTAGTCAACTTTTTGTCTCAGGTCTTTACTGCTTAGTTTTCAGTAGATACTCAATAAATGGTACATTTCTTTAATTAATTTATAATATGATTTTCTGTCTTTCTGTAATTGACTAGCTGTGATTTTGACTAAATATTTTTTTTCTTATTCTCAGATTGTCATATCTATAGACTGTCTTTCAACCTTCAGATAACTATTTTAAAAAGTGTATTAATTCTAAATACATTTTGTTACAGTAGCTAATGGCATTCCTTTATAATTTCTTTGTTCAAAATTCTAAGCATCATGTAGGTTTGTGTTATTGATAAATTGTATTATAAAATGCTATGCACATATCCTTTTTGGTAAACTTTAGTTTCTTAAACTCTTACTTTGGAGTTAATGATACTTAAACAGATAAATGATAACTATGTAAAATGGACTTCTGCATTGGAATTTTTAAAAATATTTTACTATTATCACATGTTCCTTATTTATTTTGAGAACATTAATGATGTTTCTTGAGATTTTCACTACAGATTTAATGAATAGATATGTGTTTTTAGCTTTTGTATGGTGTCATTTTTTAAACATCATTTCCCAAAGGAACAATGGATAAATATTATCCTTGGCTTGTATTTATCAATAATAATCACATGAACTACTTCCTAGGATATGTTTTATTATTTGCATCTACTCATTTGTGTTTCACTATATCTGCTCCATAGACATCTGAACAGCTTAATTAACCATCTTCACCCTTGACGTTTGAACAGAACACTGCTCATTGTTCATATTATTCCTTGTTATGAAAATACCAGGGTCTTGAATGTATAATATCAGCTATCATCAATGCTGAATAAGTCTACCAGGTACAACTAATTTTAAGTTATGAATAATATCCTTTACTTTCTAGATCACTTCACTTTTCTAGATCATTTTCTACTGTGATCTTAAATGATAGAAACTCAAATATGAAATTGATGACTATTTTTTAAAAATTAAGAAATACCTTAAGACCTTTTTAAAAGGACAATATTTTTTATTAGAATCAGAATAAATGATGGCATAGATTATATCAAATATTTCTAAACGCCTTGTATCACCCACCTCAAAGAAACTATGCCTATAAGTTAAAGACCGATTCCATAAGTCTCCTAAATGACAGTCATATCTTAACACTACAAAATCCTGTGTGGTTTTACAAGTGAATTATAAAAGAACATTGCAAAAGTAAGTTATAACCAATCAAATGTACAATATTATGTATTATTTCTACAGAATGTTAATGACCCATATTTAGCTACATGTTTTTTTAGTTTTGCCTACAATAACTCATAGACAACTCTGGCCTATTTCTTGGTTCAAGTTTATTCATTAACGTGGCAGAAAAGCTCTGAATAACAATGCATCTATCTATGTAACTCCTTCTCTATCATCTCCACCCATATTTATATGACCCTAAAATTGTGAAAGGTTAATAAAAAGGCATTGAATTTGTTGTCAACAAATTGTTTTGACCAATTGTAGTTGTGGTAGTCAGATGTAAATCATCATATTACCTCTTGCAACAGAGAAATTTTGTTGGAATGTGAAAGTAATAGGGGTGAGGATATAAGGCAGATGTGGATTCAGTCTATTAATATTATTTAGATTTTTAACATTCTCCTAGCAAACACTGTCTATATTATAGAAATAAATCATTCATATTGCATATCATGGGTGCATTTGCTCTGATAATATCATACCAGTTGTTTATTAAGAATTGTTGCTTGAAACATTATATCTGTAGAAGAGTCATTATGCATTTTGAAAGCAACTTCTGTTTCATTTTTATTCTTACTTGTGAGACTCACTTGAAGCACTACCTTGTTACTTCTAGGAGTATTTTAAGAGATAGAAAAAAATGTCTTTTTTTGCAGTTCATTTGTGCCTACAGTCGTTAAAAAAAAACAGTGTAATACCAAAATGCAACTAGACACAATTAAATATCTAAATGTTGTTTTGTAAAATGCAATATGTGAAAAAAGCTGACAGTTCTGTTTATTTATTCTCTGAAGATATTACCTATGGGCAAATCATGTTTTGAAAAACCAAAAAAAATCACCTTATTTGAAATATTATTTTCATTTTGTTCCAATTACACATCAGAATATTCTAAAATCATATATACAAATAATATTGCTGATTTTTATTTCCTTAGTATATTTTTAAGATTATATTTTGTCAATCAATATGATGAAAGAATATACATCTCTTCTCATTATAGGCACAATCCTAATGTTATACAGATTATTGATCTAAATGTGGACTGCATGAATACCTTTGGCTATTCCCAAGCCTCATATGAAAGTTGGCTACTACAGTTACCAAAGTTACATAAATGCTTTGTAAAAGATGACTCTCTTTTCCTGAACACTGATTACTCTGATAAGATGTGAAGACTAATGGAATGATCAGTAAAACATATACTAAAGTGATAAAACGCCTGAAAATCCCAGTCGTGAATGGACATGACCAGAAAAGATTTAAAAAGAGTGATATATATACCACTTCATAAAGGCTTATATAACACAAAATATCTTTGAAAATTTATGACACACTTTCTAGTTAACAATGATCTTACACCACCATAGCTTTTTTCTGATACTATAATCCTATTGGGTAGTAATTGTAGGCATCTTTGTCTTATAGACAGTGCTAAGAATTCAAAATGTATCATGACCATCTAATAGGTGACTTTTTTTTTCTTTTTATTGTTATTATTTTTTATTGTTTGTTTTTGAGAAAGAGACAGAGCGTGAGCAGGGGAGGGGCAGAGAGAGGGAAACCCAGAGACCGAAAGCAGCCTCCAGGCTCTGAGCTGTCAGCACAGAGCCTAATGCAGGGCTCAAACCCATGAACTATGAGATCATGACCTGAGCCAAAGTCTGGTGCTTAACTGACTGAGCCACCCAGGCGCCCCTCATAGGTGACTTTTGAAAGAAGGGAAGCGCTGTTTGTCTAAATCTTTTTACTTTAAATCTCTTCTTCCTCCACTTCTGTACCCACATTTTACTATATGAATGCATGCAGTTTGAATTCAGATCTCAATATAATTCTGAATCTTTCATTTAAAGAATCTCTGAATATAGGAATAAACAAAATTCCAAATATTTTACTTTATGAAATTTCACTGGATAACATGTTATCCATGTCCTGAAATGTTTTTTTTTTCTTTATTCTAAATGCTCCATGACTATTCCATGACTATATTATTTTAGAAATATTTTGGCAAACAAGCTATTTTCTTACAGTGGCAGAGGATTTAAAAATAGGCCTTTATTACACATAATATATTTATATACAAAGATACTGAAAAAAAAAGGTATAATTTGAGACTGATTTATTTACTGATATTTTATCTATAAATACTTCCAGACAAATGCTTGGATATTTGTTGAGATAAAGTGTTCAACATTTTCCCCAAGTGTATTTTTTTAAGTTTTTTTTTCTGTACTATTTCAATTTGCCAATGCTCCCTACTGAGAGAATAACTTTCCCAATTGTTTGTGATACCCTCTGTTCATAGAAACAAACCCCTTGCTGTTCAAGTCTAATCTTTGAACAGTGGGGAAAAATAAGTTAACTGTAATTGATTTGTGGTCATCAGCTAGAGCCTTTCAACCAGAAAAATCAACTGAAATTGCTAGTAGCTTTGAAGATTGTCATATCTGTATTCCTAGTAACCCCATTAAACCCCAAGGTTTTTTTTTGCCTAGTCTCTCCCAAGAGTTCACTCTTCCAATTTGAATGGCCCAGTTTTCCTGTCCAGAATTCCATGCTGAGTAATTGGTCGCCAAATTAAATTTCAGAAGAATTGTTGCTTTTTTTTTTTCCTAGAATCATAGATGTACACTATTAGGATTCAAGCATTTCCTAATTTTATCCCTATTGACATTTAATAAGTAGCTAGGGTAGGATCTACACTCTTTTCCTTCTGATAAGTTTGGAGGCATTTAAATAGCATTTTTGAACAAAATTCTAATTTATGGGTAATGTGGTTAGTTCAGTATTTTACTACTTATATTTTGTGTTTACATATAAACTTTAAGGAATTTTGTTGCCATGATATTTAATCTTTTTTATAGATGAAAAACTAAAACAAAAAAAATAGATGAAAAAAGTCAAGGCTTCAGTGAATTAAAATACTTGCTCAAGTTGCAGTGCTAAGTGACAGAAAGAGAATGTGAACCTTGACTATGAATCTACTATACTTCTCAGTATTCCATGCTGCCTTTTGTGTGAATTATATAGACAAAATGGATTTTAAGCTCTGTTTCAAATATTGCATGAATTAGAATATTCCAGAAGATAAGCTTTGTTTTGACTAAAGGAAAACTCACTAAGAGGGTTATTGATTCATTACTGAGAAGTAACTCAAATTTTGTTTTAAGGCCTAGACTGGCACAAACTTGAAAATGTCTTATATCAAAATGTTTGAAACTCAGTACCAAACAGGAAAAGCAAAGACAATTAAAGTCTTAAAATTCTAGTAGGTCACTGGAGAAAAATAAATAACTTTTTGAAGTCTTGGAAATTTACACATCCATATGGTTGTGGAATTTTTAAACTAATACCAATTTTTCACTAAATCTCTCTAACTAGATTGATAACTATAATACTTCTCAGTAAAATCCTGATTTATGTATTGGTTTCATTATAGTTATTTCAATCACATTTAAACACACATTTCCATTATTAATTTCTTTAAATCCTTTCTAGAAATCAGTGGGAGTATAAATTGATGACCAAGTCTAAATTTGTTAGAAAATTCCCAAAGATTGGTCTAATTATGAGTAGCTCCAGGACCTAAAATGTGGGCTGGTACACAAAAAACACTTAGTTTTTGTAAAAAAGAAAGAAAGGAACGAAGTAAGGAATGAAAGTAAAAAGAAAAGAAAGAGGCAGTATAACACAGTTTGTAGTAGTTTTCTATTCTTTCATAACAGGCCACAAAATTAGCTGCTTGAAATAATAGATTTACTATTTCACAATCCTTGAGTAAGGAATATGAGCACCTGTTAGTTGAATCCTTTGCTCAGAGTCTCATGAAGTTTCAATAAAGATGTTGGCCAGACTGCATTCTGATCTGGAGGCTCAACTTTGTAAGAATCTACTTGCAAGTTCATTTAGGTTGTTGACAGAATTACCTTCCCGGTTTTCAGCTTGAAGCTGCCTTCAGAACTTATAGGCCATGCACGATTCCTTGCCATGTTTTCAACTTACACTATTAAACTCACTAATTCTCATTTCAAGGTAAAAATGGGCCTGAGCTGGTACATTGTTTGTAGCCTTGGGAGACTAAGTGAAATACCAAGCTTAGCCATGCCCAAACTCCTGATTCACAGATATTGCCAGCAATAAAAAGAATGAAGGGGCTTTAGAGATGGAGAAGGGTCGTATCAAGTATGGTATTATAGATCATATGAAAAGTTTGGATTTTATTCTAGGTGTCATTCTCAGTCCAGGGCAAGAGACATCCCTTTCCTATTCCTTGTATTTAGAAAAGTCCCTTCTGTCTCCTCCTAGCCATGTTCTCATAAAGGGAGAAAAATAAGTAGCAAAGATGTGAACCTCCATATGCTTTTTTCCTCCTTACCCCAGAGGCTTTAGGTACCTGAGACTCCAGAATTTCCTGCCCAAGTAGCCCTAAGATGGCTTCAAAGGCCTACTCAGGTCCATTCTCCAGAAGGCATCCCATATAAACAATGTGTTAACTCTAGTCTCAATGAGTGGCCAAAGTTTGGCTATTTTCAAGCTACAGTGTAAGAGTTGTAATGTCCAAATTTATGCAGAGGATATACCCTAGGTCTGAGACAAAGTGATACAGTAGGGGAGAAGTAGGGTAGAATTTCAGGGAGGTTTTGTGCCTGGGGGCCCCACGTGGGACTATATATATTATAGAATTATGAGGACATGATGTCAAGCCAGGCAGACAACATACTTTAACATTTTATTACTATTGCATATAACTTTTAAATATTCAGACAAATTTCAATATATTGTGTATTTGCCTCCGTTTATAATCTTGTTCTGGATCCTACCAGTGTTCATGGTGGTTCTTGTAGAAGCTATGAGCAGGGAGTGACAATATCTAATTACTTTTGAGAACACACAGGCTGCTGTGTGATGAATGGACTTTAGGGAGTTATAAATAGAAGGAGAGTGACCCATTAGATGTTATCACTGCAGTCCAAGGGAGAGATGAAGGTGGCTTGAAGTAGGGAGGTAACAGTGAAGTCAATAAGTGGGCATCTTTGTTATTCTTTTGAAGGTAGAGATAATCAAACTTGTTGATTGATTAGATAGGGATAGTTAGGGAAAATGAGATATAAATCATGACTACTAATTCTGTGGGTTGAACAGGTCATTTAATGATAATGAGTTTGATCTCATCTGCTATCCTCTTGGAGCTTGGCTGAGAGAAAACTCTGGAGGTAGACTGGAGAAAGGGATATACTCCCTAATATCTAGCTTTTCAAAAATCCAATCATTTAATCTCTACAGAATACCTTCTCTAAACATCAGTTTATGTCACATTTCCTCATACCCTTGATTGATTCTGTGTGTGTGTGTGTGTGTGTGTGTGTGTGTGTTTCCATTTACTTGAGATATGCATAGTCTCTTTTTTATCAAATGCTGAAAGCCAGGGAGAAGCACTTATTTTTCAGGGATTGTCTTTTCTATGCATTTGAATTAAACTTGGTTTAAAGATATGTAAGTATCTTGAATTCCACACATGAGTGAATTCATATGGTATTTGTCTTTCTCTGATTGACTTATTTCACTTAGCATAATATATTCTAGCTCCATCCATGTTGCTGAAAAACAGATGAACATATGGGGAGAGGGAATAATAGAACAGAGGGAAACAAACCAGAAGAGACTCTTAATGATATAGAACAAACTGGGGGTTGACAGAGGGAGGTGGGTGGGAGATGGGCTATGTGGGTGATGGTATTAAGGAGGGCACTTGTGATGAGCACTGGATGTAGTATGTAAGAGATGAATCACCAAATTGTACTTCTGAAACCAATATTGCACTGTATGTTAACTAAATTTAAATTTTAAAAAAAGTTAACCATTCAAAAATAAAATAAAGATATGTAAGTAGATTTAAATAAAATCTTTGAGGATTTGATAGTCTGAAGAAATGCAAAACCTACAATAAGAAAAGTCAGTCTTGTAAAAAAAATACGACTCTCTAGACATAGAAAAGCAGTATTTTTGCAACAATATTCACTTCTGTAAAAACCTAACCATTAAGCCAATTTGACATATTTTAATTCACTATATTTTAGGTGAGAAGGTAAAAATTTATACAAAGATCAAAATAACATGCATAGATTTTGTGCAAGAGAATTGTTTTACTTCACTGTAAGACTTGTAAACACAAGTTAACTTGTAAATACAAGTAATACTTGTAAACACAATTCTAAAAGCTAGGTTTTATTTTTGTTTTATAGTCCATTAAATTTTAATTTCATTTGTATCTTTTTTAGGTTGTATATAATACTAAATATATAGATGAATATTATAACAATGATTAATAGTTATACAACTATTATAAGGGTGTTTCAAGATTTTGAATGATAAATAATATTACAATAAATATGCATACAATATTTCAACTTTCATGTGGATGTTTTGACATATTGGTAGTTTTGTGGGTTGGAATTAGGGAGATGATAATATAATTTAAGAAGTTAGGGGAACAGAAGAAGCTTTAGAATTATTAGGACAAATCATTAAATTCAATTTTAGATATAAAATTGAGTCTCCTCTTAGACGTTAAGTGGGTCTCTGTAGAGAAAAGACAGATACACGTATATGGGTCCCGGTGAGATACTCTACACTGACCATAAAGAATTAGTAGTTATTATTACATAAACGATTAACTGCACCCTTGCTTGGAATATGACTCACTTGGAAGTGCCAGGTTTTAGCAGAGAACAGTAGGGAAAACTAACCACTTAAGGATTTGGTATTAAAGACCGTAGTACACAAAGGGGACCTGGCAGGAACTTCAGACTGAGAACAAAAAGACATAGTACAAAACTATCAGAAGAAGTACCCCCTCCCTTAATAAAGAGGGAGTATCCAACAGTATTAAAATTCAACAATGAGATCAAGTAGCTTAAAAATGTTAAAAATAATAATTGGGTTTGTCAGGTGGGTATCAGCATGTAAGCAGCTAGATGATTTTGGTGCAAATACTTTCAGAGGAGTGATTAAGTAAATCCAGATCACTGTGGTTTAAAGTGTGAGCAAGTAGTTGAGAAAGGATGATATCAAATGGAGACCAATATTTTAGATATTTATCAATAAGACTCAGTAAAAAGGTAGACCAGTGATTGCACTCAGCCTCAACTCTTGTGTGCTAATTGCTTACTCTCATCCGTTGTGTCCCCTATTGACGGAATAATTAGCTAAACAATCTTTGCTTTCTGCAAAATGGTCTTAATATAATCTGAGAGGATGTTTATTTATATTTACAAGTAGGCAATTTAATGGTGAGTGTATAGATAAAATGTCTCCTCTTGCCTATGGAAAATAACTTATGTTGAACTAATCAATTTGACGTTTATTAGTGTAAATTGATACTTACAAAAAGACCTTCAAGATAGGACAGGTATCACAATTTTCCATTCAATGGATTTTTCATTATTTATATACACTACATATTAATAGAGTGATACAGTTAGAGAGGTACAATACATTCCATTGATCTTGTGGAATTTTTCATTTTTTTTAAATTCTCATGAATTAAATCCTTAATATACCTTTAATAAAATGTGTGTGAACACAGACCCTTTAATGAGCAACGGTTGATGATAGATTTTCTTTCTTTCTTTCTTTCTTTCTTTCTTTCTTTCTTTCTTTCTTTCTTTCTTTCTTTCTTCCTCTCTCTCTCTCTCTCTCTCTCTCTCTCTCTCTCTCTCTGGTATTCTCTTCTTAATAAATATTCTTAATGAGTCTTTTTAAGATGAACATGAAAAAGGGTAACATTTTACATAGACACAAAAAACTCTTGAACATAATGGCATATATAATTAAATGTTTAATGGTTTATACTCAAATTTAATCTTAATTATTCTAAAATGGTAGATTAGACTATCATAGAAAAATAAGGTTAAGGGAAATTTAAATAAGTATATCCAAACAGACTGATGGTATTACACTTCTTTCCAGCATGCTTTCACTCTTGCAGGTATGTGTCTCTTAGATAATGCAGCTTACTGAATTATTCTCAAGATATTTTTATTTCTCCACTATGGGATAGAAATTTAGATTCTATTATGAATTGCTTCCTTATAATCAAGAAGCTGGCGGCTAGGGATTTTTTTAATCCTCAGGCTGCAGTGTATGGAAATATAGCTCTAATGTAATGTACTAAAAGAGTTAACCAAAGTAAACTAGCATACAACTAAGTCTCTCAAAAGAATTCTGAAGTATTATTGGGATTTTCTAAAATAGTCATCTTAATGTCACATAATATACAATATAGATTTTATTCTTTTAATTTTGCAAACAATGCTGTAAAGTAATTATAAGAGTATTGCATTTTATAAGTTATCTCTTATAAAAATTTAAATACTCTTATTCTGTTTAATGAAGAATATAACAGGGATGATTTGTGTCCTGAAAGTTTTGTTTGCCAGATAAAAGTAAGCTCCAAACTGCAGTGATTTGCTTTAACTTGACTCTATTCCTTTCTGTACTTAAAATCCAAACCATCAATAGTAACTAAAGACGCATTATTGCTAGATGAGTAGATAGACAATACATAGATGATTGATAGAAGATAAAGTTGTATGCCACAATGTATTTTTGAAAACACTCCCAAGGTATGACTTAAATGTATAGGTAGACCTTTACTAGAGATACAAAAACAAATACATGGGTGAAACTGGTAGCTGTGGAAGGTAAAATATATTTGTATAATGCAAAATTTTTAAAAACAAACTTTATGTTTCAAGCCAGGAAGCAGGTCAACTGCATGCTTAGAAAATCATTTTAGTGAAGAGTACGAGTCACATTGTTGTGCATATTAAAGAATTCATTAATCAATTCCTACAATATTTTCTGTAGCTATAATGATCTCAGTTACCAATTCATCACATGCCACATTTACTGTTTTATTAAAGGTAAGTAAGCAATATGAGTATCAGAGTATATTACTAGATTCTAGTCCTCTTCTGATTGTTATAAACATATAAAACTTGTCTTTTGATACTGGTTTTTGTAAAAATGCGCTTAATCATTTTAGATCTATTTTTTCATTTAATATTTTTGCAAGATTTATAGAATAATTTATAAAATACATAAGTTAATTTATATAAAATTTTCTTCTGTTAAAATATTCCAGAGATGATTTAGCTCCCCTAAAATAATTGTTTAGTTTTAAATGAATACGCAGACATTTACATAGTTGTTTTGAAATACATTACACCTGTAGATATAATGCTGATTTCCATGATGGGGTAATCAAACAAACAAAAAATAGAATGACAGATACAGTTAACATTATTAATAATGACCTTGCTTCCAGCGAAATAATTTCAAAATGCTGCAAAATGAACTTTAAGACTACAAAAAGGTGTACAAATATTTAGTAAAGTGTTTATTTGAAATGGGACACCCTTTGAACTTAAAAAAAATTACTTTGAAGATAGTCACTCTCTCTGGATTAAATTATGTTTCTCTTCAGAAGTAGAAACTTTCTAAAAGACAAGATATAATGGAATGTCGTAGTATGTGTGATATCCTCCAAATAGCTAGTCTCCTTATAGCCCCACCAAAGGTAGTATAGTAAAACTGCATAACAAAAGGGTTGAATCTTATAAGAGATTGTAAAAATTTATTTTTGGCCCGATATCAGTGTTATTCCAGAGCATGCATATTTATTTATTTTTGATATTCCAGTATAATTTATTGAAATTTTTCAAGTTTTCATTTTAATTCCAGTTAGTTGACATTTGATGTAATATTGATTTCAGGAGTAGAATTTAGTGGTTCATCATTTATATATAACACCTAGTGCTCATCCCAACAGGTGCCCTCCTTAGTACCCATCATCCACTTAGCCCATCTTCCTACCCACCTCCCCTCCACCAGCAACCCTCAGTTTGTTCTCTATAGTTAAGAGTCTTTTTGTGGTTTGCCTCCCTCTCTCTTTTTGTTTCCTTTCCATGTTCATCTGTTTTGTTTCTTAAATTCCATATCTGAGTGAAATCATATGGTTATTTGTCTTTCTCTACTGATTTATTTTCCTTAGCATTATACACTCTAGTTCCATCCGTATCATTGCCAGTGGCAAGATTTCATTCTTATTGGCAGCTGAATAATATTCTATTGTGTATATATACCACCTTTTATCTTTTTTTTTAAATTTTTAAAATATTTATTTATTTTTGAGAGAGAGAGAGAGAGACCAAGCATGAGCAGGGGAGGAACAGAGAGAGAAGGAAACACAGAATCCAAAGCAGGTTCCAGGCTCTGAGCTGTCAGCACAGAGCCGGACACAGAGCTCGAACCCACGAACTGAGACGTCATGACCTGAGCTGAAGTCAGATGCTTAACCAACTGAGCCATCCAGGCGCCCCTATTCCACCTCTTTTCTATCCATTCATCAGTCAATAGATATTTGGGCTCTTTCCATAATTTGGTGATTGTTGATAATGCTGTTATCAACATCAGCATGCATGTGTCCCTTTGAAACAGTATTTTTGTATACTTTGGGTAAATACTTAGTAGTATAATTTCTGGGTGGTAAGGTAGTTGTATTTTTAACTTTTTAAGGAACCTCCATACTGTTTTCTAGAGTGGCTGCACCAGTTTGTATTCTCACAACAGTGCAAGAGGGCATATGTATTTAGAGACTAAGAAATCATCTGTTAAAATTTACTTTGTTTTATCTTCTCCCAATATTTTGTAATTATTACTCTATTTCTTTCTGATCACATCTAGTCATTTTGATATTTTTCCCAGCATGAACTAATCTTACACTAATATGCAAAATTTATGAATTTTAATTGTTTTATTATGACAATTTATTTTAAAACCTCTCAATATGATTTATGTATATTGGCATTTTACTTAAAATTACACCTGAATGCATTTAACTTTCTCATCAAGAATCCCTATTTGAGCATCAGATGATGTCATTTAATCAAAAATGGTAAAGTTTAGAGTCAGGTACTACAAACATTTCAGCTTCCTTTAATTTTGATCAACATCAGCTAATTATTTAGTTTAGTGAATATAATGTGTGACTATTGATGACATTAAAATCAATGGATCATTGGTTACTATAATGAATATTAGAAATGAATACTCACTGAAATTGAGTATTCATAATATGTGGATAGACTGGAATATTTGAAAAAATGTTCAAATTTACATGAATGTGAAATAAGAGTCTAGCCAAGACTATACCCTTCAACTTCAAGAATGGCATCCAAGCCTAAATTACCTTGTGTCCAGTCTAGCCTTTGGTGTGAAAGACTTGATTTTTTTTTCTTAATTATTTTTCTATTTATTTTGAGAACACAAGCAGGGGTGAGGCAGAGAGAAAGGGAGAGAGCAAATCCTAAGCAGGATCCGTGCTCAGTGCAGAGCTGGATCTCGTGATTATGAGATCATGATCTGAGCAGAAATTTGGAGTCAGTCCCTTCATCTACTGAGCCACCCTGGTGCCCCTGGTTTGAAAGCCTTTCTGCTCAGTGTTACTTGTAGGATCAATAGTCCACTGTCTCTGACCTATCAGTGCATTTTCCTTGAGTATACCTTTCATGCATGTGTTTGTAACTCCTGAAAGGAATGAAGGGTAGAAGGAATTGTTTTATACCTTCCTTGGAAAAGAACATTTTCTTGAATAAATGTTATGAGGTAGCAGAGGACTTGGCTGAATAGTGTTCTGTGTAATGGAAAGTAAAATTTATAAGTGATAAACCTAGATACCTAGCTGATTAGATTTCTAAGCAAAGTATTAAAATATGGGGCCTGATGTCCCTTCCCTGCTTGTATTAAAATGCCAGGAGGGAGAAATAACTTGAAGAAGAAATGTTGAAGCAAAAAGGAACTAGAACTTAAGGATTTATAAGTTCTCAGCCTCTCTATATTGCAAAAAAAAAAATAGAGTATGTTTTGGGGAGAAAGTGGCTAAACAGAAGTTTGCTAAACATATTTGGTGTTTGACTTGTGGATGTAATCAATCATCTCAGCAGAAATATTACCAGCTTGGACTGAAGGAAACCAAGATGAAATAAATGAAAGAAGGCTGTTGGATTTCTAGCATTGTATTGGCAGAAAATGGGCTGATGGAGCTATTTAGTCATAAATGTGTTATCCTTCAAGAAAAAGGAAGAATAGCCCCGAAGATAGTTCAAAAACTGGGATGGGGAGAGGTTACCACTGCCACCAAAGGTCCAGACAGCATAGACCTAGGGGCAGTGTCATCTCCAAATTCAAGTGAGGCAGGCCACTTCCCAGGACTGAGGGATCCTGGTGTTCCTGGAAAGCAGGACAGCTACCCTGTTGGACCTGGAGAACAGAGCAACATGCCAAAAAGGATTAGTTGCATGCTAACATCTAATGGAACTTGCCTGCTAGATTTTAGACTTGCTTAGGGCCCATGCCCCCCCCTTTTTTTTCCTTCCAATTTCTACTTTTTGGAATTGGAATATCTATTCTATGCCTGCCACATCATTGTATTTTTAAAGAATTTAACTTGTCTGGTTTCACAGGTTCAGGGGTGGATTGGAATTTTGCCTCAAAATGAATCATATCTTATGTTTCAACCATACCTGATTTAGATGACATTTAGATATAATATTGGACTTAGAATTGATTGCAAGTTGGGTTAAGACTTTTGGGAATGTGGGAATAGGTGAATGCATTTTTCATGTTAGAAGAATATTGATATTTGGGGCAAGAGTGCAAGTGGGGCAAGTGCTAAGGGTTGAATATTGCCCCCCCCCCCATTATATGTTGAAGTCCTAATCCCCAGTACCTTATAATGTGACATTATTTGGTCATTATAAATATAATTAGGATGAGGTCATTAGGATAGACCCTAATCCAATCCTCTTTTAAAAGAGGAAATTTGGGCACATACACAGACGTGTACAGAGGAAAAAGGAAGTAAAAACAGGAAGGACCCTATCTATAGACTAAGGAGAAAAGCTTGAAACAGATCTTTCCCTCACAGGTTTTACAAGGAAGTAACCCTGCTGAGAGCTTGACTTTGGAATTTTACATTTCTTTTTATTTTAAACTTTTCTTAAACTTTATTTATTTTGAGACAGAGAAAGAGAGCAGAGGAGGGGCAGAGAGAGAGAATCCCAAGTAGACTCTACACTGTCAACACAGAGCCTGACATGGGGCTCAAACTCACAAACCATGAGATCATGATCTGAGCTGAAATAAAAGTTAGACACTTAATTGACTGAGTCACCCAGGCTCCCCTGGAATTTTGAAATCACTGGAAGAAAATAAATTTCTTTTAAGCCCCCCTTTTTGTGGTACCGTATTACAACCCTAGCAAATGAAAACAGTAAGAAACATCTATTTTTGTCATATACATTTTATTTCTTTTTAAAATGTTGGGATATTTAAAGTAGTTCAAAATTCAATTATTTAAGTTTTTTTTTTTTGCATATATGGAAATAAAAATACTACAAAAATTCTAAGACACTAATGTATATTTTCCCATATCTTCCAATCTATGTCATTTCATATTTATAGAATCTTTTGGTTTCTCAACTAAAATATTATTATATCTGCATATTGTTTATACTTAAGTAAATATAACATAATTTTTTAAAATAATTTTTTAAATATGGACTTTTAAAAATTGAGTAGAATGCATATATTATATATTCTAATATTTTCTTGTCTACATAAAACACTGAAAAATCTGGCATTTTTATGCATTTTTTCATTATTGTCCAATGATAAATTATTATAAGTGAGTACAAATATTGTTACGGATACATATTGTCATATGATTTTTTAAAGGTTTGTGCTGCCTAGTCTTAATACTAGCAAAATGACAGTTTTGTTGTTTTTTCATCAGTCTTGAAAATATCACTTTAAAACTATGTTAATTTATATTTTTAAAAAACGTTTTTACTATTTTTCCAGTTAATATATAGTTGATTACTAAACTCAGGGACTTTATGATTCAGAAAATGTATAGGTCAATAGTAGTTGATGATACTTTATAGCAGGCTCACAACTGTATAATAATCACTGTTATTTATTTTTCTCAAACACTATCCACAGAAAAATATGTGTGTCATGCTGGCACGAGTAAAGTTGAGTATATTACACTTTGGGTCACATGAATATTTGCAATTTCTGGTGAACATATAGAAAACTCTCACTAAAAGAAGATACTTATAAATGAATAGTCTAGCAGCTAATACAAAATTAGGGAATTTGAGACGGTTTATCAGCTTCATAAAATTATGCTTGCAAAATCAAAACTTAGATTGTGAACCACAAGGGATATTTGGGGAGCAGCAGTTATTTTAAATGAGATCATGATGTTTTAGATACCTTTAAATTTTTGGAGTTGTATGAGAATATTTTACAATATTACATTAAAGTTTTTAAATATGGCTATCTGGAACACATTCTAAACAAATTAAATTTCAGCCTTCTCTTCCTCCTGGTTTACAGCCTCTGAAGGTTATTTTTCCATTTATTTTACCTTGACACTATCTATTCCTGTCAATGTTCTATTCTAGTTTACAAAATTCAGGAAATTCTCTGAAATCTTTCCTTTTCTAAGAAAGTTTTAAGAAGAAGCGATTTTTGCAGGAAGTATATAAAATACAGAAATATTTATATGTTTATATATTATATTATATCATATCATATCACATCAGAGGGAGAAAGATATTAACTTCAAAATTCTACATTTTTCTTTAAAGTTAATTTATTTTGAAAGAGAGAGAGCACATGTGTGAGTGGGGGACAGGCAGAAAGAGGGAGAGAGATTGAATCCTAATCAGACTCCATGTTGTCAGTGCAGAGCCCAACGCCGGGCTGGAACTCACAAACCATGAGATCGTGACCTTGAGCTGTTATCAAGACCTGGATGCTTAAACGACTGAGCCACCCAGGTAGCCCCAAAATTCTACATCTAATTAAGAAATATCTTTCCCAATTGTGTGAAAAGAGAGTAGCTAAGTGAGTACCTATAGTGGCAGACATTCTGTTGACATCTGGGGAATGGGGCAATGACAGTCTGATGTCTAAGAGCTATAATCCTCCTCTCAGCTATCTAGAGCAACAACAACCACTTTTCCCTGTTTTTTCTCAGCACTAGTCTCCCACCTGCTGGTTCTGTTATTCTAGTTACATGTATACACAGTTTAATTTAGCATTTATTCTATGTTCAATGCAAGTATTCAATACTTGCACAGTGAAACACACTCAACCATGAAGCGTAATCAACTTAACATTTATTTCAAATATGTATAAACAACACTTACAAATAGGCAAGAAGACCAGTGAGAGATTAAATGCATGCCCTAAAATATGACTTATAACCTACATAATCCAATATTTTTAATTAAAAATGTCTATCTTGGAATTCATGTGTTATTAAAATTTATTGACACGACTAGTCTATACAAGAATCAAGCTGTTGAGACATTTATTACTTATTTTAGAGGTGATACTGATTTGAAAGGTTAGTACTGATCAAATTTATTTTGGGGCTCATATAATTTATCCCTGGAAATCAATAAATCTTTTTCCTTTTGTCTTTCATTCACAATATAGCAAACTCTTTGAGAGAAATTACATAGTATTATATATACTTATTATCCCAGTGTTCAATATCGCATCCATACATGGTAAACTCACAATTCATGCTATTTTTTTCTTTGATATTTCTTTATTTTCTCTACACTGGTATCTTCAAAAATGGAAATGGCATAAAATATTTGCAAGGTTGTTTTAATATAAGCATTTTGTAGAGAAGTTTTCGAATCACAGCAATCAGAGTTGAGCAGAAGGTACAGAGATTTCAATATACCTCGGATTCCCTCACGTCAATATCTCTACCAGTGTGGTACATTTGATATAATTGATGAACCTATTTTGACACATCATTATAACTCAAAGTCTATAGCTTACATCAGACTTCCCTCTAGGTATTGTGCATCCTGTGGATTTGGGCAAATGTTTAATTGCATGTATCCACTATTAGAATATCATACAGAATAGTTTGCTATGCTAAAGCTCTGTGCTCTTCCTGTTCATTTCTCCCTCTCTGTAACCCCTGAAAACCACTGATAAATTTATTGTCTCTATTATCTAGATTTTCCAGGATGTTGCACAGTTGGAATCATACAGTGTGTAGTCTTTTCATAATGGCTTCTTCAACTTAATAATATACATTTAAGTTTCCTCCATGCCTTTTCATGGTTTGATAGCTCATTTCTTTTTTGGCGCTAAGTAATATGACACTGTCTGGATGTGCTACAGTTTGTTTATCCATTCTCCTCCTGAAGGACATCTTGATTATTTCCAAGTTTTAGCAAATATGAATAAAGCTGCACTAGATACCTGTGGGCAGGTTTTTGTGTTGACGTAGATTTTCAACTCTTTTGGGAAAATACTAAGAAACAAGATTTCTGGATTGTATGATAAGAATATATTTAAATTTGTAAGAAACCACCAAACTGTCTTCCAAAGTGACTATTCCATTTTGTATTCCCACTGTCCATGAATGAGAGTTCCTGTTGCAACACATCTTTACTAACATTTGGTATTGTCAAGGTCCTGGATATTGGTTCTTCTAATAGGTGTGTACTGGAATTATGTTGCTAAAACTTTCCTTCTCTGATGACATATGATGTGGAGGATCTTTTTATATACTTATTTGCCGTGTGTGTATCATCATGGTGAGATGTCTATTAAAGTTTGGTCCATTTTTTAATCTCGTTTTCTTCTGAGGTTTTAAGAGATTTTTTTTGGGGGGTGTATATTTTAGATAACAATCTTTGATGAAATATGCCTTTTGAAATGTTTTCTCCAGGTCTGTCGCATTTTTTTTTCTTTCTCCTAACAGTGTCTTTTATAGAGTAGAAAATTTTAATGCTAATGAAGTCTAGCTTATCAATTATTTCCTTCATGGATTGTGCCTTTGGTGTTATATCTAAAAACTTACCACCATATCCAAGGACATACAGGTTTTCTGCTACATTATCTTCTAGGAATTTTATACTTATCAATTTTACATTTAAGTCTTTAATCCAATTAGCTATCTTTTGTGAAGGGTAAAAGGTCTGCATTGAGAGTCATTTTTATGCATGTGGATGTCCAGTTCCTCCAACACCATTTGTTGAAAAGACTATTTTTCATCTGTCGTGTTGCCTTTGCTTCTTTGTGAAATATCAGTTGATTGTATTTTGGGGAGTTTATTTCTGAGCTCTCAGTTCTCCATTGATCTATTTGTCTGTTCTTTCTCCAGTGCCACACTGTTGTTACTACTACAGCTTTAAAAGCAAGTCTTGAAGTCAGGTAGCATCAGTCCTCCAATTTTGTTACTCTCTTCAATATTGTGTCTTTGCAACTTCTGAAAGGCCTTGATGTGTGTGTGTGTGTGTATGTCTAACAAAGAACAAGTGCTCTCAATTATGCTCATACACTTTAAGAATATCCATCAGAGTAAAATTTGCAATAGTCTTGAAATAGAAACAATCCAACTGTATGAGAATGGAAAGTACAATGTAGCATATTCTCACAATGGAATGCAACACTGGAAAATGAATGAGACACACAAACAACTATGTAAATCAATGTCACACCAAAATATTGTTCAAGAAAAGCAAATGACCAAAATGTACATTAGAGTGACTCCAATCCTGTAAGATAAAAATATAGATTGTTCAGTAATACATGTATATATTATATATACATATATGTGTATAATATTATATACATAGTTGGAAAATACAAAGAAAAACAAGGAAATTGTTATCACAATTCTCAGGATCATGGTAACTGATGAAGGGTAGAGAACTAAGTTTTCCAGGAGGAACACATGATAAAATGGTTTGACAAGACATTTCCTGTTTTGTTAGGATACCTCCTAGCTGCCTATGCCTTGAGGCTTTCCCTCATTAAATGATAGGCACCATGATGACAAAGAATGTATGCTATATTGATTTGATTTTTCTATATTGTTGTTATTAGCCCTGAATTGCCTAATATGAGAAAGTGAGACATAGGTTTTAGTGTTGAAGAATTTTGTCTTTACTGATTAATGTAGCCAGGTACTTTGCCTCAGTTACTTTAGTCTCTGGTATTGCATAAAAGTAGACCATAGGTGGGTAGTGTAAGAGATGATCTATTTTATGTATGTATATATTAATGTATATATGTATTATCTAGATACAATTGACATCTTTAAAATGTTTTTATATTTTTTACACCAATCACATATTTCATTCTTGGAATATTTTTCAAAAGTATATTTTAGTTTCCATGGGAAATATATATATATATATATATATATATATATATATATATTTATATTTATATTTATATTTATTTATTTATTTGATTTTCTATTTCCTGTACATACATATAACACATTTTTTTATTTTTTTATTTCATAATTTTGATGGAATAATTGAAAAGGGGGTTTAATTTTCAGACTATTAAAGAAAAACATTTTGAAAACTGTAGCCATGAACAATATATGTTTATAACATCTGTATTACTTAAATGCTTAAATTTATTTTTATTTTATTTTATTTTGTTTTGTTTTATTTTATACTGTCAGGTTAGTCAAATTTACATATTAAAAATTAATAGCTTTAAACTGTAAATAAGACTTATTTGATATAGCTATGAATTATTAAATAAATTTTTATTGCTTGATGATCCATGGAAAGTAAGACTAGAACATATCACTATTAGGATATCTTTAGGTTATTCTATTGTTTCATAACAAAGCTTCTTTGGTACATCTCTTAAGGAAGTTGAAATCTTATATAGAAGAAAGGAAGAAAGGGTTAGAGGTAACCTATTTTTATGGGAAGAGTTTAAGGGTCAATAAATATTACTTCCAGTAGTCTTCTCATTCTTTTTTCATGTCTTTGATCTGTAGCTTTCTGTCCCCTAAATTAAGATGTATTTTTTCATACTCTTGTATACTTTTCCCCTAGATACATGGCTAAGACTGGATCTCTTGAACCATTAGCTTTTTTTGTTTCTATCAGTTTGTCCTCTTCTAGAGTTTATTCCATCCTCTGATCCCAAAAGAATAGCTAAGGGTCATAATTGACCTAAGTATATGTGATTTCCAAAGCAATCTTAACAAGACCAAGCCTGAAGGAATACAGAAAGCATGTGCTTTCTTCAAGGTCCTTTATATATTTTCAAGGGGGAAACAGTATAAAATTAGATAGGAAGGAAAATAGGAAAGGAAATTTATGAGCTAAATTAGCATGAGACCAATTAGATTATTCAATATGCCTGGAACTTCCACAGAGAGTTTGAGATTTGAGATTAAATCATCCATGGAGCCAATGACTCTTTAGAAATAAGCCAATTACATTATTCACTGAATCTGTTGATGACCTAAGAGTTTTTTATGCTCTTACACTAATGAAATTGCAGTACTATGTTATACTCTGATAGTAGTTTCATTTTTTAAAAAATCAGAATTTGAGTGTAGAGGTAGAAAGTAAATCAGGTAAATAATAAAACAACTTAACATATCTTTATTTTCTAAAAATTCTAACTTTATTTAGGAGCCAAATGTGCAGAAGTTTTAAACATTAGATTAACATTGTTCATAGATTGCAGAAACATTACCCCCAGTCTTCAATAATTAGGGAGCTAAATTAAACAAAGAGTATTTAGTTAAAGAGGAAAAAAGAAGAATCTTGGTTAACAGTAAAGAGAATCACTGAACAATGTTTGTCTGGATAAGTGGAATTAGTCAAGTGAATTGATAAATTAAAGATTATAAATATTTTTAGATGATCAAATACTTGTTGAATATTGAAGGACTCTAGCACTTGATTTTTTTCAACTATTTTTTATTGACAGAAAAAATTAACTACTTTGACTTGAATTAAATTATTTCAGCGATCATCCGCAATGGCCATACACCAAATAGAAAGCAAATATTTCAAGCATATTTTCTTTTGCTGTCACTTTTCTTTTCATTCTTCACATTTTTTCCTCTTTAAGGTTATTACTTAGGGCACCTGGGTGGTTCAGTCAGTTCAGCTTCCAACTTCAGCTCAGGTCATGATCTCAGGGTTCATGAGCCTTTGGTGAGTTCAAGCCCTGTGTCAGGCTCTGTGCTGACAACTCAGAGCCTAAAGCCTACTTCAGATTCTGTGTCTCCCTCTCTCTGCCCCTCCCCCACTCATGCTCTGTTTCTCTCTCTCTCAAAAATAAATGAACATTAAACCAATTTTAAAAAGTTACTTACTCAATCTGAGAAATATTATCAAATACTTTCACAAATCTCTGAATTTTTATCTAATTTTTCTCTAGATAATATTCAATGAATATATCTGGGGCTAATCAGTGAATAGGTAAATAAATAAATTAATGGTTGGCAAGAAAATATAAACATTTTTATTCTGGGAAATAAAAAAATGTTAGAACATCCATGATTCAGTTAAATTCTACATATGTTGATCGAGGTCCTAGTATATTCTTGGTACTAAATATAACTGTTACAGGCATGCATCATGAAATTAACTTGTCGTATCTTTTAACAAAATGAAACAGGTGGGGATAGAAAAATATCAGCATGCATCCCACATAGTAATGATAAAGCTATTTTGGGAAACTTTGAGGTATTTCTCCCCAAAATAAACATATTGAATTACATTGAAAAAAAATATTGCTAACAGTGAAAACTATAATAACAGAATTTAAGTTAAACATCACACATCTAGTATTTTTCTATATTGATATTTAATAAATTACCTACAGTAATATTTGTATGTAATAAGTTAGTCTCTCAGATACTACATTTTTGCAAAATATATTTTTTCCATAATCTTTCTGAAAAATAACCATTGGTATACTTTCTCTAGGCCTACTCTATCTGCATTTAAAGTGCAAATTTAACAAATTATAGTCAATGAAAGATTTGACAAAGTGCAATAACTGGAAATTGCCAATAATCTGTTTCTAATTTGTATTAGAAAAGAAAAATGAGGTGAGTCATTGAATGTATTTAAAAATAAATTGCAGTCAGTGTATATTGTGACTAACAAGCTTTCAGGCACTGAATCATACAAAGGTTAATAATACATGCTTAAGAAGCTGAAGAAAAGTTTTATGGATTTTATAGGAAGACTTTCAAATACCAATGATAATGAATCATATTGTTTCAGACAATTTATCGTATTTGGATCTGAAATAAATTCTGATAATGTAAAGAGTTTTTGAGGAAGGAAAGGATAATGCCATTTACTAGAGTTTTCATATTACTGTATCTCAGCACTACAATGGAAGTCTTGCAAATGTTATAAAAAAATAGAAAAATCTTGTTTCCTCATATTTTTGTAGAAAATCACCATATAAATTAGAAAAATTATGGCTATGGCAACACATAGTGTAAATATTTAGCAGTTGTCTCAAGCTATTCATTACTTAGAAGTAATTGATTTGTTCAAATTACAGGTTCAAGAAACAAGTATTTTTAGCATAATGTATTATTTTTGACAAATAATTTGCATGATCTTTCTTCTTAATAAATGATCTTGGAATCCCACTTTACATTCTGTTAAAGCCATTATCATACAGTGAAACACAAACTAAACTAAAGTTTACATGCATTATTTTCTGTCCCCCCAATTACAGTGAGTTTTTCAGGATATAATGTTTTCCCTAATATATAACAATAAAGCAGACATGGGAAAAGTAAAAATAAATAGATAGATAGATAGATAGATAGATAGATGAATAACAGACCCCTCATGAGGTTTAAATTCTATAGCTTCTACAAAGTTCTTAATATCAAATATTTTAAATTGTAATTGGGGACTCAGTACAGCAAATATATTCACATAACTATTAAACATACTCAAGAAAGTTCCTTTTATATACCCTCCCCTCCCAAAAAAAGATGCCCTGGAGAAAAGCAAAAAGATGGTTCCTTGAAGCAAGACCAAAAAAAAAAAAAAGTTACAGGATTCCTAATTCCTGAGCTCATAAATGAATTTACTCAGGTTCAGCATCACACTGGCACATCTATCTCTCTTTTTTTTTTTTTTAATGTGTGTTTATTTTTGAGAAAGGAGATGCAGAGAGAGAGCACACACATGCCCCAGTGGGGGAGGGGCAGAGAGAGAGAGGGGACAGAGGGTCCAAAGTGGGCTTTGTGCTGACAGCAGATAGCCCAATGTGGGACTCAAGCTCAAGAACTTGAGATCATGACCTGTGCCCAAGTTGTAACCTTAACCAACTGAGCCACCCAGGTTCCCCTATTCATTGTTTTCTGTTTTGTATTGTTTTTGTTTTTTAATGACTAATGAAGCAGTAACTAGAAAGGCAGGCTATGTTTAATGAGAAACTCCAGGTAACAACAGCAACAAAGAGTAACTCCGAAAACTTTGATTTGAATTTGGTCTGCCTATATTTTCAGCTTCACCTCAGTTTACACTGTGGTTGAGCTACACTGACAATTCTATTTCTATCTGCCCTGTCTCACTCTTCCTTTCATCTTCAAATACACACAAGTATATTTAGTCAATCTAGTTTCTTCTCAACCTTTAGACAACACTGAACGTAAACCTCCCACCACACTCACCTTCCCTGGATAACTTCCTTCTATTTTTTCATTTTCACCCCTTGAATCAATCACATGTCACAATGTCAGTTAAACATATTAGCATTAAATATCAACTATTTACCTTTTGTCTATCTAGAGATATATAAATACAGGTGTGTGATTATGTTTCCAACTAATTATGTAAGATGTCTGGGTGTTTATATATCCAAATGTGATATTCATAGAGTCCGATTCTAACAACAAATCCTAATCCTCCTCCCAGCGTTTAATACCGTACCTTGACCAGATGTGCTCAATAAATAATTGTTTCATTTATGAATGTGATTACAAGTGTAAGTTTTGAAATCAGCTCCTCTACATACTAGATGAAATACTGGGAATAAGTTAATTTTTTTTCTCTTTGTACTAATTCATAACATAAGAACAATAGAAGTACCAATTTATAGGGCTTTCAGGAAGAGTAAATAAGACCACAAAATTGCACAACCCTAAAGGCATCATTTATATGTATCGATGTCCCCTGGTGTTTCAAAATATGGTGATCCTGAGACTAAATGAGTTCTATATAAAGTGCTTAAAACAGCACCTAGCACAGTGTAAATTTTCAATTATTCAGTCATTATGGTTCTCGCAGTTAAAGACCTTTGTCATCTTCAACTTGATTATGCATGTAGTTAGTATATTTGATTCTATTGTTCAGTTTCCAATTGTATAATTTTAGAATAACTGTTAACCTCCTCAATAAGATTTTTAATAAGATTCTCAGAGGTGGATGGGGTGTCTGGGTGGCTCAGGCAGTTGAGTGTCCCACAAGAAGTCACGTTATGATCTCATGATTCATAAGCTGGAGCCCCACCCCACATCAGGTTCTGTGCTGGCAGGCAGGGAGCTTGCTTCAGATTCTCTGTCCCCTCTCTCTCTGACCCTTCTCCACTCACTCTCTCTCTCTCTCTCTCTCTCTCTCTCTCTCAAAAATAAATAAACATTAAAAAAAAAGATTCTCAGAATCATAACAGATCTTAAGGGTATCCTATCCCACTCCAAGCAAGATCTTCTTGAGTGGTAGTGTGCCTAGAAAGTCTTGGTTTTGATTTTGAGTAATAAAGGGAGCTTGCTAGAAAGAACGCTGATGGGGATTTTAAATGTGGAGGAAGGGGGAATAGGAAGCCTAAAAGATACATGTCTTATTTATAAGTGTATTTAAGATTTATTAAATAATACAATTTCTACTTGTTCATAACTTGTGTTTCCTTAGTACATGCAGGGATATTATTAGAGTGGGTGGCAAAATATGTCACTGCAACTCTGTCGCTGATAGTAAGTAGATTACAGGTGGAATGGAGAGAAATTACAGTGTCCCTGAACAGCTTGTTTGTGTGCCTGTTTCCAAGTATAAATTACCAATAGCATTCCCTTTTATTCTCACAAGTGTCCCAGCTTAGATGGTAAATTATTTGAATAGCCATTTGACTAAGAAGAGTTTGGGCTCTATATCACATAAACTCAACTTGAATAAGCTTAGGAAAAAAGACTTCTTGGCTCTTATCTGAATGACAGGAAACTAGCAAGTGCAGCTGGTTTCAAGGACTAATTCATATTGTATTTTTTGAAATTGTGTGTTCCAAGTGGAAACTAAAATTCCATTGTCAGTGTTTTTTTTTTTTTTAACTTTGGTCAGAATTCTTACAAATGATAATCACAGCACTGTTTTATACGTATATGTGAGTGAATATGTGCAAGTGTACTCACATTATTTAAAAATAAATTCAGTAGTTTAATTCATTAAATGACTTGACATCTAGACTTGTCTAGAAAGCAAAAGCCATGTAAGTAACACAGTAGTCATTCACATATATAATTTTACCTGATTGTTGGATTCTGGGAACAGTCCCTGCCAATATCTTTCTCTTCTGTGTATGTAATTGTGCATTTAGGTATGTATGGATATATGCAAATGCATGTGGAGTGATTAAGCACACACAAATAATTACAAAATTTAGCCAAATACTGATACAAAAAGCTAGTCCCAATAAATATAAAAACACTAAAATGCACAGTAAAATTAAGCCAGAAACACCAAAAAATCCCACAAATTTTAGTTGAAAATCACCCTGTATTTTAGAATTAAGCGGCTATTTTGTAAATAGCTTGACCACGGTTAAAAAAGAATCCCAAAGAAAATTAGAGGAAATTTTGCACTGCATTATAATGAAAAATAATGCATCATAAATGTGTGGAGTTCTGCTTCTATTTCAGACATAGAAAGACACCTTATTGTGTTTGAAATCCAAGAAAAAAATCCAAATAACCTAAAAACTCCTAGCTTACTTGAAACCATTAGAGAATTAAATGCCACCACGCAACTAAGAGAATTGAATTCCAAAGTACTTTCCACACCACTGAAGAGAGATGGAACACACAAACTCTGTCTGCTTTTGCAGATTATGGGAGGAAGAGGCAGTTAACATAAAAGCTTATGTATGTTTACCTTGACTACTGTGTGTATGTGTAGACAGTAGCAGGTACATGTAAACACTAATAAGCTAAACTAAAGGGGAAAGAAGGTAATATCATAAAACGTCTTCTGATGCAGTCTACTGAAACTTTTCTACTGAGGTTTTTCATAGGACAAAATAGTGTGTGTCTTTAAACTTAGTAAGTTTTGCCATAGATAATTTCAGTTTCCCTGATTTAAATCAGGCAGGAGATAAACATATCTTTAATTATTATCATTATTTTAACAAAAATAATTAGGGATGTTTTTGCCACTAATAAGTAGGAATATGAAGCAAAATAAACACCTATCAGAAAGTGGCAAAATGACATTTCACAGGAAATATTGTTATTTACCTTATAAACCAAATATATTGAGTCGGAAATGAAAACATTCAGTACATTAACTAGACATAAAATGGCCAAAAGATTTTGTGGTTTTCCTATATATACTGGTAGGAAAAAATTATAGCTTCTCTATTAATTAGCCAAAAAATAATAAAAAAGATCTTATTTATTATGAGAAGAATAATATATGAAATAAAATTAATAGCATCCATAGTATATTTATTAACATTTCCTGAGAAAATATTATGAATATTTGTATACTGAATCTTGTAGGGATGTAGTTTTCTATAACTGTTAACTGATGTCTGATAAGATATATTATTATTCTAAGGTTTATTTGAAAATATGAAATGTGAGGACTGATCATAGATGTTGGCAAAAAGATATCGTAATAATTTTAATACTAGATATTACAATAAAATGGAAAGTGTAACACTCAGTATGGCAGGATTGGTATGTGGTTTGAGACTAATCAAAGGCTCAGGAAGAATGAGGCAGATATAAAACCCTTAAACTTATATGCTTAAATGCAAGTAACTATGCCAGGACTTTCCTATCCTTCATCAATAGGAGATTTGGATCATCTATGCTGGCTCTCTCTGCCATAAAGTCTAACAATGAATTCCAATTGCTCTCACCCTATTGCATATTCAGTTACTGCCTTTTGATCAAAATTGGCACTCAAGATATAGCCCAGTACAGCTTTGCCTGTTTTAATTTAATAAATATAGTTTCAATAAAATAAATACCCTAAATGAGGACTAAATTAAGACTCCTGGGAAATTAATTAATTATTGGGAGACAAATATAATTCTGTCATTTAATGTTTTACACAAGAGTGTCAATATAGTTAAAATCGGTAAAGTTTACAATTTCATATAAGAGAAAAACTATTGGTGACTATGTAACTGAAATTTGTATAGTAACACTAAAAATGTAAACTTTAGAAAGAAATAACAAAGTATTTTTTATCTAAGTATGTGTAGTGAATTCAAATGTATTTTAAAATTGTAACATAAATATTGAGATAACATAACTAAGATAATAAGAATGAGAAATGGCTGTCAATGTAAAATAGAGCTTTAATGAATTAAAGGTACTCAAAATTATTTTTAAGGGCAAATTAAAAAAAAATTTTAACGTTTTTTTATTTTTGAGACAGAGAGAGACACAGCATGAACGGGGGAGGGTCAGAGAGAGAGGGAGACACAGAATCTGAAACAGGCTCCAGGCTCTGAGCGGTCAGCACAGAGCCCGACGCGGGGTTTGAACTCACCATGAGATCATGACATGAGCCAAAGTCAGCCGCTTAACCGACTGAGCCACCCAGGCGCCCCTTAAGGGCAAATTATATGAGTGAATTAGTCACAAAGTCAAAATGTGAATTATTAGGCTATAAAAAGTATTTCTACTTTACTGGTAATCCTAGAAATAAATTTGAAAGATATATCAATTACATTTATCATAATCAAAAGAAAACAAAAAGAAACGGAATGAATTTTCTGAAAAGCAGTTTAGTATTGCATTCCGTAAATTATAAAATTATCTGTATGCTTTTCTACTCCTATAAAACCTTGTAAAATATATATTAAAATGTGTGTAATATTTTATATATATTCATATATCTCTAAAATGTATTTAAAACACACACCGTTTAAATATGCCTGTCTAATATATTTAAAACACACAACAACTGACAAAAATGGGGGAAGTAAAATTTGGAGAGGAAAACAACACTTCCCATTTCTGAAAACAAGTCCACAATTACATATCTAGGAGCCTGAGTCACAATTCAGAATTTAGCATTTTTAACTTTCTAAAGGTAATGCAATATATAGAGTATGTAACACTCTCAGTGGAGTCTGTAGCAGCACATTCTAGTCAAAAATATTAATATGATATTCACCACAAGGACCGTAGACTAAATATTATTATTTATCAGCTCATCATTCATACCAGGTTTGGCTGCCAAATAAAATTGCAACAAACGTAAGAAAAACACTTCTGTGGATAAGGGATTTTGGACCTGTTCTCTAGCAAGCCCAGAAAAGGAATCTATTCTCTTCCAACTGACCCTCTACATGCCTCGGGCCTTTCTCTCCAGTGTTGGGGAATTTATTAGTTGTCTTGGCATCCCATTTGAACAAGAGACAGATTACAACTTTACAACATCAGAAGTATCATCATCAATCATTTCATGCACTAGAGGCTTTTGTATTCAAAAAGGCTTTGTAGTGTTATAGCAGCTAAAATGTGTAATGTCCTTTGGTTTAGAAGGGAATATTGGGTCAGGAATTTATGCTGTGCTTGTCCAATTACTATCTCTTCAAAACCTGCTTGAGAATTGAAAATCAGTACGTCCTAGTAGATACTAAAAATACTCCTCTCAAGAGTCATACGGCAGGCAATTACCATATTAGATATTTTCACACATGATCTATTCATTCTGTATGAAATATCATTAGTTCTAATAGTATCAATTGCACAGTAGACATCTAATAAATATTTGTGTTGTTGAAAGAATAATACATTTGTCCTAGATTGTCTTTTCAAGGAATATGATTTTTTAGGATAACGAAAAAATGTACCAATTCATTTGTTTTACTTAATAGGCTATATAGACACAATTAGTTAATAGCAAGCTCTTTTGGAATACATACAAATCCAGGGAATGTGCTGAAAATTTTACATAGAGTGTATCAATTGATCATGACAGACATTCGTGGATGCAGTAAGTGCCTTTAATATTCTTGCCTTATATATGAGAAATAGAGATTCCAATAGGGCAAACCGATTGCACAGTCACAAAGATAACACAAGATAGAGGCTGGGTTCTGACTCCAGAAACAGGTGCTCTTAAACCACTGCAGTATACAGCTGTTCTTGAAAAAGTATACTTTAGGAATTTTGTTCCTAGTGGAGACAAAATGAGGGCATATGCCTGACATTTGCCATAAGGGATTTGACTTCGATAAAATAAGGCTTTCAAACAGACAGGATTTCCAGGAGAGTCCCTGCAGTCACCTTTTCTGAATTGTTGTGAGAAGAACCTGGGTAGTAAACAGGCAGAAATGGTGTCCTTTCAGGACGTTATAGGCTCTGGCAAATAGCCTTTAGGGAAAAAGATAGAACAACACATTGAAATAGCTTATAATTATGCAGGATTTTCCTAAGAATGCATCTTTACGGGACTTGCTCAGATTGTTTTTTCCCCTGGCAGTTTCTAGAGCTGCTGCTCTAGTTTCTACAGATAGAATTTTTTAATTTGTTTTCTGTAACTACATTAAAATGGTATAATTTCCTCACTCCTTTCTATTAGAAAATCTTATATTTCCTAACATAAAAGTGTATTTCACACTGGAAGTTGAATAAATTAAACTGTTTTGGTCAGTTTTATAAAGGCAGCAATAAATTCTTAAGCAAATAGAATGGGAAATGTTAGACTGTGCATAGCAAATACATTGAGTGACCACAATTATGTTAGAACACAATGAAAATGAGATGTTGATGTGGTTTTTCAGTCTACTCCTGTGTGATGTAATGTCTCTTTCTATCTAAAGTAATGCAAATTACAGAAAGATTCTTGAAAAAAGATTTATTTCTACTCATGCCCCAAACATGAAAACATGTATTCATTTTACATGCCATTTAAAACATATAACCAATCAGAGACCCCCGTGTTACGTAGACTATTTGGTTGTTAAAAAGAAAAAGTTTGAGTTCAATTAACTTACACAAAAGGAAATCTATTGAAGATAATGATGTTGATGGTATAAGAAGGTCACAAGATCAAATGGAAGGCTGGAACCTAGATTTGTACAAGACAAGAAAGAAGCTATTTCATAGAGCCTAGATAAATTGAATTGGATGACATCTCTAGAATGAATGAACTCTAACCATTTTTTCATCTGCCTTTGCTTTATTTAAGACTGAAGCAGAAGAGAAACACACACACACACACACAAACACACACACACACACACACACACACACACACACACACACACACACGCACAATGTAAAGAAATTAGCCTGAAGAGGAAGAAAGAGACAGACACAGACATACAGGAAAAAAGTAAGAGAAATAGGTACTAAATTGTCTTGGAAACCTGTTATTGTGAGAAATCATTTTGAGTGTTGTATATACATTGTTCTTTTAACATGTCACTTCTCCAAATTCTGTATTATCTCTGTGGTATGTAAGTGTTTTGGGAAAAAATGCATTAATTGAGATTTGACTTAAAGTATTTTTGGAACCTAATTTCCAATGGGTATATATATACCCATTGGAAATTAGGTTCCAAAAATACTTTATATGTATATACTTATATATATATATATATATATATACATATATATATGTATATATATACACATATATATATACATATATATGTATATATATATACATATATATGTATATATATATGTGTATATATATATACATATATATATATATATATATTACCAAACTTCTTTCTTCACCAGCCCTACAAGAACTGCCACTCCATCAGAACATTTATCCTAGACCCTAGCTCCAGTAAAAAGTGATACAAGGTATCGGAACCTGTCTCCTCTTCACTTCTTAAAATAAAACTGTGCTTTGCTCAGAAGAGTTTGGCCCATCAACCATGTAAACGCAGAGTATCAGGTCTATCTAATGATTGAATAAATGCATTAGAATACTGGGGGCGGTATTCCTTTGGGACTATTAAGAATGGCCTGCATACACATTTTCCTTTTTCAAGATGGAAAAAATATATCTCATATGGAGAGCAGCTTTTTATTGCTGTAATATTCAAACTGAAGAGGTGTCTGTCTACAACAGGGAAATTTTCGAAGAGAACTGGCTCATTGGTATTCTAATTACAGGCCAGTTAAATGACCCATCTCTAATAATTACCACTGAAACTTGAGCTAATGTAAATCAAATCTAGGGAAGCTGCTTTGGACGAAGCCTATATTTCAGTGTGTTAATTTCCAAGCATATTTAAGATAAAAAAAAATAATACAAGCTTGTTAGAAAACATCACCTCTTTTAAAGTTTTATGAGTGCTTTTGTGAGTTTTCATCTAAGATTATTATTAATTAACCTAAACATGTTAAGTGAAATAACTGAGAATTTAGCTAGGTTCATAACGAACTCAATCGTTATACATTAATGACATTATGATATTGCATACACTTGAGGATATCCATAAAGTATTTCTATATTAAGTGAGGGATATGGGTGAATCATGCTTTTTCCCAATTCTAAACTTGAGCTTATATTGTCTAAACTTAGATGTACACATTTGATATAGTTTGGAGTCAAATATGAACCATGTGGTTTTGTTTCTGTAGACTAACAGCATTACTAAAAACAGAAATTAGAAATTATTTGCATCATCATGTAAATTAGGACCTCCATTCAAGGAATGGTAGTTCACAAAACCAGGTTGCTAGGCAAACAGCAAATTGACTGAAACTGAATCTTATAAGTCAATGGGTAAGAATATAGATTCTATGTGGTAAAGAAGTGTGACCTCAGAGCTTAGGTACATGTAAGAATATAGTGAAGGGTGGAGATAAATACATTTAAGTCATTGGAAGAATATGCCCTCTTTTTATCGTTAATATTCTAAATGCTGTATTACTTTTTTTTTTTATTCCTGTCAAACCACCAATGTCTGAGTTCTTTTTTTCTCCCAATTAAAATTGGATTTCATCGGTCAACGAGCAGAGTGTATTGTTTCCATTATTCTGAAGTTAATTATACTTTATCACACATTTTTGTCATTCCCCAATCTCTTCCCCATTAGACACTGCATTTCACAAAGAAATAAACATTCTGTATGTACACCAAGAGGTATACACATTCTTCACCCCGTGTCTACAGTGCCTAGCAAAGTTTCGGCATGTAATTAGTTCTTCATAAATATTTGTTGAATGAATATATAAATGAACGAGTGAGGGGGTAATCCAAGGTGCTTCCCATTGTACTTTTTATTCCTTATTCTTGAATGTTTTTTCTCTATTGTTTCACTATACTAAACTCCTACTTTGGAGATGCTCATAGTCATAATCATTTTTATTCTAGCTTAAGAGATAGGCCAGTGGTCAGTTATGTTATTTAAGTTGTTTCCCTATGACTTCCAGCATTTATTATCTATGATGAATATAGCACCTTTCTAAGCAGATATAGTTTTGACATGTCTACAATATGATTAGAATATAATCTGTAGTTGAAAGACCCTCAGTTCAGAAAAACAATTCTTGACTCACATTTTAAAATGAATTGAGAATTTTCAAAAAATAGAGGAGGAGCTTATGTTCACATTATGAAACTCCCTGAGGGTTACATATGGCAAATTCTACAGAAGAGAATCAGAAATTTGTTTATTCATAATGCTAACAACAATGTATCATATATAGAAGTTACCCAAAAACAATAATTGGATAATTTCAATGAATTGATTCCTAAAGTGTAGATCCCCAAAATTGCTCACTTATGGATAGAGAGGTTACTTATTTTAAAAGACTATTTGAAGGGAGTCTGCGTGGCTTAGTCGATTTAAGCATCCGACTTCGGCTCAGGTCACGATATCACAGTTCATGAGTTTGATTCCCTCATCCGGCTCTGTGCTGACAGCTCAAAGCCTGCATCTTGCTTCAGATTCTGTGTTTCCCTCCATCTCTGCCCCCCTCGCCCCACTCATAATCTGTCTCCGTCTCAAAAATAAAACATTAAAAAAATTTAAAAGTATTTATTTTGAAAAACATAAACGTAAATCTAAGTTATAGATTCTCAAATGTCAAATGTAATAATATTTTAATAGCCTATTTTGAGTTTATATTCACATAAAAGTTTCAATGTAGAATTTCAACATCTTCCAAATGAATTTAAATTTTCAAACCAGCACAATTATTTTATGAATTAAATAGACCTTCCATCAAAGCAATTAGCTCTTTGTTGCTACTGAGGGATGAGTATCTTTAATGTCCAAAGTCAGGTTTATACTACATATTTAATCTCCATGTTACAAATAACATTTAATAGGGGCACCTGGATGGCTCAGTCATTAAGTGTCTGACTTCAGCTTAGGTCATGATCTCATGGTTCCTGAGTTTGAGTCCAGCATCAGGCTGTGTGCTGACAGCTCAGAGCCTGGAGCCTGCTTCAGATTCCGTGTCTCCCTTTCTCTCTGCCCCTCCCCTGCTCGTGCTCCACCCATCTTTCTCTGTCACAGACTCTAAGTCTAAAGTTCTCTTTTGGCCAGCAAAAGAGCAGACACAGGATTAAACCAAGAGATGGCTAATGTCCAGGAAAAAGACAAGAGCCCCGAATAAGGGTCCTTGCCCCATATTTATTCAGATCAGAAGGCTTGTAAATGTGATGGGTGTGTACAAAGAGACAAAGAAACTGTGAACATTAACTTGGGGGTATGAAGAGGATAAAGGGGTTTTGAAGATATACAGTGTTTGGGGTTTAGGTCAATATAAAACAAAATCCGGTTGCCGGGTAGATGGGTAGATGGTTGTTAACAACAGAAAGGAGGCGCCATGCCCATTTACCTTTGTCAGCCTAGGGGATGAGACAGATGGGGGAATAACCACAGGGTTAATAAGGCACCTTTTCTTTTGTTAATCATCTCCACTCCTGGCTGTTTTGCCTGCAGTGCAGCCGTCCCTAGTCCAATTCACCAATTTGCCTAACCTGGCCCTATTCTCCTATGAAAGCAACTTTCTGATAATTAGTACTAAATTTGGGGTGCTTTCATCCTGAATATCTAATCTTGTTATTCCTATGTATTGGGCACCTTTGCGTCGTTTCTGTTTCAGGCCTTTGCCTTTCTCTATTTTGGGGGGCTCTACACCCTTCCCTATTTTGGGGTGCCTTTGCACCTCCCTATTCCTGTCAGCTTTGTGCCTCTCTATTCTCAGTGTGTCTTTGCACCCCCCTATTCTTGGAGTGCCAGTTTGGTTTACCCAAACTCGAGTGTGAGCATTTTATGACTTTGTATTTCTTTATGCCTTGTTAATCCATTGGTGTAAGCCCGGGGGATTCCTAAGCATATCCCCCACATATCTCTCTCTGTCTCTGTCTCTGTCTCTCAAAAGTAAGCATTAAAAAAATTAAAAATAAAAATACAATAAATTATACAATAAAATAATATTTAATAGTGAGTTTCTTAAATCAAGAAATGAAAGGTGTATTCCTAGGTTTTTCTCAGTAGGATAGTCTCCAAGCATCTGTTTTCAATCAACTGTTGCGATTCTACAGGTTCTTAAAAATGCTGAATGACTATTTTTGACTACCTGTACAAAATTTCAAAGAAAATAAATTGGCACAAAATATTTTCTCGAATTTAGTAGCTTAAACTATACAGTGTCATATATTTTTCAACATATTTTGCTGTGGCTTGGTATTGTGCCATTGTCAAACAGACTCTTGTTGATTTGTTTTTTTGTGTGTGAATTCAATTTATTGCTAACCAGATGTAGCCTCAAAGTTTTAAGTCCACCTGTTCTCAGATGCTGCTATCCCGGCATGTAGCCACTATAATGCCAGAGCTCCTGAGTGAGTACAGAAGTATTGACTAGCTTTCCACACCCACAAATAAATCCACACACAGTTCTATCTGATAGTGTTGAAAGGTAATCCCTTTTTTTCTCACATATCTTTGGTACAATATTTTCAATTTTCTGACTTCCATTATTCACAATCTACTGAATTAAACTATTTCATTTGTCAAATTTAAGTATGTTATTTATAAACACACACACATGTGCACACATACACTAGGGAGCAGAGACTTTTGGATATAAAAACAGAATAGAATCATCAAATATTTACCCAGTGTTGTGTCCTTTAAGCAAATATATTTAATTAAGGTAAATTGTAATTTGCTTATTAGAGATTTTGTAAATACTCTGGCCAAACACAAGGGTTAGAAGAGCAAACAAGACCGCTATTGCTGTTTTCATACCTGTCTTAAAATGCTGTACTTCATAATCAGGATAACACCAGTTACCCTTTTATGTATTTTCTAAATACTAATTTAGATTACCATTTTATGTATTTTTAAATATTAATTTACATAAACTTTTGAACTGTGTATGTTACTATTATACACATTTTACAGATAGGGATACTGGGCACATAGTAACTTGCCTGGTATCAGACTGCTAGTAATTTGTAGAGTCAAGTGTTTTTTTTTTAATTTTTAATGTTTATTTTTGAGAGAGAGAGAGAGAGAGAGAGAGAGAGCATGAGTGGGAAAGGGGCAGAGAGAGAGGGAGACACAGAATCAGAAGCAGGCTCCAGGCTCTGAGCTGTCAGCACAGAGCCCAACGCGGGGCTTGAACCCACAAACTGTGAGATCATGACCTGAGCTGAAGTAGGATACATAACTGACTGAGCCACCCAGGTGCCCCTGTAGGTACAAGTCTTAAATCCAGATCTCCTCCCAAGATCATGCTCTAATCACTATACTGTCCTATTCCTCCACAGTGAACTAGACATTAACTGACTTTGTGAAGACAAAATATGCAGCTACTATTTGTTTATACTTATTTTATGGTCAACAGTTGTAACTTCTCCCTTGAAAATATTCCATTTAAAATATGTTACTCTAACATGGTATTCATATGAAGAAATCAACTAAAATTTATTGAACTTTGAAGAGGTTGTAGTTTTACTGAGTACAATTACAGGTAAAGATTTTCACAGTTTGAGGGAGAAGTAAAAAAAAAAAAAAAGTTGAGATTGAACTTTGGCTTGTATCATAACCATGTGCAAATCAATTTGTGACCTTGACAAAATTATAACTTTTTTTGATCGTCACTTTGTTCTTAGGGATAAACCCATTAAAATCAAATAAAAAGGCATTAAACCCAGCTGTCAACATTATTTGCATGCTTCTAATTATGAGCAGAGGAATTGTTGTAACAAATGTAACCCTTTTTATGGCGATCCACACTGTAACTAAAAAATGTTATCCAATTCTTATGTAAAAAAATACATGTTTATAGTATAGCCCCATACAAAGTAAGTATTAACTTGTTTTGAAAGCATTGGAAAAATGTTAATTAAAATTAAACTGGAGTAGAAGTAAAACTATAGATAATATTTCTAAGAAACTAAATAATTCCCTCATTGTGAAAATAGTCCAAACTTAATTATAGTCTTCTCTGCTTTAGTGGCTGGTTGTTTTAGTTTGGACATTGATTTTAATTATGACCTTACCATTTCTGTCACACATAAGTTTCCTGGATCAGGCATAAAATATTTACCAGCTCCAGTTAAAAAGACAAGCATTCTTTGCAAATTTCAAATGCTAAATGTCCTTTTGTTTTGTCATTAGTTTGTCATAAATTCATACTCTGAATACTTAAACTCTAAGGATCTTCTCTAAATTTGGACATAGGTAAATCTCAGAAATTTCAGCAGGTTTCAAATAAGCATATCTCCTTATGGGACCAATGATATTCCCATAGAATTGTTCAGAGTAAGAGTCTTTATGAAGGCAAAGATACCATGTGTAGTTACAATAAAATTCCCATTTAATTATAATGTGACTCACTGTAAAATATGATATTAACATGTCAAGTCAATTTCATGCTCCCCTCTTCTCAGGCTATTTAGCACAACAAATTTCATGCTAATCAGTTTGAGCATTTAATGTCAAAGATGGAAATTTGGCATTTCTGCATATCTTATGAAACATATGTATGCATATATGTATTTCTGGTAAACGTAGTAATGCATTTCAGTTGAAATTAGCATTGATATTCAAGCATACTTTGATATTGTTATAATTTATATTTTAAAAGTAAATATTGTATTCATATTATTAAAATGCTATTATAATAAATAGAAAATATAAGACATAAATCATAAGGAAAACAAGAATGGAGAATTATAAACCAAAAGCTCAAAAACTTACCTTCACATGTTATAATGATTAATGACAATTATTTCTTATTTTTGCTTACAGCAGTTTATATTTTCTACAATGTGAATGTGTAATGAATTAATTTTATACAAATTCAAACCTTGTGAGCTAGATTTTAATTACTTAAGCCCAGACTTCAGAATGGACTCAGAAAATGCAAAATATAATACATGAGGCAGGTTCTGTTCTTCAACATGACCAACTAAGAGTCTACTAAATGATCTCTTCCACTGCAGAGAACAACTAAAATACCAGGTCATAACAAAAAGCAAGTGAATAAAGGTCCTGGAAATGAACAAAAGCGGACAGATTCTAGTGAGGATGCATATTTGTTTGAGGGTGAAGAGACATGAAGCTATGCATGTTTCCATCTCCTTGGCTTTTAGCTTAGTACCATGGACAGCAGTACAAACAGCTTCACAAAAGGGCACAAATCAAAATCTCATATTTTTTGGCTTGAGGAATGAGGAAAAAAAAACTAGAAAAGCATGATACTGAAGATAATAGGGGAAATACTTCAAGGCAAAAAATACAGAATAAAGATCCCCATGCTCTGTCCACTCACATCTCTGTCTAACCTCTGAGTCATGTATTTTTTTAATCAGAACAAAACAGTCCAACTAAAGACAAAATATATGAATGACAGAGGGGATGGAATATAATAAAAGAGTATGTACTTCAAACCTAGTCAACAGAATTGTATGTTAAAGTAAAAAAAATTCACTGAATACTTCTACTACTACTAATTATTATTTCTACAACCAGAAAGAGAAAATAATGGTAACTAATAATGTCCAGGATGAAATGCAAAATTACTCGAAGTATGGAAAGCCAAGGATACAATCCATCTACTAACATGAATAGAAAAACAACCAAGACTAGCCCTGAGAAGAAGCAGCCATTAGGTAAGAGATAGTTTCAAATGGTTCTTCTAACCATATTTAATTAATTAAAACAACATATGTGTTTTTTTTAATTGTTTTAGTGATTGTTTATTTTTGAGAGAGGGAGACAGGCTTGAACAGGGGATGAGCAGAGAGAGAGGGAGACACAGAATCCAAAGCAACTTCAGGCCCTGAGCTGTCAGCACAGAGCCTGACTTAGCTCAAACCCACAAATGGTGATATCATGGACCTGAGTGGAAGTTGGACACTTAACTGACTGAGCCACCCAGACGTCCCAACAGCATATGTTTTTAATACATCAAATCTTAGTGGAAAAGAAGGAACTCTTTGCAAAGGACCGAAACAATAAAAATAAGCAAATACAAATTCTAGAACTGGAGGTTGCAATTTCTGAAAAATATATTCCCTAGGTGGACTTAATGAAATGGACATAACAAAGTATAAACTGAAAATATATCAGAAGATATAATGCAAGGTGAAGAATATAGAGAAAAAATAATGAGTAAAAAATAATGAAAAACATGGACAGAATATCAAATGATCTCAATTGTCACCTGTATTTGTACTTGGAATAACAGAGGGAAGAGAACAATATTGAAAAAAATTTCAGAAAAATAATGGTCATAATTTTTTCCAACTTTTTATTTTTTTTATTTTTTTCAATATATGAAATTTATTGTCAAATTGGTTTCCATACAACACCCAGTGCTCATCCCAACAGGTGCCCTCCTCAATACCCATCACCCACCCTCCCCTCCCTCCCACCCCCATCAACCCTCAGTTTGTTCTCAGTTTTTAAGAGTCTCTTATCCTTTGGTTCTCTCCCACTCTAACCTCTTTTTTTTTTCTTCCCCTCTCCCATGGGTTTCTGTTAAGTTTCTCAGGATCCACATAAGAGTGAAAACATATGGTATCTGTCTTTCTATGTATGGCTTATTTCACTTAGCATAACACTCTCCAGTTCCATCCACATTGCTACAAAGGGCCATATTTCAATCTTTCTCATTGCCATGTAGTACTCCATTGTGTATATAAACCACAATTTCTTTATCCATTCATCAGTTGATGGACATTTAGGCTCTTTCCATAATTTGGCTATTGTGGAGAGTGCTGCTATAAACATTGGGGTACAAGTGCCCCTATGCATCAGTATTCCTGTACCCCTTGGGTAAATTCCTAGCAGTGCTATTGCTGGGTCATAGGGAAGGTCTATTTTTAATTTTCTGAGGAACCTCCACACTGTTTTCCAGAGCGGCTGTACCAGTTTGCATTCCCACCAACCGTGCAAGAGGGTTCCCATTTCTCCACATCCTCTCCAGCATCTATAGTCTCCTGATTTGTTCATTTTGGCCACTCTGATTGGCGTGAGGTGATATCTGAGTGTGGTTTTGATTTGTATTTCCCTGATGAGGAGCGACGTTGAGCATCTTTTCATGTGCCTGTTGGCCATCCAGATATCTTCTTTAGAGAAGTGTCTATTCATGTTTTCTGCCCATTTCTTCACTGGGTTATTTGTTTTTGGGTGTGGAGTTTGGTGAGCTCTTTATAGATTTTGGTTACGAGCCCTTTGTCCGATATGTCATTTGCCAATATCTTTTCCCATTCCGTTGGTTGCCTTTTAGTTTTGTTGGTTATTTCCTTTGCTGTGCAGAAGTTTTTATCTTCATAAGGCCCCAGTAGTTCATTTTTGCTTTTAATTCCCCTGCCTTTGGGGATGTGTCAAGTAAGAGATTGCTACGGCTGAGGTCAGAGAGGTCTTTTCCTGCTTTCTCCTCTAGGGTTTTGATGGTTTCCTGTCTCACATTCAGGTCCTGTATCCATTTTGAGTTTATTTTTGTGAATGGTGTCAGAAAGTGGTCTAGTTTCAATCTTCTGCATGTTGCTGTCCAGTTCTCCCAGCACCATTTGTTAAAGAGACTGTCTTTTTTCCATTGAATGTTCTTTCCTGCTTTGTCAAAGATTAGTTGGCCATATGTTTGTGGGTCTAGTTCTGGGGTTTCTATTCTATTCCCTCGGTCTATGTGTCTGTTTTTGTGCCAATACCATGCTGTCTTGATGATTACAGCTTTGTAGTAGAGGCTAAAGTCTGGGATTGTGATGCCTCCTGCTTTGGTCTTCTTTTTCAAAATTACTTTGGCTAGTCGGGGCCTTTTGTGGTTCCATATGAATTTTAGGATTGCTTGTTCTAGTTTCAAGAAGAATGCTGGTGCAATTTTGATTGGGATTGCATTGCATATGTATATAGCTTTGGGTAGTATTGACATTTTGACAATATTTATTCTTCCAATCCTTGAGCACGGAATGTTTTTCCATTTCTTTATATCTTCTTCAATTTCCTTCATAAGCTTTCTATAGTTTTCAGCATACAGATCTTGTACATCATTGGTTAGATTTATCCCTAGGTATTTTTTGCTTCATGGTGCAATTGGGAATGGGAATATTTTCTTTATTTGTCTTTCTGTTGCTTCATTATTAGTGCATAAGAATGCAACTGATTTCTGTACATTGATTTGTATCCTGCAACTTTTCTAAATTTATGTATCAGTTCTAGCAAAGTTTTGGTGGAGTCTATCGGGTTTTCCATGTATAATATCATGTCATCTGCAAAAAGTGAAAGCTTGACTTAATCTTTGCCAATTTGGATATCTTTGATTTCCTTTTTTGTCTGATTGCTGATGCTAGAACTTCCAACACTATGTTAAACAACAGAGGTGAGAGTGGACATCCCTGTCGTGTTCCTGATCTCAGGGGGAAAGCTCTCAGTTTCTCCCCATTGAGGATGATGTTAGCTGTGGGCTTTTCATAAATAGCTTTTATGATGTTTAAGTATGTTCCTCCTATCCCAACTTTCTCGAGGGTTTTTATTAACAAAAGTTGCTGAATTTTGTCAAATGCCTTTCTGCGTCGATTGACAGGATCGTATGGTTCTTATCTTTTCTTTTATTAATGTGATGTATCACATTGATTGATTTGAGAATGTTGAACCAGCCCTGCATCCCAGGAATGAATCCCACTTGATCATGGTGAATAATTCTTTTTATATGCTGTTGAATTCGATTTGCTAGTATCTTATTGAGAATTTTAGCATCCATATTCATCAGGGATATTGGCCTGTAGTCTTTTTTTTACTAGGTCTCTGTCTGGTTTGGGAATCAAAGTAATGCTGGCTTCATAGAATGAGTCTGGACGTTTTCCTTCCCTTTCTATTTTTTGGAATAGCTTGAGAATGATAGGTATTATCTCTGCTTTAAATATCTGGTAGAACTCCCCTGGGAAGCCATCTGGTCCTGGACTGTTGTTTGTTGGGAAATTTTTGATGACTGATTCAATTTCTTCGCTGGTTATGGGTCTGTTCAAGGTTTCTATTTCCTCCTGATTGAGTTTTGGAAGCGTCTGGGTGCGTAGGAATTTGTCCATTACTTCCAGGTTGTCCAGTTTGTTGGCATATAATTTTTCATAGTATTCCCTGATAATTGCTTGTATCTCTGAGGGATTGGTTGTAATAATTCCATTTTCATTCATGATTTTATCTATTTGGGTCATCTCCCTTTTCTTTTTGAGAAGCCTGGCTAGAGGTTTATCAATTTTGTTTATTTTTCAAAAAACCAACTCTTGGTTTCATTGATCTGTTGTACAGTTTTTTTTAGATTCTATATTGTTTATTTCTGCTCTGATCTTTATTGTTTCTCTTCTTCTGCTTGGTTTAGGCTGTCTTTGCTGTTCTGCTTCTATTTACTTTAGGTGTGCTGTTAGATTTTGTATTTGGGATTTTTCTTGTTTCTTGAGATAGGTCTGGATTGCAATGTCTTTTCCTCTCAGGACTGCCTTCGCTGCATCCCAAAGCGTTTGGATTGTTGTGTTTTCATTTTCATTTGTTTCCATATATTTTTTAATTTCTTCTCTAATTGCCTAGTTGACCCATTCATTCTTTAGTAGGATGTTCTTTAACCTCCATGCTTTTGGAGGTTTTCCAGACTTTTTCCTGTGGTTGATTTCAAGCTTCATAGCATTGTGATCTGAAAGTATGCATGGTATGATTTCAATTCTTCTATACTTATGAAGGGCTGTTTTGTGACCCAGTATATGATCTATCTTGGAGAATGTTCCATGTGCACTTGAGAAGAAAGTATATTCTGTTGCTTTAGGATGAAGAGTTCTAAATATATCTGTCAAGTCCATCTGATCCAATGTATCATTCAGCGCCCTTGTTTCTTTATTGACCGTGTGTCTAGATGATCTATCCATTTCTGTAAGTGAGTGTTAAAGACCCCTGCAATTACCACATTCTTATCAATAAGGTTGCTTATGTTTGTGAGTAATTGTTTTATATATTTGGGGGCTCCGGTATTCGGCGCATAGACATTTATAATTGTTAGCTCTTCCTGATGGATAGACCCTGTGGTTATTATATAATGCCCTTCTTCATCTCTTGTTACAGCCTTTAATTTAAAGTCTTGTTTGTCTGATATAAGTATGGCTACTCCAGCTTTCTTTTGACTTCCACTGTCATGATAAATAGGTTTCCATCCCCTCACTCTCAATCTGAAAGTGTCCTCAGGTCTAAAATGAGTCTCTTGTAGACAGCACAGCAAAGAGATGGGTCTTTTTTTTTTTTTATCCATTCTGATACCCTATGTCTTTTGGTTGGAGTATTAATCCATTTACATTCAGTGTTATTATAGAAAGATATGGGTTTAGAGTCATTGTGATCTCCGTAGGTTTCATGCTTGTAGTGATGTCTCTGGTACTTTGTCTCACAGGATCCCCCTTAGGATCTCTTGTAGGGCTGGTTTAGTGGTGACAAATTCCTTCAGTTTTTGTTTGTTTGGGAAGACCTTTATCTCTCCTTCTATTCTAAATGGCAGACTTGCTGGATAAAGGATCCTCGGCTGCATATTTTTTCTGTTCATCACATTGAAGATCTCCTGCCATTCCTTTCTGGCCTGCCGAGTTTCAGTTGAGAGATCGGTCACGAGTCTGATAGGTCTCCCTTTATATGCTAGAGCATGTTTATCCCTAGCTGCTTTCAGAATTTTCTCTTTATCCTTGTATTTTGCCAGTTTCATTATGATATGTCATGCAGAAGATCGATTCAAGTTACGTCTGAAGGGAGTTCTCTGTGCCTCTTGGATTTCAATGCCTTTTTTCTTCCCCAGATCAGGGAAGTTCTCAGCTCTGATTTCTTCAGTTACACCTTCAGCACCTTTCCCTCTCTCTTCCTCCTCTGGAATACCAATTATGTGTAGATTATTTCTCTTTAGTGCATCACTTAGTTTTGTAATTTTCCCCTTATACTCCTGGATTTTTTTATCTTTTTTTCTCAGCTTCTTCTTTTTCCATAACTTTATCTTCTAGTTCACCTATTCTCTCCTCTGCCTCTTCAATCCAATCTGTGGTCGTCTCCATTTTATTTTGTAGCTCATTAATAGCATTTTTTAGCTCCTCCTGGCTATTCCTTAGTCCCTTGATCTCTGTAGCAAGAGGTTCTCTGCTGTCCTTTATACTGTTTTAAGCCCAGAGATTAATTTTATGACTATCATTCTAAATTCACTTTTTTTATATTGTTTAAATCATTTTTGATCATTAGCTGTCGTTATTTCCGGGACGTTTTTTTGAAGGGAATTCTTCTGTTTCATCATTTTGGATAGTCCCTGGAGTGGTGCAGGACTTCTGGGCACTTCCCCTGTGCTGTCTTGAATAACCTGTGATGGTGGGTGGGGCTGCAGTCAGACCTGATCTCTGCCCCCAGCCCACCACTGGGGCCAGTGTCTGACTGGTGTGTGCCTTCTCTTCCCCTCTTCTGGGGGGGGATTCACTGTGGGGTGGCGTCGCTCCTCTGGGCTACTTGCACACAGCCAGGCTTGTGGTGCTGGGGATCTGGTGTTTTAGCTAGGGTGGTTCGGCTAGGGGCACAGGGGCAGGAGGAGCAGGCTCAGCTCGCTTTTCCTTTGGAGATTCACTTCGGGAGGGGCCCTGTGGCACGGGGAGGAAGTCAGACCCGCCAGAGGGATGGGTCCGCAGAAGCACAGCGTTGGGTGTTTGTGCGGAGGGAGCAAGTTCCCTGGCAGGAACTGGTTCCCTTTGGGATTTTGGCTGGGGGATGGGCGAGGTAGATGGCGCTGGCTAGCGCTGTTGTTCCCCACCAACCTGAGCTCTGTCATCTGGGGGCTCAGCAACTCTCCCTCCCTTTGTCCTCCAGCCTTCCCGCTTTCTGAGCAGAGCTGTTAACTTATGACCTCCCAGATGCTAAGTCCCGCTTGCTGTAGGAACACACTCCGTCCGGCCCCTCCACTTTTGCCAGCCAGACTCGGGGGCTCTGCTTGGCCGGTGGGCGGCCCCTCCGTTCCGGCTCCCTCTCGCCAGTCCGTGGAGCCCGCACCACCTCTCTGCCCTTCCTACCCTCTTCTGTGGGCCTCTCCTCTGTGCTTGGCTCTGGAGACACCGTTCTGCTAATCCTCTGGCAGTTTTTGGGGTTATTTAGGCAGGTGTGGGTGGAATCTAAGCGATCTGCAGGACGCGGTGAGCTCAGCATCCTCCTATGCTGCCGTCTTTCCAGAAGCTTCCTTTCCAAATTTTTTAAAATAAATTTTCAGACACAAGAAGAATGCCAAGCAGAAGAAATATAAATATTTGTCTCTTGCTGAGATATATCATAGTCAAACTGTTGAAGGCCAAAAATATATAGCAAAGCTTGAAAGAAGCAAGAGAAAATAACATATTATGTCCAGGGTAACAATGATTCAGTTAATGACGGACCTGTGAGAACCCATGGTGATGGAAGATGGTGGAACAACTTAAAAAAAGCAAACAAGAAAACATGTGAACCCAGAATTCTATATCCAGAAAAAGTGTCATTCAAAACTGAAAGTAAAATTTATAAAAAAATAAAAGAGTAAAATTGATGAAAGTAAAATTGATAAGAGAATTCATCAAGACTAACCTGCACTAAAAGTAAGGTAATTTTTCATTCTAAATGTAATGACAGGGGAAAACTCATTTCCTCAGAAAAGACTGAACAACATAAGAAATGAAGTTTCTTTATTACTGCAAAAGTAAATTTTTTGCCTTTTCCCCTTCATTTATAAACTATATAATTGTTTCAGATGTGTTTTGAACTAGATATATCAAAATATGTAGCAAATAGCCAAATCCATGCATAAAGGGAAATTTATAATTTTAAATGCCTATATTGGAAACAGATAAAAGTCACAATAAGTTTACAAAATAATACTTTAAAATAAAGAAAAGAAAATATTAAGGAAAAAAGCAGAAGTATAATGAACAAAAATGCAGAAAGAAAGAGCACAAATAAATAGAAACAAATATCAATAGGAAACAAAAAACAGTGAAAGCATAACCTGGTTCCTTGAAAAAATTATAAAAATAAAGCATATCTCTTTCTAGACTTATCAAGAGAAAGAGAGAGGAGACACAAATTTCCTAAATCAGAAATTACATAAAGGACATCACTTTCAAATTTTCAGAAAATTAAATAATAAAAAGGAAAAATTATGAAGTATTTTATGCCAATAAATTTGACAGCCTAAATGAAATAGATATTTTTAGAAAAACAAATTACTTATCCTGACTTGCTCTCCCCTCAAAAAAGAAAACTCCAAATAACGAAATTATATTTAAAATTAAAAATCTTTCGTGTTCCTGGCTGGCTCAGCTGGGTAAGCTTCTGACTCTTGATTTTGACTCAGGTTATAATCTTACTGCTTATGGGATTGAGTCCCACATCAGGCTCTGTGCTGACAGCATGGAGCCTGCTTGGGATTCTCTCTCCCTTTCTCTTTCTGCCCCTCCCCTACTCATGCATGCACCCATGCACCCGTTTTCTCTCTCTCTCTCTCTCTCTCTCTCTCTCTCTCCCTCTCCCCCAAAATAAATTCATAAACTTAAAAAGAGAATTAAAAGCCTTTCTACAAAGAAAACCATAGGTCCATATGTCTAAAGTATTTTTTATCAAATCTTTTAAAAAGAAATAATGCTAATATTTCAGTCTTTCAGATAATAGTGAAGTATGCATTATCTTAAATGCAAAACCAAAAACAAAGTGACAAACTAACGTTCCTTTTTTTTTTTTTTAATTTATTTAAAACTTTAAACTGTCAGCACTGGACCGGATATGGAACTGTGAGATCATGACCTGAGCTGAAGTTGGATGCTTAACCAACTGAGCCACCCAGATTCCCCCAAAACTAGTATTTCTTAATGGAAAGAAAAATAGTATTTCTAAATGGAAGAAAAATTGAAACTGACAACATATAAAACTGATAATACATAATGATGAATTGGGATTTACCTCAGGAAAGCAATATGTGTTAGCATCTTTAAATCAATAAGTGTAATACACCGTATAATTATGGTAGTATTTTGATGGGCTAGGTTGCATAAAGAATGTATTGTTAGATTTTAATATTGTAGTCAGGTTGATATATTTCCAATCTCAATCAAAACTATTTCTAATCATCAGTCCCCACACATGGGTACATTAAAGAACAGTTTTAGCTTATAGGTGTCCAAAATATTCATAAAATTGCTTTGTCTTTAAAACTAAGAACTTTGAAAGTGTAAAATATTTTAGAGTTAGAAATATTTCATATGACTAAGAATTACAATATCAAAGTTAAGAATGTCCATACTAAATATAGCAAAAATTCTAATTTCCTCAGGAAGGTGATGACAGATTAACTAAATCTTAGAATCTGTTTTGTAAAGTAAGTAGCATTATGTGTAAGTCAAGATGAATGATTATACCTTGTAGGCTACTCTTTCTGTAACTTTTACTAACCTTTTTTTTTATATTGAATTCTATAGACATTTAGTACTATTTTTTAAATTTTTATTTAAATTCTAGTACTTAACAGATAGTGTAATATTGGTTTCAGGAGTAGAATTTAGTGATTCACCACTTATATAAAATACCCAGCACTCATCACAAGTGCCCTCCTTAATCCTCATCACCCATTTAGCCTCTTTTATTAACTTCATATCCCATTAACTGATTCGTAGACTTACCAAGAGTTATTTGTGTGTATTTACAAATCTATTTATTCCTGATACAATTGTCAATTACCACTATATAATTATATTAAATATACAAACCAATGAAATATGTGTGACCATTTTTAAGTTCTTGGATTTATTAAAAAAATTTAGTGCATTGGAAGGTGAAAAAGTTGTTTTTTAAGAAAATGTTTCTAGTGAATTAGGAATTTGATATAAAATAACTTTAAGTAATAATTGAATATTAAAATGTAAAAAGAAATGTATTAGAAGCTTCACAAATTATGCTTTTCTGTATTTTAAATTTTTTCTAATGTTTGTTTATTTTTGAGAGAGAGACAGAGTGTGAGTGAGGGAGGGGATGCCAGAGAGAGAGGGAGACACAGAATCTGAAGAAGGCTCCAGGCTCTGAGCTGTCAGCACTGAGCCCGATGCTGGGCTCAAACTCACCTACCGTGGGATCATGATCTCAGCTGGAGTTGGACGCTCCTCCAACTGAGCTACCCAGGCACCCCTGTTTTTCTCTACTTTAAGAGACGTGAAAGAGACATGTCCCTATGTTGCTAGCGGTCTGGGAAAAAATGACAAAATCAAGATATAAATAGAGCATCCACACACACGTAATCTCTCATGAACACTGAAAAAGTGGCTAATAAGTACATACTTTTAAGGTAGAATTAGGCATATAAAGTATGCACTCATCATTTGTCATGATTCTTTACTTTCATTGGCTCATTGCAAGTCATGTCAAATTATGACTTTTAAACTAAATATTGGGGTGCCTGTGTGGGTTAGTTGCTTAAGCTTCGATTCTTGATTTCTGCTTAGGTCATGATCTCATGGTTCCTGAGTTCGAGCCCCGCATCAGGCTCTGCACTGACTTCACGGAGCCTGCTTGGGATTCTCTATCTCCCCCACCACTCAATCTCTACCTCTCTCTTTCAAAATAAATATTAAAAAATTAAAAATTAAATAAATAAAATTATTTAGCTTGGGTAGTTGAGTAAAATATTATGTATAGCTATATATTATCACTTAGAACTGCAACTAAGAACTTTAATATAATGTCAACAAACTGCAAAATAGTTGAAATTTAGGAGTTTTATTATTAAGTTTGTTACTTGCAAAGAACTTTAAATGTCATTTTATAGAGGCAGTATGTCTAGATGAGATTATTTGAAAATAAGATGTTTATGAACTATATTTTCACAATCCTACTTGCCATTTGAAGGTAAGTAATGGCTTTATTGAACTAAATATAATTTTATGAGTTCTTTTTATACATAAACCTTTCATATAAATATTTAATTATTATAGATTTCAAAGAAGAAAATGGACACAAAGATGTTCAGGATTGTCCTCAAATGCCTCAAATCAAAAAGACTTAAGTTTCTTGGGAATTAGATGCCATTTTGTTGAAAGTCAGTAAACATATTGAGAATGTACAGCCTTTCTGCTTCTGCAACGTTTGTATTAAAACAAAGTTTTCTAAATTATTGTACCCACCCAGTTACGACACTTCAAAAAGAGAGAGAAATGGAAGAAAACACAAAAGAAAACCTCCAAAGCCCTTTTTGAATGAAAACAATATTTCTTTATTCTTCCATTTAATTATATGCAAAGAGTATCATTTTGCAAAAACACCTGAGTCATACTAGTAAGAATCGTCTTGACTAGATCAAACAATTTTTAGTGAGCTCTAAAGACTGTGTCTCCTGGTTTTGTAGATGTCAGGCATTATAGAAGAAATTTCTATTTATTTGCATATAATGATGAGAGTCAATCGAAACTTGGGTAACAAATGTCACCATTTCTCTAATTATAGGAAAAGAAGTCTTGGTTTAGGTTTGTCGTTTTTAACATATATTAGCAACTATAGTAAACAATAAGTGAAAAGATCAGTATAATTTAATTTTTGTTAATACAGAAATATATAGACCTAGACACTTTAGAATGAATGAGTATATCTAATCACAACAGAAAGATAAGATGAAATCAGATTCCAAATCTAGTCAGTTTGATTTCAATGCCTACATTTATTAGATTACATTGAAGTGACTCTTATTAACTCTGGATAGAAAATTAATGGCAAGTTCATAAGTTAGGAACACTTATTATGGTTGCTAATTATCAATAATGTACTATAAAGTAAACAAAAAATCTAGTCATGTTGTTTAGTCTCCACCTGTAATTTGCTTAGGATATATTTCACTGTACATAGATTTCTTCCTGACATGGTAGATGAAGCTTCCTTCAACAGTGTCCTTAAACACCACAAAAATAAATATGAAATCCAAACTCATTGTCTAAAATAATAGTGCCAGGCAGAGTATGTGCTGAAAATAACTAGTTCCGGGCTGCAAATTGCTGCAGTTAGCTGAAAATAGGAATACTACAAATGATTTGGGGAAGACTGTAAGAATCCTTAACTAAAAATCATTTGTAAAGACAATATGAGATATTCATCAAGTCTTCTTGCATAAGACACACAGTGGCAAATTATACTGAAGAGCTTGATACATGGTATAATCCTTTGCTATATTTACAATATTATAAATATCCCTAGAAACCAAATAGAGTTTTGGTCTACATTTTCACATAAACAACCTTGTTTTAAGTTGAAAGTTGCTTGGTCAAACAGTATAATTCAAGAAATGTCAGAGCTAGCTTCTCATAAATGGCATACTTTAGACATTTTACTGAGGTTGACGCTGTTTAAATAGATTTAATTCCTTAGGAAAAACTGTTACTGACCAAATTCAACTTAGGCATCCATACATAGCAAGGATGAAATGTATTTATCGGTAGTGTCCTTTATTTTTCTTCTTCAAAATAGAATTAAAACTTCTCTGTAAAGGCATTTATTTCGGGCAGCTGAATAAGCTCATTGTATTTAATTCTTGAACAGTTAAAGTGAAGGATCTTCTAAGCCAAGTTGTTGAACAGCATGGAAGGCTAAACATATGAAGAGTGATTGCAGAAATATTCTGCAGGAAAGTCTCATTGCAGCTCTTTCTTCTAGCCTCTCACTACATTTGCTTAATGCATTTTTCCTCTGAGCGACATTTTCTAAAAACACATTTCCCATTTAGCAAGATACTATGTGCATAGCAGGAATATTGATGCTCGCTGTTCTATATACTAGGCAGAAAGTAACCCTTCTCCATGAGGCATGCTCTAAGGGCAGTTTGAAAGTGAACATCCCCAGTTTTTATGATTAAATAGTAATCATTTTAATAATATTATAATTTTGATAAGACTACAATGCTCTTCTTAAGTAAAAGCAATAAAAATAGATGAAAAGTATTTTGTAAACAAAAATTTTCAGACTATCATCATGCAGATGTGAGAATTTTAACAACAGAAAAACATTATATATTCCTATATTGTTCTCTTTTTATAGTCAAATTGATATAGAGCTAGAAGAATGGGTGGACGGAAGGGTGAATGAATGGAAATGATAGTGAAACAGACAGGTACATAAGATAGACAGATATATAGAGAAAGAGTGATAGGCAGGCAGACAAAATGGTCTTTATAAGAATGCAATACACATATATACTGAATAATATAAAAACAAATGTAATTTAACTTATATTAATGAAAATAAAATAATGCATTATTTTAAAGCATTGTGAATTAATATTTATGAAAATAGATGTTTCATATCTATTGCCTGAAAATCCTTTAACATTTAAAAGTAGTTATGAAAATAACACATTCTTTATATTGCATCTTCAAACTTTAACTTCCAACTGAAATCTTTCTCTCACTCAAAAAACAATAGTGCTTATACATTTTTTCATCACCTCATCTTTTACAAGTTCCATCTCAAATGTTCATATGTGTTTACTGCTTTTTTATTTTTTCTTGATATTTTTCTTCTCTGGACTTTATTATTTCTTATGATAAACCTCTTCTCTTTCATTTCCCTTATGCTATGGGCCTCCCCTTTTTCACCTATTATTTTTAAGCCCCTCTTGTTTTTTGTTTTTTTTGTTTTTGTTTTTGTGTTGTTGTCGTTGTTGTGTTGTTTTAGTTTACCTATCTTCAGTAATTTTGTTATTATATGTCCTGAGGTCATGTTTACTGTTATTATCCAGCTTGGGATTCTTTGAGCTTTCTGGATCTATGAGTTTATGGGTATTATGAAATTGTGAAATGATTTTTGTCATGATTTATTAACAAACTTTCCTTCCTCCCTCTAGCACTCCAATTAAGTGTACTTCTCAAGAGAAGTATTTTTTTTCTTTCTCTCCCTCTCTGCTTCAGTTTGTACTCATTTATCTCTTCTAAAGTGCCTCATCTACTGTTAGACCCATATAATAATTACTTTTAAAATCTTACAAATTCTGCTTTCACATCTAGAATTTTCATTTTTGTATTTTCTACTTTTCTCCACATTTTGTCCACATTTTCTTTTAAATCTGCCAGCTATATATATATATATATATATATATATATATATATATATATATATAAGCAGTTTAAAAGTCTTTGTTAGCTAAATCAGTCTTTTCTGGCATTTCTAGGTCTGACTTTTCCTAATGTCTTTGGGTGATATTTTTCTGTTTCTTTATATTGAATAACATTTTATTTTACTGAATACTGCTGAAATATTGCAGCCGTTTCATTGTTATACAATGGATTTTGCTGTCGTTCTTTAACAAGTTAAATTTTATGCAGGTATGTAAGAAATTGCACATCAGCTTTACACTTTCAATTCCCTTTTATAAGTTTTCTTAAGGTGCCACCCATTGGCCTATATTCTAAGGCTAGTTGAGCCCAATTATTGAGCCATGAACATTGTGGAATTTCCTCTGAGTACCTGGATTCTCAGTGCAGTCTCCTGATTCTGGCTAGAGTCTGATTGCAGTGTGCAAAATTGGGGATTTCTTCAGTTTAGATCTTCCTCGTATATTCTTACCAAGCCTTATGGAGTTTCTCTAAGCCCATAATCGATTTGTATTCAGCAAAGGCTCTAGAAACCTCATGTCTATTCTGGAGTTATTTCTACAAAATTTCCTCCTGTTGATATTGTGCTCCACCATTTCTAGCTAATTAAGACAACACAATCTGGACCCTTCCTTCGTGACTCAGCAAGACTACTATGCTCTTCCTGAGTTCCCTTTTCCTGTGTATAATTCTGGAAAATGCTTCCAGGAAAACACCGAGGCAATCATAGGCTCACCTCAATTGTTTTATTTCTTCCATGGGTTACTTTCCCAGGCTACCTTTGGTCCAAGTAGGAAAATTACAGTTTCATACATTTTACGTACTTTTCTTGGTTTATGGTGGAAGAAATAAATAGTACGAGTTATATCAACATTGCCAGAACTCGAAGTGACATTTTGTTTTTAAACTCTTCATTTTCATATAAGCATTTAAGACTATAAACTTGATTTTCCCTGGTTAATTCTGTAGACAAATTTTGATATGTTGTAATGCAAATTCAATTTACAGTAAATGTCTACTGTGATTTGTTCTTTGATCTTTGGTTATTTAACAGTAAGTTTTTTAATTTCTAAAAATTTGAGAGTTAAAAAGAATCTTGTTGTTACTGATTTTTAATTCAATTACCTGTGGTCAGAAAACATGCTTTTGCATAGTTTCAATCTTCCAAAATTTGATGTTATGCATTCAGTCCTGAACATGGTCGATCTTGGTGAAAACTCCACGGGTGGTTAAAAAGAAGACACATTCTGAAGTTGTGGTGTATATTTTTCTGTCAATTAGATAAAAATTATTTGATGGTGATACACAAATTCTTTTTAGCCTTATTTGTTGCATTTATTTGTTTTGCCACTTTCTCTCAGTTATCAAAATCCACAATTATAATTATAGTTTGGTTTATGTTTCTCTTGGGTTGTTCACTGTTCACTATGTGTATTTTCAACGCTCTAGCATCCCTGTTCCCCTCAGCCCCATAACACCTGCATTTGATATGCCTCATGTCTTGTCATTTGCATTCACAAATAAGTCCTTAGCAGAGACCCCAAAACTACTGCCACAAAAACTTGTGGAGCCTATCTTTATTTAGTTCCCTCTCTTCTAATGTTCTGCATCACAAATTCTCATTGTTTTAGAATTCCCATACTCTGATCTGTGGCTTTTTAGTTCAGAAGGACAACATTGTCCTTCTTGTATTCCACTTCCCTCTGCTGCAGTTGGAAAATTGTTCATGACAGTGCTGAGCTGTCTTAAGGCTCACTCACAGGTTCCTCTTACTTCAGAGATCACAGCCTTGTATTAACTGTTAGCCAATATCTAGGAAATGTCTCATATAATTACAATTGTTTACACAGGAAAAGGTATCATTTACTCTTATAAGTCACTGTGTCATGACCTAAATAAAAATCCTCTTTTATTACATTTGAAGTTGCATAATTTCACCAAATATTAATAGATTTAATGAATTCTTTCAATCTGAAGATCATTTCTTCTTTTGGTTAAGAAACAATTTCTTCAGGGATGCCTGAGTAGCTCAGTTGGTTAACCATCTGACTTTGGCTCAGGTCATGATCTCACAGCTTGTGGGTTCAAGCCCCACGTTGGGCTCTGTGGTGACGGCTCTGATCCTGGAGCATGCTTTGGATTCTGTGTCTCCCTCCCTCTGCACTCCTCCCTTACTTGTGCTCTTTGTCTCTCTCTCTCTCAAAAATAAATAAACATTAAAAAATTTAAAGAAATAATTTCTTCATTTTGAAACATCTGTTCTTTTGTCAAGATCCCTAATACAACAAAGAACTTGTTTTTATTTTATTTGTGTTACCTTCTATACATAATTTTCTATTTTTCTCTATTGTTCATGTTTACCGTATTTGTTTTTACTTTTACTCATAATTAACAAGACCTGTTTTGACTTCCATTAATCTAAAGTAGAAGAAGCATTTTAGAAACATTTCCAACATATCTAAAATCTGCTATTTCCCCCTTCAGATCATTACTTGAGAGCAGTGTACTGTATTTCTAATTGGCCTTTATATTATCTGACAGCACAGAAGCAAAAAAGTAAATTCACCTGGATTCTTAATAGATACAGATTCTTGATGTGAAAGAAACTATATGGACAGTCATTTTCGTTCCATATGAATGTGATTCCCCTTTATTCAATTTTGTTTAAATCCTCATGCCAGATTTCACTCCATCTGTTCAGGGATATTTTGTATCTATATGCAATTGCATTCTTTTCCTAATTCACTGGGAATCCCTACTATCTTTGATTTAGAAATACTCTCAATTCCAATTATTTGTTTTTCCTTTTTCACTAGTCTCTCCCTAGAAAGTACACACCTTTAAATGAACAGCAGGTAAATAATGCATTACATTTTGGTTTGGGGCCATTGTTTATTAAACTGTAACAAGGCAAGGACATTATTGCCTTCTTAGGCTGCCACCTTCCCTAGTAGTTCTGTCACATTTAGCTTTTCTTTAGTTTTCAGTTTTTATAAGTCTATTTATGATTGAAGATAATAGAACTTTGAATAATTAGGGACAAGGTACATTAGTCTTGTCTTTATAATATCCATGTGGAAGGACAGAAAATTGTCATTGTAATGGTATAATTTGGCAGTTAATAAGTTTTTGTTATGTTTGTGGTCTCAAAAAGAAAATTTTTACTACTTTTTATCTGCTCCCATATATTTTTTCTTTGTCCAAATTAGTGATAATGGTAAGATCAGAATTTTGCAGTTATATTTCTCTTCATAATAATAGTTGTTGGTTCATAAATGCTGTTTGTTTTCCTAGAATATTCTGATATCTTTCCCCAGTAACCATCTTCAGAGAATATATAGCATAAACATATTTTGCCACTTTCATTTTTTTAAATGTTCTATTCTGATTTGTTTTTGTGTGTGTGTCATTTCTTTTGCTATTTTTTTTAACTTGAGAGAGAGAAAAAAGGCATGCATTTGAGCAGAGGAGGGGCAAAGGAAGAGAGAGAGAAAATCTTAAGCAGGCTCCATACTCAGTGTTGAGCCCAACATGGGGCTCACTCTCATGACCATGAAATCATGACCTGAGCTGAAATCAAAAGTCAGGCACTCAGCTGGCTGAGCCACCCAGGCACCCATCTTTTGCTATTTTTATTTATTTTTTCTTTTATTAAGAGGTCTACCAGATAACTTTGGTTTGATATTTTAAACTCAATCACCTTTATAAATATTCTTCTAGAGCCAGTTTATAAATATTGAAAACTCATAGTATTTATTATAATTCCTTTTGAAATTTTCATTAGGTAACAAAAACCCAATAAAATGACAAAAATTTACACATTTACAACTTAATTGAGTTTCAAAAGGATAAGCCATATTTTGTAGAATGTTTTCCAATTTTCAATTCTTTTTAATCCATATTTTCTAAATATGTGATATGTCCAAAATCTAAGATATTTTTTACTTCTGTAATATTCATAATACATTGACAATTCTATTATTTTTTACAAATAAGATTTATTTTCATACTTTCCTATAGAGAGATCATCAAGCAAAATTGAAATAACTTATTTGCAATTTTATAATACAACTTTCTCATTATATAGACCTCATTTAAGATATAGAAAACTTCCTTTTTCTAAATTATTATTTTGTGTATAATTTATTATCTTGATAAATTATCTTTTGATAAATCAAAAGAGAAAGATGAGGGGTACCTAGGTGGCTCAGTTGGTTAAGCATTAGACTTCAGCTCTGGTCATAATCCCATGGTCTGTGAGTTTGAGTCTGCATTGGGCTCTCTGCTGTCAGGACAGAGCGTGCTTCAGATTCTCTGTCATCCCCTCTCTCTCTGCCCCTCCTCTATTCTCTCTCTCAAAAATTAATAAACATTTAAAAGCTTATAAAAAAAAAGATGAAAGAGGAATGAATATTTTATTTCTCCTATGATAGAATTCTAAAATAACCCCTGACACCTGATATCCTTGTATAATCCCTTCCCCCTAAAGGAATGTGAAACCTATGAACATGATGGAATTTCATTCCCACAATTATGTTACATCATATGGTAAACAAATATTTTTCAGATTTAATTAAGTTCTATAATCAGGTGACTTTGCGTTAATCAAAACATAACTCCTGATAGCCCTGACTTAATCAGATAAATCCTTAATAGAGGCAAAAAGTAGCTGAAGAGCTTTGCTATTGGTCTTTAAGAAGCAAATTGCTATGTTGCAGAGAGGGTCATATGGCGGGGTAACCTCTATTTACTGGTATCCCCACATGTAGACTTAACGAATGAACAGCCACTGAAAGGCTGTTTATCAACAGCCACTGAGTTTGAAAGAAGGTTCCAATCTCAGCAGACACTGCAGCCCTAGACAGGGCTTTCAGTTCAGCATGATGACACTCTGAGCATAGGACCCAACTAACCCATTCCTAGAATCTTGATCCAGGGAAACTTTGAGATAATAAATAAGGTAGTTTTGTTGTTACTGTTGCTCTTATTGTTTACCCACAAAGCTGTGCCATTTTGTCCATAGCAATAGAAAATGAATACAGTTTTGGCAAATACACACTTGTTGTACACTGATGCCTTAAATCCATCTGCAATTCCAACCTCTCCAAGAAGCTCCAATCATATTTTTGCCAGCATCTCAAAAACCCTTTAAATTCCCTATCTATGACTCTTTATTTGTAATAGTTCAATATAGCAGGTTTTCCTTTTTTTCTCGAAAACCAATTCTTCTAGTTTTTTATTAGTGATACAATTTTTTTTCTTATCCCCTGGGCTAAAACTGTATAATTTCTCTGCTGCAGCACAATCTTCATAATCACTTCACAAGTGTCAGCATCAAAAGCCTTATGTCTCCACTCTTGGCATCAACACGCTAAAGAATTCGAGTTGGGCACCCAAAGTGAAAGCAGGAAATTGTTTTATTAAAGCAACAGTGCACTCTCAGGTCAGAGGCGGAATGTTCCTAGGAGTGGAAGCAGCCCCTAAGTTGTTTTGGGATTGGATATTATGGGGTCTCTATGGGCTGAGAGGAACTGTGAGGTATAGTGGGGTGGCCTCTAATGAAGACTACTGCCAGTCTTTTGGGATACCCCTTCTACGTGTTGGGAGGGGTGGTTTTTGACACTACAAGGTTTATACCTGAACCGTCATGGCAGCCCTTCTCCATGGGAACTGTGGAGGATATAACTTCAATGTAAATGTATTATAATGAGTCTAGCGTTGAACCTGGGGCAGGATGGAAGAGAAGAGTGGTTTCTGGTCTGTCAACCCCAAGGTGTTGGTAGCCACAAGGTCAGGATGTTGTGCCCTGGGCTTCTAATGTGTGACCTATATCACCATCCTTGCTTCCAGCTCCATGTCTAACTAACTGCCTGGTCTGTCACAAGTATTTATTAAGATTATATTTCCAAACACTGTGGCATTATCTAGGTTAATGCAAAAGAAGCATATAACTGTTTTTATAAAACTGCTTTTTTATAAAACACTTCATACTTACATCATCAAATTTTGATCCTCAAGAGACCAAGTCTTGTTCCTAGTGTACAGATAAAGAAAATTGAAGCAGAGAGATTTAAGTGATCTCTTAAAGATCAAGATATAGTAATTAACAGAATTAGGAATAGAAATTAAGTATTTTAACCCCAGGCTCAGTGATCTTTTTGTCACACGTTGTTCTATATCAAGGAGGAGGGTTACCTAGCCTATACCCTTTCTGTCACCCAGTTCTACATCAAGGAGGGTTATAGCCTGAGGGTTACCCAGATAGATTTGGGAGGCAGAGGACACGGCTTGAACTCAGATCAGATGATTTGCTACCTCTATTTCACTGAGCAATTTACCTATCTTACTTATGCCTCAATGTATTTTACCACTGAAGATGACTAATAATAGGAATGTATAGATTTTTATGATTAAATTAACTCTGTACGCAACACTCTGATGTAACTTGTTATATAGTATCGAGAGGCTCAGTATAGGCTCCTAATGTCTTTGCAGTATCTCCAAATGTCATTTTTGAATCTTCATGGACTCTGCAGAGGATCTAGTTCTTGTTGAAATCACTCACACTTGCAGACTTCATGCAAAAAAATCATATTATTGCTACTTAGTTTTCTCGAAACAATACTAGGAAAACACAATTAACAGAGAATTTGAGTAACATCTGATGTGGGATCAAATGTTGGATATCATTCGTTGTATATGTGGTAGAACAATTCACTTGTTCTGTTTATTAATCACTGTTCTCAGCTTCACTGTAAATTACATTCACTGTCTATATTTTCAAATTATAATTCTGTGTCCCCTCCTGGATAATTGGATACAGTCAGGAACACTGAGTTTATTATTCTATATTAGGCATTTAGGATAAATTCATCTTTATCCTCAAATTAAGACAACCTAGACATATCATCTCTATAGTAACTGAACAATTGAGTAAAGATTATTTTAGTTGAAAGTATCATCAGCCCCCTTCAAATAATCTCAAGCAGAAACAAACATTTATCAAAGGACACGTTAAGATCCAACTTGAAAAAGAGAGAGAGAGAGAGAAGGAAATTTAACTAGACCTTGAAGTTATTGAAACTAAGGAGAGAAAGATTGTCAGGAACCAGGCAGTCTCTTTTCTATTTCTCCCAGATCTGCTTCTCTCTGCATAGGAAGATTCTAACCTCTGAATTAAATGCACACTGGTCATTCACTGTTATTGTTGCTATTATTTGTTTATATGCACCGGGTTATCAATAAAAGAGTTCATGACTTGGCCTTCTGTTCAAGCAGGAATTATATATGGCAGTCGTTGTCGCTCTTGTATTCCTTGGTTGATAAAGATGATAACGGCCTGTGGAATGGGCACTTAAAAGATGTCCCTATGCTTTTCTATAAGTCAAACTTTCTAATTCTTGACATTTTTGTCACTGGCATAGTTTTGAGTTGTGTGTATATACACATGTTAGTGCTAAATTTAGTGCTAAAAAGATCTCACTTCTATTTTTATTCCCTGCCGCAACTCTTCCTTGCCGTTTCATCTCCAAAAAACCAGTAATTTTCAAGACTGTTGCTTGCTTCTCTAGTTTCAGATCCACCACTGCTTACAGCAAATCCCAGTAATTGTTACAGCATGAGAAACCAACTTTACTTAAATACACTGTCAAACGTTGGCTTGCGAGCACAATTTGTTCCAGAAACATGATTGTAACCCAAAGCACTTGTATATCAAGAACCATTGGCTCAGGGTGTCTTGCTGGCTCAGTTGTTAAGTGTCTAACTTCAGCTCAGGTCATAATCTCATGGTTCATGGGTTCGAGCTCCATGTCAGGCTCTGTGCTGATAGCTCTGAGCCCAGAGCCTACTCAGATTCTGTCTCCCTCTTTCTGCCCCTCTTCCACTCACACTCTATTTTTCTCTCTCTCTCTCAAAAACAAAATAAACATTAAAAAAATTTAAAAAATAAGAACCTTTGGCTCAGTTGTGATCATGTGACATTTGGCATCCTGTACTACTCATATTGCAAGATATCTCCCGTTCATCAAGTTAAAACTTATTAGAAATATATGCTTGTCTAACAACACTCACAGAACAAGTTACTCGCAAACCAAGGTCTTACTATATGCATTTTCAGTGACACTTTCCCAAAGGGTCTACTATAACTTTTTCTTTCATTGCCCTTGGTGATTTGGTCTTATCTAATAAATACTTTTTTTTTTTACCCTATTACTCCTCAGCATAGGAGTCCCTAATAAGTCCTTATGAAGGACATGTTCTTATGGAAACCTAATTCTCTTTTCACTAGGTGAAGATTTTGATACACTTTTTTTTTCTAATCCATTTTGTCTGCCTCAAATTCAAGTTCAAAGCTATTTTCTTTCATAAAATTAAAACATTTTTATATTTTAATTTATCCTCCGAAAAGTAATCTCTGGTTATTTAGGAAAAAGTAGACATAAACTAAATGATAAATGCTACATTTAAATATGTGGTAAAATACGACAAGCTATTAACTTTAAAAGCCCAGAAATAAACCTGCACGTAACTTATAACTTATTTTTTTCTCAGTTTTTCAGTCTTTTCCCTATATATAATCCTCTATAAATAAAAATGAGATTCAAAGCACACCCATTAAAATCTACATATTAACATAGTGGCAGTGCATATATGTACAAATGATTTAAATAATTTTATTGCCTATTTTATTACATTCAAGTCCCTTCCCTGGGAAATTGAGTTTTGTGTCAGTTACATGAAAAGCACATGTATAACATGATGTAAAATATTTAAAACTAACAAACAGCGACCACTGGTGTGTCATAAATCATGCATAAGTGGTATTTTATTAAAACAATGTATTATAATCAAAGTTACTGTTCTAACTTACATTTTCTTTCAAAATACTATTTTGTATTTGTTTCCAAAAAGAAAAAAGTATGCATCGTTTTAGCTTTATCAATGTTCCATACAAAATATTTTTAAAGGGCATCTGAAAACATTTTAAAATCTTATACCCAGAAAATTATTTTTCATTATTTTTCCGGTACCGGTTTATTTAAAATAATTAATTATTTTATTAAATGGTACTTTAGAATTATCTTAAGTTTGTTTATTTATTTTGAGAGAGAGACTACACACAATTAGGGGAGGGGAAGAGATAAGGAGAGACAGAATCCCAAGCAGGCTCCATGCCATCAGCGCAGAGCCAGATGTGAGGCTCGAACCAGGAACTGTGAGATCCTGACCTGAGCAGAGATCAAGAGTCAGCCACTTAGCCAATTGAGCACCCCCAGGCACCCCTAGACTTTTTAATTAAAACCCTTTAGGAACATTGAATGCAAATGTCTTATACATTTTCTGTTGTTTGGGTGTTGTTGTCGCTTTTAAAAATAGCTTCCTTTTATATTAGTTTTGTCACAAGAACAACCATCTCTTTGAAACAAAACAAAACAAACCTTTTCATCCAGATGGTATTGACATGGTCTAAGAGTCGAAGTTATTTCCTTTCCAAGCTTTCTTCAAACAGCTTTTAAGGGCTTCATTTAGAAGTTATCTTCTGGTTCCTTTTGGATTTAAACAGTTTTCCACTTCTGTATTAAACTCAGTGAAGTAGAATTTGTTTCATTTTGTTTTTGTTTTGGCTGCAAGATATTTGTGAACTAGATAATCCCATAATTATCTAATTTAAGTAGTTATTCTCATCATTATCTTTCATTTAAAGACTTGTCAATTCCTCATGTAACAGCCAGGGGAAAAAATGACTATTCAAGCCTAAAATCAGGCAATGATATGTTGATTTCTTTGCATTTTGTTACCTTGGCAGCAAGTAAATTTCTCTCAGAAGTATTGTTGAATATCTTAAAATTTATTATACCTAAAAATCTTACCAGCTCATTTTGAAGTACAAGCTTTTAAAAATCTGTGATTATAGTTTAATATTAGACCTAAAAGATTATAGTGTTGCTTTTCATAGAGGGTAGTTTTATCTCCCTAACATTTTCAACTTTATTTTATTTGAATTATTTATATTAATGTCTCTTTTATCCAGCTATTCAAAAAATTAACATAATATTACATATATTTTATGGGATTTCAAAGGTAGTAATTGAACTACATTTCTCCTGAAGTAACTAGCTGAGCTACCCTTAATGATGAAAATCTCTAATTTCAAATGTTCTAAGAATATGATGTAAAATGTGTATATACTTATGCACTCAAGTGCACATATACACAGAAAACACATTTATTTGCCCACATGTTAGGTAACTTTTTTTGTTACAAAAACATTTCTTCATCAATTTCCCACACATGCTCCAATGAGAATTAAGGAGGGAAAGTAAAATGGTAACAGTACCCCACTTCAATCCCTGGAAAACATATATTTTAAAGGGAAGCTTTCTAAAGCCTGTTAGTGTGGAAATCACAGCAGATTCTGTTACAGTATTTGCAATAGTAAGAAAAGAGTTACTGCTTTGAGGGTCTGATGAGTCCTCAGAGGTACATCTGAAAACAATGCCAGATGGTTGTAGAGGAGTTCATTCTAATGATACTTAGACAGTCAACTCTTCATTTTTCATCAACATGGCAATGCCCATCTGCATTCTATAAATTCTTTGACCTGGACCAACCCCATACCCTCATTTTTGTTGGTAACACTCAACTTTGTTTTGCCAAGGCAAGTCCAGGAAAAGGACAATTCAGGTGAAAATAAGCAAAAACTTGGTGCAAATAGTCGTGCATTGTGGATCTGATAAATCTATGTGTATATATAATGTACAATCTTGAGAATGACCCTTCTTGATGATGGGTACTTTCTCTAACCCTTACAACTCTTATCTGGTCAATTTCCTCAATGACAAGATACAGGATATCTTTACTAATATTTCATCATAATCATTTGTTTTGATGAAATCAGATAATAAATTCCAATCTACATTTTAATTCAGCTCAAGAAGCATTCATATCAGCCAAAATTACAGTGTAGATGCTACAAATGAATGTTCCCTTTCATTTATGCTGCTACTACAACTCTGGTCATTATAATCTATTAAACTGAAATATGAACATTTTCTAAATATTGAAATATTGCCCTGAAAGTGCAGTATAAATTTATTTTATCATTGCACTAAAATTTTTTCCTTATCCCATATGCCACATAGAGAGTGGTCAATTAATAGCATTGGACAAGCAAATGTCCTTTGTCTATATAAGAATATATATATTAAATAATTTTATACAAGTATATTTTCTCATTAATGATAGTCTTAATTGTTTTCTAGAAATGGCTTTTGTAGTAGCCTTGTAGAGAAATCATAACAAATAATATTTTCTGAGCATTACTTTGTATTCTCTATTTTGCTACATTTCTTTCTTTCATTTATTTGATTTCCCAAAGCATATAAAATCTTGATATTTGAAACATTATTTAAAATTATGTATAGGCTATCTCTTCTAATCCCACTGAATATTTTATCTTTGTTTGCTTATAACATATTTATTTTTTACACCTGTTGTTTGTATATCTAGTTCCTTTGTTTAAAAACTTAAAACACTTTAAGCCTATAATCTGGAACTTCTTTTATGACTCTCATAATAGTTGTCATAAGTGTTTTACATTTACTAAATGCCCAGTAAATGACTCCCCAAAGTTATGAAACATACAGCTTTTCAAAAGAGTGGTTAAGAGGTGAGGAGGTGTGGGGTGCCTAGGGGGCTCAGCTGGTCAAGCAACCAACTCTTGATTTCGGCTCAGGTCATGATCTAACAGTGGTGGGACAGAGGTGGAATTGAGACTGGCATTGGCTCCATGCTAAGCATGGAGCCTGCTTGGGACTCTCTCTCTTCCCTTCTCTCTACCCCTCCCTTACTCATTCACGTGTACACTCTCTCCTCCTCTCTCTCAAAGGTAAACAAGTAAACCTTGAAAAAAAAAGTGAAGAGTTGTATGATGTGAGGTGTGAGAATGAAAGTGGCAAGATGTGCAAGGTCCTTTAGGTCATAGTAAGAAATCTGGATTTTACTCTGTGCGGAATGGGAATCCACTGGTAGTTTGGAATAGGGGTGACATGATGTGATTTATGTGTTAGAAGAACATTAGGTATGGTTTAAGGACTACACTGTATTGGGGCAAGAGAATAGAAGGAAGTCCATTTAGTGGACTATTATCATTGCCCATGTAGAAAAGATAATAGTTTGATCCAGGTGGTAATTATGGAGTGGCTGGGAAATAGTTAGAATATGGACTTTTTATGAAAAAAGAAAACCTATTTAAAAGGGTGCAAAAATATTCGGCAAAATACAATACTGTTTTTTAAATATTTATGTATTTTGGAGCAGGAGGGAGGGGCACAGGGAATTAGAGGATTCCGAAGCAGGCCTCTGAAGCAGGCTCTGTACTGACGATAGAGAGCCCCATGCAGGGCTTGAACTCACAAACCGTAAGATCATGAACAGAAGTCCAAAGCTCAACCAATTGAGCCAGCTGGGAGCCTGCATGCTATTTTTTGATAAAAACACCCTACACACTAGATATAAAAGGAAACTTCCTCAACCTGATAAAGGACATCTGTGAAAAACCCACAGCTAAGACATATGTAATGGTCAAGACTGAAGCTTTTCCTCTCGGTCAGGAACAAAATAAGAATGTCTTCTCCGATACAAGGTTTTTTTTATTTTGTTTTTGGGTATTTTGCTGATAAAAATTTTCTGTAATTATACAGTGGTGATGGCTACATAACTTTGTGAATATACTAAAACCCACTAAATTGTGTAATTTGAAATGAATTTTATGGTATGTGAATTATATCTCCATTTTTAAAAATGGATATTTTTGAAAGTTAGTTTGCTTCCAGGATATGATAAAGGTAGAAGCCAACAAGAACTTCCAAGTTCTGACATAAACTGGCAAAATAGAACTGTCATTTACTAAATTCAGAAAAACTGAATTCTCACTATTACTATCATATAAAAAATTGTTTATATTTGTATTTTGTGGACAAAAATGGAGTTCAAAACATAAATTTGAGTTGACTGATGATGAAGTAGATTGATAATTTGGTGAATTTGATGGTCTCCTTTATTTATGAATTTATTTTTAATTGAGATAAAATTCACATAGTATAAAAATCACCTCATAAACCTACATTTCAGTGGTTACAATATATTCACAAAGCTGTGTAACTTTGTTATATAATTCCAGAACGTTTTTCTCATCCCAGTAAAGAGACCAAATACCCACTAGCAATCACTATCCATTCTGAATTCCTCCCCCACACAGTCTTTGCCCACCTTTAATCTACTATCTTTCTCTCTCAATTGGCTTGTTCTGAACATTTCATATTAATGGAATCATATAATATATGGTCTTCTGTGTTTGGATTCTTTCACTTAGCATAACGTTTTCAAGACACCTCCATGTCCTAGTAGGTATTTGCTACTTTTCATGGCTGAATTATATTCTCTTGCATGAATATACCACATATGTTTATACATTCATCAATTGATAGATGTTACTTTCACTTTTAGGCTGTTATGAATACTGCTATAAACATTCATGTATTAAGTTTTTGTGTAGACTTACATTTCCAACTTTCCTAGGCATATACCTATAAGTAGAACTGCTGGGTCATATGGCACTTTATGTTCATCTTTGTGAGGAATTGCCCAACTGTTTTACAAAGCAACTGAATCATTTTACATTCCTACCACCAATATATGAGGCTTTCACTTCTCACATGATTACCAAACTCTCTGTCTTCTGTCTTTTTAATTAAAGATTTTCTATGGTGTAAAAAGTGGTACGTCATTGAAGTTTTAAATTGCATTTGTCTAATTACTAACAATGTTGAGTGACTTTTTATACTTTTTGGTCATATATGTATAGAATTATATTAATATAGTTATGTTAATTATATTAAGTTATATTGATATGAACTGATTGACTCAATTATTAATATCATATATAATTATTATGACATTAACTAATACAATTATTTTAACTGTATATTAAATAATTGCCACATACTATGTGTATATGTGTATATTATATATGTGTGTGTGTGTGTGTGTGTGTGTGTATGGCATGGCTATTGAAACCCTTTGCCCTTTTCTTATTAAATGAATTTGCCATGTCACATTGTATAAGCTTAAGGTGTACAGCCTGTTACTTCAATACACTGATATGTTATGATTGCCAATACAGTGATATTTATCATATTACATAATTATATTTTCTCTATGTGTTATATTGTACTTTAGGTCCTTATTTTTTTTTTACTACATGTTATAAGTCTGTACCCTTAAATACTATCACTCTCATCCTCCACCCTCACTCCCTGGTAAACACAACTTTTACATTTTTAGATTCCACCTGTAAGCAAAATCATAAGTACTTACCTTTCTCTGTCTGACTTATCTTGCTTAGCATAATGCATTCAAGGTCCATTCATATTGTCACAAATGGGAGGATATCTTCCTTTCTCATAGCTGAATAATATTCATTATACATATATACCATATCTTTTTTATCCACTCATCTATTGATGAGTGGATATAATTTTCCATATCTCAGTCACTGTGAATAATGTTGCAATATACATGGGAAAACACTTACTTCATAGAAATCCTGTTTTTGTTTCCTTTAAGTAAATGCTCAGAAGCATAATTGCTGGATCATACAGTAGATCTACTTTTAATTTTTTTTTAATTTTTAATTGTTTGAGGAACCTCCATATTGTTTTCCATAGTGGCCTTGCCATTTTACATTGCTGCCAACAACACATAAGGTTTCCCTTCACCATACCCTCACCAGTACCTGTTGTCTCTATCTTCTTGATGATAGCCATTCTAGTAAATATGAGGTGATATCTCATTGTGGTTTTGATTTGTATTGCACTGATGATTAATGATGTTTAGCATCTTATCATGCATCTGTTGACCATCTAGTTCTTATGCCCATTTAAAAAAAAATAATGTTCATTTATTTTTGAGAGAGACAGTGTGTGAGCAGAGGAGGGGTAGAGAGAGAGAGGGAGACACAGAATTTGAAGCAGGCTCCAGGCTCTGGGCTCTCAGCACAGAGCCTGACGCGGGGCTGGAACCCATGAGCTGTGAGATCATGATCTGAGCTGAAGTCTGATGCCCAAGTGTCTGACAGGCGCCCTTCTTCTGACCATTTTTAAAACGGATTGTTTTGTTGTTGTTTTTGACTGAGGTCCATATATATTGTGACTGTCAACCCCTATCTGATATATGGTTTGTAAAAATTCTCACACTCTGTTGGTTGTCTTTTTTTTATTTTTAAATTTTCTATCTTTTTTTTATTTTATTTATCCTTATCATCCTTATTATTGTTATTATTTTGCTGTGCAGAGTTTTTTAGTGTAATGTAGTCTCAGCTATTAATTTCTGATTTTGTTGTTTGTGCTTTTAGCATAATGTCCAAGAAAGCATTGTCAAGCCTAATATCAGTGAGCTTCTTCTCTACATTTTCTTCTGGGAGTTTTATGGTAGCAGGTCTTATATTTAATTTAAATTATTTTGAAATAATTTTTGTGAGTGGTGTGAGTTGGGGTCCAATTCCACTATTCTACAGGATTTCTCCAGTTTTCGAACACCACTTGTTGAAGAGATTATCCTTTTCCCATTAGGTATTTTTGGCTCCCTTGTTGAATATTTGTTGACCATATATGCTGAGGTTTGATTCTGCACTCTCTGTTCTGTTCCATTGGTAGGTGTGTCTGTTTTATGAAAGTACCATACTGCTTTTATTATTATAGATTTATTGTGTAGTTTAAAATCTGTAAGCATGATATTCCTCACTTTTTCTTTTTTCTCAGGATTGTTTTGGCTATATGGGATCTTTTGTCGTTCCACACAGATTTTAGTGTTTTTCTTGTATTTTGGTGAAGAATGCCTCACGTATTTTGAGGGGGATTGCACTGAAGCTGTACATGACTTCGTGTAGTATGGCCACTTTATCAATATTAATACTTCCCCATGAACATGAATGTGTTTTCCTTTGTGTCTTCTCCAATTTCTAACAGCAAAGTCTTGCAGTTTTTATTGTACAGATCTTTCACTCCCTTGGTTAAATTTATTTCTAAGTATTTTATTGTTTTTGATGCTATTGTGAATAGATAGTTTTCTTTGTTTCTTTTCCAGATGCTTCATCTGGAGTTAAAGAATGCAGTTCATAGAGTTAAAGAATGCAATTTCTGCATGTTGATTTTGTATCCTGCCACTTTATTGATATTAATTCCAACAGTGTTTTGACTTACTTTTTGGGATTTTCTATATACAAAATCATATTGTCAGCAAATCAGGAAATTTTACTTTTTCCTTTCTACTGCGGATGCTTTTATTTTTTTGTCTTGCCTAATTGCTCTGGCTTGGACTTCTAGTACCATAGTCAATGGTTGTAGTGAAAGTGGCCATCCTTGTCTTGTTCCTGATCTTAGGAAGGAACATTTTCAAATTTCCCCCACTGAGCATGTTAGCATTGGGTTTGTTGTATATGTCCTTTATTATATTCAGATGTGTTCCTTCTGTACCCAATCTATTCAGGCTTTTATCATGAAAGAATATGGTATTTTCACAATGCTTCTTCTGCATCTATTGATATAATGATGTAATTTATATCTTTCATTGTATTAATGTGATTTATTACATGTATTATTTTTGTATGTTGAATCATCCTTGCATCTCAGGGTTAAATCTCGCTTGGTCATGGTTTACAATCCTTTTAGTGTGTTCTTAAGTTGTTTTCAAATATTTTGTTGAAAATTTTTGCATCTATATTCATTAAGACTGTTGGTCTTATAGTTTTCTTGTAGTATCCTTATCTGGTTTGAGTATCAAAATAATACTGCTTTGTACAATGAGTTTGGAAATGTTCTCTCCTCCTTGATATTTTGGAAGAGTTTGAGGAGTATTGGTGTTAATTTATTAAATGTTTGGTGGAATTATCCAGTGACTCAATCTGGTTCTAAGAGTTTTCTGTGCTGGCAGTTTTTTGGTTAGCAATTTGATCTCTTTATTCATTACTCATCTGTTCAGATTTTATCTTTCTTCCTGATTCCGTTTTGGCAGGTTGTGTGTTTCTAGAAATGTATCCTTTTCTTCTGTGAAATTTCTTTCTTATGTAATTTTTTGCGCATAATTGTTCATAGTAGTCCTTATGATTCTATGTATTCCTGAAATATCAGTTGTAATGTCTCGTCTTTCATTTCTAATTTTATTTTTTGAATCTTCTCTTTCTTTTCTTAGTCAAGCTAAAGGTTTGTCAATTTCATTTATATTTTCAATAAACCAGCTCTTAGTTCTGTTGATCCTTTTTGTTGTTTTTCTGGTCTCTATTTCTTTTATTTGCACTCTGATCTTTATTATTTCCTTCCTTCTGTTAATTTGGAATAGTTGGTCTTTTTTTTTTTTCTAGTTTCTTGACGTGTAAATTTAGGGTTTTTTTTTTTATTTGAGATCTTTCTAATTTTGTAATATTTGAATGTATTCCTATAAACTTTCCTCTCAGAAGTGCTTTAGTTGCATCCCACAATATTTGTTTTATTATATTTCCATTTTTATTTGTCTCAAGATAATTTTTTGTTTCCTTTTTTTATTTCTCTTTTGACTCAGTGGTTGTTTAGAAGTGTGTATGTGTAGTTTCCACATATTTGTGTTATCTTCTCAGTTTCCTTTTGTTGTTGATTTCTAGTATTGTGCTCAGAAAAGATATGGTTTCAGTCATTTTAATTTGCTGAGATTTGATCTGTGATCTATCTTATGATGTATCTTGGAGTATGTTCCATGTGCACTTGGGAAGAAGGTATATGCTGCTGCTATTGGTTAGAATGTTCTTTATATGACTGTTAAGTCTGTTTGTTCTAAAATATGTTTCAAATTCAACCTTTCCATGTTGATTTTCATGGGCAATCTATTGCTGATAGTGAAGTATTGAATTGCCCTACCATTATTGTATTTTTTATTTCTCCCTTAACATCTGTTATTATTTGCTTAATATATTTTGATGCTCTGGTACTGGGAACATATATATTTATGATTGTTGTATATTTTTGATATATTCATCTTTTTTATCATTATATAATGGCCTTCTTATTTTCTTATTACCCTTTTTGGCTCAAAGTCTATTTTGTCTGATATAACTATGGCTTCTGTTGATTTCTTTTTGCTTGAAATATTATCTTCCATCTTTCACTTTGAGCCTAGTTGTCTTGAGAGCTGAAATGAGTCTCCTATAGGCCACACATATTTGGGTTTCATTTTTTTTATCCATCCAGCCTCTCTGTAACTTTGGACTGGTGAATTCATTTCATGTACATTTACGGCGATTCTTAGTATTTAAGGATTTACTACTGCCATTTTATCTTTTGTCTTCTGAGTATTTTGTCTTTCCATTGTTTGTTTTTCCTTCTGTTTCTGTTTATCTTTGTAAGTTGGTGGTGTGCCATAGTGATCTGCTCAGTTTACATTTTTTGTTGTTGTTTCATAACTCTGCTCTAGATTTTCTCCTTTGTTAATATGGAGTATACACAGGGGCGCCTGGGTGGCTCCATCCGTTGAGCGTCCGACTTTGGCTCAGGTCATGATCTCACAGTTCGTGAGTTCAAGCCTTGCCTTGGGGTCTGTGCTGACAGGTCAGAGCCTGGAGCCTGCTTCGGATTCTGTGTGTGTGTGTCTCTCTCTCTGCCCCTCCCTCACTTGCACTCAGTCTCTATCTTTCTCAAAAATAAATAAACATTAAAAAAGTTTAAAAAAAAACATGGAGTATACATAAAACATCTTATAGATAAAATAATCTTTTTATGCTGAGAGCAATTGATTTTCATTTGCTTAAAAAGGTTCTATTATTTTACCCTTTCCCTTTTATATTTTCTCATGTCACAAATTATCTCTTTTTATGCTATGATTTCATTGCCAAGTTGTAATAGCTATTGTTATTTTCAATGTGTTTTTCCTGTAAACTTTATGCTATAAATTAAGAGTTTAATATACTATTCTAAATATAGTTATAGTTTTCTAATTCTATTTATCACCTTAACTGGAAATTTGTGTACTTTTTTTTTCTTTAATCTCGAAAAGCTCCTTTCATCATGTGTTGTTAGAAGTCAGGTCTTGTGATGGCAATCTGCATCAGCTTTTGTCTGTCTGGGAAAGCCTTTATTTCTCCTTTAATTTGGGGGGATAACTTTGCTGAATAGAGTATTCTTGGCAGGTAGGGCTTTTTTTTTTTTTCATTTAATATGTTGAGTATATTATTTTGCTGTCTCAATGCATGTAGGGTTTCTGCAGGGTGGAGGAGGTGTCCCTCTATAGGTTACTGTCTTTATTTCTCTGGTGGCTTTTAGGGTTATTTATCATTGATATTTAACAGTTTTAATGTAATATGTCTTGGAGAAGATATTTTTGCATTGAAATAATAAGGTATTCTATTAGCTTCATGGACTTGTATATCCAGTTCCTTCCTTAGGTTTGGAAAATTCTCAGCTGTTACTGTTTTAAAGATATTCCTGCTCTCTCCTCCCTTTCTTCTTCTTCCAGTATACCCATTAAAATTATGTAGGCTCTTCTGATGGAGTCAAATAATTGTCACAGGATTTCTTCACTTTTGAAAATCTTAGTTCTCTCTCTTCTTAAGCCTGAAATCATTTTTATATTTCTATCCTCAAGCTCACTTATTCTCTTTTCCTTCTGATCTACCATACTTTCAGTACATTGTAATGCATCCTTCAACTTACTTATTGAGTTCTTCGGCTCCATAATTTGTTTGTTTCTTCTTTGGAATTTCAATATCTTTGAAAAAGGACTCCTTCTGTTCATTAATTTTACTCCTGAGATCCTTATATTGCCTTACTAAGTTTTCTTGTAGCTCTTAAATGTCTTCATTACAGCTGTTTTGAATTCTTTGTCAGTTTGTAATAATCCATGTTTTCAGATCCAGTTGCTGGAAATTGTCATTTTATTTTTGTAATATGATATTAGCATGATTTTCTGGTGTCTGAAGAAAATTGCCTCTGCTGCAGAATCTGAAATAGCAAAAACCTTTCTCACTTGGGCAAAGTTTGGCTTACTTTGATTCTAACAGTTCAACAGGTTGGTGATTAGAAGTCTGCCTTTTATTTGCCGGAGGGTGGCACTATAGCACAAGTTTTTGGTTTCATTTACCAGCACTGACTAGCTGCTAAGGTTGGAGTGTGTGTATAAAAATAAATAAATAAATAAATAAATACTGTGTGGAAGGTGAAGGTGGTAGCTAAGTGGGGGAAGCTATCTACTTAGCACTTGGGGGCATTTGATGTGCCCTTGGTCTGGTAGGTGGATCCTTTATTTTGAGTGGGTCATCTCAGAGGCCCATGGCAATCCTCTTGCCAGATTTCCTGGGCAGACTGTAGGAAATACTTTCCCTCAGTTCCCTTTATTTCCTCACTCTCGTCTCCCCTCAGGAGAGACTGTAGTCTCTCAACAGAACAATGGGTCCTTCCAACTACAGTACACATGGCTAGTCAGACCTGCACTCACCCCCGTCACCCTCTAACTTTTCTTCCAGAAAGGCCATATTGCCAGATTTGTCACTGCTTTCTCTCACGCTGCAGCTCCTCTGAAGTCGAATCCACCCATACCTTCAGGTGCATGGTGGATGGATCCCTTGGGTGTCCTGGTATCTTGGTATGCTGTGGAGAGGCACTCTTTTTTGGTTATGAATGTCCAATTCATTGTAAACTGAAAAGGAGAGAAAGTAGAAATGATTTATGCTGCCATGATGCTAACATCTCCATGTTTATTTTTAATTGGGCTATTTAATTGGGTTATTTGACTTTATCTTTTTTTGGTGAGAGTTCTTTATATATTCTGAATACTAGTCCTTTATCAAATATGATTTTCAAGTATTGTCCTCTATGTTGTAATCTATTTCTCTTGTTTTTTGAAATAGTTTTCATTTTGATTTATTTTTTTCTGATTGTTTTTCTTTTTATGTTTTAGGCTTTCATCAAAGCATTCTTCTCTAAATACATTATATTGGTTTCACAATCCACTAATGTAAGAGTATCTCCATTTTTACACACACACACACACACACACACACACAATAATTTTATAGAACACATTTAGAATGCTTTTGTTCATTAAGACCATCGTGAAAGTAAATATGCATAGAGACACACAGGATTAACATTATAAAATTTAAGGGGTCAGAGAGATGTGAAAGAAAGATTGAAGAGGACAAAGGACTCAAGTTAGTGATAACCAAGAGAAAATAATGTTCTAGAAGTCAAGCTGAGAGTTTCAATAAAAACACAACACTATCTGTGTCAAAATTTTGTCAAATTAGATGAGAACTTAGAAATAATCTTTCCTTTTCAGGTATTCATAATCACCACAATTAGCATGATTCCTTCAGTGGACTAGAGGCAAAAGAAAAAACAAAATATTAGCCATGGTGTCACATTTTCTTATTTTATAGCTTCACATAATATTTTGCTATTTTACCATGAATTCCCCTTGGAATTTTTAATGTTGCTAAATCAATAGGACCCCCCGCCCTTTTCTTTTCTTCTGTGTGGCAAAAGGAACTATTTTCAAGCTTGATGGGCATCATTTTGTTGGAAATTTTGTAGGAGGTCTATAACCAGTAACTTGCTTTGTGGCTTCTTTATTGTGATTAGCAATGGTGACACAAATGTAAACCAAACAGTATCATTTGTCAAAAACTAGTTCTTTCTAACTACCATAGGTTCCATTTTCATCATATGGAAAATCCATGAGTTACACCTAGTAATAAGCAATATTTATTTATCTTTGTATAAATCAAAGAAATAATATTTTGTAGGGACACGTAGTGGTAGGCTTTAGTCAAGTAAAAATTATAAAAACAAAACAACAAAAGAGAGCAAATCTGGTTGGTATTCTTGGGTCATATTCCTGTCTGTGGCACTGATCTATGTTTCTCTGCAGTGCCTCTCACTATGGAAGTTAGGCACTCGACAGAAATATTGAACTGTAAAAATAATAAATGGGTAGCGAAACTCCCTCCCTATCTTTAGTATATAGTGCCTGTGTCAAGTTGAGCACTGAAGGGATTGAGTTCCACAGGCTTGTGTAAAGGTAAAAGTTGGCTATGGCTGGTGAACTTTAATTCATGTATCATTTTTTAAACTATTTTCATGTCTCTTTTTCAACTACTTTGGGGAAAAGAACTACTGAGCAAATCATATAATAATTCCGTTATCTCTTCTTTTAAAGATTATTTATTTTAGCAAAGGAGATATAGTTATGCTGTTAATATCAATGGAAATAAAATAATACTTTATGATAAATATAGGCCTTTTAGTATTTAGATTTGAATATTACTGGCATTGAGAGTTTTCTGTTAGTATTACTTGCCAAACTTAAAGAGACTGTTTGCTCAAGTGCTCATGAAAAATAAAAAACAGGTAAACATGGTAAAACTTTTTGGAAAAGCAGAAGATGCACATTTTTTTTTTCAATGTGACATGAACTAATATGATTTTGGAAGCAGTAGTTAGAATCAAGATGAACATGATTGGCCAACTCTACCTAGCAACCAGACACAGGACAGCTTTAACTTTTGTATAAAATTCTGAGCCAAGCATAAATAAAAGAGGTCAGCTAGATGCGAGTAATCCATTAATAATTAATATAAGCTCTTCAGCAGCAGCATTTTTCCTCTATTAAGAGAATAGCATAGTGAGATAGAGTATTATAAGACCTAAGATTATTAACAAATGTAGGCAAAAATACTCATTTTCTATATCTGGTCTTTATACAGTGAAAAATCTAGTCTAGATCCCTCTAGGTTAAAAATCTGAGAACTACACAAATGACCTCTGTTAGTTTAATATTGATGATAGATAGATTTATGATTGGTTGGATATAATGCCTATTGAATTTTAATGATAATTTTAAGGCTGTTAGTATCACAAAAATAGAAATTCTAAAGAGACTCTAAAATATTCAAGTTGGACCATCAAAGAACATGTAATCATGTAAACAATATGGATTTGGAAGAGTAATAATTAAACACATCACCATGTAAATATGTGTGAGTCTCTATTTGCAACATTTGTTTTGCCTGGAGTTATAATTTGTAGCTTATTATTTAATAAGCTAAATTTTTAGCTTATTATTTAAATACCATGTGTTTCTGGTTTAATACCACGTACCAGGCACACCGTTAAAGATATTTCAGTCTCTAGTTCTCACAAAATCCTATGTTGTATTTGAAGACTTGGATATGCGCTTTTTATGGCCCAGACCCTGTATTAGGAGTAGAGTAATACAATAGTGCGCAAAAACAGACCTAGTCTTTACCCCGGTAAAGTCATCATTACAGTGGGCTAGGTAGAAATTAATGAAATGATAAAAAAAATTACCTGAGCCTTAAAGATTTGAAATCTCCTCAAGTTACACAGAGGAAAAACAGTCTATAACTACTGCATTATGATATAATTTCCACTTTCATGGATCATTCTGCTCATTGTATGGATAAAGAAAAATCCAGTTTCTCAACTATACAAATGTGTTATTTTAAAAGAAAATATTTGATATTCAGTCCCTCCATATCTAAAAGCATTAAAACATATTTTGCTAAATATCAGTACTTTTATTAAGGTTTAAATACAAATTCTTAAAGTTTGTCATACATTATAAAGAATTAGTATTTGATATTTGTAGCTGAGGAAATCGTTCACCGCCCCCTCCCAGTTTCACATAATAAAATAAATTTGAATTTATATATTTAACAATAAAGGCCAATCAACTTCAAATTTGTGTTAAAACAACCTAGCACATTCTGTTATTGTGATAATAAATAAGACACATTTTTTCAGTGGGTGAAGATAAAGTTTATTTCTCTATCATGTCAAAATTACATCTGGATCAAGATGTTCTCTAAGTATTCACTCTGTTTTCCAGGTTTTTTCTTGTGACACTATCATTACAAATGACATGATATGGACAGTTTTGCATGGGGTTTTGTGGTGAAGGTTAAGAGTAATGTTTTACTTCCTCCAATCACACTGGTCAAAACCTACTCACATGATTTTAACCTTACTATAAGTGAGTTTGGGCAATATATTCTTGTGTGTCTAGAAAGCGATACGTAACATAAAATTTGAGGCACAGTATTTCCATTTCAACTGAATGTTTTGGTAACAATAAGTATCAATTTTTACAAATTTATTTTATACACATTTTTATCACAGTAACAAAGAAATAACTATTTCACAGTCCTCTAATTATTTGGTATTTGTATTCTCAGTCAACCTGAAATAGTGGTCATGACACAATATTAGTGATTCTACGATGCAAAATAAATAGAGCTTAAATGAAGGAAGAAACACTGGCCACAGATAACATAGGTATATAGAACCTTCTGAAAGTACACTTAGTAGACAATGCACTAATCTGGCCACATATATCAGAACTGAAATATTCCAAAGTATTATGGTTTTGAGAAGAATGAATGAGCCAGAACAGCACAACTCTTAACAGAAGAACCAGCTACTTTGCCCAGCTTAATCCTCATTGGATGTGGAGCACATATATAGACTGTCCATCATTGTTTGATTTTGTTGTTACTGCTTTCATCCACAATTTTTTTCCACTGTGATTTATTACATATGCAATTTAATGGCATTGTCCCAGATGATGAAGTGGTTTTTTTTCTCTTTAATTTACATATGTCTAAAAAATGTCTAGTAAAATTTCTGAATGTAGAAGTATTTCAGATAATTTATATATAATTATATGTTAATAAAATACTCCAGATGGAAGTACAGAACAGGACTTAGATATTTGCCATTGATATTTGTAGTACTTGTTTAACCAGGCAATTCCAAATTTTATCCAGCTAAAAACTAGCTCTCCAAATTTCTTTTGAATAAAAACCAAGGTAACTGCAGTTCCAGGGGGAATCAAACTCAGAACCTTCTGTGTGTAAGGCAGATGTGTTAATCACTACATCATGGAACCTGAAGACCACTAAGTTAAAAATTAAATAGAATTTCCCGATAATTTTTATTAGTAATTTCCCTGAATGCATTTTAGGATAATAATGGCTATTTTAAGTGAATAGATAACTGATATGTTATTTTCATATTTCATTCATATTTACATTTGGCCATATAGTGCAATACCACATTGAAGATAAAACGTGTGACTAAAATTTATATACATCAAGATGGAAACAACTTAAGAATACAAAGTTTACTGAAAAACAGTTGCTTAATAATACATGAAAAATCATAATTTATATAAATTTGTAAAATATTTCATTGCAACATTGATATATGTAAAATGAGTATTATCCTGGTTACCTGAGCTTTATGGATGAACTTGGGAATGGACTCAGGATGAGCACTAAAGCAGGCTCTACATTTAACTGAATGTTTTATTTCCTAGGTATAAAAAAATAGTACACAACTTAATGAGTATAAATTGTAAATCATGGATAAACATTTCTTTGGTTTATTTTTTATACTTTTTCCGTATTTGAAAACCTCACCTTTTTCAGAAGAGAGTGTTGAAAGACACCCTTCCAAAAAATATTTACTCGTGAATTTATGAAAATATTTTTATGTAATACATGTTGGTACTAAAGGAACTTTGGTTAAATTCTTATATAACTACAGATCAAAAAAATGATCTTTGTTGAAGTAAAAAGCATTAACGTATTACAAACCCATTTCTAAGAATTCTGTCCAGTAAGTAGAAGTTTCAAGGTATCTCTGAGTCTACTGCCACAGACAATCAAGAGTATGAGGATGAGAAGGGTGTATTGAGTTTTGTGTATTTTAAGAGATTAAAGCTATTGAAGATGTAGCAACAAAAATTAGGACGAGCAAATAAGCTGACTTATTCTTACCATTAGATGAAAGAAACTAATTTAGTATGAATAGACTCTGTGGATTAAAGAGTAATGGAAGAGAAATATTTGGAAGACTTTTTATCTTTTAAAGTAGGTTGGAGCGAGAGTGTATTAACTGAGGTCAAAGAAAAGAGAAGTTGTCAGCCTTGCTAATTTTGAAGACAGGTCTTTGCTCCCTGAGAGAACAGCCATCTGGTGAAGAGATACTTTTTATCATATTACAATCCTTTAATTTAGTACCTTGCTCAGGAGTGTGAAGTTATTACTAACATTATGATTAATAATTCTGAACACCTATGAAGATTTGAGCATTGATATGTTAAGTAAAATACACATAGGTAAGACTGAGCAAAGGAAACTGTTATTATTTGCCTCAAAGACTTGAGGAGTACATGCGCACGAGTTTGTTTGTGTAAAACACTTGTATAATCTCTATTTTTCAGTTACATGAACTCAGGTTGTAAGATGTTAAAGACTCACATACAGAAACCTGCAGCGCTGCATGTAATTCTGGGTCTTGACTGATCAGGAAACCCACCCTCAAATCCACAGGTAATTTAATCAAAATCTGCTTAAAGACAATGTAAACAAAATTGAGGTGAGAAATTATGCTATAACTGAATGGATTAATATAAATGAAGAGGTATTCATCTTTATTTTTTAAGGTGCATTTTAGGTATAGCCAGATGTGGAAGAATGTGTCCTCTGGTATAAGACAGATTCATATCAGAATCCCTGAAAATAAATTTTCCATCTGAGTCTCAAATCTCAGGTTTGTAATCACTAAAATGGAGGATGTCAAACTTAACTAACATGATTGTAGTGAGATTTAAATGTATAAATATGTCACTCAACCTACATATAAGTAAAATTTAGCAAAACAGTAGAAAAAAAGAACATCAGTAAAACATTTATACTTAATTTTTTCCTCAAGATATTCTTGAGCCCTGATCCTCCTTAATATTTTTCTTTTTAAGGGTATTAGTCTAGATGTAAGGTTTGAGTCTTCACATTGCCTGCATTTTATCTGAAAATATAAGCCATTTTTAACCTAGCTATGGTATTTACATCTACAGCGTAAAAAAGTCTAAAAAACAAAAAAGCCAGGATTAGAAGAATTATGTTTTTAAGTAAACTTGTGCATTGATAATCTCACCTTTACTGTTAAATAGGAACTTTATAAACTTGTTTACAGATAAAGGAATCAGAAAACTGTGGTCTATTTCCTACTTTATCACTATTTCATTGTATGGGTACAAGCTACTAAATTATCCTTTCCCGATTTTTGGTTTTGCTATATATTGATAAACAAAAATTAAACACAATTTTCTATACCCCTTACCTCTATTAGATTGATATATTTTTCTCTTTTCCAAGGAAATTACTTTCATTTTCATATTCATAGAATCAGCACTCATTTAAAGCTTTAAAAAAAATCTTCTGCCAATATATACATAATTCTTAATGTTTACGATTTTCTTTTACTCAATGACCTTCAGGATAGATTAATTTCCCAAACCTTTACATTGCTCCAATAATGAAGAAAGATGATCTTCCAGGTAGTTATTATTTTTTTTCAAAGGTATTTCTAGGATCATTCTTTTTAATGGTCTAACTTAAAATATTTTTAGAGGAAGTAGATGTCAGAGTGGAGACAGAATGAGAAAGGAGATTGCTAGAGGGCACAGAAGTGCTAGGGACACTGAGCAACATGAGCTAGAATGAGACAGAACAGCTGGGCCACCCAGGCAGTGTCTGAGCTCCTATACCAACTTCCTTCATATTCTGCTTGTAACCAGGTGGATGGAACAGATTATAAAGAATTCTGATGACAGATATTATTCCAGATGATTTGACCAAATAGGTATTTTTCAGAATATTTCTTGCAATGTTCAAAAAGAGAACTTGTAAGAGATAAGAAGGCTATTAATAATCAAATATATATAATGCAACCAAAGCAGATTCAGAATGGGTTAAAAAAAAAAACTTTTACATCATTTAAAGTAAGTGGTTTTATGAATTATATCAACACACAAATATGGTGGAAGTGTCTGAACATGGGTGTTGAGGGAATCTTTTGAAGTTTCAAATCCAAGACTAAGGTGTCAACTAAAGTGATAGGGGATTGGATGAGTCCAGGAATCCTGAGTGAGACTACAGCTCCTAGATATGGGATAACAGCTTATTTCTAGGTGTACCTGGATATGGGGCTAGAAGCAAAGAGATTCACTTATATTCTCAAATACTTTCGAGATACACTCTGTTGTCTTTCTGTCTCTCAGAAAGACATTGTTTTACCTAAAATTCCTGAAGGTAGAGGCTTTTCATTCTTCCCTACCCTGTACACAATATAACATTTTATAAATATCTTTAGTCCCTATTACCATATCCAGATAGTTACTTGTTCAATTTCATAAAGATTTTTCTTTAGACAAAGTTTATGATTTTACTATACAATTCCCTTTTTTTTTAATAGCAGCTGTGTAGTGATACCCTCTTTGTTTCTCAACCACATATTCATTGAGCATTTTGGCAACATATCCCTCCTTGTTACCAAAAGTCTTATTGTCATATTATATGACTTTAATGCTCATACCAATGGCCTAATCAAAATATTAGTTTTGATGACTCCTCATCTCAACAGTTCCGATTAGTACATTCATTTCAAAAGCCAAATCCAGAAATTTGTCATCATTCTCAGCAATATTGTAACAAGATTGATTAATATGTATATGAAACCTCCTATAACTATAGTAACAATTTAAAGCTCTATTGAGGTAAAACTAACATATAAACTACAGATATTTAATGTATAATATGTGATAAATTTCCATGTATGTGTACATAATGAAAATATCACCACAATGAAGATAATGAATATATCCATAGCCCTTAACATTTTCTTTATGTGTCTTTGTAATCTCCATTTCTCTTGACCTTCCCTATACCTGTCTCCAAGCAACTACTTATCTGCTTTCTGTCCCCACATTTTAGATTGCATAGTCTAGAATTTTGTATAATTGGAATTATACGATATGTGAATTTTAGAGGGAGGCTCTGTCTTCTTTCACTCAACATAATTGTTTTGAGGTTTATCATGTTATTGTGTGTACAGATAGTACATTTCTTTTTTATTGCTGAGTAGTATTCCATTGTATGATGTGCCACAATTTCTTTACCTTTTCACATCCTGATGGGCATTTGTTTTCTTTATAGTTTTGGCTCTTGGACACAAAGTTGTTTTGAACATTCATATATAAATATTTTAAGGGACATATGCTTGGTCTTATCTTAGGTAGGTACTTAGGAGTGAAATGGTCAGTCCATTGTAAATTGATGTTTAATTTTCTAAGAATTTATCAAATGCATTTTCGAAAGTGACTATATTGTTACATTCCCCCAGCAGTATATGAGATTTCCAGTTTCTCTGTGTACCTTGCCATGACTTAATTTTTGTTTCTTTGTTTGTTTATATGGTGAATTGCACTAATTCAATTCTTTTATATTAAACCAAACTTGCTTTCTGCAATAAAACCCATTTTGTCATGCTGTACTATTATATTAAATAGATTCCCAAAAATTTAGAATTAGCAAATTGGATTTAATAAATTGTGTTAAAAATTTTTGTAATTATGCTCATGAGCAAAATTGTTCTCTAGGGTTTTTTTCTAGTTTTGTCATATGGATAGTGATAGGCTTATAGAATGGGTTGAAATATCTTCATCTCTAAAAGAGTTTCTATAGAATTGATGTTATTTTTTCCCTAAATATTTGGAAGAATTCACTAGTGAAGCCATGTAGATATGAAGTTTTCTTTATTGAAAAGATTTTAAATACAAATTAAATTTCTTTAACAAATTTCAAGGAATTTATTACTTTTTTCATGGTATTTGGTAGTTTGTATCTTCTTATCTAAGCAATTTGACTATTTAAGTTGTTGACATTATTGGCAAAATGTCTTTGTAATACATCCCGTTTTAAAATACTGTGTAGATGTGTAGTAATGTGCAGTTATGCATGCAATACGCATGGTTAAGACATGTGGTAATGCTACTTCTTTCACTAATCGTTCTGGAAATTTGTGTCTTCTGGGTTTTTTTTGCTTGATTCTTTCCTTTTATTTCCCTCCTTGTCTCCCTTGCTCCCTTTTCCTCTCACTACCTCTTTTTCATTCTGGCTAGAGATTTATCAAATGTATTGATCTTCTCACAGAATTTGCTTTTGGTTCCATTGATTTTCTTGTTTTTTCTTTTCTCAATATCATTGATTTCTGCTCTGAATTTTATTATTTCATTTCTTCTCCTTATTTTGTGTGTGATTTTTCTTCTATTTTTCTACACTTTCAAATGGGAATTGAAGAAATTGATTTTATACTTTTCTTCACTTTTAATAGACATTTAGTGTGAGATGTTGTTACTAGGACTTTAGTTGTACATTACAAATTTTACTGTCATTTTTTTATTTTGTCCTAAATACTCTCTAATTTCTGTTTTTATTTCACCCTTGAATCATTTAGAAATCTGTGACTTAATTTCCACATATTTGGATATTTCTATTAGATTTTCCCCATTATTTCTAATTTAATTCCATTGTGGTCAACAGAAATGTTTTGTGTTACTTGATTCAGTTAAGTTGATTGAGATTAGCCTTAGGGAAGAGGCATAGTCTCACCTGATAAATATCCCATGGATATTTGAAAAGTTCGCTGTGGGGTGAAATACTTTATAAATAGCAGTTATGTTAATTTTTTGAGGATATTGCTCAAGTCTTCTGCATCCTTATTGAGTTTCTATTTCTCATATCATTTATTCAGAGAGATATTGAAATCTTCAACTACATCTATGGACTTTCTGTGTCCTTGAATTAAAACTACTTTTTGCTTTATGTGTTTTGAAGCTTTGTTTAATATAAGTATAAATATTTTGGATTGTTACATTCTCATCATGAAATTACCTCTTTCTCATTATGAAGTGAATTTTCTCATTGCTTTCATTATTCTTTGCTCCAAAATTTAATTTTTCTAACATAAATATAGCCATTCTAGTTTTCTTTTGATTAGTGTCAGTATGGTATATTGTTATTGTATTATTTTAGCCTATTTATTTCTTTATACTTAAATGGATATAAGCATATAGTTGGGTTTTTTTTTTTTATTTAATCTGATAAGTAGCATTTAATGTAGTGACTATGTTACTTACATTTAATGTGATTATTGACATGATATTTAAATCTTAAATATTTCTATATAGTTTTGATTTTTAAATTTATTTTTAATATGAAATTTATTGTCAAATTAGTTTCCATACAACACTCAGTGCTCATCCCAACAGGTGCCCTCTTCAATGCCCATCACCCACCCTCCCCTGCCTCCCACCCCCATCAACCCTCAGTTTATTCTCAGTTTTCAAGAGTCTCTTAGGGTCTGGCTCTCTCCCTCTCTAACTTTTTTTTCTTTCCCTTCCCCAATGGTCTTCTGTTAAGTTTCTCAGGATCCACATAAGAGTGAAAACAAATGGTATCTGTCTTTCTCTGTATGACTTATTTCACTTAGCATAACACTCTCCAGTTCCATCCACGTTGCTACAAAAGGCCATATTTCATTCTTTCTCATTGCCAAGTAGTATTCCATTGTGTATATAAACCACAATTTATCCATTCATCGGTTGATGGACATTTAGGCTCTTTCCATATTGTGGCTATTGTTGAAAGCGCTGCTATAAACATTGGGGTACAAGTTTCCCTATGCATCAGTGTTCCTGTATCCCTTGGGTAAATTCCTAGCAGTGCTATTGGTGGATCATAGGGTAGGTCTATTTTTATTTTTTTGAGGAAACTCCACACTGTTTTCCAGAGAGGCTGCACCAGTTTGCATTCCCACCAACCGTGCAAGAGGGTTCCCGTTTCTCCACATCCTCTCCAGCATCTATAGTCTCCTGATTTGTTCATTTTAGCCACTATGACTGGTGTGAAGTGGTATCTCAGTGTGGTTTTGATTTCTATTTCCCTCATGAGGAGTGACTTTGAGCATCTTTTCATGTGCCTGTTGGCCATCTGGATGTCTTCTTTAGAAAAGTGTCTATTCACGTTTTCTGCCTATTTCTTCACTGGATTATTTGTTTTTTGGGTGTGGAGTTTGGTGAGTTCTTTAAGATTTTGGATACTAGCCCTTTGTCCGATATGTCATTTGCAAATATCTTTTCCCATTCTGTTGTTTGCCTTTTAGTTTTGTTGATTTTTTCCTTTGCAGTGCAGAAGCTTTTTATCTTGATGAAGTTGCAATAGTTCACTTTTGCTTTTAATTTACTTGTCTTTGGAGATGTGTCAAGTAAGAAATTGCTACGGCTGAGGTCACAGAGGTTTTTTCCTGCTTTCTCCTCTAGGGGTTTGATGGTTTCCAGTCTCACATTCAGGTCCTTTATCCATTTTGAAATTATTTTTGTGAATGGTGTAAGAAAGTGGTCTAGTTTCAACCTTCTGCATGTTGCTGTCCAGTTCTCCCAGCAGCATTTGTTAAAGAGACTGTCTTTTTTTCCATTGGATGTTGTTTCCTGCTTTGTCAAAGACTAGTTGGCCATATTTTTGTGGGTCCAATTCTAGAGTCTCTATTCTATTCCATTGGTCTATGTGTCTGTTTTTGTGCCAAGACCATGCTGTGTTCATGATTACAACTTTGTAGTAGAGGCTAAAGTCTGGGATTGTGATGTCTCCCACTTTGGTCTTCTTCTTCAATATTACTTTGGCTATTAAGGATCTTTTGTGGTTCCATATGAATTTTAGGATTGCTTGTTCTAGCTTCGAGAAGAATGCTGGTGCAACTTTGATTGGGATTGCATTGAATATGTAGATAGCTTTGGGTAGTATTGACATTTTGACAAAATTCATTCTTCTAATCCATGAGCACGGAATGTTTTTCCATTTCTTTGTATCTTCTTCAATTTCCTTCAAAAGCTTTCTATAGTTTTCAACATAAAGATCTTTTACATCTTTGGTTAGATTTATTCCAAGGTATTTTATGCTTCTTGGTGCAATTGGGAATGGGATCAGTTTCTTTGTCTTTCTGTTGCTTCATTATTAGTGTATAAGAATCAATGTATACATTTATTTTTATCCTGCAACTTTGCTAAATTTATGTATCAGTTCTAGCAGACTTTTGGTGGAGTCTATCGGGTTTTCCATGTATAATATCATGTCATCTGCAACAAGTGAAAGCTTGACTTCATCTTTGCCAATTTTGATGCCTTTGATTTCTTTTTGTTGTCTGATTGCTGATGCTAGCACTTCCAACACTGTGTTAAACAACAGTGGTGAGAGCGGACATCCCTGTCGTGTTCCTGATCTCAGGGAGAAAGCTCTCAATTTTTCCCCATTGAGGATGATATTAGCTGTGGGCTTTTCATAAATGGCCTTTATGATGTTTAAGTATGTTCCTTCTATCCTGACTTTCTTGAGGGTTTTTATTAAGAAAGGATGCTGAATTTTGTCAAATGCTTTTTCTGCATCGATTGACAGGATCGTATGGTTCTTATCTTTTCTTTTATTAATGTGGTGTATCATGTTGACTGATTTGTGAATGTTGAATCAGCCCTGCATCCCAGGAATGAATCCCGCTTGATCATGGTGAATAATTCTTTTTATATGCTGCCGAATTCGATTTGCTAGTATTTTGTTGAGAATTTTTGCATCCATATTCATCAGGGATATTGGCCTGTAGTTCTCTTTTTTTGCTGGGTCTCTGTCTGGTTTACGAACCAAAGTAATGCTGGCTTCATAGAATGAGACTGGAAGTTTTCCTTCCCTTTCTATTTTTGGGAACAGCTTGAGAAGGAAAGGTATTATCTCTGCTTTTAATGTCTGGTAGCATGCCCCAGGAAAGCCATCTGGTCCTGGACTCTTATTTGTTGGGAGATTTTTGACAACTGATTCAGTTTCTTTGCTGGTTATGGGTCTGTTTAAGTTTTCTATTTCTTCCTGCTTGAGATTTGGAAGTGTTTGGGTGCGTAGGAATTTGTCCATTTGTTCCAGGTTGTCCAGTTTGTTGGCATATAATTTTTCATAGTATTCCCTGATAATTGCTTGTATTTCTGAGGGATTGGTTGTAATAATTCCATTTTCATTCATGATTTTACCTATTTGGGTCATCTCCCTTTTTCTTTTTGAGAAGCCTGGCTAGAGGTTCATCAATTTTGTTTATTTTTTAAAAAAAAATAACTCTCAGTTCCATTGATCTGCTCTACTGTTTTTTTAGATTCTATATGTTTATTTTTGCTCTGATCTTTATTATTTCTCTTCCTCTGATGGGTTTGGGGTGTCTTTGCTGTTCTGCTTCTATTTCCTTTAGGTGTGCTGTTAGATTTTGTATTTGGGATTTTTCTTGTTTCTTGAGATAGGTCTGGATTGCAATGTCTTTTCCTCTCAGGACTGCCTTTGCTGCATCCCAAAGCATTTGGATTGCTGTATTTTCATTTTCATTTGTTTCCATGTATTTTTTTAATTTCTTCTCTAATTTCCTGGTTGACCCATTCATTGTTTTGTAGGGTGTTCTTTAACCTCCATGCTTTTGGAGGTTTTCCAGACTTTTTCCTATGGTTGATTTCAAGCTTCATAGCATTGTAGTCTGAAAGTATGCATGGTATGATTTCAATTCTTGTATACGTATGAAGGGCTGTTTTGTGACCCAGTATATGATCTATCTTGGAGAATGTTCCATGTGCACTTGAGAAGAAAGTATATTCTGTTGCTTTGGGATGCAGAGTTCTAAATATCTCTGTCAGGTCCATCTGGTCCAATGTATCATTCAGGTCCCTTGTTTCTTTATTGATCCTCTGTCTAGATGATCTATCCATTGTTGTAAGTGTATTATTAAGGTTCCCTTGCAATTACCACATTTTTATTCAATAAGGTTGCTTATATTTGTGATTGATTGTTTTATATTTTTGGGGGCTCCTGTATTCAGCACATAGACATTTAAAATTGTTAGCTCTTCCTGATGGATAGACCCTGTAATTATTATATAATTCCCTTTTTCATCTCTTGTTACAGACTTTAATTTAAAGTCTAGTTTGTCTGATATAAGTATGGTTACTCCAGCTTTCTTTTACTTCCAGTAGCATGATAGATAGTTCTCCATCCCCTCACTTTCAATCTGAAGGTGTCTTCAGGTCTAAAATGAGTCTCTTGTGGACAGCAAAGAGATGGGTCTTGTTTTTTTATCCATTCTGATACCCTGTGTCTTTTTGTTGGAGCATTTAGTCCATTTATATTCAGTGTTATTATAGAAAGATATGGGTTTAGAGTCATTGTGATGTCTGTAGGTTATAATGATGTCTCACAGGATCCCCCTTAGGATCTCTTGTAGGGCTGGTTTAGTGGTGATGAATTCCTTCAGTTTTTGTTTGTTTGGGAAGACCTTTATGTCTCCTTCTATTCTAAATGACAGACTTGCTGGATAAAGGATTCTCGGCTGCATATTTTTTCTGTTCATCACATTGAAGATCTGCCATTCCTTTCTGGCCTGCCAAGTTTCAGTAGATAGGTCTGTCACTAGTCTTATCGGTCTCCCTTTATATGTTAGAGCATGTTTATCCCTAGCTGCTTTCAGAATTTTCTCTTTATCCTTGTATTTTGCCAGTTTCACTATGAAATGTCATACAGAAGATCGATTCAAGTGAGGTCTGAAGGAGTTCTCTGTGCCTCTTGGATTTCAATGTCTTTTTCCTTCCCCAGATCAGGGAAGTTCTCAGCTATGATTTGTCCAAGTACACCTTCAGCCCATTTCTCTCTCTCTCCTTCTGGAATTCCTGTGATACAGATATTATTCCATTTGATTGCATCACTTAGTCCTCTAATTCTCCCCGCATACTCCTGGATTTTTTTCATCTTTCTTTTTCTCAGCTTCCTCTTTTTCCATAGTTTTATCTTCTAATTCACTTCTTCTCTCCTCTGCCTCTTCAATCCGTGCTGTGGCCACCTCCATTTTATTTTGCACCTCATTTATAGCATTTTTTAGCTCCTCATGACTATTTCTTAACCCTTGATCTCTGTAGCAATAGATTCTCTGTTGTCCTCTATGCTTTTTTCAAGCCCAGCAATTAATTTTATCACTATTATTCTAAATTCTTGTTCTGTTACATTGCTTAAATCGTTTTTGATCAATTTGTTAGCGTCACTACTTCCTGGAGATTCTTTTGAGGAGAATTCTTCCATTTTGTCATTTTGGGTATTTTCTGCAATGGCTCCAAACTGCAGGACACTTCCCTTATACTATCAGGAATAACTTGCGTTGGTGGGCAGGGCCACAGTCAGACCTGATGTCTGTCCCCAGCCCACTGCTGGGGCCACAGTCAGACTGGTGTGTACCTTATCTTCCCCTCTCCCAGGGCAGAACTCACTGTGCAGTGGTGTGGCCCTGTCTGGGCCACTTACACCCTGCCATGCTTGTGGTGCTGTTTTGCTGGGATCTGGCCAAGGGAGTATTAGCTGGGGTGGATCTGCAAGGTCCACAGGGGTGGGAGGGGAAGTTTTAGCTAGCTTTGCCCTTGGTGGTCCTCTGTGGGAGGAGCCCTGCAGCACTGGGAGGGAGGCAGGCCTGTTGGAGGGATGGATCCACAGAAGCACAGTGTTGGGCATTTGTGTGGTGTAAGCAAGTTCAGTGATGGAAACTGGTTCCCTTTGGGATTTCAGCTGGGGGTTGGGAGAGGGATATGGTGCTGGCCAGTGCCTCAGCCAAGCTGAGCTCATCCTCCAGGGCTCAACAACTCTCCCTCCCGTTGTCCTCTAGCCCTCCCACTCTCCGAGCAGAGCTGTTGACTTATAACATTCAGATGTTCTGTCCCACTGGCAGCCAGAATTCACTCAGTCCGGCCCCTCTGCTTTTGCAAGTCAGACTGTGGGGCTCTGCCTTGCCGGCAGGCTGCCCCTCTAGCGCCCTGGCTCCCTCCCGCCAGTCCATGTAGCATGCACCACCTCTCTGCCCTTCCTACCCTCTTCCATGGGCCTCTTGTCTACACTTGGGTCCAGAGAGTCCATTCTGCTAGGCTTCTGGCAATTTTCTGGGTTATTTAGGCAGATGTGGGTAAAATGTAAGCTATCAGTAGGTCAAGGTAAGCTCAGTGTCTTCCTGCGCTGCCATCTTCCTCTAGTTTCTTTTAATTTCATTTATTATTATTTATTTTTCCATACTTTACAGATTTCTTTTAAGTTAATTTACCACATTTTATAATTGCATATAATTTACCACATTTATTCTTCAATACATTATATATATAATTCAATACATAACTTCCTTTTTGGTCTATTAAATATCTTTTACTTACAGTCTATTTCAAACATTATTATAAGAATCTTAAAGTAGTATTTTACTATCTCCTCTAGGCTTCCCTGCTTTTGTTGTCTCACATTTTATTTCCAAATAAGATATAAGTTCCCAATTTCTTATTTTGTAGACATTTTATTTAGATGAGGAAACATTCTAAAGTGTTACACTATTCCCTCCCCATCTTCTTCCTTCTTCTCCTATTTCTTCTTCTTGTAATTTGGAATGTGAAAACTTTATTGACTGAATACACACAGAAGGAAAAAAGAAGAAAATGTACAACCTTGGTGCTGACTGGTTCTGGAATTATGAGAGTTGACTGATGGTCTCTGGTACTTTATTTTTCTCAGAGTTACAAATGGATAAGAATACTGACTCAACATTCCTCTCCTGAGGTCCCCATTATTTTAGGGCTTGGAGGAAAAAAATGTATTTCTTTATAATGTTAATGCTCTTGGCAAAAATTTTTATTCAGTTTTACCATATGTTTTTGATTTATTTTTTCTTCTAATTTTAGTTCTGTGGTTATCATCCCTTTTTGGGTATTCTGTTATATTTTACAAGGTAGTATAATTATTTATTATTACTTAGTAAATCTGTAAGAGATGGCATTTTCTTAAAAGTCAAAGACCTGTCTTGTTTTTCATTTAAAATTTTTAGTTTTATTATTATTGAGAATAAATTTATAGATATTTTATAGATTATTTTAGTCATGCATATACATAGGGGTGTATACATGGATACATGTATACCTAGGAATGAGATAGTATCAGTAAAATAAATAGATTTTTTAAAAGTTAAAGCTTTAATCTATCAAAACATTTATCAGTTATCAAAGTTTATTTTTAGCAAGAGTTATGCTGTGTACCTTCATAGATGTATATGATGCAGCAGTTTTAATAGAACACCATAATTATTTCCATTATGAAATTCTAAGCTACTGATACCTATTCTGCATGCAATAACAATAATAATAAACAGTAATGGCCCTATCTTTACTGTAACCTATCAGTGATTTAAAGTTGTTAGAGTATTTTTTAAATGTAAAGCTCATAACTGATAAAGCACAGATTTCCATAATTAAAAAAAATTGTACTGAATATTTAAATTGTACCAGATGTGTGCTAAAAACATGACATATAACAATGAACAAAAAAATACATTCATTTCTCTTAAGAGTTGGGAAGGGTGTGTGGACATTGCCTATTTTATTCATCTTTTTGTTTCTAAACTTTACCATATTGCAGTATACTGGCTCACTCTAACCATTAAGACACTAGAATCTGCATAGAACCATGGTTAGCACTGAATTTCAAGATGAGATTCATTCGAGAAATTATTTGCATGGTTCTAGGTAATTTATAAACAAGGCTGACAATTGGCACATTCTCAGCTAATATTATCTAATATTTTTCTAGTAATTTATAACTTTACTGTTTAGATAAGCATTGATGTAGAAGAAACACTGTAGATTGAGAAAATTTGATCAAGAAAAAATTATATCTGTAAAATCAAACAAATCACAAAATTTTTCAATTTCAATAATATAAGGAAATTATCAATGAAATACAAGTAATGTTCCTTTTCTTTTCTGTATTTGAAAGTAAATGAAAAAAAGTTCTATCTGTTCTATATTTTAAAAAGCAAAAACTTAAAGTGATATTCAAAACAATCTTTTCTATCATTTTCAATATTAAATTACAGTGGAGGACCTTACATTGATAAATTGCCCCAAGTGTAACCTACTCCATTTGTAGCTCAGGGAAATTGGATAATATAATATGATTACGTATATGGAAGAAAAATTGTACCTTCTTATCTCCCATAGAATCTATAAACTATTCTGTAAACACAATTACATTTTTCCATTGATTTTCCTGAACTCTTTCTAGGGTCACTCTTATTTTTATTCTGAGAAGGCAGTTAGACTTCTTGTTTTCCAGAGTTACCTAGAAGACTAATAGTTACTCTTCACATTATACTCTTTCCTTACCAATGAAGGCTTTGATTAAATAATGTATTTAAAATGTGATAGATAAATTTTGAAATTCATGGAGACCAATGCATACGTAACAAGGGAAAGAAAGATTTCCAATCTCCTTTGAAGACTAGGCCATTCTCTTAATTGGCAGTCTAGTATCACTTTTTATATTTCCTGTGGAAATAAACCATTAAGAAGAAATAAAAATGAATAGGAAAAGAGTCATTTAACTTAAACAATAGCATCAAAAATATAATGAGATTAAACTATCATATAAAGTTTCAAATCACATATTCAGATGTAAGATATTTTTCTACAATTTATCTTGATTTCTGAATATGCGCTGAGCTCTTCTCGCATATTGGCAGTAAATATCATTATTAGCAAATTCCTTGTTTCTTCAGTCACTTCACATTTAAACTGGCAATTCAGAGTTTTCTTCTAGACCTGAATGTACAGCCCGCTTAAATGGTCTGTCTTTCTATCTCTGCCATGTCTCATAGGACTTTTCCAGGACCACTAGAAGAATGGCTATGCTACCCTTGAAGTACCCCTGAGCTATGCCTATTCTACTGTTCTTATGCCATGCCAAAGTGGGAATCTCTGGGAGAAAACACTTCTCAAACTATCAGGAAATTTGCTACAGATAATATTATTCTCAAATTACTAATTGTATCCAGATGTTTAATATCACCAAACTTCTGGATTTAACTTGGGATAGGTATGTGGACCAGGTAGGGAAACACTTTTATAGACCCTTTTAAACATCTAATGTTGTCTTTCTTCTTCTAACAAACAAACAAAAAGAAGTCTGTATTTAGAATGGGGGAGAAGAGAAGTGTTTATTTAAGCAAAAGGGAAATGGTGGAGGGAGAAATGGAGTTTTGAAATAAGACTCTACCAAAATCTCCCTTTCTTATACATGGATTATGGGTTTTATCTTAAAGCTAAGAATACCATTAATTTTGTGTTTAGTGGGAAAAAAATTTAGGGGAAATTAAAGACATATATGTTACTATTCAGAGGAGAGCCCTGAGACAGGGGATAGATGGTATGGAGGACTATCCATTCATATTTCCCAATGTCATCCTCAAGATAATAAAAAAGATTTGAGCCAATTCACAAGATTTGGGATTATCGAAGTTTGTTGTTTCAGAAGACCATGTAAGAGAAAACTCCTAATAGTTAACGCTTAAATTTCTAGATACATAATTCTTGGTGAAATATTTTAAGTAGGAAAAGATAGCCCAGTTGAGACATCTGCAGATCCCATGATCTGAAAAGCAGTGCAAGTTAATCAATCTATAGTTTGACAAGGCAGACTTGGAGCTTCCCATTGGATGCGATGGAATCAAGATCAGTGTCTTGCCCTGACTGTACTCTTTCAAAACTTGACATCTCCTTCTGCTCTTATCTTTTCTTTTGCCAGAGGCCATTATGCTTTAAATTATTTTAGACTCAGCCTGAGACTTTCCAGGCATTTTGGAATCCTTAAAGAACATGGGAATTTCCTCCCCTCATCTTATTTCAATGTTCTCAGCTTCTGCATTTTCTAATAGAGTTACAATAAATCATATCCAAATATGTTTCACTCTATTTCTAATGAAATCATCCCATAAATGTAAGGACCAAGTAAAATTAAATATTTTCAACATTTCAAATTGAGAAGTATGCAAATCATTTTTGTTTCATATAAGGAATACCTACTTAGGAGTTTTAAAATTTCTCTAAATTATTTTATCAATTCCTTCTTTATCCCTAGAAACAAAAGTGATTGAAGGCTTCCCCAAATTTCTTTGTCTCATTCAGTAGCACGAATTTAAATTTGCCCTATTTTGCTGGTATCAGGGAATGCCCTTTAAGACTTCTAAATTCATGGTACTTGAGGGCTGCCTCATGAAAGACTGGCATGAATGAGTAACTGCAGACAAGTGCAGAATTTTAAGTGATTGCTTATCTAAAACTGAACATCTTCATGCTCAGCTACAATCATTTAAATTTGGGATTTCTACCCTAAAAACGTACAGCTGGAGGTTTAGCCAGTCATGAACTTGACAGCAGGCTTCCTTAAAGGGCTAGAATTTCAACATGTACTTAACATTTTTGTCTACTTTTGCATCTTCTTTATTCTATTGTGTTTTTCTTTTTTTCTGATTCTAAGCCATCTGTTCCTCTATCAGAAGCCAAGAGGCTAAAAAAGATTCTCTTGCTTAATGACAACCCACAAATGGCATGACATTGCAGAAATGTAGGTATGAGTACTGCATACATCAGAAAGTTGTGGTCTAAGAAAACAACAAAATAACTAAAAACCATAAAGAAGCCTGAGAAATAATATCCAGAGAATTTTTTTACTTAAGGTCTAAGAAACAAGGTACAGATCAGTCATAACATAAACAAACTGGTCATTCTATAAGAGCAACAGTGGGATGCTTCCTATATAGTATAAAGTGTGACCTTTTCAGCATAATCAAGCATCTAGTCTACATAAGCCAGAACCAATAACCAACTACCTCTTGGAAATGTGTAAAGTATCTTTGTCAGATAGATCTCTGTCTGCTAATGTGGAAAATAGGTGTCACGAATGTAAGACTACATAGTTTTTACACAGAAACATGTTCAGGACCATAGTTTTGACTTCTGACATGCAGAGGCCCATACAAAGTAAGGCTGGTCCTAGGCCAACAAGGTAACACACACTTGACTCAAAGTAAACATTAATGTCTGTCACATGCTAGCTTTCATGGAAGGATGCTCTTCCATCAGAACAGATGGCATGCCATGTCTCAAATTGCTGCGCCTTCATTTCACAGATTTTCCCCTTTTAACTCAGTCTGGCTCTGTCTATGTGTGTGTATATATGTGTTTGTCTACTTATTCAGTGGGCAGGGACCTCACATAAACATGTTTATGGCTCTGTGATGGCCTACTTATATACCAATGACAGCAAATCTTTGTATAGAACTAACTCTGATGATGGTCATCCCAGATTTATTTTTTCCAAATGTATGATAAATTATGCTATGATTTGAACTTATCATCCAAAGCTTATTATTGACAACCTAATCCATTACATATTGGGTACATATGCATTTCCTTAGTAACTGCAACACATGAAAATTCTCATTTTGTTTTAACAGTTTTAACTATTATCTTCAAAAGACCTTTGAACCTTTTCAAGCGTTACCATGGTTTCTACATCAATTCAGTACCAATGCCCTTTTCTAGTAGACTTATAAAACTAGTTACCTTTATAAAAATAATGCAATAAAAATAAAATCTTTCTTCAACTCATATGGTTAGATAAAAATGCATGATCATTGTAGGCATGTAGCAATTGAAGGCTTTTACTTGAAAGATTTCTTTCTGGTCATTAGCATGCAAAGGTAAATCAAAGAGTACAAATATTGTATTGCTAAAACTTCTTTATTGCATCTTTCTAAGGTAAACATTAGATTTTATACTATGAATGCCATGTTGCGTTTAATAATTTTTAGTTTCTAAAAATATACTGTTTTAGTTTTTCTAAGATAGTGCCCTTAGTCAAATAATTGTAATGGATAATATTAAAATAATTTAATCATTAGGCTATAAACTTTAATTTTTAATAAAATTTGAATTTTAATTGGATTTTGGTAGTAAAATATTTTGGATTTATTTTATATCTAATTATATCAATATAAATTAATAGTTGTAGAAGTATATGCATGTTGTAAAAATTGGGTAATTTTTACAATTTTTTCTGTAATAACTCCATATTTTTGAGTAAAAGAATCCTCAGAGGCATAAAATAATTTGTATTTATTTTGAGAGGTTTTGTATTCATTATATCGTTTATTACATAAAATGTGAGTCGCTGGGTTGTTAAAATAGTATTTTGGCTGGTCTAGCACTCTAATAAATCATTTACTTGAACATAAAAGGACATAATTTCTTCTCGTCAAAGATACACTGAATTATTTTGTTCAAAAACAACCAATTAGCATGATGCTGTTGGTATCACAGGCATTGCTGTAGGTAATTTTTTCTTGTTACTGTCTCGCAGATACAAATTTGTCTTCCAAACCTTTTTGCCTTTCTTTTCTTAACTTGCAGTTACATGTATACACTATTTAACGCTAGGAAAATAATTCTTAATTATCATCTTTATAAAACCAAATTTTAAAGGGAATAGTGATTACCCACCATCTGCAAATATACTCAAGCTGTCAAAAAATCTGTGAATGACTCCACTTTATAGTATTTTAGTTACTGCAAGAAAGAAAATTTGGTCAAAGGGATCTGTTTATTTAGACTCAGGTATTTAAAATTAACATAGAATATGTATATTCTTTCTAGATACTCCAATAGAGAAAACAAAACTCAATGTGAATGAAAGTTTTATTTTAAGATATCTGGTAGGGAGCAGATTAATTACAACGTGTGAATTAATACAGGAAAATAGAAATGATAGAATTGATTATAAAACACCCATCAGATCAATTAAATGCATCAGGAAACTATGAAGATAAAGAGAAAATAAGCAGAGGCTGCAGCGATGGGAACAGATAAACATGTAACATAGACTTCATGGAGCAATTAAAGATGTGGAAAGTTCCACGGAAAGCAGCTATACCCATCCTGTGTCTGTTGTGGTACCCTTGGCTCTGTGTTTCCTGGCAACAAGGTCTTCTGAGACCCCCGTTGGGGACAAAACTGTACTAAGCAATCTTCCGTGTCTAACAACCTGGCTCTGTTTCTAGCGTTTGAGCTAAAAAACACAATTAAACACAATCACTTGCCCACAAAGCTAAGAATAGGATAATGTAGTTATTTTTCTTGCTGTTGCTGTGTGTTACATACAAGAAGTAAATACTTCTGAAAAGTGAAAGACACAGTTTTTATGTGTATGGAAGAAAAGTTAAACTTACACGGAAAGGTATACATTATGAATGTGAATGCTTTTTGATAAATGGTCAGTGCACTTAAACTGTATATAAATTATTTAGCCCTTTGGTAGTATAGTAACTGAACATGCGCATTAGTGTCAGGGCAATACATTCCAAGATAAGCTTTGTTTTTAAATACTATAAATACAGTATTTAATAAATATTTGTTGAATGAGCACATCAACAATACATATATATTTCCCTCACCTCAGGTTTGCACAAAGAACATCATTTTTTTTTCTTATCAAGTTTCAAAAGAATTGAAGTCATGAAAAATATCCATGATACTGGTCTGAAATATCTGTGGTCCATCATTTCTGAATTTTATAATTTTATATATCTAGAAAATATTTCTGTATTTAAATAAAATTAATTCCATATAGAATCAAATGTATTGACTTTTGCATCATGCCTTGAATTTACATTAAGTCTCATTTTAGCATTCAGCCATAAGAAATCATTATCGCATTTGTAGTAAGGGTAATTTTGAGACCATTGTTCACATTGGTGCGGAATGACCTATTTACAAAGGCTCATAGGAGAAACTTCTTACTTGTTAGTACCATCGAGGCTGTGTTTTTCCTAACAAAATTGAGGCATATTATGAATCCTTCTGTCATTCATATAACATTCCACAACTTCATTCTAGCTACTAAGAAACTCAAAAACAAATTCATAGCTTCTTTCAATGATATAGTACTTAATATACATATGCTTAACAAGCTTACATATGGTTCAAATTAATTTTTCTATTCTTAGTAGTCTTCTTTTTTTCCTGTTTATTTTTTAAATGTATTTTTAAACGTGCATTGCTGGAAGCTGCCTCAAATCCTTTTCTAGGGTGATGCTGGATATCAGTAATAATACATAAACATGGTACATGGTTTCATATGCATTATATAATGAACGTAAGATCTCAATAAATACTGGATTTAATTAAATAAGCAGGTATCAAAATTATCTATGATATTTTAAGAGTTAAACTTTACTCATTGAAGACTTTGCCAATGAAGAGAAACTTTGGAATAGGACACATTGAAACAAAGTTCACTCAGAAGACTTTTTTTCTCACCAAATCATACAATATTTTATACATATATAAGCAGATTATGTTTTTCTAAATCCTGTTATATTAAAAAAAACAGTTATTCAAGTGTATAACTGTAGGTGCAATACATAAAGCACATATTTTAGGGGAAAATATATGTAGTTTACAAAACAGCTAGCAATATAAATTTTGGCCACTCGATATTATGATTTTTAGAAAATATTTCATTTTCTCATATCCTATTGTTAGATAACAGGCAATTAATTTAGTGAAGTGAAAGTATTTATTGGGCTCTTACTATGATCTAAATTATTTTATGTATTTTGACAGTTAAATTTTTTTTTTTATTTTATTTTGAGAGAGAGAGAAAGAGAGGGAGAGAGAGTATGCGAGCAAGTGGGGGAGGGGCAGAGAAAGAGAGGTAGAAAGAATTGCAAACAGGCTCTGTGTTGTCAGCACGAGCCTGAATCTGGGCTCAATCCCACCAGCCATGAGATCATGACCTGAGATGAAACCAATGATCGGTTGCTTAATCAACTGAGCCACCCAGGTACCCTGCCAGTTAATCATTATTCTAATAATGCTGCTTAACTAACCATCTCAAAACTCAGTGGTTTTTAAAAAAAGCAAAATCTGTTCTCATTTATGCATTCATTCACGTGCAGTCATATGGGTTAGTAAATTTTGAATAGGTTTGACTAGGGGTGGATCTAAGCTACAGGTTAGGTCCAGGCCTTCAGATGTCTGTCTGGTCAGATAAAGTTTTGTTTGTTTTAACATGATGGGGAAAGTGCAAATTGAGCCCCATTAAACATGCCCATTCCAAGCCTCTTGTTAAAATACATGTTGACATTTTATAACAATGATATTTACATGTTATATATATATATATATATATATGCATAATAAATAGATACAGATAGGTAGAGATGATATATAGATTATAGATATAGATAGATAATATAGATAGATATAGATATAGATATAGATATAGATATAGATATAGATATAGATATAGATATAGATATATTCACATTATGCGGCAAAGTGAGAAAAAAGTTTCCTGAGTATATCTTGTGTCATTTTGCACTCATTGTTTTCACATTCATCTCATTCCAAAGTTCTTATTTATTGGAAAGCCCACTGATCACCCAACTGCCAAATAAATTAATATTGGCAAAACAAAAGTCAAGGGTGTGGAAGTATACTTTGCCTCTGATGAGAGAAAGTGTGAGCTCATATGGTAAAGGTATAGAGTAATGAGAAATAGAGACTCAAGATCAATATTTTTCCACACTATTTTCTGTGTGTTACTCTTAGTCACATTTCTCATGTGCACAAAATACACTCACCTCCTTCTCAAGAATAGTCAAAGTTGGCCTAATGTATGGTCTATCCTAGAGTATGTTCCATGTACTTCTGAGAAGAATGTATATTCTCTTGCTTCTGGATGGAATTTTCTGGAGCTATATTAGGCTCTCTGGTCTAATGTGTGGTTTAAGGCTGATGTTCCCTTACTGATTTTTTGTCTGGATGACCAACACATTGATGAAAGTAGGATACTAAAGTCTGCTACTACTTATTGCATTGCTATCTACTTCTATTAGGTCTATTAATATTTGCTTTATATATTCAAGTGCTTCTATGTTGGGTGCATAAATATTTACAAATATCATACCTTCTTGTTGCATTGACCCCTTAACATTATGTGATGATTTTCTTTGTCTCTTATTGCATTCATTGTTTTAAATTCTGATTTAAGGTATAGCCACCCTGGCTTTCTTTTGGTTTTATTTGCATAAAATATTTTTTTTCCATCCTTGAACATCCAGTTCAAGTATATCCTTACATGTGAAGTGAGTCTCCTATAGGTAGCATACAGGTGGACCTTGGTTTTGTTTTTGTTTTAATCCATTAAGCCACTCTATGTCTTTTGATTGGGGAATTTAACTTAATCCATTAACACTTAAATAATTATTGATAGGTATATACTCATTGTCATTTTGTTAATTGTTTTCTGGCTGTTGTGTAATTTTTCTGTTCCTTTCTTCTTCTCTTGTTCTTGTTGTGATTTGTTGATTTTCCAAAGTGGTTGGTATAGGTTCTTTTCTCTTTATTTTTGTGTAGCTACTATAGGTTTTTGCTTTGCGATCACCCTGAGGCTTACATATAACAACTTTTATTTACAAGTTTATTTTAGTTAATTAAAAACTTCACTTTAAGTGCATGTAAGCTCTACAATTTTACTCACGGCCCTCATATTTTATGTTTTTGTTGTGACAATTTACATATTTTATATGTTTCCTTTTATTATTGTACTTATATTCTTCCTATTTTTGTCTCTTAATCTTCATACTAGCTTTATAAGTAATTAATCTACCACCTTTACAACATTAGATAATTCTGAATTTTATTATATATTTTGATTCACCAGTGAGACATGCTTTCATATATTTTTCTGTTACTAATTAACAACCTTTGTTTCAGCTTAAACAAGTCTACATTTCATGTAAGGCCAGTTTAGTGGTGATAAACTGTTTTAGCTTTTGCTTGTCTGGAAAACTATCTATCCAATAATTCTGAATTATAACTTTGCCAAGTAGACTATTCTTAGCTGGGAGAGTTTTTGTTTTTTCTTCTTCTTTGTTCTTTTTTTGAACACTTTTTCTTTTTTTATTTTTAATGTCTGTTTTTTGAGAGAGAGAGAGAGAGAGAGAGAGCACGCGAGCATGAGTGGGGGAGGGGCAGAGAGAGAGAGAGACACACACACACACACACACACACAAAAATCCGAAACAGGCTCCAGGCTCTGAGCTGTCAACACAGAACCTAACACGGGGCTTGAATTTAGGAAATGCAAGATCGTGACCTGAGCTGAAGTCCAGCATTTAATTGACTGAGACACCCAGGCGCCCTGAGAACTTTGAATATATTGTGCCAATCTGTGGCCCCTGTAAAGTTTCTGCTGAAAAATCTGTTGATATGTAGTGGGGGTTCCTTTATACTTACCAAGTTGTTTTTCTCTTGCTGCTTTTAAGATTCTCTCCTGTCATGAACTTTTGACATTTTAAGTATAATGTGTTTTGGTGTGGTTGGTGTGGATCTCTTTGGGTTTCACTTATGTACATCACTCTGAGCCTCCTGGATCTCAATGACTGTTTCCTTTCTCAGGTTAGGGAATTTTTCAGCCATTATCACTTTAAATAATTACATGCACCCCCCGCCATCTCCACTTGAATCCCTATAATGTGAGTGTTGCTCCACTTGATATTTCCCATAAGTCCCTTAAGCTAGTCTCACACTTCTTTTTCTTTTTTCTTTTCTCTTTTCTCCTTTTTCTCTTTTCTCTTTTCTCCTTTTTTCTTTTCTTGTGTTTTTGCTCTAATTAAATGAATTTTACTTCTCTGTCTTTGCGTTCACCGATCCTTCTATTTCATCTAGTCCGCCTTTGAACATTTTTACTGTATTTATCAATTCATTTATTATATTCTTCAGCTTTGTGACTTCTATTTGGTACTTATAGTTTTCATCTCTGTTGTAGTTTCCATTGTGTTCATCTATTCTTCTCTTGAGCTCAGTGAGCTCTTTATGATCATTTTTTTAAACTTTTTATGAGATAAATCACTTATCTCTGTTTCTTTAAGGAGTTTTCAGATCCTTTATCTTGTCCTTTCCTTTGAAACATGTTCCTATTTTTCTGCATTTTCCTTGACTCTGTGTTTTTGTTTCTATGCACAAGATAAAACTGTCACCTCTCACATTCTTGGAGGGTGGAAGATGAACCTTACTATTCCATACTGTCCTAGCCCTTTGTTTTCGTCAATCCTTTGTGGTTTTCCTTGCAATCTATTTTATTTTTAGTGGCTCCCAGTAGCTGAGGATGTGCCAGGACCTGCCAGTGTCCCAAAGAATAGGATCTCAATTACCTCATAGATTCAGGACGATTGAAAGCCAGAACCTGGGGCAGCAGCTTTTAAAGCATGCAGTATATACTTTGTGTGTGATGGCAAGCATAAGTCCTGCTGGTCGCCAGAGCCAGGTGATCTAGAAGTGTCCTCCTGGGCGGCAGTTAGAAAAATCAAGGCTCTAAGCAAATGTACAGCTTCTTTTTTGGTAGATACCAGTGGCCTGGAGTGAGGCAGATGGAGGGTCCTCTGTTCTGGAGAGCATCAAAATAGGCCCCTAGATGGATATAAGCCAGAAGTCTGCCCAGCAAGTCAAATCTCCATGATAAGCAGACCGGCCTCTTTCATAGACTGGGGCTTGTTTTAGTGCTATTTGCACTGGGCCCTGGGATTAATAGCCAGCTAAAAGCATTCTCTGTTTTTTATAGTCCCACACATGGGTCCCAGGAACACAAGGCCTGCTGGCCACCAGAGCCAATCAAGGTGTTTTCCTGACTCAGTCACAAAAAACTAGGGCACCAGATGTAAAAACCAGGACACCAGACACAAGTAAAAGCTTCCTTCCAGGGGATATACTCTCATTGCAGCTCAGCAGAGGCACAGCATATATGTAGTGCCTGCCCACTGAGGCCCCTGGAAAGGATTACTGTTGGCCCTTAGATGTGTGTTTAGTTAAAACCCTGTGCATAATAAGCCTCAGCTCCTCAGGGTGTTGCCTCTTACTGTGCCCTGGGGATGATAGCCAGGTAAGAACTCTTTCTCTATTGGTTATAGTCTTGTGGGACCCAGGAGCATATGCCCTGCTGGTCTCTAGAGTCAACTGATCAAGTGGTGTCCATTAGATGGAAGTGACAAATACCAGAGCAGTGGACATAAAAAAAAGGGTTGCCAAGTCTGTGTAAAAGCTTCTCTCCAGGAGATAATGGTGCTCTAATGTGTGGCAGAGGGAGACTGCAAAGATGGCATTCACCAGGGGGTTAGAAAGTGTAGAGTTTGAAAAAAAAATAGTGCCCTCCTTGGAGTGAGATGGTTGGAGAGTGCAAAGATGGCACCTGTTAGCTTCTAATCCAGGAGAATCTCAGCAGACTCTTTAAGAAAATAAACCTCTTTCACAGAAAATCTAGGACTGCCTCTGGGGTGGGTACGTCCATGTACAATCCCTTTAAGAACTTTTTCTAAGTTTGCTGTAGCCTTATGGGTCTTGTTTGTGTGAGTCCTGTTGGCTTTCAAAGGTAGATGTTTCGTGGGCTCATCTTTCAGATGCAAATGTTGAAAGTTAGGGTTTCATTTGTGGGGTTCAAACCTTTCACTCCTCAGGGAAAAGCTCCAGGTTTTACGTTCCCTCCCGATGGTGGGTTGCCATGCTAGGTGTGGGGTTTGTGGCAAGACTGTGTCTGGGCATTTTCTACCTACTTTGATGTGGTTTCCCTCTTGCTTGCCTGAGGTTAAAGAGTCACTCAGCTAGTTTTTAGTTTGTTTTTTTTTCTTTACTCAGAGGAAGTTGTTCTATATGTAGTAGTAGATTCAGAGTGTCCATGGAAGTAAGTGAGTTCAGAATCTTACTATGTCACCATCTTGAACCCCTCTCAACTATTTCTCATAGTAATAGTCCTGAAGCCCAGGATCTCATGATTGACCTCAAATCTGTAGGTAGACCCTTGTAACATAGAAAAACACACATTTTGCTGGATTTTAGTTGTCTATACATTTTTCGCTCAACCCCAGAAGGAGATAGGCAGAAACTTATCTGACTTCCAACATTCAGAGACAAGGAGAATGATATCACTCCAGAAACATTGCTGTATGATGCATTCTTTAGAGTATACACTCACCAAAGTACTTTGGGTGATGTGGTAATTACACATTAATGCACATGTATTGGTTTCCAGACAGTTTGTTGAATGCATTGGAACATAGTCTGAGGATAAAGAAAATTCTATATGACTCAACATAACTCCAAGAGTTTTATATATAAGAGGTAAGGGACAGGAAAAAAAAATAATGTGTTAGCAAACTGGGGATTCTTATGCAGCATATTTTTATATTTCTTCTTTTTCGTTACATGAGGAAAAGGTAACTTGAAAGCTATAACAATTGAATTTGTCAAATCAGAGATAGTCTTGTCTTGAATAGTATGACCTGACTTAGGAGAATAAACCTGATTTAACAAACCTGTTTTCCTAAATAAAATTTAAAAATTGAGACACTATAATTAGACTCTGACTGGACATAAGAATAAAATAAGTCAGGTAATAAACAACATTTTCAAGGGAAAATGCATCAGTGAGAACTTTGTCCTGCGTAACAGAATTGGCAGTACATTTCTGAGAGTGTAGGTAATACTTGTCGTAAAGAGTCAGAGAAACAGACTTATGCAGCTTTAGTGTTCATATCTATATTCTGGAAAATCCTATGAGAAGACACCCAAGTTCTCTGACTTTCTCAGACAAGCATTCACGGTTACTCAGTTGAGTTTGATCTCTGCCCAAAAGTGTCATTTCTGCTGCAACTTAACATGAGTTTCACACCTCTGCTAAAATCGTCTTGGTGATCCTTATTATGTATTACCACAAATCTCCCTAATCATGTATATCCAAGAAATACTCTTCCAGGGAGTAAGACGTAAAGGTAGAAAATTATTTTTCTTCTGTAACCCTTTTATTTTCTTCTGTCTGGAAAGCTATGTGCCCGCACACCTGTGCCTCTCACTTCTTTCCGACCTCCGCTTACATCTCACTTTCTAAGACAGACTTTCTCTTGTTTATATGGAAGGACATTCTCCCATTACCCTCACTTTCCGTTCCTATACCCTCATTTGTTCTGTCCCACAGCAGTTATCCCCACTTGACATAAGGCATATTTCCTGTTTATGGTACCTCCCCCACTTGGACATAGCTCCATAAAAACAAAGTGTATGTCTGTTTGATTCATGCTTCTTCTGCTGTACTAGCACAGTGTCTGGCCATTGTTGAACAAACAAATGAATGAATGTTCTCCTTACCTCCACGTTCATGGGAAATTTTTGCAAAAACATTCCATGTATTAAGCTTCAGGTACTACTTATTCCAGTCAATTGGTCCAGTACCATGTGTATTTTATTAGAATTCCTAAATGAATATCAATGCCAATAAATGTTTTAATAGCTAAGGGAGAGGCTTACTTGATAGAATTTCAAGAGGTAGAGAAAAATATATTTTGAAAATTTTTATTAGCCAAAATTCAACCTTTTTCTTAACACAAAGTGATAGCTTGAGTATTGACTACTAAAAATTGCAACAGTTAACATAGGTTGATTAGTATATCAGTATCCTCCTTAATACAAAAACAAAAATACAGAAAAATAGAATGAGAAGGTGTATAAGAAAAAAAATGAAGTAATTACAAATATGTGAATTTGTATCAGTATATTAATCAGCAGAGGAAAAGACAAACACATTTCTTTAGGTAATACAAATAAGCGTTTGAAGATTTTTACTAAGGGGGCGCCTGGGTGGCTCAGTCAGTTGAATGACTGACTTCGTTCGGCTCAGATCATGATCTCATGGTCTGGTCCATGAGTTTGAGCCCCACATCAGTCTCCGTGCTGACAGCTCAGAGCCCAGAGCCTGCTTCAGATTCTGTGTCTCCCTCTCTCTCTGCCCTTCCCCCTCTTGCATTCTGTCTCTGTCTCTCTCAAAAATAAATAAACATTAATTTTTTTAATTAAAAAAAGGTTTTTACTAAGGCAAGTATTCACAGAAATATCACATATAGTCGACTCTGTCATACCTATTGCGTGTACAGTGTTGAAAAAAAAATGTGGAGATTTTAGAACTTTGAGTTGGCCAACTGAAAGGATATTTGGTATTACTTTAGAAATTGGCTAAAGTTCAAAATGTAAGCAAGCAAATAGACTTTTTAAAAAATTATCCGTTCTCTCTTGCTATTGGCTTCAAAAGTAATCATCTGGAATCTCAGTGAAGAACCTGTTTAAGAGCTACTCTGCATAAAAAGAACTTGCTTTCTTTTTATATCAGTATGTAGCTGGGAAATTCAAAAATTTATTTGATTAATGGAAGACAGTAAGCACCAATATCATGCCAACTCTGCTGCTAAATGGCTTCTTTTTAATGAAAAATGTTCCATCAAAACCAGTGCTCCTTTAATAGAAAAGATCTTTGGATCTGCTTGTGTACCCACAACAATCTTTTTAGAAGAAGGGCCACATTTTCTTTACTGGAAAATACATAACTTAGTACTCATTTCACCTACAATTAAATAACTATTACAGGAAAAGAAGTGGGATCTCTATAATACATATATTAATTCTTTATACTCTGCCTTTTAAATTACTATGTGGCTATTACATTTTAGCATTATCAAAAAATTAAGATGTATTGATTGAGTTTGGTAAAAATATTTTTTGAACAAATGGTTTAAATTACCAGTAAATTAATCCTCTGAATAGGCTGAAACCTATCTAAAAAGACATTAAATTATCTTATCAGCTGACCTCTTTCTTTTGTTTTTGAAATAGGAATGTGAAATTAATTGATAAATATTTAGAAATTATATGAGACATTTGTTCAAGGGAAATGTGTGTGGTTGTGTTTTAGGCTTCTCTCATTACTTTTATTTGGGAGATACATACAGACACACACACACACAGACTACATAAAATATAATCTCATCAAATCTCTGTCTATTTGGGTTGATCTAACTTTAAACACTAGCAAAATATGCCATGAATGTTCTAGGTATTGATGCCACAAAATTTGAGTTACAATAAATTCACAATCATAATCTTTTAGGTAAAAAATAAACAATAATCTTACATATATATGTACATATTATAGTAGATAGATTAATGGCCACCCAAAGATGTATATACCCTAAGCCCTGGGCTAACATATTAACGTATCAAAATCACTGTTATTTTAAGCCACTTTTGTAATTCGTTATAGGCACCAACAGGAAACTAATATAAATGTGTGTGTACATTTATATATATATATATATATATATATATATATATATATATATTTATGAATATGTGTGTGTATAATGTTAATATATCTTTAAATAAAGGAAATCAAGTTAAATCAGAAGATAGAAGTGCCAAAGGAAAGGGGTAAGTTTTTAAAGAGTTAATGATAAGGTGCTTTCTAAATGCTTTTTAAGAGATGATATTTCAGTAGTGACCTGATTAAAGTGAGAAAATTAAGGCTTAGGGATGTTTGGAACAAGAGTACTTCAGGCAGACATACTAGAGACTGGAATGCCCTTGGGGAGTTTGAGGAGTATCCAGGAGCCAGTGAGCCTGGAGCAAAGTGAGCTGGTTAAAAAAACATTTTGAGGGGGCCTTTTTAATGTACATTTTGTCACAAGCCAATATACTTTGTAAACGACAAATTATTTTCTAGAAACACAAATTTGAAATAAATGTAGAAGATTTACAAAATGCAACCCAACTTTAAAAAAATTAACATTTACTTATTATTGAGAGACAGAGAGAGACAGAGCATGAGCAGGGGAGGGGCAGAGAGAGAGGGAGACACAGAATCTGAGGCAGGGTCCGGGCTCTGAGATGTCAGCACAGAGCCGGACGCGGGGCTTGAACTCGTGACCCAAGACGAAGTCGGATGCTTAACTGACTGAGACACCCAGGTGCCCTAACCCAACTTTTTAATATTAGAGTCATATAATAAAAATAAATTTCAATAAATATAAGGATAACAAATATAACAGGATAATAAAAGTTATAAAAGACATATTCTATTCGTGAAGATGTCATACACAGTAAATGACAGTTTGTGGACCACAGACCCCACTTTGATGTTAATTTAAAGGACATTTAAAGGACCACTTAAAGTAACTTTTTTGTTTGCTTGTTTTCTGAGACTGGAAGCCACTGTGAGGCCTTGAACACAGATGTTTCTCAATTTACGTTTTGTACAGATTATTGTGACTACCTCTGTGGGGAATAGATTTTGGTGGGTAGATACGAAAGTGTTACTTTGTATATTTTACATTTACCACTCTAGTCTCCTATCCATAGTCTCATCTTTGCTGTCCTGATCTGTGCCATATGAGACTGATATTTATAACCAACATTTCCTGGGCTCATTTACCTTCAGACTCTGAGCTTCTTGCTGCCAATGAAAAGCAGAACCTTTCATAATGCCAAAGAATCATGATATGTCTCTGACATTGATTTCAAGCCTCTACTGCCAAGGCTCCTTTTGGGGTGTTTCTTTTCTGCCATGGTTCTATTATCTAGGGCTCTCTAATGGCACTATTTTGTTCCCCATTTTTCCTCTAGCCTAGGGTTAGTAACAGCTCTCTACTGTTGCTAGTTTCTTGCATGCTTGTATTTGTGTAATTCTTTGGAAAATAGTCCTTTTGTTAAAGTATCTTTTGGTATCACTTTGAATCAGCCATCTTTCCCATTAATATTCTTAGCAGCATAGGTATCACGGAACAAATGAAAAGAACGTGATTGTATGAGATAATTTAATTCACCAGTGGAAAATAACACAGTCCCTAACTGAGCATATTTTCAGATAACTGGGGCGGTGTAATTAAGCTGAAATTACAGTTTATTACCAGATAGAGGGCTTATCTAAAAGGCCTTATCATAATTCAGGTAAAAGGTTGTATTCTATTTGTCATATAAATAAATACACTCAAAAGGCAACTGAAGGACAGAGAAGCCATTCTATAAATGACTTTAAAAACAAAAATGCTACAGATCAATAAACCACCTAAATCTTTGCACAGATGGGTTAAAAGGTGTCAGATGAGGGAAACTCAGAGATGATCCTAAAAATCCACAAGAAGACTGAGTCAAGGTGGAATGGCAAAGAGGAAGCGACAGTGGCAGTACACAAAGTGCATGTTTTCTCACCAGTCCTGGGAATGGTATTCATGTAGAAATGCATTTGGTGTTAGCGGCTGCTCTCAACAAAGCCTAAGTCACTTGAGTTGCTATCTTAAATATCATGACAATATCTAGGTCCACATAATAGTTCGTGATTAACAAATGGACTTTCAACCAAGAGAAATACTCTCCAAGAACATCCCCGTCTCTTGTGAGTGAAGAAAGGTTTAATGAGTCTGAGCAATGACAGTGTATACAACTGGCGCAGTTTGATATGGTAGTTGTAACATACTGATGTTGGTTTGCCTTCCAAGGCTTCCATGGAATCTCTGCACAAATACAGCATATTACCTTGTATCTGCAAGCCTCCATTTTCTGATATACAAAGTAAGAAATGTACATTACCCACCTCATATTGGGTTGTGAAGATTATGTAAAACACTGTATGTCGAGAGTCAGGCACATTCTGGGCATTGAACATATCTCCTTTGCCTCAGTTTTGTGTCTTTGTGTGTGTGTGCGTTTTTTTTTTGTTTTTTTTTGTTGTTTTTTTTTTTTTTACTTAAAATCATAATGATAACTCACAGTATGATATAAAAAATATTCTTGGAAATTTTGGATGATTGCCACTGGCAATAAATTCTATAAAAAATAAAATATTTATAACAATGATATACACAATCTTTCATGCAAATGCCTTGTCTTATTCAAAAGGGATATTAGAAGCATTTGCCTTAGTTCATCCCAGTCATATTAAAAAATATAAGGCACTTGATATGAATTTATATGTAAGATAATTTTCTTCATCCATTGACATTTCAGACTCCAGGAATTACTTAAGTGGATTCACTTTTCCTCAGTCTGGAGCCAGCATTTATAGGAGCACAGATCAGAAAAGAAATCGCACCAAACTGAAATTCATGGCAGGAAATAGAGACATGTGGCACTCGTGTCATTAAATCCATCATGCTGACAAAATGTATATGATTAGCTCCAAGCCTTGTTTTCAGACCCTAAATAACCAGAATAAACCTATGGGAGAATTTAGTGGTTTACATTTTACAATGAAGAATTAGAGTCTTCAACAAAATCTGTGGTGCGTTTCCTCCACCTTATGAAATACTAGTGTTGAAAAAATTACTAATGTAGAAAGCGTTAGTGTACAAAGGTACTACTGTAGAAAATCAATGTCATTAATGGCAAGTCTGACAACAGAAAGTGTTTCACCTTAGTAAATAAGGCTATTTATTTTATTAACACACATATCCAGTACCATAAAGCAAACCAATGCAATGGAAAGAAATAAGAATATAGTTATGTCTTCTAGAGCAGGGAGTTAAATGCTTAGGACCATTACAGGTATTTTAAGACCTTGTTATATTCAAAATGCTATGATGAGGTCTACATTTATTTTTCTAAATTCAAATTGTAGCCTATTTTTTCTACTTTTTGAGATATGAGTAAAGTAAACTTTTACTGGCCTTTTGAAAGTCCCTCTGGCCTTTTCGTAGTGATTTTTTTTCCCCTGTGTTATAAATGGTTTCCCCCACGGATGACAGAAATGCCTTTATCCCTTAGAGATGGAGGGAGTAGGTAGAATTCTTTAGTAAGTGGGGTAGAGCTGACTGAGACTGAGCCAAATTTGGAAAATAATACTGAGAAATAGGGAGCTTAATGAAGGACAGAAAAAGCTGGCTACCTCTTGCCTGGGGCAAGGTCCCCAGAGGCCTGAATTAATATATAGAAAGATATGGCAAAAAACATATAGGGACCAATAGCAATTGAATAGAGATAATGCATTTATAAACAAATTCTCCTGGGTGTGAAACCATTACCTTTTTGACTCATAGAGCTATATAGTTCCTAGTAAATTAGTTATAGTAATTTGTCGTTCAATGTTACCAGGCTTTAAATATGATCTGTTAAATTGGGAAAAGTGTATGTGCACACATACATAGACTTGGTTTTATTATGTAATTATCAAATACCATACTGCAGTAGGCGAAATAACATCCAAGCGAATAATTTCTGTTTTTTCCAACACGTACTGAATTGTCTCGTGCAATGATTCTAAGAATATTTGGAAGGAAGAATTGTTTTGGTGATTCAGTATGGACATGAGCTAGTTAGAATTTCTTGATGGTTGTGCTGTACTTTTAAAATATGTAAACTAAATTGAAGTTACTCTGCAACAGTAGCAACGACACATTTGCTTAAGATGAAGAGCATAAAGAGATTTCCGGTTATATTGATCATAAGCATATGGGATTAAATAATATTTATGCAATTGATTTTTTATCATTTCTACTCTAAATTATTGCCCAATCATCTCCTAAAAATGCCTGATGATACATTGGGACACCTTTATATAATATTCAGGTTTTATTGCTAATAGTGAAGTGTTCATTAAATTTCATCATAACAACGTTGCCTTTATCATTAAGTTATTGTTAAGGCAAAGTTTGAATGTGTATTTAAATATTTCTTTTTGCAGCGTTATCAAAATTACTAACAGCTTAGAATACCTTCACTAACATACTTAAGTAAGAATTTCATTTTCTTAATTGTCCAATCTCTGCTTCCTTACAAAATTATTCCCAATTAAGGGAAGGATTTTGCCTTAGAAATAAAGATGTTATAAATAGAATATATGGTAAGAATTCTTTTTTTTTAAACCAATAGTTTGGCGTAAATAGATTCAGAAGTTGGGATTATAGAAATATAAACAGTAATGTCTTCTTTTCTACTACATGAACTCCTACTGGACAGTAAACTGATCTATTCAAAGGATTCATTATATTGGCTGGGGAGACTTTTCACTTAATGGACCAGATTAGGACTCAACATATATATTTTCCCTCTTCTCTTTCAGTGCACATGAAACTATACATCTGCCATCCCTGCTCTCACATGCTGCTTCAACATAAAATATATGGAATATATTCGCTAGAAAACATATTCTCTTTGATTGTCTTTTGTAATCCTAACCTAGGGGGACCATTACTCTAGTTATCTTTTTTAATGATTATTAATGCCTGACAATCTTTGTGTTGCTTACCCTAAAATCATTAAAACCGTAGACTACTATCCATAGAGACATCTGGGTGATTATTAATTATGTGTATCCTTTACTGTCCCTAAACTTTCCTTAGAAGCTCTTTGTTCTTTAAGCTAGGCACTTCATAGAATAATTTTATCTCACATTTTACAGTCTCCAAGAATATTTAAGAATTAGCTAGAGGTATTAGCTGGAATTTTCATCTTTCATGTTTAAGAATTTCTGCTTCAAGTAAGGCAAATACTGCAAGTTTCCTTTTTGTCATTACATTGGATTTTTATATCCTAACAAAGACATGCTCTCACCTGTCAGTTTTTCACTTGAAGTGCCTTAAGTGAGGAATGAGAGTGCCCTAAGTGTAACATAAGTTCAATTTCTGTCACTTTACACAGGCCTTTCTGGGTATACTCTATTTGTACTTCTTCCCATAAAAACTTACCAGAAAGGGGTAGCTTAGAGTAGTTATTCTTTCCTAAGGGAAACCGAAAGAATCCATGGCAAATATGTTGTTTCATCTCTCTTCAGGGCTCGAGAACTTGCTTCTCTCTTGTTCCCAAGAGCTGTAACAAAACTGTATCTTGATCTTTTTTTTTTTTTTCTTTTCTGATGAAGCTATCGTTTAGAATTGTTTTCAGCACTGCTGGATTTTAAACTTGATTCATGGCTAACATTGGCTTCTGGTTATAAAATTATAGAGATCCTAGAGTTCAATGTTCAGGGGACCTGATAACACACACACAGAGATCTAATTCTTAACAATCCACCTCCCAGATTGAAAAATGTTTGCTGTCTTATTTTATAAATAATATGTAAAGTGAGATAATATTAATAGCTTCTGGAGAACACCTTACATTTAAATCATTTTAATGAGAAATGTGTCCCAAGAGAGTAATATAAAGATTGTTTGGATGTATAAAATATACTTTATATGTTCCTCTGTAAAATATATAAATAGCCTTGGGTTTCACATGATTACTTTTTTACGAAATGGAAGAATGATGATCGAGATAATAAAGTTTTATTTTTCTTTTCATTACAAGTGGCATCTTTAGCATCTGGAATTGATGAGTAAGTGACATAATGCTTCAACTGATAGAGGGTGTCTTAAAGTATAAGAGCTGAGTCATGCTTTTAGTAAGAAATTAATTCATAAGCAGAGTTATTTAAATCACCACTTATAGGAAACATTTTAGTGATAAATCAAATAATAGTTATTCATTAATTCAAAGTAAAAGTGATTTTTTTTTCTCCCACACTCAGGGTTAAAATTTCCAGGGTACTTCTTATTTGTAATTTGCTTCAAAATAATTGAAAACTATAATTTCTGCTGTCACCAAAGGTGTGGAAATGAAGGTGAAGGAATACCTTCTATTAGATTTTACAGGAATAAAATGCCTCTATTTTCATAAAAAAATCATTTTATTTTGGAAGCAGGAAAATTATATTTAAATTTCTACATCTTGACTTTAGGAAATTTTTGGCAAATTACAAAAGAAGAAAACTCTGAAAAATTACATAGAATCAAATTATATATTAAATGTATCAAGAATTATTAATGTGGAGAAATTTTCATTAATAATGACAATTATTAAAACATCAATATTTTCATAAATAGGCTTTTTATGGTTCATATATTTTTATGTTCTAGTGATATAAACAATGTACTAGAAAGTATAAAAATATTTTCCTCCAATTAAAAACTTACTGAACCATAGATCAGTTCCTTAGTAAATATCAAATATCAATCATAAATATCATTATCATCTCCCCAGTAGACACTAAATAAATCATATTTAAATAAATTTTTTGTAGGGGCGCCTGGGTGGCTCAGTGGGTTGAGCGGCCGACTTCAGCTCAGGTCAGGATCTCGCGGTCCGTGAGTTCGAGCCCCGCGTCGGGCTCTGGGCTGATGGCTCGGAGCCTGGAGCCTGCTTCCGATTCTGTGTCTCCCTCTCTCTCTGCCCCTCCACTGTTCATGCTCTGTCTCTCTCTGTCTCAAAAATAAATTAAAAAAAAACAAAAAAACAAAAAAAAAGTTTAAAAAATAAATAAATAAAATTTTTGTAAACATAAATTAACAAAAAAGGGGCATGGGTAAATGACAACAAAAACTATGTCAAGAAAGTAAAAGCCAAGAAGCTATAACTGATGGAGGTATGGACAGAGTAAAACATAAAGTACTTGCTGAAATAAGAAGTGTATGGATTCACATAACAGAGCCCTGAGAGGCTGAAGTCACCAGTCATGATGGAAAGTTGAGACTTGAAGAGCTAAAACAAGGAATTTGTGAATAAATCTAAATGGAAAATAGTTATAACATTTGTTTCCTTTCTTCAATCTGTGGAGCCACAGACTTGAAGCTCCTCATACTCCTGGAGAATTCCTGAAGAGGGTGCCATTAAGATAGACCTAGGGAGGCCCTTGAATGGGAAAGCCAGGCAGAGACCAGAGGTTAGGTTGGGGAGCTGGAAAACTAAATAAAAACTGCATACTGAAGAGCCAAACTTTTAATTTATTTCCTCTACTCAACTGTTAATATATTGGCATTCAGATAGACACTGCTCCAACAAATGGAGGATTGTTTACCAAAAAACTGAAAGGACCCAATGAAAACTTTTGACATGGTAGTGCCCCCTTATAATAAGAGGAAAGACCATTTCTGACCAGACCACCCCAAAGGACACCAGTCATAAACTCCTGCCTATGCCTACATCTTCAATATATATTGAGAGCCAAAGATCATCATGGAATGCTGCCCTACAACATAGGGAATCAGAAGCTGGAGAAAACCTAGATAAGGATAAGAAGAATAAAAATGAAGAAAGAGAAATGGAACCATATTCTAAGGTCCTCAGTTACTGAGGGGATGTCATAATTGACAGCTTATAAGAGGGGGAAGATGAAGAAATGGACAGAAGAATCTTTCCTAAACAAGGGTATTTGACAAAGGGACCAGAAAATATGATCTGGAAATATCATTGGGGAGCAATGAGCTATCACTGAGCTAATAGCCTAAGCCTAACATATAAAAAGAGGTTTTGTTTGTTTGTTGTTTGTTGTTTTTTTGTTTTTTTTTTTTAAAGCTTCCACCTGAGAAGGCTGCTGGGGAAGCTGTACCTGTAGGGATCAGCCACTTCTGAAGAGAATTTATTTCTGAAAAATCTACAAATTGACTTACAAGTCTCCACCGTTCTACTAATTTGTAAGAACTAAATGCAATGAATAATTTACCACATGAGACTATGCCTAAAGCAAAAGAATTGGGAAAGAAATAAAGTAAAATAATCAACATCTATTTGCATTTTTCACTCATACTTTATATTCTATTTAGGGTTGCCCAACAGCTTGTCGTCCAGGACAAAAATTTATTTGCCTTCTTCTAATTTAAATTTTTCTCTAAGATGTGATTGCCCTGGGTTCAAGATTGCAACCAGGACTTGTGAAAGAATATATGACAGCACTTCCCAGGCTCAGCAAAACAGTTGTTGTTATGTCTAATAGTCTCTAAGTGTGTCCTACTGTTCCCTGATAGTATCATCAGCACCTACCTGTCATTTGGCAGGCATTGCCTAATGATTAAAAATACCTGAGAGGAGAAGAACTTATAAATTTTAGCAACTTCAGGTATGTATGTAATGAATTTGGAACATAGAGAAGGTTGGTAATTTCTAGAAATATTTTTCAATAAAGCCAGGTAACCATAATAATTTTATGTTTCGAGTTGCTACATATCTGATTCAATCCGCATTTATTTCCATTGAAATAAGATTGCCTACCACATATATGCACTTCTACACAAAATACGTTTCATAGCCTTTTAGACTTTCCTTACTTTGGAAAAGGGCAGAAGTACAGTACTACCATACTAATCTGAATACTGGCATATTACTGGAATATTCTTTGCCAAGAACAAATTTTCAAAGAAACGATTTTTTTTTTATGTATGTGGTGTGTGTGTATGTTTGTTGTCTGAAACAAAAGACTTCTTTCCACTGGTATACATGTATATATATAAAGTATATAAAGTTTTGTATATAATTTATATATATACGTATGTATATGTATATATATAATTTTAGCAATGAATCAGAATGTTGGTTATACAAAGCACTTGGAATATTCTCTAAATATAAAGTATGGAACAAAAGAAAAAAGAATATGATAAAACCAGAATCCATTTAGCAAAGCTGTCCTAAGAGCATACATCTCAAGACTATTAAGTAAATATGGCAGCAAATAAGAAAAATGATAGTTATCTGACTTAAAAAATGCAAGTTGATCACATCTAAGTCTTAGAGATACATTCTGTTTTTCATATGTGGTTCCTGCTTTTGAAAAAATGAAGAAAAACATGTAAACTTGGTTTAACGTACAACAGAGTTTTTATTTGACCAAAATTATTTTGAACAAATGTTATTTTTTAAAATTACTATGTCTGCTTCAGTCAACCAAAATGTTAAAAGTCTGACCATGGTATTTCTTTTCCTAGTGCTCTGCTGCATTTGTTTACATTTTTACAATGGAAAGCTCATTCCTACCAAAGCCTAACTGATTAATAATGGCTTCCATCTTCAGAGAAGTGTTGGATCCATACAAATATTGACCCTTAGGTTAAATAAATAGAGGGCTGTTGGTGGCATTCCAGACATCAGAACTTTATCACAATTTGTTTTATGCTATTTTATTTATTTTTAAAGGACAGGATACTTTCTAGTAATCAAAAGCCATCTATAAAAATGGTCCTCTACTTTATTTTGATTCATAAAAATATGGGTATTAATATATTTTATTTCATTTTATTTTTATAAGTAACCAGATTGTCCAAAACCAGAAAGTGACTTTGAACACAAGCTATAGTTATTTGCTTTTAAGATTGTTTTTAAAAATTTAATGTCCAATATTCAATTTTTTAAAAAAATCAGAGTAATAAGCATCAGCCTTAAAAATTACACTATGTAGATTTGTTTCCACATTACTTCTTTGAATAATGTATACTTAGCTTTATTATATTTGAATAGTCTATTAATGTGGATGGGGATTATTTAAAATTTTACTTGGGGATGATTTTTAATAATAGTTTTTCAATTGCAGAAATGGAAATGCCACCTTCTCTCCAACCAAGGAATTGTGTTTGCAGAAGTCAAAAAGTTTGGATAAACAGATAAAGATTAGTCTGTATCCTGATATCCCTTCTTCAGGCCAAAGGCAAATTTATAGGTAGAGAGGAGTAACAAGGTCATAATGTCTTTGCCTAACTTCCTGTTTGGGTCTAAAGAGATTTCAATTAAGAAAAAGCATCAATATGGTATAGTTAAACCAAAGGAGTGGGATGAGGAAGAGGTTGAGAAGTTACTGTGTGTTCCTAAAGGAAAATAAGAAGCCAGCTGAATGTGGGTGGGAGACCTTAGCAGGGAGGTCAGTTTAGTAGTGACCCCGTGTTGGAAATCTGTTCGGTGGACTTTCTATCATTGCCTGAAACATGGAGAATCAATCACAATGTAATCATTGGCAAACTTTAGATACCAACACATTTCATATGTACTAGACAAACAGGAGGATCCTGTTCCAGACACCAGAAGAAGAATGTCACAGGCAAACCCAAACCTCTCACCTCTGCTTCCATTACAAGTGTTCAGCATTTTCTTCTCCTATCAACATCTGAAAGGGAGAGGGAGGAATGGAGACACGCACACACAGACACACACACACACACACACACACACACACACACACACACACACACACTGACTACTTGAAATTTAAAAAGAAGATGTCCTCTAAAGAGACTGAGCAACTTTCTGAATAGGTCTGAATTTATCAGGCCTAATTTCACCTCTCTTGCTCTCTCCCTCCAGCTTGAAGGAAGTTTCATAAGGCAGATCATATCACCTATTAGAAATTTTTACACAACTGAATATAGTGTGTAAATCCTGCAACATAAAAATCCCTATAGAAGACAGACAAGTCAATTTGTCTAATGAAACAAACAACAAAAAATAGGTGTTTATTTAGTAAATATTATTTGCTCCCAAATGAATCTTGTTGATTGTATGTAATATTTCTAATGCTCCTTACTACAATGTAAGGTGAGCAGTAATCCCAATAATCTACTTATATCTCTGTTATCCAGAATTCTACTTTTAAAAATTAGAAATGCTTCAGAGTTAAGCCAATAGAACAAGATTTGAGTACCGATAACATGCAAATATGTCACATTAATTGAAGAGTTCAATATTATAATCCTTTTTACTCTTTAATTTCAAGATTTTCCTTTTTGGTTGTCTAAGTAATACTTTTTGTGTCTTGCTAGCACATGTGAGAGATAGGAGTGTGACACATTTAGCAAGATTTCAAATGTAGAATTGTGAAATTTAGTTTAAAAATTTGTTTAATGTTTTTATTTATTTTTGAGAGAGAGAGCAAGTAGGAGAAGGACAGAGAGAGAGAGGGAGAAACAGAATCTGAAGAAGGCTCCGGGTTCTGAGCTGTCAGCACAGAGCCCTATGCGGGTCTCAAACTCATGAGTTGTGAGATCGTGACCTGAGCTGAAGATGGACGCTTAACCCACTGAGCCACCCGGGCACCCCGTGAAATTTAGTTTATAATTTAATAAAATATCTATTGAAAGATAAGTACATAAACAAAATATAATATTGAAATACAGTGGAATATTATTAAGCTTAAAAGGAAAGAAATTCTGACACATGCTGTAAGAATGAAACTTAAGGAAATTTTGCTGAATTAAACAAGTCAGTCACAAAAGAACACATATTTTATGACACCACTTATGTGAAGATTCCTAGAGTAGCCAAATTCATAGAAACAAAAAGTAGAATGGTGGTTTCCAAGGACTAGGGAAAGGGGATTATGGGGAGTTTATTTTCGAATGAGTAGAGAGATTCTTTTGAAAAGATAAAAACTGTTCTGGACTTGGATGGTATTATGGTTGTACCAACAATGTGAATATACTTAATGCCATTAAACTGTACCCTTAACGTTAAAATAGTTAAATCATAAATTATATGTTATATATATTTTGCCCTGATTTTTAAAAGAGTAAAAAAGCAGACCAAGACTTTAAAAAGCATCTTGAGATTGACATTTTACTCCAATCACTCTTTGGTACTTTCCAGCAGACCATGACCTTGCATCAGAGCCTAGGAAAGGTGGTTACCACCAGTCTCTTTGATTATGAAGTTAAGCTGTCCAAAAAAATTATTCCCTGAATTACTTCCTCCTTGGAAAAAGAGTTAAGGTATCTCATAATTTGAGAAAACTGAATAATTTCAACTTGAGCAAAAGTTACAGAATTCGTTAAAAATCCCTTAAACTACTTGATCCTTTCTTTTTATTTTGCCTTTGGCAATACAGCACAATCAGACAACCTTCTTTTGGAGAAAGAGTTATTTGCATATTTTAGAAAAGATCACTTACAGGTAGAACCCAAGAAATGGGTATTAGGTCTACATTATTTGCTAAAAGAAGGAAAAAAGAGAGAATGTGATTCTATTAAGCTATTGGGAAACGCTCTGGTGACCCCATTATTATTTTTAAAAGTGCTAAGTCTACTATGGCAAATGACCAGAGGGGACTATGAGAAATGGGACACAATCTATGCAGGAGAATCTGAAGACTTCATGAATAGTTATATTTTAAAGCCTTATCTCCCTTGTAGTCATTAAAACAGGATTTCATCAGCCTGTCCAATGATTTTGTGTGGCTGTGTGTGTGTGTATTAATAGGGAGAGAGAGAGAGAAACTATAAGTACATTAAATTATTCACCTAAAATTTAACCTTGACAAGATTGTGTAGAGAAGTACAGATTTATACAACTAGATTTGAGTACATGTAAGAGGCAAATATGTCACATTAATTGAAGAATTCAATATTGAGATGCTTTTTTACTCTTTAACTTCAAGATTTTCCCTCTGGTTGTCTAAGTATATAGTTTTTTGTTTTTGTTTTTTTTTTTTGTCTTGCCACTTGGGACCTCACTTCCTCCTCAGTTTACAGAGCACGTGGCTAAAATGAGAAATCTCAAATGCACTCTGCACATGCAATCTCCAAGCTGTCCTAAAGTTTAGTATACTTAAGGCAGAAATAATTGCTGCCTATTATCTTTTGTACTGCACAGTGGTTCCTGTACAGTGATCGAGATTTCAGTGTCCCTATTATAAGTAGCTATCACTTTTTTTCCAATGGAACAGATACTTGATGATCTGCCAAGAGCATCTTTGTGAGTCTTAAAGACATTCATACTGTGAAAAATATTCATATAACAAAAGGTATATGGACAAGTGGATAAGTAATTGGTTACATGCCTGGGACAGCCCACTGGGTTTTGTTTTGTTTAAAAAGCAAAAATCTCTCACTCTGTTCTCTGAATAATATTTCTAGTAGTGACAGTTTTAATATGTAGTTTGTTTACTTAATACCTTGAGTAGAAAAAGGTCATAAAGATAAGGATGGAAAGAACGAACGAACGAATGAACGAAGGGGGTGAAAAGGAAATGAAAAACAACAAAATCTCACCTAAAACAAAATGTGAAAACATGCTTTTTTAATGTATGATCCTTGTGTAACTTACTCCATTGCAGTCTCTCTTTCTTTTCTCAAGCGTAATAGCAGGGGTAACGAGACACTGGTGTGATGTATTCAGATTACCTGAGCAGCCTGTGTGATGCTTTATATGTTTCCCAAAGAGTCTTTATGAAATTTTTTAAACTAAGAGCAGGCAGTGAAATGCACTTTGAGTGAATCCCCCTAAATCTGAGGCCCTGCTGGTCACTCACTCACTGAAAATCCAAAAAACACTCAGCTCTTCTACTTTGGCTAAAACCATTGTGATTTTTCAAAATATTTTATAATTCCTTTGGTTCCCTTTACTTTGGGCTTTTTATAAATAGTGTTCTGCTGAGTATGGCATCTTATTTCACAATTCCCGTAAACAACTCTGCAAAATGTAAAGTGAATAGAAAATTTAATACCAATTTTAATGGCAAAGAACAGTTATTCTTGGTCTCTATCTTAAAGCTACTCGTTAATGTATTTGGGCTGTCAAAAGTACTCCCATTGGCCATTTTTTGTAATGTCATATTTCTGATCATAACATTATTTATTGAAATCTTATAGCACCTTCTATTTAAGCTAAAGATATAGGAGTTATTCCAGTTTTTGAAGTAGGAAAAACGATGTTCAGAAGCATAGTTATGTGTTCAAGATAATACAACTACTAATGTGAAGACAAACTCAAAGCAAGATTTATCTGATTCCAAATTCTATCAACTTTAGGATAAGAAATCATTTCTATGTTTCTAACATATTCCATGCTCAAAATTTTTATGCTGAGACCAGTAGTCTCAGATAAATGAGCAGTAATGCGTGTACAAACAGTAGAAATGGTCTTTACCATTTCAAATAACAACATCACGAGAGTTTGCTTCTTGTGGAAAAAACAAAAGTCCTATTTGTCCCTCACATTGTAGATATGCCGCCTGACTCCTTGAAAGGCTTTCTTTACTCTCATTTAACAACAATAAAAGCACTTTTTAAAAATTTTTAAATATTTTTTTGAGAGAGAGAGAGAGAGAGAGAGAGAGAGAGAGAGAGAGAGAGAGAGAGAATTTGAGCAGGGGGCAGGGGGAGAGAAAGGGAAACACAGAATCCAAAGCAGGCTCCATTCTCTGAACTGGCAGCACGGAGCCCTACACAGGGCTCAAACCCATGAGCTTTGAAAGGGATCATGACCTGAGCTGAAGTCAAACACTTCACCCACTGCACCACCAGGCGCCCCCAAAGCACTTTTTAGAAATGATTTGAAGTCAGTTAACCGGCGGATAACCAGAGTCAAGTCCTACGCTATAATTCATCTAATCAAAATATAGGCACTCAGTATCTATTTACTATGTACAGAGCAGTCAGTCAATGCCTTCTTTACTGTGATGGGGAGCACAATACAGGTGGAGAATTCAGGGAAAACCATTTATCAAAGCATTTCATTTTGAATATGTTAAGATGAGATGCCTATAAAACTTTTGGAAAGAGATGTCAGGAAGGCAATAGAATATACAATAATAAAGCTGAAAAGCCTGAGCCAAGGATTACAATTTGGAAGTGATGATCATAGCCATGATAATTGAGGTCAGTGGAATTAATGAAAGTCATTACAGAGGAGACACAGGGGAAGGAAAAATGGAGGTCTGAGACACAGTCCTGAAAGTCCCCTATGTCTGTAATGACAATAGACAAAAAGTAAAGGAGGTCAAAGGAGGTCTGTGAGAGAACAGAGTAGTATAAAATATATATTATGTATTATAATATATATAATAGTATATATTATAGTATATGAGGAAATAAATAGCATCTGTGTTTGCATTCTGAATAAGTGTAAATATAGAAGTTGATGTTAATTTGTGTCTTATGGTTAATTTTGACATTATAATGTTAATTCGTAATTTCAAAATATTTCCAATATTTTAGCTATACCCTCATATGTTTATTATATGGAGATCTCAGCACAGTATTCTGAAAAAAAGACATAGAATTACAGAGATATTGGTAACGCTGATATGTTTTCAATAATTACTATTATCTCATGGGGGTAAATATGCTTATATGGGTAAATATCAACAACTATTATTTAAGTATACTGTGGCAAATCAGTCTAAGTGATGAATCAATGGTTAATGGAAGATCTTATACTTCATAATTACCACAATTTCAAAAGGACATAACATGTAATAGCTGGGCAGTTTCTTTCAAATTACAAGTAGCATTACACCCTGCATAACATTATTGTATCTAGGGACTCAGTGTGGCCTTTTTTTTTTTTTTTTGACTTTTTAGACATTCAATGCAGTTAGATAAATAAAAACACCTGCCTGGAACATTTTATTCATTTGCATTTCAGCAGCTTCTTTTGTGGTTTGAAGTTGTGTTTAACAAAAGAAAGGAGAGAGACAGGTGTGTGGAGGAGGAAAAATTAGAAAGTAAAAAGCAGTTGAATAGAGACAAATGTAAATATCTTAATAAACAGCCAAAACAGAAAAGAAAAAAAAGTAAGAAGAGATAAGGAATTTATTTTGAAACCTTTAAGACATTTTATCTTACAAAATGATATGTAAAATACTCAATTTGTTTTAAAATTGTGTCATCGAAGTTTAAAAATAAAGTTTATTCAAAATAATTGCATTAGTTTCTTCCTTCCTTCCTTCCTTCCTTCCTTCCTTCCTTCCTTCCTTCCATCCTTCCTTCCTTCCTTTTCTTTTTTTTTGGGGGGGGCTACAGTATGAGTAGGGGAGAGGGGCAAAGGGAGAGACAATCTTAAGCAGGCTTAACGCTCAGCATGGATCCCAATGTGGGGTTTGATCTCAAGACCCTGGGATCATGACCTGAGCAGAAATCAAGAGTTGGATGCCTAACCAACTGAGCCAGCCAGTGCTCCTGCATTAGTTTCTTCTATTGGAGTAAATTAAGTGATAGCTTCTTGTAAGCCTCAAACTAATTACACGTGATAATTATGCAATTTTACTTGAGTCAGGATAAAAGCAACATGAAACTCTTGCAGGGATCAATTCAGAGAATAATGTAAATGTTCTACCATGTTAAGTTAATACATTTGTTTTATTTCATGAAATCTTTCTTCTTCTTCTTAAATTATTCCTGTTATGCCACTTTTTATACCATGTCTTTACAGACTAATCACAGAGACTGAGACAAACCTTTCATTTCATCCATCTGGATCATATAATGATGTTTTCTTATTTCAACTTGATTCTTAAATAATTTTACTATCTCTCTATAAAATTGAATACTAATGGAGATTTAAAATACAATATTTCTATGGTATTTAATCTGTGTGTTAAAAGAGAAAAAATAACAAATTGTTCACAGCTAAATTGGTAAAATTGGACCAGACACTTGTTAAAAACAGCAAGAAGACCAGTTTTATTTGACTTACTGCAAGAGAATAGACAAGTTTCAATATAGAATGGAGCTCAAATCTGAATATAGCCACTAAAGATGGGGATTTGTATTTGGCCTATGGGAAAAATAAGGAGGTCAGTAGATGGAAAATTACTAAGAGTAACTTGATTAGATACAAGATAGAGGGTAAAGAACTTGATTAGGTATATTAAGGGTAGTGGGATTCTCCCTATAATGGCTTAGTAGGATACTAGCTAAAACAGGACTCAGGAACAAAGGACAACACCTAATCCAGAAGAGAATTCAGAGGAGACTGAAGTTTGATCAAGGACTGAGTTTTTGTTAGTAGGAAATAATCCTTCGTGTGGAACAGGAACAATAAAATAGAGGTAAAATAGTTTGAGCTTTAAATTTTTCGCTCATAGTCTTTAAAGAATTTGTACATATACCCATTATAAAATGAAGACTATAGCGAAAATGAGAATTAGCAGTAAAAATGTAATGTAAAATTTAATCTGTGGGTCATATCTCTTCATTTAATGTTCAAGATAAATAGTTTATAGTAGGGTGAGGAAAATCATTATCAGAATTTATAGCTTTTTTGTTAGAAAAACTTATAAAGTGTTCCCAAATATCACATGTATTTACCACAATTTGAAATTTATTTTTAAAAAGTTTTTAACTTCCAATTTTTTGATTCCAGTTATACTTCTACTTAGTCCTTAGATAATTAATAATTATGGCATATTATTTATAAATGGCAGTAATATATATTCAAGTTTGAATAAATTTATGAAATATATGTTATTTGAAGGATTTACAGTATTTTCCTTTTAGTTTTTATAATTCACATAGGCTTTTCTAAAAGTGTAAGCCAGATTTTAAATATTTAAAATTCAATATATGATAAATGCATAATGACAATTTTCTCTTTTATTATAATTTTGAAGAAGCTTTGAGAATCCTTCCCTTTCCCAAGCTAGGTCCAATAATACCAAAAGAATATTCTAGTATCATCTCATAGTGGAAGCAATAGAAATAGAGGACACTGTAATTTGATAAAGGATTTTGCTAGCTTGAAGTTTTGTTTGTTGTTGTTGTTGTTTGCTATTTTCCCTAATAATTTCTTATTTAAGAGACAAGTGATGTTAACATAAATAAAGAGGTAAATTGAGGCAAGCTCAAAAGGATGTGTTTATGTGTTTATTCGGGAATAGCAAAGGAATTGCAATTTAGGACAAGCAAACTGTAGTAAACTATAAGTGAGTCAAAATACAGAGGCGTAGGTGGGCTATATTTATGGGCAGGGAATGTAAAGAGAAGAGAGTTCAGTTAGAGTCAGTTAAATCGAAAACAAATGGAGACCAGCCTTGAAACATTTCTGAACAGACAAAATCAGTCCAGTCACACACAAAAAAGCTCAACCCAACCTACTTTATGGGACCAATCCAATCTGGGTCATTTCTATTCATGCCTCTGGCAAAATTGCTCAAGGTCAAGATGAGACACCTTCTGATTAACTTCCCACAACCCAAGAAATTCTAACACTATCAGTTTTCTGTAAATCAAACATTTATAGTAAATCAGTTTTTTAGTCCTTTTATTTTACCCTCCTATGGTACATGAGTCTCCATTTTATGTTCTCTGGTGCCATTTCGGGTTAAAATTTTTCATAGTAGGCAATAAATACAAAATGTTAAAATCAAAACATGTCTTTGTTTTAATATTACACAACTATAATTTCTGTGATCACAATCAAGAGAAGGCATTCTAATGGTCTAATTTTTGGCTTGAGTCAATCAAGGTCATAAAAGGACAGAAAACAGAAAAGGTCAAAAAAATCCCACAATGCATAAAATTCTAGATCAGACACAGCCCATGTAAGTTATTCAAGTGTTTAATCTAAATGCTCCACGCAATTTATACAAACTAAACAAATTGTTTCAGTAGATTAGTTCAACTACATGAATTTCAGCTAGATATTCGGAAGTGTTCTATTATCCCAAGGATTTTTGTTTTCCATTTTTCGAATCAGTGAGTCACTAATTGGTCCCTTCAACACATGGAAGACAAGAATGTTAGCCCTAACACTATTCTAAACTCTGTCCCTATTGCCCTCCAAACTATTATTGACATTTAATTATACTCCCAGGAAAGGTCAAAAGGAATCAACTGATATTTAATAATCTCTCTCCTTGACCTTACTGCCTAAAGCATGATTTGTTTTTCCTGCATCAATACCATATGACCTCAGGCAGAACCATACATATGACTTTGGAATTTGGTTATAAAAGAACAAGTTGAATTTTGATACACTGATGATTGTTGTTTCCTTAAAATAATTTCCTTAGTCTTCATAGGCCATGCTATGTTTGAAAGTTCAAGAACGCAATCAAGGAATCAAGAGATGAAAGCTTCCAGTCTACTCCTTTATACCTCTTTGGTAGATGGTAAGCTGAGAAATTGAATAAAGATAATTCACTTCGCATCCTTCTAATCAATAGTCCTCAAGTTATTTGGAAATTATTAGAGGGAATAATGGATATACAGCATATATTTAATTGATAGATTATATGTTATCCTTCATTCATCAAGCATTGAGCTCTCTGCTGTGTGTTGGGATACCATTGGTGAACAAGATACATTGCAATCTTTAAAAAAGTTCATGTTTTTATGGGAATACAATGAATTATAATAATTGATCCTAGGTGCTGCTTTGGGGATAGCAACCTGCCACAGTCTTCATCAAGGATGTGTGTGTGTGTGTGTAGGAGTAAGGTGGTTGGCAGTGAGGGGGAAGGATAATGCAAGCAGATATAGTAGACTCCACTCAAGGCAAATGATACAGACTACAATTTTTTTAGAATACATGAGAAAGAAAAGATTAAATTAGACTGGTCTGAATAAGGTTGATCTAATGAGTGAGTGTTTCTGGTTCAGCATTTGGATTCTGACCCATTCCTGCAGATGTGTATATGTTTCTTGTGTCTTAAAAAATGTTAACTTTCTGTAATTCAAATCTTACTTAAAACACTTTTTTTTCTTAAACTCTTAGGCCAATCATTCTCAAAGTTCAGCATCTAGGAGTATCACTTGCGAGGCTTGTAAGAGCACAGATTGTAGAGTCTACATTAGGAATGTAGTAGAGTCTAATTAAGAATGTTCATTTCTAACAGTTTCCCTAGAATACTGATATTGTTAGTCCAGGGAACATATTTTGAAAATCTCAGCAAAAAGTCCCAGATTTCCCTAAAGATAAGAATTGCTTTCAGTTTCATGGTTTTCATGTTTTTAAGGTATAGGCCTTCCTTTTGGGATGAGCACTGGGTGTTGTATGGAAACCAATTTGACAATAAATTTCATATATTGAAAAAAAAAGGTATAGGCCTTAAACTAAGTAAATTAGAATGTCCTTATAACTTGGCTAATGATTATAATCTGTAGATTTAACAAGTATCCTAGTAGGAAACTCTTCAAATCATAATTTTTTTTCTTTGCCTTGTTTCATTACCTTGCTTATCTTCTCAGTAGCATTTGATATTTTCTTCTTTTCACCCATGTTCCACCATATCCCATACTGCTTCTTCTTCATTTTTCTTTTTCTTTTTATGACTCTTCATTCTCTCCTTCAATTTTAAATGTCAGGATGTAAGAATGACATGGGTTTGGTCCTGATAATTCTTCTTCAAGCAACATTTACCATCCCATGGTTTTCAGTGTCATGATTTGCTGTTGACTATATTCTTGATCTTTCCTCATAAATCTATACTTCTATATTAGTCAGTCTCTTGAATTGCCCCACAATTTAACAACAAAAAATATTATTTTTATTTTTTTAGGTTTTTTTATCGCGAGAGAGATAGAGAGCATGAGTTGGGGAGGGTCAGACAGAGAATCCCAAGCAGGCTCCATGCTGTGAGCACAGAACTACATGAAGGGCTTGATCTCAAGAACCATGAGGTTGTGATCTGAGCCAAGATTAAGAGTCAGATGTTCAACCAATTGAGCCGCTCAGGTGCCCCCCAAATTTATTATATTTATATTTTAGGGATTAGGGATTCTCAAAATGTATTTTTTTTTCAAAAACACAAGTAATTGAAATTAAAAAATAGTAAAACAAACACAGATTCATCGATTGTTAATATTTTGTCACATTTGTTTTTTGAATTATTTGAAAGTGAGTAATAAAAATTGTATATGTTAGTATGTACCCCCTAAGAACAAGTATATATACCTGCCATATCATTGTCATATCTAAGAGAATCTGAAATAATTCTACAATATTGTATAATATCCATTTTATATTTATATTTCAGCAACAGCCCCCCTGCAAAAAAAACTCCACATAGTGTTTATTTCCTCTAATTCAGGATTTAGTCAAGATTCATGAGTTGCATTTTTTTATGTCTCCTAAGTCGCTTTTAATCTAGAACATTTCAATTCCTTATATATGTTATTGCATTGACATTTTAAGAATCTCAGTCAATTGTCTTGTAGAATATTCCATTTTCAGAAATTTTTCTCATTCTATCTCTTAACTTAGTTTTGTCATGGGTACTTGATAGGTGATGTTGTAAGTTTCATATTAATCAGGATTCACATAATGTCACGATGTTCCACTACTGGTAATTCTAAGTTTGATCATAAGGTTAATGGTAACCATCAACTCTCCAGTACAAAAGTACATTCTTTTTGCTTTGCTAATAGTAAATAATCTCTATAGTAATACTTTTATGCCAGATAAATATCTTATTCAACAGCCTTTCACCCATTTTATTTTATCATGCATTGATACTCCCTGTTTGAATCAATGCACATTGGGCAAAAATAGTAACTTTCTAATTATATCAGAAACACACAAAGAATTATATCAAACATTATAGTCCTCTTCACTTTCATGTGGGTGCAATCAATGTTATTTCTTCAGCCCCATTTTTTAGAATGTTTTATTTTTAACATTTATTTATTTGTGAGAGACAGAGAAAGACGGAGCATGAGTAGGGAAGGGGCAGAGAGAGAAAGGGAGACACAGAATTCGAAGCAGGCTCCAGGCTCAGAGCTGTTAGTACAGATCCTGATGCAGGGCTCAAACCCATGAATCATGAGATCACAACCTCAGCCGAAGTCAGGTGTTTGACTGAGCCACCCAGGTGTCACAGCCCCCATCATTAATCATTCTCTAATATGATACACTCATAACTTCCAACTATAGGCTGGATTTCCACATACTTTGGGAGCCATTTTCCTGAAATAAATCTTGCTGTAAATTTCAAGCCAAGACATTTCAAAACCTTGAGTTTATGATACACCTGACACTGTTATATCCTATCTTACTCAAAGATTTTCCTTTAAACTATATTATAGCAGATAGAATTTTATAGTACTAATGCACTATATTATTTGCTATACATGATTTCAATTGTTTTCCTTATAATTGCCCAATAAATATTATTAAAATTCCAATAATTTTATAATTAAGGAAATCAAGGTGCTGGGAAAGTAGTAACATAGGTCACATAGCCATTAAGTGAATGCAACCAGAATTCAATATCAAACCATTTCACTCTAACACTTCCATTCATAGACATAATGTTTTACTTGCTCTGTCTACTTTAATATCCTACAAATACCTTCATAAGATGATATTCAAAATTGATCAAATACTTCCCAAAATATGTTTCTCCTATTCTGGCAAAACAAATTAAAAACCTTAGGATTATACAGAGCTTCCTTTTGTCTTTCATTCCACAAGCAGTAAGTCATATCAACTCCTAACTCTTTACATATTTACCTATCTCCCACTCTACTCTCCTACTATCACTTTTTTTTTTGCCTTTTTAACACCCTACCCTAATTATGTTCATGTGTGTACACTATTTTTTCTGTTTTTTTTAATTATTTGATGTACTTTTGACTCTGCAAATAGATTGATGTTTTAAAATATTTGTTACATTTCTTATCTCCCTCAAACTTGTTAATGGTGCTCTACTGTCTAACTTCAGAACCTCAGAACCCCTGTTTTCTGGGAAGTTTGGGAGGTAACAATTGTTGCAGAACTTGGAGACCATGAAATAACTCTTGTTGAATGATAGGATATTTTTGAAACATCTAAACCTTTGTGGGACTTCCTATGCAAAGTCCAAAACAAAGCAAACATAAACCACTCACACAAAACCTACCATTAATCATAAGAAATAAAAATACAGAAATGAAAGCCCTATTAATTATTCTTTTTTTTTGTAAGCATCAATGCTTTAGACTAAGGTGATTTTATATAATGAAAATGACTAAAGCATTTTTTTAATGTAAGCATATCACTCCAAACCTATATCCTTATCCTATAAAAGTGTACATTAATTGGGACCTACGTAACATTCTATTTGTCAACATTCTGCCTCCATTGTCTCCTATTCTCCACTCATACACAGAAACACTTTATCTCCATCCAAATTATTTTCAATTCCTGAAAAGTGTTCTAATTACAACTATTGAAGTCTTATAAATTAAAAGCCATATCACATATTGCCTATATTAAGTTCTGTAGAAGAGGGGTAATCAATCCCTTTGTTTATGCTATCCACATAATGAGAGCTCTGCTCAAAATTTAGTTTGTGGATAGTGTAATAAAGAACTTAGCTGGACTTTGTCTCTAATTCCTGGAAGGTAACCTCTAAGCCCCTTGTATTTACAGAATATTAAGAGTGTCTTTATTATTCATGGTGTATCCCCTTACACTACACCACATGAAAGACTCCCATGTAAAAAGTAATTCATGGTGGACATCTAGATACTTTATGCAAAAGAGATGACTCAGGATGGAGACAGGCCATACCAGGAAGACTATCCATGTTCATAGATGGTTGAAGCTTTGAGCCATGTGAAGGGACTGAAGATTGAATTCAACTACATAATAATGATTCAGGCAGTCATGCCTGGTAATGAAACGAGGGATGGTTTTAATTCTGGACACTGAGGTTTGGTGAATTTCCTTGTTTGTCAGTACTTGTGCACTGTCACATCAAGGTACTTGGAAAATAACATATCTCTTAGGAGGATGGAGACTTTGGATTTGAAACCCTTCCAGACCTCACCCTATGTGTCTCTTGCCTTATTGCTTCTGATTTGTATCCTTTTCTATAATAAAAGAGCAGTCATAATTATAGCTGCTTTTCTGAGTACTGAGAGTTGTTCTAATGAATTATTAAACTCAAGGGAGCCCATAGGGACTCTCAAATTTGTAGCTAGTTAGTCAGATGTAAGGGAGGCCATATGACACCTAAACTTATGTCTGGTGTCAGAAGTGAAGGCAATCATGTGGAAGACTGTGCCCTTGGCAAATTCATTGCAGAAAGCAACTAAATAAGATTAACCTGATATATTAAAAAAAAAAAAAAACAATGGTTCCTATCCCCACAAAAGATATGCTAAATCAAGATTTTTGGATATACCCCAGAAATCTTTAGGTTAACATGATCCTTTATGCCTCTAAGTTTTGAGATCCATTGCCTCAGTATATACTTCCAGTCAATTGTCAAGTTCTTACATAATGAAAGTATTTTATTAAATATATGTTGTGAATGACAGGGACTATGCCTTATGCAAAAATCTGTATCTCAATTACTTAGTAGTGTATCCAGCACCTTGTCAGGACTCCAGGAATATGTGTTTATGTTTTTTATCTTTACATGTCATTTCTCTGTAATTATATCATTAGCTAATTTGAATGTATTAATTATGCCATTCTTATTTTCTCCCAAATGCCTAACATATTTATTAAATAAACAGTGATTAATATGTCATACCATTGCACAACTTTGCATTTATTATGGTAGTGTTTTATTTAAGTGATAGACATTGACAAACTAAAATCAAAATTTTTATCTCAACACAAATATAAATGGCACTTTGGGAATAAAGTTTCTCAGCTACGCATAAATACTTTCAGAACTCTGACATTTCATCTCGTGTAAACATTTCACAAATCCTTGACCTGATCCTATGGATCGTTCTGTAGCAATTGTTCTTTAGTGACAGTTCTTTCAGTAGGCTTCTGTGCTCCCACAACTTTGATTGCATGTCAAGAATTTCAATCTGGAGAGAAGTTTTGTTTTTTGTTTTTTGGTTTTTTTTTTTCTTTTCAAGATGATGTCCCTGAGTCCAAGACAATAAAATCTATCAGCAATCACTTCCATGATGACTGACAGAATTGATTGTCTATCAACATCATCATGGTACTCATCAGAAATAGCATTTACAGTCAGGCCAGCATCTGTCATAGTAGAGATTACAATGATTGTTTTCTTCATTTTTTGTTTATCTCTTTATAGGAAGTATTGTCAGTCTTCTCATCAGTCTGTATATCCTAATGTGCATTCGAGAGACAAAGAACTTGTACTTTGCCTCATGCTAGATAGGCTAAAGTATTTCATGTATAGTGCTGACCAAAATAATTAAGACCATATTTCTGGTTATATTTTAATGTCTTCTGTGTACATCTGTTGCATTTAGGGTACTTTGTCTCTTTCTCTGGTGGGTGCCAGAGTAATTTCTTTTTTCAAAATAAAATATGTTTGTTTATTGTTTAGTCAATAATACTGACATTTAATGATTACAGTTGACCCTTGAACAATGTAGGTTTAAGGGTCACTGGCCCCTGTGCGGTCAAAAATCTATATATAACTTTTGACTCCCCTAAAACATAACTACTAATAGCCAACTGTTGACCATAAGCCTTACTGATTAACACAGTAAATTAACACATTAACTGTGAACAGTCAATTAACACATATTTTGTATATTACTTGTATTATACACTGTATTCCTACAATAAAGTAAGCTACAGAAAAAAAATATTAAGAAAATCATAAGAGAAAATACATTTATAGTACTTCACTGTATTTATCGGAAAAAAATGCTTATAAGTGGATCCATACAGTTCAAACATGTTCAAGGGTCAACACTTCATTCATACATACTAAAATGAAGAGTGAAGCTAAGTTTTTTAAAGTTAGCAAATTCTTGTTTTCAAATGTAATTTCACAACCCTTTCCAGGGTTACCTAATTGATGTGAGCACTGTCACTTAAATGAAGTTTTCATTCTACATTAAGAGAGTCATAACCTAAGTTTGGTATTCCTCTTGCATTTTATTTTGTGGGCAAAAACATCTCTTTCTTACTGTAAGCTATTCTCAGGGAATGTTTCTTGGCCAGTCATTTTGTTTTTGCAGAAAAGTGGTCTTTTAGCTTCAAGGTAGTAATCAAAACACATTCACTTGCAGTGATTTTCTACCTTTTGAAGCGGGCCTTGATGCCAATGATTTGTCACTCATGAGTCAGCATATTTTGATGCTAAAAGCAAGTCTAGGCACTGTTCATAAGAATTATAAATATGAAGATTAATTCTTGCATAGAAGCTGAATAAAAATCAGTCTCAAATATATCCCATTTGAAGTGCCTTTATGGACAAATTTTAAATTCATATTACTATATGACTTTTATAGTGTATGAGAGGAAAGTTTTGAAGATGACATCACTGTGAATCAGCTTATTAAGGAATATGACTCTGTAGAGACATCACTGAAGCTCCATACTTTAAAATAATACTTCCTGGAGTAATATTAACTAATCATATAATAATATGGTTAAACTAAAAGAAATAAACCACTTGGGGGCCACGTATCATACCCAAGAAAACCCGAAGTTAACATACAGACTAACAGCTAATGTCAAATTGAGATGTTCATTTATGTATATTGTATGCCTGTGTCTCTTACTAAAGGAACAAGTCTAATGTCAATTTGAGGATTTTTACTGCCCCAGGCAATATGAAAAATGTCTCCTCCTTCTAGCAAGTAATCACTCACATAATAAATAGTCACAAAACACTTGACTCCTCTAATATTTTGCTGCCCCAGGCAACCAGCTGTTCTACCTATATGGTACAGCCCATCATAACGATTGTGCATGTGCAGTTTACAGCATCTTAATGTAATAGTCACAAAGACACATAATATATTCTGACTCACAGCCTTGAAGAATTGCCAAATGCAGGCCAAGATTCTCATTATTTGAATTTTTACTTTATAGCTATTAAAAACACCTTCATGAAGGAAATGAATTATAGTATCCAGAGCTTAAAGTATGATGTAATCTTAATTCACATTTTTTTCGTAGTTTTGAGATTGACACAGAGATAACTTATATAAACTCTCCTTTTTTAATGAAAATAATTATCTGAATATTAAGCAAAACTTAGTAGCTAATACTGCAAATCTATAAATATTTCCCTATATGATGAATAATAGTATTTTTGAAGTTTAAGGAAAAAGAGGTAAAGTGAGAAGTCTTGAATTTAAATTATTTGTGAAAGAATAAACTTTAGAAAATTGAACAAATATGATTATAAGTGAATTGATATAAAAACTTATCTTTGTATTTCTATTATATTTTATAACCATATTTATTAATGTGCTATAATTTATTTTATTATCTATAATTGATATATAACATGTTAATTTCAGATATAAAACATGATTCAATATTTGTACATATTGCAAAATAATCACATAAGTCTAGTTAAAATGCTAAAAATACATAGTTACACTTTTTTCTTCTGATAAAATTTTTTTTAAGATTTACTCTCAGCAATTTTCAAATATACAAGACAGTATTATTCATTATATCACCATGTTGTATATTATATTACCAGTACCTACTTTTATTATAGCTGCAATTCTGTACTTTTTCAACCCTTTCACCCATTTTCCCCAATCCCAGTACACTGCCTTTTGTAACCACCAGTCTGTTTCCTGTATCCATGAAAATCGATTTTTGTTTTTGTGGTTTGTTTTAGATTCCACATACAGTGAGCTCATATGATACACATCTGTCTCTCTGAATTCTTTCATTTAGCATAATACCCTCAAAGTCTATCAATGTTGTCCCCTCAAAAATATATTTTGTGGCTGAATAAAATTCCATTGTATGTATTTTCTAACCATCCTTATTCATCCACTAATGGACACTTAGGTTGCTTTCATATCTTGGCTATTATAAATAATGCTGCAAAGAACATGGTCCAGCTTCATTCTTTTGCATGTCGCTTTCCAGTTTTCCCACACCACTTATTGAAGTGACTATCTTTTCCACATTATATAGTCTTAGCTCCATTGTCATAAATTAATTGACTAAACATATGTGGGCTTATTTTGGGCTCTCTATTCTGTTCTAATCGTCTATGTGCCTGTTTTCATGCCCATACCATACTGTTTTGATTACTATAGCTTTGTAATACTGTTTGATTACCAGGCGGTGTGATATTTCTAGCTTTGTTCACCTTTCTCAAGATTGCTTTGGTTATTTGGGCCTTTTATGGTCCCATGCAAATTTTAGAAATTGTTCTATTTGGTGAAAAATGCTATTGGAATTTTAACTAAGATTACATCGATTCTCTAAATTGCTTTAGGTGGACATTTTAACAATAGTAATTCTTCCAATTCATGAGCACAGAGACCTTTATTTGTGTCATTAATTTCTTTAAACAGTGTCTTACAGTTTTCAATATAAAAGTTTTTCACATTTTGATTTAATTTTATTCCTGGATATTTTATTCTTTTTCATGCAATTGTAGCTGGAATTTTTTTCTTGATTTCTCTTTCTTCTAGTTCATTATTAATTATTAATGTAATGAAATGCAAAGGATATTTGTGTATTGATTTTGTATTCTGCACCTTCCCTGAATTTGTTGATTAGTTTTAATAGTCTTAATGAGTTCAGAGTTTTCTATACATATATATTACTATGTCATCTTCAGATAGAGACAATTTTACTTCTTCCTTTCCAATTTGTGTGCCTTTTATTTCTTTTTCATGATTAGTTGTTCTGGATAGGACTTCTAATTCTATGTTCAATAAAACTGTCCAGATGAACATTCCTGTCTTATTTGTAACCTTGGAAAGCTCTCAGCTACTCACCATTGAGTGTGATGTTCACTGTGGGTTCACCATCTGTGGCCTTTTTTATATTGAGGTATGTTTATACCCAGTTTGCTGAACATTTTTGTCATAAATTGATGTTGAATTATGTCAAATTCTTTTCTTGCATCTATTGAGATACATCATATGATTTTTATTTTTCATTTTTTAATACATTTAACATATTGATTTGCAGATGTTGAACCATCTCTGCATCTCTCTTAACCATTGTGTATGATCCTTTTAGTATATTTTTGAATTTAGTTTGCTAATATTTTGTTGAGGATTTTTATAACAATGTTTAGGAGTATTAGACTATGCTTTTCATGCGGCATCCTTGTCTGGTTTGGTATCAGGGAAATGCTTGTAACATGAGTTTTGTAGTGTTCTTTTATTTTAATGTTTACTTATTTATTTTGAGACAGAGAGAGAGAGAGATTGATTACAATATGTCCTGGTGCTGACCTGCTTTTCTTGATTTTGAAAAGGAGTCTCTGTGTCCCCTGGATCTGGATGTCTGTTTCCTTCTTCAGATTAGGGAAGTTTTCAGCCCCAAATAAATTTTCTGCCACTTTTTCTCTCTCTTCTTCTGGCACTCTTTTAATACAAATTTTATTATGTTTCATAGAGTCACAGAATTTCTTAAGTCTATTCTCGTATTATGTAATTCTTCTTTCTCTCTTTTGCTAAACTTCATTATTTTCCATTATTTTATTTTCTATGTCACTTGTTTTCTGCTTCTTCCACTTTGTGTTCATTGCATCCTATCTCTTTTGAATCTCAGTTATTGCATTCTTATGTCTGACTATTTTTAACTCCTAAGTCTCTGTGTCCCTGAAGTCTTCTATTCTTTTCTCAAGTCCAGTGAGTGTAATTGCTTTAAATTCTCCGTCAGGCATATTACTTATATGTGTTTCACTTAGATCTCTGGCTGTGTCCTTATCTTGTTTCATGCGTTTCACTTAGATCTCTGGCTGTGTCCTTATCTTGTTTCATTTGGGATGAACACCTCTATCTTGGAATTTTGTCTAAGTCTCTGTCTTCTTCTCTGTGTTAGAAAAGGCTGTTATGTTTGTGCTCCCGAGAATAATGGTTGTATGAAGATGTCATACAGCATCCAGGGCCTGGTGCTTCAGGGAGCATCTCTGGTGTGTGCTGTAAGTACTCTCCTGTTGTGTTTTCACTGTTCTATCCTTCAGGCCAGTCGTCTGCAGAGGCTCTCCTTGCCTGCAGCGGGGAGTGTGTGGTCCTTGGCCAGAGTGTGGTGAGTTCTTAATAATTAGGTCTGTTCTAATGAGACCTGATAGTACTTCCTCTAGAACTGAAGGCTTGCATAATGTTCTGTTTGGGAGACATGGTGTGTGCAGCAGTTTCTGCTGGTCTTCTGGGGAAGGAGCCCACCATGCCAGGACTGAGGCACATTTGACTGGGAAGGGCAGTCCTGGCAGAGCTCAGGAATGTGGGACCTGGTGTCAGCATGTCAGGCAGTCAATGTTGGTGCTGTGGTGTTTAACACAGGTGGGTGGCTCTGTGCTTATGTGGAAGGGCAGTAAAGAGAAATGGTACCGGCCAGCTCCTTTGTCCCCAGAGTGGGGTCTCCATGCTTGTTGCTTCCAGGGAAGCACTCTGAGAAAAGTGAACAATCTCCCTTCTGTGTGTCCCAACTATTTTTCAGATTGCTGTTTCCATGCTGTCTGTCGAGGTTGTTTGTCTGTCTTCTCTGCTGGAGCAGGGCAGTGCCCTCTGGGCTCAATCCCAGTCAAGTCTGCTGCCTTTGAAAACTCCAGGCTTTAGGGACATGGTATGGGCTAGGACCTGTGCTGGTCTTCCTGGGGAGGAACTTGCCATGCTGTGACTCAGGGAGGTTTTCCTGGAAAGGACAGTTGTGCCACAGCACAGAGGTGTGGGGCTTACAGGAAACAGGCTAGGCATCCAGTAGCTGAAATGAGCTGCCCTTCACAGGGATTTGCACTCATATTGAGGGGCAGGTGAGGGACAATGGAGCCCACCATCTCCTTTGTAACCAGAGAAGTGTCTCTGTGAATGCAACCATTGGGTTTTAAAGGTAAATATTTTGGAGGCTTGTCCCTCATGTACAGTTCTTAAAAGCCTAGGTGCCCAAGGTGGGTTAATTCCTCTCAGCTTCTCAGGGACAATCTCCAGATTGGAGCTCCCTCCCGATTGTGGTTCACTCTGCCAGGGGTGGGCTTTACAGGGAAATTGTGTTTCAGCCTTTATTGCATTCTTGGATATAGGTTTCCTTGTCTCATGCGTAGGAGTTACTCAGCTAGTTTTGGGGGTTTTGTTGAGTTGTTTTAATAGAGGAAATTGTTTCATATGTATCTATAGATGTGTATGCCCATATGAGGAGGTAAATTTAGGATCTTTCTATCTCACCATCTTTAACTGGACATTCTATCTATGTTTTATTTTTTTTTTTCTAGTTTTCTCATTAGATTGTAAATTCTTTAAAGTTATGGCCCTGCTTTGTATCACTTATACCTAATTTCCACTAAATATGCGGTCAATATTTGATGTTCATAATTATTCCTTTGATAATGGTGATTATTGTAAATAGGTTGCTGAATTTAGAACTAAAATATGTTATCAAAATATTACCCAAGTTATCTATGTGGCAGCAGGCTTTCTTGTACTTGAAAAAGTGGATATTTCATTAAGGAGTAGCATAATAATAATTAAGATAGCATTGTAATAATGGCTAGTCTAAATATAATCTATAGCTAGAGTCTTGCAAAGTAACAAGAATGCAGAAAATGTTCCATTGCTCTTTTGTTAATATTAATAGAATGGATCAAAGAACAAATTCATTGTTGTAAGTATAATCATTCACTGGGGCCTAAAAAGTTTCAGAGATTTAATACAAGTAAAATTATTTTCTCAGAAGTGAACCATTTCTGAGTAAAACTTGAGAATATGTCTCCACTCATGCCAACAATATGATGGCATGTAGAAATATTTTATTGTGAACTGTATATAAAATAGGTAATTATGTCCGTGTCACAAACTTTATTTTCTTATTCTGAAACTATGAAAGAAATCAAAATGACTTATAATGACTGCTGGCCTCAAGAAATGTGTCATATTTCAAATTTCTAAGAATACATGGAAACATCTATCATCTATCTTCAATCTTTAGGATCCACAATTTTCGATTTCTAGCCCTCATTAAAATATCAGATTTCAAAGCAATATTCATTACTTCCAAAGTCTCTGTACTGGCTGAAAATCAGTTACTTAGTTCCTTATTATTTTAATGAAGAAGAAGCAAAAGAAAAAAAAAATTGTTCTTTGAATGTAAATGTACTGTCAATTTATCCCTCATATGTCAAGAAGGTTGAAACCATTTTACTTATGAGGGACATTAAATAAAACTAGGAAGGACATATGTTAAAACTATGTTTTATGAACATATTACCTATGTTTAGAAATATAACTCTACCTCTTATACAAAATACTGCTCAATATAGATTACACATTTCTCTCTGGGTTTATCCACATATTATCCATTCATGGGAGAATGATGTGGTGAAACATATAATCATATTTGCTTTCAAATTATATAAATTCACTTTAGTTCAACTTGTAGTACTAGCAAAGAGAATCATGAAAGCATAATTTTAAGGAGTATATCATGGCATAAAATTTGAAATAAAATGTTAAAGCAAATATGATGTTAGAAAATGACACACACACACACATAGAACAAATAACTCCAGGAATCATGCACTAAATATTTACTTCTTGGTTTTAGGACATTGAACATGGATTGGAGGGGGGAGGCTCCACTTCACACAGAAACTCATGAACTGTCTTCACATATACCAGGAGAGGAACGCAGTGGGTCCATAGTGACAATGATGCTTTTTCCCCTAGAGTTACTGAGGTAGATTTAACAAATAAAAGTTGTATGTAATCAAGATGTACACTTTGATGTTTTGATCTATGTAGACTTGGTGAAATAATCTCTATATTTTCTATAATCTCTATATTTAAGCTAATTATCATATCCATAATCTTACATAGTTTTTGTTTTCCTGTAATAGCACAGGATCTCCCCACTTAGCAAATTTAAAGTATACAATATAGCACTATTAACTTATATTGTTTACCTAGATGTCTGAAACGGATTTATCTTTCACGACTGAAACTTTGTTCCCCTTGACTAATATCTCCCCAATTCCCCCTCCTCCAATTATATATCATTGGACAGAGCTAGTTATATGGTGTCCCATAATTATGTGAAACCTGGAAATGTAAGATAGCAAATATTTAGTGTGAATTATTGCCTCTGACAAAATAGGCATATATAGAGAAAAATCTGAGAAGAAATGAAATATTAACAGTGATTAACTCTGTCTGGTTAGACCACAGATGACTTCTTTGTTTTAACTATTTTTTAGTGACTTTTTAAAAAAAATCATTTTTAGTGTTTTTAAAATTTCTTCACTAAGCAGTGGTATAAGAACAAAAAGTCTATAATACATTTTACTTTAATAATTAAAGTGTAACTAGGTTTCCACATTGGCAAGTTTGTTCATATAAATGAAGGGATTAGGATAGGCTTAGAAGTAGAAACGTCTACTGATAAAAATCTTGGAAGTATGTGGTTTCAGTATCACTTTGCACAGGGAAAATTCATTTTCAAAGGTATACAAGTAGAAACTGATTGAATATTTTAGTAAACAATGTCAGATCCAATATGCCTATTAGAAACAACTTGGAATGATTTATATAAAAAAAACATAATATTAGAATTCAAGACAGCTAAGTTTGTGAATAAACAATGAAAATGAAATTTGCTGTAATTGAGTTGAATGTGACACCAAAACAGAAAATGTTCAGTATCCAAACATTATTTACTAAAACAAACATATAGTGCTTTTTCTATTCAAGACTATCTTCCAATAACTCCACACCTACTAAGTCATCTAATAATCAGAGCAACTCTATGAAATAAGTACCATCTCACAGTACCTACATATGAAATAGAGAATGGAAGGGGAGCCTGGGTGGCTCAGTCGGTTAAGCGTCTGACTTCAGCTCAGGTCATGATCTCGCGATTCGTGAGTTCGAGCCCCGCGTGGGGCTCTGGGCTGATGGCTCAGAGCCTGGAGCCTGCTTCCGATTCTGTGTCTCCCTCTCTCTCCGACCCTCCCCCGTTCATGCTCTGTCACTCAAGTAAATAAACGTTAAAAAAAAATTAAAAAAAAAAAAAGAAATAGAGAATGGTAATAGTGCTCAAGGTTACATAGATAGTCGGGAGCAAAACTAGGATTTGAAATGAAGCAGTAAGGTTCCAGAACATCTTAACCATTATGCTGCTGAATCCTAGAGTTTGAGAAATGGGTTTCCAAAAATATCATCATATAGATGATAACTAAATTCTTTGGAGTACCAAGTTTGGCAGAAAAAAGAGCAACAATTAATATAAGGTGAAAATGAAATTGATGGCATAGGCAGAAAGGATACTCACTTATAAACATGAGGAATAATGTTTTTTTTTTTCTTAAGTATAGAATAAAAGAAAAAATGAGAAAATAAGACTACAGAAAATATTTTTAGGTAGAAACGAAAGATGTAAGTGTGCTGTGAGGATCGAAGAAAACTTATGCATTTAAGGAACGATCGCAAGAAGGAAACCTACAATAAAAACAAAGTGATAAGAAAAGAGCTTAATAAACATTTCTCCAAAGATTATATATATATGGATAATATTGTATCACTATAATCTTTTGAAGTATTAGCACCCCTTGTGAAGAGATGACAAGAGTGTTTGAAGGAATAAAAAAATTGAGAAAGAATAAATATCACTCAATTTATATCTAGGTCTGCTTTAATTTGAAGCACTTTGAAGTATTTTATGTTATAGCAACTAAAAATAGACAAAAGATAAATGAATATGAGGTGAAATGATTATTAAAGAAGTGACTTAAGCTTCATGAACCTACAATTGTTCTCTGCATGTGAGTCTGACAATTTCATCTAATAGTGACAAAAATTAAAAGTAATGGCCCAAGTAATGATAATTTCTTGTAAGAACTAGTTAAAACACAAACTGCCAAATGCAGCAAAAAAATGTATTGTGATGGCAGGTCAACACCAACATTTTTATATAATCCAAACTCTTCTATAAACACTTCATGATAAAGGACTCAAATTTAGAAGGTTGAAACTTTGAAACTTTGTGTTAAAGAAAAATTGAGAGAGATTTTCACAAAGTTTCAAAAAGCAAATCAAGAAACACTGTAGATGTTTTCTCAATTTATGTAAAATCATTTTATGTGATTTTACTTATTTCTGTATTTGTTTAATATATAAAAATTCAGGTCCTCATATATTTTGAAATATCATAGTCAATTGAATGCTCATGTGAATCCCTCTTATATTTAATGAGCAAAATATAATACTGCAAAAAAGAATGTTGCCAAAATATTTTACTATTAAGATTTTTTTCAATATATTTATAAACTTGTTTGTGTTCCTTCAAATTTATTTTTACATGCATTTACTCATGAACATAAAGTGGCTTTCGAATGTATTTATTTATATATCTAGGTTGGAAGATTCACTAACAATGAGGAAATATAATTAATTTCTATATTTAAATAATACCATATTATAAGCAAGTAATGCTATAACATATTTAAAACTAACATATAATGTAATAGGCTTTCAGAAATTTCCCTAAAAATTGATAAATAGCTTAATGATTTTTAATTGAACCCTCATATACCCACCACCCAGCTCAAGAAATAAAATATTACATTATTGTTGAGACTAACCAATCTTTTTCATAAAAATACTTGTATTCCATAACACAGCTTTTATGAGAGATGAGTTTAATTTTTCTTCTAAGCAATCTTTGAAATACTGTAGCTAACATATTTTCATGAAAAAGTATATAAACTTCAAACAACATGCCTTTACAAGACCTTGTTTTCCCTACAGGAAGCCTGAAAACTTAAAGAATTTAAAATTTTTGCCTTGCTTTCTCTAAGAAATATATCTAGTCTCCCATGGCAGGGAACATACTCTTACCAGAATAACCATTTATTTTTATATCAGCAGAAGCACACAACAATGATACCTCAGATCAGTTTTTAATTGTGATGAGAAATTATTCACACATAGCCACTCAAGTGCAAGTTAATAAAGAGAAATGGATCCTTCCTCCATCCCTAGTAATGGCGAAATTATAGAAGAAAATTATCCAAAAAGAAACAATAAACTTACACATAAATTACTGACCCCAGGGAATTCTGGAACTGATGATTCTGATGATTTGTCCTGTGAATATGTACAGGGGCAGATGAATGGCACATCTTGTTGATTGTTGTTCAGTTAAAAAGGTATCTCTAAGTTCAAGTGTCAAGGAATTACCAACAAGTTGTCCATGCTTTCTCATGTAATACTTTGCTCTCATGGGTGTTAGACTACTCTACTTGCTTAGAGTAATTAACTCCATCTTTCATCATCTCCATCTCTGTCTTTGCTTATGTAATATACAGTTCTTTCGATCAAAATATGTTAATCCAGTCTCTACAATCTTGCTGCATATATAAACCCCTTTTTATTTTTTTCATTGTTTTCTATTTTCTGCTTTTTTTTTAAATTTTTTTTTCAACGTTTATTTATTTTTGGGACAGAGGGAGACAGAGCATGAACGGGCAAGGGGCAGAGAGAGAGGGAGACACAGAATCGGAAACAGGCTCCAGGCTCTGAAACATCAGCCCAGAGCCTGACGCGGGGCTGGAACTCACGGACCGCGAGATCGCGACCTGGCTAAGTCGGACGTTTAACCGACTGCGCCACCCAGGCGCCCCTCTATTTTCTGCTTTTAAGTCAAACCTAATCAAATGTTTTTCATGGCTCCTTTTTGCTAGATTGCTTCTTTATTTACTGTTCAAATTGAGAAAATTATTTGAATTTTATTTTTAACTCTCCTCCTTGTACCTTACTAGTCAGACTGCTCATTTCCATGTATCTGTTCTTTAATTTTGATTTATATGCTTTACATTGCCTTCCACATGATGGATATCATTTGATCCTTCATCTTTAACTGCTGGACATCTTTTACATTGTTAAAATATTCATAGATGGCAGAATAGAAGAGGATTAAGGAAATAAATTCAATGGAAAATAAAATGAGGAATTCTTTAGAAATATCAATGGGTAAATGATTGACATCGATTTCTTTTAACTGCTAGTAATAATAGCATTTACTCAATACTCAATACTTACTCAATACTTCATTGAGTCAATCATAAAAACAAGCAAGGAGTATGTCAGAATGAAAATATGCATTTTTGCTTTGTTTAGAAAAGTCAATTTTGTGAATGAACAAGGGCTGAAAATGGCAGTTTTACAACATGGTTATGACCAAATGATATTAAATATGTAGCTTTTATTATAATTTCCATCTCTGAAAATCCTATTCACATTCAATTCATTTTCTCACTGGTGCTAACGCAATCCTTATGAAAAGCAAAACTGATAATGTTACTTCAGTGTAATCCCAATGTAATAAAACTGCTTCCAAGTGGTTGGTTGACCACGCTGGAGGATAGTACGTATCAATGGTTATTAATGGGCATTCAACAGTGACTATGGCCAGAATATAGTCCTTAGTGATTACACATCCATGTTTCTGATCCCATGCACTGCCATTCCTGCCATTTTCTTAAATGAATCTATTGTCATGGATGGAATATTTAGGGGATTCCATTGTGGATTGTTGTCCACAAAGGAGATCATCTGGTCCAACTTATTTTTACAGTCTCTTCACTGAGGTGTTTTTGTTGACCATTCACCTAATATTTAACAATTATTTGGAGGAAATAAACGCTTTTTTTTTTTACCATTTTCCAGTCTCACCACATGTCTTCCCACTAACTTTCCAATCAGTTTTCTTTGAAGTCCCTTATCATCCAGCCAAATAGTAAGCCATGTCCGTGAATAATTATAGATTTGAATCTTCAGGTTAACGGTAAAAACATCTGCCTGTGAAGTAGATTTTCCTTTACCACTGTCTTTAAGGACCACCATGGAGTAAGATTTCAGTGCTGCAGCTGATCTTTTTGGTAATGTCATTATATCTGCAAAACCATCAATAAACTAGGCTTAAATTATGTTCTCCTTCACAATTTATAATCGATTCCCATTGAAGCCTTAGATTCAGGTTGAGAAAGAAAAAGCAAGATATCAGGAATAGTTGTCATGGACATTACCCCCACTTGTTCAAGTAAATTATTTATGATGTTCAAGTAAATTATTTATGATTTATTAAGGACCTGCCTAAACATGATACTGGTTGCTCTTCCTGTCCATCTTCATAGCTTGGTGTACTTAGCCACACGCAGTTTATCATGGGCTCCTAAAGTTGTATAGTACCTTGGTGGTTAATTGCCATACATTCAATCCACTAACTCTCAATTACTAGCTAACAGCTGTTTCTCAAAAGTAGACTAATCACTTGCAGAAGATGGCATAACTTTGTTCCAAAATCCTAAAGACCTATGGAATTGACTGTGAACAACTAGAAAAGAAAGCAAGGATTTGTAGGAGCCAATATAGGTTCAGCATGATTCAGCTCTTGCAGTGTTTAGTTTTCTATGGCCAATGTAAAAATTACCACAAGCTTAGTGGCCTAAAACAACACTTAACAGTGTTACAAGTCTGACATGGGTCTCTCTAAAGTAATAGTGGCATCAGGACTGCATTTCTTTCTGGAGGCTTAAGGGGAAAATCTGTATTTCCTAGGCAATAGTGGCCATGATTTTCTTTGGCTTTTGCCCCTTCTTCCATCTTCAAAGCCAGAATCAGTTGAGTCATCTACCATCACATCTTTGGATGCTTCTGCTATAATCACATCTCTCCCTGAAGGAGAGCTTTAAAGAGCTCATGTGACTAAATTGGGCCCACTTGGTTAATTCATCTGTACCCATCTCAAGCTCTGTAACTTTTAATCATGTCTGCATTGTTCCTATTGCCATGTAAAGTGATATGCTCACAGGTCCTAGGGATTAAGGTGTGGACATTTGGGGTGGTCATTTTGTGTCTGTCTCATAAAGTTTATGTAGAGAACGGGCCAAGATGTTGGTAAGTAAGATTTTTCTTATGAGCCAGATTTTTATATTCAGTGAATTTGCTTTCACTTCTTCTCAGCAAATGGAGATAAGCAGTTGCTAGATTTTCCATAACAAATACTTTTTTCTTAGTACTTCAGAGAGCTGTTTCTGGAATATGTGTTTTTTTAATGATTCTTTTTTTTTTCTTTCTGATTTGCATACCCAAACCAGATCTAGGGAAGCCCTATCAACTGCCCGCATATCTTGTTCCCACTGTTGTTCACATGGGATCTGGGTGTTGCAGTTCAGGATAATGACTTTGGCTAAAGAGGTAGATTTTGTAGGCTCTTTTGGAGAGCTGCAGGCACAGCAACTTCCTGGTGCCTCAGGCCCCATCCCTCCAGAAACGCTTCTGCTTCTTTTACCTTTTAAAGTTTCCCTCTTTTTTCACTGATAATGAAGATTTTATTTTGTCTCTTAGACTGTGATGCTTTGATTGACTTGCAAATCCAACATGCTGATTTACATCCTGTCTCCACTGAAATTCCATGCTTGCTCTTAGATACTGCATCTGAACTGCCAAAGTTCTCTTGTTATGGGGGTTTGATTACAAAAGCATACCAAGAAATCTATGGGGTTTCACTCAAGTTTTAGACATTAAAACTTACATTTGATCAATGAATGTGCTCATTTGGAAAAAAAATCTCCAATATATAATTTCTCAAAAGTAAGAACTTTAAAAACCATATTTAATATATGTTCATATTTAACTAGATACACAGACACAAACACACATAGGTTTACATAATATAGGAAGGATCTAGAAAAACCTGTCATCAGCAACACATTTAAGAGAAAACTTCAAGGGGATAAACAAAAGTAGTTTTAGTATTCTCCCCTTACTATCAGCAAGGTATAAAAATCAAACTGATCTTTTGGTCACATGTATGTATCAGCTCTTTGAAAATAAAAAGTAAAATAAAAAAGAAACCCGCTATAATTATTCCTGGGGACATTTTAGACATGGATCAGAAAGAAATTCTGTTGGTCACATTGTCCCCTTCACTCAGAGTGTAGAGTTCTCAGCATGTGAAATATAGTTCTGTTAAACCTCTCTGGTTATGGTTCTCATTGTAAATCAATTTTCCCTGCAAATTGAAGTAACTCATTTAGCAACTGACTTTCAAATTCTCTGCCTTAATTTGGATCAATGTAGGCAAGAAACCCATAAACAGAGAATTTTTTTTCATGGTGTCCATGCAAGTATCTAAGTTTGACAGCCACTACTGGGTAACACTTGACATAGTGAGAAAAAGAAAGGGAAAACCAGAGTATGTTTTATAAATTCTCACTTCTTAAGTGTATTTGCAAAAAGTCCAAGCATATGGTTTTAGGGCTGTGCCTATTTGAACAGTATCTTAAAAAGCTGCTCTCAAGACACTGTGTCCCATTAAAATCATTGAACATAGATGCCCCACTTAGCTTTAACAACTTTTTCTATCTTGGCTCAGAAGAATCACACTTTATTTATAGCAGCTGTTCTTTCCCCTTGTGTACTTTTCTCACAAAAAAACAATGCATAACAAGAAGAAAAAAAAAAAACTACACAAAACGTTCCCCTTTGGTGTAGCTTAAAGAGTAACAGTACTTGTAGTTAAAAATAGGTGTAATATATCAGCATGGGCTCTAGGTCATTCATTTTATTTTTTAGATTGTATTCCAAGACCATTATTATTTTGCATTCAAATTATTCCAGGTTTGGCCATTGGCAACTCTGTTATGTTGACTCTACTTTCTTCATATTCTTGATTTCTCCTTCTCCTTCTATTTTCTGGCACATTAAGATACAGTGGCTCATTTGTATGTCTCTGGGACCTTTCAGCATACAGTTAGAAAATATATGAATTTATTCATACTAGCTTGCTTATATATACCTATATGTGTTCCTGTATCTGTATCTATGCATCTGTGAAAGGTATGTCATGTATACATATTTATATACATTTATGTTATCCCCAACCTAATCTCACCACAATGATAATTCATGAGAGTCTCTTTTCTTCTACCCTTGGTCCTTTGTAACTTCTTTCTCTGGCAATGAGAAACCTAGCCATTATTACCTACAAAATCTTTAGTTATCTCTTCAGCTCTGTAATACATGTGAATTAATTTTAAAATTGTATGACTATATCCCTGTAAGACATAAATTTGCCTAACTACAAAATAGCATGCTTATACAGTTCTTTTTGTCTTTGGTTTTACAAAATCCATTCAAAACTCTGTTTTCTAGAGTGAGCACATTTCCCCCTGCTTTCTTCAGTCACGAATTTGTAGTTGGTTTCATTTGTCACAATCTACATTCCACTCTGTAATTCCCTGATATCCTGGGAATTATAATTTTTTATATAATTATAAGCTTATAATTATATATTTTTATATATGTTTTTAATTTTTAATATGCATAAAGCTTCATGTTTTTGTAAACAGTTTTAGGGTTTTAACAAAGGTATACAGTCACACATCCACTACCCCAGCCCTTAGTTGCATCCCCCTAAAAATTTAATCTTGTAAAAAAATTGTAGACACAGGATGACACCTAACTTAAAGAGAGGCTGATGAATGTTGTCTGACTAAATGCCTGGGTAGAAGGAGAGAATGGCAAGAATGGATTTTGTTAGATAGTAGTCTTGCCTACCAGAGATACTTATTTTCACAGAATAATTTATGTTTTATCTCTGTCCTCTCTTCTCATACTTTTTAAGTAACTGTAACTCACTGCAACTATCCCTATATAAGACATATTTTAAACATTAAAAGCAAATATAAACAAATGAGTGAATAGATAAATCACCAAATAAATGCTAAATACATACCTATTCAAGGACACACATACATCTTGGTTAGAATAAAGTAATGGGAGAAGGATGGCCAATCAGTCACTTAGACACCAGAAAAGATTATTCTTCCAAATTCAATACCAATTTTACTAGTCCAAATAATGTGAAGGAGAAATATATATAGATCACACACATAAATATATATATATTAAACAGACATATAAATATGCAATATGTACAAATACACATATAAAATACATTTTGTAAATATTTTATTTAATATATTATATATTATTTATATTTGTATATTATATATATGTATGTGTGTATATATATATACATATACATATATATATGTGTATGTATATATATAAAAGAAGAGCCCAATTTTCAGTCAAAGAGGATTCCTACAAAAATGTGGCATAGTTAATAGATGAAAAACAGCAGGAAAGACAACCTCACATGTATACTACTATATAACTTTTTTGTAGTGTTTTTCCACCAAAGACAGGATATGCCTCCCTAATTCTTGGATTTTGACTTTGGTCTATTGAATGATGTTGACAAGCAGGTGTAGCTTTGTGGAGTTATCAGCCTTAAGACACCTTGCATGTTTGTTTTGTTTTTGTTTTTGTTTTTGTTTTGATGTCTCTCTCATCTCCCTGAGAGGAGATTTTCCTGGTTGGCAGCTGCTTCCTTTGACCCAGCCACAGAATGACTACACATAGAACAGACATGAGCCTTCACCTCTGTGAGGACCTGTACTCTGTCAGATTCACAGACTGAAGCCCAGCAGCCCAGCCAGTCACTCATTTTATGTCAGCTGTTCCTCAACCAAAGCACAGTCATAAGTAATTAAAACAAGCATTGCTTTAAGCCACACACTGAGTTGTTGTGGACAGGTTTGTTATGTAACAATAGCTAAATGACAGAATCGATGTTACCACCTTCTAATTGTTTGAAGGTCTGACATGGTGAAGAATTATTTCAGATATGCTGCTCATTACTCTAGCCAAGCTTACAGTTTAAAAAGATCCAAGCACACGAATTGCATGGCTGACCACTTAGGAAGGTTTTATTACAATTATTAGAGACACCTTCTGTCTTGCAAAGGACCACATCCTTCAGGCTTTGAGAAGCGTCCAATGCTTTGGGATTTTAAATTCATTTATAAAATACATCATCAAGAGTACAGTCTTAGTGTAGGAACAGAAGGAATTGTGTTCCTCAATTCCCAAATGGGAGGAAATATCCTATGTCAAGGAATGTCATAGAGTAAAACTGTCAAAAAATGTATTAAATAATTTATGTAAATTGGGAAATATTTACCATAATTCTTGTTGGTATACAACAAGGTAAATATACAAATATTCAAATATAAAACTTAAAATTATAAAGGAAACCCCTAGTATATTGGTGTAATTCATTTGAAAGTAACAGTTCATTTATGATATATTTTGTTGATATTTTTCTGCCCCCTGTATTTACTACCTCATTTGTTTATCTGAGTATGTCTGTCTGAGTCTGTTTAGGCTCCTAAAACAAAATATCACAGACTAGATAGATTATTAACAACAGTATTTCATTTCTCACAGTTTTGGAGTCTGGAAGTCTAACATCAAGGTGCCAACATGGTTGGGTGATGGCCTCTTCCAGATTATAGACTTCTCATTGTATCATCAAATGACAGAAGAGCTAGGGAATTTTGTGAGATCTCTTTTGTAAGAGCACTAATCCCGTTCATAAGGGCTCCATTCTCATGAACTAATTAATGCCACCTGTTAACACCACCACATTGGGCATCAGGGGTCCAACATGTAAATTTGCACGAAAAATAAACATACACACCACAGCAATCTCTTTCAGTAAATTTGGTGGTGAGACAGGAATTTTATCTACATTTTTTGGATTTTATTATTTTGTAAGAAAGTAAAAGAGTTCTAAAGTAGTTTGTGTTTCTATATTAAAGTAGTAACAATTCAGGCATCTTAGATGAGTGGAACATTTTTTAAAATATCTCTAAATTCACAAAGTAGTATGAAGAAAAATAGGTAGCTTTACAGTGTTGGCCAGTACATGAGTATGTACTATTAGTGATGATAGATGTGCTTTTGAAGATTATTTTAAAGTTGGAAATTCTATCAAAAGATTGCTCAAAATCACAGGCAGCCAGTGATTCAAATTGTTTGTCAAATCTGGTTTCCAAACTTGAAGTTTATGTGTTCTGTGTTCTTTAAAATGTCTAGTGTTTCAAAGTATTACTTAAAAAAATGTGACTAGTATTAGTAATAAACACAGATAATAAGGATGACTAAATGTAGTGGAATGCTTCTACGCATGGGAAGGAGTTTTCTGACTTAATATCCACGATAATTGTATGAGATATTTATTATTACAGGTCCCATTTTACAGATGAAAAAATTAGCCTGTGTGGATAAGTAGCTCGTTTCAATTTTCATGGTTAATAAATGGTTAAATACTAAAATTTAAACCAAGGAAATATGATCATGCCAACACCCTTGTTCCCAGTCCAATATACTGATTTTTTAATGGAAGCAATAATCAATATATATTTTTAATTTAATTTAATTTTTTTTAATTTTTTAATTTTTTATTTTTTATTTTTAATTTTTTTCAATATATGAAGTTTATTGTCAAATTGGTTTCCATACAATACCCAGTGCTCATCCCAAAAGGTGCCCTCCTCAATACCCATCACCCACCCTCCCCTCCCTCCCACCCCCCATCAACCCTCAGTTTGTTCTCAGTTTTTAAGAGTCTCTTATGCTTTGGCTCCCTTCCACTCTAACCTCTTTTTTTTCTCCTTCCCCTCCACCATGGGTTTCTGTTAAGTTTCTCAGGATCCACATAAGAGTGAAACCATATGGTATCTGTCTTTCTCTGTATGGCTTATTTCACTTAGCATAACACTATCTAGATCCATCCACGTTGCTACAAAGGGCCATATTTCATTCTTTCTCATTGCCATGTAGTACTCCATTGTGTATATAAACCAGAATTTCTTTATCCATTCATCAGTTGATAGACATTTAGGCTTGTTCCATAATTTTGCTATTGTTGAGAGTGTTGCTATAAACATTGGGATACAAGTGCCCCTATGCATCAGTACTCCTGTATCCCTTGGGTAAATTCCTAGCAGTGCTATTGCTGGGTCATGGGGTAGGTCTATTTTTAATTTTCTGAGGAACCTCCACACTGTTTTCCAGAGTGGCTGCACCAATTTGCATTCCCACCAACAGTGCAAGAGGATTCCCATTTTCCACATCCTCTCCAGCATCTATAGTCTCCTGATTTGTTCATTTTGGCCACTCTGACTGGCATGAGGTGATATCTGAGTGTGCTTTTGATTTGTATTTCCCTGATGAGGAGCGACGTTGAGCATCTTTTCATGTGCCTGTTGGCCATCCGGATGTCTTCTTTAGAGAAGTGTCTATTCATGTTTTCTGCCCATTTCTTCACTGGTTTATTTGTTTTCGGGTGTGGAGTTTGGTGAGTTCTTTATAGATTTTGGATACTAGCCCTTTGTCCGATATGTTATTTGCAGATATCTTTTCCTATTCCGTTGGTTGCCTTTTAGTTTTGTTGGTTGTTTCCTTTGCTGTGCAGAGCTTTTTATCTTCATAAGGTCCCAGTAGTTCATTTTTGCTTTTAATTCCCTTGCCTTTGGGGATGTGTCAAGTAAGAAATTGCTACAGCTGAGGTCAGAGAGGTCTTTTCCTGCTTTCTCCTCTAGGGTTTTGATGGTTTCCTGTCTCACATTCAGGTCCTTTATCCATTTTGAGTTTATTTTTGTGAATGGTGTGAGAAAGTGGTCTAGTTTCAACCTTCTGCATGTTGCTGTCCAGTTCTCCCAGCACCATTTGTTAAAGAGACTGTCTTTTTTCCATTGGATATTCTTTCCTGCTTTGTCAAAGATTAGTTGGCCATAATTTTGTGGGTCTAGTTCTGGGGTTTCTATTCTATTCCATTGGTCTATGTGTCTGTTTTTGATGATTACAGCTTTGTAGTGGAGGCTAAAGTCTGGGATTGTGATGCCTCCTGCTTTGGTCTTCTTCTTCAAAATTACTTTGGCTTCGGGCCTTTTGTGGTTCCATATGAATTTTAGGATTGCTTGTTCTAGTTTCAAGAAGAATGCTGGTGCAATTTTGATTGGGATTGCATTGAATGTGTAGATAGTTTTGGGTAGTATTGACATTTTGACAATATTTATTCTTCCAATCCATGAGGACGGAATGTTTTTCCATTTCTTTATATCTTCTTCAATTTCCTTCATAAGCTTTCTATAGTTTTCAGCATACAGATCTCTTACATCTTTGGTTAGATTTATGCCTAGGTATTTTTTGCTTCTTGGTGCAGTTGTGAATGGGATCAGTTTCTTTATTTGTCTTTCTGTTGCCTCATTATTAGTGTATAAAAATGCAACTGATTGGGGCGCCTGGGTGGCTCAGTCGGTTGAGCGGCCGACTTCGGCTCCAGTCATGATCTCACGGTCCGTGAGTTCGAGCCAGCGTCGGGCTCTGTGCGACAGCTCAGGGCCTGGAGCCTGTTTCAGATTCTGTGTCTCCCTCTCTCTGACCCTCCCCCATTCATGCTCTGTCTCAAAAATAAATAAACATTAAAAAAAATTTTTAAAAAATGCAACTGATTTCTGTACATTGATTTTGTATCCTGCAACTTTGCTAAATTCATGTATCAGTTCTAGCAGACTTTTGGTGGAGTCTATCGGGTTTTCCATGTATAATATCATGTCATCTGCAAAAAGTGAAAGCTTAACTTCATCTTTGCCAATTTTGATGCCTTTGATTTCCTTTTGTTGTCTGATTGCTGATGCCAGAACTTCCAACACTATGTTAAACAACAGCAGTGAGAGTGGACATCCCTGTCGTGTTCCTGATCTCAGGGAAAAAGCTCTCAGTTTTTCCCCATTGAGGATGATGTTAGCTGTGGGCTTTTCATAAGTGGCTTTTATGATGTTTAAGTATGTTCCTTCTATCCCGACTTTCTTGAGGGTTTTTATTAAGAAAGGTTGCTGAATTTTGTCAAAGGCCTTTTCTGCATCAATTGACAGGATCATATGGTTCTTATCTTTTCTTTTATTAATGTGATGTATCACATTAATTGATTTATGAATGTTGAACCAGCCCTGCATCCCAGGAATGAATCCCACTTGATCATGGTGAATAATTCTTTTTATATTCTGCCGAATTCGATTTGCTAGTATCTTCTTAAGAATTTTTGCAACCATATTCATCAGGGATATTGGCCTGTAGTTCTCTTTTTTTTACTGGGTCTCTGTCTGGTTTAGGAATCAAAGTAATGCTGGCTTCATACAATGAGTCTGGACGTTTTCCTTCCCTTTCTATTTCTTGGAATAGCTTGAGAAAGATAGTTATTATCTCTGCTTTAAACGTCTGGTAGAACTCCCCTGGGAAGCCATCTCGTCCTGGACTGTTGTTTGTTGGGAAATTTTTGATGACTGATTCAATTTCTTCGCTGGTTATGGGTCTGTTCAAGCTTTCTATTTCCTCCCGATTGAGTTTTGGAGGCATCTGGGTGTGTAGGAATTTGTCCATTTCTTCCAGGTTGTCCAGTTTGTTGGGATATAATTTTTCATAGTATTCCCTGATAATTGCTTGTATCTCTGAGGGATTGGTTGTAATAATTCCATTTTCATTCATGATTTTATCTATTTGGGTCATCTCCCTTTTCTTTTTGAGAAGCCTGGCTAGAGGTTTGTCAATTTTGTTTATTTTTTCAAAAAACCAACTCTTGGTTTCATTGATCTGCTCTACAGTTTTTTTTAGATTCTATATTGTTTATTTCTGCTCTGATATTTATTGTTTCTCTTCTTCTGCTGGGTTTAGGCTGTCTTTGCTGTTCTGCTTCTACTTCCTTTAGGTGCTCTGTTAGATTTTGTATTTGGGATTTTTCTTGTTTCTTGAGATAGGTCTGGACTGCAATGTCTTTTCCTCTCAGGACTGCCATCGCTGCATCCCAAAGCGTTTGGATTGTTGTATTTTCATTTTCATTTGTTTCCATATATTTTTAAATTTCTTCTCTAATTGCCTGGTTGACCCATTCATTCTTTAGTAGGGTGTTCTTTAACCTCCATGCTTTTGGAGGTTTTCCAGAGTTTTTCCTGTGGTTGATATCAAGCTTCATAGCATTGTGATCTCAAAGTATGCATGGTATGATTTCAATTCTTATATACTTATGAAGGGCTGTTTTGTGACTCAGAATGTGATCTATCTTGGAGAATGTTCCATGTGCACTCAAGAAGAAAGTATATTCTGTTGCTTTGGGATGCAGAGTTCTAAATATATCTGTCAAGTCCATCTGAGCCAATGTATCGTTCAGGGCCCTTGCTTCTTTATTGACTGTGTGTCTACATGATCTATCCATTTCTGTAAGTGGAGTGTTAAAGACCCCTGCAATTACCACATTCTTATCAATAAGGTTGCTTATGTTTGTGAGTAATTGTTTTATATATTTGGGGGCTCCGGTATTCGGCGCATAGACATTTATAATTGTTAGCTCTTCCTGATGGATAGACCCTGTGGTTATTATATAATGCCCTTCTTCACCTCTTGTTACAGCCTTTAATTTAAAGTCTAGTTTGTCTGATATAAGTATGGCTACTCCAGCTTTCTTTTGGCTTCCAGTAGCATGATAAAGAGTTCTCCATCCCCTCACTCTCAATCTAAAGGTGTCCTCAGATCTAAAATGAGTCTCTTGTAGATAGCAAATAGATGGGTCTTGTTTTTTTATCCATTCTGATACCCTATGTCTTTTGGTTGGCGCATTTAATCCATTTACATTCAGTGTTATTATGGAAAGATATGGGTTTAGAGTCATTGTGATGTCTGTAGGTTTCATGCTTGTAGTGATGTCTCTGGTACTTTGTCTCACAGGATCCCCCTTAGGATCTCTTGTAGGGCTGGTTTAGTGGTGACGAATTCCTTCAGTTTTTGTTTGTTTGGGAAGACCTTTATCTCTCCTTCTATTCTAAATGACAGACTTGCTGGATAAAGGATCCTCGGCTGCATGTATTTTCTGTTCAACACATTGAAGATCTCCTGCCATTCCTTTCTGGCCTGCCGAGTTTCAGTAGAGAGATCAGTCACGAGTCTTATAGGTCTCCCTTTATATGTGAGGGCACGTGTATCCCTTGCTGCTTTCAGAATTTTCTCTTTATCCTTGTATTTTGTCAGTTTCACTACGATATGTCGTGCAGAAGATCGATTCAAGTTATGTCTGAAGGGAGTTCTCTGTGCCTCTTGGATTTCAATGCCTTTTTCCTTCCCGAGATCCGGGAAGTTCTCAGCTATGATTTCTTCAGGTACACCTTTAGCACCTTTCCCTCTCTCTTCCTCCTCTGGAATACCAATTATGCATAGATTATTTCTCTTTAGTGCATCACTTAGTTCTCTAATTTTCCCCTTATACTCCTGGATTTTTTTATCTCTCTTTTTCTCAGTTTCTTCTTTTTCCATAATTTTATCTTCTAGTTCATCTATTCTCTCCTCTGCCTCTTCATTCCGAGCCGTAGTTGTCTCCATTTTATTTTGCAGCTCATTGATAGCATTTTTCAGCTCCTCCTGGCTGTTCCTTAGTCCCTTGATCTCTGTAGCAAGAGATTCTCTGCTGTTTTATACTGTTTTCAAGCCCAGCGATTAATTTTATGACTATTATTCTAAATTCACTTTCTGTTATATTGTTTAAATCATTTTTGATCAGTTTGTTAGCTGTTGTTATTTCTGGACGTTTTTCTGAGGGGAATTCTTCTGTTTCTCATTTTGGATAGTCCCTGGAGTGGTGCGGGACTGCGGGGCACTTCCTCTGTGCTGTCTTGAATAACTTGCATTGGTGGGCAGGGCCGCAGTGAGACCTGTTGTATGCCCCCAGCCCACCACTGTGGCCACAGTCAGACTGGTGTGTGCCTTCTCTTCCCCTCTCCTAGGGGTGGGATTCACTGTGGGGTGGCGTGGCGTGGCCCGCCTGGGCTATTTGCTCACTGCCAGGCTTGTGGTGCTCGGGATCTAGCGTATTAGCTGGGGTGGATAGGCAAGGTGCACAGGGGCGGGAGGGGCAGGCTCAGCTCGCTTTTCCTTCAGAGATCCTCTTGGGGGGAGGGCGCCCTGCAGCACCAGGAGGGAGTCAGACCCACTGGAGGGATGTATCCACAGAAGCACAGCATTGGGTGTTTGCACGAAGCAAGCAAGTTCCCTGGCAGGAACTGGTTCCCTTTGGGATTTTGGCTGGGGGATGGGCGAGGGAGATGGCACTGGGGAGCACCTTTGTTCCCAGCCAAGCTGAGCTCTGTCGTCCGGGGCTCAACAACTCTCCCTCCCGTTGTCCTCCAGCCCTCCGGTTCTCTGAGCAGAGCTGTTAGCTTATAACCTTCCAGATGTCAGGTCCCGCTGCTGTCGGAACACACTCTGTCAGGCCCCTCCGCTTTTGCAAGCCAGACTTGGGGGCTCTGCTTGGCCAGCAGGCTGCCCCTCCACCCCGGCTCCCTCCCGCCAGTCTGTGGAGCCTGCACCGCCTCTCTGTCCTTCCTACCCTCTTCCGTGGGCCTCTTGTCTGCGCTTGGCTCTGGAGACTCTGTTCTGCTAGTCTTCTGGCGGTTTTCTGGGTTATTTAGGCAGGTGTAGGTGGAATCTAAGTGATCAGCAGGACGCGCGGTGAGCCCAGCATCCTCCTACGCCGCCATCTCTATATTTTTAATTTTAATATTTATTCTTGCATTTAAGTATACTTGACATGCACTGTTAGTTTCAGATGCACAACATAGTGATTTGACAACTCTATACGTTATGCTATGCTCACAAGTGTTACAACCATCTGTCACCATACAATGCTATCACAATACCATTGCCTATATTTCCTGTGTTGTACCTTTCATCGCCATGACTCATTCATTGCATGATTGGATGCTTATACCCATCACCCCTTTTAACCCCTGTTGCCCACTCCCCTATCCCCTTCCCCTCTGGTAACCATCATGTTGTTCTCTGTATTTTTGGTTCTGTTTCTGCTTTGTTCACTTGTTTTCTATTTTAGATTCCACATAAAAATGAAATCATGTGATATTTGTCTTTCTGTCTGCCTTATTTCACTTGGCATATTACCCTCCAGGTCCATCCATGGTTTCACAAATAGTAAGATCTCATTGTTTTTCAGGGTTGAGTCTTAGGCCGCATCTTCTTTATCCATTCATCTCTCATTGAACACTTAGGTTGCTTCCATATCTAAACATAGGAATGCATACATCTTTTCAAATAGTGTTTGAGTTTTATAGGGATAAATATCCAGTAATGAAATTACTGGATCAAAAAGTATTTATATTCTTACATTTTTTGGAACCTCCATATTTTTTCCACAGTATCTGCGTCAATTTACATTCCCACTAATACTGTAGGAGAGCCTCTTTTTTCTTCACATCCTTGCCAACACTTGTTTCTTGTCTTTGTGATACTAGCCATTCTGACTGGTGTAAGGTGATATCTCATTATAGTTTTGACTTTCATTCCCTGGTAATTAGTGATGTTGAACCTCTCTTCATGTGTCTGTTCACCATGTGTATGTTTTCTTCGGAAAAATGTCTATTTAGTTTCTCTGCCCATTTTTAAACAGATTATTATTATTTGGGGGGGATGTGGCATTGTGTAAATTCTTCATATGTTTTGGGTATCAACTGCTTATTGGATATGCCATTTGCAAATATCTTTTCCTATTCATTAGGTTTCATTCATTTTGTTGATAGTTTCCTTTCCTGTGCAAAAGTTTTTATTTTGATGTAGTCCCAATGGTTTATTTTTGCTATTGCTATTGTGTCCCTTGCCCAGGAGACAAATTTAGAGAAATGTTGCTAAGTAAGAGATTACTGCATATGTATTTTCTTCCAGAAATTTTATGGTTCATGTCTCACATTTAGGTCTGTAATGAATTTTGAGTTTACTTTTGTATTTGGTATATCAAAGTAATCCAGTTTCATTCTTTTGCATGTACCTGTCCAGTTTTCCCAGAACTATTTATTAAAGGGAATTTTTCCCATGGAATATTCTTGCCATCTTTGTTGTAGATTAATTGACCATATAAGTGTAGGTTTATCTTGAAATCTAGAATTCTGATACCTTCAGCATTGTTCTTTCTCAAGATTGCTTTGTCTCTTTGGGATTCTTTGTGATTCCGTATAAATTTTAGGACTATTTGTTCTAGTTCCATGAAAAATACTGTTGGTATTTTCATAGAAATTGCACTGAATCTGTAGATTGCTTTAGGTAATGTGGGCATTTTAACAATATTAATTCTTCCAATCCATGAGTATGGTATATCTTTCCATTTTGTTTGTGTTGTCTTTAATTTCTTTCATCAATTTATTAAAGTTTGCAGAATACAGGTATTTTATCCCCTTGTTAATTTTATTCTCAGACTTTTTTTTGGTGCAATTATAAATGGCATTTTTTTTAATTTCTCTTTCTGCTACTTTGTTATTAGTGTATAGAAACAACATATTTCTGTATAATAATTTTGTGTCCTGCAAGTTTACTGAATTAATTTATTGCTTGTAATAGTTTTTTTGTGTGGAGTCTTTGTTTACTTGGTTTTAACGTAGAGCACCATGTCATCTGCAAATACTGCTAACCAATTAACCAGTCTGGATGCCTTTTACTTCTTTCTCTTGTCTTAGTAGCATAGTTAGCACTTCCAGAACTCTCTTGAGTAAAAATGACAAGAGTGGATATCCTACTCTTATTCCTCATTTTAGTCTACAGCCATACCACCCTGAACATGCCCAATCTTGCCTTATTCCTCATTTTAGAGGAACAGCTCTGTTTTTCATCAGTTAGTATGACATTCGCTGTGGTTTTGACATATATGGACTTTATTATGTTGAGATATGTTTCCTCTAAACCCATTTTGTTGAGAGTGTTTATGAGTGAGTATTGAATTTTGTCAAGTGCTTATTCTGCATCTTTTGTGATGGTCATATTATTTTTGTCCTTCATTTTGTTAATGTGTATCACATTGATTGATTTGCAGATATTGAATTATCCTTGCATCCCCAGAATAAATCCCACTTGAATGTGATGAATGATCCTGTTCATATATTGTTGAAAGTTGTTTGCTAATACTTCCTTGGGGAATTTTGCTTCTCTGTTCATCAATGAGTTTTTTGTAGTGTCTTTGGATTTTGTATCAGGGTAATTCTGGCACTGGGAAATTAATTTGGAAGCTTTTATTTTATTGATTTATTTTTTAAGTCTTCTTTCAATGTTTGGTAGAATTCACTTGTGATTCCATCTGATACTGGACTTTTGTTTGTTGGGAGTTTTTTGTTTTTTGTTTTGTTTTGTTTTGTTTTTTATTACCAACTCAATGTCCTTACTAGAAATCAGGCTGTTCAGATTTTTGTTATTCAGCTTTGAAAGATTGTCTGTTTTTAGGAACTTATCCATTTCTTCCAGGCTGTCCAAATTGTTTCCATAAAATTTTTTATAGTAATTTCATTATCCTTTTATTTCTGTGGTGTTGGTTGTACTTCTCCTCTTTTGTCTTTTATTTTATCTGGCTCATCTTTCCTTCTTTTCTTGATGAGTTTGAATAAAAGTTCATCAATTTTATCTTTTCAAAGAACTAACTCTTGGCTTTACTCATTTACATTGTGTTTTTTTAAATTTTTGTCTCTTATTTATTTCCACTCTGACCTGTATTATTTCCTTCTAACCTTGAGCTGTGTTTGTTCTTTTTTCTAGTTCATTTAGGTGTACGATGTTTACTTAAGATCTTTCTTGTTTCTTCAGATAGTACTGTATTGCTATAAATTTCTTTCTTAGAACTTTTGCTTTTGCTGCATCCCCAAAATTTTGGATCATTGTGTTTTTATTTTAATCTATTTCCATGTATTTCTTTATTTCCTCTTTGGTTTCTTCTTTTACCTATTGGTAACTTAGTAGCATGTTGTTTAGCCCCCATGTGCTTCTGTTTTTGTTTTTTGTTTTTTCCCAGCATTTTCTTATAATTTATTACTAGCGTGTTACTCTTGTGATCAGAAAAGAAGCTTGGTAAAATTTAAGTCTACTTACTAATTTATTGAGAGTTGTTTTGTGGCCTACCATGTGATATATCCTGGAGAATGTCCCATGTGTAGTTGAGAAGAATGTGCTCTGCTGTTTTGGGATGGAATGTTCTGTAACTATCTGTTAAACCACCTGGTCTAATATGTTGTCTAAAGACACTGTTTTCTTATTAATATTCTGCCTGGGTGATCTACCCATTGATTTATGTGGGGTATTAAAGTTCTCTATTAATATTGGGTTACTGTCAAGTTTTCTCATTACGGCTGGCAATATTTGTTTTATGTGTCTGCTTCCATGTTGGGTGTGTAGCTACTACAATTGTTGTATCCTCTTATTGCATTATTATGCGTGATGGTGTGGACCTCCTTGGGTCATTTTGTTCAGAACTGTAATTCCTGAAGCCGAATGTCTGTTTCTTTTCCCAGGTTAAGGTGGTTTTCAGCTATCATTTCTTCAAATATGCTTTCTGCTCCTTCCTCTCTCTTCTCCTGGAATTTGTATAATGTGAACATTTATTCACTTTATATTGTCTAAGAGATCTATTAATATATACTCTTTTTTAAAACTTACTGTTTTTATTTTTACTGTTCAACTGGGATGCTTACCATTATCCTGTCTTCCAGATTACTGATCCTTTCTTCTGTATCTTCTAATCTACTGTTGATTCCCTCTAGCATATTTTTCATTTTAGTTACTGTTTTCTTCCTCTCTGATTCTTTTTTATATTTTCTATTTCCTTGTTTAAATTCTGAATTCTTCCACTCTTCTCCAGTCCAGTGAGCATCTTTATGACCAAAAAATGTCTATAATACATGTGCACACTTATTAATTTACTAATATAATGTAAAACTAATTGTTTTTGGAAAAAATACGCTTAAAATGCTTAGATAACTTATAGATTTGATACAAGAAGAAATGAACTATGGTGTTAATTCTATACAGAGTCAATTTGTTTACAAATTAGTCTGCATTAGTGATTTTAGCAACAATTTTCTTAATCATAATGTCATAAAATATTCACTTAATCTAAAAATTATTACATTTTCATTGGCTTACTCAATGATTTTCAGAAAAATCCTTTTCAAATCTGCAGAACATAGGCATGTTCTTATGTGATGGTATAAGCAAGAGACACAGCCACCTAGTACTAACGTCTATAGATCACTAAAGGAATAAAAGTGGATGGAGTCTGAAAGAGTGAGTGAAATTTTGTCATATTTTACTACATTATGATGAGATGTTTACTATTTCATTAAAGCAGTTTCACATAAAAACACTTCACAATTTGCTTGGTGTGATTTTATTTTTCAAACTTTTACTTATCCTGTTTCTGAGGCCTAGGAAATCATAACACCTGTCTAGTTTTAGTGAAAATATAAAAAACTGCATATAATTTTATAAGAAAATTGTTATAGAAATAAAATGAATAACATTTTAAAATTACGCACATGATGTATGCCATAGTCTATCAGTGGTTACTTAAGGTTTATATCTGCCACACAAACTTGTACCAATTTCCCTCACCCCAGAAAATCTGCAGCAGATTCATGCATATGTGGACATACTTGTATCCTTCATCTGCATTAACTCATTTTGTTCAAAAACTGTCACCTTATAAATAAGGTTATTTTTGTCACTAGTCACCGGTGGGATTTTTTATAGCGATTTTTATCCCTACAGTAAATTCCTGGTCTCTGTTTTTTATTATATTCATTTCCTATAGTTAGTACTTCTAGTCTTAAATACTTTTTAACTGCTTTATCTTTCTTCCATCCTTTTTTCTCCCTTTAATTCTATCATTCTGTCCCTCCTTCTTCCCCATCCTCTTTTCTCTCCCCCTTTCTCTTTTTCTGCTTTTTTGAAACCTATAGCATATTAGAGTTAAGGCTTATTTCAAAAAACCTTCATTTGTATATTACACCAGATTTGTCATGATTTTAACAATGTACCTAAGGTTAAAATATTGTTTCTGATACTAATGTATTCAGCTCCATATAGGATGAATAATAGGAACTTTATTATTCTTCCTTGTAATTTCCCCCTTTATATTACATTTCAGATTAACCTTTGTTCTCAAGTGGTTTCTGGGAGATATTTCACTGATACCAAGGCTACTATCACTCAGAATGTACAGGGAAAGAAAAGCAATGATGAGATTACTCTGATACCTTAAGATTCTGGAGGGAAATTACATTTCTCTGAGAATTTTTTTTGCTACCAGTTGCTAACAGGGCTAGTTATGGTTCCGTATGAAATAGTCCTGTGTTCCACTATTATAAACTGTCAATAGAAACCATGGTTCTTATAAAAGTGCACTTTTATCTCCACAGATTCATAGTAATTTAAATCTTTAGCTCTCCATGTTTAGAGCAGTTTACAAACTGAGGCAAGGACAAAGCCAGTTTTAAACAAATAATTGCTGAGCTTCACAGTATGCAGAAATGCTTCCTGGTTATTTTAAAATGGAAATATTGTGTGTATACCTGTAGTTATTTCATATTTAGCAGACCCTTTTTCAACAGCTTCCCTTTTTTTTGGAGCTCATTGCCCATTTTCACTTAGCTGGCTCTCTGGGCATTATGCCCAGCTTAGATTACTGTTTGTTTATTATAATTTACATTATCCAAGATAGTGTTTTTAGCTGGGTGCCTTAGAAATTATTATAATTAGGTAGCAAGGAATACATTTATTAAGCACATAAGTACATTAGGTCATCAAAGATGTTTTTCACACATCAGTTCAAATAATAGGTTTATATATAAGTATTTGTGATCTTGTAACCTGGTAACCTTTTTGTCTTTAAGCCAGTTGAGATTGTTTCATGTCTAGATGGATTGTCTCTTCCTTTTATTCCAAGAGCAACCTTGTATTAATATCCCTTGCTATTTCGCACTTTTAAGTGAAAAGGGAGAACATGAGCTTTAAGTGACATGTACTCCAGATAAAAGAAAGTGATTAGATAGGTAGAAGCTAAAATGAGATGACTTAAGTACTTATTAGTTAGGATTTGCTCAATAAAACAGAAAATACTCTTAAGTATTTTAGGAGGAAGCGATGTAGTACAGGGAATTAAAAGCTTACACAGCATATGCTGAGTAGGGAGAGAAAAGATCAGGGAGAACCATTCCTGGAATAGAAAATCAGGAAAAATGGAGACAGAAATTATAATGAAAGTGTTATGTATACTTACCATCAATATTTATATATATACATATTATATATACATATATATACATAATATATACATATTATATATGTATAATATATATATGTATAATTTATAAAATTATGTATATATAGTATTATGTACTATAATTAGTATACTAAGTAAAGAAGTTAGGTGGCTGGAGAAATATTACCTTGAAGTAAGCAAAAAATCATGGAAAGGCAAAGTGATTGCCAATAATATGATAAATATAGAGAGCAGAAAATAGAAAATTATAGCTATAATTTTTAATTTACTTTTTTTATTTTTCAGTGTTTATTTTTAAGAAAGAGTATGAGTGGAGGCAGGGCAGAGAGAAAAGGTGACAGAATCCAAGCAGATTCCATGCTGTTAGCACAAAGCACAATGTGGGGCTTGGGCCCAAGAACTGTGAGATCATGACCTGAGAAGAAGTCAGGTGCTCAACTGACTGAGCCACCCAGGACCCCTTATAGCTGTAATTTTTAATTGTGTACAGATCTCATGTATGTCCTTAAATTCTTCCCTTAGCTCTTCTCTTAAAGTCCATTTTTATTAAGTCTGTTATATGCCATGCCATTTTTCATAAAGTCCATGTTGCTTTAATAAATGAGGGGTTTCTGGGTGTATCAGTTGGTTAAATGTCCGACTTCGACTCAGGTCATGATCTCATTGTTGGGGAGTTCAAGCCCCACGTTGGGCTCTGTGCTGACAGCTCAGAGCCTGGAGCCTACTTTGGATTCTGTGTCTCCCTCTCTCTCTCTCAAAAATAGATAAACAAAAAAAAATTAAAAATATACAACAAATGAAATAATTATCTGAAATTAGGCTTGAATTCTCTAAAAATAATGCACTATACACAAATGTCTGTTTTATTTCAAACATCTTATTAGCCTAATGTTGAGCAGAAAACAGGAAAGTCAAGATAGGAGTGAAAACTATCAAGATTGTTTTATATCTACAACTCTCACCCCTGGGAAGACGGAAAATCCTGGCCAATTGAAAGAGCAAAGTAGACACCAGGACAAGTAGACCGCAGAGTGTGCTTTAAAAAGATGAGTCCAACTGTTTTTCAGCCAACTTCCCTTTTTATACAGCTGTAACAGTGGTAAAACAAGCAATGTAAAACAAGCCTACTTGATTTTTGGTGTTAGTCAAAACTGAATTAGTCATAAAAAAGAACAGGTTTGCAGTATCACTACAAACTTTCAAAAAGAGAGTAAAATCAGTATTTTATGCATACCTGAATTTAAAAACTTCTTCCCAACTTTAACACGCAGTTCCAAGTGCATTTCGCTTTAATTTAGGCACTTTTTACTTCATTTGTTCAAGTTTATTCTCATTCAAAGATCATCATTATATTTTGGGTCTCCTTGGTAGGGCAACTAGAAACTATATTACCTGTAGGCTTTTATTAAATCTTAGCTCTTCTCATACAAGCCACCTCACTGTTGTGATCAAAAACATTTACTAATTACCAAATGTTTGCTAGTTTTTCCTCTAAGTTTTTGACCTGTAGATCTTTTTGAATAGCAACATCATTAGTTTTACTTCTATAAAATAAGCTTCATACAGATTTTTCCCTGTACTACAAGGTATAAAATTCTTTTCTGTATTTCCCGTATTAATTGCCCCTTCTAATTTTGACCACTCAAAAAATAAGAAAGATAATCTTATTTATGAATATAGAACACAAATCTAATTAACATCAAATAATAATCAGTATGTTAAAAAGAAAAATGTCTTCCCTACTTCTAGAATTTACATCAATATTGGTAAATATATTGATATCATTTCATATATTATACCAATAAAAACAATATAAAATCTACATATGTGCCAAAAATCATTTGAAAAATGTAGATATTAATATTTACTAATAATTTTTATGAGAACAGATTGCATGTATATGCCACTAAAATTACATATGCACATTTATACAAAATGAGCAAACTTTTCTAAATGTTAAAACATAGGAGATACCCAAGTTGGGAATAAAACAACTCTTACTTGGCCTTGTTTTATAAGTGGTGGACAGTAGAAGTAGGCAAGAAGAAAGTATAAATGTTAACATGCAGTAATTTAAAATTTTACCCATAGGGCTGCCTGGGTGGTTCAGTTGATTGAGTGACCAACTTCAGCTCAGTCATGATCTCAGGGTCCATGGGTTTGAGCCCGGCGTCAGACTCTGCGCTGACAGCTCAGAGCCTGGAGCCTGCTTCAGATTCTGTGTCGCCCCCTCGCTCTCTGCCCCTCCCCCGCCCCTAAGAATAAATAAACATTATTTTTTTTAATTTACCCAGAGTACACTATTTTCTTTTGAAAGTCCCCAATATTGAAAATCTATTTGAAAAAGAACAGGTAATAAAGGTCACTAAAAATAAAATAGCTGACATTCTTCCTACATAAAAAAGACCAATATTTTAGTAATTTGATAAAACAAGGGCCATTCTATGTTTCCATTCCTAGAACCTTTAATATTATAAAGATGCTAATTACCTAAATTACTCTTTTGATTTTAAAAATTACCAAAAATATTTCATAGGTTTATTATTCTTTTTAAGTTTATTTATTTATTTTGAGAGAGAGTGCAAGTGACAGCAGGGGAGGGGCAGAGAGAGGGAATCCTAATCACCATCAGCATGAGCTCAATGCAGGGGCTTGATCTCACAAACTGCAAGATTATGACCTGAGCTGAGATCAAGAGTCTGATGTTTAACTGACTGAGCCACCCAGATGCCCCTATTATTCTTTCTACTAAACAAAACAAAACAAAACAAAACAAAACAAAACAAAAAAACAAAAAAACAAAAATCTAGAGTTTATGTAGACATACAAAAATAATACAAAATGGGAAAAATTATTTGTCACTATTGTATAGCAGTTGTCTAATTTTAGCTGCATCAGAATCACTAAGGGGGACTTCAAACTAAGTATTCGGGACCTAACACTTTATTACATTATCATTTTGTAACATTTTTCAGATTTATATTTTCACATTATGCTTTTTGATTCTCTTCATTGAATGAGGATCCACCCTTTCTCAGTATCTTTCTCTTCTTATCTTGGCCATGCTTGCAAGGAACAAGGAATTTTTCTTTCTTTTTTTTTTTAAGGACATTTATTTATTTATACAATTACAATGATCCTTTTTATTGGTATCGTAACACACTGACTTTTTTGATAATTAAGGCATTCTGCATACACAGTATCTCAGCTTGGACGGAAAATTTAAATGTTGATTTATGCTAGATATAGGCCATTTATGAAAAACCCACAGTTAGAATCATATTCACAGACCGAAAGCCTTCCCTTGAAGATAAGGAACAAGAAAAGGGTGCCTGCTTTTACTGCTGCTGTTAAAGCTCTAGCCAGAGGAATTAGACAAGAAAAATAAATAAAAGACATCCAAATTGCAAAGAGGTAGAACTATGTCTGTTCATGGATGGCAGGATTCTATATTTAGAAACTCCCAAAGAAAATCCACAAAAATGTGCTACATTGATACTGTGTTACAGAAACCTTAGAAAACTAATACAGTCACATTCTGAAGTTCCGGGGTGGGGAGAGGCACTATTCAACCCACCACACTGGGATTTCAGATTCCTTTACCAACATTTACTCTTCTATTTGGAGTTTTTCTATTAGTTTATTTTCAAAACACTCAGTTTTATATTTACTTACACTTTCACTTTTATTATTTCCCTTATTCTTTTGCTTTTTGGTCCCCAGTTTCACAAAGTGATTATACTTCTTTTTTCTTCAAAAACAAAGACTTAGAACTATAACATTTTTTCTCCTTTGGTTATCATAGTTTTTCATGTGAAGTACCTTCTCTTTCAAATTGTCTATTTTTTAATATTTTACTTATTCTTTTATCTAATGGTTATAAAGGTAGTGTACTTCATTGATTTTAAATACTGAAGCCTTTTTAGTTACCTTTGATTATTTCTAATCCATTGACTTTTAAATAGAAAATATAGGGGCACTTGGGTGGCTCAGTCAGTTAAGCGTCCAACTTCGGCTCAGGTCATGATCTTGCGGTTCGTGAGGTCAAGCTCCGCGTCGGGCTCTGTGCTGACAGCTCAGAGCCTGGAGCCTGTTTCAGATTCTGTGTCTCCCTCTGTCTCTCTGACCCTCCCCCGTTCATGCTCTGTCCCTCTCTGTCTCAAAAATAAATAAACGTTAAAAAAATTAAATAGAAAATATAGATTGTAGAATTACTGAAGTTTTCTGTATGTCCAAATACATAATCATTTTCATAATGGTCTATCAACATACAAGATTGTTTATATATTCTATATGGGCTATCTACATATGTTTATATATGTGTAAATTAAGTTTAATGGCTATTACCCAATTCTTTCATTTACCTGGTTATATTTTGTATATTAGATGTATATATGTATACATATGTATACATATATGTATGTATATGTGAGTATGTGTGTGTGTCTCACACAGACACACACACATCCCTAGCTAGGTATTTATGCTGTTTTCTTTGCCTTTTATTCTGATATATAGCTGCAATTAATTTCAAGCACATATTTATTGTCTTATTTTCTGGGTACTTCAATATCCATGAAGATAAACCAATTTCACTTTATTGAACCTCTTCTCTTTACCATCTTACCTCAGTCATTATCTCTTACCATGAGCCTCAAACCTTTGTTTTTGCCAACAGCAGCACCCTTAAAAATGTTAGTCTCAAGTGTTCCTATTTATAATAAACATATTCTAGTTTATTTCCAGCTCACACTCTCCAGTACCTCAACTCTATTAACACTTGTATTTAGCAGGACTTAAATCCTCTCTCATCTCCTTGACATCACTCATTCTATAGTCAACCTATTATAATCTCCCCCCATGCATCTATCTTCAACTCTTCTGTGTATTTTTTCCTGGCAATTTGACCTTTGGTAAATTCTGATCCTTAGCTTTTCCACTTCTGACTGTAACTGGAGAAAAGCAATCCAGCTGAGGGGTTCCCTTTAAATTCATGACAAGTACTCTTAGTCATGTCCTTAGCTCTTTAACAGAATAACATGGTTGTATTTAGAATAACCATGACATCTGTGAAATCTCAGATGTATTTTCTTGTTGTTTCTCCATTTTTTGTACTTTGATTTCTCAGGAATAGAGTGATTTTCTCTGCACTCTTGTGCAGATACAGATGATTCCAGTATTATTTGTAAACAAGATAGAAATATTTCTCCCTTGCAGGTGCCTTGCTTCAAACAGTGTACTGCTCCAGTTCCCATATGCTATGTACACAAAAAATATTAGATGGCATTTACCTTCTTTCCTCTGTTTCCCTCCTTTATTGTTTCTTCAATGAGCTTCTTGGAAAATTTCCCATAAGCCTTCCTCCTCAACTCATAAATTTTGCTAAGTTAGTTGTGTAGTTATTATAATTTTATTTTTACTCTGTCCTGTTTATATAATTCTGGCATATCTATCTTATGGCTGCAGAGAGATATGCAGATATACATGCTATCAAGATTAATTTATTACAATTCTTTGTTCTTCATTTTTTCCACTTTTGACATTTCCTTTAGAGATCATTTGTTGTTCTACTGATTGACAAAACTTGCCTGAGATCATGTACTTGGGTGACATAAGATGTGAATCTATGCCCATTACCGGGTATCTTTATTTCTTCCTAACAGGTTAACAATTCCTTTGCTAGTCATGATTTCGAGGGTAAGTTAATTTAATAGGATATAGATGTTATTTCTCTTTATTCCACTACCCAGTGTTGCATATAGAAGTCTAATGTCAAAAGAAATCTTTTACTTTGCTGCTAATCTCTACTTCCTACCTAGAAGCTTGTATGACTTACTCTTTATACTTAAGAGTTTATAAAATTTTAACAGAAATGCCAAGATGTATCTTTGCTTATAAATCTACCTTGAAACTTAGTGAGTCCTTTCAATGTACCTCCAGGTCTTCTCAGATCAACACAATATTCTCATAATTTTTAATTATTATTTCTTCTATGATTATTTTTATTTATACTCCTAGAAAACCATATGTTCCTATACTAATTTTCCCTGACTTCTTTTTTATTCCTCTCACTGACTTAAAGGCATGGCATCAGGATGAACTTCCATAAGAAAATTCTAATTTTACAAGTGACAACATGTACCATCTCTAAAGGCCCTCCCTGAGGGGAAAAGAGTATGACAATCTGAAAGATTTGCCAACCGCACTGGTGAATTCTGACATTGCTGCTTTTGTTGATTCTCAGCAGTGGGTGACTGTCCCATATTGTCAGATGTTGTGCTTCAGTGAGCACTTACAGTGAGCTGAATGGCTGATGCTCTTAGGTGATCCCAAACAAGTTACAGTCTACAGCATTTCTTCTTGCTTCTTGTTGATGTCCAAACCAGTCTACTTATTCTCATCCAATACATATATCATTAGAAAAAAATAGCCATTATACTTTTGGACTATGGATAGACTCAAAGGTTTGCTGCTGGCAAGTTGACAGATGGATTATTAGGAATTCCACGAATGTGATATTTTTAAAATGTCTATTGCATACAGAGTATCAAAATAAGTCATGAAATAACTAAAATGCCAAAATGAGCCAAGGAGCTATTCCTTTAAACATATTCCAACCAAACAATATTGGTATTTTGATGAGAACAACACACTTCTAGGTAAACTTGCACATAGGTGTGCAATGAATCAGAGTCTAGACAATGAGGATAATATAACACCTCCTACTGCACCTGTCTTTGGCTGTGTTTAAACATAAATATTTAGGATTTTAGAAAACATATAAAATCTATACAGCCTCCACATTTTCATTGTTTCAGACTCTCCTTATATGACAAAAGATAAAAGCAATGGAACATCATTAGTGACTATTTTAAAACTTAAAGAGGGGTGCCTGGGTGGTTCAGTCGATTGAGCGTCTGAATTCGGCTCAGATCATGATCTCACAGATCATGGGTTCAAGCCCTGAATCAGGCTCTGTGCTGATTGCTTGCTCAGAGCCTGGAGTCTGCTTCAGATTTTGTGTCTCCTTCTCTCTCTCTGCCTCTCCCAGGCTCACGCTTTGTCTCACTCTGTTTCTCAAAAATAAATAAATGTAAAAATAAAATAAAATAAAAAAATAAAACTTAAAGAGGAATGAGCATTGGGTATTGTATGTGAAGAATCACTAAATTCTACACCTGAATCTAATATTACAGTGTATGTTAACTGCAATTTAAATAAAAGCTTGAAACTACCAAAAATAAATAAATAAAATTTAAGTAGGTAACAAATAATCATTACCTAAATTAAAGAAAATATGCAGGTCATTTAGTGACTTAATGTTAATTTTTATTTTCATTTGACACAATATTTAAGAAATAAACTTAAGATATGGGGCATGTGTATCAAACTAGTCACAAAGAATATGGATGATATCATAGTTTAACTTATAGATAATGAAAGAATTGTGCTTAAAATGTTTCACTAAATGTAGAAAAACATGAAAAACACTGTAAAGAGCAAATAAAAAGTGATGACCTAATTTTTATTCTAGCAGTATTAGAAGTATGAACAAATGTGATTTTGTCAAAGCAATCTTTTCCTATTAAGTATAATGTATTTTCTGGAAAAATTGTATGGCTACTAATGTGTCTTAATTATAGGCAGGTTAATATTCAAAGGCATATGATGTTGACAATTTCAAAATATATCTCTCAAACTCTTAATTTTTTTATATCAAAACTGACCAATGACTGAAAACCTGAAACTTTGTTATATGTAACAAAAATGAAAGTAATTTAACTTAGATCAGTCTGGTAATTAATTAATTTGTTTCATATGTCTAGGGGTTAATCCAAATTTTCTTTCTTTTTTTTTTTTTTTTGTATATCTATTGAAACTCATAAGATATTGGTAAGGGTGATAGTATATTTTTTTAAAGTTTTAATTTTACATCCAAAGTTAGTTAACATAGAATGTTATTTTAATTTTGGGGGTACAATACAGAGATTCAACAATTCTGTGTATCACCTGGTGCTTAACATGACAAGGGCACTCTTTAATCCCTATCACCTGTTTAACCCGCCCCCCCCCCCAACTCTGGTAACCATCAGTTTGTTCTCTGTAGTTAAAAGTGTCTTGGTTTATCTCTCTTTTTTCTCTTTGCTCAATTGTTGTGTTTCTATTTAAATTTTTATTACATTTATTTATTTATTTTTGAGAGAGAGAGCGCGCACAAGAGGGGGAGGGGCAGAGAGAGAGGGAGACACAGAATCCGAAGCAGGCTCCAGGCCATAAGCTATCAGCACAGAGCCCAACGCGGGGCTTGAACTCACAAACCATGAGATCGTGACCTAAACAGAAGTCGGAGGCTTAACGACGGAGCCACCCAGCCGCCCCTCGTTTTTTGTGTTTCTTAAATTCCATATATGAGTGAAATTATATGGTATTTGTTTTTCTTGGGCTGACTTATGTTTCTTAGCATTATACTCTCTAGCTCTGTCCATGTCATACAAATGGGAAGATATCATTCCTTGTTATGGCTGAGTAATATTCAGTAATATGGCTGAGTATATATATACCACCTCTTCTTTTTTTTTTTTTAATTTTTTTAATCTTTAATTATTGTTGACAGAGTTTGAGCTGGGGAGGAACAGGGAGAGAGAGGGAGACACAGAATCCAAAGCAGGCTCCAGGCCGTAAGCTATCAGCATAGAGCCCGACGCGAGGCTCCAGCTCACAAACCATGAGATCATGACCTGAGCCAAAGTAGGGGGCTTAACTGACTGAGTCACCCAGGTGCCCCTATATCACCTCTTTTTTACCCATTCATCAATTAATGGACACTTAAGCTGCTTCTATATCTTGGCTATTGTCACTAAATCTGTTAGAAACATTGAGGTGCATATATCCCATTGAACTAGGGTTTTTGTATTCTTTGGGTAAATATCCAGTGGTAAGATTGCTGGGTCATAAGGTAGTTCCATTTTTTTAAAGTTTTTGTGGAACTCCCATACTCTTTTACACAGTTGCTGCACCAGTTGGCATTACCAACAGTACAAGAGGGTTCCTTTCTCTCTACATGTTTGCCAACACTTGTTATGTGTGTTGCTAATTTTAGCCATTCTGACAGCTGTGAGGTGACATCACATTGTAGCTTTGATTTGCATTTCCTTGATGGGAAATAATATTTTCCCATTAACTAAGTGCCCCTCTTCATATTTAGTGTAGCAGAAATTTTATTGTATCAAAAATTGTTCTTATTTGATCACAATGACACCTGATAAACCCTGACATAATTTTCAGTATCACCTATATTGGCTTCCTACACCAGTATTTTAAAGAGCACAAACTTTTGCTAACAAATATATTAAATTCCCTTAATAGTAACATGGACATTTCCATAAAAATAAAGGCGAGACAAAAGAAATTGAAAGTTTCAAGCATATTAAGATTTAAGTCTTTGAATTAATTCACTTGGGAGAAATGTGTGATCTCACTAACCATTCCTGCTTCTAGATCTTTATATAGAAACATTCATATACAAGAAAACATAAAGGCAACCAGAAATCCTATGCATTATTCTTTTCACTTCTTAAAATTCTTATGTGCAGTGTAGCTTTAACAGAATATCCTCTTTTGTGGGTAATAACTTGAAATAAGCAAACTACAAGTGGTTTTATAGTTTGGAGGCAATATGGAGTTTTATAAGAACTCATCTAATAGTTAGGAACATTTCCCTTTCAAACTTTCATATCCAAGATCATTGGCAATCACTTCTATGTGTGTGTGCATTTGTTTAGATATTTCACAAGTTAATGGAGAAGTTCTTCCTTGTAACACCTGTCAAGAAATCTCATGTATGACAGCTTCTATTTTTCACCCCAGAGAAATACATGAATTGCTTCCTATTTGAGAAAGACCTTACTCTGTTTTAAAGCAATGCTTTTGCATGACTGCCTAGAGTCACTTGAAAAGCTTCTGAACTCACAGATTCCTCGGTAGCACCCTTGAGATTCTGATTCAGTAGGCTTGCAGTGGGCCTAAGAATTTACATTTGTAAAAACCAGGAATAATTATATTTCTGCTTGTCTGAGGAACACACCTGGGGGTAGCTAGAATATCATTTGTAATTCTGTTGCCTTAAGTTTTAGATTTGATACATATGTTTCCCGTTATTTGGGGCATAAAGTCTTACATTGTAATTATAGCACCAGCATTGTTTATTCTTATAAAAGTTATGAACTAGGTCCTAGGATTTTCTGAATTCTTGGGAACTATATATTCCCTCAAGATTTACTGATTTTTCTTAACCAAGTTTATAGCTCACTTCTGCTCATATGAGGCATGCTCATAGCTCAGCAGGAAAACATTATTCCTTTCCATAGGTCAATTCTTACAACTAAGGATCTTCATCCTTTCTCAGAGGATCTTCACCTTCTAACCCTCTGCCCACATCATATTCACAAGGTAAAAATATGACTAATTAAAATGCAATGACATTTGTATTGTGTGATGATTATGGTCACAAATTCTGAGGCAGATTGCTTGGATTCAAATCCCAACTCCTACTTCTAAACTCCGTGATCTTGGGCAGTTAACTTTTATAATTTGTGTTCAGAGTAATGTACTCTCAAATGGGCATGAAAGTAATAGTACCTTACTCATAAATGAAATTCTTTGAACAACTTATGCTATATAGTATTCTCTAAGTCTTTATCATCATTTTTCTAAATGTATTTTTTTTTCCAGTTTAAACAACACAATCTTGACAAGAGAACTGGTTGTGATTTACACAGTTCTGATCTCCACCTATGAATCTATTTGAAAGTCTTTTAACCTAGGGCTTTATAACAAAGGATTGTTGTTGGCTTTTAAAGATTGTCCTATTATATATCACATTATAGATCATAACACACCCTTAAATAAAACCAATCTTATAAGTGAATAACTTCTGGTGTGTTATGATAGCAAATATATATTGGTCTCTGACCCTGGTTCTTGATACGGAGCTCCTAAAAGCCTTGTCTTTTTCTGGATGATAAAAGTGATTTTTGTTCTCATGAGGTGGTTCCGGATGGCTCCTGGTTGAAGGGAGATGTGGGAAAAAACAAGAAGCTTAGAATTTTCAGCTCTACACTTCATACTCTTGGCAAGAGCTGAAAATAGAGTTAATGATTGAGTATCCCCATAAGATGAAACCTCTATAAAATCCCCTGATGGTAGGGTTCAGAGAGCTTTCAAGTTGGTTGACATAAAAAGGTGCTTGGAAACAGGTACATTTCTCCACACCTGTTCCCACATACCCTGCTCTCTTTCATCTGGCTGTTTATCTGTATTCCTTATCACATTTTTTTAATTAACTAGTAAACGTAAGTTTTCTCCTGAGTTCTGTGAGCCATTCTAGCAAATTAATCAAATCCACGGAGAACCTCTGATTTATAGCCAAGTGGTAGAGATAACAACCAAAACTTTTGATTGGCATCGTATGTTAGAGAGGTGGTTGGAAACTCTAATTTAGCTGGTCAGTTGGAAGCACAAGTGATAGCTGAGGCTTGTTACTGGTACCAGAATTGTGTGTGGTGGGGTAAGTCTTATATGACTATTCAGTTTGAATGCTTAACCTGTGGAACCTTAGAGTGTCAGAATGGAGTTGAACTGTGGGATGTCCAGTTAGTGTCAGAGAGTTGCTTGCTGGTATGGGGAAATCATCCTCTAACATTGGAAATGGTACCAGGACTTAAATAGATGTGAATTTGCAATTATTTCAGCTAAGATTTCAGTTGATGTATTGATCAGTATGACTAAGGTAATATCTTTGCTGGGCTAATGGATCTTCACTAATGTATATTCACCAATCAGATTCAAAGCAACATGCACTGTGTATGATTAGAATTCTCTTGGATGAGAAAGAGACTTTTGTGTCCAGGTATATATATCTCTACTTTCAAATATGTGGAAGTCCCAACACTGTGAGGAACACCACTTATCACTCTCCAAATATAGAAAACATATGTAATTTCTATTTCTACTTAATATTCTATATTGTATAAATTGTGTTGTTATAAACTGATTATTCCTTTAAAAATCCCCTTGAGGGGTGTCTGGGTGGCTCAGTTGGAAAAATGTCAAATTCTGGAATTGGGCTATGATCTCAGCTCAGGTCATGATCTCACAGTTCGTGGGTCCGAGCCCCATGTCAGGCTTTGTGCTGTCAGCACAGAACCTGCTTGGGTTCTTCTCTCTCCCTCTCTCTAAATAAATAAACATCATCTTGAGCTTATCCAAGTAATGGTTAGAGATTAGAAATTGGTTAATCTAATCATGTTAAATCTTATATTTCATGAATTAGAGCTTCAAAAACATAAGGCAGGGGCACCTGGGTGGCCCAGTCAGTTAAGTGTCCTGCTTCGGCTCAGGTCATGATCTCACTGTTCGTGGGTTCAAGCCCCACATCAGGCTCTGTGCTGACATCTCAGAGCCTGGAGCCTGCTTCGAATTCTGTCTCTCTCTCTGTGCCCCTTCCCCACTCACACTCCATCTTTCTCTCAAAAATAAATAAAACATTTAAATATTTTTAAATATTTTTTTAAAAACATAAGGCACGATTATCATATAATTAGTAGGGATCCAGCATTTTAGACTATAATTTCACTGCTAATGTTGCATCCTTAAGTACAAGCTCTGTGAAGACTAAATTTTTCTCTAAGGGTTGGGAGTGGAGAAAGTTATGCTATAAATTATCTGACCCCAAATCACATACTGCTTAATTTTAAAGATCAATGTTGTGTTATATATGCTGTTTATTTCTATTCTGCAATATTTATCAATGAATTATCATGGGGAGTCAAACTGCCCTGGCAGTAGTGGTGCTGTCAGTAGTAACCCTGATTAGAAATTACAATTATTCTGTGGGAAGAAATGTTTGCCCATAAATGTGATTGGCATGGTATCACAATTTAGAGAAATTGTAGATGAATATTCCATAAGAGTTCACAATATGATTTCTTTTTAGGAATAGTATGGAAATCACCTTACACAGATAATACTTACACAAACCTAAAAACAAATAAAAGACACTGTATGAGTTAATTAATCAACCTGGTCTATGAACCCTGCTGAAAATATTGTCCCACTGTAGTCAGACATATTATACCAGAGTTGAGTTTCTCTGCCTTCCTTTTTAATGAAACCAGCCACATGTTTATTTGATCAATATCGTCATGTAACTTTTCACATGTCCATTAAAAAAATCACATCCTCATAATTTGTAATGTAGTGATACTATCAATTGTCCTTTGTAGCCATATTATTTATTTTTCTTTCACTCTGTTGTCCTTTAATATCTGTTTATCAGAGATATGTTAATTATACCTTCACTTTAGTCCGCATGGTAAATATTAGATGTTTTCCTGTACACAATGCTGTCGTCTACAAGGTAATTTTATTTGGTGAGTTGATACAATCATTCTACATGTTTTCTTTCATATCCTCCAAAACGAGCTTGGTAATATAAATCACTAAAGAACCAGGCACCTTTTCCCAAAATTTAATAAATTGTAAAGAAAAATGAAAAAAAAATCAAATTTTAGAGTATACACATTCAATGGAAATATGCATTCTCTTTGCCACCAAAACAAGTACATTCCAATGAAGAATGTTTGTTTGAAACACTATCTCCCAAGGCACTGTTTTATAACCTCAAAAATTAATATTCAAAACTTCATAAAATGTAAAATAAAAGAAGGATAACACTGGAGATACATATTGCAGAATAGAGATTCTTGAAGCCCTGGTGATTTATAATTTTCTGCATTTCTGTGATATATTGGTTCACATATTATTTTACAATGTTTCTTTCAGTTTGGGAAATGGCTAGAACATTTTCTCTGAAATATTTACTTCTGCTTAAGTATTTCAGATCTGCAGATGTAAAATTTTATTTATGTTATATAACATGTAAGCATTTAGTTAAATTTACATACTCATCATTGCCTTTGGAGTACTGTGGAATTTAAATCTGCTTTGTATACTAATATTTCAGTTTAACATTGATGGAAGTTATTGGGAGAGAAAGAGGTGGAATAAGGTAAGGCAAGGTGAAGGTAAAGAAAACTCTGGTTTCTAAGTAAAGAACAGACTGCAGTAAGGCAAGGGCAGAATTAAAGTTAAGAAAGAATTGCGTAAGTTTCCAGCTACAGTGATTAAAAAATAGCAATTAGTATTTAAAATAAATCAATAAAGGAAAAACAATCTTATGATTGTTTAAACAGACACAGAGACTCCACAAGATACTGAAACAAAAAGGTTAACATCTATTTAACTAAAGGAAGGCTATCAGGGTTAAGCACAGTCTTTTAAAACACAGTAGAAGTAGGCTTCTAATTTTTTTATGAGTATTTTAGTTGAATAATTATTTGGGGGCTAGGTGTACAGTGACAGGAAAAAAAAATTATGTCAACCTTGAGAGAATTATTGTTTGATGAGACTGTTCTTAATTGTCTGAGTTTAGATGGTTGTTCAAATGAACGAGCCCATTGCTAATTGGCTTACCTTAAAAATTTTGAGCCTGGCTTGATTGGCTGGTTTTTAGAGTCATGTGTACTGGAGCAAGTTTGTCACTGATCAATTAAGTTTAAACAGTTATCTTATATTCACATATTTAACACTAATTCTGGGGGTTCTTTATCCATAAAATAAACTTTCTTGGAAATAAATATGATAATATACAAAATGCATTTGTTAAAAAAGAAACACTCCAGCAAATGAGGAATACAAACTTTGATAGTATTTAGAGGCAATGTCCAGTTACCATTATTATGTATTGAAATGTTGATGTATTTTCCCTGAAATAAGAATGAGGACAGCTTCTATTCAATATTACACTTTAGGTCCAAGCCAGTGTAATAAAACAAATTATATATATATAACTTTTAAACACACACATATGTATTACTGCAACAATTATTGTTATCCATTAATGTTATATTACCTCTAGAGCCAAGTTGAACCCTATCAAATACACCAGGGAAAGGTTTTTAAAAAAAATCAAAAAGCTTATGAATATAAGTATATGTATAGTAATGAAAAATTTTGTCTACACAGCAAACATGATCACAAATAAAAAATAAAAGTTTGATGACATACAGTAGAAAGTACCAAAGTACATTTATTTTTTTTTATTTTGAGAGAGACAGTGTGAGTGGTGGAGGGGCAGAGAGAGGAGAGACAGAGAATCCCAACCAGGCTCTATGCTGCCAGTATAGAGTCTGATGTGGGGCTTGAACTCCCGAAACCGTGAGATCATGACCTGACCTGAAACCAAGAGTCAGATGCTTAACTGACTGAGCCACCCAGGTACCAACCAAAGCACATTTCAATTCTATGATAAATAAAACAATGTTTATTAGTATAATTATGGAAAGTAGTAGAGGGGCCTGGGTGGCTCAGTTGGTTAAAAGTCTGACTTGGGCTCAGGTCATGACCTCATGGTCTATGAGCTTGAGCCCCACGACAGGCTCTGTGCTGACAGCTCGGGGCCTGGAGCCTGACACAGATTCTATGTCTTGAACTCATCTTTTACCACAGACTTACCAAATCTATAGCTACATATAGAACAATTTCCCCTGAGGGGGAAATAAAAAGGTAGATAGGTGATAGATAGATCTGAAAACAAGCTGAGCAGCAACTTCACATCAGGAAATGAACAAAGGGCCACATTAAGGTGAGTAGGAGAAGCTGATATACCTTCTTGTTATAAACCCCACCCACAGCATAACAACCTATGGAGAAGGGACTCACAAATCTGGAACTTCTCCTTACAGGTTTATCACTCATATCAGTCCAGCAACTGAGAGACAAATTCCCAAATATCTGGCTTTGAAAACCAAAGGGGTTCAAGTCCACGAGACCCAAAGGGCTGTAGCAAACTGAGAAGCACCACTTAAAGGCTTTCACCCAGAGTCACTCATCCCAAGGCTCAGCACAAAAGCAGCAATTTGAAAGGTGCCCGGACTTTATTTGAAAGAGATTTGCTAATCTTAAAGCACTAGTTGAAGGGGCAGGGGCCTGTTGGGATACCATCCTGGGACCTCTGTTTCTACCTTGCAGGCAGTTGCTTTTTTTTGTTTTCTCTCTCTCTCTGGTGCCATATTTACCTTCTAACTGGTGGGCCCCATTTTGTACTCCCCCTCTACCTTAGTAAAGCTGGTGGGCAATACTTTTTATTTCTCATTAGGTGCCATCTTTATGGTATCTTTCTTCCATGCTTAACAGTGCCACTCCCTTCTTGAGTGGAGCATATCTGGTGCCCTGGGTTTTGTGGTTGCAGCCTAGAAGACTCACCCCTTGAGTACCTGTCTCTGGAAGCCAGGTGAATTTGAATTCCTGGGTCCCTTGGAACTGTTACAATTGGAGAGACTGTTCTTTGTAGAGGTTCACCCCCAGGGCACTGCACAGGCAACAGACTAAAACACACCCCTCGACTTTCTGAGAGAAAAAGACAGTTTGCTTGCCTGGGAGCTTTGGGCTAAGACACAATTACTCTCAGGGAACGTAGGCTAAAGAATCCCAGTTCTGTACTCTCCCTCTGCCTCACTACAATCATGCAGTTATCAGAGCCACAATTTTTGGAACTGTCACCCAAGCACCACCTCTAGATGATCTTGTCTGGTGGCCAGCAGGACTGATACTTGAGTCCCATAGGACCATATATATTTGCATACTTTAAAAGCTGCTGCATGAAGGTTTGGCTCACAATCAGATTGAACTTAGGTGCTGAATGAAATCTTTCCCTGTGGGACACTGACGGATCTTGGCGCATAGTCAACTACTGGTAGTTAATAAAAATAGAATAGACTTCTTGAGCAATCACAAAGGTTTCAAATACAACCAAAAACTAAGGCAGGGTTGAAAGATAATTTTCTCTCTTATACAAGATCAACCTTTCAGGAGAGGTAGCATTTTCAGCTAAAACATAGAAAACTATACAAAAAGTCAAGCAAAATGAATGGAGAAATACATTCTAAAAGAAAGAATAAGGAGCAACTGGGTGGCTCAGTCAGTTAAGCATCCAACTTCGGCTCAGGGCATGATCTCGCAGTTTTTGAGTTTGACCCCTACATGGGGCTCTGTGCTGACAGCTCAGGGCCTGGAGCCTGCTTCAGATTCTGTATCTCCCTCTCTCTCTCAAAAAAAAAATATATAAACATTATTTTTTTTACAAAAAGTAAAAGATCAAGATAAAACCTAAGGAAAAAAAAAATAAAATGGAGATAAGTAATTTACCTGATAAAGAGTTCAAAGTAATGGTCATAAACTAGCCTACTATATGTGGAAGAAGAAGGAATGAACACAGTGAGAACTTCAACAACAGAAATAAAAAATATAAGAAAGTACCAAATAGTAGTCATAGATTTGAAAAATTCTGTAACAGAAGTGAAAACACAAACAGCAGGCTAGATGAAGCAGAAAAAAGCCAGAGACGAGGAACATACCCAATCAGAGCAGCAAAATACTTTTTGTTTTAAAAGTAATAGCTTAATTGTCTTACAGGATACCATCAAGCAAATTAACATTTTCTTTAAAGAGATACCAGGTAGAAAGGGACGGAAAAAATATCTGATAAATATAGCCAAAAACTTCCTTAACCCGTGTAAAGAAATATTTCCAGATAAAAGAGGCCCAGAAGGACTCAAATAAAAGGAACTCAGAGACTCACACGAAGGCACATTATAATTAAGATGTCAAAAGCTAAAGACAAGAATCTTAAAATCAGTAAGAAAAATCAACTTGTTATATACAAGGGAACCCCCATGAGGGAATGCCCATAAGAGTATCAGCATATTTTTCAGCAGATATTTTTCAGGCCAGAAAGGAAGGGCATGGTACATTCAAAGCACTGAAAGAAATCAACAGACAACATGGGCACTGCACGTGAGAACACTTAAATATAAAAAGCAAATACCAACAGATCTAAATGGAAAATAGACAGGACTTCAATAATAGGGGACTTTAATATCCCACTTTTGTTGAAGGATAGATGATCTAGACAGAAAATCCATAAGGGAACTTAAGCTTTAAATGATGCATTATAATTATATATATATATATATATATATATATATATATATATATGATATACATGTGTATATATATCATATATATATTATATATTTACATATTTTATATAGAATAGTATGTTTTATATAGAACATTCCATCCAAAAGTAGAACTATACATGTGGAATATTATAACAGTATACATCGTACGTTAGGCCACAAATCAAGTCTAAAAAGTTTAAGAAACTGAAATCATATCAAGTATATTTTCTAACCACAAAGTTATAAAAATAGAAATATATTACCAAAAAAAATTCAGAAATGTGTGAAGATTAAGCAACATGTTACTGAACAACCAAAGTGTTAATAAAGAAATAACAAATATCTCAATAAGTGAAAATGGATGGAACATAAGACACTGCCATAAACAATTATATGCCAACTAATAGGACAATATAGAATACACTGATAAATTCCTAGAAATATACAACCTTCCAAGACTGAATCATGAAAAAAAAGAAAAACTGAACATATGGATTACAAGACGATTTCATCAGTAATCAAAACTTTCTTTTAATTTTTTAATGTTTATTTATTTTTGAGAGAGAGCCAAAGACAGAGTGTGAGAGGGAGGAGGGGCAGAGAGAAGGAGACACAGAATCTGAAGCAGGCTCCAGGCCCTGAGCTATTAGCACAGAGCCTGACTTGGGGCTCAAACCCACAAACCGCGAGATCATGACCTGAGCCGAAGTTGGAGGCTTAAAAGACTGAGCCACCCAGGAGCCCCTAAAACCTTCTTTTAATCAAACAAAAGTCCAGGATCAGATGGTTTCACCGGGAAATTCTACCAAATATTAAATTATTACCAATCCTTTTCAAACTTTTCCAAAAAATAGAAGAGGGACTAACACTTCCAAATTAATTTTATGAGGGCAACATCTCCCTTATACCATATCTAGATAAAGACACCACAAGAAAATTACAAGTCAACTTCCTTGATGAGCATAGAAGCACATACCCTCAACAGATTAATAGCAAACTAAAGTCACCATTAAATGGATCATACACCATGATCAACTAGGTTTTATCCCAGGTATGAAAATGTGGCTCAAAGTCCATAAAAGATACTCTTAACCATAGACTACAAACTGAGGGTTGCTGAAGGGAAGGTGGGGGTGGGGGATGGGCTAAATGGGTGATGGCTATTAAGGAAAGCACTTATGATGAGCACTGGGTGTTATACATAAGTGATGAATCACTAAATTCTCCTGAAAATAATATTACACTATATGTTAAACAGGAATTTAAATAAAATTTTGAAACATTAAAAAAAGTCCAAAGTCAATCAATGTGATACATCACATTAACAAAATGAAGGATAAAAATTATATCATTTGAAAAGATGCAGAAAAGCATTGACTAAGTTCAACATCCATTGATGACAGAAACTTATAACAAAGTGAATGTAGAGGGAATGCACCTTCACATAATAAACGCCATATATGAGGTGCCTGGTGGCTCAGCTGGTTAAGTTCTGACTAGATTTCAGCTCAGATCATGATTTCATGGTTCATGAGTTTGAGCCCCACATCGGGCTCTGTGCTGACAGTGTGGAGCCTGATTGGGATTCTCTCTCCCTCTTTCCCTGTGCCTCTTCCCCACTTGCATGCTCACTCTCCCTCTCTCTCTCTCAAAATAAATAAATAAACATGAAAAAAAAACTTACAAAAGTAAAAGCCATATATGACAAACCTACAGATAACTTCACACAGAACAGTGAAAAGCTGAAAGGTTTTCCTGTAAGATTAGGAACAAGATTAAAAATATCCATTATGGGGGCACCTCAGTAGCTCAGTTGGTTAAGTGTCTGACTTTGGCTCAGGTCATGATCTTGCTGTGCCTGAGTTCAAGCCTCATATTGGACTCAGTGCTGACAGCTCAGAGCCTGTTTCGAATTCTGTGTCTCCCTCTCTCTCTCTGCCCCTCCTCCGTTCATGCTCTTTCTATCTCAAAACTAAATAAAAATTTTTTAAAAATCCATTCTGGCCACTTTTATTCAACCTACTTGGAAGTTACAGCCAGAAAAAAACTAGGTAGAAAAAGAAAGAAATGTCATCCAAATCAGAAAGAAAGAAGAAACATGGCCACTGTTTGCAGATGACATGATATTATATATAGAAACCCCAAACAAATGATTCCACTAAGAAATTCTTTGAACTAATCAAAAAGTTCATTAAGGGTGCAGTATACAAAGCAATATGTGAGTCTATTATACTTCTATACACTAATAACCTATCCAAAAGATAATTTTAAAAACAATCCTACTTACAGTTACAATAAAAGAATAAAATACCTAGGAATAAATTTAAGGAAGTGAAAAACTTGTACACTGAAACTGTAAGACCTTTGAAAGAAATTGAAGAAGACACAGAATGATATTCCACATACATAGGTTAGTAGAATTAACATTGTTAAGTTATCCATACTACCCAAATAAATCTACAGAGTCAATGTGATCCATATTAAAATTCTGATGGGCTTTTTCACAAAAATAGAACAATTATAAAATCCATTGGTGTGGGACCACAAAAAACCGTGAATAGTGAAAGCAATCTTGAAACAGAAGAATAAAGCTGGGGGTACCACATTTTATGATTTCAAATTATACAACAAAGCTAAAGTAATCAAAATTGTATGGTGTTGGCATAAAAAGAGAAACACAGGTCAATCTAACAGAATAGAGAAGCTAAAAATAAACCCAAGCACAAATGGTCATTTTATGACAAAATATATAAAAGAGAAAGGAGACTTTCTTCAATAAATGGTGTTGGGAACACTAGAAAGCCAAATTCAAAAGGATGAAACTGGACCACTCCCCTACACCATACAAAAAATTAACTCAAAATGGATTGAAAACTTGAATGTAAGACCTAAAGCCATAAAACTCCTAGAAGAAAACATAGACAAGTAAACTCATTGACAGCGATGTGGCCATGGTGTTTTGTATCTGACTCCAAAAGCAACAAAAGCAGATATAAATAGGTGGGACTACACCGAACTCAAAGGCTTCTAAAACACTAAACAAAACCACTAACCAAATGAAAATGATATATCAAATCAGAGAAAATATTTGCAAATCACATATCTAATATGGAGTTAATATCCAAAATACATAAACAACATATAAAATATAAAAAAAAATAGCAAAAACAAATCAGTTTAAAATATGGACAGAGGATCTGAATAGACAATTTTCCAAAGAAGACAAATAGATTGCCAACAGGAACATGAAAACATGGTTTACATCACTAAACATTATGAAATGCATATCAAAACAACAATGTAGTATCCTCTCATATCTGTTAGAATGGCTATTATCAAAAAGAAAAAAATAACCAAAGCTGGTAAGGATTTGGAGAAACGAAATCCTCGTACACTGTTGGTGAGAATGCAAACTGATGCAGTCACTATGGAAAACAGTATGGAAGTTCCTCAAAAAGTTAAAAATAGAACTACCCTATGATCCTACCCAAGGATACAAAAATATGGATTCAAAAGGATACATGCACCCCAATGTTGATAGCAGCATTATCAACAATAGCCAAATTATGGAAAGAGCCCAAATGTCCATAGATTGATGAATGGCTAAAGAAAAGTGGTATTTATGGTATGTATATATATACATATACACACACACAATGTAATATTGCTCTGCGATAAAAAGAATGAAATCTTGCCATTTGCAACAATGTGCATGGAGATAGAGAGTATTATGTTAAGCAAAATAAATCAGAGAAAGACAAATACCATATGATTTCATTCATATGTGGAATTTAAGACACAAAATGGATGAACATATGGGAAAAAAAAGAGATGCAAACCAGAAAACAGACTCTTGATTATAGAGAACAAACTGAAGGTTACTAGAGAGGAAGTGGGCAGTGAATGCATTAAATGGGTGATGGGTTAAGGAGGGCACTCTTAGTGATGAGTGCTGGGTGTTATATGTAAGTAATGAATCACTGAACTCTACACACGAAACTAACATTACACTGTATGTCAACTCACTGGAATTTTAATGAAAAACTTGAAGAAAAAAATTTTTAAAAGCTAAAAAAGAACAAACTGAGGGCTGATGGGGGATGGGAGGGAGGGGAGTATGGGTGATGGGTATTGAGGAGGGCACCTGTTGGGATGAGCACTGGGTGATGTATGGAAACCAATTTGACAATAAATTTCATATATTAAAAAAAAGCTAAAAACAAACTATGCAGAAAAATAAATAAATAATAAAGTCTGGAACCTAAGATGGAAAAACATCTTCATGAATAAACTTTCAAAAATTACTAAACATAAAGGAAAATTTGATACATTGGAATTCATTAAGATTATGACATGTTATTCACCAAAAATGCTCATTAAAAAATGACTAAGAACCCTTCTATTAAAAATGGACAAATTCAGCAGGCAGAATATCTTAAGTACATAGATGAACTCAATCAACACCAACACCAATCAACTGGAAATAATTGATATCTGTAAACTACTTCTTCCAACACAAGCAAAATACACATTCTTGTGAGGCTGACAAAGAATATTCACTAAAACAGACCCCATTCTGGGCCACTAAAACATATTTCTATAAATTTAAAATAATATATATATACTAAAATGTCTGGTATCAGACTCCAGCGGAATTAAAGTAGAAATCAATAACAGAAACATAACTGGTAAAAATGAAAATACATGTTTAATAATACATATCTAAGTAATATATAGGTCAAGGAAGAAATCTTAAAAGAAATTAAAATATTTTGAACTATTTATGAATGGAATTACAACTAATCAATATGTATGGAATGTTGGGTCATCTAATGTTGGGTCAACTAAGACAAAGTTAGTCTTAACTTTGACTAAGGACATGATCTCATGGTTTGTAAGATTGAGCCTGATGTTGAGCTCTGTGCTGACAGTACAGAGCCTCTTTGAGATTCCCCCTCTCCCACTCGCTCTAAAAATAAATAAATAAACATTTTTAAAAAATGTATGGGATGAATCAAAAGTAGTCCCTACCTGAAAAGGCACATATAAATTGAATGTATATGTTAGAAAAGCAGAACTACCTAAAAACAAGAATATAAATTCCCACCTTAGAAAACTAGAAAAAGTAAAGCAAACTAAATCCAAAGTAAGCATAAAAAATAAATAAGAATTAGAGCAGAAGTCAATGAAATTGAAAATAGAAAATCAGTACCGAAATTTAACCTAAATAAATGCTTTAAAAAATCAATAAAATCTAAAAGCCTTTAGCCAGACTAAGAAATGAGAGAGTGCACATAATATCAAAAATGTCAGAGAAAACATATTAGAAAAAAAAAAAAAAAACAGGGGAAATCATTGCAGACTATGTGGACTTTAAAGTCCACATCAACTCTATTACGTAACTCTATTTCCATATTACAATCAACTCTATTTCCATAAATTTGACAACCTAAATGAAATGAATCAATTCCTTGGAAGACACAATATGCCAAAACTCACACAAGAAAAATAAGGTGAACTACATATAACTAGTAAAGAAACTGAATCAATAATCAATAACCTTATACAATGGAAAGTACCAGGCCCAGATGGGTTCACTGGTACTTTGTACCAAACATTTAAGGAAGCAGTTATACCAATTATCTACAATTTCTGTCTGAAGATAAAAGTAGAGGTACACTTCATAATTCATTCCATGAGATCTGCATTATTCTAATACAAAAACAAGAAATAGACAATGCAAGAAAACTATCCCCCAGTTTCTTATGAACATAAATGCAAGTCCTCAAAAAATGAGCAAATTAAATCCAACAATGTACAGTTAGAATTATAAACCATAGAAAGTGTGATTTAAAAGATATGGGAGGCCACGTCAACATGTACAAACCAATTAATGTAATCTATCATACCAACAAGCTAAAAAACATCACATGATCGTATCACTAGATGCAGAAAAAGCATTTGACAAAATCCAACACCCAATCATGATAAGATCTCCCAGTAAAGCATGAATAGAGGATAACCTTCTAAACCTGATAATTAATACCTACAAAAAAAATCTAAAACTAGCATCATACTTAATGGTGAGAAACATGAGATTTTACCACTAACATGAGGAATAAAGGATGTTCCTGTCACCATTTTTCCAACATCATATTAGAATTACTCATAATGCAATAAGAAAAAGAAACAAAAGGTATACATCTTGGAAAGGAAGACATAAAACTGTCTCTTTTTTTTGATAGATTACATGACATTATATGTAGAACATCTGAAGGAATTGACAAAAGTTTCCTGGAACTGATAAGCAATTATAGCAAGATTGCAGGAAACACAGTTAATATAGAAAGTTAACATACAAAATCAATTGCCTTTCTATATACCAGCAATGCACAAGAAGAATATGAAATTAGTAATAAATGGCTAATACCAATTATATTAGAACTCCCCAAAATAAAATGCTTAAGGATTAATCGAACAAAAATGTACAAGATATATGGAGGGAAAGTATAAGTCTCTGATGAATGAAGTTAAAGAATTAAATAAATGGAAGAGTCAATATTGTCAAGACGACAGTTTTTCCCAATTTGATCTGTAGGTTCAGAGCAGTCCCTGTCAAAATCCCAAATAATTTGTGGCTATGACAGAGTGATTCTAAAGTTTATATGGAAAGGCTAAAGACCAGAATAGTCACCAATACAACACTTAAGATAAAGCTGCAGCAATAAAGACAGCATAAGATAGGTCAAATAATAGATCAATGGAACATAATAGAGATCCCAGAAATTGTTCCACATATATAGTCAAATAATTTTTTACAAAGGAGCAAAGGCAATACTGTGGAGAAAAGAGGCTTTTTCAACAATGCTTCTGGAACAAATGGACATCCACATACAAAAAATAAATAACCTAAACATATACCTTACACTCTTCACAAAAATTAACTCAAAATGGATCATAGACTTAAATGTAAAATACAAAACTATGAAATTTCTAACAATAATCTAAGAAGAAACCTAGATGACCTTGATATGGTGTTGTCTTTTTTGGATAAAACAGCAGAGACACAGTCCATGAAATAAATAACTGATAAGCTGGAATCACTAGGATCAAAACTTCTGTTGGATGAAAGACTGTTTGAAGATAATGAGAAGACAATCCAAAGACTGGAAGAAAATACTTGCAGATAACAATTCTGAGAAAGGGCTATTATCCAAAACACACAGAGAACTCTCAAAATTCAACAGTAAGAAAACTACTAGCCACATTAAAAAATGGGCCAAAGACCTTAAAAATACCTCACAAAAGATATATGGATGGCACATAAGCTAATAAAATGATGCTCCACTTCATATGCCATCAAAGAAATGCAAGTTAAAACAAAAATGAGATGTCATTACACTACTATTAGAATGGTCCAAATCCAGAATACTGACAGCACTTAATGCTGGCAAGGAAATAGGGAAATAGGAAAACTTCATTGCTAGACAGAATACAAAATGGTACAGCCGCTTTGGAAGACACCTTGGAATCATCCTATAAACAAAAAGATTCATGCAATACAATGCAGCAATTCTGATCCTTGGTACTTACCCAAAAAGTTGAAAACTTACATCTACACAAAGAGCTGCACATGGATATGTATAGCAGCTTTATTCATAAGTGCCAAAACTTGGAAGCAAACCAGATGCTCTGAAGTAGGTAAATGGTTTAGCTTTAATAATCTAGACAATATAATTCAGTGCTAAAAAGAAATGAGCTATCAAGCCATGAAAAGACATGGAGGAAACTTATATGCATGCTGCTGAGTAAAAGAAACCAATTCAGAAAATCTATACACTGTATGATTCTAAATATAAAACATTCTGGAAAAGGCAAAATTATGGAGAAAGTAAAAAGATCAGTGGTTGCCAAGGTTTAAAGGGCAGAGACAGATGAACAGGTAGAGCACAGATTTTTAGGGCAGTGAAACAACTTAGTATAATACCTAATGGTAGATACATGTTATTATATATTTGTCTAAATCTACTGAATGCATAACACCCAGAGTGAACCTTAATGTAAACTATGGACTTTGGATGATTATGATATATCAATGCAAGTTTTTCAGTTTCAACAAATATATCACTCTGGTGGGAGATGATGATAATAGGGAAGACTGTGCATGTGCAAGGTAAAGATTAAATGAAAAGTCTGTGTACCTTCCTTTTTTCTTTGAACCTTAAACTGCTCTAAAAATAATTAAATTTATAAAAGAGTAAAGAGGAGAAATTTTTTAGTACTTTTATCAAAAAATGTATTATTCACAATATAGAAAAACACCTATAAATCAATAAGAAAGCGTCCAAAATAAATATTAAAATAGGTGCAAAAGACCCAAAAAAAGAATCATAAATCTAATAGTCAATATTCACGAAAAGGTGATCTCATTAGTCATCTGAGAAATACAAATTAAAGCACACTATAATACAAGTACATACCTATTAGAATGGCTAAAACAGACTGGAAAAAAAAAAACTTAGACAAAGATTATAAGCAGCACAAGCTCTCATATGTAGCTGGTGGATTTGTAGGTCATACCATTTTCAAAAAGACTTTTGGGAAAAACTTTTAGGGAAAATGTGTTAATTTGTCACTTATATTCCTCAAGACACATTGATTCCTCTCCTAGATCTATTTCCAGCAAAATACACACACTTGTGCTACAACAAGATATGTACAAAAATGATCATAGCAGGGGAAACATTGAGTAGGCAATTGGTTATGCATTTTGCTCTCAGAGGAGGTGCCTAGGCTGTGAATAGAAATAAGAAGGTTTTAGTGTATATTTATATGTAATAGTTTTCAGTATATTTATTATAGTACTCAGTATAATTGCCACTTTTATCTATATCATTTTGGGATTATTTCTATTGATTTTTTTATTATGAATTTTCTTGTTCACTTGAAATCTACACACACACACACACACACACACATATATATATATATATATATATGTATATATATATATATATAAATAAATTGGATTTTGTGCTAATTTGTTTATTATCAGGTGCTGGATTTGGTTCTGTTATTTAAATACTAGTGGCACTTTTTCTGGGATTAAACCAATGAACTGTTTTGATTCTTCCCAAGGCTGCTTTTAAACTTTTGGCAATGGGTTTAGGACAGCCTTTATCATGAGCAATTTATTCCCACTAATGATGCAATGTCCTTCCCTAGACACCAGTCATCACTGCATGTACTAAGTCTTGCATATTGGAACACAAACAGACATGTTTGAGGTTTGGAGATCGTCTATGGATAACTTTCAGGCAGTCCTTTCCTGGCATTGGGTAGTTTATTCTCACACAAATACGGATGCAATCTCAGCCAGAGATGAAAATGGTTTCCTCTGCAGTTCCTTTGAGCTTCATTCAGTGCAGATTCTTCATCTTGGTATTTGTTTTACAAATCCTCACTTGTTTAGGCTCTACAATCTGTGGACTCTGTCTCCTAAATTCAGTCAGACCACTGGGCTCTGAGTTCTTTTCCCTGTAGTCTGGAATCTCTCTCCAGGCAGTAAACTGGAACAATCTTAGGACTCATGTCTTTTGTTTTGCTTTACTCTGAATTATTGTTCTGGAACTGTCTTCTGACCAGTCTGAAACTTTCTATATGTAATAGGTAGTCAGATTGTGTATGTATTTAATGGGAAAAAAGGTAAGTTTGTTCTCTGTTATTCTATCATAGTAGGAAACTGGTATTTCAATAGATATGTATAGTTTTTAATATAAACAGCCTCCTTGTTGCTCTATGTTCATACAAGGATGTCTAAGTAGCAGTTTGGTAAATGCATACACACATAAATAGCAGGCCAAGGCAAGATTTGGTTATCAGCAATTTACAAATTAAAACATATGAAATAGTGTTCATTTTAATAAAGGATTAATCATAAAAAGAATGATTTAAAGGGCAAATGCAGATCTAAGGAAAGCCCATTGAAACAGTTTCCCTGGTAGAACTAGCTCTTTCTTATCCTGGTGGAAATGGATTATCCTTATCCAAAGCCATTTAATATATAATTCCTATACTTAACAGTTGTTGCTCTCATTCTAGGAACATCAATCAATTAATCATCTAAGTAGAATTTCTCTCACATGATGACTTATTATAGTATATTTAAGATCCCACATAAGCTAGCTATTATATTCCTTAGGAATTTGTATTTTTCATACAGCAAATATTTTTTTTTATATAACAATGAGGAAGTTTACTGTATTTGTCTCTGAAATATTGAGTCATCTTCATACCTAATGCAAAAAAATTAAGTCTCCAGAGAGTAGGGAGAAAAGTTATTTAAAATATGTAATGCTTGGGGCACATGGGTAGCTCATTTGGTTAAGTGTCTGACTCTTGACTTTGGCTCAGGTCATGATCCCAGGGTCATGGGATCAAGCCCTGCATCAATCTCCATGCTGAGCATGGGTGTGTCTGTCTCTCTCCTCTCTCTCTCTTACTTGTGCACTCTCTCTCTAAAACAAAACAAACAAAAAACATGTAATGCTTGCTACACAGTTTTTGAAGCATGAACATATAAAATACACAAATATCTTGTTTTTACATATTTAAATATTCTTTAGACAATAAATATATCTCAGAGAATACTTCCCCTTTTTCCATTCCCTACATTGATAAGGACATTCATGTCACACAGATGAGTAAAACACCAAAAGGGAGCGTTGATAACAGTCTGATCCTTAATAAACCATAGTACATTTCAATTCCAAAGGTCACAAATGGATTATAACTTAATAATTTTGTATTTTCCATTAGCATAATACTTGCAACATAATGCAGTTGATAAATGTTTATTGCACTTAAATGATGTTCAATGAACTGAACTCTGATAGAAATCTGACTTTGTCTAAGAACAGCCAGGTAGCATGCCTTGAACACTTAACATTTACAGACTATAAACTCAACAGGAGTCTATACCAATCATTCAGAACCCTGCTGTACTCCTGGATGAGTCTCTACATACATTGGACTAAAACTCACTCCCATTCAATATATGATATTAATCAAACAGTAGGGTTCTGTAGATTCTTCCCTCCATTCCTGTTTATCTTCTCTGATTTTCACCCTGACCCAATTCTTAGAATGGAAGAGGTCAAAGCTTTGTCAACATCTCATCATAAACAGAACTCTTGAATCCTAGATATTACACATTTTTACTCTAAAGCAAAATGATAGGATTTCTTTAAAATTTTCTAAGATAATTTCTGTTATAGAGGTACCACACCATTATTAGCACATTCTTCCTTATAAGCTAGACAAGTGGTCCCAGTATACTTGGACTTTCTAAGTAATTTCTTTAGTAATACTTCAGCATAATACCAACAAACTATTTTTTATCCACTAATTCATTACTTATTATTTATTGTTATGCTGATCCTAAATAAACCCAATTGTTTTATTTTAGAATAAGAAATTTATTCTTTATTCTGTCAAAAGTAGGTTTATTATAGGTCCTTTAATCTCCTAAATATTTATAGCAAAATGCACTGTGTGTGTGTATGTGTTCATTTTAATAAAGGATTCATCCTAAAAAGAATGTGAATAAAATATCAAAAGTATCCCATTTGTGAGGAAACAATTTTTGAAGATTTTATGGAGCTCATGATTTTAAATATATGTTATTTGGTCATAATGACCAAATATGTTGACCAAATGGTTTTTACATGGTACAGTACTTCAAGCCCACTTTGAGAAAGTTAGCAAAATCACTTGATCCTATTACAATCTGAGTATGTCCATCTCTGTCAAAGACAATATTTCATATGTTCTTTAAATGTCAAATGTGACAAATAAATTGATGTTTCAAGTATCAACATCTGTGATAGGATGCTCTTTTTCAAGGTATATTAATATGGACAGTGTAAGGAGGAAATAACTCAGCACTAACTTTTCCAGATTATTGTGATTATTCAGGATAATAGTAGGAAAAATATTCACATGTGTTTCTCGAGGGTAAAAATTATGAGAGTCAAGGTTAAGAAAAAATAATGATGTAAAAATAACTATATGCTGCCAATAGCATTGGAACCCTTCATTCAATTCCATAAGAAAGTAAAATATGCCATGGTAAATAACTAAAATTGTATGAACTTGGTTAATACAGCTATAATTTTAAATATACATGTGATATACATGGTATACCTGCTGTCATATTATGTTGGGTCTAAAGTAGTAGAATGAATTTTAGTAAACTGATTAATATTCACTAGATAACTAAAATAAGCAGACTGGATTTATGACTTTATAAGAATATATATATTGCATATACATTTTGTATGAGGTAAATAGAAACAATTTAAATTAAGAAAGAGTTGTACGACAAATTGTTCTAGATCATTTTCTACATATGTGGAAAAAAACAAGATCAAATTTAAAGAATTCATACACTATACACCTTATTGCCAAGTAGCAAAAAAGACCTGCTGATACAAAATGTTATAAAAGTTTATGAACTAAGAACTAACTGCAGTTATAAAACAAACATTTCCAAAGAAAAATATCAACGGATTTTTACATTTGCTAAATATTTGGTAATTTTTACATTTGCTAAATATAAGAGTAAATCCAATATAGAAGGAATTAAAAAAAAAAACAAAACCTAGAAATTTCTGCGGAATATATATTATTAAGAGGGCTAATTGTTTTATTGTTTACAAATTACCCAGGCTTTGAGACTAACGTAAGAATGAACAAAGACATAGATAATTGCTTCCAGTAATGATAAAGTAACTGGCCCTTCAAAGATAAACAAAACATAAGACAAAATATCTAAGTAAATATTTTTGAACACTTAATAATAAAAAGCTGTGGGTTATGAAAATTAAAGGGAGATAAACAAAGTTCAGATACCTATAACTGATCTACCTTTTCTCCTAAAGTTGCTTTGTAGACCACTTTGTAGGGAGGGTGACCCAAAACAGAACCCATCAATCTTCCTGAGTAAAGAAGACAGAGAACAGAATTTAGAAACATAAAGGGATGCTAAAAATTGTGGCCAGAGTACCAGAAAAAAAGGAAACAAAGAAACAAACAAAACAAAACAAATCATGAGGATATGAATCCCTTTGATCAGTCATGCAGACCTAGTATCAAACTGTAAGTGCCAAACAATGACTGTATTGCTCTAAGTTGAAAATTTTCCAAAGCTCACAGATGTCAGAGGCACTTAAGCTCGAATCAGCCAGATGGGTCAATCCATTTTGAACACCAAGGATTTTCAGTGGAGACAGCATAAGGGTCACATGGAATATTTACATCTAAACTAGTCCTAAAGTAACGAATACTGTTAATCAGTTCTAACAAATCATAAAGCAGATCTCAAAAACAAAAACTGGGGTATAAGTATAGTGCTTGCTAAGAGAAAAACAAGTACACATGGTCAACCAAATATGTTATCACAATTTACATCATCCACAAAAAACATTATTAGACAGTCAAGGAAGCAGAAAAAGAAGTCATAATTATAAACAAAACAGGAAAGGACAGAGATGATAAAATTAGTGGACAGCAACTTCAAAACAAGTGTAAATAAATTCAACTGAAAAAATCTATAAAAGTATGAAAACAATATATAACATCCAGAGATAGAACTGATTATATCCGGAAGAAAATTTCAGTATGTTATTGATATTGGATTAAATGTTGCTGAAGAAAACATCAGTAACCACTGAAAATAAAATGACTAGAACCTTAATAGTATGAGCTAATACTATGTTGTATCAGGTTTCTCCAAAGAAATAAAACAAATAGGAGTGTGTGTGTGTGTGTATGAATATGTATGTATGTATATAAATATTTACCTAAATATATTCATTTATATTTTTATCTTATGTACTTAAATTATGTTTATAAATATAAATATTAAACACTTTAAATATATAAATATTAATAATCATCTTATAATAAATGTAATATAAATTATTATGGTATATTAAATATTTGTATTGCATAAATATAAGATACTTATGAGAAATCATGTAATTCTGGAGGCTGAAAAGTCCCATGAACTGTCATCTGCAAACTAGATACCAGACAAGCTGTTGTATACTTAAATTCAAGTCCTTGGGTTTGAATACCCAACAAGTCCTTGTCGTATACTTAAATTCAAGTCCTTGAAATCCTTGGGTCAGGGAACCAAAGGTGTAAATCTCAGTCAAAGGCTTGGAGAAGATGAGATGAGATGTCCTACCTCAGTCAGTGGGGGGAAAAAAGCTATTTCCTCCTTCTCTGCCTTTTGTTCCATTCAAGTTCTCAGTAGATTGGATTATGCCCACCCACAGTGGGGAAGGCAATTTACTTTACTGAGTCCACTGATTCAAATGATAATTTCATCCAGAAACACCTTCACAGACACACACAGACATAATGCTTAATCTGGGCATCCCATATCCTGTTCATGCATAGAATTAACCATCACACATGTAATCACATGTATATATAATATGAATCCCAGAAAATGGAGGAATGGAAAAATATTTGAAGAAATAATGTCAAAACATTGTATAAAATTGATGAAAATTATAAACCTATAAATCAAGAAAATTCAATAAATTCTGATTAGAATATAATATATACAAACACACTCCAAGACACATCTCAAAATTAAATTAATAAAAGAATTACCAGAGAGTTCTTGAATGAAGTAGGCAAGGCAGAAGACAATAGGACAAAACATTTAAAGTTACAAAGAAAAAAAAAATGTCAAGCTAGATTATATATGGTAAAGCTATAGCAGTTTCTATAATTTATTGAATTAATTTAGTACTAATCTGAAGAATATCATGGAAGATACATATTGTAATCAGTAGAGAGCAACCACTTAGAACATAACTAAAAAATGATTTTAAAAAATGAGAAGAATCAATTGGAATTAAATATCTAACATAAAAGAAGTCAAAGGAGAGGAATAAAAATTACATGAGTCATGTAGAAAACTAAGCAAAATTATGAAAACAAATTCTACAATATTAATAACTCCAGTTGTATTAAATAGATAAACATTCCAAGAAAAAAACAGAGATTGTCAGACTGATTAAAGAACAACAAACATAGCAAGATCCAAGTAGATACTTTCTAAAATTGACATGCTTTAGATTCAAAGTCAAAAATGGGTTGAAAAGAATGGAGGTGAAAAAATATAAACACTGCAAAAGGGTAGCAAAGACGACTGAAATAGCTATTCTAATATCAGATAAAACTGACGTTAAGACAAAGCATGTTGTTAGACATACAGAGAAACATTTTTTAATGAACAAGGGGTTAATACATCAGAAAGAAAGAGTATAAGAATGTATGTACACAGCAACAGAGCGCCAAATTTTATATGAAGTACACACTAAAAGAACCATAGGAAAAAATGGATAATTGAACAATAGCAATTGGAAACCTTAATACTTGACTATCAATAATGGATAGAAAAATTCATGAGAAAATAATCAAGGACACAGAATACTTGCCCAACACAACTTACAAACATGATCTAACTGATATCAATAGAACATTCCTCCAAACAACAGCATATATATTCTTTGTACATGGCTCTGTTCAAATTTCCTATTTCTTCCTATTTCAGTTTTGGTAGATTTGGTTTGCTTTGGTTTGGTTATTTATTTAAGAGAGAGAGAGAGAGAGAGAGAGAGAGAGAGAGAGAGAGGGATTTTGTGCAAACAGGAAGGGGCAGAGAGAGAGGGAGAGAGAGAGAGAGATTGGGAGTATTCCAAGCAGGTTCCATGCTGTCAGCACAGAGACTGACACAGGGTTTGATCCAAGGAACCATGAGATCATGACCTGAGCTGATATCAAGAGTAGGACACTTAGCTGACTGAGCCATCGACACCCCATACCCCTCAGTTTTGGTAGTTTTTATGTTTCTAGGAATTTAACCATTTATTCTAGATGGCACAATTTGTTAGCATATAATTGCTCATAATATTCTCTTATAGTGGTTTGTATTTCTGCTGTGTTGATTGTGAAGAAATAGACCCACAATGATATGGTCAATTAATCTTCAACAAAGCAGGAAAGAATATCCAATGGAAAAAAAGATGGTTTCTTCAACAAATAGTGCTGGGAAAACTAGACAGCAACATGCAGAAGAATGAAACTGGACAACTTTCTTACAACATGCACAAAAACAAATTCAAAATAGATGAAAGACCTAAATGTGAAATAGGAAACCACCAAAATCCTACAGGAGAACACAGGCAGCAACCTTTTTGACCTCAGCCACATCGACTTTTTTTTTTAGATAGGTCTCCTGAGGAAAGGCAAATAGAACAAAAATGAACTATTAGGACTTCATTGAGATTAAAAACTCCTGCACAGTGAAGGAAACAATCAGCAAAACTATGATGGGAGAAGATATTTGCAAATTGGATAAAGGACTAGCATTCAAAATCTATAAGAATTTATTAAACTCAACACCCCAAAAATAAATAATCCAGGTAAAAATGGGCAGAAGACATTAATGGGCATTTCTCCAAAAAAGATAACCAGATGGCTAATAGACACATGAAAAGATGCTCAACATCTGTCATCATCAGGGAAATACAAGTCACAACCACAATGAGGTACCACCTCACACCTGTCAAAATGGCTAAAATTAACAACTCAAGGGAAAAAAAGAGATGTTGGAGAAGATGTGGAAAAGGGGAGCCCTCTGACACTGTTAGAGGCAATGCAAACTGGTGCAGCCATTCTGGAAAAGAGTATGGAAGTTCCTCAAAAAATTAAAAATAGAACTACCATATGACCCAGCAACTGTACTACTCAAGTATTTATCCAAAGGATATAAAAATACTGATTCAAAGGGGCATAGACACCCAATGTTTATAGCAGCACTATCAACAATAGCCAAATTATGGAAAAAGCTCAAATATCCATCAACTGATTAATGGATAGAGAAGAGGTAGAATATATATACACAATGGGACATTACTTAGCATAAAAAAGAATGAAATATTGTCATTTGCAATGGCATGGATGGAGCTAGAGTATATTAAGTAAAATAAGTCAGTTAGAGAAAGACAAATACCATATGATTTCATTCTTATGTGGAATTTAAGAAACAAAACAGATGAACATAGTGGGGGGAAAGAAAAGCAAACCAGGAAGCAGACTCTTAACTAAACAGAAAAACCTGAGGGTTACTGTTGGTGAGGTGGGTGAAGGGATGCGTTAAACAGGTGAAAGGTAATAAGAATGGTACTTGTGATGAGCACTAGGTGTTGAAGGCAAATGATTAATCACTAAATTCCACATCTGAAACTAAAATTATATGGCAGGTTAACTAGAATTTAATAAAAACTTGAAAAAGAAAAAAAAGTGAAAATAAAAAAAAAACACAACTAAAAGGCAACCTACTGAATGGGAGAAGATATTTGCAAATTACATATCCAAAAAAGGATCAGTATCCAAAATGTATAAAGAATGGATCTAACAGAATACCCAAAAAACAAATAATCTAGTTAAAAATGGTCCAAAGAAGACATACAGATGGCCAACAGACACATGAAAAGATGTTCTACATCACTCATTATCAAGGAAATGCAAATCAAAACTACAACATCAGCTCAGACCTGTCAGAATGGCTAAAATCAAAAACACAAGAAAAGACATGTGTTTGTGAGGATGTGGAGAAAACAGGAAACCCTATGCACTACTGGTGGAAATGCAGTGATGCAGTCACTATGGAAAATATATGGAGGTTCCCCCAAAATTAAAAGCAGAACTACCATATGATCTAGAAATTGTACTACTTCATATTTACTCCCCCCAAAATCCAAAAACACTAATTCAAAGCCACCCATCCCCCCTTATGTTTATTGCAGCAGTGTTTACAATGGCCAAAGTATGGAAGCAGTCCAAGTGTCCATCAACTGATGGATAAAGAAGATGTGATCTATCTATCTACCTATCTATCATCTGTCACATGTTCTACACACACAATGGACTATTACTCAGCCATAAAAATGAATGAAATCTTCTCACTTCCAAGAACATAGATGAAACTAGAAAGTATATTGGTTAGCAAAACCAAAGAAAGACAAATACTATATGATCTCACTCATATGGAGAATTTGAGAAAAAAATGAGCAAATTAAAGAGAGAGAAATATAAACCAAGAAACAGACTCAACTATAGAGAACAAACTATATGGTTACCAAAAGACAGGTAGGTGGGGGGATGGAGCAAATAGAGGATGGATATTATATAGTACACTTACCATGATGAAAAAAAAGAACAAAATGAAAAATATAAGAAAATAAAAGCTGAAACTATAAAGTTTTTGTAAGAAAATGTAGGAGAAAATCTCCTTGAGCTTGAGTTAGGCAAAAAGTTAATAGATATGATGTCAGAAGCACAATATAATTGGGAAAAAAGTCTTTGTCATCTGGAATTGTGAAAATACCTACTCTTTACATTATAATTAAAGGAAAATGACTTAAATATTACCTATAAAATAGTGATTGAGCCATGGATTTCCAATTTCTTTACTTTTATTCAATATTTGGTGGAATTATTTTCCAGTACAATAGGAATAGAAAGTGTATACATTGAAAAGAATTAAGTTTGTTTTAAGTCAGAGGTTTTATAAGGAAAAAAATCCAAAAAAATACTCAAGAAAATTCTATGAACTAATTTTTATTGTATTGTATTGTATTTTTCTCTATTTTTTTAACAGTTTATTTATTTATTTGGGCGGGGGGGGGGGGCAGAGAGAGAGAGAGAGAGGGAATCCCAAGCAGGCTTCGTGATGTCAGCACAGAGCCCAAAGTGGGGCTTGATTTCATGAACCATGAGATCATGACCTGAGCTGAAATCAACAGTTGAATGCTTAACCAACTGAGATACCCAGGCAACCCATGCACTAGTATTTTAAATCAGCATCATCACAGAATACAAAGCCAATTAACCAAAATTAATTTTCTGTACAATTGATGCTTGGAGAAGGAAGTTCTAAAAATAATATTTAATATTTATGGACACATTGAACAAAATAGGTTAGTAAATTAAGTAGGATTAAGGTATCATTTTTTTACAGTTGATATGTTAACTCAACATGTTCACAAACTCTATCAGTCAGTTGTAGAAGCTGATAATTGATTAAAAAATATTTTTTCAAAATGTAAGTGACATAATAGCCAAAACAGTGCTGATGAAAAAGATCTAAGATTCTACTTCCTGATTTCAAGATGTGACTTACTTTAAAATAAGGGCAGGTAATTTCAAAATATCTGTCAAAAACTCCAAAATAGTTCCATGCATGTATGATCAATAGACTTTGACAAAGTTGCTAAAGTAATTTAATGGGGGAAGAAATGTGTTTTCAACAAATGGTGCTGAAGTTAGAATTCTTAATGGGCCTTGATGCTTAACAGAGACTATGCATGTCAATTAACTAAAACTTGTTAAAATATCTAATGTAAGTATTACAACTCTAAAATACATAAGAGAAAATCTTTGTATACTTGGGAAGGGCATAGATTCTTTGATGGGATACAAAAAGTATGAACAACAAAAGACATAATTAACATACTAGATAGTTACTCATTGAAAGGCATAGTTAATAAGATGAAAATGCAAGCCTTAAAGAATAATATAGCAACAACTTTTATAATAGAAAATAGTAGATTACATATATTCACAGTGAACCTGAGAATAAGATTGATACTTTTATGAAAGTTGCCAATCGTCATTTTAGCAGAACACTGTATAATTATGAGAAACACTGCCTGCCTTTTTTGCAACAGTAGCAGTAGGTTAATACTGATCATTTTCTATTTTTTTTTAAATTTTTCTGAGTTTCTTTTTACTACCTGTTGTTAACAGAAAGAATTGTGGACTGTAAGCACTGTAATCTTACTGGTTAGATTCAAGCAGGACAAAGGATTTTAAAATTAACAATGTGGAAATAGAAAGCAGAAAATATTGTTTGTCTTTTAAGATATAAATAAGTAACATGTACTTTTTTGCTCCTGTAATTACCTTGTGGCGTCTGACAATGCACTACCTTAATATGAATGTATTCATTTCTTTCTTACTGTAGTCTCAATTAGGCATTGAATAGTTTTGTTCAATATATGTAATTGCTGCCTACTTTAAGATGAAAATATATTATTTTCCATAATCTATATCACTTGTTATTTCCAGTATTTCTGTAGTACCCTCATTTGCCCAGAAATAAAACGGCATTTTTTCTACAAAGACTGAATACTTAATGCCGCCTATGTTTACAAACACTGACCAGCCACAACACAGTTCCATCATTGACAAAACACATTAATTCCAGGTACATCAATGTCTCAAGGCATAAAAAATGATTTCTCACTGGGGTCAAATGGAAAATGTCAATTATGCAAAGTTAGACAAACAGCATACTAGAATATTTAGAAAGGTTTTCATTCTATGACCTTACATCTAAGATGATAATGCTGTGTGGTATCTAAAAACAGACCTTACCTCTGGAATTTTTAAAGTCATTTCAAAGACTTAATAATAAAGTCAAAGGATTGTAGTTTATGATATGTGTGATTTTCCACAGAATAGAGCAGAGAAAATAATTATTCACAGGCTCATCATATTCTAAGTGCATCAGACTTACATAGTCTTCAGTATTGAATATTTTTAATCTTCTGCTTGAGATTCAATGACCAGATCTGAAAGTTCAGTTGGGATAGTATACAATTAATGATCACTGCAGTGCCTCTTTGCTTACATACTCTGCTGATTCTTGTGCAGGGCCTATCTGTTTCACTAATGGAATAGTAATCTTACTCAACTTCCATTAGAACATGTTCTCTGCTATGAAAATGGCCTAGTCAAAAACTAGTAGAAAATAAAAGATTTGTAGTCACTTGATCCTGTTTACAGGTAACCAAGGCTGAATAAATCAAAATGTTTAAGGACAACAATAAATCCATAGTTGAGGAAGACAGTTTTCAAAGTTCCAGGAACAAATAGGTTAATTCAAAGAAGACCTCCTTATTGACAAACAGGAATGTTCAAGTTCTGTTGGGTTGGAAATGAGTCACTAAAAGTTTCAAAACAAAACTTGGAGACACCCTGCAACATTAGGTAAAATTTAGTGTTCATGTGTCCAGATAGTCTCAGGATAAAATTAGGAGCCTCTGGAAGCACGTCATGGGGTACAGGGGATGGGCGGATAGAAATCAAGTGGGAAATGGGTTGCTGACATGTGCATAAGAGAAAAACATATCTCAATGGTATGTTGCTCCAAAGTGAGGGTGACCCTATGGGCCCCTCAACTGATGGTTGGTATCAGAAGTGTTGGGCCAACTTGGCAGGCTGAAAAAATAAAACTTTAAATTAGATTTTGGCTAACTGTGGAAGAGTTACTGTGTATGATTCTATGTATGATTTGACATTCTGACCAGGCATGTTAGTTATACAACTGTTTGACATTTCCTAAGTACTGTATACTGTTGGAGGTGGATGGCACTATCACTTTCATTAAGCTGTGTTATTGTCAGCATTACGTATGACTTTGGCTAAGCTATGTTCTCCACTTAATCAATCAAAGAGTAATCTATATTTTGCTGTAAAGTAATTTTGTCAGTGTGATTAAATTTTATACTCATTTGACTTTAGGGACATTATCCTGGGAAATCTAGATGGACCTAATTCAATAAATTGAAAGACCCTAAAAACAGATATAAGACTTCTCTGAAGAAGAAGAAATTTCACTCTACATAGTAGCTTCAGGTTATGTCTGAGAGTCTCAGCCTTCTATTCCTGATGTCCTGGCCTACAGATTTTACATTGCCTTGTTTACTCCCACTTTTGTACCTATCAATTCCTCACAATACGTCTTTAAATCTATATCTCCTAACGATTCTGTCTCTCACCCCTGGATGACTCAACTTATAAAACAATAATTTTGTCTTCTACTGTCTGCTGGATATGCTATCTGAAATTATCATTTATACATCTGTAGAACCAAAATTTTGTTTCAACAAAATGAATTCACTTATATATTTAACAAAGTTTGGTTGAGATGTAAACACGTTTTTGGTTCACTATGCTATGTGCTCATTGTAAAGCAAAGGCAAATAAGACAAAGATCTCAAGACGTTCTTTTGAAAATACGTCCATGAATAACTGAAATATAAGGTAGAAAATAGGAAGCAAAATAAAAACGAGACATAAAAAATTACTGTGAGAGTTCTGATGAAGAAGATATTACTTCCAGCCTGGTGAATTTGATTTTCCCTCAAAGTTGTGTAATAGAATTTCATCTCTATCCAGACTCAACCTTTGGCTTCAGGGTTGAAACCAGCCATGGTTGTACTTATTATATAGTCAGCTGTGTGGGGACACTTAACAGAGACCACCTGTTCATTTCCCATGAGCAAAGGTTATCTCATAATGATTTTATGTCGCAGTTGATATGAACCATATTTGAAAGAGTCTGAAAGGTGAAAGAATCACTGGCAAAGTCCATGAATCTTATAAAATACTTCCTTTTATGGCAGAGGATTTTTTAGCATTACTAGCATATAACTTAGAAATGAGAGACTCCATAGGAGTTCAAATGTCACTAATAACTTTCATTTTCTGCATCTTCAGAGAAGAGAAATCAGATTTCATCTTGTCGGCATTTGGTATTTGAGTTTTCCTGCATAAGATTCATTATTATAATAAGTGGTTTAGTATGACATGTGTTAGGAAATTACTGAGATATTCTTTATTTGACATTGTACTGTTATTTTAGCACGATGGAGTTGATAAATCTTTACACTTAAATAAATGAAATGCATTTTTTTCTATTTGGAAAGAATAAAGTGAACAATAATAAATTGTAAAAGCTTTTAAAATTAGAAATCTAATATTAGAAATACTAACCCAAGGCTAAAAACAAAAACAAAACAAAATATTGGAGATATATCTAATATGCACTATTATTTTTCAGTCTGCAGAATGATATCTAAATTGAAATGGTATTAAAAAATAAAATAAATAAATTGAAATGGTATTAATTATTCACCAGAGATACTTTCTAAATACCAACTTATCTTGGTTATTCCACATTTTCATAGATCTGAAAGCTAAACTTTTATTTCTGTAGCAAGAAGTTTCTTACTAATGACCGAGTTTTAAGGGGAAGAAATACAGTAGGATTAAAAGCTATGTTCTCCTTATGTGGGTTTTCCTATTAAAATGGCCATGCAATCTCAAGAAAGATCTGGGTCTCAATGTTCTCAACTTATTTTGACCGTATGATTTATAATTCAGTCTCTTCTATTGTGTGCTTCTTGATACACAAAATGTGAAGTATAAGTCCATTAAGGAGCATAGAATTTAAAATGCTCTTTCCCTATAATATATATTAGTAGTAATATTAGAAGTTCATGACTTACAACTTCATCCTCTCTATGCCTTAGGATTTTCCTTAACTCAATCCATTCTTCACTGAAAATAAATCTATATTTTTGAACATGTTACTCTCATGTTAAAAAGTCTTCCATGACTCCTTAAATTATCTATTGAATAACGTCTAGGCCAAAATCCTAATAAAACTTATTAAATACCTTTCTGACTATAGATTTTGAATTAGAATCCTTGCTTTGTATCATTTGCTACCACTTATATATTTGTCATCTGTAAGATAGGAACAATAATATTATACGTTACATAGGATCATAAGGAAAATCTAAAGTGGCATATATGACTATTGCTTGTAACCACAGTATTACTTATAAGCATTCAAAACATGTTAGCTAATAATAATAGTATTAGTATCCCAAATACCTTTGTGTTCATACATATGCTATTGTTTTAGGTCTTAATTCTTTCATGTACTATCAATCTTTTAAGACCAATATAATATCAGTTCCAATTATTCAACAAATATTTTTTAACTATGTTCTTTGTTCCATCCCCTTTAAATAGGTGAATGGAATTGATAATCATGTAGCAAATCTTACAAGTTATAAATAAAAGAGTAAAATAAGTGGATATGTATGAAATGCAGAGGAACATAATAGAATGAGAACATATGCTTGCATTTGGGAAGAATAGAAAAAATGTTTAAGTTGAACTGTAACAGGGTTGCCTGGTTGACTCAGTTGGTAGAGCATTGGACTCCTGATTTTTCCTCAGGTCATGATCCCCGGGTCATGAGATTGAGACCCTCATGGGGCTAGGCACTTTGCACGGAGCCTGTTTAAGATTCTTTCTTTCTCCCTCTGCCCCTCTCCCTGACTCATGCTCTCCCTCTCTCTCTTTGTTTCTCTCTCTCTAAAATAAAATTTCAATTTCAATTTAAAAAATGAGTTGAACTTTGACAAATAAGTGAATAGAACTTTCTAAGTGGACAGAAACTTAGATGATTATTCCAGAAAAAATAACTGGTTTATGAATAAGACAGAGAATAGTTGACATGATATAAGCATCAAATTTGGTTGAGCAAATAAATATCAATTTAATTAATTTAACCTCCTTAATTTTCTTCTGCTATTATTAGTTTTATGCACCTAACCATTTAGTGTTAGTTCCTGCAACCTTAAAATGGGAGTATTACGCAAGAAAAAATATGGAAAGAAAACACATGCATGGAAACTAAATAACATGCTACCAAACAATAGATGGGTCAAATTTGAAAAATCAAGGAGGTAATCTAAAAATATATAGAGACAAATGAAAATGAAAAAACAGTGTTCAAAAATCTTTGGAATGTAGCAAAAGCTATTCTAAGAAGGAAGTTTATAGCAATATAAGCCTACCTAAATAAACAAGAAAAAAAAAAAGCCCAAGGCCAGTAGAAGAAAGGAAATAATAAAGAGTAGAACAAGGATCCCTGGCCGGGTCAGTCGGAAGAGCACATGATTCTTAATTGCAGGGTTGTGAGGTCAAGGGTTGTAAGGATAGAGATCACTAAAAAATAATAATAAAAGTAAACAAGAAAAAAAAATAACTGATAAAAAATAAAGAATAGAGCAAAAATACATCAGAGACAAAAACAAAAAGAAGTCAATGAAGCCAGGATCTGGTTCTTGGAAAGGTAAGTAAAACTGATAAACTTTTACCCAGACTCATCAAGAAGAGAGGACTCAAATAAATCAGAAATTTAAGAAAGGATAAATAATGACTGACACCACAGAAATCCAAAGGATTATATGAGAATATTATGAAAACTTATATGTTAACCTAGAAAAAATGCATACATTTCTAAAAGCATGTAACTTTCCAAGAATGAATCAGAAAGAAATAGAAAATTTGAACAGAATGATTACTAGCAATGAAACTGAACCAAATAATAATATAGTTCTGCTTTTTAATAAAAACAAAGAAACAGAAGTTTCTCAAGAAACAGAAGTATAGGATCAGATGGTTTTCTTGGTGAATTCTAGCAAACATTTCAAGAACAGTTAGTGCCTACTCTTGTCAAACTCTTCCAAAAAAAATAGAAGAAAAGAAAAAGCTTCTATATTCATTTTATGAGGTCAATATTACCCTGATGTCAAAGCTAGTTGAAAACAGTACAAAAAACAAAAACAAAAACAGTATCTCTGATGAATATAGATGTAAATACCCTCAATAAAATATTAGCAAACTGAATCCAACAATATATTTAAAATGCCATCCACCACAATCAAGTGAGATTTATTCCTGGGATTCAAAGGTGGTTCAATATTCACAAATCAATCAACATGATACATTACATTAACAAGAGAAAGGATACAACCACATAATCATCTCAGCGGATGCAGAAAAAGTATTTGAAAAGTATGGTATTAATTCATGATATAAACTCTCAAAAAGGAGGTTTAGAGGGAAACTATTCTACATAATAAAGTCCGTAAGTTTAGAGGGAGCATACCTCAACATAACAAAGTCCATATATGAAAAACACATAGCTAACACACACTCAATGGTGGGAAATTGAGTGTTTTTCCTTTAAGATTAGGAACAAGAAAGACAAGGATGTCCACTCTCACCACTTCTGTTCAACATAGTACTGGAAGTCCTAGCTACATATATCAGACAAGAAAAGGAAATAAAAGACATCCAAGTTGGTAAGATAGAACTTTCACTATTTACAGATGACATGATACTGTATATAGAAAATCCTAAAATCTCCACCAAAAAGTGACTAGAACTAATACATGAATTCAGTAAAATTGCGTTTCTTTACACTAATAATGAAATAGCAAAAAGAGAAACTAAGAAAAAAATCCCATTTACAATTGCACCCAAAATAATTAAATACCTAGAAATAAAATATAGGATACTTAATCGCAAAAATCTCAAAGATTTTGGGGAGACTAAATTAGTAAATGTACATGGTGATTGCATTAGTGTCTAACAAAATGCCAATGCAACCATTAAGTTATTTGGAAAAAAATATATATAATCGTCATCATTATGCAAGAAACTTGGAGTGGTGATAAAATAGGGATTTTGCAGTCATTGATGGGGCGGGAAATAGGACTCATTAAAGGGACCTGATTAAGGGTCTTTTTATTTTAAAAATAAATTTTATTATTTAACCTTGAAATATCATGGAATTATTTGGGACATGAGAGTGGAAAGTCAAATTTGCATATAAGAATTGTTAAGTTTGTAGAAGACAGCCACCAGGATGGTCCTTAATGATTCTAATTCCTAGTTTTCATGCTCTTCTGTTGTCCTTTCTCCTCTCTATAGCAGGATTGGTATCTATGAGCAATTGATTATAAGCAGAAATAGTAAGTGATTTCTAAAGCTAACTCTTAAAAGATATTGCTCTGTCTCAGAACATTCACTTCGAGATAAGTCAACTGCCATGTTAAAACGAAATCCAAGCATCCCTTTGAACAGTCCACTTGATTAGAAATAGAAGCCTCCTGCTAATAACTATTGGGAAACAGAGAAGCTGCTAACAACCATATTAGTCAGCCATCTTGGGCAGAGTTACGGCAGTAACATTCACACTTTTGGATAACCACAACCTTGATTGATTTCTTACCTGTAATCTATAATTCTGAGCCAGAATCATTAATCTAAGCTGATCTAAATTGAATTCTTGATGTAAGAAACTAAAAGTAATAAATGTTCCTCTACAGTGCTTCATTTAGCAATAAGTAACATGGTATTAGGTAACTAATACAAAGTTGAAGAAACCTTAATTGAAATAGTTTTTCACTCATCTACCAGAGCAATCAACATTCTATTTGAATATAATTCATCTTCCCTAGGATAAGTAAAGAAAACCGCTAATAAAATTGTGAGCCCATAGTGATGCATTGCATATAGCAATGCTTAATAAGTACTTAATAAGTACATAAGTGAATGAGCAAGTACTTAACAAGTATATAAGTGAATGAGTGCTTTTGTATCACCATATAGGGATTACAGTGGTGAATATTTCTATGAATGAAGGAGAATCCGACTGTAAAACAAAGAATATAACCAAACTATCAATCAATTTTGCTAAGCCCACAGACATTTTAACATTTAATAGTAGGCCCCCAAACAATATTTGAAATACTCTGTATGTTAAAACAAAATATTAATTTATCCACATCTAAGATCTCTTTCATTGTCTTGAAAAACATATTAATCATATTTTTGTTTCTTTTTATTTACTTAAGTGAAAAAAACAACTTTAATTAGTTTCTTGCTTTGAATATAAAAGAAAGATATTGGGTATTGCAATGACACTGCATTTAGCACAGAGTAAACTGCTCTACTTAAATCCCTACATGCCAGAAAATGCCATCCAAATTGCAGAAGCCATATGGATGTTTTCACGAAAAGATTGTGGGAATAAGCAATGGCTGCAAACAGGGGGAAGAGGATGAGATGGAGACGAAAACCAATATAAAATCAGCGAGATCAAATATGTCTTAGGTAGTAATTGTTTGACTAACACTAACAGTTATATAAAATCCATCTTCGTGAGAATAAGGATATTTCAAAATAACAGGATCCTGACTAGGAAGACTATAAATTCAATAGTTATTTTAAAAAGACCTGTGAAGTTTTCTGTTTCTGAAATTAATCTTCTTTAGCCTCAAAAGAATGATGAGGATGCTGTGATTTCTGTCTCTCCCCTGTGTGTTCTATGCTACAGCTAACTGCATTATTAACAGTCTTCAAATGCATCCTAATTGTTTTGTTTTGTTTTTACATTTTACTGAAATAACTGAATAATAGAAAGTATTTTCAAATATACATGAAAAATACACCCAAATAGACCATAATGTTGTGCAAAAGAACCAATTCAAAGGGGGTGACTGACTGGCTCAGTGAGTAGAGCATGTGACTCTTGAACTTGGGATTGTGAGTTCAAGCTCCATGTTGGGTGTGGAAATTACTTAAAAAATTTTTTAAAAACTTGTTAAAAATAAAAAGTACACAGAATATGTTATCTTACTTAACGAAATAAAACACTGGAAATAAAACAAAACCCCAAAATACCAAAATATTTAAAAGTTAAATCATATACTTCAAACTAGTTTACAATAGGGCAAAGTATAAAAATAAAAATAAGAAAATATTCGAACTGAATGATAAAAATGGAACAGCAAAGTTTGTAGAATTCAGTTAAGTTAAAAAGTACATTATCCATTTAGCACATTTTTCACATAATAAAAGAGAACAAAACACATATTACCACTTGTTTTAATGAAGCCAGACTAACCCTAATAACAGATTCTTAAAGGATATTAAAATAAATATTATAATCAGTATTCCTCATAAATAGTATTTTTAATATTTTAGTAAACAGAATAAAAAATTTATAAAATGATGAGGCAGCTGGGTGGCTCAAGTTGGTTGAGCATCCAACTCTTGATTTTTGGCTCAGGTCATGGTCTTAGGATTGTGGAGACCAAGCCCCATGTGGGGCTCCGTACTAAGTTTAGCAGGCTCCATGCTTAACATGCTAAAGCTTAGCATGGAGCCCGTTTAATATTTTCTCTCCCTGCCCCTTTCCTGCTTATATACCTATGCATGCTCTCTCAGAAAAAAAATAAAAACAAAACAAAAACACCAAATTTTAAAAATTTATAAAATGCATACCTCATGGCAAAAAAAATATGAATCCAAAGAATATAGGACAAAGTTACATCAATCAGTGTAACTTACTATAGTAAGAGAATGTTAAAAAATTGATAAAAATGTAATGACTAGTTGTGATTTAAACAAACAAAAAAAGCAATTCTCAGCAAAGGAGGAAGAGATAGTTTGGATAAGAAAAATATATTCTTTCAATATATGGTGCTGGAATAACTGGATGTCAATATAGGAAAAAAACAAACCTTGTCTACAGAAAAAAACTATATACCACAGGAAAAAATATATGAAGTGGATTATATATTGAAATATTTCAACAAAATAGGCTATCTTCCTGATGTTAGAGGAATATTTTTTTATCAGTAACAAACAAGTATAAAAGAAAATAAAAAGATAAATCAGACTACTTGAAAGTTAAAACCTCAAAACTTATGTTAACCTATAAAAAAATTTAACAAGTCATAAGTCACGTCACAAACTGGGAGAAGGTTCTTAGATTTCACAAATCTGAAAAATGACTCATAATATTACAACTTTTACAATCCTATAAGAAAAAAGGACAAAACAATTAAAAATGGACAAATTATATGTATAGGTACTTTAAAAACATGTATCCAAGTTGGCAATCAACATAGGAAAATTTATCATTTTCCTTCAATTCAAACTAAAGTCACAGTGAAATATATTGATGCACCTGCATGGCTCAGTTGGTTAAGTGTCTGACTCCTGATATCAGCTCAGGTTATGATCTCATGGTTCCTGAGTTTAACCCTGTGTCAGGATCCCAGCTGACAGTGCAGAGCTTGCTTGGGATTCTCTCTGCCCCTCTTCTCTCTCTTCCCGGACTCTCAAAAACAAATAAACTTAAAAAAAAAAAAACTACAGTGGAATATATTTTTATATCCACATAGAAATATATATTTTATATGCCTAAAACTAAGAATACCTAAATAGAGCATATTATTGAAAATGTGTAGTGACCGGACTTCCATTCATTATTGGTGAAGTTGTAGAACTGTATAATTAAACTGGGAAAAATATTTGATAATGTTTGGTATAAGTAATATATATTTTCCCTACGAATCGAGAATTCTACTATGTTTGTATCAGAGAAATGTGTACCTATGTCTATAAAAATAACTTGTTTGAGAATGTTCTTTAAGGATTTATTTAAAATAGCCATCCTTAGAAATAACTCAAGTGTCCACCAAGAGGAGAAGGGACCCACCCCTTTATTTTTAACTAAACTCTGCACCCAACCTAGGGCTTAAATTTAGAACCCTGAGATCAAGATTTGCGTGCTCTCCTGACTGAGCCACCCAGTTTATAAGTGGACCCACTTTTTAAAAGGTAGATAAAAATATTCCATGAGTTTTGATGTGATAACACAATTTTTTGCATATTTAAAAACTAATTTATCTCTACACTTAAGAGTTGTACAGTTTATGTCAATGATAATCAATAAAAAAGAAATAAATCCTGGCCTTAAACATGAAAATTTCAACCACCCTTTCATAAACCCTTGCTTCAAAATCTTAACTGTCAGATAACATGTTTTGTTTTGGGGAGACCTCTTCAAACTTAGTTTCCACTACCTTGATGTTTAGTATAGTTATTTGCAGTTATTTATACCACTGCCACATTTAAGAATTTAAATTATGTTTAAATTATGTAGATAAGAAAATAAATTATATTATTTGCCATTGCTACAGTAGAGTGTAAATTGCAACTTTAACAACTCATCAGGATACCAATCAGATCATACTTTCCCTTAAGTAAAACCATTTTGGGTCTTCTCATTTCTCTGAAACTGTATTCCTCTGCAGCTTTGTTTTGTACCACATGGAACCCTCCTCTGCATTCTAGCCACAATGGCATCCTCTGGATCCTTTCTGCACATTGCATTCCCTTCTGTATTGTTCTACTATTAATATGAGGCACACTTTTGCAGATACATTACACTGGAAATTTACATTTGTGTGAGTTCTTTTTTCAATGTTTATTTCTGCCACTAAATTGCAAGCTTCATAAGGAAAAGGATCATGGTTTGGTTTTGCAGGGGTCTTTTAGTTTAATTACCAGACTGTTTGGTTTTGTTCTCATTGTTTTTCTAACATTTTGCTACCAGAATCTTACATCAATACTAGGAACTTTGTATCCATTAATAAATGAATAGTATTGTAAATTCTATAGTAAAAAATTTTATATTAAAAAAATTACCATGGACTGGATGGCTTAAAAACAGAAAATTTCACAGTTCTGGTGCTTGAAAAATGTGATATTAGGCTGCTGGCATGGTTGGTTTCTGGTAAGAGCTTTTCCTTATTTGAAGTTGGCTACCTTCTTCAAAGAGTAGGGAGACTCTCTCATTTATTTCATCATAAAGATCTACCCCCATGACCTAACTACCTCCCAAAGGTCCCATCTTCAAATATCAGAACATTGGGGATTAAGCTTCAACATATTAATTGTTGGGGATGCAAACATACAGTAGCTAGCAATAGTGTAGCTATAATATTAGTCTTGTGTTTCTCAGATCCTTCATACAACCACCATGTTTCTGTTTCTCAACAACCTTTTATGTACTGATTTTGCTCAGCCTTCAAATATGAAAGTCTCCAGGGTTCCCCTTCAAGATGGTGACATAGGAAGATTCTGAAGTCACCTTCTCTCTCAGACACACTGAATCTACAGCTACAGATGAAAAAAATCGCTCTGAACAAAACCCCTGAAAACTAGCTGAGTGACTCCTACATATCAGGCAATGGAGGAAAAATAAAATAAAATAAAATAAAATAAAATAAAATAAAATAAAATAAAATAAAAAATAAAATAAACCCACAGTGAAGGAGATAGGAGAGGTTGAGACAATCTAGCAGTAAACCCCACCTTTAGTCAGGAACAATTGGGAGAGAATTTAAAACTCAGAGCTTCTTCCTGAAGAGCAAAGGTTTGAAACCCATATCTGGCACCCCAAATTTTAAGACTTGCACCCAAACATCTAGTTTTGAAACCCAATGGAAAATGGAAATCACAGACACGAGTCCCGCAATGCTATAGCAAACTGGAAAACAGCTCTAAAAGGATTGCATGCTCAGACTCACTTACCCCAGGGACCAGTGCAGAGGCAACAGACTAAGAGGCACACAGACTTTATGTGAAAGAGGCTTATTTCTTGTCTTAAAGCTTTGACCTGAGGGGCAGACATCAAATTTCACACACACATAGGGGTCTCCTGGGATAAACTCGAGGAACAAAAGCTGGTGGTACTCTCCCTGTGCCTCACATTAGCCAAGGGGTACCATCTGCATGCTCTCCCTCTGTCTTACTGTGGCTCACTGGTATCTCCTTGAAAGAAGCTTGTACCTCCTCTAGCGCCCTTATTTTGGGGACTGCTACCCAAAGGACACTTCTAGATCATCTGGCTCTGGTAGCCAGGGGGTGCTTACGCTCAACGGCCCCACAGCACTGTAACCACTGGAGGAAGTTTTTAAATGGCTGTAACTTCTGGACACTGGAATAGGCAAGTGCCCCAAAAGCCTACTCTTTCTGTGAAGAGGCTTATTAGTTTATCTTTCTAGCTACAGCCTGAGGGGTAGGCTTTATTTAACAACACATCTAGGGGCGCCTGGGTGGCGCAGTCGGTTAAGCGTCCGACTTCAGCCAGGTCACGATCTCGCGGTCCGTGAGTTCGAGCCCCGCGTCAGGCTCTGGGCTGAGGGCTCAGAGCCTGGAGCCTGTTTCCGATTCTGTGTCTCCCTCTCTCTCTGCCCCTCCCCCATTCATGTTCTGTCTCTCTCTGTCCCAAAAATAAATGTTGAAAAAAAATTAAAAAAAAATAAAATAAAAAAAAAATAAAAACATATCTAGGGGCACCTGGGTGGCTCAGTCGGTTAAGCGTCCGACTTTGGCTCAGGTCATGATCTCACAGTATGTGAGTTCAAGCCCCGTGTCGGGCTCTGTTCTGATAATCCAGAGTCTGGAGCCTGTTTCAGATTCTGTGTCTACTCCCCTTCCTGCCCCCACCCCCATGCTCATGCTCTGTCTCTGTTTCTCAGTAATAAATAAACATTAAAAAAACATTAAAAAAACCCCATATCTACAGGCTGACTGTGATCCTTGCAGAGACCTCAGAGTATGGGTGTTCTGTGCAAGCTCTTCCTCTGTCATATTGGAGTGCCAGTATCTCCTAGAAGAGCTTTTACATGCATCTGGTACCTCAGTTGTTTCATCTGCTGTCATGGTTTTTGCAGCTACAACCCAGGAAATGCCTCCTGATTGCCTGGCTCTGGTGAGCAGAGGAGCTTGATTTCCTGGGTCCCATGGGGCTGAAACAACTGGAAAGTGAGTTCTTGTCAGGCCACCACCCCCAGAACACTTTATAGAGAGACTGAAATACGTGAACGGTCTTTCTGTAAAAGAGGCCCTACTGCTTGTTCAGAAGCCTTGTCCTGAGTAGCCAAAGTCATAGCAGACATAGCAGCAGCATAGCAGACATGACATAGCAGTCATAGCAGACAAAATAGACTTTAAAAATAGAATTATATTTGTATTAGACAAAATAGACTTTGAAACAAAGACTGCAATAAAGAGACAAAGAAGGGCATTACATAAAGAAGTCAATCAAATAAGAAGTATAATTATAAATATTTATGGACTTAATGTAGAAGCATTAAGTGTATACAGCTAATATTGACAAATCTATAGAGACAAATATCAATACAATAATAATATAGGACTTTAATACCCTACTTTCATTAATGAATAGAGCATCCAGACAGAAAATCAATAAAGGAATATTTGCCTAAAATAACATGTTATCCAGACAGACTTGAAATATACATACAGAACATTCCATCCAAGAGCAACTGAATACATATTTTTCTCAAATGCACATGAAACATTCTCTAGGATAAATCACATTTTAAAACTCAGAACAAGGGGTGCCTGGGTGGCTCAGTCAGTTAAGCTTCTGACTTTGGCTCATGGTATGATCTCATGCTTCGTGGGTTTGAGCCCTCATCGGGCTCTGTGCTGACAACTCAGAGTCTGGAGATTTGTTTGGATTCTGTGTCTCCCTCTTTCTCTGCCCCTCCCCAACTCATGCTCTATCTCTCTCCCTCTCTCTCTCTCAAAAATAAACATTAAAAATATTTTTTAAAGAAGTAAAAAAAACTCAAAACAGAATAAATTTAAGAAAACATCTTTTCCAAATACAAGGGTATAAAACTAGAAATCGATTATAAAAAAAAAAAACACCTGGAAAATTCACAAATATATAGTATTAAACAACGTGTTAGTGAACAACCAATGGATCAAAGGAGAAATTAAAAGTAACCAAAAAAATACCTTGAGACACATGAAAATGGAAACATGGAATACCTGGGGTGCCTGGGTGGCTCAGTCAGTTGGGCATCTGACTTCGGCTCAGGTCATGATCTCACTGCTTGTGAGTTCAAGCCCCACATAGGGCTCTGTGCTGGCGGCTTGGAGCCTGGGGCCTGTTTCGGATTCTGACTCTGTCTCTCTCTGCCCCTCCCCCTGCTTGCACTCTGTCTCTCTCTGAAAAATAAACATTAAATTTTTTTTTAATAAAAATAAAAAAAAAGAAACATGGCATACCAAATCTTATGGAATGCAGTGAAAGCAGTTCTAAGGGGTACATTCTTAGCAACAAAGGACGATTTCATGAAATAAGGAAAATCTCAAATAACCTAACTTTACACCTAATACTAGAAAAAGAAGAACAAATTCCAAAGTCGGTAAATAAAGAAAATAACAAAGATCAGAGTGGAAATAGAGATTAAACAGACACAAAAAAGATCAATAAAACTAAGAGTTGGTTCCTTGGGGGAAAACAAAAACGAAAACAAACTGACACATCTTTAACTAGACTCACCAAGCAGAAAAAATGAAAAAGAGAGGGAAGTGGGGAAGGAGAGAAGAAGAAGAGAGTGAGAGAGGACTCAAATAAAATAAAAAATTAAAGAGAAGATGTTACAATTTACATCACAGAAATACAAAGGATCATAAGAAATTACTGCTATGAGAAATGAAATCCCAAGAAATTTCCTAGATGGAATAAATTCATAGAAATATATAATCTTCCAAAAATGAATCATGAAAAAACAGAAATATGAGCAGACTAATAACTAGTAAGATTGAATCAATAATCAAAACCTACCAACAAACAAAAGTCCAGGACTAGACTGCTTCACTGGTGAATTCTACCAAACATTTAAGGAAGAATTAACACGAATTTTTCTCAAACTCTTCCAAAATGTGGAAGTAGGAAGGGACACTTTCATACTTGGTTATGAGGCCAGCATTACCCTAAGTCTGAAACCAGGGGAGCCTGCTTGGCTCAGTCATTTAAGCGGCTGACTTTGGTTCAGGTCATGGTCTCATGCTTCGTGGGTCCAAGCCCCATTTTGGGCTCTGTGCTGACAGTTCAGAACCTGGAACCTCCTTTAGATTCTATGTCTCCCTCTCTCTGTGCCCCTCCTTCCCTCCCTCCCTCTCTCTCTCTCAAAAATAAGATAAATAAACATAAAAAATATATAAAACAAGATATGTACACCACAAGTAAAGAAAGATTACAGGCCAATATTTCTGATAAACAAAGACACAAAAATCCTCAACAAAATAGTAGCTAATTGAATTCAATAATAAAAGGATCATACACTATGATCAAGTGAGATTTAGGTCAAGGATGCAGGGATGATAATCCAGTATCCACAAGTCAACTAACATGATACCTAACATTAACAAAGTGAAGAAGAAAAATCATATAATCATTTCAAAAGGTGCCAAAAAAAAGCATCTAAAAAAAATCAATATCAATGTATAGTTTAAAAAAAAAAAACCTCTCAATAAAGTGAATATAGAGAGAATGAGGGAATGAACTCTCACATAATAATGGCCATATATGACAAGCCCACAGCTAACATCATACTCAACAGTGAAAAACTAAAGCTTCTCCTCAAAGATCAGGAATAAGACGAAGATGCTCACTCTGGCCAAGAAAAATTTGGCAGGAAAAAGAATTAAATTCATCCAAATTGAAAACAAAGAAGTAAAACTGTTACTACTTGCAGATAATGGGAAATTATACATATACAATATATATGCATATATATGAATAATATATATGTACATATTAACATGTAAACATATGTATGTATATATATGGATATATATCTATATTTATATACACAGAGAGATATAGGTAAAGATATAGATATATATTCCTAGACACCACAAAATATTGTTAGAACTAATCAACAGATTTAGTGAAGTCACAGGATACAAAATCAATATACAGAAATTTGTAGCATTTCTATCCACTAATATTGAACTATGAGAAAGAGAAATTAAGAAAATAATCCCATTTATAATTGCATAAAAAAGAATAAAATACCTAGGAACCAATTTAACCAGGAGAAGAGAGACAAGTACTCTGAAAACTAGAAGACATTTATGAAAGAAGCTGAAGAAAACACAAGTATACGGAAAGATATTCCATGTTCATGAATTGGAAAAATTGATATTTTAAAAATATTCTTACTACCCAAAGCAACGTACAGATTTAATGCAATCCAAGCAAAAGAATGAAACTGGACCACTCTCTTAAACCTTACACAAATATTAGAATAGAGTTGAATAAAAGACCTGAAACCATAAAACCCCAAGAATAAAACATAGATGGCAAGCTATTTGACATCAGTCTTGGTGATGTTTTGGATTGACAGCAAAAGTAAAAATAAACAATCAGGACCACATCAAACTCAAAAACTTCTGCTCAGCAAAGGAAACCATCAAGAAAAGGGAAAGACAACCTACTGAAAGGGAGAAAATATTTGCAAGTCATATATGAGATAAGAGGTTTAAATGCAAAATATATAAAGAACTCATACACCTCAAGAACAAAAAACTCAATAACATGATTTAAAAAAATTAGAATATCCAAATAGACATTTTCCCAAAATACAGACGTCCAACAGGTACTTTAAAAGGTGCTCTACATAACTAATCACCAGAGAAATATAAATCAAAACCTAGGGGTTCCTGGGCGGCTTAGTTGGTTGAGGGTCAGACTTCTGCTCAGGTCATGATCTCACAGCTCCTGAGTTCAAGCCCCGCGTCGGGCTCTGTGCTGACAGCTCAGAGTCTGGAGCCTGCTTCGGATTCTGTGACTCCCTCTTTCTCTGCCCCTAACCCACTCGCATTCTATCTCTGTCTCTCTCAAAAGAAAATAAACATTAAAAAAAATTATAAGTCAAAACCTCAATGAGATATAACTTTGATCTTGCTAAATATCTACTCTCCAAGAGAAGTTACAAGTGTTGGAGAGGATGTGGGGCAAAAAGGAACCCCTGTACACTGTTGGTGGAAATACATTTGGTGCAGCCACTATGGAAAACAGTAAGAGGTTCCTTAAAAAATTAAAAATTCAACTACCATATGATCCAAAAACTCAATTTCTGGATATTTATCTGAACAAAACAAAAACACTAATGCAAAAGAGATATATGCACTTCTATGTTCATTGCAGCATTTACAATAGCTAAGATATGAATACAACCCAAGTGTCCACTGATAGATGAGTAGATAAAATGTGGGATGTGTGTGTATTGAGTATTATTTATCCAGAAAAAGAAAGAAAGCTTGCTATTTGCAACAACACAGATGGACCTTGAGGGTGTTCTACTTATTAAGTGAGAAAGAGAAAGACAAATACTGTACGATGTCACTTTTATGTGGAATAAAAAAAAAAACAAAAAACAACAAAACGAATTCATGGCTACCAAAAACAAATTGGTGATTGCCAGAGGTGAGGGTCTTGGGGTGGGGGGGGGGAGGTAAAATGGGTGAAGTGGGTTAAAAGGTATAAACTTCCAGTTGTAAAATAAATCATGGGGATTTAATGTACACCAGGTAACTATAGTTAATAATACTGAATTGCATACTTGAAAGTTGCTAAGAGAGGCTTTTAAAGTTCTCATCACAAGAGGAAAAATGTATAACTGTAGCGATAGTTAACTAGACTTATTAAGTGATCATTTTGAAGTATATACAAATATCAAATCATTATGTTTTACATCTAAAAGTAACATAATACTATATGTGAATTATATCTCATTTTTTAAAAAAAGCCTCTGGGGGCGCCTGGGTGGCTCAGTCTGGTTGAGCGTCCCGGCTTCGCCTCAGGTCATGATCTCACTGTTCGTGGGTTCGAGCCCCACCTCCGGCTGTGTGCTGACAGCTCAGAGTCTGGAGCCTGCTCCGGATTCTGTGACTCCCTCTCTCTCCGCCCCACCCCTGCTTGTGCTCTGTCTCTGTCTTTCAAAAATGAATAAACATAACAAAAAAAAATAAAAATAAAATTAAAAAAGCGTCTGGACAGTCCCACACACAGGATTTCATGATCCATAATTAAGTTTCAGAGTAGTAAACATTTCCCTTTAATAAATGTGGAAACTTTCTGTCTTAAAATGATTGAAGGAGTACCAGGTATGGGGGCAAGGGAGCCAGGGAGATAAGTTAGTATCCATTTATTTCTCTATAGCCTTCCCTTTATTGTTGTTAAAATTTGAATATATAGATTGCTTTCTATTATGAGAAAACTAAATTTAGAAATTTAGTGACCTTTAAAAATCCATTAGTTAATAAAACCATACTACTATTTTGAATGGGTGTATGGATTAATGCTAATATCCTCTTCTTGAGAAATGTGGCTAATGCAAATTCTCACCACTATAACTTCATGTGGTGTAAATATTTAAAATAATCTTCTACCCTTTTCATTATTTGACAGCAGAATCTAAATTATATGTACATTGTTGAGAGGTAAGCAGTTTGATGTTGCTATGCACTGGAAACAAAGATAAATAAGACAAAATACCTCATGGGATCCATACACTAACTTAAAACTAAAAAATAAGGCCATTGAGAAAATTACATTTTCTCATGAAAGTTTTGAGATAGAGAGTATTTTATATTATTGAAATACTACATGGAAATGTTTGCCTTGTACACCATTACCAAATGTAGCAAACATATTCCCTCTTTATGAAAAAGAAATCCTCAGCAAAAATTTCATAAGACATATCTGTTGGCCTCGTGTGATAGAGTATAATGACACTAAATCATGAGTAACTCTCTTGGGGTGAGAAATATTTGTGATGCTATAAGCAATGTAAACAAGAGAATGCCAAGATTAAAGCAAGTTCACTCTAAAGCAATTAACAAGTATAATATTTGAAAAAAATCTTTGTGAACAAAAGATATTCACACTTTATTAAGACAGCAAAAATACTGTAATTTTTATCATTGAAGGATCAAACACAAAGTAAACTTTACATTTTTGAAATTCATTGATAGTTATTTGTCCATGCAAAACTTGTAATGAGAATTTTTAAAATATAATAGCTGAGTAAGGCATTAAAAATGCCATAGCTACAAATAGCTAGTTGTAATAATAAATTACATATTAAATATTAAAAAATGGTATAAAATGTTATAATAATCAAACCCAGGCTAAAGATCAAATATGGAAAAAGTTTAAAGACAGTGAGACTATAATATAGAATATGTGGCAGATTATATTTTTCTAAAGATTTCTGTGCATTCTCCTATTTCTACAGTTCAGAAATATCACTGGTAAAATTATGGAGGTGTATTTTTTTTTAGAGAGAGAGAGAAAGAGAGAGAGCATGAGCAGGGGAGAGGGACAGAGTTAGCACGATGGAGCCTGACATGGGGCTCGATTCCACGACCCCGGGATAATGACCTGAGCCAAAATTAAGAGTCTAATGCTCAACCAGCCGAGCCACCCAGGTGTCCCAGGGGTTTTATTTAAAATGGAGTATATCAGTTTCACAAGCAGATTTTCATTGACAACAACTTAGTAATGAATAAATACATTGTCCAAGCTTAATACAACTGCTGTACTTTTTTAACACATATGTGCATGGCTGATGGGCTAAATGGATGACCGGTATTAAGGAGGGAACTTGTTCTGATGAGCAATGGGTATTACACGTAAGTGATGAATCATAAAATCCTACTTCTGAAACCAATATTACCCTATATGTTAACTAACTAGAATGTAAATTAAAAACTTGAAAGAAAAAAAACCTGGTATTTCCTGAAAATGACTATGAATTATTAAGTATTGAAGTTGTCTTTAAAAATATCATTTATAAGAAAAAGGCAGGAACGTTAACTCAAAGGTATAATATGACTTCTGAAATATATTAGGAGAAAGTTGGTTTATAATTTAAGAAACTAAAATGCCATATGATAGAAAACCATGGGGTGAAATTGAACTGGATGCAAGGATTTAAAGATACTGATATCTGATAAAGAAGCAAGTTATTTAAAACACATAAGCAAAAGTAATTTCAAAGATAATGGAGATCTGATGCACAGCATACTTATTATGGGCAAAAATACTGTATTATAGACTTCATAGTTGCTAAAATTTTAGACCTTAATTGTTCTCACTACAAAAAAAGAAATAATCATATGTTACCTAACACTGAGATAGTAATCATATTGCAGTATATAAATGTATAGTTTAAACCTACACAATGTTATATGTCAATTATATCTCAATAAAAACTTTTATTTATTTACTTGTTTTAAAGAGAGAGAGGGGGCTCCTGGGTGGCTCAGTCCGTTGAGCATCCAGCTTCCGCTTAGGTCATGATCTTGAGGTTTGTGAGTTCGAGCCCCACATCGGGCTCTGTGCTGAGAGCTCAGAGCCTGGAGCCTGTTTCAGATTCTGTGACTCCCTCTCTCTCTGCCCCTCTCCCGCTCCCACTCTCTCTCTCAAAAATAAATAAATATTAAAAAATAAATAAAAAAAATAGAGAGAGAGAGCACGTGAGTAGGGTGGGGGGAGAGAGAGAGGGAGGGAGGGAGGGAGCACGAATCCTAAGCAGGATCCATGCTCATCATAGAGCCCCACCAAAATCAAGATCAGACACTCAACCCACTGACTCACCCAGGAGCCCCTGAATAAAAACTATTTTAAAAAAGAACATCCCTGGGGCGCCTGGGTGGCTCAGTCGGTTAAGCGTCCGACTTCAGCTCAGGTCACGATCTCGCGGTCTGCGAGTTCGAGCCCAGCATTGGGCTCTGGGCTAATGGCTCAGAGCCTAGAGCCTGCTTCTGATTCTATGTCTCCCTCTCTCTCTGCCCCTCCCCCGTTCATGCTGTGTCTCTCTCTGTCTCAAAAATAAATAAACGTTAAAAAAAAATTTTAAATAAAAAATAAAAAAGAACATCCCTAAAAACTATAGAAAAACTACTAAAGAATAAATGAGAAATTAAATTCACATATGGCTCTTAGAGAAGAAATTTGGAAAATGATATCTTCTGTAATTAAGTTAATAAACTAAGATAAACCAAATTCTTCCATATGTTTCAAATTACCATGAGAAAAACATTTAAATTTCTTGTCCCATTCTCCAATAAAGCTATCTGATTCACATAAACTTTCATTTTATATATATATATATAATAAAAATAAATGTATATTATATATACATATATATGTACATATATGTGTGTGTGTGTGTGTGTGTGTGTATAATGTTTATTGATTTTTGAGAAAGAGAGAGACAGAGCACAAGCAGGAAAGGGGCAGAGAGAGAGGAAGACACACAACCTGAAACAGTCTCCAGGCCCTGAGCTGTCAGTGCAAAGCCCAATGCGGGCTCCAACTCGCAAGCCATGAGATCATGATGTAAGTTGAAGTCAGAAGCTTAATCGACTGAGCCACTCAGGCTCCCCTAAATTTTCATTGTATTGACTTTAAAATGTAGATACATGTATTTTAAAAAACATGCTAATATATAAAAGGATAAAAAGATGAAACAAAAATCTGGTCAGTTTCCATATTTTTCATTTCCTCTTTTTTTTCTTAGTATTAATCAAACCCATCTAAAATATTTGCTTAGGCCTGAAGGAAACAATAATGACCACAACCATCTGGAAAATAATTACTTATAATCTCTTTGTCAGTCTGTGCAATAAATATGATTTTACAGGCTCCTTTTTCAGTTTTATTGGCACATTAAATAAAAATCTATGAACTTTATTTCTTACTACTATTTCCAGGGTGGTCTATATGTTTAGCAAAACAAACAAGTAAGAATAATACCCCCAATTTAATACAAAATACTGTAAGATGAAGAAGACCAACTTTTGTAAACTGGCTATTCCTTCTAAGCAGTAAGTCTGTATGCAGCAAACTCAGGCAAGCAACTGCTAGGAAAACATTAAAAAATATAAATTTACACTAGCTTATATTTATTTCGCATTTTATATCTTACCAAGTTGAAATTCGTACAAAATGTGCATTGTTGACAATTTAGTAATGGACGAAGCAGGTCCTTTATCAGACAAATCTGAACAAGTTGTGAACTCAGTTTTCTCTTATCTGACTCAGTCCGTCTCTTTCTCTCCTCCTCTTCCCAAGTACAGAAACAGTTTTTGTGGCTCCTATCTTTCCCTCCACTGTTGGACTACGTAGATTATATTTTGAATACTTTGTTAGGTACCTATAAAATTTTAACACCGGTATGTGCAATATAATCCATATATTCATCTTTCTCCCAAACAACAACAAGAATATGTTAACCTGGGGCACCTAGATGGCCCAGTCAGTTAAAGTCTGACTCTTGACTTCAGCACAGGTCATATTCTCACGGTTTGTGAGATCAAGCCCTGTCAGGTTCTGCACTGACAGCACAGAGCCTGCTTAGGATTCTCTTTCTCCTTCTCCTTCTGCCCCCGACCTGCTCTTTCTCTTTCTCAAAACAAATTAATAAACATTTTAAAAAGTGTATGTTAACCTTTGTTTACAGCTAGCAATATTTTATGTAATACTGTGGAATATTTTCTTCGAATGTTATTTTTACATTTTCTTAAATTAGAAACCTTAAAATTAATTTCCAGAAGCACCTGGGTGGCTCAGTGTGTTAAGCGTCCAACTTCAGCTCAGGTCAGGACCTCAGGATTCATGAGTTCCAGCCCACGTCAGACTCTCTGCTGTCAGCACAGAGCCTGCTGATTTAGATCCTCTGTCACCCTCTCTTTTCCCCTTCCCCGCTTGCACTGTCTCTCAAAACAAAACAAAACAAAAAAATAACAATTTTTTTAATTTAAAGACATTTAAAAAATTAAAAAATAAAATTAATTTCCATAGCAAATTATTATTTAAAACTATCCATATATTGGTGTGCCTGGTGGCTCAGTTGGTTAAGCATCCGACTTCTGCTCAGGTCATGATCTCATTGTTCTTGAGTGCAAGCCACACATCATGCTTTCTGCTGTCAGCGCAGGGCCCACATTGGATCCTCAGTCTCCCTCTCTCTCTGCCTCTATCCCACTTCTCTCTCTCTCCCTCTCTCTCCTTCTCTCCTCAAAAATAAATATTAAAAACATAAACTATCCATATGTTGAACAATTTCTTTACTCATTTATATTTCTTATACTTCAGTATTGATTTCTGGTTTTTATATATTTATTAATAATATACCTAAGATGAAAAGTGCTCTGGGTTTTTTATTTATAAAATATATTTTAGGGGCGCCTGCGTGGCGCAGTCAGTTAAGCGTCCGACTTCAGCCAGGTCACGATCTCGCGGTCCGTGAGTTCGAGCCCCGCGTCAGGCTCTGGGCTGATGGCTCGGAGCCTGGAGCCTGTTTCCGATTCTGTGTCTCCCTCTCTCTCTGCCCCTCCCCCGTTCATGCTCTGTCTCTCTCTGTCCCAAAAATAAAATAAACACTGAAAAAAACAAATTTAAAAACAAATATATATATATATATATTTTATTCCTGTGTATCCTTGAATTTCCATGGGAGATAATCTTTTTGTTTTTAATTTACGGCATCATTTAACTTTTCTTCATCATGTTTTGTTATCTCAGATGTTTCTATTCTTTCAGTTGTCATAATTTTGCCACCTTTTCCGTGATTTTACATGGCTGTTAGTGGTACAGTGATGCCTGTAGTCCTGCAGCACTTTTTATGTTAAATTTTACCTGGGTTCCTAAACCACCAGGCAGCAAGCAGTGGGGAAGAGTGTTCCCATTTCCCTAAAGGGTGATAATTTCCCACCCAAGGACTAACATAGAGATAAACTTCATCACCACTTGTCTGCACTACTGGAAGAATCTCTCTAGTCTGTGGTGACAGGAAGGTTTTCAGACGAATTCTAAAGAGAAAGCTTATAAACATATATTATAGAAAGTCTATACCCATTTATTTCTATTGTCAGTCTAAAATCTTTTCACATCTTTGCTTCATTTCCAAGTGATACTAAACAGGTATCCATTTCCTCTTGAATTTTACTAGTCTATTAATCAATCTAATAGCCAAACACTATTATGATGAATTTCATCCAAAAGGGGAAACACTAGATACCTTCTTTTGCTATTTTTTCCAAACTACTTTTATTTTCAACCAGAGCCCTCTTGATCGTAGTTTTCTTATATATTAATTATGAATATTCTCTTCTATATTTTTGGAGGTGTTTCTTTTATCATCTCCCATATTTCTTTTAGAATATAACTTTTCCTTACAATTCTACAGAAGTGTTTCCTCTCTCATATTTAACAACTCCTTTTGTTTCCTCATCTTCTTGGGGTAGCAAGCCTAATTTTATGACATCCCATACAGAACACCTGTCCACCCCAGAAGGACTAAGTGAACTACCTCCCTTGAATTACTCAAATATATACTGGAAAACATATCTCTTATCAAATCTTCTTACACTGATCTCTCACATAGAGTTGCTATTTAACTTTTGAAAATTTTCCCACATGTTCTCATTGAATTTGAAATTTGGGTTTATTACCAAGGCCTGTGTATTTTTTATCATACAAGTAGAAATAAAATATATTATGTATTTACATGTATGTATATATTTACATATATTTATAAAGCTACCGTATACATTATAGAGGTATAGTGACATTTTTCAGTAAAAAAAGTGTTTGTAAATATTTGTGGTGTTTCTATCAAATTATTTAACTCATGACCTGATATAATGTACAGACATAACTTGAAATTATCATCAAATCATTGTAAACAGAGAACTACAATAGATTCTTGGTATATGTGGCAGTTTTGTTCTAGAAGTCACTATGAACACCGAATTGATGAACACAGAAGTTACAGAGGAAATACAAAGTTAGGTTCCTGAGCACCTCTGGTCATGTTTTCAACTACTTATCAGTACATAACCATGTTTTATGGTTTGCTTTCTGTTTAAAGACACTTATTTAATATATATTGTTAATTCACTAATATTAAACTCTTGGGCCACACCACTATAACTCATACCTGTAAAAAGCTTATCTAAACACACATAATTTCTCTGTAAGGGACATCACAGTCTTCTTGAGCTTGGGTACAGTAGACAGCACCTCTGCTGTTTGGATCCATTTTAAATGGTAAAATACCAAAAAAAAAAAAAAAAGAAAAATGTAAAAATATAACACTAAACAGACATAAAAGTCACTCTTGTTTACATTATAAGAGTTAAAAACAAGAAAGCAGAATGTTCCCATGTTTGATTTCAGATGGGAATATGCAACCAGATGACTTAAACTTCTTACTGCTCTGTGTATGTTTGCAGTGACCATGAAACTGCTAGAAGCACAGATTTGAGGTTTGTAAATAAATTTTAGTGAGTAAGCAAATTCACAAATATGGACTGTGAACAATGAGGAACACATTTATTTATGTGCACTTATCTAATTACTTAAATGTGAGTATGTCTTATTACCTAAAAATTTTTAATTATCTGAAGGTAAATAAAAAATTAAAATGTTTATCATGGATGCATATTATGAAGAATTCAAATGATTTTAAAAACAAGAGTTTCCAAAAATATTAATTTAAAACTTTAACACGAGATAAGATTTTCATTCATTAAGAGTGATATGCAGGTATGAGAAAAATTCTTTAGCAATCAGCTACGACTCTTTTCTTCATTATTTTAACTACTATAGATTGTTAGGTATTTTCCAATAGGCTGAAGCTTTTCTTTCCGACTTTAAACCAGTTATTATTCAAACTATTATGCTCTGGAGCAAATTTCTACTTTCTATATTAAATGTGTAAACTAAAATAATTATTTTCTACCTTTCGTATATTATCTTTCTTAACTGTGAGATTTTCTAGGGTATTTAGTGTTTAGGATGAAAGATTTACTATCTTTAGTTATAAGAGACATTATCAAATGTTTTTTAATAAGATTGTATCAATTTAACTTAAACTTTCAGTTTCTATTGATTCGAATCCACTCTAATGCTCCATATTTTCAGAATTACAAAAAAAAAAGTCTATCCGAAATGTGTGAGAAGTCTTAATTTTTTATTTTCTTGATCACTACTAGGTTTGAGCATTTTCTTATGTCAAAGATAACCACCAAACTACAAAATTCAGATTTATTTTGAGCAAATTTTTCAGATATTGAATTAAATTTTTATAACAAATAAATGCCATTTATATGTACAAAATTGGCAGAAAGTGTTAATAAGGATTTTGATTTTTTTGTATGTGATTGAATCTATTGCTGTATTTATCTATAGGATTTTTCAGATTAGTATTGTTCTTGAGAATGGCATCGTTAAGATAAAATGCTTTCCTAGGATAAATTCTATCTTTAATTAGAATCAACTGAATGGAGAGTCTTAATGTGAATACTTCCCATATTAGAACAATTATAATTGTTTTAATGATATCCACCTAAATCGGTGAAGGTAATCTTTATTCACTTTAGAGAATAAAGTGCTGATTTCTTCCATCAATGGCCTCAGAGACATATCCAGAAATAGTAGTTGACCACCTAACTGGGCATCCCTTAGCCTAGTTAAGTTGATACATAAAGTAACCATCACAGACTAACACCAATTGAATGTAGGTAAAAGTTTCAATGTGCCAATTATGAGCATAAGCCTGATGACGCACTCCCTATCTCCACTTGCTTTCTTACACTTCTATTATCACCATGAGAAGAACATGCTAGCTAGTTTGTCCAAGGATGATGCCCCTGGACCAAATCTGGACCCAACACGTACTTTGGAGATAAGGATGGCAAAACACAATTTACAGCAGAATTATCTCAAATAATACTTCAATCCATTGGAATAAATATTTATAGTTGTGAGATGCTAATTTTTTTGTGTTTTTATTCAATTATAGCTGATGGTTAGGTTACATATTAATTTCCAACTCTTCCTTTTAACTTAATAACATATATAGCAAGTATACATTTGTTAAAACAACTTTACTTCCTTCTCTAAAACACACTTAGACTCTAAACTTTTGTAATAAAAACCACAGTTATCAACCTCAGCTTCTATGTTTTGACCTCCAGTAACCTCCTGCAAGTTATAATCCTCAAACCACTGAATAACAAATATGATCCCATATTATGCATAAACAATCCTGCTGTTAAAATGTTTCTATTTCTCAAAGCACATTGTTCTATTTTGCTAAGAAGATTTTACTTTCTGAATTACTCTTTGATTCCCTTTTTCTAGTTTTTTATCAAAAAGTGAAAAGAGTTTAAGGCATTATTCATTTGGTTATTCTAGTAACAGATTCATTTTAAGTGAGTTCTAAAATTAATATTCTTTTCATTCTGAACTTTAATTTGCTTGTTTCTAAAGAAGGCTAATCAAATAGGGGCACCTGGGTGACTCAGGCAGTTAAGGGTCCGACTTTGGCTCAGGTCAGGATCTCACTGTTCATGAGTTCGAGCCCTGAGCCAGGCTATGTGCTGACACCTTAGAGCCTGGAGCCTGCTTCAGTTTCTGTATCTCCCTCTCTCTCTCTGCCCCTCCCCCATTCACTCTCTGTCTCTGTCTCTGTCTCTGTCTCTCTCAAAAAGAAATAAACCTTAAAAAAATTAAAGAAACATAATCAAATAGCAGCTTAGGAAATAATGTAAAGGATCTTTAAAAAAATTTATTTCATAGTCTCTAGAAAACTTGTAGTTTATCATAGTAGTCAGAATTCCTGAATATTGTCAATAAGTTGACTAACACCAGACATTCTGACCTCAATCAAATGTATCATGATAAACACAAAAGCATATCAGTTACTATCACAAAACTATTATGGATCTTGTTTTGGTATATTACAGAAAGTAACCTATTTTCTGGAAAATATTTCACATATATGTGAATGTACATATGCACATGCTTACACACACGTTTCTATAAACACACACACACACACACAAATATAAAAGTGGGAACTCATAAACTTTTGCACTTTTTTTCTTGCCTTAGTATCAAGGAGGATGTCCAAAGTGAAAACGGCCAAAAGCAATTGCCAAATGGATTTACATTTCAATATGTGTGATGTGATTTAGGGAAGTTAATATTCCTATGGTAAAGGAGTCCGGGTTTCTTTAATGAACTCCTACTCCAGTGTATTAAATAAATCTCAAATAAAAATGTTGAATCACATGGTTATGATAAAAGAATATAATATAGACACTGTGAGACAAACATTTGATATATTACAGTACAAATCATTAAAAAATATGATTAACGTTTTATTTGCAAGTAAATTTATTTGCTGACTCATTAACACAAAATACATTGAATAAATTATAAACCCTCAAAGTGAGAAAATATTAGAAGTTTGGAGATAAGAAAAACAGAGCCAAGATCATTCCTAAGATTGAACTAAAAATTTATTACTAGGATTCTTTGCAACCTAACAAAATCAAAGTAAAACTCACCCTCTCTTGTGTTCTCATTGCCATATGGAAATGAACAACCAGTTCAATGAAGAAAAAAAAATCTTTAAACAGATTTTGAAATATTTCAGATGGATATTCATTCATATGAGTAACACAGAGGTGAAATGGATAATATCATAGTGAAATTTTGTAAAGATGAAACCCAAAATTGGATGGTTGTACATATTGAATGCTAGCACATTGAGATCCAAAAAAAGAATACGTTGAGGTCAAGGGATTCAGCTGGATCTTGGAATACAGCTTAGAGTATTTATAGGAATTGATAAACTCAGTATCTTTCAAGTAATATATATAAACATTATTTTGAAACCAACTTTTTGATTAAATATGGGAAATAGATAATTTTATGTAATTAATACATGTAATTTCATATAATTTTCCTAGACCTGGAAAAGACATCCTTTCTATTATATGCTAATCTGTATATTTTAGAAATAAAATGTGCAAATGGTAAAGTAAATCTCTTATAAACAAATTTTGAAAATCTAGTAAAAATCTTTCTTACAGTGTTTTACTCTTCCACAGAGAAATTAAGTAATCTCTCAATCTTTCACATGGTTATTCATTCAACAAATATTTTTGAGCACCTTCTATTTAGCAGGCATTGCTAAAAACACTGGAGTACAGCAGTGAACTAAAGTGACACTCTGGGGGCGCCTGGGTGGCTCGGTCAGTTAAGCATCTTCTGTTTAGGTCGTGATCTCATAGTTCATGTGTTCAAGGCATAGGTGATGTGCTTTCTCAGAAGCAATATTTTGTGACGATGAAGTCGCCAAACTGTTTTCCAAAGTGTCCTATTAATTTTTCACAACAAAAAAATGGATGCTCCAGTTGCTCCCAAAACCCAACACTTAATATAATCCATCTTTTTAATTTGGAAACAAGGTACGGTATATCTAGAGGTATTATATCATAGTTTACTTTCCATTTCCTCACAACTTATAAATTTTAGTACCTTTCATATGTATAATAGTTATGTGGATGACATATTTCTGATGCTTTTATCCAAGTATTTGTCAGATTTTTTCAATTGGATTGTCTTTTATTATTTGCTAGAGTTTCTTGTATGTTATATATATATATATATATATATATTAGTCCTTTGTCACTTATGTTATACATATATAAATATAAATATGTATCTGTATATATATATATATATATATATATATATTTTTGTCCTTTGTCACTGATATGTATTAAAATATAATCTGTAGTTTCCCTTTAACTCTCCAAATAATGTCCTTGGAGGAAAATGTTTAATTTTATTACAGTCCAATTATGTTTTTTTTCCTCATGATATATTTTCTGTGGCCTGTTTAAGATATATTTGCCTACTTCAATATCATGAATGAAATTTTCGTGAATCCATAGATGAAGTTATTAATATATTCTTCTAAAAGCTCTATTGTCTACTATCCACTATTACATGAGCAATACATCTGTAAGTAATTCACATTTTTACATGGTGTAAGATATAAGTGGGGAATAACTTTTCTTGTCTGAATTTCCTATTTACCTGTATTATTTTTGAAAACTGTATTTTTCTTTCTCACATTTGTTACAAGGAAAAATGAGCAGCGTGTGTAGATTTGTTTTCTGGACCGTATATATTGACAAATCTATTTACTGTTATTAGAGTAAATTCCTGAGAAGGAGGGAAATAAAGAATAATCATTTCTTAATCTTTAAATGGATGCCTATAAACATTAACGTTAGATGAGATTTGGAATTTTTATTAACAAATTGCAAGTTTTATAGATGAACTGAGACTGTTCATAGAACGAATAGTAACCTATGTTTTATATTATTATTATCTAAGGATGACTCTGAGGAATGTCCCCTCTTGAGATTTCATTCAAAGAGAAGGACATAATAAATCTATGTAGTGGCTGATGATATATGTTGACTTGGCTGGACTACGGTGCCCAATTGTTTGGTCAAACACTAGTATAGATGTTGCTATAAAGGTATTTTTTACATATAGTTAACTTCTCAATCAGTTGACTTTAAATAAAGGAGATCACTCTCAGTATACGTGTGGGCCTCACCAAATCAGTTGAAGGTTTAAGAGCAAAAGCAATTTCACCAGAGAAGGAAAAATGCAGCCTCTAGACTAAAACAAAGAAATCTTGCCTGACTTTCCCCTACTAAAGACTGCCACTTCAACTCTTGCCTGAGTTTCCAAGCTGCCAGTCTGCCCTTCAAATTTCAGACTTGTCAGCCCCCACAAGAAGCCAATTCCTTAAACTCTCTCCCTCTCTCTCTCACCTCCGTTTCTGTGTGCTTATGTATGACACGTTGAAATCACTCTCCAACATACTAAGTTTGAAGTTCAGTGGTGAGTGCACTCACCATTCCAATATTAGAATACGCCATATTTTAGTTGGCTAGGGTTGTCACAACAATGTTATAAACTAGGTGGCATAAGCAACAAGAAATTTATATTTTGCAGTTCTGACAGATAGAAGTCTGAAAGCAAGGTATCATAGGGTTTGTTAATCTTGGGGACTATGAGGGAAGGCTGTCTTCCAGGCCTCTGTCCTTGTCTTGTATATGGCTGGGTTCCTGTTCACATGGTGTTCTCTCCGTATGTGTCTGTATCTAAATTTCTTTTTATAAAGACACCAGTCATATTAGATTAGGGTCCACTGTAATAACTTCAACTTAACTAATTTCCTCTATCATGACTTTATTTCTAAAAATAGACTATCCATGCCTTAGTTGCTTATTCCAAGCAAGAGTGAGTATAGTAAGAATGTTACATTTTGACATACTGGGCGTTCAGACTTCAACATAAAAATTTTGAAGGAACATAATTCAACCCATTACATCATGTAAAACTTGGCAGTCTCCCCTGAATTAATTTTGTAATATTACAAAATAAAGTAGTATATGTTTTTCTATAAAGTGTCATAAATCTGTCATTTAAAAATTTTACCTTTCTCCAGATTACGATCTGCTATGCTAGGCTTTCTTTTTCATTAGCTTTTCATTTACTTGTGAATGAGTACATTCACAAGTATCACCTGATTCATAAAAATTTGGTATTTTGGGGTATTTGGTGGCTAAATGCCTCTAAGCCGTGTCTACCACCAGCCTAAGAAAGATCATTTTTCTTAAAAAATTAAAATTGTAAAAAAATATATTTATTTAACACTATCCAATTCACCTTTCACCCCTTCTAAATCATATGGCATCATAACAGTATATCATTCATTTACACACATTATTTTCCTTTGTAAATCTGTTAATGGGTGAATCTACTTTTATTTTTAGTGTTAATAACAATTATTAATATTAAATTATTAGATCTTTATTGCCTTGTCATAGATTGTCAACGAAGAAAAACTCAATATATGCCCACTATATTTATTCAGGAATAAATTAATGCTTTAGCCCTCATACACTGGAACAAATGTTTCCATTATTGAATTCATCCAGAAAACTTCAAGGACACACATAGACTTTGGACAATCCTGTTCATTCATAAAAGAACAGAGGCGTCTACTTAAGACCCACTTCTTCTGATATTTTTTTGTATTGTTGCAGTAAAGTTACAAGCTGATTATAGCCATTTTCTTTTATCCTGTATAATCTTAACTATTCAGTTGTGGAGAGCATAAAATATATTCTAAATTGTATGCTGCAGGAAGTATTGCCATTCAAAGAGAAAGAGTGAGCATAATTACTTATTTAGATTAAGCAAGCCTTCCCAATGCTGGCATTTATTATACACATTTACATATTGTAAAAAGCTTTAAAAATACATGTTACTAAAAAAAGAAGAATGTTCTCAAAATCACTGGTGACTAAAGTACATTGTTTTTATAAGTATATATTTGTGTGTCTTTTTCTTATATTTTAAACTCAACCTACATTAGAGTTTATATTAATAATTACTCTTACTAATCTAGATGGGTTTAAAAGTCCATGTTGGGTTCTGAAAGCATATGCCTACTTATTTTGATTTGCTCTTAAAGCCCTAATTTTTTAAATAATCAACACTAATTAATATGGAGAAACCTAATAAATAATTTATGAAGCAAATGAGGAAACCAACTTATATTTTTGGATAATAAACAATACAATGACAAAATTTTGTATTTTCTCATCATACTGCATGGGAAGTTGGTCCTATAAATCTCCATGCATCTCAGTGCCTGTTAAACAGCACAGAATAAAATCAATGGTCAATGAAATTGTATTTTCAAGCTTCAAAGTGCTATAAACAATAGCATACCACAAAATAGAAAACCATAAAAAAGGAAACTCTTTTGTAAGGAATATAATTGATTGTTTCTTTTCTGGTGATGATACTGACGGTAGTGATTTGAATATCAATAATGATACCATTATAATAATAGTTAAAATATGTTACTTCAGATTCTGAAAATGACTGTGACTCATATAAAGCCTATGTTCTGCCAGTTTTCTAGGCAGGGTCCCTGGCTTCCATCAGATCCCTGTCTTCACCCTATCTGTGGCCCAGCTGTGGTCCTGCCAGGCTGCACAGTGTTTCTGTGTTTTATCTAAGGCGTGTGACTGTTTCAGAACTCTGTCTCACAGTTTTAGGTACCCAGCACCAGCAGACCAGCACTGATCCTCTGGGGGACGGTCTTGCCACGTTGTACAGGTAAAAGTTAGCAGGACCACACAGCAGCTGGAGATTACAATAAAGTGCATTAAAAAGCTGGCACCAAGATTGGCTGCCTTCAGCAGGTGTATTCCTATGCTAATAAAAGGGGTGGCATGTTGGAATCTGCCAGCTCTTCTGTCCTTGGAGAGGCCATGCCACCTCTCTCAAATGCCCTCCCAGAAGGGGAACTGTTTTTCCCTATGTGACCCCATGGGATCTTCAAACCATACTGCCTACTACTGGGGCCTCTTCCCTTCTTCCCCACAGGAGCAATGCTATGCCTACCAGGCTCCAACCAGCAGTGGTGAGGACTTCTAAAACTTCAGGCTTTGGGCTCCAATGCTTGGAAAATATTGCCATAATCAGCCACCCAAGTTTTACCAGTCAATGGTTTTGGGTAAATGTTTCTCTGGTTCAATTCCCTGTGTGCTGCCTTCTCTCTATTTCTCTCTCTCTCTCTCCTGTCTCCAAGATCAAGGCTCCTTCCCCTCCACAGTACCCAATTTCTTTTCTCCCCTGAATCACTGAATCATGTCTCTGCACCTCCTACCTTCCACAATGTGGCTTCTTTTCTCCCCATTGAGATTTGTCCCTTGGGTGTTCAGAATGTTTTGCTATTTATCAAGCTGTGCTTTAGGGAAAAGGGAGGCCTAGGGTCATGCTGCTATGGTCAGGAACAAGACAGGAATATCCAATGTCACCATTACTATTTAATATAGTACTGGAGGTCTTAGCCTCAGCAATCAGACAACAAAAAGAAATAAAAGGCATCCAAATTGGCAAGGAATAAGTCAAACTTTCACTATTTGCAGACCACATGATGCTCTATGTAGGAAACCTGAAAGACTCCACCAAAAAATTACAAGAACTAATACATGAATTCAGCAAAGTCAAAGGATATAAAATCAATGTACAGAACTCTGTTGCATTTCTATACACCAATAACGAAGCAGTAGTAAAATAAATAAAGGAATCTATCTCATTTATAATTGCACCAAAAACAGTAATATACCTAGGAATAAATCAAATCCAAGAGGTAAAAGATTTGTACTCTGAAAACTATAGAACACTTATGAAAGAAAATGAAGAGGACCCAAAGAAATAGGAAAACATTCCATGTTCATGAATTAAAAGAACAAATATTTTTAAAATGTCTATATTACCCAAAACAATCTATACATTTAATGCAATCCCTATCAAACTATCACCAGCATTTTACACAGAACTCGAGTAAACAATCTTAAAATTTGTATGAAACCACAAAAGACCCCAAATAACAAAAGCAATCCTGAAAGAGAAAAGTGAAGCTGGAGGTATCACAATTCTGGACTTCAAGCTACATTAAAATGCTGTAGTCAACAAGACAGTATGGTACAAAAATAGACACATAGATCAACAGAATAGAAAATGCGGAAATGGACCTACAACTATGTGGTCAACTAATCTTTCACAAAGCAGGAAAGAATATCCAATAGGAAAGACAGTCTCTTCAACAAATGGTATTGGGAAAACAGTACAGCAACATGCAGAAGAAAGAAACTGGGCCACCTTCATACACCATACATAAAAATAAATTCAAAAAGTATGAAAGACTTTAATGTGAGACAGGAAACCAACCATCAAAATCCTAGAAGAGAATTCAGGCAGTAACCTCTTTGACATAAGCCATAGCAACTTCTTACTAGACACGTCTCCTGAGGCAAAGGGAACAAAAGCAGAAGTGATCTAGTGGGACTTCATTAAAAGAAAACACTTCTGCACCGCAAAGAAACAATCAAAAAACCTAAAGGCAACCTACAGAGTAGGAGAAGATATTCATAAGTGACATATATGATAAAGAGTTAATATCCAAAATCTATAAAGAACTTATAAACTCCACACCTAAAAACAAATAATCAAATTAAGAAATGGGCACAAGGTATGACTAGACATTTTTCCAAAGAAGACATACAAATGGGTAACAGGCATGTGAAAAGATGCTCAACATCACCCATCATCAGGGAAATACACATAAAAGCCACAATGAGATATTACCTCACACCTGTGAGAATGGCTAAAATTAACAACACAAGAAATAGACGTTGGCGAGGATGCCGATGAGGAAACCCTCTGACATTGTTGGTGTTAATGCAAACAGGTGCAGTCGCTCTGGAAAACAGTATGGATACTCAGATAAATGTAAAAAAAATAGAACTACCCTATGACTCAGCAATTGCACTACTAGGTATTTATCCAAAGGATTCAAAAACAATGATTTGAAGGGGTATATTCACCCCCATTGTTTTTGGGGAATTATCAACAACAGCCAAACTATAGAAAGAGCCCAAATTTCCATTGACTGATGAATGGATAAAGAAGAGGTGGCATGTTTGTGTGTGTGTGTGTGTGTGTGTGTGTGTGTGTGTATGTGAATATGTATGTACCATATGCATGTGTGTGTGTGTGTGTGTGTGTGTGTGTGTGATGGATAATGGAATATTATTCAGCCATAAAACGAATGAAATCTTGCCATTTGCAATGACATAAATGGAGCTACAGTGTATTATGCTAAGTGAAATAAGTCAGAGTCTTGGGGTTATCAGAGCCCCAAGTTGGGTGTAGAGATTACTTAAAAATAAGAAAAAAACGTTAAAAAAATAAAACAGATAAACATATGGGAAGAGGAAAAACGTAGAGAGGAGAACAAACCATCAGAGTCTTTCTATGATAGAGAGCAAACTGAGGATTGATGGAGGGAAGTGGGTAAGGGATGCTGTAAATGGGTGATGGGTATTAAGGACACCACTTGTTATGATATGCAGTGGGTGTTGTATGGAAGTGATGAATCATTACATTCTCCTACTGAAACCAGTATCACACTATATGTTAACTAATTAGAATTTAAATAAAAATTTTATAAAAAAAAGAATGGCTAAAAACTCCTGAATGTAGGGAAAGAAATCAATCATTTTTATGAAGTTTAAGAGTTTCTGAACAGTATCTACCCAAATAAGACTACATGGAAACACACTCTAATCAATTTGTTAAAAGACATCAACAAAGGGAATTTTGGAAGCAACAAGAGAAAAGTGAGTCATGACATTTAAGGGAAGTCCCATAATATTTTAGAGTATAAACTTCACAGAACAGGAGAAAGTTGGATGATATATTCAAAGTTCTGGAAGAAAAATTCCACCAAACAAAAATTCTATACCTGGCAAAATTACCTTCTAAAAATTAAGAGGGGATAGCCCTTCCCAGAAAAACAAAAGCTGAGAATCTGTTACCAATTGAGCTGCCTTGTAAGAACTCTTTAGGAGAGTTATTCAAAATAATTTGTTTTACCCTGATGATGAGTGATGTTGAACATCTTTTCATGTGTCTCTTGGCCATCTGTATATCTTCTTTGGAAAAATGTCTATTCGTGTCTTCTATCCATTTTTTATTGGATTATTCTTTTCGGGGTGTTGAATTTTATAAGTTCTTTATAGATTTCTAATACTCTTTATCAGATATGTCATTTGCAAATACCTTCTCTTATTTTCCATTCTTCTTTTTTGTTGATTATTTCCTTCTCTATGCAGAAACTTCTTATTTTGAACTAGCAAGAGTTTATTTTTGCTTTTGTTTCCCATGCCTTAGGAGATGTATCTAGTAAGAAGTTGCTACAGCTGATGTCAAAGAGGTTACTGTCTGTGTTCTCCTCTAAGATTTTGGTGTTTTCCTGTCTCACATTTAGGCCTTTTATCCATTTTGAATTTATTCTTGTGTAGTATAAGAAAGTGGTCTAGTGTCATTCTCCTGCATGTTACTGTCCAATTTTCCCTACACTATTTGTTAAAGAGACCATCTTTTTCCCATTGGATATTAATCCTGCTTTGTTGAAGATTAGTTGACCATATAGTTGTAGATCCATTTCCGGGTTTTTTATTCTATTCCATTGATCTGTATGTTTTTTTGTGTGACATTACAATATTGTTTTGATTGCTACAGCTTTGTAATATAACTTGAAGTCTGGGTTTGCAAAACAAGTTAAACAGCAACATGAAAGCATGGGAAAATATAAATCTGAAGGGAAAAGTAAATACATAGTCAACACAGAACAATATAATTCTGTAGTAGTGCATGAAATATGTTTAACCTTGATATAAAAATTAAAAGACAGAAATATTAAGAATAACTATAATCACAAAAGTTTGTTAATAGATACAATATTAAATCAAGTAAACTCTGACTACAAGTAAACAAAGTGTGTGTGTGTGTGTGTGTGTGTGTGTCTGTGTGTGCGTGCATAGGCAGTAAAAGTGTAAAGGCTTTTATGCAATGGAAGTGAATTTTTTACCAACTTAAAATAGGCTGTTTTAACTACAATACATTTTATGCAAGCCTCATGGTAGCTAAAAGAAAAAAAAACATAATATATATTTATAAATGAAAATAAACTAAAGGAAATAATCACAAGAAATTACCAAATAATAAAGGAAGACAGTAAGAAAGGCTGACAGAGACAATAGCAAAACAGAAAATTATTAACAAAATGGCAGTATTGTCCATACATATCACTAATTACTTTAAATGTAGATAAACTAAACTCTTTAATTAAAAGACAAAAGGTGACTGAGTGCATTAAATAAGCAAACAAAAAACAAAATCCAGTGATTTATTGTCTAAAAGAAACTCACTTTAAATTTTAAGAACACATATAAACTAAAAGCAAAAGAAAGAAAAAATACATTCCATGCAAATAGTAACCAAAAGAAATAGGGATATCTATAATTATATCAGACAAGGTAGATTGTAAATGTATATACACCCAGTGTCAGAGCACCTATAAATTAATAAAATATTGACAGATCTGAAGAGAGCAATTAACAGCAAAACAATAAGAGAAAGAGACTTTAATACCCCATTTGCAATAATAGATAGACCACCAAGACAGAAAATCTATAAAGAAACCATGGTCTTAAACAACACTGTAGACCAAAAAGACTTAACAGGCACATTTAGAACTTTCCATATAATGGGAGAATACATATTCTTCTCAAGAGTGCATGAAATACATTCTCAAATAGATCATATATTAGGTTGCAAAACAAGTGTCAACAAATTTAAAAGGCTGAAATCATTCCATGTATTTTTTTTCAGATCACAAAGTAATGAATCTTAATAAGAAAATGGGAAAATTAAAAATAAAGGGAAATAACGCCCACATTTTTGAATAATCATTGTGTCAAAGAGGAAATCAAAAGGAAATTTTAAAATATTCTAAAACAAATAAAAACAAAAATATAATATACCAAGATGGTACCCACAGTTATCATGATGAGCATGGCATAATGTAGAGAATTGTTGAATCACTATATTACACCTGAAGCTAACATATATTGTTAAAATTTCCTACTAGCCAAAGCCATATATAGATTCAAAGCAATCCCTATCAAAATTCGTTGGTATTTTTCACAGAAATAAAAAAAATCCTAAATTTTGTGTAGAACCCCAAAAGACCCTGAAAGCAATTTTTCATGTTATCTATGAAATACATATGTTATCTAGATAATACATACATCTAGACAGATATAGATACACAAACACATACACATACACACAAAATTTTATTCTTCAAAAAGAAGGAGATCTGCCATTTTTAACTACATGGCTGAACCTGGAAGCCATTATGTTAAATGAAATAAACCAGCGAGAGAAAGAAAAATACTCCATGATCTCACTTATTTGTGGAATCTAAAAAATCCATATATTCTATTAAATTCACACAAGCAAATATTAGAGAGGTGGTTACCAGGGATAGAGAGTGGAGTAAATACTAATAGAGAAGTTAGTCAAATAGTACAAAGTTTCAATTATGTAGGATAAATAAAATCTTAGCTCTGATGTACAACATGGTGATTAAAGTTAATAGCATTGTATTGTATACTTGAAATGTGCTGAGAATTGATTTTAAGCACACCAAAAGGTAAGTATATGAGACATCTCACATGTTAATTAACTTGACTATAATAATCACTTCACAGTGAATATCAGATCATATTGTACACCTTCAGTATATTCAATTTTTAAATCAAAAAAGATTGAAGCAAGACCAATAATCTTCAGAATGAAAGAAAAATAACTTCTGTTACTACTTTTTCTCTGTCCTTAATACTGTCAGTTGATATATTTCTGAACTGACAGAGTATTGTTGTTAAAAAAAAATCTTACCTTAGATCTTTTTTCTCTTTTCATCTGAACCTAAAATATTTCAAGAAAGACCTCCAAATGTCTCATCCATTTTCCAATAATAGGTACATCATTCTTTAAGGATGGACAATTACTGAAAAGTGAAAGAAAAAACATATTAGGTAAAAATATACTCTAGGTGAATTAAAAAGAAAAAGGAAACATACCAAACAAAAATGTGTAAAGAGATTAAGTAAAACTATTTTCAAGTATTGTTGTAAGCCTCTGAGATTTTTGTGATTATTTGTCAGGCAGAATTATTGAAATACAGTGGCTAACACAATGCTAAATTCCCAGTTAGTTGGTGGGTTTAATTCAATCACAATTATATTACTGGGATGTTTTAAAATATCTACATACATAAATGTCTAAAAATCTAAACAAAATATGTAAATTATAATTATACTAGTACAGACAATATTTTTTAAGGACTACATTAAGTCTAGTACTTGATTAAGTGCTATTTATTTCAATAAAAATAAGCTAAAACTAAAAAGAGTGTGTAGTACTAGAAATACAGATTAATCAAAGTACAGTTTGCAAAGATCTAAGTTTCAAATCTGTGTCAAAATTTCATTTGTTGGTAAAAGTTGAATTTCAAAATAGTAAAGAAATCTTGATAATAAATTATTTACTCGAGGATAATCTCTTCCTTCATGAAAATATTATATAGCAAGTTGAGATTATTTAACTTATAACATAAAATGCATCATCAGATAAATACAGTAAAAAGAAAAATAATACACTTTGAACTGAATTTCATAGTTTAAAATATTTGAAACAATATGTAATACCAAAATGTATTAATTTTCTCGAGTTTCTTAAAATGTTCAAGTTCTAAGAGCAGGAGTAAGAAAATAGAAATGTGCAAGACGTCTGTATTAATATATTATTTTGGCCTTTGTCCATTTATAGGTAAATTAAAAATAAATACCAGTTAATAAATAACTAAATAATAATAATAATTTAATAATGAAATGATGTATAAATAACTTGAAAATATTGGAGAGTGTATACTTAATATGGAACGGCTAGAATCATGGTTTTAGTAAATATAATTGTCACAATATGATAAATTTAAAAATGGGACATGTATGTACAATAATATTCCAATTTCATATATCAGAATTTTAAGAGGAATTTTCTATGGTAGAAGAGCTATTAGTAAATTTTAACTTATTTTATGGCTATATGTATTGTACAAATAATCTATAAAATATATATTTCATAATCAATGAAAATATATTAATAAAATATTTTATTTAGTCTTTTTTTAAATGTCTATTTACTTATTTTGAGGAAAAGAGAGCATGGGTAGGGGAGAGGCAGAGAGGGAGAGGTAGAGCGAACCCCAAGTCGGCTCTGTGTCATGAATGCAGAGCCAGATGTGGGGCTCAATGTCATGAACTGTGAGATCATGACCCAAATCAAAACCAAGAGTCAGTCATTTAACCAACTGAGCTACCCAGGTGTCCCTGTTTAATTTACTCTTGATTGGATTGTTTCTGAAACTAAAATGTAACATGGCACAATTTTTGTTTTTAATTTTTGTAAAATAAGGGCACCTAGGTGGCTCCATCAGTAAACGTCCAACTCTTGCTTACAGCTCAGATCATGATCTCACAGTATGTGAGATTGAGCCCTGAGCAAGGTTCTGCTATGACAGCATGGAGTTTGCCTGGGATTAACACTCTCCCCTCTTTCTGCCCCTCCCCTGCTCACACACTTGCTCCGTCTCTTTTGCTTTCTATCAAAATAAATAAAAAATAAATAAAAATAAAATGTTCATAAAATAAACTGGGGTGCCTTGGTGGCTCAGTTGAGTGTTGGACTTTTTATTTTGATTTGACTCACCACCCTAGGGTCACAGGAGCAAGCCCTACATTGGGCTCTGTTGGGTGTGGAGCCTGCTTGAGATTCTGTATCTCCTTCCCTCTGCCCCTTTCCTACTCGCTCTCTCTCTACCTCTCTGTATGTATAAAATTTGTTTTCATAAAATAATATATTGCTCTGAATTTTTTCAATTTCTATAATCTATAATTTAATACTTTTCATAAATAATATTTTTGCCTGGATTTCAGCTATTATTGAATGACTATTACCAATACACTTAGTGACTTTCAGAGGCCAGTGAAGACATTATGCTATCATGATTATTCCATGTCTACAGACAAGCAACCATAATTAGAGAATTTAGGTTTTCAGCATATAAAAATGAGAGAATTAGAGACTATGGATACAGATTTAAAATAACATTCAATTTCAGGATACTGTAAAAACCAAGAAAACCCAGGCAGCGAATTTCCAGTTTTCAGAGATAAAGTCTTTTCTAGAATTGCCATTTTCCTTTTACTTCATTGGATCAGGAAGAAAGGTAACATGAAATGGTTAACTTTTGAGGAAAATAAAATAATGGAAAACTTACACACAACACCAAGTCACTGGAATAAGGATAATCACCTTTCCATTACATTGGGACTTCCACAAGTAATATGCTTCTTTAAATATTCTTTTCTTGGTGAGTTATTTTCTTTTGGTTTGTTTTTTAAATGGGAACTTACACACTACAACTTGAATTGATAGTAACAATATCACACATACACATTTCTTTAATCATGAGACATAACTTAGAAGTACTAATTAAGAAAATTTAAACATATTGCCTAATCCTTATTCTAAAGCCTAACTGGTAGCAGGCAAAGAAACAAACATCATGAAAAATAATACAGAATATTAAAATAATGGGATGTTTTCAACCTAAACTTTTATTTCAACTCTCATGGAAAAGAGATAAATACTATAGAGCAATAGGGAAGAGCTCATCAGAAACAGTATAGAAGAAGCTGGGGGTTACTCTACCTTCTTTTAATGAAACATTTCCCCCAGAATGTGGTAGGTACCTAATAAATGTTTTTAGAAATCAGTTGAATTATGAACACTTCTATAAAGACAAAAAAATAAAGTTAGGTTGCAAAATGTTTGCCTGTTTTGAGGGAAATGGAAGAAATATGCCTCCATGCTATTTTATTCTGATAAACAAGATACCCTTCTAGTCTCTAGTGGTGAATATTATTTGTCACATTATCTGAAAAATTTGTTTTATATTATAGTACTCTAAAGTGAAAAATATTGTTCTTTAAATATGTGACACTATAGAAAAGCAAAAAGTAACTGAAATATTAAGACAAAAAATCACATACTTGCCATTCTTAAAGACATGCATATCTGAAACTTCAAATAAAAAAAAGGTATATATTGTGTTCCTAGTTGGGTGCCTCTTCAAATAAAATAGTTCATGACACTACGTTAAAAAAAATATTTCTTTTGTTTTTGGCTCATTTTTGCTTTCTTAGGTAAAAATTTGCTTGAGTGTAGAAAAAAAAATATTTTTTCCCAGATAAAAAACAAAGGAAGTTATAGGAAGTTATCCAGTGATATGAATCACATGAACTTTCAATTTATATAATTGCATAATAAAAAAATTACTGTGTAATAAGGTTAACTTTTTCTTAAGTCTTGGAAAATTTGCCTATATATATATATGTATATATATATACACATATATATATTAATTTCTAAGTCTTAATAAGTATAAAAATAATTATGTTCAGTTGAGAATAAGCTAACATAGAGATTTTTTTAAAATTAAAACATACATAGCAGGAAATCATATTTTCAATATTTGCAAACTGAGAACATTTGCACAGTCTTAAATATTTTCACCAAGAACATATGTGCATTAAAAACATTTAACTTTATTTTCTTTTCTCTCCATATGCAAAATAACTAGTTTCTTATTCTGGCTTTTATTTTTATTTTTCAAATATTGTCAAAGCAAGTGTTCAAACATTAATAGAATCTATGGTTTAGAAAAAGAATGGAAGAATAATGTACATCTATTCAAATTCTACCCTGAAATCAAAACTGTTAATTAAATTACTTTTATTATTTTTATTTTATTTTATTTTATTTTATTTTATTTTATTTTAATCCAAGTTAGTTAACATATAGTGTAATAATGGTTTCAGGAGTAAATTTAGTGATTCATCACTTACATATAACACCCAGTGCTCATTCAAACAAGTTCTTTCCTTAATTCCCATCACCCAGTTAGCTCATCCCCCTACCTAACACCCCTCCAGTAACCCTCAGTTTCTTTTCTGTGTTTAAGAATCTCTTATGGTTTGCCTCCCTCCCTGTTTTTACTTATTTTTTCCTTCCCTTCCCCTATGTTCATCTGTTTTGTTTCTTAAATTCCACATGAGTGAAATCACATGATATTTATCTTTCTCTGAGGTATTTAGCTTAGCATAATACTTTCTAGTTCCAACCACATTATTGAAAATGGCAAGATTTAATTCCTTTTGATCACCGAGTAATATTCCATTATATACAGATACCACATCTTCTTTATCCATCCATCAGTCAATGGACATTTGGGCTCTTTACATAATTTGGCTATGGTTGACAGTGCTGTTATCAATATCAATTCACCCCACTTCCTCAACAGAGCACTGCCAGGCACTGAACTCCAAAACTTCACACTCTGCACTCCAGTGTTTATAGAATCCTCGGTATTGAAACCCTCTGCTTTCTCCATGTCAATGGTTTTGGGGAACAGGTTTCTTTTCCAGTCCCCTGTGAGTGTTTTCACTCTCTCTCTCTCTCTCCAGCTACTTTCAGGGGGGAGTGCTTTTCTTGCAGGATCCCAATATGCTGCACTCTCCCCTTTCTCTTTCTCTATCTTCTCTCCTCGAAAACAGATCCCTACCCTCCAAGGCTCCGCAGCTTTTCTCTCCCCCAATTCACCTCTTCTTACCACGTACCTGCCAAGTTCTCCGGCTCTAATTATGCAGATTGTTGCATCAACCCCCAGATCATTTTGCTAGGTGTTCAAAATGGTTTGATGCTGATCTAGCCGTGTTTCAGTGACAAGACAAGGTCAGGATCCCCATACTATTCTGCCATCTTAAGTCCTCCCCAATTATTTTTTTACATTTATTTATTTTTATTTTTTAGAGAGGCAGAAAGAGCGGGGAAGGGCAGAGAGAGAGGGAAAGAAAATCCCAAGTAGGCCCTGTGCTGTCAGCGCAAAGCCCAATGCGAGGCTCTCTGCCATGAACTGTAAGATCATGACCTGGACTAAAATCAAGTCAGATGCTTAACTGACTGAGCCATCCAGGTGCCCCTTAAGTTTATTAAAGAGTTAAGAGAACTTCATCTTTACTGAACAACAGAAATGGCTGCAACCTTAGACCACATATTGATATGTGTTGTAAAGATACACAGAAAATAAATAATAATAGTGGAAGGATACTAATTGTAGAGTTTATACCCCTTTAGATCAAGCACATAATTTTAATCCCGCTATTAAAATTAAAAACACCTTATGAACTCCATCAGTAATCCGTTTTGTAAGGTAACTATGTAAACAGATCAAACACAGCAAGAGAAAGAGACTATCTCCATAAAAAATAAATGACTTGATTAAAGATGGTAACTATGTTTCAAAACAACAGAATTCTCATAATATAATACACATATAGAATATTACTCAACCATAAAAAATTAGATATTGCCATTTGTGGTAATATGGATGAACTGAGAGAGTAGTATGCTAAGTAAAATAAGTCAGACAGAAAATGACGAATGCCATATTATTTTACTTACAAGTGAAGTCTAGAAAACAAACCAAATGAAAAAGAAGAAAAGAAATAAACACAAAACTAGACTTTTAAATATATAGAACTGATGGTTACCAGAGGAGAGGTGGGGGGGGGGTGAGGTAAAGAGGGTCACAAGATAAAAAGTGCCGTCATAAATAAATAAGTCACATAGATGAAAAGTACAGCACAGGTAATATTGTCAATATTGTAATAATGTTTTTGGTGACAGATGGTGACTATGTTTATCATGGTGAGCACAGAGTAATGTATAGAAATGTTGAATCAATATGTTGTGCACTTGAAACTAATATAACATTGTGTGTTAATTATATCTCAATAAAAAATGAATTATAAAATAGTATACAAACTTAAAGGTGAGAGGCCAGAATGGGTTGACCCAGAGATCTTTGATTCTACCTAAAAATGTCTATAAATATGAAGATTTATGGAATAGAGCATTTCTCATAATTTTAATGATAGAAGAAAACCTTGATGACTAATCAATTATATTGAATGTGAACCAATTTTAAAATGTCAAAATATGAGAATTGAATAAAATAAGATAAATCAATAAATTTTGAAAACCCTATTTAAAGAATAGATTGGTGACTGTGATATAAAATTAATGTAACTAAAATACACAAAAGTGAATGGGAAAGATAGGTATAGAAATGAAAGAATACTTTTTTATTGAGAATCAATGGATACTTCACATGAAGAATGAATAGAATATTAGCCCTTAATCAAAATGATAAAAGTAAATCAGAGAAGTGTCTAAAATATTTATATGTAGAAAACCCAAAACAGCTAGAACTGATACACAAATTCATTCAAGTTGCAGGATGCATAAACAATGTACAGAAATCTGTTGCATTTCTATACACCAATGATGAAGCAGCAAAAAGAGAAATTAAGGGATCAATCCCACTTACAATTGCACCCAAAACAGTAAACCTAAACAAAGAGGTAAAAGCCCTGTTGACTGAAAACTCTAAAATACTGATGAAAGATATTGAAGATGACAAAAAGAAATGGAAAGACATTCCATGCTCATGGAATGGAAGAACAACTATTGTTAAAATATTTATACTACCTAAAGCAATCTACACATTTAATACCTATCAAAATACCATCAACATTTCTTACAGAACTAGAACAAACAATCCTAAAATTTGTACGGAACCTGAATAGCCAAAGGAGTCAAAAGAAAAGAAAGGGAAAAGAAAAGAGCTAAATGTGACATCTGAAACCATAAAAATGCTAGAGAAGAACATAGGCAATAACCTCTTTCACATTGGTCATAGCAACTTCTTTCTAGTTCTGTCTCCTGAAACAAGTGAAACAAAAGCAAAAATCAACTACTGAGACTTCATCAAAATAAAAATCCGCCGAACAGTGAAGGAAACAACAAAACTAAAAGGCAATGTACAGAATAGAAGAAGTATTTGCAAATGACATATCTGATAAAGGAGTAGTATCCAAAATCTATAAAGAACTTACACAAGTTAACACCAAAAAATGAATAATCCAATCAAAAATGGGCAGGAAGCATGAATACATTTTACAAAGAAAACACAAGAAAAGATGCTCATCACTCATCATCAGGGAAATACAAATCAAAACTACAAGAAGATGTCACCTCACAACTGTCAGAATGGCCAAAATCAACTACACAAGAAATAACAGGTGTTGGTGACGATGCAGAGAAATGAGAACCCTCCTTGAGGATCGGTCGAAATGCAAACTGGTACAGCCCCTGTGGAAAACAGTATAGAAGTTCCTCAAAAAGTTAAAGGCAGATCTACCTTATGATTCAGCAGTTGTACTACTAGGTATTTACCCAAAAGATACAAAAATACTAATTCAAAGGGATACACACACACCCCAATGTTTATAGTAGCATTATCTACAATAGCCCTACTATGGAGATAGCCTAAGTGTCCATCAACTGATGAATGGATATAAAAGAGATGTTGTATATAAACAATGAAATATTACTGAACCATAATAAGGAATGAAAGCTTTCCATTTGAAATGATGTGGGTAGAGCGAGAGAGTATTATGCTAAGTAAAATAAGTATATAGCTAGAGAGTATTATGCTAAGTAAAAAATTTCCACATGATTCAACTCATATGTGGAATTTAAGGGAAAAAAATGAGTATAGGGAGAAAAATTATAAAGAAGCAAACCAAAAAAACAGACTATTAACTATAAAGAATAAACTGGTGGTTACCAGAGAGGAGGCAGGTGGTGAGATGAGTTAAATGGGTGCTGGGGATTAAGGAGCGCACTTGTGATGAGTTTCAGGTGTTGTATGGAAGTGTTGAATCACTAAATTTTATACCTGAAACTAATATTACACTGGATGTTAATTGGAATTTAAACAAAAACTTAAAATAAATCACATGGTATTATTTTAAAAAAAAACATACTGTGGTGAGGTTATCTTTCATCTTCTTGTGTATGTATCATCATTGCAATTATGGAGAAAAAAATTTAATAGACATAGTATCTTTTAAAGATAAGTTATATTTTCTTTCTGTATCTTTGTGATGTCTTTTTGTATTTTTTTCATTTGGTTCTCATTCTTTACCAAAATAGTGTCCATAACATTTTAAAGGAATGCTATGACTTGCATTGTACAACAAAGGAAAAAAAGAAAGAGAAGCTAACTAAAATTAGGACACATTAATATCCTTTCTCCCAAGGAGAAAGAGTTGCACTATTGAATGACATGTGATTAGAGACATAGTAAACCTGTCTTGTTTCTAGAGGAGAGTCTGTAGACCGAAGACAGTCGGTCCATAAAAATAAGTAATCAAATTCTTCTGTTACATACACTACATATTTTCAAACAGGTGCTCAAAGAAACATTCATAGGTGTAATTCTTAACTAATTAAGAAAGAATGAATATACCCTACAAGTATGTGGCTCAAGAAACAAGAAAAACTACCAAAATAAAATCATGGAGATACAGAAGAAAGATTGCATGTGGAAAGTTTATACATTAATAAAACTGAAGTACTTTTAAGTTAGAGTAATTTATTTATGACAAAACATAAAATATAAGTTCTAAGATATTCATATTTAGAAAAGGTAAAGAAAAATAGGTATTAAAGTATGTATGTGAATATTACTGAGTAAGACATCACTTTTCTTACAAACAAAATATACATCTCACAAAATAACTGTTATACAACAAGTGCAAATCAACCAACATGTTACAACAACAATGAATCAGATTCCCAAGGTGTGCTATAAAGTCATTAAGGAAAAGATGACGATGACACTTTTTAATTTTTAGAGCTTGACAAAAAAATAAAAGTTTAATGTTCTTTCATTTTTTTTAAGTTTATTTTTCTTGACAGAGAGATCAAGGGAGGGGCAGAGAGAGGAAGAGAGAGCAAGAATCCCAAGCAGGCTTCATGCTGCCAGCACAGAGCCTGATACAGAGCTCAAACTCATGAATCGTGAGATCATGACCTGAACTGAATTCAAGAGTCAGGTGCTTAACCGACTGGACCACCCAGGTACCCCAAAGCTTAATTTTTTTATATGGCTGATGAATTGAGCTGTAATAATACCAAGGATTTCTGTTTTTAGGAAAAAGAAGAGTAAAAATATAACAAACAGAGAAGTTAACCACACTACATATTTCTGAAGGGAGATGAACAGCATTTTTTTCTTAAAAAAAAATCCATCAAGATCATGATGTAGGTTACTCCCATCTTCAGTCTCCCTCACAAGACCAACTAACCAACAACCATAGACAAGACATCATTGTAAAAATCCCAGAAAGCAATGGTGGTGTTGAAGCACCCCAATGGGTAAGAGAGACCGAAAAGGAACAAATTAGAAGGGTAAGAAGAGCAGTTATATTCTGACCACATCAGCCATTCCCCAAGCAAGGCCTATCTGGTCCTCTATTTTTACCAGTGGGAAAAAGAGAATCAAAGATGGACATCCAGCTTCCCCAGCACTGCAAGACATTCCAGAGTCATACTCAGGCCCTGCCTCAGAAGGATCGTTGGGTGAGTCTTTAGGATCTGGCCACTGAAGATCAGATAGAGAAGGCAGGCAGTAATGATTTTATGGGCATGACATCCAAAGCACAAGCAACAAAAGCAAAAAGAAGTAAATTATGCTACATCAAATTGAAAAGTGTCTGCACAGAAAAAGAAGCAATCAACAAAATGAAAAGACAATATATGGAATGGGAGAAAATATTTGCAAACTACCTAACTGATAAGGGATTTACAACCAAAATATATAAGGGACTCGTGTAACATAGTAGCAAAAACAATCTGATTAAAATGGGCAAAGGAGCAGAATAGACATTTTTCCAGGGAAAGTATTCATATTGAACATGAAAAGATGTTCAACATCACTAATTATTGGGGAAATGTAAATCAAAACTGCAGTGAGAAATCACCTCCCACTTGTTAGAAAGGTCATCATCAAAAAGACAAGCTAAGAACTAAGTAAAGATGTGGAGAAAAGGGAACCCTGTACCCTGTTGATGAGATTGTAAATTGATGCAACCACCTTGGAAAATAGTATGATGGATCCTCAAAAAATTAAAACTAGGCTTATTATATGATACAGCAATTTCCCTTCGGGACATATATCTGAAGGGAATGGAATCACAATCTCAAAGTTATATCTGCACCCCACTCCATGTTCATTGTAGCATTATTTTAAAAAGCCAAGACAATGGAAACAAATGTTGATGAATGGATAACATACACTAACACACACACACACACACACACACACACACACACAGAGGAGTATTTTTAAGCCAAATAAAGGAAGAAATCTGCCATTTATGACAATGTGGCTGTACCTTGGAGGTATTGTGCTAAGTGAAATAAGTCAGAGAAACACAAGTTATAGATCATATCACTTATAAGTGAAATAATAAAAAAAACTCATAAAAACAGAGAGCAGACTGGTAGTTGCCTGGGACAGGGGAGGGGGGGTTTGTGGGAAATGGGTGAAGGTAGTCAAAGGATATGCACTGCCTATTATAAGATGAATGACTTCTGGGGATGTAATATACAGCATGGTGACTATAGTATACAATATACATTTCATATCTGAAAGTTGCCAAGAGAGTAGGTCTTAAAACTTTTCACCATACACACACAAAAAAATTGTAACTACATGAAGTGACAGATCTGTTAACTATCCTTATTGTGATAATCATTTTATGATATATGCATATATCAAATCATTACAATCTGCATCTTAAACTTAAAAAAATACATGCCAATTATATCTCAATGGAGCTGGAAGAAAACAAAATTTCAGAAAGAAATGTAGAGCAAACATCTAAGACATTTGAACTGTAATATTAATGACTATCTATAATAATAAGCAAAATTGTTGATTATTGTATTGACCTAACATTTTTATTTTTTTTAAATTTTTTAACGTTTATTTATTTTGGAGAGAGAGAGAGAAAGAGTGAGAGTAGGGGAGGAAGAGAAAGAGAGGGAGACACAGAATCTGAAGCAGGCTCAAGGCTCTGATCTATCAGCACAGAGCCCAATGAAGGGCTCGAACTCACAAAACAGTGAGATCATGACCTGAGCCGAAGTTGGACACCCAACCAACGGAGCCATGCAGGTGCCCCTCACCTCAACCTTGCACTTTTAAAACATACTAATGCTAAGTTACCAAATTTATTTTACCAACAATAAGCACCTATCTATATCTTTGATTTATATCACATTTTGTAACAAAGCTTCCTCTAGACCTTTAATATATTTTAGCTTTGAAGACAATATTTAAAAGTAATTCATTTTTAGTATATATAGCATACATTTTATGTTGATCTTTGAAAAAAACTTAAAATGATATAAAATAAATTCATAAAAATGGATGACAGAGGAAGTTATAATACAACACATAAGATATAATATCCTTTCAGGTATCATATCTTATGTCTGAAAAAATAAATCTAATTTTATTTATTCTTTTCAAGATTATTAAATGTTCTATACATTCAAAAGCATAGAAAAATTAAAGATAAGAACATATACTAAGGTATTTTTCATTAAATATTTCAAGAATATTTTCTGTTTGAATTAAGCAAAATAAAATGTAAAACATTGTAACATATTGAATCTATTCTTTTAAACAAAAAATATATAATTAAACACAAATGGTCTCTAACCTGAAGATGAATTGGCAACAGAAAACCTTGGTCTGTCTTCCAAAAGTAAATAATGTGCTAAAATGACTGATTGTTTTCTAATCACAGATGGCAACAATCTCTGGTCAAGGCTATCTGTCAGTAATCCTTTGAGCCTAGACAGCAGTTTTCAATTTTTTCTTTATTTGTCATACCTGGGTTATTATGAACAATGTACTAGGCTTGTTTTGCAAACATATTTTCTGCACTTTCCAGCAATAAATGGGCTTATGTCACTGATTGGAAAAGAATTCATATATTATACAAAATATTTTCATGTTTCAGTTATTCGGAAGAATTAAATTGGAATATAATAATAAAATTATTTATTTTATTATTATTAACATAATAATAAAATATTTTACTGTAGAATGATTTGAGTTTTAATAAAACCATAGCAATCTTGGTGGTGCTTATATCTATAGCATATGCTTTGAGAAATTTTTAGAAGAAAATTATTTTAGAGGAATTATAGATTATACAGTAAGTCTTGTATCTGGAAATGATTAAATGTATTAATTTATTAATTATTCTCATTAGTTACTAGTTGTAGAGTGAATATTTGTACTTGTAGAGTGGATATTTGTAAATATTTGCTTATTTATCCAAGCAAAAATATTTATACTTGTTATACTTAATATTTATATTTATTTAATATTTATACTTGAAATATTTATTTTTGCTACATAATTAACATCAAAGAGAAATATACCATATTCTGTCACATCAAAACTTATATACTTGCCAATATTTCACCATTTTGACCTATGAAAATATCAATTCCATGTTCCATGAATTACAAAACATATAGTTCTATTGAATAATATAGTCTTCAAAAAATTTACGTGAATTTGTAACTGAGTTTGTGTGTAACCATTTCTACTAAATGGAAAAACTTATCAGTCATTTTTTGCTTTGAAAAAATGATATGGAAACCCAAGCACTGAGAATATGGCTCCTTAAATATCAGGCATATGATGGTATAAGAACAAGCACTTGATAGGGGTGCCTGGGTGGCCCAGTCAGCTTGAACATCCAACTCTTGATTTTGGCTCAGGTCATGATCTCAGTGGTCATGAGTTCAAGTCCCTCCAAAAGCCCCCCATCGGGCTCCACAGTGACAGTGTGGATCCTACTTGGGATTCTCTCCCTCTCCATCTCTCTGTAACCCTCTCACAAGCATGTGAGGTCTCTCTCTCTCTCTCTCTCTCTCTCCCTCAAAATAAACAAACTTAAAAAAATCTAGTAATAAATGACCCACACAATATGTAAAGGTTATTGTAGAAAATTATTATTAAAGCCCTAGCCACTTTTTTTCTTTTATTTATTTATTTTTTAATTTTTTAACGTTTATTTATTTTTGAGACAGAGAGAGAGAGACAGAGCATGAACGGGGGAGGGGCAGAGAGAGAGGGAGACACAGAATCGGAAGCAGGCTCCAGACTCTGAGCCATCAACCCAGAGCCCGACGCGGGGCTCGAACTCACAGACCGAGAGATCGTGACCTGAGCTGAAAGTCGGACACTTAACTGACTGAGCCACCCAGGCGCCCCTAGCCACTTTTTTTTCTAAGGCAAATAATGGCATCTTATCATCACTTTAACTTATACTTTTAATTTCATGTAAGGTTAAAAATATTATGCTTGTGGATAATTTATTGTTTGACTTCTGGAAATAATCTGTACAGATTTTTTTTATGGAAGTTAGACACAAAGACTAGGCCAAATGCATGCAGTCTCGTAAGCTCCCATCAGTCCATAGAGAAGTATACTTGCCTTAGGCATGGCTGGTCACACCATTGGAAAGGCTACAGCAGAATAAATCTTTTCCGTGCTGCTCTACACTTTTATAGGGCAGTTAGGAGGCATACAGACATAGGATTATGTAAATTCTTTAACTAAGGTATTGGTTCTAAGACATTAGTTCAGGGGAATTCATATCACATAGGGATCTTGTAGAGTTTCCTCATGATCCAGCAGAATACTGGAGAGCAAACTCATTGCTAGGCCACCATGGATATGGTAGTGAGGAAACAGATGTTAAGACTACTCAACAGAAAGAGGGCTTTTCTTCTTAAAAATGGAAGATAAAGTAATATATTAACATGTTAACTAGTATATTTTTAAATATACATACATTATTTTAACTACATACCAAAATTTTTAAAATTCCTATACTGTGCTTTGCTCTGTTAGTTTCTTTTTGTTTGTTTGTTTACTATTACAGTATCATTGACTGTATTTCTTATGCTGTGCCTTTTATTCCCATGACTTATTCATTCCATAACTGAAAACCTATAACTCCCATTCCCTTTACATTCATTTTGCTCATCCCCCACCCTTTACTCTGGCAACCATCAATTTGTTCACTGTATTTACATAAGTGATTCTGCTTTTTGTTTTTGATTCTATTTAGTTTCAACACAGGAATGAAATCATATGTTATTTGTTTTTCATGGTCTGACTTATTTCACTTACCATAATAGGTCTATCCATGTTTTCTCAAATAGCACAATTTCATCCTTTTTCCAGATGTATAATATTCCTGTGCATGTGTACATTTATGTATATGTATATATATACATGTCATTGGACACTTATGTTGCTTCCCCGTCTAAGCCATTGTAAATAATGCTGCAAAAAACACAGAGTGCACATATCTTTTTGAATTAGTGTTTGTTTTCATTGGGTAGCGGAATTATTTGATCAAATGATATTGCTATTTTTAATTTTTTGAGGAACCTCTATGCTATTTTCCATAGTGGCTGTGCCAGTTCGCATCCCCAATGTATGAGTGTTTCTTTTTTTCTCTACATTCTCACCAACACTTGTGATTTTCTGTCCTTTCAATTCTAGCCTTTCTGACAGGAGTAAGGTAATATCTCATTGTGAGTTTGATTTGTATTTCCCTAACAATTAGTGATATCGAACACATTTTCATGTGTCGATTGGCCATATGTATGTCTTCTTTGGAAAAATGTCTGTTGAGGACTTCTGCCTTGTGCTGGATTTTGAAGTTACACAGATAGAAAGATTCCCTGTCTCATGAAACTCACATTCCAGCAAGGAAAAGGAGATAATTGTCCAGGTACAATACAACATAAATAATAAGATGATGAGGATATGAGAACATCTTTCATAGAATAGGTGAGGAAAGAGAAGGAGTTAGGGCATGGTCATCAGAGACTATAACACTTAAAGTTAATCTGGAAAAACAAGTGAAAATTTAACCTTTTAGAGCAATGGGGGGTATTCCTGGTAGAGGAAATGAAGGAGAAAGTAGGTAACACAGTTTCATGCCAGGGCTCCTGGCTGGCTCAGTAAATTAAGTGTCTCATTCTTGATCTGGGCTCAGGTCATGGTCTCATGGGTCATGATTTCAAGCCCCACTTTGGGGTCTGTGCTGACAGTGCAAGGCCTGCTTGAGATTCTGTCTCTCCCTCTTTCTGCACCTCCCCTCTTTCACAGTCTCTGTCTCTCTCTCTCTCTCTCTCTCTCAAAATAAATAAACTTAAAAAAAAGAAATATGATTTAAAAGAAAAACAGTTGCATGTCATGTGTAATCTTTGGGGAATGAATTCACAATTATTATATCAAAGATGCCAGTTGGAAATAATAAAAGATACAGGCCAAATCTTGTGGGTTCTTATGAGATCCGCTAACAATTTAAAAAAAAATCATGTTTTATATCTGCAGATATTTTATTGCCGAATACGCAATAACGTAATCAATGTTATATTGTTGAACATTTTGATTGCTTCCAGGTTTACCTATTAAAAAATATAATGCTTATTTCTTGAGGATAAAAACTCTAGTAGAGAAAGATGGGACTACTTCAAGGCTTTTGATTCATGTTGCCAGATTTCCCACTGGAGAAGTGGAACCAGTTTATATTCCTCTGGTGGTATAAAAGAATGCTCATTTCTCTGAATATTGTAAAAATGTTTACCAATTTGATAGGTGACAATGAGATCTCATTAGTTATTTTGCATTTGGATTTCTAGTGAATTTGAATATTTTAAATATGTTTATGGCCACTTCTTTTTTTTTTCTTTTTTTATGTTTTTAGATTTACATCCAAATTAGCATATAGTGAAACAATGATTTCAGCAGATTCCTTAGTGACCCTTACCCATTTAGTCATCCCCCCTCCCACAACCCTCCAGTAACCCTCAGTTTGTTCTCCATAGTTATGAGTCTGTTCTGTTTTGTCCCCTTCCCTGTTTTTTTATTATTTTTGTTTCCCTTTCCTTATGTTTATCTGTTTTGACTCTTAAAAGTCCTCATATGAGCGAAGTCATATTATTTTTGTCTTTCTCTGACTAATTTCACTTAGCATAACACCCTCAAGTTCCATCCATGTAGTTGCGAATGGCAAGATTTCATTCCTTTTGATTGCTGAGTAAATACTCCAATGTGTGTGTGTGTGTGTGTGTGTGTGTGTGTGTGTGTTGTGTGTGTATACCACATCTTCTTTATCCATCCATCCATCGATGGACATTTGGGCTCTTTCATACTTTGACTATTGTTGATAGTGCTGCTACAGACATTGGGGTGCATGTGTCTCTTCGAAATAGCACACCTGTATCCCTTAGATAAATGCCTAGTAGTGCAATTGCTGGGTCATAAGGTAGCTCTATTTTTAGTTTACTGAGGAACCTCCATACTGTTTTCCAGAGTCGCTGCACCAGGTTGCGTTCCCAAAGATCCGCTAAAAATTTTAAATTTTATACCAAAACAAATAGTCACTTAAAGATATTAAATGCCTATATATGATGATTCATGGGAGAAAAAGGTCTTAATTCTCATCGGCAGCGTTGGAGAGACAGAGGCACTTATTCACTTCAACAACATGACACATGAATGTTGGAAATTTTGCAAATAATGTATCCTCCAATTTGCTTATACCTTTTGACACATTTAGATATTGTTGTCATTCTTTAACTGCAGCTAGAAAACACTAATTTCTACTACTTTATCATCATACTGTATTCTCCTTTCTTGTATTATTTATTAATATAAAATTGGCAAAATTTCCACAGTTGCAAAGTTATTTACACTGGTTGGAAAGCATATCACTGGAAGTTGTAGTATAGGCTTCCGTCTATTGGCTAGTTTAGTTGACATTAGATATCAGTTATATATTAGTGCAATTGAGTAGTTGGAGTCAATTATAAGATTCAAGCTTTTGTATTAAGGCCTTAATGAATAATGCCACTAAATAAGAAGTGGGTGAACACACAATCAACACATTTAGGGTGAAACATTCTGAGTTCAGTTTTAGACATGGTAAATTTGAGATACCTGTAACTCATCTAAAAAAAACACTCTAGAAGGAGGGATATAGAAGTACATGGAGTTTGAAAAGAAGAGTTAAAAAGGAGTTATAGTTTTTGGAATTATCAGCATATTAAATCCATGGCAGTCATAATAATAGATAGAATCTCTTATCAAATCTATTAAAGAAAAGAAAAACAAACTGCTGCTGGCCGAGTAGATACAAAGAAGATTTAATAAGTATAAAAGCTGATCAATAAAAAATAACACAAAATTTAAATCTTTTAAAAGATAGGGAATCACAATCCAAGTAGTTTGGTCAATGAGTCAGATAAAAAAATAGAATTTTAAACTATTTTTATACATTTACTACATCATGATTTATAGACCATACAATTTATTTTATTTTTTTAAACATTTATTCATCTTTGAGAGACAGAGAGAGACAGAGCATGAGAGGGGAAGAGGCAGAGAGAGGGAGACTCAGAATCCAAAAGAGGCTTCAGGCTCCAAGCTTGGGCACAGAGCCCCACTTGGGGCTCGAACTCACCAACTGAGAGATCATGACCTGAGCCAAAGTCAGACGCTCAACTGACTGAGCTACCCAGGCACCCCAATAGACCATACAATTTAACCATTATAAATACAGAATTAAATGTTTTAAGTAAATTTATAGATTTGCAGAAATATAATGACAACCCAGCTTTAGAACATTTTCACTATTTCTGAAATATCTCTCAAATCCACATTTAATCTATCTTCAATTACACCTTCCCAGTACTAGGCAACCAATGATCCAAATACTGAATAAAAGTGTCTTTTCTAGACACACCATATAAAATGGACTCAGAATATTTTGTACTTCTCATCTAGCTTTTTCAACTAGAATGTTTTTTTTTTTTTTGAGGTTCCTCTATGCCATAACAATTATCAGTATTTTTTTTCCTTTACATTGCCAAATGGTGTTCCGTTGCATGGATTTACCACATTCTGTTTATTCATCAGCTGAATAATACCTGACACATCCTAAAGTAAATTTTAGCATCTGTTAGAACATAATTTTTAAGTCATAAATTTAAGAACATAAATTTTTAATTTTAATTGTTTAAGAACAAAATAATTGGCATTACCACCTCTCTGTCCCTAACGAGTCAAATCAGAGTATTTTAAGATTTTCTCTATTTTTAAAGAAACAATGGTTGACCTTCATATGTGGTTTTCAACTTGAGACATTACATGAATAAATACTATCTTTCTCTTCCCTTCTCTGAGTTGTTTTTTGCCCATAAATTGTGAAATCCACTAAATTCTTCCTTTACTCTATCTTGGACATTTGTCTCTTGCCGTTTGAAATGTACCTTACTAGCCTAAGAAGCAAACAATTGTTTTAGATATTGTTTCTAGTAGAAAAATACGTTGAGTTTTTGCTCAGAAAGAAATAATTCCTTCCATTTCTGGTAAAGAATATTCTACAGAGAGAAGTGCTTCCGACCTCAGAAATGTGTGTCTTATCTATACATTTTGATCCTATTTCATGGGAAAGAAATGCAGGCACTAGTGAGAAAATATTCCTTACTCTCTAGAAGGTGGCTATATTCCGTAAGGTAACAAAGGCAGCTATTTTAGTTATAAAATGCTCCTAATTCAAGCTACATAACTCATGGAACTTCTTCACAAGGAACGTTACATACACTGATCCTTCAGCCAAGAAAACACAATTTTAAATGCATGTCAAAGGAAAATAATATATATAAGTGTTTAAAAAGTCAATAATTATCAGTTATTTAAAAAAGTCAATAATTATCTGATATCAATATCATCAGAGCAAAAAGGCCGAAATAATTTAAAAGCAATTTTGTATTAACAAGTATTTCAATAGACAAAGAATATGAGTCAAGTATATCTATGCACAGAAGAAACATACATAAAAAAATTGAAAGTTAGAGGAAATTGGGAAAACACCTTAGATTGCAAATTTTAATGGACATGTCTTTGACAAACTGAATATGTAATAAATAAGCAAAACAGTCCTATACTTATATATTTATTTAATTTTTTGATAATTGTATAAATACTGTGCTCTAGCTACAAAAAATTCAATGAAACCTCACTACCAAAAATTCCGCTTATGGCCCCCAAATAAAATCTGTACTCCTTAAATTCCCTTATTTTAATAAAACAGTCAAAGCCATGTGTTTTTAAAAGCCCACAAAGATAAATAAGACAACTGGAATTTCAAAGGAAGAAAAATATTTTTTAGAATTTATGAAGTTAAAGTGGTACTTATAATAACAGTCGCAGCACATGTAGAAAACTGATGTATGAATAGATATGCATCAAAATGATTGCAGTTAAAGCTGCAATGACAACCACATTTATAACCTAAAAACATCTTGATTGTAAACTTAAAAACAAATTAAAGTAAATGTAAATTGTGGTAAAACACCAAAGCAAAAAAAAAATAACAAAAACAAAATTAAATGTTAAGATTAAAACACAGTTAATGAATTAGGAATCCAATCTCAGACTCTGTTTATTACTTAATAAATTTAAATTTTGATTCTCTGGGGAATAAAATCAACAATAACAAAGAGCTATAAAATTTTCAAAGTGAAAGAAACGATCAACAAAACGAAAAGGGAACCCACAGGATGGGAAAAGATAATTGCAAACAATATGTCTAATAAGGGGTTAATACTCCAAATATATAAAGAACTCATCTAACTTCATACCAAAAACACAAATAATACGATTAAAAATGGGCAGAGGACCTGAATAGACATTTTTTCATAGAAGACGTACAGATAACCAACAGACACATGAAAAGATGCCCAGCATCACTAATTATCAGGGAAATACGAATCAAAATCTCAATGAGCTGTCGCCTTACACTTGTCAGAATGACTAGACTCAAGAGAACAAGAAATAACAAGTATTGCTGAGAATGTAAAGAATTCGTGCACTGCTGGTGGAAATGTAAGCTGGTGGATCCACTATGGAAAACAGAATGGAGATCCCTCAAAAAATTTAAAAAAATAGAAATTCCATACAACGCAGTAGTTCCACTTCTGGCTATTTACCCAAAGAGAATGAAAACACTAATTCAAAAAGATATACGCAAACCTAAGGTTATTGCAGGATTATTTACAATAGCCAAGAAATGGGAGCAACCTAAGAGTCCAATGACAGATGTATAAATAAGTGGGATATATATACAATGGACTATCAGTCAGTCATAAAAGGATGAGATCTTAACATTTGGGACAATATGGATGGATCTAGAGGGTATTATGCTAAGTGAAACAAGCCAGACAAAAGCAAATACCATATGATTTCACTTACATGTGGAATCTATAAAATGAAGAAACAAAACAAACAAAATAGAAAAATAGACTTAAATGAACTGGTAGTTGCCAGAGGGGAAAGGAGGTTGGGGGGGGGGGGCACTGGGGAAGAGGATTAAGAGGTACAAATTTCCAATTATAAAATAAATTAATCATAGGATGAAAGGTACATTGTGGGGAATATAGTCAATAACATTATAATAACTGGAGACAAACAGTACCTATGTTTAGCATGGTGAGCATTTCATATGTATATAAGTGTCAAATAACTATATAACTAATATAACATTGTCAATTATACGTCAACAAAAATTATAAAACTAAAAAAAGTCATTAGACCAATAACTATGGAAGATTTATAAAGAAACATTCAATGTAATCAGAAGTTCATTTTTATACTGCGTTCTATTTATTGAAGTTAAAATGCTTCTGATATATTCTTTATTTTAAAAAAACATAAAAGAATAAAGGGGCCTAAAATACATTATATAGTAATAGCCTGGCTTTCTATGTTTGGCTGAAAAAAAAACTATAAACGTGTTTCAAAAGTTAACATTAACATAAAATGAAAAAATAATACATCAATTAATGATTATTATTGGTGGACTATTAATGCCCATCATGGTCAAATAGAGTTTAGTACAGAAACAGGAGAATTTACAATCATAAAATCTTTTAATGCGATTTATCATATCACCTGCTCATAAGAGAATTAAAATGAATTTCATAGCATTCTAATATGAATTGCTTCCATTTATATATGTGTTAACCTTTCCTTTGGAAATATATTTTATATATTTTCCAAATCCTAATACATAATTAAGCTATTTCCAACAGAAATACTTTTTATAGGAATTGATTCTAAATAAGTAAATGCATTCTAAAAGCTGGCCATCAATTCATAATTAAGGAAAGCAAATATTGAACAAATGACCTAAAATGAAAAATAACATCTTATTTTGGTATATCTGCTTGCAATCAAATTATATACAGTCACTAAGAGCTATAACCATATTGTAAAAGAAGATTCAATGACTAAGAAATATGTTAAGTTTATACAGCATAGAGATAGAAGCAGATTAGTCATCTGTAGATGATGCTGTGTTTGCAAAACAAGTTAAAAAGTGATGAATTGCCTGCTGTGCACAAGTAGATGGGCAGAACAGAATGACCAACAAATATCAGGTTAGTGGTATTTCCCCCCAAGGTTTGATTAGACAATTTTATTTACTTATATGCTTTCAAAAGATCATATACACTCTAAGTTAGACATAATTTAAATGGTTATTTTGAATACTTTGATAATCAAGGTAAGGATATCAACATAGTTACAAGAACAATACAAGATGGCAGACCGAAATTCAAAATGGACAGCCACATTACACTATTAGCATCATTGATTCCTTTCTTCCTCTAAAACGTAATTTTTAGTTTCTACAAAGCCGGATATATGTTACTTTATTATCACCCTCCATCGCCTTTTCCTCCCAACTACACTTCCAGAACTACAAAACCTCACAACCTGGCATGAAGAAAAGCTACATAGGTAATAACAAAGCTAAACACTAACTGTTAAGTTTTTCCAAAGCTTTGCTGTGTTTAGCAATGTGTAGAATTTGTAGATTAGACAGAATTCTGACAACAGAAGTCTGTATTCCAATATTGATATTAAAATTTGTTATATGATTCTAGTGTTTTGCATGCTATGCCTCAAATTTGCAATTGGACGATTCTCCCTTCTGGAATATTCACACTGTGACTGAGAAATTGGCATGCTTTCAGTTCCTCAGAATAAAGTTGCATGTTTGACATGTTATAATTGTCCTTCATTTCTTCTTTAATTTTAAATGCCTCATTTTAGAAATAGGCTAGCTGTAAAATAGACTATTGTTTGTATAATAACTGCCAGTATTTAATTCTCCTCATTTTATTTCTCTCAGGATTAAATTCTCATAGTCCTTGTCACAGTTTAAATCCAAATTAAACACTTTTATTTGAGTTGGTGTTTTCCTAATTTGTTCTGATCTGTAAAGCACTTTAAAGTATGAGCAAGAGGTGTGTCATATAAATGCAAATGATTGAAAGAGAGATTGTTACAGATTAGTCAGTGTACCAGAAGTCAACAGAATTATTAACATGAATTATGTTACAAACAAAAGAAATGTTTCATGGAAAATTATAAAAAAGAAAATATCTCAAACCTTTTCTAATTTGAAATATTATTGTCACTAAAACATTTACCAAAGTGTGTATTTGAAAAACAGCAACAACAAAAATTATGAAGAAAGGCCAAGTTTCAGAAAATTTAGTGGATATTCAACTTAAGTGTCTTGTTTTGAATATGAAATCACAGAGCAGCAAAAATCTTGAATCTAGCTACCACGCTATTTACCAGCATAATTAGATTTTAAACCTGGTCATTCCAGTCTCCAATTCAATCTTGTCTAGACAAAACATATCTTAATTTAAACAGAATGAGAGATAAAATGATAGAAATACTAGTTTGTGATGTATTTTTTAAAAACACAGATATTATTAAGCATACTATGAAAAGGGATGCTGAGATTTTTATAACTTTATAAAGCTATGTGTTACAATGAAATGTTCTTGTATGTATTTGTACGTATGCTCACACACAATACACACACATATATCTCTTGGATTTTTATAGGATGGAACTGAGTTCAAAGGAAACAAGGGTTTGAAATGTTGATAGTCAACATTTTCATTAAAAAAAGCAGGGGTCACAAATTGTTTCCTTACTGAAATCTTCTAGGATCGGAGCATTTAAATGTTTGGAATAGGTTGATAATCTTAAAAGGACTCTGACTAGCCTAAGGTCAAATGAAAATATATCTAATATAAATGTATCCATAGTACTTAATTAGAAAATAATACAAGTATACTGTCCCTTGATTAGCCTGTAGTATGTTCATTGCTAATGCTAGACTACAAAATGTTTTCTCCTTTGGAGAAAATATTTACTAATGCAAAGTAATGCTGTGCTAAAAGAAAAATTTGATTTTTGGAATGTTTGTGTGTGGGCAAAAATACGCAACATTGTGCTTCTCAATACAGTGAGGGTTAGTCCAGATTTTTCTCAACTAAAGGATTCTTGTTCAATGAGCCCTCCTTCACTGCCTATTTATTTCTACTAATGTCTTTATTTTTTAGTGGTTTAAGAGTGCTGAAATATAACTTAATTGCAATATTGATTTCCACTGATTTTGGACAAACTACTACTCTGTTTTATTTTTTAGTGTTTATTTAATTTTGAGAGAAAGAAAGAGAGACAGAATGTGAGCAGGGGAGGGACAGAGAGAGAGAGGGAGACACAGAATCTGAAGCAGGATCCAGGCTCTGAGCTGTCAGCACAGAGCTCTATGCGGGACTCAAACCCACAGATCAGGAGATCATGACCTGAAATGAAGTCGGTAGCTTAACCAACTGGGCCACCCAGGCACCCCATCACTACTCTGTTTTAGGAAATTAGATGGGCTCAGCAGGCTTTTCCTGACACTTTTCTCAACCAGGCATATTAGATTAGATTAGAAAATATATATAAGTAAGTTACTAAGGCATTTAACTTCTCTAATACAATTATATTGCGATTATGTTTAAAGGTTTTTTTCTACAGTATTATTAAACATAGTATGATACAGTAGGCTTCCTTTATTATTCTAATAATGTTTTCCCATCCCTTGGACTAAAAAGTGGCATGGCAGCAGAGATGTTCATCATATCTGGAGGACAACATGACAAAGCAGCATTCTACCACCAAATTCAACAAAGTGTAGCAAAAGGGAAGAGATGAAAATATAAGTGAGAATGCTAAATAGGTTTCTGCTGAAGTGTGTTCAATTGCAGAATGGCATCCCATGGGAAGTAACAGAAGTTCTCTAACCCACATCATTTAAAATCTCTCTTAGATAGAATATTTAAGAATATATTGCCTGGAACAATCTCATATTGGAACTGAGAGAGACAAGATGACCTAGAAATCTTTTCCTTCCCTAGCTAATATTTTATGATTCTGTACATAGAAAAAATATATTAAAGTCTAAAGTGCAGTTTTAGACAGCAGTGATTGTTTGTATAGTTTTATAATTGTGTACAGAAATGTCAGGTGGTGGTCTATAGACAGAAATATTGCAGAAAAGTACCCTGAAATTTACAAATGGATTATGGCAATGTACCATTGCATGTACCAGCGCAAGTTTCTCTTAAACCAAAACATGGTTTATATTCATGCAACCTAAAGTGGTCCTCTAAAGAGAAGTTACTGAAATTCATAATTAATGTTTTGTGTTAAGTGTACTGAACTTATAAAATATGCTGATTTCTACTGAAAATCTAGCCCATTGAATAAAAACAAAGTAAACTGTAGTTTCTTGTATTGACACATGTCTTCCAAAAATAATATTTGCAAACAAATCTTTAAGCGGAAAAAAAGTGTTTTAGCAATTCTAAATTATGTATACTTTTGGAAATTAAGATTATAATGTCATTTTAAATATAGTCAAATCTAAAAAGACTGTAAAACCCTCTATGGGATTGTTCTTAGAAACCCCATTATATGATCACAGCTTGACAAAATCTAAAATATATATATAGATATATAGATATATACATAGACATATACATATATATAAATTATATAAAATGAAGATATATATTAAGGTTATAAATGTTTATTTATTTTTGAGAGTGAAAGAGAGACAGTGTGAGTGGGGAAGGGGCAGAGAGAAAAGGAGACACAGAATCTGAAGCAGGCTCCAGTTTCTGAATGGTCAGCACAGAGCCTAACGCAGGGCTCAAACTCTGGAACAGTGAGATCATGACCTGAGCCAAAGTCAGACACTTCAACCAACTGAGCCACCCAGGCACCCCAAAGATATATAATATATATCAAGATGTGAGTGAGAAACCTTACCTTAAAAATGACATTCTTTTTAAATAGTACATTTTAGATGCAGTGCAAACATTATTTTCATATAATATTACCTTTATCTTAAAAAAAAACCTAGCATTAAAAAGGTGACAAGGTAGGAATGGTGGACATGTTATAGATAAAAAGAAGACTAAGGGACATATAATTCAATGTAGGTGAATCTCATTCACTTATTCAAATGTAAAATAAAAAATATTTTCAGATAAGCAGTGAAATTTAAACAGAAACCAGACATTGGGCATTAGAAAATTCGTTATCAATAAATGGCATAATATCTGTGATTACCTCTAAATAACTTGTGGGTAGGCAATAGCAGGCATATACATGAACCTATTTTAAAGTTGGTGTCATTGTTGAAGTTGGAGGATGGACTCAAAGGAGTTCATGATGCTATTCTCTCTACATTTGCATATATGCTTAGAAAATTCCATAAAGCTTCCATAAAATCTATGTAAAGCTTCTGTATTCATTTACAGTGTTTGTTGCTGCGTTTTTCTATGTTTACTGTATTGATACTTGAATTAATATAGCACCAGTACGAACTGCTTTTCCTTCTTTTGCAATATGAAAATAATATTAAAAAGCACAAAAAATATGTTTATTATCTCTATAGAAGTGACTTCTTTTCTGGAGTTTCTGCATAAGAGATGTATTAGACATTTTAAAATTCTGTTGTCTTCCTTGGATTTTATCATCATTAATTGTGGATAGCATTCACAGAGGCGTATTTGTGCATATTCAGTTAAGAATGGCTTTTAGGACTTTTAAATCATTTAACAAATTTCTATGGTTATTTCTAAATGTTTCACACAAGCCAATTCCAGGTCCTCTGATATATAGTTAGTCAAATTGCGCTGATACTGTAAAAGCTCGCAAGGAAAGTAGGTTCACAATCTTAGGCACATACTCAAAACTTTAGGCCTTGAATTTGTGGAAGTCACTTGACAGAAATATTAATGTTATTTAGTCACTCTCGGAGAGGCTCTGAATAGCATTTTTGTTTAAAGATGTACCTTCCTCCACCTTAAAAAAGAATTCCTCCCAATAAAAACTCCTCAAAGTTAAACCTGCAGATACATATCAAATTCTTTTCTTTTTGAAGTTAAAGTATATATTGCAAAATGAAATAGTCTGTAAACTCATTTTACAGAAGGCATTGGATAACTTTTCTAAACAGATTCTGATAGAATTATTGTTCATCGCACTTAGGTTCTATGTGTTTTGTAAGAAGAAATATTTCAGCAAACTTTGGTAAGTCAAATGGCATACTCAATAAGACTTTATTAACGTCTACTGGGGCCTACAATGAAAATCTTAAATATCTTCAAATTCTGAAATTTCTTAAAATTCTTACACTGAAAAATAAACCTATGACTGATAGTATCTCTAATATGTTAAATATTTATCAACAAGTTTAAATACATATATGGACATATTTTCTCTCAAGGATAATTAGGAATAAAGGCATGGCTTAATGTGAAATATTGAAAGTTGTGAAAAATAATGCCATTGAAACTAAATCACAAATTTATACAGAGAGAGCATAAGGAAAGGAAACACATTCTTATACAATTCAAGAAAGCACTTCTGAAAGAAAGGAGATAGATTTGCTTAGGTCATTTATTTTCAAAACTTAATCAACTTCACAATTCAGTGAGTGGTCCACATAATATTTCTAATTCTCTTTCAGTTCCTTAGGGGCAGATAAGTAAAATCTTAAAGTTCCCATGCCCACTGTAATGATCCACCTGTGGTATAAAATACTGTCTATTAATAATTTTAGTACCTTGTCAAGTTCACTGAAAATGATGAAATATGGATATTGAATTTAATATGATACTAAATTTAATGTAACAGAAATCATTTCTAGAAAATATAGAACAGTATGTTTAAAATTCTTTTAAAATCCTGACTTATTGGAGACAAGAGAAAAGATATTTTGTGTTTCTGCATAGTTAAGTTTTCCCAAGTAAATTTTACTGAAACTTGTCACCTGCTCTAAAATTTTAAAAAGCCTAAAAGTTAAATTATGACTAATTAGCTAGTGAGATAAACATCCCTAGAGTTATTTTTACATTTCAACAGTAGATAAATCACCCTGTCTCTGCAGCTATCTCTAGATTATAAATTCGCTGATACTAATATCATCTTTTATTTACATGCCAAAGGATTAGAGTAAAAACCCCAAATCCTTCCCATTATCTTTCTGAAAAAAAATTATCTCAGAGAGGGAAGAGAGACAACTGACTCTCTCTCGTACATAACTGTCCACATTTACTTTTTTTGAGATTCCTCCTTTACATCAGACTCTACCATTTATAAGATGATATCTAGTTCTCCATGTTTCACCCCAGGGTGAATAATTGGGGCAAAGAGGAGAAGCATGCTTATTATTTTCTGTATGTAATTAATTTGCATTTCTTCATATACCTTCTGTTGACATTCAGGATAATATGAATACATATAGAGATTAACAACTATACACTTGTATTGTAGAAATGTGCAGGGGGCTAACAAAACAAATGTAGACCTTCTTAAATACAGTCATCCTATACCACCCAGGAATTCCACAAGTCAATAATTCAAAACTCAGGAGGAGAATGTTTTTTTTAATGTTTTGAGCTATTTATAGATTTCACAGAAAGTTGTGTCTCATAAACACTCCCTACAGCTTAACTCAATGTTAACATCTTGTAGAACTATTGCGCAGTGTGAAAAACCAGGAAATAGACACTGGTGCAAACTATAGACATTATTCAGATTTCATTGATTATACATGCACGTATTTTCGTGGGTGTGGCTCTATACAATTCTATTACAAGTGAGGGACATAGTCGTGTATAACCAAAATCAAGTAACCGTAATAACCCAAATCAAATTGCTTACCCCACCTTGATCCCAAGATTCCAACACACCAGCCTCATAGAACCATGTCCTTTCTTCACCTTAAACTCCTAACCACCACTAAGTTTTTCATCTTTATCATGACGGTATATATATTCACAAATATAATATAAATGTAATCATGAGAAATGTTTCCTTTTAGCTTTTTTCCTTTCAGCATGATTTGCTTGAAGTTCAAACAAGTTATTGTGTGCATCAAGTTTATTTGTTTGTATTGCTGATTAGTGTCCCACGGTATTGGATGTGCCACAGATTACCTATTCACTGTTGAAGATTTGGGTTGTGTCCATGTTTGGCTCTTTTTAATAAAACTGTCATGAACCTTTATTTACAAATTTTAATATGAAAATATTTTTATTCCTCTAGGACCAAAAAAGTCCATTTTATTTTTAGTTTTAAAGGACACTGCCAAACTATTTTCCTGAGTGGCCGTACACTTTCACATTCCCACCAACAATGTGTGAGGGACCCAGTTCCCCTGTAGCCTCATCAGCATTTGGTGGGATCACTAATTGTATATTTAGCCTTTCTGATAGGAGTGTAGTGATATTTCCTAGTAATTCTAATGTGCATTTCTCGTATGGCTAATGACATTGACCTTTTTTTTTTTCTTAATTTTGTCGTGGGTATATCCTCTCTGTAAAATGACTGCTTACTCCCTTTGACCATTTATTAATTGTATTCTTTTTACTGTCAAATATTGAGGGTTCTTTATATATTATAAATGCAAATTCTTTGTCATATATATAATTTGCAAATGTTTTCTTCCACTTTTAAAATTTATCTGTGCATCCCCTTAACAGGATCTTTCACAGAGAAAATATTAATTTGGTGAGGTCAAATTTATAATTCTTTCATGTATTGGATTTTTGGTGTCAAGTATGAGAAATATCTTCCTAATTCTAATTACCAAGTATCTTATTTTTCCTAGAAGTGTTATAGTTTTGTGTTTTACATTTAAATCCTTGGTCCAATTTAAGTTAAAATTTGTATACAGTGTGAGGTTAAAATTTATTCATTTGCATATGAATGTCCAACTGACCCAGCATGACTTGTTGAAAAAGCTAACCCTCTTCAATATATCTGCTTTTGCTCCTTTGTCAAAAACTAAATGCATATATTTTATGTGAGTCTACTTCTGGAATCTTAAGATATTTTTAATGCAGATATCTCCAAGCATTAAATCACACAGAAAAGAAGAAATAAAAGGCACATAATAAACTTACACTTAAGCAGAGAGAAAAGGACAAACCAGCCTCTCCAAGATGAGGCTTTCTGTCCCAACTCTAGTTTTTGAGATTGATATATAATTGGGGATTATCAGATCCATGCAATATGACTAACTCAGTCAAAATTCATTGTTAATCAAGGAAATATCCACACACATGATCTCTATTTCCATCATGAAGATGATGGTGAAGTCCTGCCCTATATCTGTACCAAGCTGGGAATACATTCCTAATTTCTCCTGGCTATTTTTCAACTGAGCACCCCAAAGGCAACTCAGTTTTATTAACAGTTTAATTGTGAACTTGTGATCTCTTCAAGACAGAAATGAAACACATTCTTTTTACTGCTTTCATGATTTTAATTAATAGCACTTATTCATTCAGGTACCTAATACAAGATCAAATGTGACTCTAGTTTTTATTCTGATTTCAAGCTTCCAACAGATTACCAAATCTTGCTAATTGAGTATCCCAAATATCACTTAACTCATATCCACCATTTCCATCTTCTTGAGCTACCGCTTTAACTTATGTTTTTAATATTTCTTCCTGGGACTATTGCATAGTATCACCTTAACATTCTAAAACAATGACCATGTCACTATTTGCTGAATTCTGATTTCCTCAATGTTTTTGGCCTAAAAACACATGGCCTAAAAGTAAAACCCATAACTAAGGTGTTAAGCCTTCTTTTATAATCTGTAAAATGAAGGTTAATTTACCAGTTTTAAAGTTAGTTCAAGTATAAAATTAAGTAACAATTGACATAAGCCACTTAGTCCAGTGACTGACATATAACCGCGCAACAAATAATAGCTATGTTCAATATCAATAGTAAGTTATGCAAAACCCTTGATATTTGGGACCTAGTCTATATTTTCAAAATACTCTTTATCAAACTTCCATATGTTGCTTAAACTCCAAACACGATGTATCTCAGTTGTTCTGGGATTGAAAGAAACGAACTCCTACTCATTCTTCAGGATTGTGATCAAGCATCACACAGTTGATAAATCATTTCCTTTATTCTCTGGAAGGTTAGGCATTTTATCTTCCTTTCCCAAAGTAATATATAATATAGTGTGTATCAAAATGTTATATAGGGGCGCCTGGGTGGCTCAGTCGGTTAAGCTTCTGACTTTGGCTCAGGTCATGATCTCACGGTTTGTGAGTTCGAGCCCCACGTCAGGCTGAGCCTGCTTTGGATTCTGTGTCTCACTCTCTCTCTGCCCCTTCCCCACTTGTGCTCTCTCTCTCTCTCTCTCTCTCTCTCTCTCTCTCTGCCTCTCTCTCTCTCTTTCAAAAATAAATGCATGTAAAAAAAATGTTACATATTTCAATTTTTTAATAATTAATTTCCTTCAGTAAACTTAGTTTCTAAAGCTCTGGTACCTGAGCTATTGTACATTTTCTATGCTTAAATATCTAATTGAGTCGATGGAAAACTTGATAATTAAATATCACTAAATAAGACCTAGGAGATTAAAATATACACTAAGATACTTATTTGAAAATTAGAAATAATGACCTTTCAAAATCTGTTAGAATATTTTCTAATATTTTCCTCACATTTTATTATACCCTCTTTATAGTAACTATTATAAACAAATCGTTGTTGCATTTTCATTTATATGCTTATATGCATTCATATATCCTGACAAAGCTCTCCCTGACAGTTTTCCTAAAGAGAAATATACTATACAATAATCTTCAACTTTGTTTTTGATAAGTTATGGCTATATCTACAAGTTTGGCGATCTGGTGCCTGAGCTATTGTACGTCTAAAAGCAAACAATAACATAAACCTAACAGTATCTTAATTGTACACCACACACACATATACAATTTCGCATAAGTGACATCATATGATATATGTAGGAGGTTTATTTTCCTTTTTTTCCTCTTTCATTATCCTCCTCCTGTATTGTATATACCTACACTAAATAATACCCTTAAGGCTGATGTATTTCTACATGAACATACACATATACAGAATGATAAAACATACATCTTTGTTTTACTTGCTTTTAGAAATATGTTTATACTACAGAAACTAATCTGATTTTTTACACTATTCTGGAAATACTTAATGCATTTGATATAGTTTTAATTGCTTATTTGTAGTGCTTCTATAAGTAAGCAAAATGAACTAATTATGCACTTATTGGTCTTAATTCACAATGTTGCCTTTTTTTTTGTGGCCATTGTAAACAGTGTTTCAGTACACATGAATATCCATTAATGCTTCTATTTAAGTTTTTAAATCATAGGAAGAATGTTGGGGCACCCGGGTGACTCAGTGAGTTAAGCGTCTGACTTCAGCTCAGGTCATCTCACAGTTTGTGAGTTCGAGCCCCACGTCAGGCTATGTTCTGAAAGCTCAGAACCTGGAGCCTGCTTCAGATTCTGTGTCTCTGTCTCTCTGTCCCTCCCCCGCTCACACTCAGAGAGAGTCTCTCTCTCTCTCACAAATAAACATTAAAAAAATTAAAAATCATAGGAACAATGTTATGAATAAAAGAGTACATGCATCTCTAAATTTTGATATTGTGCTACAATCTGCATTGTCCCAAGTAATGAATAACAGTACCCTACATTTTTGCCTTTGAAGGCATGATGGTGGTAAAATAATATAGCACCTTAACCTAAATTTTAATTTCTCTACTTTGCAAAATCCAGTTAACAGAGATTTTTAACAATTTTGCTTTTTTGCTCAGTTTTATTTGCTTTCATAAATTATCAATGCTTATCATTCATCCATTTTTTTCAATTGAATGGTGTAATAGATTTGTCATGTCACTTTGGCTAGGTTTAGCCTTATATTCCAGAATTGTAACTTTTGTATGTTTCTGTTTAAGGTAGAATCTCAAATGAGGCTGTTGGAAGATTTTGAGACTCAAAAGAAAGGAACAACCACTTGTTAGCTCATACCCAGTGTTGCTGATTTGCTGATTCACCTTCTTGTTTAAAGCAACAGCTGAACTTGAAACTGTTCCATTATATCTTGAAGATGATAGATGATGATGATGACGACGATGATGATAGATAGATCTTTATATATGCATATATATCCCCCCTTACATGCATACATATATATACATATGACAGAGAAAGAGAGAGAAAGAGTTGGTTTATGCTATTGCAGACACCAAATCTTCTGAGTAGGTTGGGGACCCAGGAAAAACAGGATGCTGTAGTTTAAATTGGAACGTAGTGTGTGCTGACAGAATCACCTCTTCAGAGGAAGAAGTCAGTGTTTTTCTACTTTAACATTCAAATGATTTGATCAAGACCACTCCCATCACGGAGTGTAATCTGCTTTATACAAAGTCTACTGATTTAACTCTTTTTTCTGTATAAAAAAAATACTTTTCAGAAATATCTAGATGATGTTTGGCCAAATATCTGAGTACAGTGGAAAGCCAGATTAACCATCACAAACTGAATATAGGATTCTATCTGCCAAAGACCTAGAACCTGATACTTAGTACTGTCAAAACGTTCTATGAAACTAAACACAGATATTATACAGTTAGCTCATTTTGGAGTCCAAACTGTTAGTCTTCCACCAAAATATCCAGGGACCTGGATGTATCTGGGCACATGACCACTTGGAATAAACACTGTATTTCCAAGACTCGCTTGGAAATAATTGTAGTCATAAGCCAACTGGCTGTCTTTTCCAAGAAATGTCTTTAATAGGAATGGGTGTATTCTTCGGCATTCTTTTATCTAAACTGAGTATGGAGTAAATTAACATGCTAAGCATAGCAGACCAGGTAGATTGTGGCAAACTGTCTTTCTATTATATAAGTCCTAGACTGTTTTCAGATTCAATTTGCTTGAAGAAGAAAGATGTTTCTATGTTAAGTCACTGTTATACTGGGATCTTTATTACTCCAAGGTAAATGTAACCTTAAATGACACATTTGTTTTAGATAAACTCTGTTGTCCAATCCTAATCTGCCTTTCCACACATCTATATGAATCTTCTGACTTACACAAAATAGCCTACTAACTCATTATCTAAAAAACTCTTTTTCAATGATGTTTTATCCAAACTACCAATTTCCTGGCATGACCTTCCAATTAATCATAAACATATTTCTTTTCCATTAATTAATAAAAAAATTTAAAGATGCATTTAAAAATCAACCCACCATCTATCTGATATATTGACACATCGTGGGACATTTCAAGAAATGTTTTAATTATTTAGACAAAATATCAAATAACTCAAGACCTTTATCATTTTTAAAATAGGATTTTTTTCTAACTCTGTTCAATCATAACTTTTTAAAAGCCCAAAGTAGTAAAGTTAAAGTCATCATATGCTTTTGCTCTACTAATGTTAAAGAACTGTTTTAAATCAGTGTTTTGTTGACACTGGAGTAATCTATCTATTCAATCATTTATTCATTTTCCAACTATTTATTCTGTGAAAAACTTAGAATCTACTACACACCAGATCCTGTACTAAGCACCAAAAATAAAATTATGTTTTTCAGTGTCTGCTTTCAAGTTTTTGGTAATCTTCAAAGGCAAAAAATATTTATTATACCATGTATCAGATACTTGAAAGAGATAAGCATAGGATATGAGTGTTGCTAAATTAAGTTTGGTTTTAATAATTCTCACTGTTGGTGCCCTCCCATAAGAAGTATAAGAACTGATGTTGTAATTGTTGATTTATCAATGCTTGGAGTTTTTCACCTTTAGAATTGCTCAGAAATGAAGAGAAGAATCGAGAGTCATTTGGACATAGACTACTGGACACATCCTTAATGTGGGTCCACAGGGACTTTCTGAATTCTCTGGTCATTACAAGACTAGCACCAGTCCCTCAGAAAACTTGGCAGTCACTTTTCCCCCTTAAACAACAGTTTTATGGTAATAATAAACTCCTAGGGGTGTAGAAAGGGTCAGTTGTTTGGATTCATAAAAATAGACCTCTCAGAGTGCAGCTGTTAATATTACTTTCTTTTTTTCTCTCTTTTCTCTCTTTCTCTTTCTTTCTTTTCTCTTTCTCTTGCCTGTAACCAGGGGGAAGCAACATAGACAAGATTTGTCAATATACTCCAGGAGAAAATATCATAGACGTGTCCCACTTTTTGCCAGTACCCTCACTAGCTTTATTGATATTTCATGTTGATAAAAACAAATGGGGTGAGGATGAGACTTGATCTGTTTTTTTTAAGTCTTATCGAAGGAAATAGAACACAGCAGTAGCTGGTAAAAGTGCTAAATAGCTGAAAATAATCCTAAGATGTTCTAAAACCTTTGAAAACACACTTTTGCTGTTATCATGGTGTTATGGATGGTAAAGAACGTTATATAAATGTAAATCTTTTCCCCCATTTATTTAGGAAATGTAAGATGATTAACTTACTCAAGTAAAGACTTTTCGTGATGTTAATATAAATAGCTGTTGTCTTGGAGATATGTACGAATTACTGAGTAGAGATATTCTTGACTTATGATGGACTTATGTCCCAATAACACCTTCACAAGTTGAAAATATCATTAAGTCAAAAATGGATTGAATACACTTAATCTGCTGAACACCACAGTTTAGCCTAATCTACTTGAAATGTGCTCAGACACTTAAATTAGCTTACAGTTGGGCAATATCATCTAAGTGATAGAATTTATTTTACTAACTCATAATTCCAATTAGCAATTAAGTATGAATGTTTGCAAATTTGTAAATAAAACTCTATAATTTTAACTTCAAACATAAAATTTTATACGTGTCTTTGATCCAAATAAAATAATTAGTTAAGAACGCCTACTTAGCTAATTCAGATAGTTGGTAAATTGACAATACTTCTGAGTGTTTTGCTACCTACTTCCTTGGGGCTTAGAATATTCAGCACCAGAAGCATTCCTGACAGGTAAAGAAGTCTAATTAGAATTTTTCCGAAAGACTTGACCAACTTATATGCTAGAGATTTAAATGTCCTTGAGCAGCATCACAGAACATGGTCAGCTTCAAAAAGGGAGAATAGTTTTGTCTAAGCTTCCACATACTTTCCTTATTCACTAAAATTCCCAAAGAATATCGGCTAAGGCATTCCACATTGAAAAAACAATGCCCTTCCTCTCCCAACAGACTTAGTGAGTAGTGCATTTTTCTTTCCAGTCCCCAGATGATTATGAAGTAAACAATCTTACAAAGTCCTTGACTTGTTCTTCATGAGCCGCTATTGCCAGTGAGTAGACACCCTTCCAGTGTCCCCATTTGTTTTCCTCTCCTCCATCCAAGGGGCCTGGCCTAACATAAGAATGCTAATGGCAACTTTTTTATTCAGGAGAAAGGAGTTTTGCCAGATTAAACAAGATCATCCAAAAAATCTAAATGATAATACTGTGATGGTATTATTTTGAGACTGGATGCTTCCTTTCTTATCTTTACTTTTTCAGGTAGAAGTAAAGATATTGATGGCTGTTACTCTTTTTGAGGATGACTTCTTGTAATCTCCCATTAGTAAAAAAAAAAAAAAAAACAGAACTGGCAGTGGATTTAGTCATGCTTTGCAAACAAAAACACCTTCAGGACTTAGTAAGGTCAGTGGTTCTCAAAGTTCAGTCTCCAGGTGAGTTGAGTCAGAGAACTTTTTAGAAGAGTAAATTATCTGTCTTACCTTCACCAACATCCTCCTCCTTCCCCTCACTTATTTAATGATAAGAAAATCTGAATATGGGTCCCAACAATATGTGGTTTGACAACTATTCCCAGGGCTACTAATGTATACTCAAGATAGAGAACCACTGAGTTGTGGTTCTAGTAAACTGGAAAACTCACATAATTAACATGGTGTGAAGACTGTAATAAACTAGAGAATGTATATCCTGCTATATATATATATATATATATATATATATATATATATATATATAAATTTATATTTATATATTTATATTTATAATATATATAAAGCAGGATATATATATATATATATATATATATTGCCTGCTAGATGACCATTTTTAAGGCTTTTAAACATATTGTATGCAGTTCTACTTACAGACTTGTTCCCAGTGATAATTATGTCACATTTTCTTATTTTGCAGTTTTAATTTTACATTATTTGAGCTATGTGGTTCAGGTCTAACTTTGTCAATTAGCAATTTTTACAAAGTGTTATGTAATAGGATATAAAATTCTTATTCAGGAATGAGAAAGTCATCATTTTGGTATAATATTTAAATAACAATGTAATAAAATATTTTAAAAAATCAATTATGATAGTAAAACACTAACGACTCAATAGTTGTTGGGTTGTTCTTCTGGAATTTAACCTTCTGAAAGATTTCTTTTTACTTCAATTGTTCATCTTAAATTTTATATATTCAATTTTAACAGGATTTTAATTTCTATAATAAAGTAGTTACTTTAACATTATAGGAAATAGAAACTCGAGTTTTCTTTTATTCCTACTACTTTTTTAAAAATTTTAATTCTAGTAGCTAACATACAGTGTCATATTATTTTCAAGTTTACATTAAAGTGATTCAACAATTCTATATATTACTCAGTTCTCATCATGATAAGTACTCTCATTAATCCCTTCATCTGTTTCACCCATCCCCCATCCACCTCTCCTCTAGTAACTATCAGTTTATTCTCTACAGTTAAGAGTCTGTTTTTTAGTTTGTCTCTTTTTTCTTTGTTTTGTGCCTTAAATCCCACATGCAAGAGAAATTAAATGGTATTTGTCTTTCTCTGACATGTTTCACTTATCCTTATACCCTCTAGATCCATTCATGTTGTTGCAAATAGAAAGATTTATTTTTTTTAATTTTTTAACGTTTATTTATGAGAGAGAGAGAGACAGACAGACAGAGAGAGCATGAGCAGGGGAGGGGCAGAGAGACAGAGAGGGAGACACAGAATCCGAAGCAGGCTCCAGGCTCTGAGCTGTCAGCATAGAGCCCCAGCGATGCAGGACTTGAACTCAGGAACCACAAGATCATGACCTGAGCCAAAGTCGGACGCCCAACCGAGTCATTCAGGCACCCCTTCATTCATTTTTATGGCTGAATAATATTCCATTGTATGTACATACTACTTCTTTATTCATCTATCGGTGGACACTTGGATTGCTTACATTTATTGGCTATTGTTATAATGTTTAATAAATATAGATGTGTATATAGCTTTTCAAAATAGTGCTTTTGTTTTCTTTGGGTAAATAGCCAGTACTGGAATTACTGGATCATATGGTAATTCTATTTTTAATTTTTTGAGGAACCTTCATACTGTTTTCTCTTTCTGCTGCTTCATTATTGCTGTATAGAAATGCAACAGATTTCTGCATGTTGATTCTGTATCCTGCAACTTTACTGAATTTGTGTGTAAGTGCTAGCTACTTTTGGTGGAGCTTTTGGGTTTTCTACATGTAGTATCATGTCATCTGCAAATAGTGAAAGTTTGACTCTTTCTTGATGATTTGGATGTCTTTTATTTCTTTTTGTTGTCTAATTGCTGAGGCTAGGAATTCAAGTACTATGTTAAATAATTGTGGTTGAGAGTGGACATCGCTGTCCTGTTCCAGACGGTAGAGGAAAAACTCTCAGTTTTTCCCCATTGAGGATGATGTGAATTGTGGGTTTTTAATATAGGCCTTTATTATGTTGAAATGTTCCCTCTAAACCTACTGTGTTGAAGGTTTTTATTATGAATGGATGCTGTACTTTGCCACTTTTTTTGACATCTACTGAGATCAAGTGATTCTTATCCTTTCTTTTGTTAATGTAGTGTATCACATTGATTGATTTGTGAATGTTGTATGTATCACTCTTGCAAACAAGGAATAAATTCCACTTGATTGAGGTGAATGATTTTTTTAATGTATTGTTGGATTTGGTTTGCAAGTACTTGGTTGAGAATTTTTTCATCCATGTTCATAAGGGACATTGGCATGTAGATTTTTTTTTTCTTTTTGGATGGGGCAGTCTTTATCTCATTTGATAGTGGGGTAATGTCAGTGTCATAAAATAAATTTGGAATTTTTCCTTCCTTTCTGATTTTTGGAATAGTTTGAGAGTAGGTATTATCTCTTCTTGAAATATTTGGTAGAATTTGCCTATGAAGCCATCTGGCCCTGGACTTTTGCTTCTTGAGAGTTTAGATTTTAGATCTCACATATAACAATGTTAGATATAAGTTTGATAAAGGATTTTGTATCTGAATATTGTATCTTTATAACTTTTATCTAGCATAATTTATGTAAATATTAATTTTAAAGAGTTTAAAACAAAAACATACTACTTTTTTATTTTAAAATGTTGTGTTTTGGACAGTTTTGAGTTTATTATCTACGTTTTGTACTTTAGATTTAAAAAAATGCCAAATCTGTACACAAGAGTGTGTGTGTGTGTGTGTGTGCGCCCCACATAATAAATAGTGGATTTTTTCTCCTCCTTTTTTTCCCACTTTCTTATTTAGTGTTTTTTTACATGTATTTATTTTTGAAAGACAGAAACAGCACAAGTCGGGGAGGGCAGAGAGAGATGGAGACACAGAATCCCAAGCACGCTCCAGCCTCCGAGCGGTCAGCACAGAGCCCAACGTGGGGCTCGAACTCACAAACCATGAGATGATGACATGATCTGAAGTTGGATGCTTAACTGCCTGAGCCACCCAGGCACCCCTTCACTTTTTTATTTAAACTCTATATTTCTGGGCTTTATTTTGATGTATTCTATGAGGTAAGAGTTTAAGTTTATCTATACCATATACATGGTATATCCCTCTCTTTGTTAATTTTTGATAATATTTTGTATGGTTTATTGGCAGGGATAGATATAAAGGTCAATATTTTCTTGGATTTTTTTATACTTATGGAATATTAACTGCTAATGTCAATGGAGTCTTCCTGAAATTCTATTTTATAATTTCTTGCTGCCAAAATCGAAATTTTAACATGTATTTATTTTTGAGAGACAGAACACAAGTGGGGATGGGGCAGAGAAAGAGGAGGACACAGAATCCAAAGCAGGCTTTAGGCACTGAGCTGTCAGCACAGAGCCCAACATGGGGCTCAAACCCATGAACCGGAGAATCATGACCTGAGTCAAAGTTGGACACTTAACCGAATGAGAACCCAGGCACCCCTGAAATAGTTTTTTATTGAACTTGTATACCATAACTGCCAATTTGTGCAAATGTATATCCTAGTTATAAATTTATTTATAATTTTTTTTATTCTGCTTGTTATATAATTATGTCACCTGCAAATGTTTCTTCCTTTATCTCTATATATATACTTTATTGCTTTTTTCTCATTTAATACACTGAATAAATCCTCTGGTATACCACTGAATAGTTGCAAAGAGAACAGACATCCTTGTCTCATTACCAATCTTAAGTAAAAAGTCTTTAAGATATCCTCTTTATAAATAATTTAAGGGAGTTTTTTAAATATTCTTTAAGAGATTAATTTTTTTTTAATATTTACAGTAGTAAAATTTTGTCATATTGAATTTTATCAAAAGCTTTTTGTTGCATCCTTTGAGATGATCATATGCTTTTTTGTTATGTTTTGTGAATATGGTAAATTATACTTCCTGATTTGCAAACATTAAATCCATCTCACTTTTCTTCAAGAAGAAAAATCCCTATTAACCTTTTATTGAGTTCCTAGATTTCACTTCCTAACATTGTATTTAGGATTTTTCTGCCCGTGACTAAAATTTGCCTGTGATTTGATTCTCTTTTGGATGTTATATGGTCTGCAAAATTGGAAAGATTTTTTTTATCTATTATCAGGAAAAGTGCTATATCTTTTACTTCTCATTACTTTTTATTGCTTCTCTAGTCTTATTTATTCACATTTCTTCATATTGTCTAATATTCTATGAGAAAAAAATTTGAGTAGCCACTTACAGTTTTGACATCTTATCTTAAAGAATTTAATATAAATCAAATTTTTATCTTCCATAACCAGTTAAAAAGTATAAGAGACTTTGTTTCTTCCTCAGGAAAGAAAAAGTTTGATAAAATCATTAATTTATTGATTATAAACATAGAATTCATTGTTAATGAAGATGCATAAACCTATTGTTATAAATGAAAACATAGAATGAATAAATTAATAAACATCATTGTAGAATTGTTCAACTCTATATGCTATGCATAAAAGTGCATTTTGTATATATTGACAAAGCCAATATGAATATAGAATATGTTCTTATTGAAAATTTTATAATTTCAAACTCTCCCATGAAAATTTCTCATTGTGTATGATAATAATTATAATTCTCTGGGAGATGGTGTGTCAAAGATCCCTTTGACTCTTAATAATTTGTTTATGATATCTGGCTATTACTATAAAATAAAGTAAAATAAAATAAAATAACCTAGATTTTAAGCTTTTTAAGGAGCATGAATACCAGTGTTTTCTTTATTTCAAGTGAATTATATCTTTTACACTGTGTATTACTTATCTCTGTGATTTCATACCATATCTAATTTAGGTCACACATATTCTCCACTCCATCTCTTGCCCTTATGAGCAACTTCAAGGTCAATGTTAAGGACTTATCCAACAATCTTCTTTAGGGATTTTTTCCATAATTACAATGACTATCCAGTGATGTTTGGTCAGAAGTGTCTAAGATTTTATGACTCTTGTCTTGATGTTAGTTTTAATATCCCATCTTTTCACTCTCAAAGTTATTAATCATTTCCATTTTCAATCTTAAAAGTGTCTTAGTTTAGACCATATATAATGTGATCACACTAACTATACCTACTTCTAGAATCACACGATGTATATATTTTAGATCTTTTCATCATTACTTTCGATGTTGAAATCTTTTACTAATTAGCCTACAGTCAAAATGATGAAAGAAAAATAAGTCATTCCATTATATATTCTGGATATCCATATTTCCTTGCTTCCCCACCCCACTCACTTACTGATGATCACCTTTGATTAAGCAATATTTCTTTATAAAGCCATTCAGGGGCGCCTGGGTGGCTCAGTCTGTTGAGCATCCAACTTCAGCTCAAGTCATGATCTCACTGACAGCTAAGAGCCTGGAGCCTACTTCAGATTCTGCGTCTCCCTCTCTCTCTGCCCCTCCCCCGCTCATGCTCGCTCTCTCTCTCTCTCTCTCTCTGTCAAAAATAAATTAAAAAAAAATTAAAAAAAATTAAAGCCATTCAGACTCCAAGCATCTAAGCTATAGATGCTAATCAAAGTCAAAATATTGTAGATTGTTACTACCATAAACTCTCATTTGCAAAAACAGTTGTGTTTTCAGGACTGTACTGTAGTTCCTTCTTTATCCAAGTTGTGATATCTCTCTTATTCCCTACAGCAGTACTTTCAAATCTACATTAAACTATATAGTTAGTCACAGACATACTTCTTGTTTGCCTCTCAGAGACAATAACTGCCCCGTCATCAAAGAAAAATAACAAATCTACACTCTCCTTTAAAGCATCATACTTATGGATACACCTAATCCTACAACAGAAGAGTCTTCTTTGGCCACTACAGAAAAAAATAATTCATTATCCTTTCACTTATGATTTTGATAACTGTGCTTATTGAAAGGGCGGGCCTACACCGCCTGACTCCAACTTGTTCTGTGTCCTTCACCTTGACCACGCCTCATCCCCTTGAGTAACCTCCTGCTCACCTGCCTAACAGGACTAGGACCCTTCCCCAGCCAATCGGCTGAAGCCACAGCCATTACCTCACCAACTGCCCTTAGGCCCCAATAAAACCTTTGTCCTTTTGAAACTAGCTCTCTCTCCCAGGTATCTCACTGCTGCGTCTGTGCAGGTAGGGGATTGAGCTCGATCTAGCTCCAATAAAGGCTCTTTTGCTTTTATGTTGGACTCGGCTCCCTGGTGGTATTTGGGGATCACGAATTCTGGGCATAACACTTACTATTCTCTATCTACGTCAAGACATTTTTCTTCTCTGTCCTTTGAATTTCTTCCCTGTTCTTCCCTCTCATATTTGTGAATTTATTTCTCACTTGCTATAAAGATGTATTGGTCTACAGGAGTGGAAGATGGTGGCAGAGTAGGAGGATCCTAGGCTCACCTCATCCCACAAATACAGCTAGATAACTATTAAATCATCTTGAATACCCCAGAAATTGATCTGAAGACTGGGAGAACAAACTAAAGGTAGAGAAGAGACCATATCAAAGAAGGTATTAAATACAGAGACAGTTTGGGAGAGAAACAGATTGTGGCCACTGCAGTGGGGAGGGAGCTACAGTTGCAGAGAACGGTAAGAGACAGACTAACACATAGAGGAGTACACCGGGAAAACAAATCCCCATAGTTATTGACTTGGAAAATGAGAGGGAAAATTTTCTTGAGTTCTTGCAACCAGCAGGGCTTAACGCCCAGAATTTTAAAGGTCAATGTGCTTGCCTCTGGGAGAGCTCAGAGGACTTTGCGGATGCTATTGTAGAAAACAAAGGGCAAATTAGCCCACAGACATACACCGTGTAAACAGCAATCTGAAGAGCAGTTGGCGCACACAGTGAGGAAGTTAACTGCTCATCTTGGAGCAAGGCCCAGAGAGATAACGTTCATGGAGAGACCCCTCCAGGAAAAAAGGAACTGGCAGTCACTATTCTCTCTCCCATCCCTCAGCTTAAGTACATTGCCACCTGCAGAAACCAGTACAGAACCAAAACTCCCTACATAAATGCTTACACCAAGTCCCACACCCGCCATGCTTCAGAACCACCACCCATCCCAGTCAAACTTGCCTCAGTCCCAGCATGACAGCCCCATACCCCAGAACACAAGCTGAAACCCCTGTTCATACCACATCTCCGAACCTGGGAGTTTTATGAGGCCTCATTTCCAGTTTCAATTTCACAAGCAGACCAGAGGACAACTAGTTAAAATGTGCCACATTCAAGCCAGGGACCAAACACTGCCCACAACAGGCAAAGAGAGACTCTGCAGATGACTGTCCAGATAGACAAATCTGCCAGGACACCTGTTATGTGATTATATGTGTTACGAGTTAGAGACACTCAGAAATTCCAGGCCATGGGGAACAGAGGATACTGTAATGCAGGTCAATAAAAGACCTATTCTTCATAAAGCCATTACCCTCAAAATTAGGAGATGTAGCTGACTTTCTTAACACAGAGAAACAGGCACAGAAACTTAAAAAAATGAGAAGACAGAGGCAATTGTCCCAAATTAAAGAATAGGACAAGACCACAGCCAGAGATCTAAGCAAAACAAATATAAGTAACATGACCGATGGAGGATTTAAAGAAATGATCAAGGATACTCACTGCAAAGATACACCAAGAAAGGATACTCAGTGTGCTTCAGAAAAGAATGGAAGACATGAGTGAGACTCTTAACATAGAGATAAGGAATAACAGGAGAAAGATAAAGAACTCAATAAATAAAATGAAATGAGATGCATGCTTGTGGAATAAACAACAGAATGGAAGAAGCAGAGAAACAAATTAATGTCCAGAAGACAGAGTTATGGGAATTAATCAAGATGCAGAAAAGAGAGGAAAAAGAATTATGCAAAATGAGAATAGACTTAGGGAACTAGGTAACTTTTTAAAAGATAGTAACATTCATATTATAGGAGTCTCTGAAGAGGAAGAGACAAAAGGAGGGAGAAATTTTATTTGAATAAATAATAGCTGAAAAACTCTCCTAATTTGGGGAATAAAACAGCAGACAACCCCCAATAAAATCAGCAAAAGCAGATCCACACAGACATGTTGTGATTAACATGGTAAAATATAAAGATAAAGAAAAATTATTAAAAGGGGCAATACAAAAGAAGACTGTTACATACAAAGGAAATCCTCATAAGGCTATGATCAGAGTTTTCAGCAGAAACTTGCTAAGTCATAAAGTAGTGCATGATATATTCAAAGTGTTGAATGGGGAAAGTCCACAGCCAGAAACACTCTATCAAGCAAGGCTAACAAACAGAATAGGAGAGATAAAGATTTTCCCAGACAAACAAAAACTAAAGGAGCCCTTGACTGCTGATCAAGCCCTGAAACAAATATTAAAAAGGACACATTGAATGGAAAGGTAAGATGAAAAATCACAGTACAAATTAGGAAACACAAAATCAGTAAAATTACATATTTCTGGAAGAAATACATCAAGGAACCCACAAATAAACTGATGTAAAATATGATACCGTATACCTAAAACAAGGGAGGAGAGGAGTTCAAACTGAAATAACCATCAAATGAATACAGATTGCTCTATGTAGAAGATGGTATATACAAACCTAACTGTAACCACAAATAAAAAAAAAACTACCAATAAATTTTTAAAGAATTTAAAAATATCAAAATATATCACTAAAGAAAACCAGTAAACCGTGAAAGAGAGCAACACAAGAAAGGATCAGAGAAATTCTTCAGAAATAACCACAGAATAAGTAATACAATGGCAATAAGTACATATCTATCAATAATTATTTTGGATTTAAAAAAAAGAAATGTTTCAATCAAAAAACATAGAGTGAAAGAATGGATAAAAAAATATCTATATGCTGGGGGGCCTGGGTGGCTTAGTTGATTAGGCATCCAACTTCAGTTCAGGTCATGATTTCACCATTTGTGGGTTTGAGCCCCACCTTGGGCTCTGTGCTGACAGGTCAGAGCCTGTAGCCTGTTTCAGATTCTGTGTCTCCCTCTTTCTCTGACCCTCCTCCGGGCACACTCAAACAAACATTATTTTTTTTTAATATCTATATATTGCCTATTAGAAATTCATTTTAGACCTTAAGGCACTTGCAGATTGAAAGTGAAGGGATAGAGAAACATTTATCAGGCAAGTGAATGTCAAAAGAGCAAAAGTAGCAATTCTTCTATCAGACAAAATAGACTTTAAAACAAAGACTGTAACTAGAGACAAAGAAGGACACTATATAATGATAAAGGGGGCAATCCAACAAGGAGATATAACAATTGTAAATATTTATGCACCCAAAATGGAAGCATCCAAATACTAAAAACAGTTAAAAACAAAGAAACTAATCAATGATTATAAAATAATGGTAGGGGACTCTAACACCCCACTTACATCAATGGACAGATCATCTAAATAGAAAATCAACAAGGATATATGGCTTTGAATCACACACTGGGCCAGAGAGATTTAACAGATTTATTCAGAACAGTACAACCTAAAACAGCAGAATACACATTGTTTCCAAATGTACATGGAACATTCTCCAGAATACATCCCATATTATGTCGAAAAAGCAGCCTCAAAAATTAAAGATAGACGTTACACCATCCATCTTTTCTGTCCACAAAGCTATGAAACTTGAAGTCAAGCACAAGAAAAATTCCAGAAACACTGTAAATACATGGAAATTAAGTAACATGCTAGTAAACAATGAATGAGTCTACCAGGAAATAAAAGAAGATACAAAAAAGTTACATGGAAACAAATGAAAGTGAAAACATAATGGTCCAAAACCTTTGGAATGTAACAAATGCAGTTGTCAAGGGAAGTGTAGAGCTATACAGGTTCCACCTCAAGAAGCAAGAAAAATCTCAAGCAACCTATTCTTACACTTAAAGAAGCTAGAAATAGGACAAAAACAAAAGCTAAAACCAACAGAAGTGAGGAAATAATAAATACTTATAAATATTTTTGTAAATAAAAAATTCTATATTTAGTATACGTACTAAATATAGTAGAAATAAATGACACAGAAACAAAACAAACAAACAACAACAACAAAAACACAATAGAACAGATCAATGAATCCAGGAGCTGGTTCTTTGGGGGGAAAAATGATAAACCTCTATCCATACTTATATAGATAAAAAGAAAACTAAAATAATAAATGGGAAAGGAAAAATAACTACCACACCACAGAAATAGAATTATAAAAGAATATTATGAAAAACCATATGTAAAATAATTGACAACCTAGAAGAAATAGATAAATTCCTAGAAATGTATAAACTACCAAAAATGAAAAAGGAATAATAGAAAATTTGAAGAGATTATCAGAAAAAAAAAACTGAATCAGTAATCAAAATACACACAGCAAACAAGAATCAAAGGCCAGATGGCTTTACAGGTGAAATATACCAAACTATTAAAGAAAAGAAGAGCCAATATTTATTCCACTCAAAGTATTTCAAAATGGAAAAGGAAGGAAACCTTTCAAATTCATCCTATGAGGCCAGCATTACCCCAATTCCAAACTGGATAAAAACTCCACCAACAAAGAGACCTAAAGGCCAATATCTCTGATGAACATGAATGCAAAAATCCTCAACAAAATACATGCAAACCAAATCCAACAATGCATTTAAAAAATCACCAGTCAAGTGAGATTTATTGTTCATTTGCAAGAGTGTTTCAATATTTTCAAATCAAATACCATGATACCTCACATCAATAAGAGAAGGATAAGAACCTTATGATCATTTCAATAGATGCAGTATAGCATCTATTCATGATAAAAAAAAAAAAAAACATCAACAAGGCAGGTTTACAGGAAATATATTTCAACACAATAAAGGCCATATGTGAAAAAACCATGGTTAGCATCATCTTCAATGGGGAAAACTGAGTTTTCCTCTATGGTCAGGAACAAGATAGGGGTGTCCACTCTTACCATTGTTATTTAATATAGTACTGAAAGTACTAGCCACAGCAATCAGACAACAAAAAGAAATAAAAGGCATCTAAACTGGCAAGGAAGAAGTCAAATGTTCACTATTTGCAGAAGTCATGGTATTCTATATAGAAAACTCCAACGGCACCTGGGTGGTTCAGTCAGTTAAGCGTCCAACTTCAGCTCTGGTCATGATCTCACCGTGAATGAGTTAGAGCCCTGCATTGGGCTCTGTGCTGACAGCTCAGAGCCTGGAGTCTGCTTCAGATTCTGTGTCTCCCTCTCTCTCTGCCCCTCCCCTGCTTGAGTTCTGTCTCTCTCTCTCTCACAAAAATAAATAAAGATTAAAAAATAAAGAAAAAGAAAACTCCAAAACCTCCACCAGAAAATAGCTGGCACTGATATACAAACTCAGTAAAGTACAGATACAAAATCAACACACTTCGGGCACAGAGCCCGAAGTGAGACTCAAACTCACAGACTGCAGCATCATGACCTGAGCCGAAGCCGGACGCTCAACTGACTGAGCCACCCAGGTGCCCCGAATTGATCCCATTTATAACTACATCAAAAACTAGAATGGAATGTTTGTTTAGGAATGAACCTAAACAGAGAGATGAAAGACCTGTACCCTGAAAACTATAAAACAGTGATGAAAATAATTGAAGATGACACAAAGAAATGGAAAAACATTCCATGCTCATGCTTTGGAAGAGCAAATATTGTTAAAATGCCTATATTACCCCCAAACAATCTACACATTTAACGCAACCCCTATCAAAATACCAACAGCATGTTTTACAAAGCTAGAACAAGCAATCCTAAAATTAGTTTGGAACCACAAAAGATCCTGAAAACCCAAAGAACCTTGAAAAGAAAAAAAAAAAAAACTGGAGGCAACACCATGACAGACTTCAGGTTATATTACAAAACAGTAGTAATCAAAACACTATGGTACTGGCACAAGAATAGACATATAGATAAATGGAAAAGAATAGAAAACCCAGAAATAAACCCACAACTATATGGTAAATTAATCTTTGACAAAACTTGAAAGGGCATCCAATAGGAAAAAGACAGTCTCTTCAATAAACGTTGTTGGGAAAACAGGACAGCAACAAGCAGAAGAATGAACTTGGACCACTTTCTTACACCATACACAAAAATAAATTCAAAATGGATTAAAGACCTAAATATGAAACAGGAAACCATCAAAATCATAGAGGAGAACACAGGCAGTAATTTCTCTGACATCAGCCATAGACTTCTTTCTGGATATGTCTCCTAACGCATTGGAAACAAAAGCAAAAATAAACTACTGGGACTATGTCAACATAAAAAAGCTTCTGCACAGTGAAGAAAACAATCAACAAAAGTACAACACAACCTATGGAATGGGAAAGATATTTGTAAATGTCATAGCCCATAAATGGTTAGTATCCAAAATACATAAAGAACAACTCAACAACCAAAAAAACAAATAATTCCAGTTAAAAGATGAGGAGAAGACATGAATGGCCATTTTTCTAAAGAAAACATACAGATGGACAAAAGACACATGAAAGTTTGCTCAACAATACTGATAATTGGGAAAATGCAAATCAGAACTTAATGAGTTATCACCTCACATCTGTCATAATGCCTAAAACCAACAACAGAGGAAACAGCAGGAGAAAAAGAAACCCTCTTGAAATGTTGGTAGGAATGACTACCAATGAATCCACTGCAGAAAACAGTATGGAAGTTCCTCAAAAAGTTCCTCAAAAAATAGAACTAATCTACAATCCAACAATAGCAGCACAAGGTATTTACCCAAAGAACACAAAAAATATTAATTCAAAGGGATACATGTGTCCTTAATTGTATAGCAGCATTATTTACAATACCCAAGTTATAAAAGCAGTACAAGCATCCATTCACTGATAAATGGATAAAGAAGATGTGGTACATACAATAAAATATTATTCAGCTATAAAAAGAATGAAATATTTCCATTTGCAACAACATGAATAGAACTAGAGAGTATAATGCTAAGTGAAATAAGTCAGTTGAAGAATGACAAATACCATATGATTTCACTCCTATGTGGAATGTAAGACCGAAAATAAATGTGAAAAGGAGAACAAAAAAGAGAGAAGACAAGAAACAGACTCTTACCTACAGGGAACAAACACATGGTTATCAGAGGGGAAATGGGAGGGAGACATGTGAAATAGCTGATGGGGATTAAGGAATGGACTTGTGATGAACACTTTGTGATTGAAATAAAAACTGAAAAACGAAAAGAAAGAGACACCAGAGACGTCTATTTCTCCCCATATTTGAGAACACAGCAAGAAAGCAACCATCTATAAGCTGGGAAGAGAGATATCTCAGGAAACCAACACTGACGGCACCTTGATCTTCAACTTCTAGCCTGTTGAATTGTGAGAAAATGAATTCTGTTGTTTAAGACAAAAAAAATGTATTGGTCTATTCTACCAATAAATATCACACAAACATACAAAGAACAAATAACGGCATTACTCATACAATCACAACAGCAATAAAAATGTAGAGATCTCTTTGGCCCAAACTGATCATATTATTTCACCCTTCAGTGTTTTATCACTTGGTAGATGGCACCACAGCTAAAATCAAACATTCAATATGAACAGATATGGAATCTAAGTAAGATTTAAGAATTGTAGTAACATGTGAACTAGCCTAGGATAAAAAGGATAATCCAGTCAGTTGAATTCTTAGGGATAACTGTATTGGAGTGGTCATAAGAAACATTCCTCATAGAGTTCAAAATAAGCTGCCTCCTTTGCCAACACTAATGATAAAAATTATGCGAAATGCCTTTTGTAACTATTTTGAATTTTGAAGGTCAACCCTATCTCTTCTAGTGTTTAAAAGGATATTTGAATTAGAATAGAGTTCAGACACTCACTGGCTTTGAGAGACTTGGAAAACGCCTAAACTATTTACTGTACATTTACTATTAATTTACACTCTGAGGAATATAATCCAAACATAAAAATAATTTTGAAAATAGCCATCACATGGAAGTATTATAAATAGAGTATTTGGTAGATTTCTAAAACAGCCCCAGTGATAATTATTGTAATTTGGGGCTTAAAATTTACCTGAAACAGTAGCTAATACATAATCTCTTAGAGTGAACAGTCATTAAAACATTACTGGGATTTGGTAGAAACAGTTATCAAATAATTTTAAACTCAAAATACCTATACATCATGTATAACTATAGAGAGAAGTTCCAATAATAGTCATGCAGCTCAGCAGAGTACATTAAAAAAAATGATATGAACATGCAAATGTAGAAGTTTATTCTTTCACAGTTCTAGAAGATAGAAATCCTAAATCAAAGTGTTGACAAGATTGGCTCTCCTCAGGGCTCAAATCATATATAGTCTTTTTCTACAAGCAGCTGATTGAAAAATATGAGAAATGTAGCCAGAATGCCCAACTATAAGGAAGATATTAAAATTTTCCTGGTTTATAAAAACAGGAGAACAGAGTCTTGAATAATGTGACCACCGGGACTTCCATGGTATCCAGAGTCAACTTGGAAAACACATCACTACTGTTTAACTTTTGGTCAGGTGACCATAAAAAGAATTATTTGTGGAAGTAATGGCAACAATAAGTTATCTCTCATAGTCCATATTAATACCTTCTGTTCTCTGTGTTTAATAATTGTGTCATCTGCCCATATTAACATTAAAAATATATAGCTGTACTCTGGGGGTTTTTTTGTAGCCCCAGTGTAGACTACTGTACCTTGTGAGTTATTCTTCAAAAGTAAATTAGAAATAAAGACGCTTGCAGAAACACAAAAGTTGAGAGAAGTTTGCTAGTAGACTTGCCATGGAAGAAATATTAAATGAATATCTTTAAAGAGAAGGAAAATAATATAAGTCAGAAACTCACATCTGAAAATTTAAGGAAGAGCATAGAAGAAACTATAAGAAAAAAATAAAATTAAAACCTGTATTTCTCTTAATTTATTAACAACTTATTCTGTATATTAATAACAATGTTCAATTATGTATACACACATGTACACACATACACACACATATAGTATACCTATATATGAGTGAATGACAGCAATTATACAAGGGAAGGGAGACAAGAATTAGGATATTTTTTGCTTTTTGTTTTTTGTGCTGGTTTTTTTTATTTTATTGTAGGTACTCACACTCCCCTTGAAGAGGTATAGCAACAGGTATGGAAGACTGGAAGATTTAAATCAATTAATATAGTCTATCATATAAATAGGCTAAAAAAGAAAAGTCACATGATTATTTCAATAACATCCAATAAAAATGCACTTTGTGAGACAAAAATCTAACACTCATTCATGATAAAAACTTCCAGTAAACCAGCAATGGAAAGGTACTTTCTCAACTTGATCAAGAATATCTACATAATGGTATAGCTAGCATTACACAAATGATGTGAACTTGAAGTTTTCTTCTATAATCAGGTACAAGAATAATATGTCCCCTTTAACAACATCTTTTCAACATCACCCTGGAAGTGTTAGCTACTGCAATGACCAAAATGCCAAATAAAAGGAACCCCAATTAGAAAAGAAGCAATAAAAGTTTTTGTTTTCAGATTACATGTCAATGTATGAAAAAAAAAGAATATATGAAAGAAACAAAGAAACAAAAAACCCATCTGGAACTAAATAGGGTTGCAAGATGCAAGATCCACATAGAAAAGTCAATTGCTTTCCCATATAACCATACTGAACAAGTGGAATTTTAAATTAATAACAAAATGCCACTTACATTAGCATCTAAAAATGAAATAGGTATAAATATTACATGTGTGTGTGTACACAAAATCTTTCTGAGAAAAACTATAAATCTCTGATAAACAAGATCAAAGTAAAACTAAGTAATGGAGAGATGCTCTATATTCATAAATGCAAAGTTTCAATACTATCAAAAGTATGTTCTTCCAAACTTGATCTATAGATTTAATGCAATCCCAATAAAAATTCCATTAAGCCATTTTGTGATTACTTAAAAACTGACCCTAAAGTTATATTGAGAGGCAAAAGATTTGGAAGAGCCAACACAATACTGAAGAAGAACAACAAGAGTTGGAAGACCCACCCTACTTGATATCAAGACTTACTATAGAGCTACAATAATCAAAAGAGGGTGGTATTAGAGAAAGAATAGACACATAGGTTGGAGAAACAGAGTAGCGAGCTTAGAAGTAGACTCATATAAGTAATGTCCACTGATCTTTGAGAAAGGAGAAAAGGTAATTTAATGAAGCAAAGATAGTCTTTTTAACAAATGGTTCTGGAAAAATTGGACATCCACATATGAAAATATGAATCTTGATAGACCTTACACTTTTTTCAAAAAGCTAAAATGTATGAAAAAACCAAATGTATGAAACCAAAAACCAAAATGTATGAAAGAACTAAATGTAAAATACAAAATTATTAAAATCCTAGATTTAAAAAAAAGAGAAAACCTACATGACCCTGGGTATGGCAATGTCTTTTTAGATATAATAGCAAAGGGAGATTTCATGAACTAAAGAATTGGTTAGCTGAACTTCATTAAAACTGAAAACTTCTATTCTGTGAAATACAATGTCAAGAGAATGAGAAGACAAGCCATAGACTTGGAGGTTATAATTGCAAAAGACTCATCTAATAAAGGACTGTTATACAAAATATATAAATGACACTTAAAACTTGACAATAAGAAAAAAAATCACTAAAAACTAGGCCTAAGACTTTTGTAGACAACACACCAAAGGATATTTACATATAGCAAAAAAGTATATAAAAAATATCCCATATTACATGCCATCAGAGAAATATAAATTAAAACAAGGTTGAAATATAGTAACATACCTATTAGCATGGGCAAAAAACAAAACATTGACAACATCAAATGCTCACTTAATGTGCAACAGAAACTCTCATTCATTGCTGATAGGAATGAAAAATATAATAGCCACTCTGGGAGGTAGTTAGGTGGTTTCTTACAAAACTAAACATAGTCTTACCACATAATCCATTATTATTACTGCTTGGTATTTCCCTAAAGGGGTTAAAAACTTAGGTCCACTCAGAGATCTAAAAGTTGAAGTTTAGAAATATTTTACTTATAATTGCCAAAACTTGTAAACAACCAAAATGTCATTCAGTAGGAATAAATAAACTTTGGTACAGTGGAATATTATTATTCAGCACAAAAAAAAAATGAGCCATCGATCCATCCAAAGACATGGAGGAAATTTAAATGCATATTATTAAGTGAAAGAAACCAATCTAAGAAGGCTATGCCCTGTGTAACTCCAACTACCTGACATTGTAGAAAAAGCAAAACTATGGAGATGATAAAAAGATTAGCAGTTACCATTGGTTTGTACGAGGTGCTTAATCTTAGAAGAGTATTTTATAGTAATGAAAATATCCTGTTGATACTAGGATGATGAATACATTTACATGAATATCATTCTATATTTGTCAAAACCCATAGGATATACAAGAATGAATCCTAACTTAAACCATAGACTTTGTATGATTATGATATTTTAATGTAAGTTTACCAATTATGAACAATGTATCACTCGGGGGGGGGGGACGTTGATAATACGGAAGACTATGCAAGTGACAGGGCAGGGGACATATGGGAATCTTTTGTACCTTCTTCTCAATTTTATTGTGAAACTAAAACTCCTCTAAAAAATCAAAACAATTAAAAATAATGAAGTTGCAGACAAAGAAATCTACACTACAAAGCTATTACAAAGCTCTATTAATCATTGGTATTGGCACAGAAATGGACACATAAATCTATGAAATAGAAAAGAGAGCCTGTAGAATAAGATACAGAAATAAACCTATGCTTCTGTGGTCAATTAATCTGTGACAAAGTAGACAAGAATACAAAATGGGAAAAGACAGTCTTCAATAAATGGTGCAGGGGTAAATAGATAACTACATGAAAAAGAATGAAATAGGACCACTTTCTTACACCATACACAAAAATAAATTGAAATGGATTATAAACCTAAATGTGAGACCTGAAACCATAAAACTTCTAAACAAAACAAAAACAGTAATCTCTTAGACATTGGCCTTAGCAACATTTTTATGGAGATGAATAAAGAACACAGAACAAAGGCCTGCATAAATGTATGTCTACCACAGACACCCTTAGTAGTACCTTAAGGGATTAAAATAATACTGACTGTTCAGATAAGTATTCCATTTTTACTAAAAATGGAAGTTTCCCAGCACAAACAAGCAACCCAGCAAAGCTCCTTCTACCTATGTAAACATTTTTAGCAAAGATTCATGAGTAATGTTTATGCCACTAGAAAAATAGACAAACATACCCTTTGCAAGAAGTCAAAAAATTAACCTGTAATGAAACTAAAGCCATCAAATAAGAAAGTACATATATGCCAAATCTGAACAAAATGGCTGAATGATAAAATAGAAGTAAATAAAGTCTCCCAAGGTAATAAACTAAATGTTCAGAACACAACTAAAAATGATTCAATATAGCAAAACCCAAGCAACCAGAATTTAAGTTAAATTAAAAAAAAAGATCAACTAATATTGAGATGATATCAGATGTTTGAATGATCTAACAAAGATTTTTAAATGGCTTTCATAAAAGTGCTACAAAAATCTATTAGAGAAGCTGAATAAATCTTAATAGGAATAATCCAAGTAAAGCCTCACAAATAAAAATAATAATTAAACTTTGTAAAACCAAGAGGAGGAAGAAAAACTCTTAAAAGCAACAAAGAAAAATGATACATTCCTTATAAAGAACAGATTTTTATATGACTCCAAAGAGACCAGAAGACAATAGCATATTTTTCTTTTCCTTTTTTTAATTTGTTTGTCTAGTTAATATCCATCACCATAGTTACAATTTTTTTCTTGTCATAAAAAGTTTGAAGATCTGTCTTAGCATTTTTCAGATAGTGAAAGAGAACTATCAAAACTAAAACTACTTACTACTATCCTTCGGGAACAAAGGAGAAATAAAGGTACTCAAGACAAAAGAAAGCTAAAAAAAAAAAAAAATTCCTAGCAGATGAAACAATAAAGAATGCCTAAAGTAGCTTTCATAACTCAAAGAAAACGATAACACAAATTTTTCTGAATTTAAAGTAAAACAATATGGTGTGTAAAAATAGAGTTAACATGAGAGTACTTTTACATCATTAGTTTTTTTAATTATATTTTTCAGCTGAAGCAAAAGTTAAACATCAGATGTGCCACTCAATGGAAATAAAAAAGAAATGTATTTTTTAAAATTATGATGGTAGAGAAATCTAAATGGAAATAAGATTTCTACAATTTACTCAAACTGGTAAAGTATTAACACCAATACACTGTGATAAGATGTATATATGTGGTAATACCTATAACAACCCCTAAGAACACTATACAAAGGAATACACTAAAAACATTATAAATAAAACAAAATGGAAATATAAAAATGTTTAAATTATTTATAGGAAATACACAAAAAATCAGAAAAATGAGAAACACAGGAAACAAAAATCATCATAAAAAGGCAGTCTGAGACTATATTACTTTAAATTTGTCTAATAAATACACCAAAAAAGAGAGACTAACAGAGTATTGTTTTAAAAAACAATCGACCATATTCTGTCTACAGAAAACCCACTTCAATCTTAATGCAGACCATTTTGAAATAAAAGGATGTAAAAAGTTACATCATGCAAAAATTAATTTAAAAAGAGTAAAAGTAACTATATAAATCTCAGATAAAGAAAATTTCAGATGAAAAAGTTACTAGAAACAGATTAGGACATCAAGTAATGATAAAAAGATCTATTTATGAAGAAGGGATAGCAATTCTAAATATGTATTAATCAAAGACCAGAGCTTCAAAATAGATGTAACAGAAATGGGAATACTTAAAATATAGACAATACCACATTTAGAGTTAAGCACCATACTCTCAGCAACCAAGAAATACTATATCACCAGACAAAAGGATCTGACATTACACGACATTCCATCCATCAACAAAATATGTATTCTTTTCAAGATCCCATATAGTACTGAACAAATTTAACAATATTCTGTGCCACAAAATAAGCCTTTGCATATTTAAAATAATTAAAATCATATAGAGTATTTCTGACAATAATGGAATAAAACTGAAAATCAATAACATAAAAATGGATAAATTTTCAAACACTTATAATTAAGTACTAAATTTATAAATAATTCATAGTGAATAGGGATATAAAAATAAAACACAAGGTTATCTGAGTGCCTCAGTTGGTTAAGCGTCTGACTTTGGCTCAGGTCATGATCTCATGTTTCATGAGTTCAAGCCCTGGGCCCAACTCTCTGTTGTAACTGTGGAGCCCACTTAAGATCTCCTGTCCAACCTCTTTCTCTGCCCCTCCCCAACTTGAACTCTCTGTATCTCTCAAAATAAATATATAAACTTAAAAAAAAGAATGGTATAGGTAAACTATGCCATAGCTATAAAACATTAAAATAAAAATAAAACACAATACATAGAACTGAATAAAAATAAAAACACAATATGGCAAAATTTGTAAAATGCACAAAAATAGTGCTTAAAGGAAAATTTACAGCATGAAATTCATACATTATAAACAAGTAAAAGTCTCAAACTAATAATCTAATTTCTCACCCCAAGAGCCAAGGGGGAAAAAGAGCAAAATGAACCTAAGACAAAGAAGAAAAATAAGAGTATAACCTATAAACTCAAAAATGAGGAACAATAGAAAATATCAATAAAATATGAACTGGCTCTCAAAACATTAAAATTGATAAATTTTCAGTGAGATTGATAAAAAGAGAGAAGTCAAAAATCACCAATGTCAGGAAAAACATCATTTCACAATAGATTCTATAGCTATTAAAAAGATAAGAAAATAACATGAACAAAAATTTGTTTGTTACACTAATGATTTAGAATACATAGATCAGATGGGGAGTTAAAGGGGCAGAGCAGGAGGACCCTAAGCTTGCCTCATCCCTCAGACATAGCTAGATAACTATTACATCATTCTGAATACTCAAGAATTTGATATAAGGACTGGGAGAAAAACTGTACAACTAGAGGGAGAGAAGAGTCCACAGCATGGGAGGTAGGAAGTGTGGAGATAAAGCCATTCATTGGTTGGGAAAATGAGAGGGGCTGAGCTTCATGAGTTTTTGCAGCCAGCAGGGCTCTAAGACTGGAGTTTTAGAGAACCCCAGACTTGGTTAGGATAAAGACCTGAGGGTGCTACCCTACTCCCAGAGAGGAGGCAGGCAAACAACCCCAGGGCAGACAACATGATCTGAGAATTGCCTAAGGGAAACATAGAGAGACTGTTCCTTCTTTTTGGAACATATTTATGAGAGGTGGCATTGCTCCTCTGGGAACTAAAGAAACAGTAGTCACCATTTCCCTCCCTGATTCCTCAGCATAGGCACAGAGACACCTGCCTAGGGCAACTAAACAGGACACTGGCTGTTTAGCTTGCTTGTTCCAAATTCCATACCCCCATGCTCTGGTGCAACTGCCCTTCTGGGTCAAACCTGAATCAGTTCCAGCATGACAAGACCCTTTCCCAAAGACCCCTTCCCAGGTCCCTGCAGTTTGGAATTTAAAAGTCAGCAAGTTTGACCAGAATAGGGCCAAGATGCACTGCACTTTTCCAGGCAGGCAAGCAACCCAGAGACAGACAGTCTGATATCAGCAATTTGAAAAATTCCTGTGATGTATGAGGGGAAACTTTTTGCTCCCTTAAAAGCTGTTCCCTGAGAGCAGCAAACATGAACTCACATCTCCAGAGATATAAGAGTGGGCTACTGCCATTTCTCTCCCCTGCCCCTCAGCATAATACAACTTCAGTAAACAGCACAGCACCAGCACTAGCTGCCTAATCTGCATATACCAAGTCCTGTGCCCCCATTGATCCCCTGGTACTGCTACATACCTAAGTATGCCTCAGGACCAGTGCAGTGTGCCCCTTCTCCAGAAGACCAGCTTAAACCACTGCACGAACCATATGTACTGACCATAGAAGTCTACAAATATTCAGTTATAGTGGAAATAGAATCAGGTATCATTTAACAACCAGACCAAAGCACATCTAGTACATCTAGACACAGAGTCACCACACTCTGGCAAGAGTCCAAACACTCCACCCATCAGGTAAGGAGAAACTCTGTTGATAATGGTCCTGAGTGATGGAGCAGCCAAAACACACCAGCAGGGTGCATGAAGCCCACACCAGAGACATTTCCTGAGGCACCAGATCCTGGACATTATATGACCTCTTCTTTATAAAGCCACTTCCCTCAAGAAGAGGAAATATAACAGGCTTCCCTGACACAGAAATGAAGACAGAGACCTAGACAAAAATGCCAAGATGGAAGTATTCACTCCAAAAGAGAGGACAAGAAAAGGTCACAGCCAGGGATCTAATAGAAACATATATAAGTACTATGCCTAAAATTAGAATGTAAAGCAACAGTCATAAGGATACTAGCTAGACTTAGAAAGGCATGAAAGATACCAGAGAGACCCATACCACAGAGATAAGAGAGCTGGAAAACAATCAGGTTGAAATGAAGAATGCAATAACTAGGATGTGAAACTGGCTGGATGTAACAATCACAAGGATGGAAGAAGCAGAGGAATGTATAAGTGATATAGAAGATAGAATTATGGAAAATAATACTGAACAAAAGAGAAAAAGAAAAATTCTGGATCACAAAAGTAGACTTGGAGAACTCAATGACTCCATCAAACATAATAACATTCATATCATAGGAATCCTAGAAGATGAAGGAAAGGGAGGAAGAAGGTTTATTTGAACAAATTATAGCTGAAAATTTCTTTAAACTGGGAAAGGAAACCGACATCCAAATCCAGAAAGAACAGAGAACTCCCATCAAAATCAACAAAGAGATGAGCACCAAGACATATTGTTGTCAATTTTGCAAAGATATACTGATAAAAATATCCTAAAACAGCAAGAGAAAGGAAGTCCCTAACTTACAATGGAACACCAGTACAGTTAGCAATAGATCATCCACAGAAACTTGGCAAGCCAGAAGAGAGTGGCATAATATATTCAATGTGCTGAATGGGAAAAATATGCACCCAAGAATACTAGAACTAGCAAGGCTTTAATTCAGAATAGAAGGAGAGATAAATAATTTCCCATATAAAAACTAAAGGAGTTTGTGACCACTACACCAGCCCTGCAAGAAATATTATAAATGACACTCTTGGAATGGGAAGGAAAGACTAAAAGCAACAGACTAGAAAATACCAGAGAAAATCTCCAAAAACAACAAAAATATAATAAAATGTCACTAAATACACATCTACCAATAAGTACTCTGAATGTAAATGGAGCAAATGCTCCAATCAAAACACATATTATGTCAGAATGGATTAAAACAAAAAAAAAAACAAAAACAAGACCCATCTATATGCTGCCTACAAGATACTCATTTTAGTCCTAAAGATACCTTCAGTTTGAAATTGAGGGGATGAAGAACTATTTTCATGCTAATGGATGTCAAAAGAAAGCCAGAGTAGCCATATTTATATCAGACAAACTAAATTTTAACCCAAAGACTGGAACAAGAGATGAATAATGGCACTATATTATAATAAAGTGGTCTATCTGAAAAGAATAACTAACAATTGTAAATATTTATGCCCTCAACTTGAAAGCACCCAAATATATAAAAAAATAATAAAAAACAAAAAATGAACTCATTGATAATAATAAATAATAGTACAGGACTTTAATTCCCCAGTTACATCAAAGGACAGATCATCTAAGCGAAAAAATCAACAAGGAAACAATGATATACTAGACCAGATGAACTGAACAGATATATTCAGAAGATTTTATCCTAAAACCGCAGAATGTATATTATTTTCAAGTGCACATGGAATATTCTCTAGAAGAGATCACATACTAGGTCATAAATCAGCCTCAACAAGTACAAACAGATTGATGTCATACCATGCATATGTTCTAACCAGAATGCTATGAAACTTGAAGTTGACCACAAGAAAAAATTTGAAAATACCACAAATACATGGAGGTAATTAAACATGCTACTAAGTAATGAATGGGTAAACCAGTAAATTAAAGAAGAAATTAAAAAAAAATACATTGAAGCAAATTAAAATGAAAACATGATACTCCAAAGTCATTGTTATGTAGCAAAAGTGGTCATAAGAAGGGAGTATAGGGGCGCCTGGGTGGCGCAGTCGGTTAACCGTCCGACTTCAGCCAGGTCACGATCTCGCGGTCCCGGAGTTCGAGCCCCGCGTCAGGCTCTGGGCTGATGGCTCAGAGCCTGGAGCCTGTTTCCGATTCTGTGTCTCCCTCTCTCTCTGCCCCTCCCCCGTTCATGCTCGGTCTCTCTCTGTCCCAAAAATAAAATAAACGTTGAAAAAAAAATTTAAAAAAAAAAGGGAGTATAGAGCAAAACAGGTCTATCTTAAAAAGAAAAAAAATAAGAAAAAAGAAAAAATCTCAAATAAACAACCTAACTTTACACCTAAAGGACGGAGAAACAGAAAAATAAAACCTAAAGCCAGCAGAAGGAGGGAAATAATAAAGATTAGAGGAGAAATAAGTGATATAGAGACAAACAAACAAACAAACAAAACACTAGAACAGATCAACGAAACCAGGAGATGGTTCTTTGAAAAAAATAATAAAACTGATAAACCCTTAGCCAGACTTATCAAAAAGAGAAAGGATCCAAATAAATAAAATCACAAATGAGATAGAAAAAATAAACAACACCACTGAAATAAAAACAATTATAAGAGATTATGAAAAATTATATGCCAACAAATTGGACAGACAGGAAAAAATGGATACATTTCCAAAACACCATATAAACTACCAAAACTGGAACAGGAACAAATAGAAACTTGAACACTGATAACCAGCAAAGATATTGAATCAGTAATCAAAAATCTCCCAAAAAATGTCCAGGGCCAAATGACTTCCCAGGGGAATTCTACCAGACATTTAAAGAAGAGTTAGTATCTGTTTTTCTCAAAATATTCCAAAAAAAACAAAAATGGAAGGAAAACTTCAAATTCATTCTATGAGGTCAGCATTACTTTTATTCAAAAACCAGGGGCGCCTGGGTGGCTCAGTCGGTTAAGCCTCAGACTTCGGCTCAGGTCACCATCTCGCGTTCCGTGAGTTCGAGCCCCGCGTCGGGCTCTGTGCTGACGGCTCAGAGCCTGAAGCCTGTTTCACATTCTGTGTCTCCCTCTCTCTCTGACCCTCCCCCGTTCATGCTCTGTCTCTTTCTGTCTCAAAAATAAATAAGCCTTAAAAAAAAATTTCAAAACCAAACAAAGACTCTACTAAACCAGAACTATAAATCAATATCCCTGATGAACATGGATGCAAAAATGCTCAACAAAATTGTAGCAAATGAATCCAATATTACACTAAAAGAATCATTCACCAAGATCAAGTGAGATTTATTCCTGGTTTGCAAGGGTGGTTCAATATTCACAAGTAAATTCATGTGTTACATACACCACATTAATAAAAGACAGGACAAGAACCATATGATCTCCTCAATATAAGCATAAAAAAAAAACATTTGACAAAGGACAATAGCCATTCATGATAAAAACCTTCCACAAAGTAGGGATAGGAAACATACCTCAATATCATAAAGACTGTATATAAAAGATTCACAGCTAATATCATCCTCAATGGGGAAAAACTGAGAGCTTTTCCTCTATGGTCAGGAACAAGACAGGTATGTCCACCCTCACCACAGTTATATAACATAGTTCTGGAAGTCCTAGCCACAGCATCAGATAACAAAAGAAATAATAAGCATCAAAATCAGCAAGGAAAAATCAGACTTTCACTATTTGCAGATGACATGATAATCTATGATAGAAAACCCAAAGGCTCCACCAAAACACACACACACACACACACAACCTAAACCATGCTAGAATGGATACATGAATTCAGTTAAGTTGCAGGATAAAAAATCAACATAGAGAAGTCTGTTGCATTTGTATCCACAAAAATGAGGCAACAGAGAGAGCAATCAAAGAGATCCCATTTACAATTGCACCAAAAACCAGAAGATACCGAGGAATAAACTTAAGAGGTAAAAGACCTGTACTCTGAAAAGTATAAAAGACTGACCAAAGAAATTGAAGATAACACAGAAATAGAAAAGTATTCCATGCTCATGGATTAGAAGAACAAGTATTATTAAAAGGCGGGTGGAGGGCATGGGTTAAATGGGTGATGGGTATAAAGGAGGGCACTTGTGATTAGCACTGAGTGTTGTATGTAAGTGCTGTATCACTAGACTCCACACCTTAAACTAATGCTACGCTGTATTAACTAACTAGAATTTAAATAAAAATTTGATAGAAATTAAAAGAGGAAATGGACCAATTCCTCAAAAAACACAATGATCACAACCTAGTCAAGATGCAATATATGCTTAAATAGTCCTATAATTATGGAAAACATTGGATTTGTAACTCAAAAGATTTCAAAAAAGAAACCTCCAGAGTCATATATTTCCAATGGACAGTTTTATCAACCAATCAAAAAGATTTACAGCAACTTTACACAATTTCTTCTAGAAGAGAGTAAACATTTAGTATTTGATTTTATGAAGTCAGTATAGTCCCAGTACCAGAATAACACAAAGACAGGAGAAAGCAAAGCAAAGCAAAGAAAAAAAGAAAGAAAGAAGTTAAGAAGGAAGGAAGTTAGGAGGGAAGGAGGGAGGGAGGGAGGAAGAAAGGAAGAGAGAGAGTGAGGGAGGGAGGGCAAATGAAAGGAAAAGAAAGAATGAAAGGTAAGAAGAAAGAAAAAAAGAATGACTCACATCATTGCTTCTTGTCATGTCTGAATAAAAATGTCAGTCTTCTTTATTGAATTACCATTCTGTCAGTTTTTTTTTTAAGTCTTACTCCATGAGTGGTTTAAATGGCCCTCATGAATATAATGGAATCCTTTTTTACTAGCTTTGTGTGGTTCTTTTCATGCATGTAGTTAAAATGCAATAGTGTCACAGAATAATATGCACTAATTTAATAATATTACAAAGTAATTTATTGATAGTACTGGTCTATATTTTAGTATAAGTATTTATCCCTTCTCTTATTTTTCTGTAAATATTGAGATGCTTTATAAATTGCTAAATCTCTTTTACTTACAGTTTCTAACTAGCTATAAAATAACCGAAAACATCAAGGATTATAACATCATCTATAATAAATATAGTATAAAACTCAAAAGTAAAATATATCATCCACCCTTTTTAAAGTAAAATATCAATGAAATATAGATGGAGAAATTTGTTTTTCCTTGGTGAGTGGAGAATAAATGAAAATGAATGGGATGGAAAAGGTATATGAAATTGTACATTTTGCTTGTGTCATGATAAAAAAATAAATCAATGACAGCTTTTCTTTAGAACAACTTTGTGCTTTCTCTAGAGTACATAGTTCTGATGAAATTGATTTTTCTCAATCACTGTCAGGGTTGTTCTGTGTATTTCACTAATAACAATAGCTTTTCTCATAGGGCAAAATTTATGAAATATTCCCAGGTGAGAATCGATGTGACATGTACTGTAGGTATATGAATCAAGACATTCTTGCTGAAAAATACTAAAAATAACTAAAATATGAACATATATGAATGTTATAATACATCTTGATACTATTAACACCAAATTATTCATTTTTCTGTTTGTGTATGTGTGTGTTTGCATGTTTATATATAACACACAAATGCTGAAGCACAAAAGAAACAATAAGGCTAACATCAATATGGATTCTTGAGTACATGTATTTTTTCTTGCATGGAATTATCACTAAAATTATAACAATAATATGTTGAATATTTATATAAATGGTAAATCATACGATAATTATTCTTTTGGTGTCTATAATATGAGCATTGCCTAAACACAATTTTGGGAACATTCCTTCTCTGCTTTGTCCATGTAATATGGTAGAGAAATTAATTTTTGCATGTCAAGCCACTAAAGTTAGAGACAATGTCACTGCAGCATGTCTTATCTTCTCTTGACTAAGCCTCAATCTTAATATTTATTTTTAATTATATTCAATTATTATATTCTATAATTTTATTGTGCAATTATATATATTATATCCTATAGCTATATGCTATTTCCCATCTTCAGATATTTTTGCTATGTTTAATTAGTTTTCTGGGAAATGTGATGAGATTCTCTAAATTGGAGCCCTTGAGTTTTTTTTTTTTATTATTAAATGTTTTCTGTATTTTCTCCAGTATATAAATGCATCGACAGGTTTATTTTTAACTCCCTTGAAGAAATCTTTAACAGTTTCATACATATTCATACTGTGTTAACACACATAAACACACCCACTGAGACCAATACTCTATGGTCAAAATATAGGAGATAAATGGATAATAAAAATAGTTGAATTTTATTTTTTTATAAAATCTCATTTATTAGAAAACTGAAATAACTAACGCTTTGGAAATAAACCATAAGTATTCATGACAACTAAAGTAACATACAAAATGTGTATCTGCCCTTGTTTATTCTTCCTCAGTGGAAAAACAGTGTTGAAATACTTTAGCTTTGGTCACAGACAGCATTCTTAAAAGAAGTGTTGTCAGTAATGATCCATCTCAGGGATAAAGAAAACATAATAGAACCACTGCTCAGAGGGCACATGCCAATAACAGAATGCCACAGATTGTACCTAATAAAAAACAATGGATTATTAAAATCCTTGAAATGTTATACACAAAGTAAGTTATAAAAACCCTCCCTAGCTTTTCCACTGTAGGGTTACTAAGCAACCAACAAAATAAAATTGTAAAATTTCTGCACTGAGCTTAACATATATATCTGACTCAATGTAAACCTTGATTTTTTAACTTCCTAAAAATGAATATTTGGAAAAATTTAATATCCTGGAAAGAATTAATATAAATAAGATTGTCTAAAACTTTCAGACTAATAGAGCATTCATTTATAAAGATTATAGGTGCTCCCTAAAATAAAAACTTAGAAAATTATAACTGGAAAGCACTGACTGGTCTTAGATAACATGTTCTCTATGTCATCATGTACAAGTCAATTCTGATGGACAGATATCAAAGCTGGTCATTCTCTTCTACTCCTTTTCAAATAGCCTAAAATTCAAACATTTCAAACAACAGTAATGATTGGTGTATATTTATTATTCTCAGTCATGTTAAAATATTACTGTGTAAATCATGATTAATGTCTATGAATGCAAATATATCTCCAAACCAAGTATTTAATTAATAGCCTTACTTAAAGCTTTTTTTTCAAAAAGGAAAATGTTTAACAGGCAAAACTGTTTATTTTATAGGAATTGGATATTACTACAGGAAAATTCTTTATAGGATCTTTACTTCCTCAAATATTTTTAGGAAACATCAATTTTACTAGTAAATTGTTATTCTTAACCTTAGGTGAGTCTGAATTAACAAGTTGAAAACATAATATGACTGAATTTATTTTAAGAATAAAACTGAGTCTGTCACTGTTTGGGAAATGTCTCGGATACTCCTAATACTTTCAACAGTTTAGCTTGAGAAGAATAACCTGTTTGTTTATTGCTTTATTTCAAGATTGACTGCTAAAATGTTTCCCAGCAGTTCACAAATTTACAGCATAGCATGAAATTGTACATTCTTATATGCTTAAATTTATATTTCTTTCTAACCTTCTCACAATTTTACTTCTTCACCTCACCATACAATAAATGTTTGGGAAGCCTGTTGTTATAATTTATCTGATAACATTCAGTTCAGTGCAGTTTTATTAATCATGCATGGGTTTCATTCATTCATTGTTACAAAATTTATCTTACTCATAAGCGAGACTGATTAATCTGAGAAATTTTGCCTACAGCAAGCACAAGTATAATCTTCAGAAAGCTAATGGCCTGTGAGCTTTCAAATCACCAGTTTCATGAGGAAACATTCATTCTTTATGTAAACAGAAATAGCTCAAATTTACAAGTTAGTGGGTCCACCTAGACCTTCCCTAAGGCAGATGCATTTATCTCACTTTTCAGTCAATCCATTATCAGACAGATTTTTCACTGTTGCCTGATTCTAGCCTTTGTTTCCCCCTTTTTAGTTGTTATTTATCCAAAGAACTCAATTCCAACATGGTGTAGACACACCTTTATACATTAGTTTCCCAAGGAACCACTGCTGTGGTGAGAATGTAGGTCTTATCTTTTATTAAAATTCTGTAACAAAGGTGCAAAATCTCACAAATAACATGAAGCTGAATAATACATGTAACTAATCTTGAAATTATTCTAGTTTATTGATATAACAAGGACTTCTCAGTGACTATTCCTTTGATCCTTAGTCTTTTTTTTTTTTTTGAGATTTTTCACTTTTATCATTCAATTCACAATAACTCTAAGTGTCACAATGAAGAAAATTTAATCTCCAAAACTTTACCTCAAAATTACATTCTACATCAAATATTTCATTAAAGTATTTTTTGTAAATATAAAGCAAATATGTTCTTTTAGTAGTGGTGTTCATTTAAAATATTTGTCTGCTACATGCATTTTAAGGACTTCTAAGTGGTAATTGACAACACATTTTATTTGTGTAGATTCTTTCTTTTATATGTCTCTTATTTGTTGGTTCTATAAATGCTGTGTTTGTATTTAAACAATCTTATATTTTCTATCCTATGAATTTCTCCACAAAACTTTTTATAGAAGAAGGTTAAAGGAAAGTATTTGACAGATACTATAAAATGGAAGAGAGGATAGTTCCCTACTATCTCGTTCAGTCAAAAGATTTTTTTTTTTTTATGAAAAGCACCCTCCTTGGTAAAGGCTGAAATGTATTTAATGGGTTGTTGCCAAGAAATAATGGATTCATTTTGTAAATAGAGAACAGTCAGTGTAAACTGCCCTAACAAATAACTGGAGACACCCAATTACGCTACTTCGCAAGAGGCAGTCAGTTGAAGATTTAAAAAAGTGTAAGAAAATCTATAGACCATGAACACTGTAAACGAGGGGAAAAAATGAATTAAACACACATGTGCACACATAGCCCACAAAACACATACACACAGAAATACAGATAGACATAGTTCATCCATGTTAAAAGGAGTATTGCTTTGAATCAGTGGGAATTCTTGCTATTCCATAATACTGTTATCATCTCTTCACACAAAAACAATCTAAAAAATACATACCTGATTGGAAGATAATTTTGTTTGATAGAAAATGGCACAGACTCTCCATAAACATATTTCAGGGAAAAAATGACAAATACAGAAAATAACAGAAAAAAATGACATTTAAAAATAAGATTCATGGGGTGCCTGGGTGGCTCTGCCAGTGAAGCATCCAGCTTTGATTTCAGATCAAGTCATGATCCCAGCATTGTGGTATCAAGCCCCAAGTCAGTCTCTGCACTGAGCATGGAAACTGCTTAAGATTCTCTCTCTCTCTATAACTCTGCTCCTCCCTCCCCCCTCAAAAAATAAAAACAAAAACAAAACAGAGAAAACTAGACTCATGATACAACATACAATTAAAAATAAAAGACCATAAAGATGAAACCAAACTAAAAATGATTATAAATTTGAAATGGAAATGTCTGAGAACAAAACAGAAAGCAATAAAAATAATCCAAGCTGAATGGAAGTTTAATCTTAAAAATCAGAGAATTAGTGGTCTTAATAGAATTGGCATAAAGAAAAATATTATGAATAAAAAGATGGTAAGGTTAATAGGTCAAGATTGAATAATGCAAGGAAAAATAAATAAATAAATACATAAAAATGAAAAAGACAAAAAGAAAAAAATTAGGGAAGAATTGAGTGGCTGTAGAAAGAGCCAATATGTATATAACCAATTTTCAAATGAAACATGTTTTAAAAAGAAATCAAATATATAATCTGAGAAACTTTCCAGACATAAAAAAGAACTTGAACCTACAACTAGAAATGCAATGTTCTTAGGAAAAATCTTTATAACAAAATGATAATTTACTGAAAACTTACTGTTTGTTGAGACTATTTTAAAGATATTTTTCTTCTGCACATTAAATATTTACTGTAATCGTGGTTAGGTGTAATTATTGCATTCATTTTACATTTAAGAAAACCAGGGCACAGAGAAGAGGTAATTGTCTCAAGCTCACACAGGAAGATTCATTTAAGGGAATCTAAACATTTCAAATAGTACCAGAAAGAGTACAGAGAAATACAATAAAGAAAACAAAACTAATAAAACTAATCATTGTTGCATAAAATACCTTTAATTTACCCTATAAATGAATGTAATTGGATTAGTTCAGTCCAACATAATTTTAAAGCCACAGAAAGTATTGCATGATATAACCAAACTGTATTCTGCACACAAAAGTCATATCAAAAACAGATTAGTAAACATGTTAAAAAAAATGGGCAAAAGTGCACAAGGAAAATATTAACAAGCAAAGCAAGATTATTATTTATTAATATAAGAATAAATTCAGGACTGTTAAACAACAACACAAATAAGTATAGAGTGTACAATAAAGATTTGTCATAAAAAATAAATCTTAGTCAAGCAATAAATCATCAGAATTAATGTTAGATGTGTTATTCTTGAAATGATGGTTTAGCTGATTTCAGACAAATTATTTCCCTGAGAAAAATTTAAGAGAGTGGAAAAAAATGAAAATTTAACATTTTGGGAGGTTTGAAGAGCTAACAAGCAATGCATAAATAGGTAATAAGAACATTTTCATTGGACATTTAGGTCAACTGTCACCTCCAACGTTTGATCTGAAATGGAAGTTTAAAGGCTATGATGCTAAATGGTCAGACTGACAGAATCATGAGGCTAGGCAGTGCATCTTGGAATTCAAATATTCCAAAGAGAAAAAAGTTGTATAACAGCTTCAGAATTCTGTTAGGACTCAAGGAAGATAAATCTGAAATATACTAAACTAGACATCCTAGGACTGAACCTGGTTTAGAGTTTTTCCAACCCTTTATTATAGTAAGATGAATTAGCATCTCTAGTGCTCTTCAGTCAGCTATAATATAAAAGCAAATATATAACTTCCATAGAGATGGGGGTGCCTGGATGGTTCAGCCAGTTAAGTGTCCGACTTCAGCTCTGGTCATGATCTCACAGTCCATGAGTTTGAGCCCAGCATCAGGTTCTATGCTGACAGCTCAGATCCTGAAGCTGCTTTTAGATCTGTGTCTCCCTGTCTCTGTGTCCCTCCCCTCCTCGGCCATGCAAGCTCTCTCTCTCTCTCTAAAATAAATATTAAAAAAACTAACTTCCATAAAGATTGAACATTATGTATCACCTTTATAATATTTCATATTCAACCTCCAACTTTCAATAAGAAGAAATACAAAGAAAAAGAAGATTAACATTAGAAAAATGAAGTGTTACTAAAAACTAGGGAAAATTTCAGATCTTTAAAGCAGTTTTAGAGGCATAAATTGACTTTAAAATGATTATAATTAATAGTTCAAGAAAGTGCCAAAGCTAAACAGAAGAAAAAAATGAAATTAAAGGACACCTGAGATATTATGTGTACTAACATTTGCATTATAGGGGTCCCAGAAGGAGAAGAGAGAGAAGGTATGGAAAAGGGATCTGAAGCTGAAAACCCACCGGGGAAAAAAACAAGCATCCAGGTTCAGGTTGTCCAGGGAGTCTCTCCAGTAAAAAAATTAACCAAGGAGATGCAAACAAAACACCTAACAATGAAAATGTCAAAGATTAAAAATAATGAGAGAATCTTAAAAGGAGCAAGAGAAAAAGAACTGGTTACATACAAGGGAAAAACCCATAAGGCTCTGAGTTTATTTTTCAGCAGAAACTTTGCAAGGCAGAAGGGGGCACCATGATATATTCAAAATGCTAAAAGGAAAACAAAACTAGACAAAACAAAACTAAACTAAAACCAGCAATACTCTACCAAGCACGTTTATCAATTCAGAATTGAAAGAGACAGAGTTTTGCAGGAAAAAAAAGAAATAAAGGAATACATCACCACTAAACCAGCTTTACAAGAAATGTTAGATACACTTTTAAGCAGAAAAGTCTGCAACTAGATGGGAATTATTAAAGAAAAAATGATCACAAGTAAAATAAAACATATTAAAAATGTAGTTAGATAAATCACCTATAAACTTAGTATGAAGGTTAAAGACAGAAGTAATAAAATCCATTATATCTAAAGAATTAGTGGTGCCTGGGTGGCTCAGTCAGTTGAGAGCCTGACTTTGGCTCATCATGATCTCATGGTTTGTAAGTTCAAGACCCGCATCAGGCTCTGTGCTGACAGCTCAGAGCCTGGAGCCTGCTTTGGATTCTGTGTCTCCCCCCTCTCTCTGTTCCTCCTCCACTCACTCTCTGTTTCTCCTTCAAAAACAAATAAACATTAAATTTTTTAAAAATAAATAAATAATTAATTATTGGACTCATAAAAAAAGATATGAAATAGGACATATTTCGTGGAGGGTGGAGTGGTGTAGTGATTTTAAAATATGTTTAAATGTAAGTGACCATCATTTTAATACAGACTGCTATCTATATCATTAGGATGTTATATATGAACCCCATGGTACTCACAAGCCACAAACCTATAAAAGACACACAAGAAATAAAAAGGAATCTGAGCATAACATTAAAGAATGTCATCAATCACACAGGAAGAAAGCAAGAGGAGAGAAAAAGAATAGTGAGCTACAAAAAAAAGAAGAAAGAAAAAAACAGAAAACAATTGACAAAATGATAAAAGACATAAGGTGAATGAATGGGTAAAAAAATAAGACCCATCTACATGCTGCCTACAAGAAATGCACTTCAGAGCTAAAAACCCAAAACCTAAAAATAAAGGGATATATAAATACATTCCATGCAAATGGAAGTGGGAAACAAAAAACTGGGGTCCCAATACTTATAGTAAAAGAAGAAAAGAAAAGAAAAGAAAGAAAAGAAAAGCAAAGAAAAGAAAAGAAAAAAAAAACTTTGAAACAAAGACTGTAACAAGAGGCAAAAAAGTCATTAAATAATGATAAAGGGATCAACCCAATATGTAACAATTGTAAATATCTATGCACACAACATAGCAGAGCCTAAATATATAAAGCAATTATTAACAGCTATAAAAGGAGAAGTTGGTATTAATAACTAATAGGGGAATTGAACACTACAAAAATATTAAATGATAGATTATCCAATCAGAAATAAATAAAGAAGCAGTGACTTTAAATGACTCATTACACCAGATGGATGTAACTAATATACACTAAGGGTTGATGGGGGGTGGGAGGGAGAGAAGGGTGGGTGATGGGCATTGAGGAGAGCGCCTGTTGTGATGAGCACTGGGTGTTGTATGGAAACTAATTTGACAATAAATTTCATATTAAAAAAGTAAAATTAAAAAAATTAAAAAAAACTAATATATACAGAATGTTCTATCCAAAAACAACAGAAGTCATATTCTTTTCAAGATGCATATGAAACATTTTCCAAGACAGATAATATGTTAGGCTACAAAACAAGCCTTAATCGTCAACATCACTCATCATTACAGAAATACAAATGAAAACTACAATGAGATACCACCTAACACCTGTGAGAATGGCTAAAATTAACAACTCAGAAAACAATAGAAGTTATCAAGTATGCAGAGAAGGGGGAATCATTTTGCACTGCTGATGAGAATGCAAACTCATTCTAGAAAAACAGCCACTCTAGAAAACAGTATGGAGATTCCTCAAAAAAGTTAGAAATAGAGCTATCCTATGACCAGTGATTGCACTATTAGGTATTTATCCAAAGGACACAAAAATGCTGATTCAAAAGAGCATATGCATGCCAATGTTTATAATAGCACTATCAATAATACCCAAATAATGGAAAGAGCTCAAATGTCTATCAACTGATGAATAAATAAAGAAGAGATGTGGTGTATACATAACAATGGAATGTTTCTCGGTGATCAAAAGGAATGAAATCTTGCCAATTGCAACAACATGGATGGAACTACAATGTATTATGCTAAGTTAAATAAGTCAGAGAAAGATAAATATCATATGATTTCACTCATATGTGGCATTTAAGAAACCAAACAGGTTAACATAGGGGAAGTAAGGAAAATAAGATAAAAACAAGGAGGGAGTCAAACCATAAAAGACTCTTCAATACAGAGAACAAACTGAGGGTTGCTGGAGGGGTATTAGGTGAGGGGATGGGATAAATGGGTGATGGGCATCAAGGAAGGCGTTTGTTAGGATGAGCCCTGGGTTTATATGTATGTGACAAATCACTAAATTCTACTCCTGAAACCATTATTACATTATATGTTAACTAACTTATTTAAATAAAATTTTTAAAAGATCAAAATCTTATCAGTAATCTTTTCTGGTCACAATATTATATAACTAGAAATCAAATACAAGCGAAAAAAAAACTAGAAAAAACACAAACACGTGGATACTAAACAACATGCTATTAATGCTATTAATGTAATTAACAACCAATGGGCCAATGAAGAAATCAAAGAGAAAATTAAAAAATACCCTGAGACAAATGAACATGGAATCAAAACAATTTTCCTTCCTTTTGTGTGTTTTGGAACTGTTTGAGAAGGATGGATATTTACTTTTCTTTAAACATTTCATAGAATTATCCTTTGAATCTGGTTCTAGACTTTTGTTTGGTGGGCGTTTTAAATTACCAATTCAATTTTGTAACTAGTAATTGGCCTGTTAATATTTTCTATTTATTACTCATTTTTGAAAGATTCTATATTTCTGTGAATTTATCCAGTTCTTCAAGGTTGTAGAATTTGTTGGCCTATAATTTTTCATAGTTGCCTATTACTCCTTTTATTTCTGTTGTGTAAGTTGTTACTTCTCTTTCATATCTGATTTTATGTATTTATTTCTACTTGATGTTTTTGGCTTAAGGTTTATCAATTTTTATGGATCTTTTCCAAGAACGAGTACTTGACTTGGTTTCCCTCTTGTCTTTTTCCTTCCGTCCTTCCTTCTGTCTTTCCTTCCTTCCTTCCTTCCGTCTTTCCTTCCTTCCGTCTTTCCTTCCTTCCACCAACTTTAGGTTTTGTTTGTCCTTTTAATTTTTTTTTTTTTTACATTTCTTAGATTTTATTATTGAGACAGAGAGAAAGAGAGAGATAGAGTGTGAGCAGGGGAGGGGCAGAGAGAGAAAGAGACACAGAATCTGGAGCAGGTTCCAGGCTCTATGTTCAACACAGAGCCTGAGGGGGGCTATAAAAACTAAGAAATGTAAAAAAATAAATAAATAAAAGAACAAACCAAACCTAAATTACTGGAAGGAAGTAAACAGGAAGGAAGGAAAGACTGAAGGAAGGAAGGAAAGGAAGGAAGGAAGGAAGGAAGGAAGGAAGGAAGGAAGGAAGGAAGGAAAAAGACAAGACAAGAGAGAATCCAAGTCAAGTACTGGTTCTTTGAAAAGATCCATAAAATTGATAAACCTTAAGCCAAAAACATCAAGTAGAAATAAATAAAATAAGAAATGAAAGAGAAGTAACAACTTACACAACAGAAATAAAAGGAATAGGCAACTATGAAAAATTATAGGCCAACAAATTCTACAACCTTGAAGAACTCGATAAATTCACAGAAATATAGAATCTTTCAAAATGAGTAATAAATAGAAAATATTAACAGGACAATTACTAGTTATAAAATTGAATTGGTAATTTAAAACGCCCACCAGGGGCGACTGGGTGGCTCAGTCGGTTAAGCGGCTGACTTCGGCTCAGGTCATGATCTCATAGTCCGTGAGTTCAAGACCCGCATTGGGCTCTGTGCTGACAGCTCAGAGCCTGGAACTTGCTTCTGCTTCTGTGTCTCCCTCTCTCTCTGCCCCTCCCCCATTCACGCTCTGTCTCTCTCTGCCTTTCAAAAATGAATAAATGTTAAAAAAAAAATTTTTTTTAAAATGCCCACGAAGCAAAAGTCTAGAACCAGATTCAAAGGATAATTCTATGAAATGTTTAAAGAAAAGTAAATATCCATCCTTCTCAACAGTTCCAAAACACACAAGAGGAAGGAAAACTTCCTAATTCATTCCAAGAGACCAGCATTACCCTTAATAGCAAAACCAGACAAAGACACCACAAAATAAAATTACAAGCCATTATCCTTTATGAACACAGATGCAAACATCCTCAACAAAATATTAGCAAGCCCAACTCAACAATATATTAAAAGAATCATTTCACCACAACCAAGAAGGATTTATTTCAGAAATGCAAAGATGATTCAATAGATGTAAATCAGTCAATATACCACATTAACAAAATTAAGGATAAAAATTATATGATCATCTCAAAAGATGCATAAAGAAAACATTTGACAATACTCAACATCCATTTATGATAAAAACTCTCAACAAAGTGGGTTTAGAGGAAACATACTTCAACATAGTAAGGCCAGACCTAGACCTAACATCAAACTCAATGGTGAAAATCTGAAAGGATTTTTTCTAATATCTGGAACAAGACAAGAATGCTCACTCTCACAACATTTATTCAACATAGTAATAATTATGGAAGTCCTAATAGCAGCAAGCAGCCAAGAAAAATAAAAGGCATCTAAAAGGCATCTAAATTAGTAAGAAAGGAGTAAAAGTGTCATTTAAAGATGACATGGTACTTTATATAGAAAACCCTGAAGTCTCCACCAAAACAATATTAGAACTAATGATTTCAGTAAAGTTGTAGGATACAAGATATACAAGAATTTGTTGCATTTCTATACACTAATGATGAAGTAGCAGAAAGACAAATTAAGAAAACAATCCCATTAACAATGCATCAAAAAAGGATAAAACACATAAGAATGAATTTAACCAAGGAAGTGAAAGACTTATATTTTGAAAACAATAAGATGTTTATGAAAGAAATTGAAGACAACAAAAACAAATGCTAAGACATACGAAATATCACACATTAGAAGAATTAATGTTAAAATGTCCATACTACTCAAAGCGATGTAAAGAGTCCATGTAATCCCTACCAAAATACCAAAAGTATTTTTTTTACAGAAGTAGGAAAAAAATTCTAAAGTTTTGTGGAACCTCAAATTACTCTGAATAGCCAAGGAAATGTTGAGACAAAGCTGGAGGTGTCATAATGCCAGATTTTAAGCTTTACTAAAAGCTATACTAGTCAAAACAGTATGCTACTTACACAAAAATACACACATACATCAGTGGAATAGAAAGCCCAGAAATAAACCCATGCTTATGTGGTCGATTATTAATCTATAACAAAGGAAACAAGGCTACACAATGGGGAAAAGAATCTCTTCAACAAATGATGTTGGAAAAACTGGACAGCTACATGCAAAAGATGAAATTGGACCACTTTCTTTTACAATACACAAAGATAAACTTAAAATGGACTAAAGATCTAAAGGTGAGGCTGTAAACCATAAAATTCCTAAAAAGTAAACAGAGAGTAATCTCTTGGACATTGGCCTTAGCAACATATTTATGGATATGTTTCCTCAGGCAAGGGAAACAAAAGCAGAAATAAATTAATCAGACTACATCAAACTAAAAAGCTTGCACAGTGAAGAAAACCATCAAGAAAACAGAAAGGCAACCTAGTGAATGGGAGAATATATTTGCAAATGATACATTCAACAAGAGGCTAATATTCAAAGTGTATACAGAACTCATAGAAATCAACACCAAAAAAGCAATACAATTATAAAATTGGCAGAGGACCTGAACAGACATTTTCTCAAGGAAGATATACAGATGGCCAATAGACACATGAAAAGATGCATAACTCCACTACTTAGAGAAATGCAAATCAAAACCACCACAAGGTATCACCTTATACCAGTTAGGATCTCTAATATCAAAAACACAAGAAATAGGGCCACCTGGGTGGTTCAATGGGTTAAGTGTCCGACTTCGGCTCAGGTCAGGATCTCACAGTTCCTGAGTTCGATCCCCGTATCGGGCTCTGTGCTGACAGCTCGGAGCCTGGAGCCTACTTTGGATTCTGTGTCTCCTTCTATGTCTGCCTCTCACCTACTGTCCTCTCTCTGTCTGTCTCTCAAAACTAAATAAATGTAAAAAAAATTTTTTTAAACACAAGAAATAGCAACTGTTGGTGAGGACGTGGACAAATGTAAACTAGTGCAGAGCCACTATAGAAGTTATTCAAAAAATAAAAAATGGAAATACCATATGATCCAGTAATTCCACTGTGGTATTTACCCAAAGAAAACAAAAACACCAATTCAAAAATGTATATCCACCCCTGTTTACTGCAGCATCATTTACAATAGTCAAGATATGGAAGCAACCAAAGTATTCACCTCCAGATTAAGGGATAAGGAAGACGGAGGATGTGTGTGTGTGTGTGTGTGTGTGTGTGTGTGTGTGTGTGTTTGTGTGTTCATGCATGCATGTACAGATATACACATATACACATATAATCAAATATTACTCAGACATAAAAAAGAAAAAAGAAATCTTGCCAACTTGACATGTGTGGACTTAGTGGATATTATGCTAAGTGAAATAAGTTACAGAGATAGACAAACACCATATGATTTCACTTATAGGTAGCATATAAAGAAATGAATAAAAAACAAGCAAAAACCAGAAACAGACTCACAAACACAGAGAAGGATCTGATGGTTGGTGAGCAGAATAGGGGTTAGGGGTGGGCAAAACAAGTGAGGAGACTTAGAGGGACAAATGTCCAGGTATAAAATAAATAACTAGGATGATTATTTATGGATGGAAGTACAACATAGGGAATACAGACAATAGTATTGTAGTTACATTGTTTGGAGACAGAGGATGATTATACTAATTGTAGTGACTGTTGTTTAATGTATAGAACTGTTGCATGTTATACACCTGAAATATAACATTGTATGTCAAATATACTTCAGCCAAAAAATTAATATTTCAAGATTCAAGAGGAATAATTTAGAATTTCAGCAAAGTATTTGAGAATGTATAAATTAATACCAAATGCAAATTCTGAAATAAAAACCACAGTACCTGATAATTAACACCTCTAAGGTCACAGATAAATTAGAAAATATCAAAGATACAAATGAAAAAAACATCCAGGCAGAAACACAAATTTTAAAAATCAGATAAAATGCAGAAATTTAAAATACAGAAAAGAATAAAGACTTGACATATTCATAATTTGTGATTCTGAAGTGGGGAAGAACATAGAAGTCAGGAGCAATGAGTGCAAATAAAATGGCTAAAAATATTTCAAAAATTATTATAAAATTTAAAATTCTAACATAGATTCTAAAATTTCTATATACTCACTCAGCATATATTATTCCAAAAGTTCTAAAATGTCAAATAAACCTTAAAAAAAATAAAGGCTCAAATGAATCCTAAAAGTCTTAAAAAATAACAAATTAAAGCAGAAAAAGATAATAAATTGATCTAATAGAAAAAAATACAAAGGCAGAAAATGTAGAAGACAATGGAATGATGTTTAAATTGATAAAAAAAAAATTACCAAACCAGAATTTTATACGTAGGAGAAAATTTTATATAGAGGAGAAAAAAATGGCAGAGTAAGGAATGCCATAAGTCTACCCTTGAATAAAGTAATGAAAAATCTAACAAAAACTCTCAAACTCAACTTTCTCTGGGCCTGACTTCCAACCAAAAGCTTGCAACAATCTGGTTAATGTTTATTCAACAAAACAATGGATGCTTGATAAAAAGAGTGAATGTTGAGGTGTCTCAACCAATCCCCATCCCTTTCTTTGCTCTCCAGCTCAGTAGTAGCCTTAAAAATAACAGATTGCAGGGGCGCCTGGGTGGCTAAGTTGGCTAAATGTCTGACTCTTGATTTCATTGATTCATTCTGATTTCAGCTCAGGTACTTGAGTTTGAGCCCCGCATTGGGGCTCCAGGCTACCAGCATGGAACCTGTTTGGGATCTTCTCTCTTCCTCTATCTCTGCCCCTCCCCTGCTCATTCTCTCTCAAGATAAATAAATACTAAAATAAAATAAGTAAAATAAAATAAAATAAAATAAAATAAAATAAAATAAAAATAAAACAACAAACTGCATTCTAGGCACCATTAACTGAAGGGACAGGAATGGATCTTATTTGCAATGAATTGTTTGATGCATGATGTGAATCCCTGAAAGACAAAATATGTATATTGATCTCACCTATCTGGAAACCAGCTAACACTGTTATCACAGGATGCTTTGTGGAAAATGCTTAGAAGCGTATGTTTTAGTTTTTGCTGCCTGAAGGAATTCAAGTAATAGATTAACCAGAAAACTTAGGAGAAAAGGCTGAAGAATGAAGTATTTTGGGGAATAACAGCTTTGAAAAAGTTTCAGTATACCTGGAAAATTACAAGGTCATAAGTATTCCCAGTGCTATGTGCAGTCTCAGGAAAGACATGAGAAGGTTCTAAGCTCTCACCTCTGACTGATCTTCAGGAATGGCGCATATCCGAACTAAAGGCTATGATATAGTTTAACTGCCTAAATGAATGTTGATGGCATGTAACACATGGAACCTCTATGCAAAAATCAGGAGAACTTTATAGTCACAGGGATTTAAAAGTATTTGTCAATAATTGGCTAACCAATGAGCTAATGGAAGTGAGCCTACTTTGTAGTGGCCGTAGCATAAAACATAAAAGACTTTACAAATTAGTATTATAAATTCACTAAGCAAACAATGGTTATAACAGGCAGAAAATATAAGAAACCTAGAGAGAAGAGAGGCGCTTATTTCCAGAATATAATTATATTCCCATTATACTATTCAAAATATCAATATTTTTACAAAAAGTTATGAAGTGTACAAAAAAAGACTGTATACCCCATACAAAGAAAGAATGCAATTGACAGTAACTATCCCTGAAGAAGTCCACAAGTTGGACTTACTAAAAACAACAACAACAACAACAAAACCCTACCTTCTCTATTTAAATGTTTTCAAAGAGCTAAAGAAAAACTTACCTAAAAAAAAAACAAAGAAGCAAACCATGAGAACAGTGTCTCACCAAATGAAAAATATCAGTATAGTCAAAGAAATTATTAAAAGAATCTAAACAGAAATGTGATTTTAAAAATACAAAGTTAAAATGAATATTTCACTAAAAGAGTTCAAGAGCAGATTTGAGCATCATAAGAAAGAATGATCAAACTTTAAGATAGGTCAATTAAGATTATTCAGGTGGAGGAATATGTAGGAAAATCAATCCAGCACACAAACAAATATATAATGGGAGTGCAAGAAGAATAAGGAAAGTGACAGGATTGTTTGAAGAAATAATGGCTAAATAAAATCAGAATTGGTGAACAATATTAATCTATACATATGAAACTCAACATACTCAAACTAGGTTAAACTCAGAGATCCACACCAAGATAGATCATAATCAAACTGTCAAAACCCAAAGACAGAGACTTGAAAGCAGCAAAAAAGATGCAATTATCATATATGTTGTTTCCTCAATTAGATTAAGAACTGATTTTCTTCAGAAACCAAAGAATCCGGAAGGCAGTGCAATTACATATCTGACATGTTAAAAGAGGAAGAAAAACTGTCGAATAATAATTCTATATCCAGCAAAGCTACATTTCTAAAAATAAAGGAGAAATTAAGGCAGTCCCAGATAAACAAAAACTGAGAAAATTCATTGCTAGCAGACCTTCTCACAAGAAATGGTAAAGGGAATTCTTCAAACTGAATGAAGGACAACAGACAGTAACATAGATCCACACAAATAAGTAAACATTGATAAAGGTAACAATCTTAGTAAACATAAAAACAGTATTTATGTATTTATAACTCTTTTCTCTGCCTATATGCTTTAAATACATAAGACAATAATTACTAATCTATATTTTAGACACATAATGTATAAAGATATAATTTGTGATAATAACATAATAAAGGGAAGGGAGGAAGGAGCTACATAGGAAGAAAGTTTGAAATTAAGTTCTTAATACAATTTTATGAGATTAATTAAATTCATAAGGCAATCACTAAAAATATAACTAAAAAGCTAAATAATAAAAGAAACAACAGAAGAATTAAAACGGTATGTTAGAATAATATTTCTCACACCAAACAAGGCAATAATAGAGAAAATGAGGAACAAAAGGACATAAAATATTTGGGAAAAAAAACAAAAATGTAGATGCAAGCCCTTTCTTATTAGTAATTACATTAAATGTGCATAGATTAAAACCTCCAATTAAAACTCAGGGATTGGCAGAATGGATTAAAATGTAATCTGATCCAACTCTATGCTGTCTATATAGGACACATATTGCATACAGAATAGATAGATTGAATCTTTAAAAAAGAATGCTCTCAAATAACCTACAACTTTATCTTAAGAAACTAGAAAAATAAGAACAAAGTAAACCTAAAGTAATTAGAAAGAAGAAAGTAATCAACCAAAATTATAGTGGAAATAATTAATAATTAAATAAAAATTATAATTAAAATATAGTGGAAATGTAATATAAAACAGCAGAAACAATTCAATGAAAGAAATGTGGGATGTTTTATTTTTTTAAATAAAATTGACAAACTTTAGCTTGACTGATAAAGAAAAATGAAAGGAGCCTCAATTACTAAGATTAAGAGAGAAAACAGGAACACTGATATCCAATTTACAAAAATACAAAGGATTACGAGGTCATTATTGTGAGCAATAATTGTATGCTGCAAACTGGATAGCCTAGATGAAAAGGAAGAATTCCTAAACACACCACCTGACAAAATTGACTCAAAAAGAAATAAAAATCTGAAGAGATAAGTTAGGAGGTTTTGTAACCAGAAAACTTTCAACAAAGAAAACCCCAGGACAAAATGTCTTTATTAGTAAATTTTAGAAAACATTTTAAGAAAAATTAATACCAATCTAATTCTTCTCAAACGTTTTCAAAAAATAGAGGAGGGAAAAACAATCTTGACAACTATATGAGGTCAGTGTTACCCTGATGCTAAAGTCTGATAAAGACACCAGAAGAAAATAAAACTACAGATGAGAAGAAAATAGGACTACAGACCAATAGTAGTTATGAATATTGATGCAGAAGTCTCAAACAAGGTATATACTAGAAAACAAATCTACCAATGTGTTTAAATCATTATATGCCTTGACTCAGTGTCATTTATCCAGGACAGTAAGGTTGGTTCAGTATACAAAAAAAAAAAAAAAAAAAAAAAAAAAAAAAGTAATATAACATCCCAATAGAATTAGGAGAAAAGGGCATATGATTATCTCAATAGATAAAGAAAAAGCATTTAACCCTATCCAAAACCCTTTTATGATAAAATTACTCTTGGAGTAGAAGAGATTTTGCTTAACCCATAAAAAACATGTTTTAAAACACAGTTAACATTTTACTGAATAGTGCAAGCATGAAAAATTTTTCCCTAAGATCAGGAAAAAGAAAGTCATTCTTAACACTTCTGTTTATTATTATACCAGAATTTCTAGCAAGTGCAAGAAGGCAAAGAAAAGAAAGAAAAGGCATTACCCAGACCTGAAAGGAAGAAGGAAAAATAACTCTATTCACAGTTGAATATAAATCTTATATGTAGAAAATACTAATGAATCTCCAAATATTGTTGTAGTTAATAAATAAGTTCTACAAACATTGAATGAGTTCAGTGAATGAATTCAGGAGGTAGGTAAGAATAATATACAGAAAATCATTTGTATTTCTATATGGTAACAATATATAATTCAACATGAAATTTAAAAATTAAAGTTCATTTATAATAATATCAAAGAGAATAAAATATTTAGGAACAAATAAAACCAAGGAAGTAAATGACTTGTACAGTGACAATTATATTACATTGTGGAAAGAAAAAAAAGAACTAAAAATAGAAAGACATCCTGTGTCCATGGGTTGGGAAACTTAATGTCGTTAAAATGACAATACTCCCAAGTTGATTAATATATATAATTCCTGTCAGAATTTCAGCTGCCTATTTTTTTGCAAATGTACGTGTTGATTCTAAAATTCATATGGAATTACATGTGCTCCCAAATAGCCAATAACCATCTTGAATTAGATCACAGCTGGAAGAATCACATCTCCCAATTTCCAAACTTGATACAAAGCTACAATAATCAAAATTGTGTAGGGACGGCATAAAGATAGACATATTGATCAGTGGAATATAATTCAGGGTTTGGTTATAAATTCAGATCTTTGGTTAATTGCTTTTTGCTTAGGGTGTCAAAACCATTCAATTTGGAAAGAACAGTTTTTTTAACAATGCATTGTGACAACTGGATATTCATATGCAAAATAATGAAGATGGACTCTTACTTTACACTACAGAAAAATTTAAGTCAAAATAGATCAAATACCTAAATTTAACAGCTAAAACTGTCAAATTATTAGATATGAATGAACCTAAGTAAACCTTCATGATTTGGATTAGGCAATTTTTCTTAAATATGAATACAAATCACAAGCAATAAAAAAATTGGTAAATTAGATTTCATTAAAATTAAAATTTTGTGTGTCAAAGTAAACTATCAAGAAAGTAAAAAAAATAAAATAAAATAGACCTCAGAATAAGAGAAAGTATTGAAAAATTGTATCAGTTAAGACTATAGTATCTGGAGTGTATAAAGAATTTTTATAACTCAATAATGAAAAGATAAACAATTCATTTAATAAATGGGCATAGGACTTGAAAAGACATTTTCCAAAGAAGATCTACAAATAGCCAGTAGCACATGAAATAAAATGTTCAACATCATTATTCACTGGAGAAATGAAATTAGAACCAGAGTAACATATTACTTCATATCCACTAATTTGTCTCTAATGGTATTTAAATAAAGCAAACAACCTTCCCATTCCCACCCCCAGAAAACACACACACACACACACACAAAGAAAAATAGTATTAAAGAGCATGTAGAGAAACTGGAATACTCATAGAGTACTGATTAGAATGTAAAATGGTGAAGCAATTTTGGAAAACAGTCTGGCTGTTTCTCATATGATTAATATAGAGTAACAATATGACCCAACATTTTCACTGTGAGATATATATCCAAGAGAAATGAAAACATGTTCACACAAAAAAAATTATGTAGATGTTCATAGAATCATTATTCATAATAGAAACAAGTGGGAAAAAAAAACAAATGCCTATTAACTGATGAATGGATGAACAAAATGCAGCATGTCCCATACAATAGAACTTTCAGCCTTTAAAAGGAATGAATTAATGATACATCTGATGAAATGAATGCACCTTTAAATTATTATGTTAATTGAAAGAAGATCACATATCATATGATTCTGTTTATATAAAACGCCCGGAATAGGTAAAACCATAGAGACAGAAGCTAGATTAGTCATTGTCACTACCTCATTAAAATTTTTATAATCCATACACTTGAAGAACACAGTGAAATAGTATTCTCTCTCTAGTTTATAAAGATCCTGCTAACTTCTTTGGGCTCATATGCTAGCTCTTTAAAGTATCTTCCCTTTTCCTGCCAATCTGGTTTATTTTAGCACCCTGAACATGTTCAGTATGTTCTCCCCATAGGGTCTTTTTGTCCCCTCTGGTTTGAATGGCTTATGCTGCCAGTGTCATGGCATCCAAATCTCAGCTAAAATCACCATATCAGAAGGGCTTTCTCCTCTCCTTAGTCAAAGCAGTCCTTTAATCACTGTTGCTTACATCATTCTATGTAATATCTCTGCATAGACATTTTCAGTGATATTTTTGAGAGTGTTTTTCTTTAGTTTTCCATGGTTCTTGGATGGAATTTACATTGAAAACATAGGGATATTTTCGTCTAATTTCCCACTGCATCCCAATAACTAAAATAGAGCCTGGTCCATAATAAATGCTCAGCAAATGCTGTATAAATTGATGAATTAATTAAATATATATATGTGTAAATATGTACATACACACTTACATACTAGCTTTTTATGCTTCCCTCAAACTAGGCCCTTCTTAGCCCAGTTTAAAAGAAAGTCTATATCCATATTTATCAGTTTTTCATTATACTACCTTTTGCTCTATATCCTCAAATTTTCATGCTTTTATTATAGATTACAGAATAATCTCAAAATACCACTCAAAAATATTACTATTGTTTAAAAAAACTTTTTAATAATATGGTCTTATGAATATTACGTATACTGCTCAGAAGTTAGCTTCAAATTTATTAGTCCAGGACCCTTTTTTGAGAGAGTTCACAAATTGGTGTATTTGATTCTACTATAGTTTTAAATATTTTTGTTATTTGATTGTAGTTCATCGAGTGTTTTCATTTATTGCATTCATTTCTAACATCATGTAAAGTCTGGTCCTGAATTAATTATTTGTTCTTTTTATTTATCCCAGTGAATTTCATGTGATTATAAAAGATTCATTTGATCTTGTTCAAGTAAATTATAATTTTCCACAGGGTTATCTTTTAAATTATGTCCTCTGTGTTATTTGCATATTTGTATTAGAATTATTTTTAGGACAGGAGTTGTGAATTATTGCTGTTTCATGCATCAAACAATCTTATCTGTGTCACACTAGAGATGTAAATATAAATTCCTATCATGAAATGTATTCAAAAGTGATTCTTATAAACACCTAAAGATTGAAATTGTATTTGAATTAATATCAATCCTCTCCTAGTGTCAAAGAACACAAGCACTCTTATTTGACTTAGTTTTATGGTGACACAAAGAAAAAGAGGAGGAAATGATAGGACTTATCTTCCTGTCAATTTTGATATATTAATAGACTAATAATGTTTGATATGGATAAATAATAATGCACACATTTAGATTATTCTAAAATAAGAAAACATTTATTAAATTCTGAAGTTTGAAAGTATTTAAATTACTACACCAGACTACAGCATATTATGAAGCCCATAAATGCTACATTTCTATGAAACTTTGCCAAAATCTCGTAAAATGAAATGATTTTATCACTTTATTCCCAAGTCACAGATCTAGTTTTGATCATGCCCTTATTCCCAATATGAAGAAAGAAGTTAAAACAACTGGCCTGTGACCCATTTATCTGTCAACACTGATGTTTCAGAAGGAGGAGGAGGAAATATTTGGTCTCATTTTCTTGTAAACATGATAAGGAGGCTATCTGAGAAGTAGACTAATGATATATTCAAGAAAGGATCCTTTTCTGTGTAATGCTTTTAGTCCTGGTTTAGCATTGATTGTTGCAAACAAACCTAGAATTTTAATTTATGACACAGAACTCCCTGGACAGTGTCACATAAACTGCTGCTATTTGACATACAAAATGGAGATGTTTTATAAACTAAATATTCCCTGCTCATAATCTGGTGTAGAAATGTGTGTTTGGTGCAGGAACAGGTGGCTTTGGAAGCAGTTCCCAATATCTCAGACGTTTTCTCTGCTTTTACTATGCCCCGTAATTGTTTGTCTTCTTAAGAGTATTAGTAAAACTTGATATTTAGTAAGATCTCAGTTTCAACTCCTAGGCATAAATCCAGAGAACTCAAGTTATAGTTCAATAGCAGTTATAATCTTAAGACTGTCATATCTGTATGTCTATTCCAAGAGGAAAGAAAGGCAAGAGACATTACAATGTAGATCACCTCATAAGGCTATCTTGCTTGCTTTTCACTTTCTCCCTTTGCTTATTTCCTCCATTTCATTCCTTCTATACTACAAATCTTATAATTCTAAATTTATTTTATCTTGTAACAAGCAAAAACCCACATGAGAAACATTCTCAGAGTCTAATTCCTCCCCAGAGGTAGTTCTTACAACTTGTATGTAATCTTCGTTCTCCACATTTTACACACACACACACACACACACACACACACACACACACACACACTCAGCTCACTTACGCGCACACACACAGTAAATATGTTGCTTTGCTTATGTAAATAGGATCATTATCTCTATTTTGCATTTATTACTTGCTATTTTTTATAATGTATTTAATGACATATATTAGAGATCTCTCTCTCCCTTTATTACTCACTTTTTTCTTCTTACACCTTGTCATTATGCATAGTATTCCATAGGACACTATAATGTTCAACCATCTTTTATTTAATAATGCCCAAATTATTAACAGATAAGATTATTTTCAGTTTCCTGTACAAGAAAAAATACTACAGTGAACATTACTGTGAGTATAAACCTGTCCTTGTAACCCCAAATATTACCAGAATGCTTGCTTACCCAAATTTATGCACAAATTTAATATCTATTTTTGTTATAATTTTCCTCTCCTTACTTTGTATACTATTCTCTATGTAATTATATGATTAGTACCCAATTCAAAATTTTCTTTTTAGTTCACATCTTTTCCCATTTGCCTACTGGGTTATTTTACTTAATGACTTGTAGGATGCTAATCCATTCCTTGTTGTTTCGTTTCAAATTTGTCGATCATTCGTTTTATACTTTTACATATGGTTTGTTTCATTTTACACAATTTATTAGCTATGCATTCACGTATATATTTTTTATTGATGGCCTCTTGATTTTCTATACACACAGGAAGGCATTTCCATTTAAATATTATAAACCTATTCTTCTGTTTTCTTCTATGACTTCTTGAATTATTTGTTAATATTTTAATCAACCTGGAATTTATATATGTGTATAGCTTTGGAATTATTTTATTTTTGATCCAAATACATTGTCAAGTATTTTATCATTATGTACTGACTGATCTATTAGCTATTCATTAGAAATGCTATTTTTATCATCTCATCCCTGTTTATAAACTGTGCATCTGGTTGTGCTCACTTATTTTTGTTCTTTAGTCTCTATATTATAAAGCTCACACTTTTAATTTCTATAACTTCATAAAATGTTTTAACATGCTTGAAAGCCAACTTCATTGTCATGATCTCACGGTCTGTGAGTTCGAGCCCTGAGTCGGGCTCTGTGCTGACAGCTCAGAGCCTGGAGCCTGTTTCAGATTCTGTCTCCCTCTCTCTGACCCTCATCCGTTCATGCTCTCTCTCTGTCTCAAAAATAAATAAACGTTAAAAAAATTTTAAAAAAGAATTTTTGATTTTCTGTTTTATTTGTATTGACTATATTACCTGAAATATTTTTATGACTTTCCCATACAGAGCCAAATTTATGACCTACAAAATCTTATCTCTATTTTTTTTCTGAATTTCACAATCAGTTGCTTGTGAATTACGTTGTTTGTTTCCAGCTGTTTCTGTCTCCCTAGTTGGTTTCAAAACTAAGACACCATATACTACTTCTCTGAATCATCACAGTCCTGTGAGCTTATGTATAGAATTTGAGAAAATAGAAGAGCTTTTTACTCCACCAAACAGAGTTCTTTGTCCAGTATATCTAAGACATCTAATTTAAAGACTCGTCAATAAAATGTGCTCTGACTAAAGCATTTTGATACATTTCTAGAATCAACAGTGTAATTTTGTAACATTATTAGCTAAACATAGGAATAAAAATGCTCAATTATTTTAAGACTTTTTAAAAATTTATTCTGAAAAAGAGAGAGAGAGAACATCAGTTGGGGAGGGGCAGAAAGTGACAAAGAGAGAATCCCAAGCAGGCTCTGTACTGTCAGCGTGGAGACCAGTGTGGGGCTCAAACTCATCAACATTGAGATCATGACCTGAGCCAAAACCAAGAGTCAGATGCTTAACCAACTGAGACACCCAGATGCCCCAAACATGCTCAGTTTTACATATGAGGTTAAAATAACTTATGATTTTGCCTTGTTTTAAAAGATGTAATTTTGAGTTTTTAATTTTTGGAAAAAAATAACTTCTATCAAATTCAACATTGCAAATATGTGTACTGAGGAAAAGTGGAAGAAATCTACTTAAAAGAATATAATTAGATGATGAGCCACAATACTATTCTCTCTATCTCTTATAGAGAATATGAAGTCCACATGTCCCTTTTCAGCCAATATAAAATGCTTTTTATAAAAATAGAATAGTTTTATCTGAACTTGAACTTCACATATAGATTTATGCATTATATAGTATTTGAAGAGGTTTTTAATTTATATTTTAATTTTATCTCTTTTATTCTGGGTTTTTTAACAACAGCAATTCAGTATTAATGCTATTTAGAATCCATATAACACATGTTATATATACTAATGTTAATGGACATTTATTGTTTTTGTAATTATGAGTAACTAATATATAGATGTGTGTGTAAATTTTTAAGTTGCTCATAGAATACCCATCTTAATACCTGCTCATTTCCTAAATGTATGCTTTACTACAACAGATGGTTAAAATATAACATTCGGATGCAATGAGAAAAGAGTAATATTAAAACTTTAAACTATTATATTTATCATTACATTTGTCTCTTTTAGCTCCTAAGAAATAAAATTAGTCCCTTTACTATCAGACATTATTTATTCTTTACATAAGACACATAGTGTTAAAATATTGTTTCTTATTGGGGTGCCCCAGGCGGCTCATTCGGTTGAGCGTCCAACTTCGGCTCAGGTCATGATCTCACAGTTCATGAGTTCAAGCCCTGCGTCAGGCTCTGTGCTGAGAGCTCAGAGCCTGGAGCCAACTTCGGATTCTGTGTCTCCCTCTCTCTCTGCTCCATCCCCACTCATGCCCTGTCTCTCTCTGTCTTAAAAATAAATAAAATATTAAAAAAAAAGTTTTCCTTATAGTTTTGCTTAATTTAGAAGACAGTTATAACTTTCTGTAAATATACCTATATGCATAAGTGCATAAGGCATTGGGAATAAAGGCAATGGGGAAAGAGAGATTGGCATGATGTATTACATTTATTTTAAGTATAATAATTATTTTAAAACTAATTTAATATTAAATTAATAAAATGTGTAAGCCAATGTAATAGAAGTTGTAAATAACATGATGATTTAAGGTTGAACATATGGTCATTCATTATAAAGTCTACCCATCAGGCTTATAAGTAAACTAGAAATACATGGGAGACAGGTATCTTGTAGTAGTGGTTACTTCTGTTAACAGAATATTATCATAATAATAAAAATAATAGATTAAGAAATTATCATAGTAGATTCTAATTAATTTTGAGAAAAACAAAAGATTTTAAGTGGTTACTGAATTTTAAATTAAGATAATTATAATTTTTATAATATGTTAAAATATATTAAATATATTTTCATTAGCATTATTGGCATATTACTATTAAAATTAAGATAATTTATTTCAATCTGACTAATTTACATAGCACCAAAATATATAAGGCACTGTACTAAGTAGTGCAGAAATACAAAGACAATTTTAAAAACATCTTTGGGGCACCTGGGTTGCTCAGTCAATTGAGCATCCACCTTTGGCTCAGGTCATGATCTCATGGTTTGTCGGTTCAAGACCTCCATTGGGTCTTGCTGACAGCTCAGAGTCTGGAGCCTGTTTCAAATTCTGTGTCTCCCTCTCTCTCTTCCCCTTCTCCACTAGTGTTTTGTCTCTGTCTTTCTCAAAAATAAATAAACATTTTTAAAAAATAAAAGTACAAACATCCTTATTTTCAAGAAGTTTATTATCAAGCAGAGGATGGGTATAAGTAAAAAGGAAAGTTATAAGAAAGGCTGCAAGGAGATCTCATTTATTTCTAGCATTTGGGGTGGAGAAGGGATGTCAGCAATTGATCATTAAAATTTTTGTGAAGTTGCCTTATAAATTTTACTAAAAGCAAATGCTAAAAACCTAATGTCACTATGGAGCTATATTCCCCATAATCAGAGGTAAAATTCTCCACTAATATTGTCTAATATAGGATTTCACAGAAGACATTGGAACAATGATCAGAATATAAGCAATTTGTATATAACACCAGGCTACACTGATGGGCAGTTGGGGAGGTAAGTTAGGGAGAGGAAGAAAGACCCAGAAGAACACATTATAAAGCAAATTATCACTGAGGGGAAAAATGCTTAATCCTACTGTACACATAAACAAAGCTTATCTTACTGTATATATAGAGTAGAACATGCTTTGTTATCCCACCAACAAGGCAAGGGTTCTGGGACATCAACCAAATCAATGTCTGGCATTTGTTGAGAACTGCTTCTGGAAACATGAACTCTCTGATAATTGCTGCTTGGCCTGCACGAAGCTTTAGCAGGCTGAAAATTCTTACCAAGTGATATGCTTCTTTTGTAATGATGGGTCAAGATTTAATAGTTTTTTGTTGTAAGGCAGTCCAAGATGGTTGCATAAAAAGACCTTGAAATCATCATCTTCTATAGACACACCAAATCTATACATATACTGCAATTCCTCCTAAAGAAGAACTAAAGGCTGACTGAACAACTTCTGCAAGACAAACAATAGAGGGACCACATAAAAGTAGGAGAGATGGAGACACAGTTACAACTGGAATCCTGCCCTGATGTGACAACCTATATTAGGGAGAAATATGAATGCTAATTTCATATTTGGCAGACCTGCCTTCCCTAGGGCAAAATGGAAAAACAGCAGAGTAAAGGGCAACTAGACTATAAGTAAAGTAATTCCACTTACTCATCCTACAGTATCTCCTAATGGTGAGGGAACTGCTGGAATTCTCTCCTGGGTTGGAGGCACCAGCACGGGCCACTGTTTATATTTCTTCTCCACCTTGATAATACAGGTGTGAACAGGGTCCAGGTCTATTCAGCACACTAGGGCCATCTCAGTGATTCTTAGGCCCTTAGCTGACACCAGCTCCAAGCGTCACTCTGAGGCAGCCTCCTTCTGCCCACCAGAGCTCTGACCATTCTTCCAGGTGTCCTTGGTATGGAGTGCCCAATCCCACACACAATTCAGCTCTAGTCAGCCACCCAAAGCTGCCAGTCACACACAGTCTACACAGGGGACACTCCTATACAAGGCCAGTTCTTCAAGATTAGGGTAGGTAGCTATTCTAATTTATCTAAATCAACACTGAAGAAAAAAAAATTAGGAGACATAGGGATAGGTCCCAAATGAAAGAACAAGATTAAACTCCAGGTATAAAACAAAACAAAACAAAAACAAAAAACTAATAAGTATTTTACCTAATGAGTTCAAAATAATGTCCATAAATGTTCTCACTGAACTTGGGAGAGAAAAGGATGAACACACTGAGAACCTCAAGAAAGAGTTAGAAAATATAACATAGAACCAATCAGAGCTTAAGAGTACAACAACTCAAATAAAAAATACTCTAGAAGAAATCAACAGCAGATTTAGATAATTCAGAAGGATGGATCAGTGATCTGGAAGACAGAACAGTGGAAATTACCCACCCAATCAGAACATAAATATATATAATATATACATATATAAATATATAATATTGCATATTACATATATATTATGTAATATATACATATATAAATATGTATATATTACATATAATAATGTAAATACATATATGTATTTATGTAAATACATTTATGTAAATATGTAAATACATATAATATATGTAATATTATATATTATATATTTATATATTACACATATATATTTAATGAGGATAGTTTCAGAAACCTCTGGGACAACATAAATGTGGCAATTTTCAAATTATAGGGTCTTAGAAATAGAAAACAGAGACAAAGGGACAGAAGTATTATTTGAAGAAATAACAGCTGAAAATTTTGCTGACCAGAAGAAGGAAGTAAGCATTCAGGTCCAGGAATCACAGAGCGCCCCAAACAAGATGAACCCAAAGAGATATATACAAAGACAAATTATAACTAAGATGGCGAAAGTTAAAGAGAATATCTTAAAGGCAGCAAGAGAAAAAAAATAGTTATATATAAGGGAAATCCTGTGAGACTGAGCTGATTTTTCAGCAGATACTTTGAAGGCCAGAACGGAGGGGCAGGATATATTTAAAGTGCTGAAAGGAAGGAAAAAAAAAAGAACTTATACCAAGAATACTCTACCCGGAATTCAGAATCAGTCAGAATTGAAGGAGACATATAGAAGTTCCTAGACAAGAAAAAACTGAAGGAGTTCATCACCACCAACCTAGCCTTCCAAGAAATTTAAAAGGGTCTTTTTTCAGCATAAAAGCAAAAGCCATTACTAGAAGAAAATATATGAAGAAAATAAATCTCATTGTAAGTGTAAATATATAGTAAAGACACTAAATTACCGACTTAAAAAGTTAGTATGAAGGTTAATAGACAAAAATAGTAAAATCCACTATAAGTAATTAAGAGATACACAAAATAAGAATATGTAAAATAAGACATCAAAAACATAACCTAGGGGTGAAGGGTAAAAATGTAGTGCACTAGAATATATTTGAACTTAAGTGACTATAAGCTTAAAATAAGCTATTCTATACATGAATAATATATATGAACCTTATATTAACCACATACCAAAAATCTGTAACAGATACATACCCACCTTAAAAAAAGAAGGGAACCCAAACAGAACACTAAAGAAAATCATCAAACTACAAGGCAAGAGACCAAGTAAGATGGAACAGAAAAGTACTACAAAACAACCAGAAAACAGTTAATGAAATGACAATGAGTACATACCTATCAATAATTACTTTAAATGTAAATGGATGAAATGCTCCATTTAAAAGTCACAAAGTGGCTGAATAGAGTTAAATAAATAAATAAATAATAAATAAATAAATAAATAAATAAACAAATAAAACAAACAAAAAGAAAACAAAACAAAAAAACAAGACCTTGTTGCAGGGAGTATGGCGAGAGTCACAAAAGATGAGTCCGCAAACAAAGTGCAGTTAAGTGAAGGTCCTCATACTCAAGTCGGAATGAGGCCTCGACTCCAGAATAAAGCTTCTTTTTATTAGGATAATTGCTAGAGACTATGTGCATAAAGTCAATTAAGCAAGAGTGCTAATCAATTTAATGGTTTTGCTTTTCAAGGTTGAATTTCACGTTACTGGCTTTCTATAACAGTAGGAAGGGTCAAGTTGAAGGAGGATCTGGCCCTGGACAATGTTAATGGTTTTATAAGTTCCTTAGCCATAGCTGCCAGCCTTGTTCAGCTGTGTAAACATGTCCTAAGGCCTTGCACTTTCTCCAGCCCTTCCCTTTTGAAGTCTTTTCCTTTGATGTTTTCTTCCTGCATCTTCCATAAGACCTATTTACGTGTTTCCTACAAGAGACTCATTTCAGATCCAAAGACAAACACAGACTTAAAGTGAAGACATGAAAAAGATATTCAGTGGAAATGGAAACTAAAGAAACCTGGTGTAACAATACTCACCTCAGACAAAACAGACTTTAAAACAAAGATGGTAACAAATGAAAAAAAAGAAAAAGAGGTATACCTATTGATAAAGGGGTCAATTCAAGAAGAGTATATAACTGGGCACCTCGGTGCTCAATCAGTTAAGTGTCCGACTTTGGTTCAGATCCTGAAGACTGCTTTGAATTCCATGATTCCCTCTCTCTTTGCCCCTCCCCTGTCCATGCTTTTGTCTCTCTATGTCTCAAAAATAAATAAATATTTTAAAAATAAAGAAGAGAGTATATAACATTTATAAATATTTATGCACTCAACATAAGAGCATCTAAATACATAAAGCAAATATTAACAGATATAAAGGGAGAAATTAAGAGTAATACTAAGGGTCTTTAATCCCCTATTTACATCAATGGACAGATCCATGCAGAAGATTAATAAGGAAATATTGGTCTTAGATGACAGATTAGACTAGATAGAATTTAGATATATACAAAATATGCTATTTAAAAACTTCAAAATACATATTCATTTCAAGTGCACACCAGACATTCTCTAAGATAAATCGTTTTAGGCCACAAAACATGTCTGCATAAATTCAAGGACATTTAAATCATATCATGCATCTTTACTGACCACAACAGAATGAAACTAGAAATCCATTATGAGAAAAAAAATAGAAAACAAACAAACACATGCAGACTAAACAGTAATTTACTAAACAAACAATGGGCCAAAAAATCAAAAGTAAATAAAAAATATCATGAGACAAAGGAAAATGCAAACGCAATGTTTCAAGAACCTATGAGAGGGGGCGCCTGGGTGGCTCAGTCAGTTAAGCCTCCAACTTTGGCTAAGGACATGACCTCGTGGCTTGTGAGTTCAAGCCCCTCATCAGGCTCTGTGCTGACAGCTTGGAGCCTGGAGCATGCTTCTGATTCTGTCTCCCTATCTCTGGGCTCCTCCCCTGTTCATTCTCTGTCTCTCCCTCTCTCTCAAAAATAAATAAACATTAAAAAAAATTTTTTTTAAAGAATCTATGAGACACATCAAAAGCAATTCTGAGGGAAGTTCATAGCAATACAGGCCAACCTCAAGAAATAAGAAAAATCCTATATAAAGAATCTAACTTTATACCTAAAAGAAGTAGAAAAAGAAGAACAAGCAAAGTCTAACATTAGAAGAAAGAAAATAATAAAGGTCAAAGTGCAATTAAATGATAAAGACTAAAAATACAGTAGAAAAGATCAATGAAAATAAAAGCTGATTTTCAAAAGATAAATAAAATTAATAAACCTTTAGCCAGATTCATCAAAAAAAAAAAGAGAGAGAGAATGCCCAAATAAATAAAATCAGAAATAAAAGAGAAATTACAACAGACACAACAGAAATACAAAGGATCATAAGAGTTTTAGCAAACAATTATATGCCAAAAAAAAAAATTCGAAAACCCCAACAGAAACGGATAAAGTTTTAGAAACACACAACCTTCTAAGATTGAATCAGGAAGAAATAGAAAATCTGAATAGACCAACTACAAGTAATAAATTGAATCAGTGATTTAAAAACTCTTTATAAACAAAAATGCAGAACCAGATGGCTTCACAATTGAATTCTACCAAACATTTGAAGACTTAGTACCCATCCTTCTCAAATTATTCCAAAATCCTGAAGAGGAATGAATGCTTCTAAACTGATTTTAAGAGGCCAAAATTACTCTGATAGAAAACCCAGACAAATACACCAAAGAAAAGAAAGAAAAGAAAAGAAAAGAAAAGAAAAGAAAAGAAAAGAAAAGAAAAAAAGAAAATTATGGGGCAATATCCTTGAAGAACATAGATGCAAAAATGCTCAACATTACCAAACTGAATTCAACAACACATTAAAATATCAAGGGCATCTGGGTTGTTGAGTCAGTTATGTCTGACTCTTGCTTTTGGCCTAGGTCACAATCTCATGGTTTGCGAAATTAGGGCTCTGTGCTGTCAGAATCCCTCTGCTTGGGATTCTCTCTCTCCCCCACTCTCTCTCTCTGCTCCTCCCTGCTCTCTCTCTCTCAAAATAAATAATAAAGATTTTTAAAAAAATATTAAAAAATCATATACCACATCAAGTGGGATTCATTCCAGGGATACAAGCATTACTCAATGTCCACAAATCAATCAACATGATGCACCACATAAACAAAATTAAAGATATAAATTATATGATCATCTCAATAGATTTAAAAAAAAATCCGATAAAATCTTGAATTCATTTATGACAAGAATTCAACAAAGTGGATGTAGAAAAACCATACCTCAAAATAATAAAGGCCATATCTGACAAACCCAGAGCCATTATCATATTCAATGGTATAAAACTGAAAGCTTCCCTCAAAGATCAAGAACAACACCAGGATGTCCACTTACACCACTTTTATTTAACCTAGTATTAGAAGTTATAGCCAGAGAAATTAGGCAAGAAAAATAAATAAAAGGTATTTATATTGGTAAGAAAAAGTAAAACTGTCATTATTTGCACACAACATGATACTATATGCAAAAACCCTAAAGACTGCACCAAGCTATCAGAATAAATAAATTCAGTAAAGTCACAGGATACCAAATTAACATACATTAATCAGTATGTTTCCATACACTAATAAAACTATCAGAAATTAATAAGATAATTCTATTTATAAATTCATCAAAATGATAAAACATATAGGAAATAAATTTAACCAAGAACGTGAAAGACCTATATTCAGAAAATTATTAAACAACGATGAAAGAAACTGAATAGGACACAAATAAATAGTAAAATATTCCATGCTTATGGATTGGAAGGATGAAAATTTTTAAAATGTCCATATTCTCCAAAGAAATCTACAGATACAATCTAATCTAATACCTATCAAAATACCAACAATATTTTTCATAGCACTACAAAAAAGAATTCTAAAATTTTTATGGATCCACAAAACACACTGAATAGTCAAAGCAATCTTGAGAAAGAAGGGCGAAGGTGGCAATATCACAATCCCAGATTTCAAGCTATACTACAAAATATAGTAACCAAAACAGTGTGGTACTGACACAAAAACAGAAAAGGATCCACGGAGTTAAATAAAGAGCCCAGAAAAAAAATTTGCATATGGTCACTTAATCTATGACAATGGAGGTAAGAATGTATAATGGGGAAAAGACAGTCTCTTTAATAAATGGTGAATAAATGGGAAAACTGGGCAGCTACATGCAAAAGAATAAAACTATCTTATACCACATGCAAAAATTAATTCAAAATGAATTAAAACTAAAATAGGAGATCTGAAACCATAAAACATATTAGAAGAAAATATAGAAACTAATCTCTATTACATCATTCTTGGCAATATATTTTTTGGACCAGTCTTCTCAGATAAGGGCAACAAAAGCTAAAATAAATAAGTGATATTACATCAAACTAAAAAGTTTTTGCACAGCAAAGGAAATCATCAATAACATGAAAATCAATCTACTAAATGGGAGGAGATATATGCAAATCATACATCTGATAAGGAGTTAATATCCAAAATATATAAAGAATTTACACAACTTAATGTCAACAACAACAAACCTAGTTAAGAAATGGGCAGAGGAATTGAACAGACATTTTTCCAAAGAAGAGATACAGATGGTGAAAAGTCACATGAAAAGATACTCAACATCACTAATCATTAGGAAAACACAAATCAAAACCACAATGAAATATCATGTTACATGAGTCAGATTGGCTATTATCAAAAGGACATAAAGTAATTGTTGGCAAGAATATGAAGAAAAGGGAACTGCCATACCCTGTTGGCAGGAATGTACATTGGTGTACCATAACAGAAAACATTATGGAAGTTTCTCAAAAAATTAAACATAGAAATCCCATATGATCCAACTATTCCTAAGAAAATGAAAACATCAATCTGAAGAGATACATCTATCTTCATGACAGCAATATTTACAATAGTTAAGTAACACAAGTGTCCATTGATAATCTATGAGTATATAAAAAGGTGAGATACACACACATGCACACACACACACAGAAACACGGAATATTATATGGCCATAAAAAGAATAAAACCTTGCCATTTGTGACAGCATGGAAGGATTTAGAGGGTATTATGCTAAGTGACCTGAATCAGAAAGAGAAAGACAAATATATAATTTTACTTTTACATGAAATCTAAAAACAAATAAAACAGAAAGAAACTCATAGTTACAAGAAACAGACTTTGGTTACCAGAAGAAGGACAGGTTGCAGGGAATGAGTTGGTTAACAGGATTAAAAGGTATAAACTCCCAGTTATAAAATAAATAAAACATAAGGATTCAATAAAAAACATGGGAATATAGTCAATAATATCATAATAATTTTGTATGGTAACAAAATGAGAATAAAAATATTGAATCACTATGATGCACACCTGAAAAAAATAGTATATTGTATGTCAGTTATAGTTAAAAAAAACACTGAAAATGAAAAAAAGATGCAATACCTTTTCCTTTACCTTAGAGAGGCTAGTTCAGTATAACATATTCTAATTGACTCTATAAATTTCACCAATGTAATAAACATGTGAATTACTGTCAGATGTTTTTTTCACCCTCTGATGTCCATATGTCTAATCATGGCATCAAGCTAGAGGACATACAACTCCCTGTTTGCCAGGTACACTCAACATCATGTCATCACTATAGTGACCTAGTGTTAGGTTCTTCAGAATATTCAGACAGTAGATATTCCTTCTGAGTATATTGTGACACAAAGATAATGAAGCCTTGGCAAAACTGTGTGTACTGCTGTCCATCAAAGTTCATGAGAACTGCTTCTGTTGCTCATTGCTAATGAAGATTAAAGAAGACATATTCCCTGGATCAATATCATCACAGTATGAGTCAATGGCTGAGAACTGGCTCATGTTTGGAAACTGAGTAATTGTCATTTTTTCCTTGTAATAATGTCTATCATTCTTGAGTGTTAGATTCTTATCTTTTTAAGTTGCAGAAATCAAGAAATGTCCTTATTGTCTGAATATTTGTTTTGTCCCTTGGAACACCATGATATGTTAAGCATCACTACAAATCCGTCCTGACTGCTCACCCAGTCTTGCTATCTGTTTTTGTAATTATTTCTACCTTACATCTAAGAGTTCAGTGTTGTCATGTGACCTCTTTTCTTCTATATTTCTGCCATTCTCATTGCCAGGGAAGTCCAGTTCCAGGATTACACTCCCAATTCCATCAACCCTGGTCTACTGAGGACAGCTACCTTTGAATTATCAATTAGGTAAAGAAGATTCTCCCTGATCAAACTTTAGTCAGGTTCCTCTGATCCTTATTCTCTACCAGACCTCAACCTTGGCCCTTGTCCTATATTTGACACACTCAGCCCAGTCTTAGCAAAGAATCCTGTTATGCCATTCCCTCAAACTTGATATTTCATCACCCTAGTCTGCCTTCAGCAAGAATCCTATAAAGTTGGTTTATCAAAAATTATCCTACCCTATATGTCTCCTCTAAATAATTTTCCATCCATGGACCATCTCACACCACTCCTTTGCTATACTCAGAATTCACCTCAGTTCTATACTCTGTCCCCCATTACAATAACTATTGAATAAAATCTGTCTTTGATGCTTTAACCTAATGTCCAGCTCTGGCTGCCTTAGACAGTTCTCTCCTGGGAATATGGTCAGATGGTAGCTTGTCTGGATTACCTTTAAAAATAACTCCACTAAATGCATAGTTTGACCCTCCTTCAGTCTTTTTACAAAGCATGTCCAAAATTTGTACCTTGTTTACTATACGCCATATTTTTTTCAAGTTTCTAGGAACGAATCCAGAAGAATTTTAGGAATCATTCCAGGCTTTTTAAATCATAAGCAAAATCCCACATCAAAAAGTATCCACTATCCAGTTATATATTCTATGTCCCAACTCCAATTCAACTCCCTAAAAATTCATTACCAGGCATTTCTCCCATTTTCTGCCAGGATATCTTAGCCATGGAGTGACCTGAGCCAGGAGCTTCTTTATTCCTCCCCCTCCAAAGAACAGACAATTATTCTCAATTTACTAGTTTAAAACAAAAGTTCTCAAACTGTGCAATGCATCAGAAATACCTAGAAGGCTTGTTAAAATATAGATTGATGGCCCTTTCTCCATTGGGATGGGCCCCAAGAGTTGTCATTTCCAGTATATTTGTAGTTGAAGCTGATGCTACTTGTCTGCTTTACAAATTATTTGAGTCAAAGGAATAAGAGAATGTGGAGGAAGGAAAAAACACCTTTAAAGGCATCTCACTCAGGTGTCTCATTTTCACAGTAGACAAGAAAAGGGAATCTGCTCACCTATAGTAAGGGAAGCTAGACAACCCTGTTGGCCCATATGGTTAAGAAATTTGGATGTTCAAGGTTCTTAGGAGAATCTACCTAAATGTCTCCATCCTATGTTTCAGGTTTTCACTTTTTCTCTAATACAGTACTATTTTTTTTCCCCAAAGACTTGTCAGGATTTTGAATTTCATTATTCTCATAATAATATCTTGTGCTAATTTTTTAACACACTCTGCCCTCCAGGAGATGAAGATATCCTTAAATGTTGCCATGGAAGGATTCTAGATTTCATACCATACTGCTATAATTTGATATTAAATTGGTTAGCAACATCTGATCTGCTGTAATTTTCTTTTTCTCAGTATTTCAATGGGAGATAAAAGCTATCCATAAACTCCATTCTAAATGGGGCAAGTCAGGAACTGCCTATTGTACCTTCTTCCTGGAAATAACATGTATCGTTTATGCTCCTGTTGTACTGTGTAAACAAAATCACATGTCAAACATAACTTCTGGAAATATTTGGTAAAACTAATCACTGTGTTTCATACTTCTCATCTCTAAATATTTGCTTCACTATCCTTTCTTCCTTTCTCTCTCTCTCTCTCTCTCTCTCTCTCTCTCTCTCTCTCTCTCTCTCTCTCACACACACACACACACACACACACACACACACACACACTCACCATCTCACTACAGAAGACTACCCAATTTCTTATTCATTCACCCCATTAAACTCAGTACTCTGGATCCATTTCTTAGTGATACATGGCAGTTTCTTCATCAGAGGATAAAGGGTCTAGACATAAAAGCATGGCATTTCAATTACTAATATATTTGATATTATTTGTACATAAATATTCTGCCTAGATACTTCAAAATAAATGTATTCAATGCAGAGTAATTTTATAAGTGAAATCGTGTGTTGCTATGGTTTAGGTAAGGGTGTGGATTAAGTGCTCCCAGGAAATTCTATTCTCAGAACCCTTTATACAAAATCCAAGAAACATGCCAGTCCTCTCTGGTGACCTCATTATCTTCCCAAAGTGTGTCTGAGGTGAAGAATGATTTTGTCAATCACTGTCCTGAAGGACCGGTTTAGGCTCTGTGAGAGGATCCCTTTTTATCTTTTAGGTCTTTGATCTTCCTGGGGTGCAATTATCAGGCCACTGACTCTTCTGTCATTTTTGTCTTTAGGGAAATACCTGCAAGCTTCAATTTTCAGATGCACTGTAATTCAGACTTTCCTTTATTTTATGTCATGATAGTGGTTTAAATTCAGGTGTATCACTATTTGATAACTATTTTATCAAACTATGTTTGCTGTTGTCTTTTACTTGTGTAAAGTGAAAATTGTTAACATATTATGTTTTGTTACCATTTCCTTTTGAAGGGATTTATGTTTTACTAGTTGAACAAAATACCAAGGCCAGAAAAAGTCACTTTTTGGCAACATTCAAATGGTAATACTTATGATACGATAACAGATGCTGGGCTACTCATCCATCTAGGAACCTAAAATATCAGTACAGCTTACAAATTGTAACCACTCAGTCATAATGCATAAGATACATTTACTATGCAACAAAATAGTACCTGCTATGCAACCCAACAATTCACTCCAATGTACTTACCCAAAAGAAATAAAAATACATACCCACATAAGGACTTGTACATGCATGTTCATGGCAACTTTACTCATACTAGCCCCAACCTGTAAAGAACTGAATTATCCATGAACAAGTAATCAAATTGTGTTTAACATATATAATGGGACACTATAGTGTGATCAAGAAGAATGGACAAATAGTACATGTCACAAGATGAATAGTTCTCAAACCTTATGTTGAATGAAAAAAAAGCAGATAGAAAGAAGCGCATATTATATGATAAGGCTTATATAAAGTAATAGAAAATCCAAACATGTATAAATGACAGAAAGCAGATCAGTTGCTACCTGGTCCTGACTTAAAGTACACTGACTACAAAGTGATATGAGGGAACGTTTGTACATGATAGAAATGTTCTATATCTATATGATGGCTGTTGTTCCACAGACATACACATCTGTCAAACTCATCAAAGTATAAATTTTAAAACAGTTAACATCTGAACTTAGAAGACCCAAGTTGAGACACTCCATTCACAGTCTGTAAAATATAGACATTCTGTGATAATGACTATAAGAACTACTCAATATTTTTAATCAGAATAAATCATACACATTATATACTAGCTTAAGTTCTGAAATTTAGTCTAAAATTGTGATCAACATATGTCCTAAGCCCATCTGAGATTTTATGGTCATGAATTACTTATTCAATAATCGAACTTTTTAAAGATATCAAATTTTGATCCTTCCCTTAACAAACACCTATGTTTTCAACCCTGTAATGATTTATAATTAAATGAAATAAAACAAATTAAATTATAATTAATGATAATTTTATTTTAAAAACAGAAATGATATGTTTAGCATTAAAATGATTACAATTTTGAAGGGAAGGGGCATTAGATAAAGAGAAATATTTTGATTCTAATTGAAAAGTATAATTTTTCTAAACTTGAGTTTTAGGTAGAAATATATCAGATAATTTAACTAAATTTGAAGCACACCTGAAAGTTTTTATAAACTTTTTGTATATAAATTAGCTTCATTAGATTTAGTAAGTTTCCTTGAGAGACTTATAAAAGTTAAGTATAGTTAAGTATTTGAATATGTAGATTGTCTTCCTGGATACAAGATTTCTCAGTTGGCTATCTATAGTACTAACAAGGAATGAATATTAAACTTCTGTTATAGCTCAACCTGTTTACAGAAATTTTATTGGTTAAGATTACAAATGGAGGTGTCTGGATGTTTCAGTTAGTTGAGCATCTGGCTCTTAATTTCACCTCAGATCATGATCCCTGGGTCCTGGGAAACAACCCCAGCATAGGGCTCTGTTCTGAGCAGGAAGCTGCTTAAGAGTCTCTCTCTCTCTCCCCCTATCCCTCTCCCCAGCTCAGATTCTCTCTAAAATAAATAAAAAATAATAAATAAATAAATAAATAAATAAATAAATAAATAAATAAAAGATTGCAAATGGAACTATTTAAGGATTAGTCTATGTGAATTACCTGGAAGCAGCATTAATAAAATTCCCTATAAAAACAATGGTTTATAATTTATATAAAATTACTGGGTTACTAATTACAATGACAAGATCTTTTGGGTATTTTTGAATGAATTATATGGAAATTAGATTTTAAATGTGCTGCCTTAAAATAGGAATATGAATTGAATACTCAAGTTACTTCAAATACTTTTTTAAGTGTCCAAAGTTACCCTTAGATGTCAAAAGCTGACATTAATAATACAAAGTGGAGGCTCAGAGTCGAATGTAATTTCACTGGAGAAAATTATGGCAAGATGATGGTTATGAGAGTTAATTTTCAGACAGAGAAACTAGAAATCAGAAATATGGGCAATATTTTCAACAAAAGTAGATGAGAAAGCATGCACACTTATCCCGAAGTTCCAAAAGATGAGAATAAACCACCAACAACCATAAAATCTTCATTGTGTCAATATCTTTGTAGGAAGCAAAGTAAGGAAGTAAAGAAACAGTCTCTGATGGATTTGTGACCAGAACACCAACATTAACAAATATTCACTGAAAAGAATGTAGCAGGAAAATTTGAAAAGAGCAGCTAAACATGACAAAGCACTGATAATACCAGGTGACTTCAAGAGGCCTGTGGTAAAAACGACCAAGGACTGAAGCATTCTATTCCTATTAACTTTCAAACTTATATGCCATTCTTGGGCAGGGCCCTAAATTGAGAAACTATCTAAGCAGGTTCAAATTAATCAGGAAAGAGATAAGAAATGATAGAAGACCATATGGTCTGTAAATATACAGAAAGTGTGAGGCAACAATTTTATATCTAGCAAATCACTATAAGCAAAAAGAACACAAACCAACATGCAAGTTTATGAAGTACATTGTTATAATAATTCTTTTTAAAATAAATTTTAGACAACCAAAATTGCTGGAAAGACATAGGCATCAAGTATTGATAGGCAGCATTAAATATATTGGTACATATATAATTAAGAGAAAATATGAAATAAGAGGGACAGAAGGAGTGTAAGTGTTGTAATAGCTACATGGTGTAACAATATACACAGAATTTAATTATGAAAATAATAAAAGAATGGTCAATGAGTGTGCACAATTTTTATTTTAAAGAAGTTATATTGGTGATAGTGTTATTATTGTTATTCTGAGACTTTTATGTGGGTATAATAGGACAGAGCAAATGAATAATTTGGGATATTTGAATTCTATCATGTCCATCATTCTTGACCATCATAAATTTCAGTGTGGGATAAAGGAGATGCAAATATAGAAAAGAAATGTAAGTAAGCATTTATTCTTGAATTTGATTGGAATGTAAATATAATATCATTCAATATGATATATACACATATATGATAATTCGAATTCAAATACACACATATGCACACACACACAAACTTTTATACTCCCAGCAGTATCCACTGAAAATGACAAAAAATGAGAACATAGTAGCTGATTGTGACCTTGTAACATCATTTATTACAAAGGGCTTTTGGAGGTATGACTGATTCCAGAATCACAGCAGGAAATATTAAAGATGAGACCAGACAAGACACTTTTTCTCATGCATCCTATTATGACAAAAGGGCATTGAAGTAAGGAACTATCATAACAAAAGAATGAAAAAATTATGTTTCAAGAATAATAATTTCACTGTACTGAAACCTATCAATGTTTAAATGAATGAGTTTATGTTTAATTCCAGTATAGTTAAGATACAGAATTATATTACCCTTTGTATAATATAGTGATTCAATAACTCTATACATTATTCAGTGCCCATCAAGATAATTAACCCATTCACCTATTTCACCTATCCCTCACCCAAGTCCTCTTTGGTAAACATCCATTTCTTCTCTATCGTTAACAGTCTGGATTTTGGTTTCTCTCTTTTTTCATTTATTCATTTGTTTCTTAAATTCCACATACTAGTGAAATGATATATTTGTATTTCTCTAACTTGTTTTACTTAGCATATACTCTATAGATCCATCCATGTTGTTGTGCATGGCAAGATTTCATTCCTTTTTATGGCTGAGTAATATTCTATATATATATATATGTATATATGTGTCTATATGTATATATGTACATATGTGTGTATGTATGTGTGTGTATATATATGCATATATATATATATATATAACTTCTTTATCCATTCATCTAATGATAGACACTTGGGCTCCTTCCATAATTTGGGTATTGTAAATAATGCTGCAATAAATGTGGTGGTGCATATATCTTTTCAAATTAGTGTTTTCAAAAATGGGTAAATACCCAGCAGTGCATTTACTAGATTATATGGTAATTCTATTTTAAATTTTTTGAGGAACCTCCATACTATTTTCCACATGGCTGCACCACGTTTCATTCCCAGCAGTGCACTAGGGTTCCTTTTATTCACATCCTTGCCAACACTTGTTTCTTGTGCCTTTGATTTTAGCCATTCTGACAGGTGTGAGGTGATATTTCATTGTGATCTCGATTTTCATTTTCCTGATGATGAGTGATGATGAACATCTTTGCATGTGTCTGTTGGCCACCTGTATGTCTTCTTCAGAAAGATGTCTGTTCATGTCTTCTGCCTATTTTTAATTAGATTATTATGGGGTGTGTGTGTGTGTGTGTGTGTGTGGAGTTACTAATCCTTTATTTGATATGTCATTTGAAAATATCTTCTCCCATTAAGTAGGATGCATCTTAGTTATGTTGTTTCTTTCTCTGTGCAGAAGCTTTTTATGTTGATGTAGTTCCGATACTTTGTATTTTCTTTTGTTTCTTTTCCCTCAGGAGACAAGTCTAGAAAAATGTTGCTACAGCTGAAGTCAGAGAAATTACTGCCTGTACTCTCCTCAGGAAATTTTATGGTTTCAAGTCTCATATTTAGGTCCTTAATCCATTTGAGGTTTTTTTTTTGTTTTGTTTTGTTTTTTGTTTTTTGTTTTTTGTTTTTTTTTTTTTTTTTGGTATGGTATAAGAAAGGGAAGCCTGTAGTTATCCAGTTTTCCCAACATTATTTGTTGAAGATATTTTTTCCCATTGCATATTCTTGATTTCTTTGTGGAAAGCTAATTGACCATATAATCATGGGTTTATTTCTGGGCTCCTTATTTTATTCCATTCCACTGATTTAGGTGTCTATTCTTGTGCCATTACCACACCGTTTTGATTACTACAGCTTTGTAGTATATCTTGAAATGTAGGATTGTCATACCTCCAGTTTTGTTCCTTTTTCTCAAGATGCTTTGGCTATTCAGGGTCTTTTGCAGTATCCTTACTATATTTCTCAACTAACACATTAAAAGTCCATAGATTAGAGTATAACTGTTTCGTCATATCTAATGAATGTATATAGACATTATTTATCAATGGCAGTTGGCAAAACAAATAAATGAACAAACACCATACATGTTCCTCATAATCTTGCCAAATATCACCCATGACCTTGCTAAAAATGTAGACAATAATAAAATTAGACTATTTCATTTTTTTTATTTTTCAGTTTTTCAAAGCCCTACATAAACTGTTCCTTTTGTTACCTCTCTGACCTCAACTTCTATTACTTTCTCTTTAGTAATTTTTCTCCCTGCCTCACTCGCCTCTTTGATCTTCACCAAATATAGGCAGGTAAACACCTACATCAAGACTGTTGTATTTGCTTGTACATCCCACCGATATATGAGAGTTAAAAAGAAGCCACCCAAGTCCTTAAAGTATTTACCTATAGTTTTGCATAAATTAGATTCCTTTTACATACATGATAGGACTGATTTCTTCTTGATATATTTCTTAATGTTTATGAATACTCAATCCTCTAGATATTTACTTGTTTATCTTTTGTTTACTTCCCTGTAATATAAATTCTATTATGGTAGGAATTTTTGTCTATTTATTACTGTAACCTGTGCCTGGTGCAAAGTATAAACTTATTACATATTTATTTAATATACAAATAAATGAATGGGTAAAGTGACATGGCATGAGTACAATGTATTTTATTACTAAGTTTGAGCAACTTGTGGAACCTGCAAATAAAGATATGTAGTAGATATCTACAAATATGTAGAGATTTTAAATTTAAGATAACATTTATTAAATAAAATATTCCATTATAGAGGCTCAAATAGTTACTATGAGTATAGAAGTAAATAAACATAGACAGACCATGTCTCTATCAAACTTATATTAATGATTTCTTTCTATGGATAATAAAGTCTCCGTAATAAATGAGATTGCCTGGTAGGCAAGCTGTACAATATAATAATAGCTAAGTTTCAAAACATATCCATGGGAAATAAGTTTTTAGGAGAGATAGAGAAACATAATATTAAAAGTGAGAAAAAGCACAGGCAAAGAAAAAAAATGTAAAAATTAAACTCTCTGTAGTGAAAGAGAAGATTTAAAGAAGAGTGTATCTAACAGTGCCAAATACTGCTACAGGATTAAGTAGGATGAGAACAAAACCCAGGGATTGGATTTATTGATGAGGAATTCATTAGTAATTGTAGCAAAAGCTCTTTCTATGTAGTCATAGAGATATGGACCAGATTTAATGCATTGGGGAATGAGGTGGAAATAGAGACAATGACATTAACTGTTTCAGTCACTGAGTTTTATCAAGAAAGGGAAGAAATAGGGCATGACATTGTGATTAAGATAGTTTCAAAGAAAGTATTTTTTTCTTTTTCTTTTCCTTTTATTTTTTTTTAACATGGGAAAGACTAATATGTGGATTGACTGAGGAAAAAACACTGAGAAGGGAGAAAGTGAATAGACAAGAAAAATAGCACTAGAGTTCAAAAGGTCAATAATAAGGTGACAAAGCCTTAAAGGTCAATCTTCCTCTGAAGTAAGAAGAATATCAGGGTAAGTAATCCTAACGAAGATGCAATTTATAGATCAGGAATATGTGTATATCTGAAAAATTGCCTCAAAAATAATTCTGTCTCAAAAAATAAAAGAACTGAAATGGTATATTTGTGATATGTCTAATCATTTTATTTGGGGTTATATTTGTGAATCCTATTTCCTTTGAATACTCTCTGGGCTCTAAAAGTAATTGCCACAATTTTAATGAAAACAGTCATTGCTATTTGGGGGGGAACAGAGATTAGACTTTTCTAATTTTATATATTATCCTAAGAAGGTTCAGTGGAAAGTTATCACTCTCAGTTTCAATATGTTACTAAAAAGAAAGTTAATGCTAAATTGTATGATGTTACTGCCAAGCAGGAATTGAGAATTACAATAGTGACAGGATATTTAGAATACATGTATTAGCACAAGCAAGATGTGGTGAGAATCAGAGAAGGGCCTCATGGAAATCTTGCAAATTTGCCCTGATCCAGGAAAGCTCTGATCAAAGGAGTAGAGTAGGGCATGTACTTAAAAGAATAGAATGGAACTGGTGACATTTTCAGGTTAGACAGAGGTAGGGTAGGCTATTTCTTTTTTTAATTTTGTTACACTAAAGACAGGGGATCTAGCTCTAGAATCTTTGGATGTGCATACTTTTTGGAAAGGACAGTGCTACTTATAAATAACCAGACTTAGGTATTATACGTGCACTTTAGTTGTGATTTTACAAGAAGATATTGCTCTGAGGAAAAACATGATTCAAAACATTATGGCTGAATTTTGTCTCCACAGCCAAATTTATATGTTGAAGCCCTAAACTCCAGTACTTCAGAATATCACTGATTACAGAGATACAGACATTAAAGAATTAACTTATAATGAACATTTTAAAGTGTATCATATTCCAGAGCACCTGGATGGCTCATTCAGTTAAGTGTCTGACTTCGGCTCAGGTCATGATCTCGTGGTCCTTAAGTTTGAGCCTCACATCTGGCTCTGTGCTGACAGCTCACAGAGTGGAGCCTGCTTCAGATTCTGTATCTCCCTCTTTCTCTGCCTCCTACCCTGCTCACATTCTGTTTCTCTCTTTCTTAAAAAAAATAAATATTAAAAAAATATAAAGTGTATCCTAATCCAATATGATGGTGTCTTTATTAAAAAAAAAGAAAAGAAAATTTGGACGCAAAAAACTACCTCCAGGGATTTAAAAACACAAAGGAAAGACCATGTGAGGAGGTGGTGAGATGATCCTCTGCAAGTCTGAGAGCTCTCAGAAGCAATCACACCTACCAACATCTTCATTTTGGACTTCAGGCCTTCTAAATTCTGAGAAAATGAATGTCTCTGTTTTAAGGAACCCAGTTTGTGGCATTTTCTATGTCAGCCCCAGCAAACTAAAATACAAACCATCTCCTTAAGTTTTTGATGAAGACTACAAATCCTTCTATTTGATAATATTTGCAATGACAAGGCAATAATAGTTACAAGAATAGTAAGAGTTGTAGAATTAGTAAAATCTAACATTTGTCAAGATATTACACGAAACCCTCACATGAACTACTGTTATACTCATTTTATGAACAAAAATTAAATAACTTCTCCAATGTCACAAAAAGTAGTGGCAGAACCAACAACTGTCATTGATAATTTGATTTCCTAGAATCTCACATTTTTTGAAAGATGACTTGAACAGCATAGAGCAAAATTATTAATAACATATAATATTTTGGACAAAAAGAAAACCTGACAGAAAACTGGAATGTTGGGGAAGATAAAGTGTGAATCAAATAAAAGAACATTTAAGGGCCACTACACAACATATATATTCTTATTAAAAATTAAAATAATCTGACAGCTTTTCAGTCTATAGTCCATGGAGCAGATACAGATTAGATGCAAAGTTAGTTTCAGCCAAAATTCTGCTTTGCTAATAATAATGGTATGAGAAAAAAATCAAGGGAATTAAGTGTATGAACATAGTGTTTATAATTATGGACCATGAAATTTAAACTAGAGGGCTGTAGACACACAGGAGGTGAGAAACATTGAAATTGTATGAAGGTAAGTGCCTTGATAGTCACCGTGATTTATAAAGGATTTCCAGGGAGTTAATTATTATAAGGAATGAGCTGAAATGATAGAAGGTGGTCAGAGAGTTGGATGTATAAAGTTACAATTATAGAGGGATTATTGTGATTAATACTGACAATTTATTGGTTATGATGTATCTGCAAGTAAGGGACTGAGAAAGATTCAAGTACAAGACTTTTAGAAGAAAGGAATTCCAAAGTATGGAAAGGCTGGACTTTAGATGCATCATACACATGTCTACTATGTTCCTAACACACCAAGAATTAAGATAGTAGTAGTGCTGGAGAAAGTAGATTGATGTAGGAATGAAAATCATGAAAAAGGGGGAAATATGCAAGGGTTAATGGATGACTGCAACAACAAGAATTAGTAGGCAATGATCTTATTCTATTAGATTCAAAATTAAGCTTGTGTGTGTGTTTTCCCGTGAGGGAGAAAAATTGGTTTCAAAGGAGCTACTTAGAGTTGCCACTTGAGAGGGTTTGAGGAGAATTAGTGTCCTTAGGGGAAAGTCAGGTTTTTATTAGTGCAAGAAAGTAAGAATGAAAGAAATATATGGAGAAAAACTAAAAATATATAGGGTTTTGCTGATAATGAATCATAAATTAGGTGGGGAAGAAGCTATAAAAGGGGAAATAATGAGAAAAGAATAAGGGACACATAGTCTATGAGATGATGGTTGACTTGGACCTTGGTATTCTTGGTGTGGCTGCCATTATCAGACATAAAGGCATAATGATACTGACTCCAGTGGATTCCCATCAGGGAGTATAGCAAAGGCCCAATTAAGAAATGATTGAAGGCTTGGGAAATTACAAACAGACAATAGCCATACTTTATATAAAAAACAGAACCCTGACCAACAACCTATGGTAAACTCCACAGATACCACCCTTGTTTAGCTACAGTGAACACCCAGGAATTCAGGCTAGGAGTTTAGACTGCTATCTCAAATAACAATCCAGGAAGCCAAGCAATAACCCCTGAAATAATTGGCCTCAAATGGCCAGGATGTGATTGATTACAAAGTTTTTCCAATTTCTGTCCTACTTCTACCAAAGCAATCAAATATGCACATAAAACCAAGTTACATGGGCCGCCCTTCATCAAGTTTGCCTTTCTACAACTTTTCCATGCCAACAATCTCCAATCAAAATAACTGAAGCTTTCCTTCTGTTTCCTACTGTAAAGCTTTCTACTCTACCTTTGAGTCTTTGCCAAAACACAATGATGATGGTTTATTTTCTTGCTCTAGCCTTTGCTTATTCAAAATTAAAAATGAAGGTAGATGCACTGAGAGAGTCATGCTTTTAATCTCTGGTCCAGTATAATGTTGAAACATTTTGAAGTCAAATTCTTATTCCATGTGTATGTACAACATCTTATTCCTGGTTGATGGACTTCAGGATTTTCAGGAAGCTGAATATACTCTCATTTTAGGGTTGTTTTTCTCTAAATATCTTTGTTCACTTATCCTAATTTAAGTTGTCACTCATACATTTCAGGGTAGCTTCTCCTGACTACAAAATTTTATATTGCCATTTATCCCTTACCCACTTTTCCATTGATCATTCCCCATCTCTCTTAACCTGCACTTTTCTCTTTTAACATATTTCTTATATTACTTCTTATGTTAATTTGTGTTGTACTCTTTCCAAGATACAATGCAACATCTTCAAAAATAGAAGACATTTTGGGGCGCCTGGGTGGCTCAGTCAGTTAAGCGTCCGACTTAGGCTCATGTGATTATCTCATGATTTGTGGGTTGGAGCCCTGCATTGGGCTCTGTGCTGACAGCTCAGAGTCTGGAGCCTGTTTCAGATTTTGTGTCTCCCTCTCTCTTTGTCCCTCCTCCACTCATGTTCTGTCTCCCTCTGTCTCAAATATAAATAAACATTAAAAAAAATAGAAGACATTTTTATTCCTTTACTGATTAATGAGTTCCAAGGGCCTAGATCAGTGACTGGCAAAAGGCACCTTATAAATACTGTGTGAATAAATGAAGCAATGATATCATTTATGTAGAGAAATTTTATCATGATCAAAGCCTTCCCAAGCATAAACTCTATCATAGTTTTCAGAACCCACTTTTTTAAAATATAAAACATAAGGACTTGCTTCTTGGTAAAAGAGGTTTAGCTAATTTCTCAATAACTAAAGAATAACAGTGAGTTAATTTTTAAATACATAAATATAACCTAAATTGGTGTCTTGATAAATGTGATCATTAAATCTTCTTCAGCAATTCCTTATATTTTACATCTCTGAAATTTGTAGTAATAATAATGGCATCTTTCCAACTTCCCCATACAGAATGGAAAAGCCACTGTTTCTACCTAGTTTTTGTCCTGCTTATGCAAACACCTTTCTGTTCTATGATTAACATTTTCATTGATGGTTCATTTATGTCCAATTTTGGAGAAGTTACTTACAAATGTTCTGTGTCTTGCTAAGAGATCCTTAAGTAAATGTAAAGCTTCTGAAAGCCAGATTTGCTATTTTTTTGGTTTTTGCCTAAGAATCCATACATAGTTTTGTTTTAAGAAGGCAGATAATACAGTCTTATTTTGTAACTATTTTTCAACTCAGTGTATTAAAATATGATAATTTTTAGTGGCTTGAGTTTTGTCTCCTGAAAATTCTCATGCTGAATCCCTAAACCCTAGTACCTTATAATGTGACCGTATTTACAGATTAGACATTGAAAAAGATAATTTATGTTAATTGAGACTGTATAAGTAGGTTCTAATAAAATGTGACTAGTATCTGTGTAAGATGAGGAAATTTGGAGAGATATGAAGAGTGTATAAGCACAGATTACAGTCCATGTGAAGGCACATCAAGAAGACAGTCATCTGCAAGTGAAGGAAAGTGGTCTCAGGAGAAATCAAACCTGCCAACACTGGACTTGGACCTCTTGGATTCCATAAATAAGAAAATAAAGTTCTGTCATTTAAGTCACCTAGTGTGTAGTATTTTGTTATGGCAGGCCTACCAAACAAATACAATAATATTTTTTATTTTTTCACCTAAATGAGAGTCAACTGTCAAAGTAAATTATGGAAAAAGCAAGTGGAAATGTCTAGTGATAATTATTTCTAACTCATGTTTCTCTTTTAACAATAGAATGCCACCACCTTTATTCATATAGCAACATCAACATCAGCAATAGCAACTTCCATTTTTGTGGACATAATTATATGCCAAATGCTGTTTTTGAAATACTTCATCTGGCTGATGTGGAATGAATTGTGCCTCCAAAAATTCATATATTGGAGTGCTAACCTCTGTGTGACTCTATTTAGATACAGGTCACTAAGGAGGTAATTAAGGTTAAATATAACCATAATAGTGAGTTTCTATTCAATAGGCCTGATTTCCTTATAAGAAATGAAGAGATACCAGAGTGGATATGCACTCACTATCTCTTTCTCTCTTTCTCTTGCCCTCCCCCCATGTGTGTACACAGAGAAAGACATGTAAAGGACACAATGAGAGGGCACTATCTGCAAGATGAGGAGAGAACCACCAGATATCCACCCCACTGGCATCTTGACCTTGCACCTCCAGAATTCAGAACTGTGAGAATTTAAACTTGTTGTTTAAGTTAACTAGCCCTGTGATATGTGGTTATGATAGCTTAGGCTGACAGAACAGATTTTGGTATCATAAATGGGTTGCTGTTGTAATAAAGACTCAAAATATAGCAGTGAGTTTGGAATTGTGTGATGGGTAGAGACTGGAAGAGTTTTGAGGTGTATGCTAGAAAAGTCTAAGTTGCCTTAAAGGAAATGTTGGTAGAAATATGGACATTAAATATTATTCTACTGAGAGTTTAGAAAGAGCACAGTATAGAGAATGTATCATCTTAAAGGATACACACATCATAATGAACAGAATGCCATAGAAATAGGAACATTAAGTGTGCTTCTGGTCTCAGACAAAAATGAGGAACATATTGGAAACTGGAGGAAAGATGATTCTTGCTATAAAGTAGCAAGGAACTTAGTTGAATTGTACTCTAGTGCTTTGTGGAAGGATTTACTATCTTGGATATTTAGCACAGGAGATTTTAAACATGTCCAAAATATGACCTGATTTCTCCTTACTACATAAAGTAAAATACAACATAAGAAAGATAACTTGAAGAAATTGTTAAGCAAAAAGGACTCTCAGCTTGTGCATATTGCAAAAAAAATGAGAAAACATGCTCTGGAAAGGACACAGAGTGTATGGCTATACAATAACTCCATAGAGAGATTACCCATAAGTTTAATTGGTCATCTCAGCTGAAGCCAGGGATAGAGATGGAGTTATACCAGCAAAAATGTTATCTGCTTAGACTAAAGAAAATAAAGCTGAGACAAAATGAAGAAGGTTGTCAGATTTCTGGAAGCCTGTAAGATGAGTCATTAGAGCTATCTCTGGTCATGAACATGTTATCCTTCAAGAAAAGAGAAGAATGACCCTAAAAAGCAGTACTAAGGACTGGGGGACAAGAAGTGTCTTCCTTAGTTTTAGAGAATGAAAACACCTTGTTTTCAAGAGAACAGGCTGCCACTGCCCAGGGCCTGAGGAGTAGGATTGCCTATTCAGGGATGTTTGGGCAACACTGTAACCCCAGTGGGAGGAAAGTGGGCCCTCACTAAGGCCCACCCACTGAAGTGGGTCCATGGAACAGAGCATCAAGCCAAAGAGGATTATTTTCAAGTTTTAAAATTGGATGAAATGTGCCCTAAGTTGTTTACTTGCTTGGGGAAACTCCTTTCTTCTATCCAATTTCTCCATTTTTTGACAGAAATATCCTATGCCAGTGCCATTGTTTTATTTTGGAAGCATATAACTTGTCTGGATTTACAGGTTTACTCATGGAAAAGAACTTTACCTCCGGATGAATTGTACCTTGAGTCTCACCTACACTTGCTTTAGATTATATTTAGATGAGATTTTAGACTTAGAATTGATGCTGAAAGGGGTTAAGACCTTAGGGCTATTGGTAGGGGGGATATATTTTGCAAATAAAATACACGTGAACTTGGGGGTTCCAAAGAATGGAATGCCATGAGCTGAATTGTGTCCTCACAAAATTCATGTTGAAATTCCAACCACCATTACCTCAGAATATAATTATGATGGGAGAGAAGATCTTGAAAGAGGTTATTAAGTTAAAATGAAGCCATTAGAGTGGTGCCCTAACCCAAAATGACAAATGTCCTTAGAAGAGGACTAAACACCAGAGAAATGACCATTTGAAGAAGGAGAAGAGGATGACAAACTGAAAACCAAGGAGAGGCCATAGAGAAAGCTAACTCTGACAGGACCTTGATCTCAGGCTTCCAGTCTTCAGAACTATGAGAAAAAAATTTATGTTTTTTAAGCCACCCATATTGTGGTATTTTGGTATAGCAACCTTGGAAAATGAATATCATTAGCATCAGAATTGAACCACAATACAACCACTCAAGATTCAAAAAGAGGCAGAAGTACTTTTAAACAAGATAACACATAATATTGAGATGCAATTTAAAAATCTGTTAAACATTTCTACACCAAGACCTGTTTTTAGAAATTATTTAAATTCTCAATTAAGATTCATTCTGTGTCTTTCTTAGAAAACAAATTTATTCTTCAGAGGTTAAACCATTTTAACAATAATTAAAAAATAATAACCAAGTTATTGGAAATAAGCAAAAACATGCCACATTTTCCTACTTATATTTTTATATTTCCTACTTGTATTTTCCTAATTAAATTTTTCAAACATTTTTACACCTATTTGTCCTGTTTAATTTTAAAATATTTAAACAAAGAAATTTACTTTTAGTGGATATTTTCACAGTAATAGCATCCTTGAAAAAAAATAACTGTAAGATAATTCATAGCATTGCAATTAGTAGACTTAAGTCATCCTATAATGTTTACACACACACACACACACATATGACAACATAGGTTGTTTCTGACTTTGTTCTCCCTCAAAAGGACAGGCAATGACTATTTGTGGATAAGACACCACTGAGAAACATCCTAGAACACTAGGGGTGAAGCTGAAACATGCTCCTGCTACACCATACACCTACACCATACAGAACAAGACAGATTGCATTGGAAAGGTAAGAACAGCTATATTCAGACTGCATTGCCACTCCCCCAGACCAGCATGGCACCATGTGGAGAGATCTCCTCTGAGCCTATTGTTTCTCCAGTAGGGAAAGAGGCCAAGAGGGGCCATCCAGCTTCCCCACCACAGTTATTGTGGGTCATTTTGTGCATTTCCTACTCTCATCTTGTCCCACAGGTATAGCTGGGGAAATCTGTGGGCCTCAAACACTTGGAATCTGATTGTGATGGAGAAGAAGGAAGGGACTTGCAACAAATAGCACTCGGGTTTGGCAGATCTAGTTCCTACTTGTAGAGCACAAATCGTAACCCAAACCAGCAGCTTCGATTCTCTGCAGAATCAAGTCAGTGTTGCAGTCTGGCTAGGGAACTTGGCAAGGTACAGGTCTGCCTTATTTGGGTCCTCCAGAAGATTCCTCAGCTCTGGAGTCTTATCTGCCACCATCCAGACAGGGAGGCTGAGTCAGATTCACTGGTTATTAGGTATAGTTCATAGGACCATCTCACCATAAGGGTTGCTGAGAACATCTGGAAGCTGGATAGCCCAGCAACACTCAAGCTGAGAAACATGCAGGCAGCACTACTTTCCCAGAGCAAAGTCAGTATCAGGCATGATGGGTTCCCTGCAATGCCCAGGCAAAGGGTTTAATTCATAACCCCACACACTGTTAGTATAACTCCTGGTCCCTACTGTTTGAAAAGACTACTCAGGAAAATTTTAGGAGGTAGTTGGAGTGGGCCTTCCCATACCATGCATGCAGAGAAGCTGAATCACATTCCTCTCTATTTCTTTGGTGGTTCCTGGCCTGTTTGGCCAGGGAGGCTGGTAGAAATGACTGGAAGTGGTGTATCCCAGCAAGCTCAAGCAGAGAAGTGGGCAAGCAGAGTTGATAGATTGCAAATTAAAGCCAGTGGCTCTGTTTGGCCAGGGAAATTGTGGCATGGGTCAGCTTGAGTCAAGGCCACAAAGAATCTTACCAGTCTTGCAGCTGGTTCTTCCACCGAGCTGAGGCAGAAAAAGAATATTTCATAGCCTGATGCATTGCTGAATATAGCCTTGACCCACTTAACTAGGGAATTTTACCAGGGCACACAGGAAGTTGTGACCATGTGAGGCTGATAGACCTATTTATAGTGGCACTTGAACAAAGAGCACATCCAGTGGCTTTCCTCATGTGCATCTTCTTGCCTGATTTGGATCACCAAACTGAGCTGTACAGGCCCTGAGTCTTATCCTTCTGCTCCTCTGGGGCAGAAAAGCTAATTTATAGCCCCACCTACTGCTAAGTATAGTACCCAGTCCCAACTATCTCAAAAGTCTCTACCAGAGAACTCAGGTAACTGTGGAGTCCATCCATCCTATGGTCTCACTTGGATAGGAAATGAAGCCCAGTCCCATCCAACTGTTTTTAGCCAGTAGCACACTCCCAACCTCCAATCTCAGAGCTTGGGCAGTTCCCTTGCCCCAAAATAGATCCTGATAACAAACCCCACCTGTCCCAATTTACCAGTGGACACACCCAGAAAACCAAATAGTTAACTGGTGAAGAATTGTCTCTGCCTAAGCAAACCTGTAACATCTTGAAGAGGAGACTACTTAAATGCATAGATATCAAAAGAAAGAATCAAGGATTATGAAAAATCAGATAAATATGATACCACTAAAGGAAACTAATAAAGGTCCAATAACTGATCATAAAGAAATAAAGATCTGTGAAATGGCAGGCAAAGAATTCTGAACAATTCTCTGAAAGAAGTTTAGTAAACTACAAGAACACATGGATACTCAACTAAGTTAGGAAAACAATGTATAAACAAAATGAGAAGTTCAACAAACAGAAACCATTGAAAACCAACCAACGAAACAGAAATCCTAGAGCTGAAGAATATAGTGACTGAACTGAAAATGTTATTAGAGAGCTTTAAGAGCAAACTCGACTATGCAGAAGAAAGAATCAAAGACCTGAAAGAACATTTGAAATATCCAGCCAAAAGAGCAAAAAGGAAAAAAAAACTGAAAAAGAATAAGGAAATCCTGTGCGGCTTGTAGGACACAATGAAAAGAAAGAAAATTTGCATTGTGGAATTCCACATTGACACTAGAAAAAGAAATGGATATAAATGATATTAAAGGAATAGTGGCTGAAAATTTCCCAAATCTGAAGAAAGAGTTAAACTCTGAGATCCATGAGGCCTAAAGACCTCCAAATAGGTTGAGCTCCAATAGGCTTAAACCAAAGACATTATAATTAATTTGCCAAAGGTCAAAGACAAAGAATTTTGAAATTTGAAAGCAAGAGAAAAGGGGAAAGTTATATACAGGGGAATCCTCATAAGATTATCTATGTATTTCTCAACATGAACTTTTCAGAATTGGAAAAAATGGTTTGATATATTCAAATATTAAAAGAAAAAAAATCAACTAAGAATTCTATATCCAGCCAAGTGGTCCTTCAGAAATGAAGGTGTGATAAAGACTTTTTCAAGCAAATGAAAGCTTAGAGAGTTCATCACTACTAGACCTGTCTTATATGGAATGCTAAAGGGAGTTCTTTGTGTGGAAGTAAAAGTACACAAATTAACATGATAAAAACACAAGAAGGTAGTATAAAACTCACTGGTAATGGTAAATATATAGTTAAACTCTGTAACATGGTATTGGGTGTGCATAATCCACTTATAATTCTAGTTTAAAAGTTAAAAAATAAACATTAAAAGTAACAATAACTACCACTTTCTATCTCTAGTTATACAGTATAAAAAATATGTAAACTATAGCATCAATAACCAAAAAATGTGAGAGAAGGGGCACCTGGATGGCTCAGTAGGTTAAGCACCTGACTCTCTATCTTACCTCAGGCCTTGATCTCAGGGTCATGAGTTCAAGCCCTATGTTAGGCTCTGTGCTGGGCATGAAGCCTACTTAAAAAAAAAGAAGTGAGGGAAAGTAGATTGGAAAGTGTAAAGTTTAGGAATTCCACTGAAGTTAAACTGTTATTAGTTTAAAATGTCTTAAAATGTTTTAGGTAAGCCACATGGTAACCACAGGGGAAAACATGTAGTAGTTACACAAAAATGTGATAAAGAGGAAAAGCTTACTGGTACCAAAAGATATCAAAATCCCATAAAAGATAGCAGGATGAAAAACAAGGAACAAAAAATCTACAAAAGAAATAGAAAACTATGAACAAATGGCAAAAATAAATCCTCACGTATCAAAAATTACTTTAAATGTAAACAGATTATTCAATCAAAAACATAGAATGGATGAATAGACTTTTTTTAATCCAACAATATGCTACCTACTTTAGCCTTAAAGACACACCCAGACTGAGAGTAAAGGGATGAAATAAGACATTTCAAGCATATGGTGACAACAGCAACAACAAAAAAGTGAAATAGACCTTAAACTCAAAATGGTAAAAAATAAAAAATAAGTCATTATGTAATGATAAAGGGGTCAATCATGTTAGTTTTCAACATCCTTGAAAACTTCCCAGGTATAATCTGAAAAAGGCCCCCATATATGGAAGGCATGGACAAACTGAAAAAAGATTCGTAGGTGGCAGATTTACTAAGGAAGGAAACTTACATATGAGACTTGTCTTCAGTGGCCACAAGACAAGTAGATTTCTGTGTATGACTACCAAACTTTAAAAGTTTATACAGAGGTCTTTATGGGTTCAGTCATATAAACCATCCCAATAGACTCAACACTTTCTATGTCAAAGCTGTATACTTGGGGTAACTTCTTGGAATGGAGAAGGCAAGAAGAATGCACATTCCAAGCATAGAAAAGAGGGTGGAGGGGCGCCTGGGTGGCGCAGTCGGTTAAGCGTCCGACTTCAGCCAGGTCACGATCTCGCGGTCCGGGAGTTCGAGCCCCGCGTCAGGCTCTGGGCTGATGGCTCGGAGCCTGGAGCCTGTTTCCGATTCTGTGTCTCCCTCTCTCTCTGCCCCTCCCCTGTTCATGCTCTGTCTCTCTCTGTCCCAAAAATAAATAAACGTTGAAAAAAAAATGTTTAGAAAAAAAAAGAAAAGAGGGTGGAGAGCCCCCAGTTAACAGGACTAGCCCATGGGCCAACCAGTAGTCATGTCATCTCAATGACCACCTCCCCACAACAAATATATAAAAAGCTACACATATTGTAAATATTTATATGCCCCACATCATAGCATCTAAATACATGAAGCAAAAACTAACAGAGCTAATGTTTATAGCAGCACCTTTAACAATAGCCAAATTATGGAAAGAGCCTAAATGTCCATCAAATGATGAATGGGTACAGAAATTGTGGTTTATATACATAATGAAATACTACATGGCAATGAGAAAGAATGAAATATGGCCTTTTGTAGCAACGTGGTTGGAACTGGAGAGTGTTAGGCTAAGTGAAATAAGCCATACAGAGAAAGACAGATACCATGTTTTCACTTTTATGTGGATCCCGAGAAACTTAACAGAAGACCATGGGGGAGGGGAAGGAAAAAAAAAGGTTAGAGAGGGAGGGAGCCAAAACATAAGAGACTCTTAAAAACTAAGATCAAACTGAGGGTTGATGGGGGGTGGGAGGGCGGGGAGGGTGGGTGATGGGTATTGAGGAGGGCACCTGTTGGGATGAGTACTGGGTGTTGTATGGAAACCAACTTGACAATAAATTTCATATTTAAAAGCAAATAAAAACCTAACAGAGCTAAATGGAGAAAATAATAATAAAACAATAATAGTTTGGGAGCTTTAAAATCTCACTCTCAACAACTGACTCATCATTCCAGAGAGAGAATAAATAAGGAAAGAACAGATTTGAACAACACTATAGACCAAATGGAATTACCAGACATATACAGAACATTCTATCCAACAACCACAGAATAAACATTCTTCTCAAGCACACACTAAACATTTTTTTTTTTTTTAGTTAGGCTAGACCATATGTTAGGCCACAAACAAGTCTTAGCAAATTCAAGAGGATCATATCACTATTATATGAAACTAGAAATCAATAACAGGAAGAAAACTTGAAAACTTAGGAATATATGGAAATCTCCTGAATCATCAATGGATTAAAGAAGAAATTAAAAGATAAATAAAAAATCATCTTAAGAAAAACAAAAATGGCAACATACCAAAACTTACAGGATGCAACAAAAGCAATTCTAAGAGGAGAATCATAGCAATAAACATCTAGATTAGGCTGTTAGCAGGAGGAAGTATATAATAAAGATTAGAGCAGGGGCATATGGGTGGTTCAGTCGGTTAAAAGTCTGACTTTGGCTCAGATCATGATCTCATGGTTAGTGAATTCGAGCCGCACCTCTGGCTCTGTGCTGACAGCTGGAGCCTGGAGCTTGCTTTGGGTTCTGTATGTGTGTCTCTCTCTCTATCCCCTCACCTGCTCATGCTCATGCACTCTCTCTCTCAAATAAATAAACATTTAAAAAATTTTAATAAAGGTTAGAGCAGAAATAAATAAAGAACAGGAAAACAATGGAGCTACCAAACTAAGAGTTGGTTCTTTGAAAAGACAAAATTGATAAAACTTTAGCTAGACTAACCAAGAAAAAAGATAGAGGATCAATTTCCACTAATTATAAATGAAAGAGGGGACATTATAACTGAAACCACAAATACAATAATTTGTAAGAGGTTACTATGAACAAATGTAAGCCAACAGACTGGATAACCTAGAAGAAAGAGAAACTTTCTTAGAAGCATATCATCTACAAAGACTTAATTAGGAAGAAATTAAAAAGTTGAACAGAGTAATTGCTAATAAGGAGACTGAATCAGTAATCAAAAATCTCCTCTATAAAGAAAAGTTCATGACCAGATGGTTTCACTGGTGAATTTTACCAAACATTTAAAGGAAAATTAATGCCCATCCTTCTTAAACTATTCTAAAAAAATCGAAGAGGAAGAAACACTACTAAAATCATTTTATGAGGCCAGTGCTACCCTAATACTAAGCCAGAAAATGACATTACCAGAAAACTACAGAACAATATCACTAATGACTACAGATGCAAAAATTCCTAATAAAATACTAACAAACCAAATTCAACAGAACATTACAAAGGTTATTCACCATGATCAAGTTGGATTTATTCCAGAATGCAAGAACATTTCAACAACACAAATCAATGTGAAACATCACATTAACAGGATGAAAGAAAAAAAATTATATGATCATTTTGATAGATTCAGAAAAAGCAACTGACCAAATGCAATATCTGTTCATGATAAATCTCTTGAAAATTGATGAATTTTTAATACAGGGGACATTCCTCAATATAATAAAGGTTAATTATGATAATCACATAGCTAACATCATACTCAGTGGTAAAAGCTACGAAACTTTGCCTCTAATGTCAGAAATAAGATAAAGGTACCCATTCTTACCACTTCAACATAGTACTGGAGTCCTACCTAGAGTCCTCAGGCAAGAAAAATAAAAGGCATCAGAACTGGAAAGAAAAAAGTAAAAATGCTTCTATTTTCGAATGATATAATTTTATATATAGAAAATCCTAAAGACTCCCCCCAAAAACTGTTAGATATAATCAACATATTCAGTAAAGTTTCATGATACAAAATTAACACAAAAATCAGTAGTGTTTCTACACGATACAAAAAATTATTTGGAAAATACATTTTAAAAAATCCCATTTACAATAGCATCAAAACTCTAAATTATTTAGCTATAAATTTAACTACGGAGGTGAAAGATCTCCACTCTGAAAACTACAATATATTGGTGAGAGAAATTAAGACACAAATAAATGGCAAGATACACTGTGTCCATGGCATGAGAGAATAAACATTGTTAAAATGTCCATACTACCAAAGCAATCTACAGATTCAATGCAATCCCTAACAAGATTCCAATGACATTTTTTTACAGAAGTACAAAAACAACCTTAAAATTTATACAGAACCACAAAAGACCATGAATAGCCAAAGAAATCCTAAGAGCAAAGCTAGAAACATCATATTTTCTATTTCAAGCTATATTATAAAGCTATAGGAATCAAGAAAATGTGGCATTGGCATAAAAACAAATAGACCAATAGAACAGAACTGAGAGCCCAGAAAAAAAAATCCAAGCTTATATAGTTACGTAATATTTGCCAAGGGAGCCAAGAATACTCAGTAAAGACAGATTCTTCAATACATTTTGCTTTGAAAACTGGTTATGCATATGTAAAAGAATGAAACCAGATCTCTATCCTTCACCACTCAAAAAGAAAAAAATGAACTCAAAATGGATTAAAAATTTAAATGTAAGACCTGAAACAATAAAACTCCTAGAAGAATACCTAGGAAAAAAGTTCCTGGATCTATGTTTTGGCAATGATATAAGAACTCATACTCTCAGGGCACCTGGTTGGTTCAGTAGGTTAAATGTCTGAGTTTGGCTCAGGTCATGCTCTCAGCGTTCATGAGTTTGAGTCCTGAGTGAGGCTCTGTGCTGACAGCGTGGAGCCTGCTTCAGATTCTGTGTCTCCCTCTCTCTCTGCCCTTCCCCCGCTTGGGTTCGTTCTCTCTCTCTCTCTCTCTCTCTCAAAAATAAATAAACATTTAAAAAATTTAAGAAACGCATATGTGTCAATAAGAAAAAAATATTCTGATTAAAAATCAACAAAGGACGAAAATAGGCATTTTTCCAAGGGAGATATATGAATAGCCAAAGGTATATGAAAAGATGTGCATTATCACCAATCATAAAGGGAATGCAAATCGAAAACAAAAATGAGATATTATCTCACAACTGTTAGGAGGACAGTTATCGAGAAGACCAGATTATAAAAAAAGCTGGTGAGAATATGGAGAAAAGAGAACCCTTGTGCCCTGTTGGTAGGATTGCTAAATGGTACATCCATTATGGTAAATCCTCAAAATATTAAAAATAAAACTATCATATTACCCAGCAATTCCACTTCTGGGGAATATACTTGAAGGAAAGGAAAACACTATGGCAAAGAGATACATGCACCCGCATACCTATAGCAGCATTATTTACAATAGCCAAAGACACATAGGAAACAAACTGTTCCTATATATGTACACATGGGATGTGTACATTTTATTCAGCCATAACAAAATGAGGAAACACTGACATTTATGACAACATAGGAAACATCGACATTTATGAGTACAATATACTATTTGAAATAAGTCAGAGAAATACAAATACTATATCATCCCACTTATATGCAGAATCCAAAACAAAACAAATAAAAAACAAACAAAAAATACCCAAACTCATAGAAAAAGAGATGATTTTTGTGGTTACCAGAGATGAGGGAGTGGGAAATTGGAGGAAATTGGTTAGAAGGTACAAACCACCAGTTATAACATAAGTACTGGCGATGTAACACACAACATGTTGTTTATTAACACTCCTGAATGGTATAAACACTGCTAACTAAATAAACCATAACATTTCTCATTTCAAGAAAAAGAAAGTAAGTATATGAAGTGATCAGTGCTAACTAAATTACTGTGGTAATCATTCCATATAAATGTTTGCTGGTAATTATGCTGTATACTTTAAACATATAAAGTGCTATCTATCAATTATATCTCAATAAAACTAAAAAAATTCTTTATTTCATTTTTAAAAATACTTTTATAGTATGCCAGAGTAAATAATATGAAGATTAATGGATGCCAGTAAGACATTTATACATACATTTGTGAAGCATGAAAAGAAAATGGAAGATATATGATTTAAAATTTTATCTCCTATGGCCATTAATTGTACCTCTGTGGCCTTTGAAAAACATAAACTCCTAACAACCCATCTCAGTAGCGTTTCTTTCTGGGGGAACTAATGATATTCTAGTGAACCAACTCTTCACTGTTTTTTAAAAGTAAAAATGCCCCTCAATGTTCGTGACCATCAAAAATGCACACACATATTTTCAATTGCCTTTGGAGTGGGATTCAGAGATAAAGGGACAATGTGAGAATAAAAGCAATAAAGTGCACAGCCCTGACCAGAGTCTTCCAGAAGAGATACAGGCCTTCTCTCTTATGTGTAACTTATACATATCTCTATTGACTAATCGGTTTAACCTTTGCTGTCCTTTCTGAAAGTAATAAGGAAAAAGCTTCTATAAAGGAAATGAATTCATGTTTCCTTTAGAGCAGCCTGTGAAAATCAGAGACTGGTTTCAGACCTCCTAAATATCCCCAGTGTAGATATACTGTTGCGGAGATCAGGCAACAGAGCTCAGGAAATGTTTCAGGCCCTTTAAATATATGAAAGAGCTATGGAGTTGAAAGATGTGGGAATAAAATGTTTTGTTTTGCCCTTATAGGATAGTTCTATTTCTTTTTTTTTTAATTTTTTGAATGCTTATTTATTTTTGAAGGAGAGAGAGAGAGACAGAGCATGAGCAGGGGAGGAGCATAGAGAAAGGAAGACACAGAATACAAAGCAGGGTCCAGGCTCTGAGCTGTCAGAACAGAGCCTAATGCGGGGCTCGGATCCACAAACCATGAGATCATGACCTGAGCTGAAGTCAGACGCCTAACCAACTGAGCCACCCAGGCACCCCAGGATGGTTCTATTTCTAAGAAGAGCAAGTGAACATTGTGGGAATTGACAAGGAAGGATCTAAGAGTAACGTTTCAACCTTGCTTTATGAAAAGACCTTGAGATGCACAGTTTGGTGTCTTATTTAAGCAATCCTTACAAAACATCAAGATTATATTATTGTTTAGTATTTTCTGGCAAACATTATAAAAATTTAATACTTTTAAAACTTTTTATTTATATAGATGATACAATGCAGAAGTCTACTATTAATTTTGTTGCATGACAATAACTGAATGTTCCAGGACTATTTAACAGTCCTTTAATCATTGATTTGTAAGTAGTTTGCAAGTATCAAGTGTCTATTCAATGGGTTGGCTTCAATTAATCTATGAAATCTGGGGGGAAAAGCAATGTCAATAAACTTGACTTTATATTTCCAGTTTTTCCCCACAGTCCTTTATCCATCCAATTCTCTTGATATCAAGTATTTCAAAATTCTAAATTTTTCACAAATTAGGTAGAATTTTAGAATTAGCAAAGGAATACTACAAATATACCATACGCTATACTGCATCTTCAGTGTGGTCAAGTGCAACACATTTTTTTTTTTTGAGAAAGAGAGAGAGAGAGAGAGGGTGCAAGTGAGCAAGGGCAGAGAGAAAGAGAATCCCATGAAGGGCAGAGAAAAAGAGAGAGAGGGAGAGAGAGAGAGAGAGAGAGAGAGAGAGAGAGAGAGAGAGAGAAGCAGGGCTCGTGCTCACCTGAAGCAGGGTTCATGCTCATGAACTTCAAGATCATGACCTGATCCAAAGTCAGATGCTTAACCCACTGTGCCACCCAGGTGCCCCAAAGCAACACTTTTTAACAAAACTAATTAAAATTTATGTAGCAATAAAAATACGCACACTACATGGATAAATTTTTAAATATTCTTATATCATGTAGGTCAGATTCCCCACCTAATGAGTTCAGTTCTTTAAAGAAATTAGTTATAAAAAAACTTTAAATTTCAAATTTAAATATTTTGGGATAAATTTAACAGAAAAATATGTAAGACTTCTACACTGTAAATTACAAAAAAAATGCTGGTGGAAATCAACAAAGAACTAAATTAATGAAGATATTTATATTTATGGTTTGGAAGATTCAATATTGCTAAGATTGTAACTCTTCCAAAGTTTTGATATAGATAAAGCAGTTTTGATCAAAACCCTACCAGGTATTTTGAAGAAATATACAAGGGATTTTCTAAAATTTATATGGAAAACAAAGTGTTTACAGTATCAAAAAATAGAGTTCAAGACTAGATAATTTGGAAGACCTTATTTTTAGCCTAATTATTAAATTAGGACAGTCAAGAGAGTAGCATTGACATTGGAATAGCCATGTAGAAAAATGAAACTAAAAGAATTCAAATACAGATCAATATTTATTGGCCAGTTAATGTTAGAAATCATCAATTCAGTGGATTAAACTATGGTCTTTTTAACACAAAGTGCTAGAACAATTGGATAGTTGTATTTTTAAAATAATGAAACTAACATCACACAATAGAGATCAAAACAGAAGAACTGAAATTATAATATTTTCATAACAGAACAAAGGAAAATATTTGTTACCTTGTTTGAGGCAAAGATTAATAAAAGAGGGCACAAAAAGCATGGATTATAAAGAAACAAAACTGTTGTAACAGACTTTATCAAAATTAATAACTCCATTACTCTCCAAAAGACATAAAGAAGCCAATGAAAATGTAAGTACATATTGGGGGTGGGGGAATTGTTTTTATATATAAGGTGAAGTGTTTGCACACAGAATATATAGAGAACCTTAAAAAATTAGTAAAAAAATAAAAATCTTTGAAAAATGGAAAAAATTGAACTGATATTTCAATATATGGATGGACAATAAGCACATGAAAAACATTTGTCAAAATCATTAGTTGTTAAAATGAGCATTTAAATCACAATGAGATACTGTTACTTTTGCACTAGAGTGGCTGAAATTAAGAAGCCTGAAATATCACATATTGAGGATTATATGATACAGCTGGAGTTCTTATACATTGCTGATGGGAATGAAAAATATACAATCACCTTGGAAAACAGGTTGGCAGTGTCTAATAAAGTAAAATGTGCATATAAATCAGTAATATAACTCAGTAATCACAATCCTGTGTAATAAACCAAGAGAAATAAACTATATACAGACACTAAAAATACAAAGTTGTTCATAGCACCTTTCTTCATAATAAACAAAAACTGGAAATAACCTAATGTCCACCACTGGGTCAACAGATTGTGACCAACTGTGGCATATCTGTAGTTTGGAATACTACTCACTAATACAACAATTAATAAATTATTAACTTATGCAAGAATACAGGTAAATATCTCAAACATTAAGGTATGCTAAAGGAATAAAAATCAAAACCATATGGCTTATATGATTCTATTTGTTTTAAATTCAAGAAAACACAAATTGATAGAGACAAAAAACATATCAGTGCTTTCCAGGTTTCAGAGTTGGGGGAGAGGACTGAATGCAAAGCAGCATACACGAGATTTTTTTGGAAAGATGTAAATGTTCATATCTTCACTGTAAAGATGGTTACAAATCTATCTCTGAACATCAAAATCCATACTCTGTATACTTAAATTGGTTGAATTGTATTGTCTGAATTATATCTCAATAAACCTGGGATAAAAATCAAATTAAGAGAAGAAATACTTACAATGAAATATTAAAAACATAAAATAAATGCCCATTCTAGGGTATAAACAATGTTTGAATGTCTATCTCAGAAGATTTTTCAGTTAGCTCAATATCCAAGGAAGAACGTCTTATTAAAATAATCTTACTCAAATCAAATATGGAATATATTCTTTCTATGGCGAATCAAGTAATTTCAGACCATGGCATCACAAGCCTAAAATTTAGATTTATTTCCTGAGCTCTTTGCATGCTATCAGTCAAACAACAAGTTCACTAAATTTGGTAGAGATTTAATTTGGCTACTGAATGCCTAACCTAGATTTCTTCTCCCAAGTGTGCTGATCCCTATGGCAATAAATGAATAAAGCATATTGCATGATTCGAACACCTCTAATTTAAAGCAACTTAATCAACCTTCTTCATTGAAAGATTCTGAACTACAATTACAGCACTAATGTCTAGCTGTCGGTTCTTTTCAGGCCTGGTACCAAAGAATAATTGCATCCCATGTATTTTCTTGTGGAAACTGCTTCATGCCCAGAGGTTATATTTTTTTTCATTTAATCATTTCTTCTGTATAAGTGCTAGTCACATAGAGAGCTTTTTTACCTATGATATTCAAATGTGACCCACCCCATCTGAATACCATAGAGGTAAATGCAATTAATTAACTAATTAATAAGGATTTGGCAATGCCAAAAGTACATTTAATAGTCAGAAGGTTACAGATTCTTTGCAATGTCCCTTAATATTTGTAGGATGCTCTAATTTTTAATGTTTATTGTATGCTGAGAAAATGTTATTTCTGAAATTTTAAGAGACAGTATTTTGACAATTATCTTTTCACTTTATGCTTTAAAGACTTTTTATTTCAGTACTCAGAATAGTTTCTTTTTTAAAAAATGCTTATTTTTCAGAGGGAGAAAGAGTGTGAGCAGAGGAGGGGAAGAGAGAGAGAGGGAGACACAGAATCTGACGCAGGCTCCAGGCTCTGCACTCTCAGCACAGAGCCCCACTCAGGGCTTGAACTCACGAACTGTGAGATCATGACCTGAGCTGAAGTCAGATGCTTAACCGACTGAGCCACTCAGGCACGCCCAGAAAAACTTCTTAATAATTGACTAAAACACTTATTATACTTTTTAAAATAATATTGCCACCAAAGGACTTTACTAGCTACAAAAAACATCCATGGGCCTTTTACAGAAAATTCAAAACAATGGCATAAAACTATAGATATCATAAAATTTGATTGTGTATTTATATATTCCAAATATATTTCAATGTGAGTTCATGATCTAAAATATATAATCATTCATCTAATATTTTGAGCTTTAATATTTATGACTGATCCCTTATAAGGTCATTAACCTAATTATATTAAATATAATCTAATGTTATCCCACTTATCCTCTAGTGCAAAGTTGCATATTCCTCTCCTAGCTTTGCTAAAGTGGTACTTATAATCCTTTTATCTTCCACTAATACAGTAAGTCTCTTCAGCACATCTTATTTCTTCTGTAAATTCCAATGAAAATTTATTTGAAAGTGATGTATTTTTTTTTCCTAACCAAGAGCAATCTGAAAGTAGTATAAAGATTTTACCCTAATTTGGGGATGAAAATTTGAATAATTTCCAACCTCAGATCTAAGAGCATGGCACAAAATATCGCCTTGTACGTTTCGGTTTTCTCTCAAGAGTCTTGGAGATTTCCAATTTAGTCAAATACTACATCTTTGAGAACTTGTTGGCCACAGATGTTCCTTAATAAGGCTAATAAAGATTACCTTAGTATTTTGAATTATCTTTTATACTTGTTCCAAAGACAACTAAGATGAAAAACAGGTCATCAGAACCTGGTTTTACCTGTTGTGGTTTAGCACGATCAGACTTCTCTGATAATTTTGTATTTGAGATCATCATGTGCTCTTGTCAAAAACACAAAGTACTAATATTTGCCTGCTTTGGTGTTACCTAAAATGGTTAAAGTTTCTTCATGGATCTGCAGGGCCCTGCGTCTCCTACCCATCAAACAGATGTCCTAGGAAAGCTATTTAACTTTTGACTCTCAAATGGAGGAACATTGGAGTTCTCTTGGTCATAGCTCCTCAATGTCCCTGCTATGAAGGTCCATTATCAAAGGCCTATACAGTTGCAAACATAACTGCTACTGAGCAGTGGGGTCATAAATATAAAATCAATATTCTGTGCTATTTTCAACTGCATTCCATAAACTTTTCTTTTTCATTCTTAATGGTATTTGTAGAATATTCCAATACATTTACATTTACTTTATTTTTCTTTTTAAATTTTATAATGTTTATTTCTGAGACAGAGCATGAGTGGGGGACGGGAAGAGAGAGAGGGAGACACAGAATCCGAAGCAGGCTTCTGGCTCCGAGCTGTCAGCACAGAGCCGGACTCGGGGCTTGAACTCACAAACCGTGAGATCATGACCTGAGCTGAAGTCAGTCACTCAACTGACAGAGCCACCCAGGCACCCCGATTTACTTTAAACTATTAAAACACTCACTCTAGCTTAAAATTTTTATACTGAATTTTAAAAGTTATCTTCCTCCATGGTATAAAGTTGGGAGAGACTTACATATTTTTATTTATTTATTTATTTATTTGTTTATTTATTTATTTATTTATTTATTTAGAGAGAAAGAAAACACGCACACAGGCAGGGGAGGGGAAGAGAGAAGGAGAGACAAAATCCCAAGCAGGCTCCTTACCATGAGCGCAGAGCCCAATATGGGGCTTGAACTCACAAACTGCCACCTAGGGGACCCTAAAGTTAGGAGAGATTTAATTAGGCTCTGAGATACCTCTTTTTTTTCCCTCTTCTAGATGTGGCTCTTCTAGTGCCTTAGATCTAGTAGAAAGAAAATTAAAAAGGACAAATACTTCTCTGCTTAAGTTTCTATTGTGGTTATTTATCTTCTGCCACTATTCAGTTTTCATAGTCAGCAATTAGTGCTGTCTGTCACAGTCCAAAGGAGCTACCTTCTCAGGTGGATCAAAATATACATACTCTGGGGGCACCTGGGTGGCTCAGTCAGTTAAGCATCTGACGCTTGATCTCACCTATGGTGAGACTGATCCCCTGTCAGACTCTTCACTAACTGTGTGGAGTCTGCTTGGGATTCTCTCTTTCTCCCCCCCTCTCTCTCTTTCTGCCCCTTCCCCACTCACTCTCTCTCATTACTCATACACCCCCCCACACACACACACGTGGGCTGCAACTTCAGCCTAGATCTCACATCGCAGAAAACACAGACAGACCTGCAGTTGACTGTAGCCTGATACTCAGTCATAATTGAGAATAAATCCACAGCAGCTCAAAGAATGTAAATTTAAAGTTGAGGCTTATATATATACCTTTGTTGGTGAAAACCATAGGATATTGTTGTATGGTACTGTAACAAAATTAACTGTCAGCCCATGTGTATATTACAAATATCTAAATCCATAATCTATGTCCAGGACTTACCTGAATGGCTCTAATCCAACTGATACATCATCACAGAGGATTGTTCTAAAAATATGGATTTCAACATTGTGTCTTCCAGGTTGACATAAACAAACAGCAGACAAGCAAATATATATTATTCTTATGTACCTAAAACTGTATTATTTATTATTATAAACCTAAAATTAAATTTATTTACATGTGTTAAAAATATGATCTAATTACTTCTGCAATATCATTCTTTTCTCAGATTTTATAAACTAGCACCAATTTATATCCGTGCTTGTAATGTTTTTTCTTGACTTAAAGATCTTTGTTGCCTGGATTGTTCCTGTTAGATCATTTTTTATTATTATTTGGCTAGTTAATTCACATTAATTTTCCAAGTTTTAGTTTTTATTATGCATTATCTCAAGTGCTTTCTATACCTATCTTCATTTCCCCTCAACTCCATGAGTACCTCTTTAATTTAAATCTTTACCAGATCTCTTTTTCACCTTTATTATACTTACATTTTATCTATATACTTATATTGTCAACTTTGTGGAAATAAGAAAAATGTTTTATCCACTTATTTAGTGGATAAATAAGTGTAAGAAAAGTAAGTTCTTTTTCTTACACAATCTGACTCCTACATGATATTAATACTCACTGAAAAATAAATACTTGAATAAATATGATATTCCCATAGCTTAAATATAATAATTTTCTATCATCAAATGGAAGATGGACTGGAAGAATCAATACTGTTAAAATGTCCATACTATCGAAAGCAATCTACAGAATTCAATGCAATCCCTATAAAAATACCAATAGCATTTTTAGCAGAACTAAAACAAATAATCCTTAAATTTAAATGGAAGTATAAAAGACCCCAAATAGATAAAGCAATCTTAATAAAAAAGAATAAAGTTGGAGGTATCAGAATCCCAGATTACAAAATACACTACACAGCTATAATAATCAAAACAGTATGGTACTGGCACAAAAATAGACACATAGATCAATAAAACAGGACAGATTGCTCAGGAATAAACCCATGCTTATTAGGTCAGTTAGTCTTCAACAACAACAACAACAATGGCAAGAATATACAATGGGGAAAAGAGAGGTTCTTCAATAAATGGTGCTGGGGATACTGGACAACCACATACAAAAGAATGAAACTGAATCACTGTCTACACTAGACACAAAAATAAACTCAAAATGGGTTAAACATCTAAATGTAAGACCTGAAACTATAAAACTCCTTAAAGAAAATATAGGCAGTCTCTTAGACATTGACCTTACAACATTTTTCAAGATAGGTCTCATAAGACAAGGGAAACAAAAGCAACATAAACTACTGGGACTACACAAAAATAAAAAGCTTTTGCGCAGAGAAAAAATACATCAACAAAACAAAGAGGCAACCAATCTAGTGAATGGGAGAAGATATTTGCTAAGAATATATCTGATAAGGTTAACATCCAAAATATATAAAGAACTTTTACAACTGAAAACTAAAAAATCATCATTGTATCATCATTGTCATCATCTAATTAAAAATCAGCAGAGACCCTGAACAGATATTTTTTCAAAGATAACATACAGATGGCAAATAGACACATGAAAAGATGCTCAACATCACTATTAGGGAAATACCAATCAAATCCACAATGAGATATCACCTTACACCTGAAGGCTACCAAAAAAGACAATAAATAACAAATGCAGGTGAGAATGTAGACAAAAGAGAGTCCTCATGTACTGTTGGTGGGAAGGTTAACTGTTGCAACCACTGTGGAAAATAGTATGGAAGTTTCCTAAAAACTTAAGAATAGAAATGCCATATGACCCAGCAATTCCACTATTGGGTATTTAATCAAAGAAAACAGAAATACTAATTTGAAAAGATATACGTACCCCTATGTTTACTGTAGCATTACTTACCATAGCCAAGATATGGAAGCAAACTTAGTGTCCATTGGTAAATAAATGGATAGAAAAGATGTTTTATATAGATAGATCTACTATTTACACACACACACACACACACACACACAATAACACACACCAGATTATTACACAGCCACACAAAATGAAATCTTGCCATTTGTGAAAACATGGATGGACCTAGAGGGTATTTTGCTAAGTGAAATAAGCCAGATATAAATAAATACCTTATGATTTCACTTAAATGTGGAATCTAAAGCAAAACAAATACATACACACACACACACACACACACACACACACACACACACACAAAAGAACAGAAAGAAGAAAAACAGAAACAGACCCATAAATATAAGGAACTGGTGGTTACCAGAAGGAAGTATGGTGGGGGGTTGGGCAAAACAGGGGAAGGGGAGCAGGAGCTACACTTTTTTACCTAAGAAATAAATTAGTTATGGCCATGAAATGTACAGGGTAGGGAATATATTCAATGGTACTGTAACAGTGATATACGGTGATAGATCGTAGCTACACTTGAGAACGCATCTAATTTATAGAATTATTGAATCATTAATTTGTACTCCCAAAATTCATGTAACATTTTACGTCAACTATGCTTCAATTTAAAGACAAAATCGGGTAAATGGTGCTATTTGCTGAATCCTGTTAAGGTTTTATTTTTCTTCACATTATAAATAAAAAATAGTTCATATGCACCTGAATCCAGGCTAAAATTTCACAAATATACAATGGTTAACTAAAATAATTGAAGTGGAAGTATCTAATAAATTTAATACTATCTTTATGACAGAAAAAATATATCTTTATCATGTGGTTGATAGAACTTTGCAAGTTGTTACTTATTGTTTCAACCCCAAGTGACTCTGATCAAATAAGACTAGAAATCATTGCCTCACGTTAAAAAAATAAATGTATGTCTATCTATAAATACTGTATGTCATTCATTTTATAGGATCGTAGCACATAATCTTCAAATACGGTCAACAGCAATTTCTCTTGTTCTTTTTCCCACGTGCTGCTTTTCATAATGATTGGGCACTATTTCTTTTCTTATACCTGGCCCATGGTGACTTGGTTTGGCTAATAGATTTCTACAAAATCTAATCTTCAAATTTTGTATGCAAGTTCTATGAGGATTGGAAGTTTATTATTTGCTTTTCTCTTAAAACTCAGTTGCAATACTTTAAGAAAGTACACACCAGACTGCTAAATACTAAACGTCATCTAGACCAGACTACTAAATGTTCTGTCTACTGCTGTCAGGACAAAAATTCTCCATTTTATAAAAATAATGGAAAACTAGCACAAAATATCTAATGATGGTTGTTTTTCTCTTTCTCTCTTAAAATATATTTTCTATTCAGTTTATGGCATTTAAGTTATTTTAATTAAACAACTGGAGCATGTAGTATCTTCAGTCACCATTAATGTGTATTATTGAGTACCCTTCTGGTTACTTAAATAAAGTTGAGCAAAAATTAACAATTCCTCACTACCCAAGGCAATGGGGAAACATTAGGTAAACTTCTCTGGCATAATGGAAATAGCAGAAGCATACATACAAATATGGAGAAATAAGCTCAAGATTCGTTGGGTCAGATTCTGATGAAACTAAAAGAATTTTTTAAATTATATTATTTCTTAATGGTGATTATAACAATTATATTAAGCAGAGTGACAAGTTCGAGGAAGAATATAAAAAAAACATTCATGGGCCGCCTGGGTGGCTCAGTCGGTTGAGCGTTGGACTTTGGCTCAGGTCATGAACTCCTGGTTCGTGAGTTCCGCCCCGTGTCAGGCTCTGTGCTGACAGCTTGGAGACTGGAGCCTGGTTCAGATTCTGCGTCTCCCTCTCTCTCTGCCCCTCCCCCACACGTGCTCTGTCTCTTCTGCCTTTCAAAAATAAAGAAAACTAATAAAAAAAATTTAAAAAACCAAAACATTCATAAAGAAATAACAATAAGCAAGACACCATATTTGGTTTCCTCACTTTTTTTTTTTTTATGGTTAACGCTAGGTTGGTGGAGGCCAGAGAATGGAGCTTTCAGATACTTTATCTTTTCAATTCAGCTTTAGTCTCTTAAACACACACACAGACACACACACACACACACACACACCCCTTCTAATAATTTGAATATGAATGCCCCAAGTGTCTGTAACTCATATTCATCTTGTCAATATTATATCCACTAACCATTTTATATCAAAATATCAGTTATGATGAATAAGTCCCATTGCATGTCAGGATCAGCCAGTGATTCTGTTAAGACCTAACACACAGGAAATCTTATAAAGGAGAATAATTCTCCTGAACGATTTGTTCTAAAGTGTCTCCAACTCCTAATGAGTGAGAAGAAGAATGACACGCAATCGTTAACAAAATCATAAGCTTTATATATTTATAATAACATTTCTGAAAACACAATATGTAAAACAACTTCCTCAGAAACACAAATTTGAAAAATGAAAATATCTGGGGTCTGTCAAGCAAACTGCTTTGAGAACAAACAATTCCATTAATTTATATGGACTTTGACTTTTTAACAATGCAAGAATTATAATGACCCTTTTACAAAGTGGCTGACAAGAGACATTTTTATAATATGATAAAACCTATATAAATTTTGTTTAAAATACCTTCAAACAAACTTTTCTAAATTAACTTTTGTTAGCTTTTGTAAAGCAGGTAAAGCAACCGTTTCCATTTAATGCAATCTATGATCTTTTTAAACTAAGCTTTAAGAAACAGGATCAAATTTAATTTTCATAAAGTTCATTTTTATGAAATCTCTTCTCTTTTGAAAGAAAATCGTTTTTAATCACTCATTTTGGATGTTGCCTTGTATTCTTCTGTGAGTAGGTGGCATGTTTATACACTATGACCAAGTATGAGTGCTTGGTGGGTTGGAAAGTTCCGATATGAAATTACTGGCAGCAAGGATACACTACATGTTCTTGAGCTGAAGAATAGTGTAAATGTCCATTTAGTGTTTGCATAAAATACGTTTTGCATTTATGTGAAGAAACTTTTGTGACAAGAACTTGGTGGCAAGGACCACAACCACACACACAAAAGACACAACAAAATCCTGCTTTAATAATTCAACATTAGTTATAATAATGTCATTATCAAAAAGAAAGAAGTAAATTAAAAAAATCAAAAATATGACTTGAGAAATCGAGGAGTTAGTTTTAATAGTGACAAGAGGTAAACTATAAATGTCTTAAAGATTGCAGATTCAGCCATAAAAAAGAATGAAATCTTGACACCTTGGATGGAGCCAAATAGTATAATATTAAGCGAAATAAGTGAGTAGAAGAAAGAAAATACTATATGGTTTCACTCGTATGTGGAATTTAAGAAACAAAACAATGAGCAAAGGAAAAAAAACAAAAATGAAAACAAAAAAACAGAGGAAAGCACACCAAGAAACGGACTCTTGACTGTAGACAACAAACTGATTACCAGGTGCGTAAGGGGATAGGTTAAATAGGTGATGAACATTAAGGAGTGTCCGTGTGATGAGCACAGGGTGCTGTATGGAAGTGTTGAATCACTAAATTGTACACCTAAAACTAATATCATACTGTATGTTAACTGGAATTAAAATAAAAACAAAAAAATAATGGAGGTTTCAGAACCACAGAATAGAAAAGAAAAAAAAATTCCAGGGATGGAGTAGATCTGTAAAGATCTGTAAATCGAGGGAAGATCTATTTGTCAAAGTTATTCTATATTCCTTTCACTGGGTCTTATCTAAGAATAAGATAATTACTCTTAGCTATTTTTTTGCTTGACTAATTAAAACTGCAATCCACTTAAGAAAAAGAATTCACTCCTTTGGAGTTGAAATGCTAAGAGATAGTTTTGGAAAATTGGAAGGCAAAAACTGGAATACGGTTAATGTTATGATTACTTTACCAATAGTGAAGTTTTAAAGTATTGTTCAAAATGTTAAAATTATTTTGATGTGTCATATAAGCTATTGTATAATTGAGTGCATATATTCTCACCTGTGTGTTTGGGTTGAAAGTTTGGGGTCCACTTGATTATAGTTTATTATTTTAAGTCTATACACAGAAATATCACAAGGTATAACAAACATGTAGATTCCATGTGTGATAGTATATTCACATAATTTTGTCTACATGTGGTTGGGCACTTAAAATTTAGGAATTGAGAGGCCACAGTAAAGTAAAACTCTGTATTTCACCTTCAACCAACATGAAAACAATGCTAAATTGTAGCTCCTACCTCCTTTGTAATGTGTAAATATAGCCCTATATAAAATCTTTAGAGAAATAATATAGTCATTTAAAAAATATTTAGGTCTTCATAGACCACCAAAATAAATTTACATGTGAGGGAGGATTTTTGTTTATTAGAGAAATTTCAAGGGCTAAAGACTTGTGATATTAAGCTATTTCCATATTTGAATATTTTCTCAGATAATACTGCACAGTAAATATTGTACATCTCACATCTTTACATTCTAGATTTAAAAAAAATAAAATTGTCTTGTATGTTCTCTTCAAGGGTTTAAAATATTAATTTTTTCCCACAAGTCTTCTGGGAGGTACAAGCAGCTTATTCAAGGCTTTGAAATTATTCACACAAGTCATTTACTGCTTTCTTTTCAAAAGGATGCTAAAATTCTTCCCCTTTCTCTTTTGATTGCTTCTTTTCCCTCCTTTTGATTATTCCCCTGTTGGACAATTTTTCATGCTGATAAGAAATATAAGGCTATTTTTATCACAGAAGAATATGCATAATGATATAAAACATATTTCAATTTATTTAGCCTTTTCTGGGATAAAGTCCAATTATAGCTTTTAAAGTATGCCCTAGTTGATACTACTCCTGCATTGAACTTTCAAGATATGTTTTATGATAAAGAGCCATTAAGTAACACTTGGTATGTGTAATTTTAAAGCACTGTTTTAGTTACTATTTTCTTTTGCCAATTAGTCTTCACTGTATAATCTGTGTGTACATAATCTGTGCTGTGTGTACAACATACATTTAAAAATCACATTAGGGGGCGCCTGGGTGGATCAGTCAGTTAAGCATCCGACTTCGGCTTGGGTCATGATGTCATGGTTTGTGAGTTCCAGCCCCACATTGGGCTCTGTGCTGTCAGCTCAGATCCTGGAGCCTGCTTTGGATTCTGTGTCTCCTTCTCTCTCTGCCCCTCCCCCACTTGTGCTCTGTCTCTCTCTGTCTCTCAAACATAAATAAATGTAAATAAACATAAAAAAAATTTAATAAAAAAATAAAAATCACATTAGTCAAATTATCAGTTTGCAAATACTATTTTTTTTCATCAGTTGCTTGTATTTGTTGCAGTTGTTCATTATATTTAGACAACAAAATAAACTATTGAAGTAAACTTTATTTTTCTAATTTGCATATACAATTATTCATTGTTTTATTAAAAACATTTTTACTGTATTTATAGATACCTAAATTTAATAAAATTTAGATCATTTTCAAACATTAATAATAAAACTTGGATACTTTATGCTAACCACATATAGACCAACCAACACTCACAAGGAAGGTCTTCAAAACAAGTAAATACTAGTTCAGGAATTTATAATAATTATCTTTTTGTTCTAAATGTTTATCTTCCAGGCTGGATTCAGTATAATTTTTGAGTTTTACCTTTTCTTTACAGCAACCACTTTCCTTGATTTATCTCCTTTAAATGTTTTAATGTGGTAAAGTTGTTGCCTTCTTTCCATTTATGATTTTGTCAGATGATTTTTGGTAATACATAATTAATAATACATTCATTGGACCTTAAAAAATGGGACTCAGAGTAAAAAGAAGATCTCATTGATTAAAGCAGAATGACAAGAGTTTAGTTATGTATATACTTAGAAAATAAAATACATTTTTATTTGTAACTAAATAATTCAAAACTCTTTAATCTTACTTTAAGTTTGGTATTCAGAAAAAGAATATATATATATATATATTTCATATATATATATGTTCTTAATTTAATTAAGATAATAAAATTTGTGAATATTTGTAACTAGAATAAATCTTTAATTGATCATTTTGAAACTACATTCATAGCTGGTTAACAGTTTGTGGAAAGCGGGCAAGGGGGACAATTAGGAAGGTATTATTTTGGTGGCAATTTTTATATTTATATACTAAGGATAGTAAATAGTTTAAAACATCTCTTGACCTAAAGTTCTAATAGAAAATATAATTAAAATCATACCAGTTTTAAAAACTTATGCTGTCTCTTCCACAAGTTAAATAATTGTCTTGCAATTTTTTCTAATGATTCTGCTCTTTTCTTATTGCTTAGAAATAAGATCTAATGAATGATTTCTCTAGATGCTAATGTAAATCATTTGTAATGGATTTAAATACAGTCCAGATATTTGCCCAAACCTATCAGATATAATTTACATCTGAATTATCTTTTTGATTTAAAGTTTCATCTACAAAAAGAAGATCTAACAATTGTAAATATTTATGCCAACTTGGAAGCACCCAAATATATAAATCAATTAATAACAAAGAAAGTCATGGATAATAATATAATAATAGTAGGGGACTTTAATACCCAACTTGCAGCAATGGACAGATCGTCTAAGCAGCAAATGAACAAAGAAACAATGGCTTTGTGACACACTGGATTAGATGGACTTAACGGATATATTCAGCATTTCAACCTAAAGCAGCAGAGTACACATTCATTTAAAGTGCACATGGAACATTCTCCAGAATAGACCATATATGGGGGTAACAAATCAGCCCTCAAGAAGTATAAGATTGAGATCATACTATGTGATTTCAGACCACAACTCTATGAAACTTGAAGTCAACTACAAGAAGAAATTTGGAAAGACCATAAATACATGGAGGCTAAAGAATATCCTACTAAAGAATGAATGGGTTAACCAGGAAATTAAAGAAGAAATTTAAAAATATATGAAAGCAAATGAAAATGAAAATCCAACAGTCCAAAACCTCTGGGATGCAGCAAAGATGGTCCTGAGAGACAAATATGTAGCAATACAAACCTGTATCAAGAAGCAAGTAAAAGTCTCAAATACACAACCTAACTGTACACCTAAAGGAGCTAGAAAAGGAAGAGCAAATAAAGCCTAAAAGCAGTAGAAGAAGGGAAATAATAAAGATAGGAGCGGAAATAAATGATACAGAAAAAACAATAACAAAAACACAAGTACAATAGATCAATAAAACTAGGATCTGGTTCTTTGAAGGAATTAATAAAATTGATAAATCTCTAGGCATATTTATCAAAAGGAAAAGAAAAAGGACCCAAATAAATAAAATTATGAATGAGATAGCACAACCAACATCATAGATATACAAAAAAATTATAAGAGAATTTATAAAACATTATCTGCCAACAAATTGGGCAATCTGGAAGAAATGAAATTTCTAGAAACATACAAACTACCAAAACTGGAACAGAAAAGAACAGAAAATTTGAACTGACCCATAACCAGCAAAGAAATTGAATCCATAATCAAAAATCAACCAACAAAAAAAAGTCCAAGACCAGATGGATTCCCAGGGGAATTCTACCAGACATTTAAAGAAGAGTTAATACCTATTCTTCTCAAACTGTTCAAAAAATATAAATGGAAGGTAAACCTTCAAACTCATTCTATGAGGCCACCATTACCTTGATTCCAAAACCAAAGACTCCACTAAAAACGAAAATTACAGACCAATATCCCTGATGAACACAGATGCGGAAATTCTCAATGATATAATAGCAAATAGAATCCAATAGTATATTAAAAGATTTATTCTCCACAAACAAGTGGGATTTATTCCTGGGCTGCAAGAGTGGTTCAATATTTGTAAGTCAATCAATGTAATACACCCCGTTAATAAAAGAAAGGTTAAGTACCATATGATCCTCTCAATAGCTGAAAAAGCATTTGACAAAATACAGCATCCATTCAAATTAATATCTTTTGGGGGCACCTGGGTGGCTCAGTCAGTTGAGCCTCTGATTCTTGATTTCGGCTTTGCTCATGATCTGAGCCTCATGGGATCCAGCCCCATGTCCGGCTCCGGCTCCGTGCCGAATGTGGGACCTACTTGGGATTCTCTCTCTCTCTCTCTCTCTCTCTCTCTCTCTCTCTCTCTGTCTCTTTCTCCATCCCTCCCTTTCCCCTAACATACATACATACATACATACATATCTTTTATTTAATCATGGTAACTTTATCATGTACTCTGATAATTGTTATTCTTCCACCTCCTCTCTTTTCTCATACTATTTCTGGGAAAAGCTATCAATTGAACAGAATAGATAATCCATTTACCATGTGACCTAATGTTTATTTTACATTATATACCTTTTTAAAAGTGCAATTGATTAATTCAATACTGTAATGTGACAGGTAAAATTTACTTTAGAAAAAAACTAAACTACATGCAAAATCTGGGAGTAGGACAGACTTTTAAAATAAAATAGAAATAAGATAAATATATTTTTAAAATTGCCTATTTGTGATGTTGTGATTTGTAAGAAATATATATTTGGTCATATACAAACCTCACATACCCTACTGATTCTATCTTCTTGAGAACCCTAATACCAGTGTTCTCGTATACACATTGCTGTTTAAAGCTTACTGGGAAGGAGACGGGTAAATCAATATAGAAATAGAAACCCCATGAGAGAAAAAGGACCAATACCATGACCCTCTCTCAGAAGTTTAAAGACAATGAAATACATTTCATGACTGGCAAGGCCCTAACTAAGGCCATATGACAAAAAAAAAAAAGTCAATGAGGCCCCTAAACTGGATTTTCCCCAAAGATGTTAAAAGAATAAGGACCAGTTGAGTTATAATTATCCCATATGTAGAGGCTGCAGACAACTTTCCTCTTTAGGAAAGATACGCACTCTGAGTGAAGGAAACTTGCTATAATACTAGGATGCTTTTCCAATTTTCCTATAACATAATTTAGATCTGAAATTCCCTTGACAGAAGTTACTTTCTTCCTTTCTTTCTAAGAATGGCTTTTTTTTTTTTACTAAGATATAACTGATAACATTACATTGGTTTCAGGTATATAACATGATTAGATTTTTGTGTATGTTCCAAAATGACCACCAATAACTCTAGTTAATATCAATCACCATACACAAGAAATTCAACTTTTTACTCCTTAAGAAACCATTACAACAAACATAGTAGCAGGAGTGGCAGGGGTCAGAAACAAATAGCCAAAATAACATATTTTAAAATTTTTCAGCTTTCCTTAATGACACTAGTGTGACTTCAGGAGTAACATGGCAATTTGTTTAAAACAAACAGAATTCAGATCCTTGATTGTACCTTCTGTTTTCAAGGCAATGAATCTGAATTCAAACACCATCCACCAGTTAAAAAGTAAGCATAATTAGACATTAACACCAAGTTATGTCTTAGGGATGCCTGGGTGACTCAATCAGTTAACCATCTGACTTTGGCTCAGGTCACGATCTCAAGGTTCACAAGACAAGTTCTAGCCCCCATGTGGGCTCTGTGATGACAGCTCGGAACCTGGATCCTGCTTCAGATTCTGTGTCTCCCTCTCTTTGCCCCTCCCCCACTCATTCATATTCTCTCTCTCTCTCTCTCTCTCTCTCTCTCTCTCTCTCTCTCTCTCTTTCTCTCTCTCTCTCTCTCTCTCTCTCTCTCAAAAATAAACATTAAAAAAAATTAAGTTATCACACTTTGGTAATTTTGAATATTAAAAATAGTTGGGAGGAGTAAGATCAGAATTTCTTTAAATTTGGATTGTGCTATATATAGTCAGTCATTTACTACCTCAGAGTAAACTACCACCAAACTTACTTTCTTTAGATAATGATTCTGTGGGTCATAAAGGGGACAATCCTTCTGGTCTGGACCAGGCTCATCTATTTTCAGATTGCCTCACTACATGTCAATGACTTCACTTTCGAGGACTGGGATGGCCAGAAAAATGGGACAACTAGCATCAGAGGCCTCTCTCTGTGTGGTTTCCTATGGTCCTGAAAATTATCCCAGATTTCTCCATAGGTCAATGGCAGGGTTTCAAGAGGATCCAGAGTAAAAGTATGTATGTCCTGAACTTAAATTTCTATGTCACTGGCCAATTGAGTCACTAACACAGCACAGATTCAATGGGTACAGAAATAACACCATATTTTAATGGAAAGAAAAACAAATTATTTTGGCCTTTTTTTCCAATATATCACATGGGGGCTCAAATTTCAGTACTTAAGACTATTTTGTTCTCTTAATGCCAACCTAGTCAAATATAGGGTTATATATACCCCACTGTGAGATGACCTATTTGTTAATGTATTTTCCTAGAGAAAGCTAGCTGAAACTTGGTAGTCATTTACCAAACTGACCGCTGTATTTCAAAATTATCTACTGAAAAATGGACTTGTTCACAAAAAAAAAAAAACTTTTCACAAATTCTAAAAAAAAATGGTGCTTATACCAAGTTCTAATTTCACTAAAGACTTGAATTAGTTCTACCTAAGATGGTTGAATAATTATACATATCTCCAGAAACACTGTCTGCGATTAAGTACTACACATTTATTGCTCTCTAGGTAAAAATATTTTTTAGGAAAAGCAAAAAGAGTTGGTACCCAAATGTCTTTTCCCCTAATGAACTGAATATGTAATAGCCTTATTATCTCCTCTTTGCTAAGCTCCTGTTGTTATAGTGTCGTTTCAGAGAGAAGAAAATAGGTCATGAGAGTTCTATTGGCCTCACGTTCATGGTGATGGGGTGCTCCTTGAGAGAGTCTTTCCCTTATGGATCTCACATCAGGGTCTTAAATTCAGCCAAAGGCTACAGCACATGGTTGTAAAGTCTTCAGACCTTCTTCAGTTTCGTGGAAGAGACCTTTTTACTGTAGTCCTTTGCATGAACTCTTCTCTATTTCTCCATCTCATTATCTCGCTCAGTATTCTCTGGGACTACTTCAAATACTTTTATAAATGGGAAACCACATTGATTTTGCTTTTGTTTCCCCTGAAAATAATTTATTTAATTCTATAGTCTCCCACCACTTCTTTCTTGGAGTATATTACATTGCAGAACTAGCATCACAGATAAAATGTTTGTAGAGACCTAAATATTCAACAATTGAATACTGGTTACATAATAATGATATGTATTCATTTATAAGTATGACAAGTATATTTGTAGCAATATGCATATTATAAGGTTATATTATAATATAATCATGATAAATATAAATCTAAGTTTGTATATAAAATATCCAAATAAATTTTAGGTTAAAAAAAAAACCTCTCATCTGGTTCTGGTTGTTTTCCTAAGCCTCTATTTACTGAAACATGGAAATAATTGCTGTACTTCAGAGTTATTAAAAATTCTGAGGAAAACACAAACTTTGTCATTTTAAGAACTCACAGTGGATTGGGCTTTTCTACTTCTAGAAATATATAAGGTAAAATATAGAAATATTTTTTTAATTACCACCTCATTTGAAAATAAGAAAGGGACAGAAAAACCATAGGCCACAACAACGGAGCTCCCCCTTAAACACATACACACAATAACATTAAGTAATGAGAGCTGAGACATGACATGGCTTATGGGCTGCTGAAACATGATGCTGATGCCTGCCCTGACAAAGGAGCCACAATTGCTTGGTAGAAGGCCTGAACCAAGTTTCTGAACAATTAGATCTGAGAATGCATATCTCAACCATAAACTCCTAAGTTTAAAGCTAAAAACCAGTGATTTGCCCACGATTCACAGCAGAAAAGGAGTTAGTCTGGGACCTGACCTCCAATATCATTTTTGAGAATAATTTGCCTGTAGTCATTAAAATTGAAAATCTTAGTGACAATTGGCTCTTTTCTTTCTCTCAGGTACAATCGTGAGTGAATTCCATATATTTTAATTCTTACTATTCCACATTATCATCCTTGACCAAGCCATGATAAGGTCTTACCTAGAAACTTGGATAGACTCCTGATTTTCTATTCACATCTTCATTCCAAACTGACGATTCTCCACATGTTATACAGTCATCATTTTAAAACAAATCAGCTCACTAAAACCTATAGAATTGACCAGCTTTCTGGTCTCTACAGAGGACAGGGTGAATTTCTTTCAATTACTTTAAATGATTTACCTCTCCTACCCAACCATCTCTCCAGATACATGGCCCATTCTCACATCACTCTCTATTCTCTGTCTAGACTGGGATTGCCATTTCATAAAACAGGTTTATAATTCCAAGGTGAGAACATGAAAATATGTATATAATGAGCTTTTCAATGAACATTGGCAAATGATTTCCAGGGCCTTATGATTATGGGAAAGGCTTTCCCTGAATACCCTAGTAAAGGAAACCCTCTAAATATTTTAGTCGCTTTGTTGCATAATTAAAGGCCTTAAAGAGGGGCACCTGGGTGGCTCAGTCTGTTAAGTGTCCAACTTCGGCACAGGTCATCATCACATCATGATCTCTCAGTTCGTAAATTCAAGCTGTGTTGGGCTCCATGCTGACAGCTCAGAGCCTGGAGCCTGTCTCAGATTCTGTGACTCCCTCTCTGCCTGTCCTTTCCCCACTCACTCTCTCTGTCTCTCGATAAATAAGTAAACAAAAAAATTTAAAGGCCCTAAAGAGTTAATTTAAGAAAGGTTATCCAGAATAACATGGGTGAGCCTGACTTAATCAGTTGGGAGTCCTTTAAAGTACAGCTGAGACTTCCCTGAGAGAGAAATTCCTCATGTTCACAGTAGCTTCAACTCATGACTGGAGTTTGAGCCTGCCTGTTAGTCTCTTTTTCAGTGCCTAATCTCCATTTTCAGACTTGCTTAGCCAGCACATAAAACTGGGTAAGCCAATCCATGCAATTATAAATGATATATTATATATATGTTTATATATAATATCATATATAATTATATATTCACATATATATTTAAATATATGGCTTACTTTTTTGGTCAGATTTTCACCGATATAATCATAGGCCAAGATCAAGTTGAATACTTTTTTGGGGGGTTTTGTGATTATGGTCTTTTTCTTCTATAGCTGATAATGAGATCCATGTGGTAAGGGATAAGACCAATGGAGTTTCATACCACATCTCTTTTTCACTTAATGTGTTATACAGTATGCTACAGTATCAAATTGACTGTGAGATCTCAATGGTAAAATACAATAAATGCATTTTATACTCATAAAAGTCCTCTAAGGATTAGGAGGCTCTTTAGAACATTGTTCTTCCAATCAATTACTCAAGAATCTAGTTGTTTTCATTTTGTGGCCCCGTAATATCAATGGTTGCTTTTAGATCTTTCAGAAGGGAATATAAAGGAAGAGTTGTGAGGTTGTGCACTCTAATTTCACTGAGAAGTGATGCATAGCTTCTCCGAACTACAAAAAGAATGGGATGTATCAGAAAATGTAGCTGTTTCTTAAGCACTAGATATGTCTGAAACATCTAGTTAATGACTGAAGTGTATCAGCCACTGTATAATTACTTACGATAAATGAATGAGTTAATGAAAATCCCTCCTCCATAGAAATATGCTGAATTCCTGATAATCTAATAGTTGTTTGTAATATATTTTAATATAAACATTCTTAAAATATGACTTTTCTTGTATGTTAATTGTAAAGCAAGTTAATTTAATATACTAACTTAAAAATAGATTTTATAATATATAGGGTTCTTACACACTAAATTCGTTATCTATTTCATGTGCAGTATTTAAGCATTTATACTATGATCCTAAATTGTGCCCCAACTTTGTAGGAAAATTCTTGGGGTATTTTCTCCGGGAAACATAGTGACAGAAACTCTCTTCATACTCATAATGAAAATAGACCTTCCAAATATCCAGCTCTTTTGCTACTAAACACATAAAGTAGATTTTGAGGTTTGTAAACACTTTTCTCACGGTCAATCTGACAAGATAGGGTTTGAAAAAGATAAAAAACAAGATAATTGTATGTTCTCCTACAACACATGCAAAACACAAACAAAAAATAGTCTTGTTTTTAGTTTTGACATTTTGTATATGTAGGTATATAGAAAGAAGTTATATGTGAATATATAGAAAGACAAATGACACCATTAGTGCCTTATGTTTAGATTTCAAAATAATTAAGTATATAAAAGTCCTAGTGCATTTATTTACATACTAATTTTCATATTTACAGGTTATAACTTAATCCTATAAAAAATAAAAATATAGGTTTTAACAGTAATGGTTGAAAATGAGAACAATAAAGACTAAAATTCTAATTCCAAGAGAATGGAAGAGAAGGGCAGAGGGGCAGAGAGAGAATCTCAAGTAGGCTCTACGCTCAGTGTGGAGCCTGATTCAGGACTCTATCCCACAACCCTGGGATCATGACCTGTGCCAAAATCAAGAGTAGGAAGCTCAATGAACTGAGCCACCCGGGTGCCCCCCTCAATTTATTTTTTAAATATTGATCATTTTAGGACTGATTCAAATATCAAGTCACTTTATGAAACCATCATTTTATTGGGTGCATAATGCAGTTCATCTTTCTCTATTAAAGAAATATATCTCACATTTCTACTAGTAGTATCATCAAAATTATCTGTGTAAACAACATATATATGTGTGGGAATGTGTATGAGTGGGAAATATATACAATAAATATACAATCGCCCTTTGTTGTAATTTACATAGACTGTAGCTTGGAAAGAAAATGATCATCATATTCTAATTATTTTATCCATGAAAATAGTAAAGAGTCCATGTATTATAATGTGATAATTGTATCTATTCACTAAGCTTTGATACATTTATTTAGCTCCTTTCAAGACAAAATAAAACATCTTACAGAAAAAAAGATTGGTATTCAAATGTAACTATTTACACGTACATCATCTAAAGTTTTTATTAATAATTTGTTTTCCCCAAGTCATACTGTTAAACATTCTACACAATATGGACATTCCATTTATTTTTTTTAATGTTTATTTTTTTAGAGAGAGAGAGAAACAGAATGTGAGCGGGGGAGGGGCAGAAAGAGAGGGAGACCCAGAATTCAAAGCAGGCTCCAAGCTGTCCACACAGAGCAAAACACGGGGCTAGAACTCACAAACTGTGAGATCATAACCTGAGTTGAAGTCAGAAGCTTAACTGAATGAGCAACCCAGGTGCCCGAGGGCCTTGCATTTCTAACAATGTCTATTTTGTATCACTATACCAATCTGTGTTGTTTAACTCTTGTTTCTACTCTATAGTAGTAAAATGTTGAATGTAGGAGATGCCTTCTAAATGTACATCATTACTTTCTATCTTTCAAAATTACTTTTATTTCATGCCGCTATTTTGCTTATAAATTATGTTTGTTCACAAAGCAAAATTTATATGAACATAGCATTATATAATATAGAGAAGAATTCAATAAAACCCTATTATTTTTTCTCTAATGTAAACTACTAATTTTGTTATAAAATTGCATAATGGAATTTGACTAACATTCTCTTCATGATGTAATGTGTGATATTTTAATGTGTTTAAAATTGGCCTTAACCTCTGAGCTTGAGCCACTCATATTGGAAGGCTGGGAGCAACTACTGGCTAAATCAAATATGTGTTTCAAATAAGGATATTTCACATTGCAGTCAGGAAAACATAGCTTTTATGATAATGCTTCAATTTTTATCAAAATTGTTCCCTTTTCTAAAATGATTCTACTCCACTCACCCTACTCATTAACATGAAATATGTGAAGGACATGTGTCTCTCAGGAAACCAGTAATACTTCTGTCCCTAGAGACAACTCCATCTGAATACCAAGATTTCATGGGCTCAATTGTCTAAAAAATGGGGTACAGGTGGGAAGGTCTCATTTCCATTATTCAGAAATAACTCCATCAAAAAGTTTGAAGTAGAATTCTTACAACTTACTGAGGTCACCTTCACCTCTTACATATTAATTGAAATTATTTTTTTCATACTTGTCTTTAAGCATATAGAAGAAGAACATTTGAAGGATTTTGTTAAGCACACTCCAGTACTTAACTATCAAATAATTTCACAGTGTTCTAAAGAATGTGCTAGTGAAATAATACAGTTAATAAAAATGTTACATCATAGAAGTTATAAAGATTTAAATCAAACAAAAATGATCATATTCCAATCAATACTTCCTTAATGATAGTAGATAATTGAGACCTGTTCATTCTAAAGTTAAAAATAGCATTTTCTTAAAGAATAGTAGTTTAGAATGGGTTCAGAGAAAGATTAGATAAGCAATGCACTCAGTACTTTGCCTCCATAGATCAATGAGGCCATTAAAAATCAAACGCATTACAATATGCCATCAAATTGGCTACCAAGTAACAGTTATCAAGTTCCCAATTGCCAAAGTTCCAATTTGTTATATATAAAAGTTCTCATTACTCTTCTTTATCAACTCCCTTTACTTCCCTTTATCTCACTATCTGAAGATTTTACAAGTAGGCAAATATCTGTCCTCCTGCCAACATGCCACTAAAAAACAATAAAACAACTATTTTAACAAGGACAACAACATGGTCCTAAACATTGCACTTTGCCAGTATGCAAAAATAAATTACATTAAAAATTCTATAATAAAAAAATGAACATATTCTGACATGTGAAGATCTGCCTTTTAGTCAGTGTGTTATGATGTTCCAAGCCATCCAATCCCAAAGGGGCATAAAGATTGGTTCCACAAGAGGCCAAGTTGTCTAGCTACAGTTAATACTATCTTGAAAATAAATACCCAATTAAAAACAGATTTGTAGTAGGATATTATAAAATCAACTTGGAAATGCAATGTGAATATAAATGAGAATCTTTTATTCTATAGTTCACCATTATGAATATGCTTATATAATGTTTACAACTATAATTAAGTCATTTTTTCATGTAACCTTTCCTTGATAATGATACACAAAAATAATACTAATGAAAACACATTATTTAGGAAACAGATGCTTTGTTTTTAATCTGTCACCCTTAATGAATTATAATTAACTGAAAGTGCTTAATTTCAACTATAGGAGTTGAAAATGGATTAAAATTCAAGATAATTTTAAACTTTATAATAAGAAACATTCTGAAATATAGTTAATAAGTAAATTATATATCTAATTATATACAATTAAAGTCATTATGAAAAAAGTGTAACATTTCTGTTTATAACCTCTTGACTTTAAAACCAGATCTTGCTAACATAGGCATCTGAAATAGTCATTTCTTTTTGACTTTACCTTAAAAAACCTTTTTGATCTATTATTTACTGTTAAGATATAGAAAAAACTTAGAAAAAGTTTTCAACTCCATTACCATATGTTGTGTAGGGTATAATAGGATAACACCTACCCAGACACCAGCAATAATCTCTCTTTCTTAGTATGCATTCACATAAATATAGATAATTTATACTGATAAAACTCACCCTGTCTTATTGATTTACTCATTGTGAATTATCTTTGTGAATAGCCAACATTGAGAACTAAAATATACACTACTAATTTAGCAATGGCATGGTAGAGAGAGCTCACAAGATTCTTCTGTGCTTTATGCTTTATTCTTTATGCTATTTTGGGCTTCAAAAAATAAATTCTGAAGAGAACACAAAGCTCAGTAAAATTACATTACAGTAAAATGCTAAATTTTTACTAGCTAATCACCAAAGATAGAAGAGTATCAACATTTTCCATTCCTTGAGAACTTTTTATTGTGTAAATCATTTTGAGTACCAACAGACTACAAATCATAAATAACTTTATGATCCACGTTTTCATAGACAGTGAGGAACACAAACAATTTTTTCTTGTGGAATCAGAAATAAAACCTTGTATATAAACACTTGTATATAAAAGTATGATCCTGTGCAATTTGCATAACATTTTTCAATATTACTTTATTCAATTAAAAAATAACAATCCCTTTCAGGTTTATTATGACTAAACAATATATTATACATATAAAAGATAATTAACAAATGTTATTTTACCATTCTTCTAATTTAGAAAGAATGAGTGATTCAGTATAATATTGGAAATGTAAGAATTCTAGTGGTATTATTCAGGGTTCATATTAGTGAATTGACCACTATGACCTTGAAAAAGTTACTGAGGCCCTTCATATATTCATCATGAATAGGACTATAAAAGTTGTGCCTTAAGGTTTAAATACTATTTGCAAATTACCTAATGTAAAATAGTTGTAAATATTATAATTATTTTTGTTAGTGACCTGATTAAAAATGACCATTCTTTTATTAGAACTGAGGATTAGAAGACTTTCTACCTTCACTGAGACACCATTTGAAGTTTCCCGTTTCTACACAGAAATAAACACACCCTGACTCACTCAGACACTGCTCTAGTTATCAATACCTACTGATCTATCAGTGTACTTGATGGTATTTCTAAATAGACTTTTCTTTTCCACAATAGGAAGGAAAAAGCATATTGAAAATTAGAATGAAAGATGCTATGCTGAAATTGTATTCCACATGAGAACTTTATTTTCTTGAGACAAAGGGGACATATTGCATTTGAGTCAATGTATTCAGTCTAACAATACCAATACTATCGTTTCTATTTCATAAAAACAAACTGTCACTTGGTGATATTCTAAATAACAAAAAAGAAGAAAAGAATAGAAAAGAAATAGCAGTACACATACCATGTCTTCACTTATTTATAAGATTGAATAACTTTTGTCAAACGGTTTATAAAAATATTTGAGGAAATTACACTTAATAGTTGGTTGATCTTCATAAAATGAAGTATCTCATTGTCTTTCTTTAAAAAGTTCATCTTGTGAGGTAAAGTTTTCAATTTTCTGTGCAAAAGATGAAAAACAATTTGAATAGACCAACAACCTAAACCCAATGATTACTGAAGAAGTCATCAAAACACTTATGCAAATATGATGTGCACATGTAATTATTGAAAAAGTAAGAAATGCCATTCAAGATAACAGGTGCCATATCCTGGGGTGCTTTTTCTACACTGAGTAGTGAATAGATGCTGTGAGTCTATCACTAATGATGGATAAAAAAAGCATTTTAATAAGTCATATAATCGTACTCAACCCAAGAATCCAAATACAATTAAATCAAGTAAATTATGAGATTTTATATTATACTACAAAGAAATTCTTAAAATAAATAAAACTTTCATAAGTTGCTATCAAAGGCCATCTATGAATCATGATTACAAATACCCTGTAATATTGGTAATATATTTTTAAATTCTGAAATCACATTTATATCCTTTCTATAATATTTTTACACAGGGTTATCAACATGCCACTAGGAAGATACATTACTTAAACCCCATTCCAGAAATGCAATGCTACTTAAAAGATAGTACTTTAAAAAATACTAGAAGTTCTATGTATTATTTATAAGTGTTTGGTATTGGTAAATAATTTAGATTTGAGAAGTTAAAGTGTAGAAATTTAATGAGCCAAACACATTTGATTATCATACAAAGCAAAAACATATATTCCAGTGTTTCCCATTTGGAGAAAAAAATTAAAATAAATATTTTCTACATTTTGAGTAGTTTATTATTATATGAACTGTACAAGGTCTTCAGATTATGTTATAGTGCTATATACCTTGGGTATAGAAGCATTTATATTTTCACTGGCTTTTTAAATTTGATAATTTAGGCTTTCAACTGTCTTCTGGTTTCCATTTTTATTGAAACCATTAATATTTTATAACTAACCACCCAAGGACATTAAGGGTGAAATCAGTAAAAATGACAGAACTGATTTATGGAAGGAAGCATAGGTTTAGCTAAAAATGTGAGTGGTTTTTGGCTTATGTACCCTAAGGGAGTGGTTTCTAACACTAAAGAACTAAAATAAAATTTAAGAGAGATGGATGTTATCAAAATGAAATTAAAACTGTTTTGGCAAATATGCCCTCATCCACATAAAAGTTTGACTAAATTAATATCAATATAGAAGTACAATGATCTATAATTACCTTTGGTTGGTAATAAGACAATTAAAAATATATTTTATGAAACCTGAAGCATATTAGGTGATTGTTGCTTATCATAGATTTATGTATTACTTGACTAATAGCTCTTTTTATTTTATATTATTTCTGGATCATCTTTAAAATTTTGAAAATTTATTTCCCACTATGCATAGAAGGAAAAATGTGATAATGTATCTCATAATAAAGATTTGCTCAAACTTCTTCAGATTTTGTGACTCTGACAAAATTGGAATTGTTTATATTTTGGTTTGGTCATCTGTTTCTATAAATATTATCATTGAGCTATTACAAACAAGAAACTCAGGTAACAGAAAATGCTTTTTAAAATAAAATGAAAAGTTTTCTCTTCCAGTCTTACAATGGAAAAACTTTATGAAAAGTTTCAGTGGAGTGTTTCTCATTCAGTCATTCATACCTTCACAAAGATTTGTTTGGTGCCATGAAAATTTCTACACACTTGGGACACAGTAGTAATAGACAAAAAGCTAAACTACTTAGCTACAATTTTTATTAAAGAATAACATTTTTTAATGTTTATTTAGTTTTGAGAGAGAGTAAGAGGGAGAGGGGCAGAGAGAGAGGGAGACAGTGGATCTGAAGCAGATTCTGCACTGATAGCTGAGACCCCAATGCAGGTCTCAAATTCACAAACTGTGAGATCATGACCAAACTGAAGTCAGACACTTAACTGACCGAGCCACCCAGGCGCCTCCCAAAAGAACATTATTAAAGACAACAGGCCCCAAATGGAGTCAATCATGCTAAGTCCTATGTCACCAAATTGAAGCTTAACTAATAGTTCCAGCTCTCTATAAGGAAGATACTTGGCAATAACCAATTTGATTTTTGCCTAGTATAACTTCCTGGTTCCTACTCCCTTACGCCTATAAATTATCTTAACTTGTATGGCTCTTTGGAGTTTTTTTTCTATCTGTTAGATTGAATGCTGCTGGATTCATGAATCACCGAAGAAAGCCAGTAAGACCTTTAAAATTTACTCAGTTGAATTTAGTTATCTGACAATTTAATATTTAGCATTTTAGATGATGATATGTGTTATGAAGAAAATTAAAATAAAGAAAAGTACTATAATAATAGGGTTACTATTTTAAAGATAGGGAAGGCCTCAAAGATGAACAAACATTTGATAAGACACCTAAAGGAGATGAGAAATTGAACATGTGGGCATCAGGGGAAAGGATAGTTCAGGTTCAGGAATAGCAGTACAAAGTACTGAAGCTATAATGTGTATTTGCCATGCTACAGGAATAGAAAGGAGGCTCGTGTGTCTGGACCAGAGTGAGAAAAAGGAGTAGTAGTAGTAGGAAATAAAGTCAGACACTTGAGAGGGAGGCCAGAGCACATGAAAACTTTTTTTGAGAATTTTAATTTCAAACTGAAGAAAATAGGAAGCCATTTGAGACATATGGTTAGAACAGTGGCTTTCTGAAAAGGATTTCCCTAACTGCTATGTTAGGAGAGAAATCAAAGGGATAGCAGTTTACAGACTATAGGACAATTTGGGCAAGAGTTAATGGTAGCCTGGACCAGTATTTTGAAACAGTTGTGTTAATAAGTATTGGATTCTGATGTGTTTTGAAGATAAAGTACAGAGAATTTGATGATGAATTTGCTACAATGGTCAAAAGAAAAGAAAATGACTCTAAGGTCATAGGCCTGAGCATCTGAAAAGTGGATTTGCTATTTTTTGAGGAAGAGAAGGATGAAGAAAGCAAAACATCCAGTTTTGGAGGAAAGATTATGAGATTACATTTGACTTGTTATGCTTTACATACCAATTAGAAAACAAAATGTGCTATATGCCCATTTAGATATATTCATCTACACATTGGAAGATAGATCTGTTCAAGATACAGAAGTTGGGAAAGTTTTATTTGATGGTATTTACATGATACGTAAGCTGTGAAACTAGAAGAGAAAATCTACAGACCTGGTTCCGACAAAGATTAGAAGAATCCTGAGGCAAATCAAATTTAAAACTTAAAGGGTAAGAAGGAGTAGCGAATTAAAGAGAAGCAGTTTGTAAGAAAGAAATAAAATCAAGAGTGTGTGGTATTATAGAAGCCAAAGGAGGAAAGAGTATCTGAAGGATTTAATTACTACAAACAGGTCAAATAAGAGGTCTGAGTATTAACCATTAGAATAAGGGGAATTGGTTTCATGGGTTATCTTTATGAAAAGTTTCAGTGGAGTGTTGTGGAGGAAAGATAATTACAGTCAGTTAAATAAAGGGTGGCATTCTGAGATTGGGAACAAAACAAGAAGGTCTATACAGCAGTGGACTAGGGATCCTAGCCAGTAAAATAAATTAACTCGAAGAATAAAAAACTGCCTTTGTTAGGGGATGGAATAATTGTCTGGATAAGATATCCAAAAGAATCTGCACCTTAAATTTTCTTCAATTAAAAAAAATATGCTGGGGGCACCTGGGTGGCTCAGTCAGTTAAACGTCCAACTTTGGCTCAGGTCATGATTTCATGGCTCCTGAGTTAGAGCCCCCCATAGGGCTCTATGCTGACAGCTCAGAGCCTGAAGCCTGCTTCAGATTCTGTGTCTCCCTCTGTCTGTGCCCCTCCTCAGCTTGCACTCTGTCTCTCTCTCTCAAAAATAAAGAAAACATTAAAAAAAAAGAATATGTAAATTTATCAAGGTCTTTAAGAAAATGAGAAAATATAGTAGGATTATCAGGCCACATTAGGGGCCCAGCAGTTATTAGTAATAATAAATGTAAAGATCAGTTAATGTAGAGTTAGCTTTTTTTCTGGATACATTTAATGGCACAGATTCAGTCACTGAAGAGGTAGAAGGATTTATTAAGAGTGGTATTTTTCCAGACATGTACTTTGGAAGTTTCTCTCATTTAAAAAAAAAAATCTCTTTAAAAATAAATAAATAAAAAGCTGGGATGATGCATTTTCTTATTATATTTAATTATACCTACTCAAAAGATGAAAGTATTTTCAGATCAATTATTTGTTTGTAAGAGAATATTTTTATTCTGTTTAGGACTTCCTTGTCCTGCTTTTTTTTTTAATGTTTATTTTGTCAGAGGGAGAGGTAAGTGGGGGGGGGGTGGGGAGAGGGGTAGAAAGAGAGACACAGAATCTGAAGCAGGCTCCAGACTCTGAGCTGTCAGCACAGAGCCTGATGTGGGGCTCAAAATTACAAGCCATGAGATCATGACCTGAGCCAAGTCAAATGCTTAACTAACTGACTAAGCCACCAAGGCACCCCCCTAACCCCCACCAGCGAGACTACTTTTAACTATGCATATTGTCTGCTGAGATCTCAGAGGAGAAAATGTTTTAATCTCGTTCTTGTTTCTTCCATTGTTTGCCCAGTTATATCTGAATAAATATGTTCCATATTACTGAGAAAACATAGTCGTGTATATGAAAAATAAATTTCTCCAGCTAAGGATAAAACAGTATTCTGTTATTTTAAATATTTTCATTTCACAAAATAAAATCAAATATATATTCATATAATTTAATCTCTTGTGTAAGTATATTATGTTCAATATAGAACCAATATGGACTAATGCATTATACACAATACTTTCGGCTGAATCAGTTGAGCTGATAATAGCATTAAAAGTTAATAGCTGTCTATTATTGAGCCATATACTATGAAAAGGCATTTTTCATACATAAATTCTATAAAAGTTTTAATACTCAAAAAACAAAAGCAAAACTTATGAGGAGAGTCCATTTTGATCCCTACTTTGCAAATGAGGGAACTGAGGCATAGAAAGTTCAAGGAACATGTCCAATATCAAGGATTAAGTGACAGAGCTGGATTTGAACATGAAAAATGTGGTACCAGGTGCTACATTGCTAAGCACTACATCAATTTGTATGATAGCTCAACCAATGCCCCAAACAGCACATTTTATAGTGATTACAAAAGAAGAATTGTCATTTTTCATCAAAAGCCTTGTTTTTGGTTAACATTAATAACGTTGTGATTCATTAGATTAGTGAGACGTTTTCTTTTTCAATGCATAGATTATTGGGGAGGGTGTAGAAAACAATTCAACTTATAAATGTCATTTTCCTGCTACAACATTCTTAGCAGCTTTGTTGCAGACAATATTCATAGAGATAAAGGTCAGTCATTTAATTTTGAACATAAGAAACAAAATTTGAAAATAAAAATAGAAACAGCAGCACTAACTTGAAAGCCTATTTTTATCATAGTCTGGTATAATGTAAAAAGTTTGGAATTTAATGTCCTAAATATCAGGGCTCAAATTCCAGCTCATCCACAAACTAGCTGCATGATACTGCTTGGGCAAGTGATTTAAACTTTCCAGGCTTCTATTTCCTCATCTGTATGATGAAAGTAATACTACTTCCCTTCCAGTACTATTGGGGATTAAATGAAATTAGATATTTGAAGTACCTAAGCCAAAATCTGCCCCATTGTGAGTACTCAATAAATGTCAGCAACATTATATTCTAATCTGTCCTTAAACAAAAAACTTTCCCGGGTGTGGGGTAAAACTTTGAATGTACTGGTTACTCTGAGAGATCATCAGAAAAATTAATTCGTTATTTGAAGATCTGCATCAAATATTAAACAACAGAAATACCCTGCTATACTATCATTTGATATATATTTTCAAAATGCCATGTCAATCAAAGTGATATGATCAGTAAGGTAAACATAGTATAGAAACAAATCTGAAAAAAATATTTCTAATCTAGTTGGTTTTATAATTTTGATCTTTGTTTCCTGGATTATATATAGAAACCCTTACCTCAACTAAAATTCTAAGAACATCTACTGCACTTTAGTATTAAATACCTCTTAAGTGAAGGATGCCATTTAAAGTTTTTAAAAAGAAAAAGAAACTATACTACATGAAGTAATATGGCTAAGAGTTCCCTTCCTCTCACTGCAAAGTGAAAATAAAAGAAACTTAAAGAGTTTTATTTTATTTAATATAAGGATCTTTTGGAGTATATAATTTTTGACAGCAGATATCTAATTATATTTTCATGGTCCATATCCATGCACAGGGCAAAAAATTATCATTAGTTCTCAAACTGATGAAAGGACCAAAAGATTAGAGAGAAAACAAATCTTTAACTTCTGCTTTCATAAATCCTTCATAACCCAGAAATCAGTAAGATCTGCTTAGTATCAAGTTTTAGGATAAATAAAAAAATAATTCAAGCAGATTATTCTTTAAGTGTTCAATGACTTGAAATGCTGCCATACTATTCTAGACTTTTAGAAATCAATACTAGAAATGAATCAGGCTGCAAGGGATTCATCTACTATAAGCTTTCTTCTGAATCTAGACAAAATAAGAAGAGTTATGTTATATACCACTGGAAAAGCGTCACGTAACATTGATTTACTATGTTAGTGACAGCACTGAAAAAACAAATCAAACTACTCAAGAAAGAGCAAAAAGTACACTCTACAAATGTCCTTTGGATAACATTATTAGCCCTGAGTAAAACCATGAGGTACAAAAATATATTGAAAGTGGCCATGACTCTCACTCATCTGACCTCTTAACATTTAAAATTATGAGAATTTCACTTTTCTTCAAAATATTTATCAGATATACTGTCACTATGGAATACAATTCTTTCTTCATATTTATTAAAAGCATGATTGAATCAATAAGAATGGCATAAACTACTAGAAAACTTAGTGTTTTGAAACAATGTGGCTCATGTAATTTGAGCATCCAATACTTAAGCAAAGCTTTGATAAGTCAAAGATGAATTCTCTTATTCTTCTCGGTAATAGGTAGAATGTTAAATACATATGATATTTTCTATTTAGGTAGTATAGAACAGCGAATCGTGACTTTTTTTTAATGTTTAAGGGTAAATTATTCTGCTCCTCCTCAACAGTGGCAATGCAGATTTTGCACTAAAGCCAATTTAACAGACACCCTATTACTCATTTTCCCCTTTTATATCAAATTTAGGTTAATATCCCACTGTGATTTATAACAGTCCTCTTCAAATAGCCACCATGACCTTGACTTTATTGTATGATGGTGCTATGGTCTAAAAGAATATAGGTTCTTCAGTTATCCATAAATTCAAGACACATGGTATAATTAAAATTTAATTGGACACTAGCCAAGGTAGGTAAATTATATGTTACGTGTAATTCAAGTAACAAAATACTCCCTACATACAAATGAGGTAAATCCATGGCACAAATGAAAACCAAATGAAATGTCATTAAATTGCTTCTGATTCAAAGCATATTTTCTTATTATCTTCATTTTTAAAATGGATATGTAGTTCTAGGAAATTAACATTTTCCTAAAATATCTTTAAAAATAAAAAAAATCAGAAAGCCTATCCCCCAATTCCATAGTTATATTTGTCATATCCACCATACATGAAATATTTATGGCTACCTGAGTCTCACACAAAGATGAGTGGATACCACCTCAGATTCAAGATTGTAGTCATTTTTCAGGAAAGAGTCACAAGTCCCTAAGAATTTCTGCCTGGATTAAGAAGAGTTTGTTTCATGGAACATCAATTTCTAAGCTTTTGAAAGAGCAATTTCACAATCTTTCCTGAGAAGGCATGACTATTGGCCCCCTTACAGAGACTAAGACCATATGAGCAGGTATGATGCCCAGTGGAAACTGTGATTTATCATGCTACTGTCAATAAACTACAGAAGAGTTTGGGCCAAACAAATAGGAAGCCATGGTGGAGGGCCATGGTGCAAGGAAGCCAAGTAACAGGGGAGCCAAGCGTGTGCTGGGCTAATTTAATTTTTTAAAGCTGTAACTCAGCCCACGCCTTAGGGACACAATTTCTTTCTGGCAACATTTTCTGTGAAGCTAAAACAGCTGCTTCACCTATCTCAAATCAGATACTGTACTGTTTCAAGCAAATGTTTACCAAAAATAACAACTGTCAGGCATGCTTTTCCAGAAAATTTAGATGAACAGATTACCATACCTCTCAAGTTAGGGTTGATATAAATTATATTTATTAATAAAATTTTAATTCTGATATTTCTAGTAATGTGGGGAAATTAAGCAAATGTCTAAAGATGTTAAAAAATAATGTTAAAACCATATATTTCAATAATTTAAAAATATTTTTGTTATAAAGGGTAAAACTTTATAAAATATGATTTCAATCTAATTTGGAACAGTTTTAACCATTTATAATACAGAAAGTTTAAGGTATATAAAACAGTAAATAATCAATGAAAATTTAACAACCATTATAGTTTGCCTGATTTTCATTCTCCTAATAAAATGTTTTCAGAATACCCGGTATGACATTTTAAACATTGAGTGTATTTTCTATTTTCTACTGAGTTTTCCAACACATTTATTGAAGTCAAAACAATGAACTGTTAAAGGATTAGCACTCATTTGAAAAGAAACTTTCCCCATAAGACATTAAAAATACAACATATTTACTTATTCACTGTGGGGCATAGAATTCAGTGCCATTCAATATGGTAGCTAAATTAGGACTTCTTTTCTTTTGTTTCCCAACTTTAAATGCTAAACCCTTGTTTATAATCTAAACTTTTAATCTTACAAAGATAGAATGAACATACTAAATAGAATAAAGCAAGCATGACATAGTATTTTTCTATGTATGTCGGTTAGAATCAATACTATGCAAGCACAAGGAATATTCTACAACACAATGTTAGAGGACTCTTATATGCCTCGGGAAGAGAGTCTACAAGACCTCAGCAGAAGCTGAGGATCAGATCATAAAGAAACCTATATCCAGGTCCAAGAGGTACAATAAAAAAAAAAATGCTAGAAGGCAAATTCTCTAGCTTCTGGCTAAATTTAGTGAGATGTCATAGTCCAGATGAATCAAGTTTCAGGAAGTAGGATGAATGTCAAATGGCTTATGCCAAAGAGCAGCTTGTTCTTGCAGCATGCTTAAGGCCATTTTGTTCAGAGATTTTAGAGGAAACAACCTGCAATTGTAACTCTGAAAAGCCCACTAAAAATCATTAAAAAAATATATTTCAGACACATTGAATTATATGAAATGACTGCCTAGGCCTGCAGCAGCATCCTGAATAAACTTTTTTTTTTTAGTAGAAAATTGTTTCAAGAGCAGAATAACTGAGAGTAAGTCCATGTAGCTTTCTGAGCCAAAGTTAGCAGATGTCCTCTTATCTTAAATGTTACATGAAAAACAAGGCAAACAGAATAAAGCATATGGACTTGACAAAATTCAGAGTTGGGTTTAAATAGAAATATACAGTGGCCAGTTTCAAAGTTGTGAATATACCTTCCTTCCAAATAATGATATGACTGACAGCCATGTGCTTGGTTGGCCACAGACACCCAGCCAGTTATTACAGCACCTCTGGTGTTGCCAAAATGACTACTATGGTTCCAAATGCCAATGCCACAACTAACACGTTAGCATCATGCTTGCAATGCTCATATCATCCTATATTAGCAACACTGATGTTCCATCTGTCAGAGACATATCTGGCACTTGAATAATAAATGATGCTATATTAGCATGACTTAACAGAACATCAATTAATAGCGCCATCTGTTTATTAAAAGCAAGGACATTTGCCTAAACCTTGGCAAAATCTTGTTTTGTGAACAAATATTTTCTTTTGGTGAACTGGGTCAAAAATATTACAACAATTTCTATCTAAAACAAATCCTTTTATAGGGACAGCATATCAAATATGATGTTGCTCTACAAGATATGCCGGAAATAAATGTCTAAACAACTTAATTCTATTTAGTGGGAGGATTGCAAATGCATGTTCATGGAAGCAGAAGGAAAAAATGATGACTGTAGACACCTAGTTATGATTATACACATGGAATACGACATTGCACTAAATGTAATAAGAAATTTGAACTCCCTAGGGACATAAAATATAGTCTTCCAATGGGAAACTAAACAGCTTAAGTGTACATTAGAATAATTTCTGCCAAAACTTCTTTCCCTAACTACAACTACACACCCCTGAAAACTTCCACACAGTTGTTAAAGGAAATACAGAAAGAAACCAGAAACCAAAATCCACATGTGAATAAATGGGGTAAGTAGAAATGGGGGAAGTCAGAGATCTATGGGTACATAATTTAAAGAACTTGAAAATTTTGACCATCACCTTTTTATGCAGTATATATAAAGAAAATATGCAGATTAATAAGCATTATTACAAAGCATCAAAATATTCTTCAATGTAATATGACCTGTAAGTAATCCCATGGTAATGTAAAGAGAACAGTTTCTTCAACGATCTAAACATACAACTGCCATAAATATACAACTGTAAATTTTGTAATTCATACTTTTCAGAATGTATGAACTTATTCTTGTGAACCTTATAAAAATCACAAGATAAACTTGAGCACTAAACACAAAACCAGTCTTCCTCAATTAATAATATATGATTACTACGTGAAGGCATTTATAGATTTCTCACCAAATCAGTTAACTTTGTATTTATTCTTCTTGATTTCAAATCTCAAATAAGGTACACTAAGATATTAATACAACTAACCTTTATTAAGCATTTACTAAGTATGAGATTGGTCTAATTTCTTTTGTATTTAATTATCAAAACTCTTTGAAATAAGGATCAATATTTGTTTAAATTTCCCTGTGAGGATTTGAGAGACAAGCCCAAAAAATGTTCTAGAGTCACACAAGTATGAAGTAGCGGGACCACATTTCAGCTTCTGGGAATCTGGATCCAAAGCCACATTCCCCTTCAATGAATAAATCTATTTCCCCCTTACATGTTTGAAAATAGCTGCAGATATGGTATGATAAATTACATGTACCATGGGATTATTCCCAGTCAGTTGATACCCACCTACAGATTCCTACTTCCTTTCATCAGAGTGCACCAAGATCTCCCTACACTGAAAACTGGATCTAATTTTAGACTAATAATTCTTTTTTTTAATTATTTTTTATGTTTTAAAATTTACATTAAAAAAACACAAAAAATAAGTAAAATAAAATAAAATTTACATCCAAATTAGTTAGCATATAGTGCAACAATGATTTCAGGAGTAGATTCCTTAGTGCCCCTTACCCATTTAGCCCATCTCCTCTCCCACAACCCCTCCAGTAACCCTCAGTTTGTTCTCCATATTTATGGGTCTCTTCTGTTTTGTCCCCCTTCCTGTTTTTATTTTTATTTCCCTTCCCTTATGTTCATCTGTTTTGTCTCTTAAAGTCCTCATATGAGTGAAGTCATATGATTTTTGTCTTTCTCTGACTAATTTCACTTAGCATAATACCCTCCAGTTCCATCCACGTAGTTGCAGATGGCAAGATTTCATTCCTTTTTATTGCAGAGTAATACTCCATTGTATATATATGTACCACATCTTCTTTATCCATTCATCCATCAATGGACATTTGGGCTCTTTCCATACTTTGGCTATGTTGATAGTGCTGCTATAAATATGAGGATGCATCTGTCCCTTTAAAACAGCACACCTGTATCCCGTGGATAAATGCCTAGCAGTGCAATTGCTGGGTTGTAGGGTAGTTCTATTTTTAGTTTTTTGAGGAACCTCCATACTGTTTTCCAGAGTGGCTGCACCAGCTTGCATTCCCATAGACAAAGAATTCTTAAATCATGTCCTTCAATAGAGAGTTTAGGTTCAAGTAGGTTTTCAGGTATTTTTGAAACAACAAACCTTTCAAACCTGTTGTTCAGTTTGTTAACAATTTATTTGAACTTTGAAATAAAATGTTTTAATTTATGTGTGTCACTTTTTTTTAAGTTTATTTGAGAGAGAGAGAGAGAGAGAGAGAATGCATGAACATGAGTTGGTGTAGGGGTTGGGCAGAGAGAGGATCCCAAGCAGGCTCCACATGACACAGGGCACAATACCACAAACTGTGAGATCATGACCTGAGCCAAAATTAAAAATGGGAAGCTCAATTGACTGAGCCACCCAGCACCCCTATGTGTATCACTTTTAAACTCATCTTGCATAAGTAGGCTTTTTATATCTTAAAACATTTGGAATGCTAATTTGAACAAATAACTTATTAGTTACTATACAGAATCTTTTGTCCTCTTTATATTCTGGCAAGCCATTAATAAACATGCTAAATAGTATAAAATCAATAATGAAATCCTGTATCATAACCTCAGGCTCCTCTCTACAGGTTCAAAGCAACACATTCATCAACATTCTATAAATAATTATTTAATCAGCAACTACTACACATAAGATAAACAATCATCTATCTCTCTACAATGAAATAACATTATTAAATGTATCCTGGATCACACCATCTAATAAAGATATAAATAAAATAAAATCATCTCAGCATTATGTTAATTTACATATTCTGTTTTCCTTCTGTCATTTTCCTTCCAAGTTCACATCATTTATTACATCAGCTAAAATTTTGTTACTGGTAAACATTTACGCGATAAATCAGCAAGTTTTAGAATCTACTTTCTCACTATTTCATATACTAAATACTATCTCTTGTACTTCTGCTGTTTCTAATAACCTAAACATGCCTAAGTCCTGTAGCTTTCTCCGGTTCCTCTTTTATTTAGTATCATAAATAATTATGACAAATACCTCCTTCAATAGCACTGTCTAATAATCTCTCTTATTTGGATTACAGAGTAAGAAGAATTAAACATCTTGATCCAGGGGCGCCTGGGTGGCTCAGTCGGTTAAGCATCCGACTTCAGCTCAGGTCACGATCTCACGGTCCGTGAGTTCGAGCCCCGCGTCAGTCTCTGGGCTGATGGCTCAGAGCCTGGAGCCAGCTTCTGATTCTGTGTCTCCCTCTCTCTCTGCCCCTCCCCGTTCATGCTCTGTCTCTCTCTGTCTCAAAAATAAATAAACTTAAAAAAAAATTTTAAAAAAAAAATCTTGATCCAGTCTTCATCCACATGTGCAAGCTTAACTGCATAAGTTATCATCTTTCCATTTCTTCTGGAAATCATACAGATAAAAAATAAATGGAGAAAAATACAAATACATGTAGGAAAATAAATGTCCAGCTGACAGAGATAATCTAGATTGCATATTCTAGGTAGTATTTACAAAAGCAAACTGTGCAGAATTCCTTTTTGAATTGAAATTGGGCCCAAAAGAACAGTCACCTACCACGAAGGGCACTTTATTTTGCAAAAACACTTGCGGAAAGAAAAAGTCTTAGGTTCTAACATGTCTACTCCAAAAAGCCTTCCACAAATAGTTGACCAAAGGATTTAATCTTACTCAAAGAGCATTAATATAAAACAGAACTAGCCAAGAAATAAAAATAATAAAATATTTACAAAGAAAGACAAATTATAAAATTGTTGAAGACCTCAGAAAAAAATGGCGCAAGATTAACTGAAAATTGTGTCCCACATAATTACTGAAAGAAGTATTAATTTTGTGTGGAAGAACACATGGTAAAAATGAAAGAACACAGAAATAAATGGAAATACAATAAAAGATGATTCATTAATTGGAAGATTCAAGAAAGTAGTTGGAGGTGAAGAAGAAATCATGAAAATATATACAAAATTAGAAAGTCACAAGAGAAATTATGTACAAACAAAGTAAGTTTGAACAAGGATAGCAATAATAGCAAAATGAAACAGAAATAAATTGTGAGATTCGAAATCCAGAAGAAACCCATTGAAAATATTTTTAAATAATAATTTAAAATCTTTGTAGCACCTACAAGCCAAGAATGCTGATGATACTCAATAACTATCTGATTTGTAAGTAAGTAAAATAAAATAAGTTGTGGCAAGAACATAACTTATGATAGGTAAAATGATACAAGATTTATCTATACTGTGATACATGCTTAGAAGTCAATGAGATTTAAAGATAAAGGAAAAATGAGGGTAGTAATGGAAACAAATTCTACAAAATAATGAACTTCAGAACACTAGAAATACTTTTGTAAAATTCTCAATAAAATGTATCTATCTACAGATAAACTTCAATTATAAAAGTAAAAAAAATATGTTAACATGCAAATCTCTGAAAATGCTTCATGAGCCTTTTTTTATAGAAAACTACTAAATGATAAACTTTAATATTTAAGAGATACTGAGAAATTTTTAATAAAAGATTGATAGGGAATATTAAATTATATTTAACAATAGAAATAAAACAGAAATGAGCGTGAAGTATAGAGGAGAACCTAAATATTTTAGCCCCAACAATCTAAAAATAATATCCTTCAGAAAAATTAGTAGTAGCTTACAAATTAAAGAAGCTTGGAGATACAATAAATTTGCTGATTATTGCTCATGTATAATAGCTAGAAATGAAAAAATATTTTTTAGTGCTGAAAAATCTAACTAAATGTTCAATTATTCAAACTCAGAAAATTTAATAGTTTTGGCTCTTGTTATTTGAAGAGAGAATTTGGGTATGGAAAGAAAACACTAATTGCATTGTTTTTTCCATGTACTGTTTTCTATTCTTTTTTTGTGAAGTATAGATATTATCCAAATAACAAATTACTAAAGTTGCTATATAAAATTATAATTTCCATAAAAATAGAGTATAAACTTGAAAAAAAATTAGGAAATTGAACTTTTCTTAAATATTAAAAGAACTAGGGGCACCTTGGTGGCTCAGTAGGTTAAGAATCCTACTCTTGGTTTCAGCCAGGTCATGATCTCATGGTCCTGAGATTGAGCCTCACATTAAGCTTTAGGCTGGGTATAGAGCCTGATTAAGAGTCTCTCCCTGCCTCTAAAAAAAATAAAATAAAATAAATTTAAAAAAAGGGGGGGCACCTGGGTGGCTCAGTCGGTTGAGTATCCAACTTCGGCTCAGGTCATGATCTCCTGGTCTGGGAGTTTGAGCCCCACATCGGGCTCTGTGATGACAGCTCAGAGCCTGAAGCCTGCTTCGGATTCTGTGTCTCCCTCTCTCTCCACCCCTCTGCTGGCACTCTGTCTTTCTTTCTCTCTCAAAAATAAATAAACATTAAAATTTTTTTTTTTAAAAAAGAGTCTCTCCCTGCCTCTATATCTGCCCCTCCCGTGCTCTCACATGTGCATTTGTAGAAATTCAGCTTCTTTTAGTGATGAATCCAGCATTGCACTGGAAGGAGAGAGAGATGAGTTTGGATACAGAGAAGAGGGAAAAACTCTTCCAGAGACACCCCTTCCTGAAGGCAATACTGCACCAATACTAAGCTGTCTTGTAGTGACAGAGTGGACAATTTCCAACACAGGAAATAGGAAGTGCCAAACTCTTGGGCATTAAAGGAATATATTCCTGCAATCTTTTTCAGGACTTTAGCAGGAAGTCTTCCCACAAGTATCTTGGACTATCCCACTCAAGGATATCTTTACAAGGTTCATGGACACCCCTAAAACTATACCTTTTCCATTTTGCTGCTGGCTCTTTTTGCACATTCCCTAATTTATTCACAAAAGCAATCTCTGCTGGACAGGGTATATGCCCAGAGAATAGGACAAGGTGGGTGGGGAAGGGAGAAAACACAACCTTGAGCTCTAGCACCATCTTCTGAAACATAAAAGAAAGGTTTCTAATAGCCAGCCTATTGAACAGTAAGATCCCAAGAAGACATAAAAGTTTAATTAAGGAGGGATCTGCTACTTCATATGTGAAAGCAGAAGTGTATACCTACAAACAATATGAAAACAGTCATGAAACTATGACATCACAAAAAGAAAATAATTGTCCAGCAACTGAACTCAAAAGCACTGATTTTGAGATCTAACTGAAAAAGATTTAAAATAGCTGTTACAAAGACATTCAATGAGGTACAAGAAAACTTAGAAAGACAATTCAATGAAATCAGAGATAAAATTAATAAACAGGAATTCTTCACCTAAGAAATTATAATTATAAAAAGAACCAAACAAATTCTGGTGTTGAAGTAGTCAATAAGGAGATGAAGAGTGCCATAGAGAGAATTGGTTACAGGGGAGACCGGAGAAAGAAAGAATAAGTGATCTGGAGAATAGGAATACAGAAATAATACAATTAGAAGAGGATTGGGACCCAAGATTTTAATAAATTTAAGAAAACCTATGAGAATTATCAAGCTTTATCAGAAACAAATATTAAAATAATTAGTGCTCCAGAGTGAGAAGAAAGGGAGAAGGAGATAAAGAATTTAATTTAAAAAATAAAAGAGATGGGGCTCTTGGGTGGCTCAGTTGGTTAAACGTCCAACTCTTGATTTCAGCTCAAGTCATGATCTCACAGTTGTGAGGCCGAGTCCCGCACTGGGTTCTATGCTGAGCAGGGAGACTGTATGGGATTCTCTCTCTCCCTCTGCCCCTCCCCCATTCATGCTTTCTGTCTCTCTCAAAATAAAATAAATTTGTAAAAATAAATAAAAATAAAGGAGGAAAATTTCCCAAACCCTGGGGAAGGACTTGAAAATGCAACTTCACAAAGCTAATACAACACCCTAGTCTCTCAATGCCAAAAGACATTCTCCAACACCTAGTATAATGAAATGATCAAAATTCAATGATAAAGAAAGAAACTTAAAGGCAGCAATGGAAATATAAAATTAACCTAAAAAGGAATTAGATTATGAGCAGATTTCTCAGAAGAAACTTTACATTCCAGCAGATAATGGAATAACATATTCCAAGTGTTGAGAAATAAAAACTGCCAGTCAAGAATATTTTTTCCAGCAAAGTTACACTTTAGATATGTAGGAATAATAAAAGCTTTCCTAGACAAACAAAAGCTCAGGATGTTCACTACCACTGGACCAAAAGTGCAAGAAATGCTACAAAGGAGTTTTTCAAGCTGAAATGAAAAGACAGTAATTACAGATATGAAAATATATGAAAGTACAAAACATACTGGTAAAGGTAAAAAACAGAATTAGGAGACTAACTCTATTAGGATGGTGTATTAACCACTTAACTGTAGTATAAAGGTTAAAGGCAAATAATACTAAAAATAACTATAGCTACTATAATTTGTCAATGAATCCACAGCATTAAAGGAGGTAAATTATGACATCAGAAATATAAAAGGGGAGAAAGTCAGGGTGGTGCCTTTATAGGTGAACAAAGATATATTGCTATTGCCATAAAATGGACTGCTATATCTACAATGTATATAAATCACAAAGCAAAAATGGTAACCACAAGGCAAAAATCTAGAGAAGATTCACAAAACACTTAAAAAAGGGAAAGAGGGCATACCACCATGAAATACCACTAATTTACAGTAAGGGGCAGAAACAGAAGGGAAAAGAAAAGGAAATACAAACAACCAGAAAGCAATCAATAAGATAGCAGCATTAAGTCCTTACATATCAATTATCACTCTAAATGCAAATGGACTGAATTTATCAAACAAAAGACACAGAGCAGCTGGATAGCTTAAAGCAAAACAAAAGCCTATGTGTTGCCTATAAGAGACTCATTTAAGCTCTAAAGACACACAAGCTCTAAGTGAAAGGATAGAAGAAGATAGTCAATGCAAAAGAAAACAGAAAGTGAGGATAGCCATACTTGTATCAGACAAAATAGAATTTAAGACAAAAATAGTAACAAGAGAGAAAGTTTATTATAAAATGACAAATGGGTCAATACAATAAGATGATGTAACATTATAAAGGTATACATGCTGAACATTGGATCATCTGAATACATTAGTCAAATACTAACAGCTCTGAAGGGAGAAATAAATAATAATACAATAATAGTATGGGACTTCAATGGATAAATAATGCAGTAATGTATAGATCATCCAGACCTCCCACCCCCCCCCCCCGCAAAAAAAGGGAAACTTAAAATTGAACCATACTTTAGACCAAATGGACTAAACAGATAGAAAATTCCATCCAACAGGACATACATTCTTCCCAAGTGCACAAAGAACATTGTCTAGGATAGATCATATGATAAGCACAAAAACACTTCTAGCAAATTTAATAAGATTAAAATTCTACCAAGTATCTTTCCTGATTATACTGTTGTGAAACTAGAAATCAACAAGAAAAGCTGGAAAATCCTAAATTTGTATAAACAACACACTTCTGAACAACCAATAGGTCAAAAGAGAAATCAAATGGAAAATTAAACATTTTTCAAATAATGAAAACACAGCATACTAACTCCTATGAATGCTACAAAAGCTGTTTTGAGAGGAAAGCTTACGGCAATAAATGCATATATTGAGAAATTAGACATTTCTTAAACACCTTTAGACTTCAATGAACTAGCAAAACAAACAAAAAGCAAAACTAAGCCCAAAGCTGGCTGAATACTAGAAATAAGATAGAAATAAAAGAACTAGAGATGGGGGAAAAAATAGAAAGATTCAACAAAACTAAGAGCTGGTTTTTCAGAAAGATACAGTTGGCAAACTTTAGCTAGGCTAATGAAGAAAAGAAAAAACAAAGACTGAAATAAAACTGGAAATGAAAGAAGAGACATTACAACTCTATTAATACTACAGAAATACATAAGATCATAAGATAATACTATGAAAAATTATATGCCAATAAATTAGATAACCTAGGAGAAATGGAAAAGTTACTAGAAATACACAACTTTCCAAGACTGAATCAGGAAAAAATACAAAACCTGAACATACCAGTAACAAATAAAGAGATTGAATTAATCAATCTGAAGTAATTTGAATTTGAAGTAATCAAAAACTTCCCAATACAGAAAGCCCCAGGACCAGATGGCTTCACTGGCAAATTCCACCAAACATTTAAGAAAGCATTAACATGACTGCATCTCAAACTCCTCCAAAAAATTGAAGAGAAGGGAATACATCCAAACTCATATTAAGAATCCAACATTACCCTTATACCAAAGCCAGATAACAACACTAAAAAGAAAACTACAGAGCTATATCCCTGATGAATGGAGATGCAAAAATTCAACAGAATAAGAACACTCAATTCAAGAACCCATTAAAAGGATTATATACCTTGACCAAGTGGGATTTATTTCAAGGATGTGAGATTATGGTTCTACATCTATACAAAACAATAAATGTCATACATCACATCAATGAAATGAAATATTTAAAAAAATCCCACCATCATCTCAATAGCTGCAGAAAAGTATTTGAAAAGATACAACACCCTTTCATGGAAAAAGTCCCCTAGCTATAGAAGGAACATACCTCCATATAGTAAAGGCCATTTGTGACAAACACACAATTAACATTGTATTCAATGGTGAAAAGCTGACAGCTTTTCTAGTGAGATCAGGAACAAGGATGTTCAACCTCCCCACTCTTATTCAAAACAATATTGGAAGTCCTAGTCAGAGCAATTAGGCAAGAAAAAGAAAGCCATTCAAACTGGAAAGGAAGTAAATTTGTCATTATTTTCAAATGATATGATTTTATATATATATGTATAAAATCCAAAAACCCAATGAAAAAACTATTAGAACTAATCAACAAGTTTAGTAAAGTTGCAGGACATAATATCAATATACAGAAACCAGTTGCATTTCTACACACTAATAATGAAACATCTGCAAGAGAAAACTATAAATAAACTAAATACTAACTATATAACTATTCATTCACTATACCATCAATACAATAAAATACCTCAGAAAAATTTAACCAAGGAAGTAAAAGATGCATACAATAAAAACTGGAAGGATTTGTTGAAAGAAATCCAAAAAGATACAAATGGAAAGACATCCATGGGTCAGAAAAATGAATATTGTTAAAATGTCCATAGTACTCAACCAAGTATAGATTCAACACAATGTCTATCAAATTCCAGTGGTACACAGTGGTACACAGAAACAGAAAAATATTCAAAATTTTTGTGGAGCCACAAAAGATCCCCATAGACAAAGCAATCCTGGGAAAGAAGGACAAAACCAGAGGCATCACATTTCTGATTTCACACTCTCCTACAAACCTACACTAATTTAAAAAGTATAGTAAGGGCATAAAAGTAGACATGGAGCAACAGAGCAGAATAGAGAGCTAAGAATTAAACCCTTGAATATATAGCCAACTAATATTTGGCAAGGGAGCCAAAATACCCAATGCAGAAAGAATAATCTCCTCAACAAATGGTACGGACCAAACAGGAGAAACACATGTAAAAATTGGACCCCTATCTTTCATTATTCACAAAAGTTAACTTGAAATGGATCAAAAACAGACCTAATACTTGAAACTCCTTAAAGAGTTCCTTGACATTGTTCTTGGCAACCTAAGTGCCTATCACCATATATATTATGATATGAATATATGTTTGTGTACACACACACACACACACACACAATGGAATTTTATTCAGTAAGGAGAAAGGATATCCTGCCATTTACAACATTATGGATCTCCCTTGAGGACATTATGCTAAGATAAATCAGAGAAAGACAAACCCTCTATGATATTACTTATCATATCATAGATATTACTTATATCATAGATATTACTTATATGTGCAATTTAAAAAAAAAAGCTGAATTCAGAAAAGCAGAGTAAAATAAAGGCTACAAGGGGATGGGAGTTGGAGAGATAGAATGGATATTGCTTAAGCGTATAAACTTGCAATAAGTAATAAATAAATAAGTCCTAGAGATTTAATGCACAGGATAGTGAATATAAACAATATTATGACATATCATAATATACAATATAATAAATATAATATATAATATATAATATAATAAATATTATCATAAGCATCAAACTTCTTGCAAGACTAGATCTTAATTATTACAACTACTAGAAAGAAATCATAATTATGCGATATAATAGAGGTGCTAGTTATTGCTACAATGGCAATCATATCATAATATATAAATGTATCAAATCAACATGTTGTACACCTTAAATTTACACAATGTTATATGTCAATTTAAAAAGTACAATAGGAACATACAAGATTTTTTCCATGACTCTTCTATTGAGATATAATTGACATACCATAAATAATTGACCTATTTAATTTAAAGTATCCAATTCAATGGCTTTTTGTTTACAACGTTGTGCATTCATCATCACAATTAGTTTTATAACATTTTTATTACCTCAGAAGAAACTGAACCTATTAGCAGTCACTCTCGCTGTCTCTGTCTGGGGAAATAAATACTAGAGAAACTTCTAATCTTCTGTGTCTCTGGATTTGCTTATTTTTGACATTTTACATAAATGAAATCATTGGTTTGTTGTCCTTTGTGACTGACTTCTTTCACCTAACGTATTAATTTCAAGATGTATTCATGTTGTAGCATGTACCAGTACTTCATTTTTAAAGAAATGTTGAAAAATATTCCATTGTGTAGATGTATCATATTTTATTTACTCATTCATTAGTTGATGGACACTTGGTTTGCTTCCATTTCAGGGCAAATATAAACTCTTAATTTACCTTTCTCTATACACGACTAAGTTTATGAAAAATATTTAAATGTAAAGAGACTTAAAATTATTAATTCAGATATAAATTGCTGTGTTTCTAAAACAACATATGCATTCTTTTAAAATGTCAATAGAATTTTCACAATGGACTAGAAGTTACCTCTCAACAGAAACTTAGCAAGCAAGAAGGGAGTAGCACAATATATTCAGAGTGCTGAATAGGAAAAATCTGTAGTCAAAAATACTCTATCTAACACAAATATCATTCAAAATAGGAGAGATAAAGAGTTTCCCAGGCAAACCAAAAGGAAAAGAGTTCATGTCCACAATCAGCCCTGTGAGAAATACTCAAGGGGACTTTCTTAGTAGAAAGGAGAGACCAAAAGTGATACTATAAAGGTAGGAAACAAAAAAGCAGTAAAAATGAATATTTCTTTTAAAAAATTAGTCAAAGAACTCACACACACACACACACACACACACACACACACACACAAAAGGATATAAAGTATAACATATTCCTAAAATGTGGGGAGGAGAAAAGGTTGGGTTTAAACTTAAACAACCATCAATTTAATACAGACTACTATATTCATAAGAGGTTATATATAAATCTAATGGCAACCATATATCAAAAACCACAAATAAATATGCAAAGAATAAAGAGAAAGAAATCCAAACATATCACTAAAGATAATCAGAAAAGATCTTCAGCAACAACCGCAAAACAAGTAAATGGCAATAAATGCATATTACCAATAATCATTTTGAATGTAAATGGACTAATTGCTCCAATCAAATGACGTAGCATGACAGAATGGATAAAAACATTAAACCAAAGATTGTAACAAGAGACAAAGAAGAATGGTATATAATAATAAAGGGGGCAATCCAACAAGAAGATATAACATTTGTAAATATTATGCACCCAACACTTAGAAGCACCCCGAATGCATAACAGATAATAAATGTAAAGGACCTAATCAATGATAATATAATAATAGTAGGGGACTATAACAACCCACATATATCAATGGACGGGTCATCTAAACAGGAAATCAATAAGGGAAACAATGTCTTTGAATGACACACTGGACCAGATGGACTTAACAAATATATTTAGAACCTTCCATCCTAAAACAGCAGAATATATATTCTTTTCAAGTGCACATTCAATAGTCTCCAGAATACATCATTTATTAGCACATAAAACAAGCCTCAACAAATTCAAGAAGAGCAAAGTATACACCATATATTTTTCTGAACACAAAGCTATGAAACTAGAAGTCAACCACAAGAAAAAAATTTATAAATCACAAATACATGTAGGTTAAATAATATGTTACTAAACAATGAAAGTGTCAACCAGGAAATGAAAGAAGAAATAAATTACATGGAAACAAATTAAAATGAAAACAGAACACTCAAAAATCTTTGGGATGCAGCACAAGTAGTTCTCAGATACAAGTTAATAGCAGCAATACAGGCCTATCTCAAGAAGAAAGAAAAATCTCAAATAAAAAAATGAACCTTACACCTAAAGGAATTAGAAAAACAACAACGAAACCTAAAACAAGCAAAAGGAAGGAAATAATAAAGATTAGACCAGAAATACATAATACAGACACTAAAAAAAACAAAAACAAAACAAAACAAAAATACAATAGAACAGATGAATGAAACCAAGATCTGGTTTTTTGGAAAAAAAAATAATATTGATAAACCTTTCACCAGACTTATCAAAAAGAAAACAGAAAGAACCCAAAGAAATAAAATCATAAATGAGAAAGGAGAAATAACAACCAATACCACAGAAATACAAATAATCATAGAAAAATTATATACACCAATAAACAGACTCTTGACTATAGAGAACAAACTATATGGTTACCAAAGGAGTGGTAGTAGGGGGGATGGGGAAAATAGAGGATGGATATTAAATAGTACACTTATCATGCTGAAAAAAATAATAAAAAAATAAAATTTTAGAAAAAAATAAAAAAGCTAAAACTATAAAATTTTTGTAAGAAAATGTAGGAGCAAATCTTCTTGAACTTGAGTTAGGCAAAAAATTATTAGGTATGGTGTCAAAAGCACAATATAATTAAGGAAAGAGTCTTTATCATCTCAAGAAATTTAATTGTGAAAACACCTACTCTTTACACCACACTTAAAGGAAAATGACTTCAATATTTCCTGTAAGGAAGTGATTGAGCCATAGAGTTCCAATCTCTTCACATCTATGCAATACTTTGGGGAATTCTTTTCCAGTGCAATAAGAATAGATAGTGTATATATTGGAAAGAATTAAGTTTGTTTTAATTCAGAGGTTTTATAGGGAAAAAATCCAGAAAATAGTTAAGAAAATTCCATGAACTAATTTATTTAATTTTTTAATTTAATTTTATTTTATTTTATTCTTTCTCTTTTTAAAGTTTTTTTTTACTTATTTGGGGAGGCAGAGAGAGAAAAAGAGAGAAAGAAATTTTTGTATCATGTGGAATGCTTTTTTTTTGTTTTGTTTTGTTTTGTTTACATTCATTCATCTTTGAGAGACAGAGGAGACAAAGCACAAGTGGAGGAGGGGTAGAGAGAAGGAGACACAGAATCCGAAGCAGGCTCCAGGCTCCGAGCTGTCAGCACAGAGCCCGAAGTGGGGCTCGAACTCATGGACTGTGAGATCATGACCTGAGCCAAGTCGGACACTCAACCTACTGAGCCACCCAGGCGCCCCTGGAAAGCTTTGTAACATGTATTTTCACATTAAAGAAATATAGGCTAAAAGAGTGTGCATAGGAATCTTTTTAATCATAGGAAACTAGAAATGCATAAGATGCCTAAGTTTATATTTGTTTAAATATGCCTGGAAAACTCCAGGGTGATACCTCAGAAAATGAGTGGTTTTCTTTGTATGCGAGGATGTCAAGAGCCATCAGGATAGGCAAGGATTTTTTCATTGTAGTTTTTCATGTTGTTAGAATTCCAAGCCTTTGAAATATACTACCTATCCAAAAAACTAACTTATACTCATGGTTTAAAATACAGTAATCTATGTCCATAGTCTTATCTTCTGCTTGCTCTTGTTCTTTATTTCCAGGAAGAACATGACCTTCTTTGTATTTCCCAAGGCAGAGCTGAGACAAATGCAGGTAAAGATGGTAGTCAACTAAGGCTTTATTTAAAATATGGGAAGGGAAAAAGACAATGGGGTCAGTGGTGGCAGTGGGAGGAGGTACTTGCATTTAATATAAGAGAATAAAAAATGTAATTCAGAATACAAAAATTAAAATGTAGTATTAAAGTATTAAAATTATTATAATTAAGTTAGTAGTTTTTAAACATCTTTTACTTCCTGTCCCTTTCTTCTATTACTAGGCCAATTCTTTATCCACTATCCACCCTAAACTCTTCCATTTTGGGTCTCAGGAACTTAAAAAAAATCCTTCTAAAACTATCTACAGGAAGTCAAAAAATCACATACGTTTCTCATAATCTTCCTCCCACCTAGAATACCATTTTACTTTTTTATGTAAAGCGGCCCTGCCCCTTTTTATCTCAAACTTTTCCTTGCAGACAGTACCTTCTCTTTAATAACCAAACAGTGATTAATGTATTGTACTAAACAAAAGACTCATCTACCATTAGTATCCACCTTCAGAAACACAAAGAACTGACAGAAACATTGAAATAACAGGTTCCTTGTTGTTATTTTCTTTGAACACATTGTCTTAGTTCCATGATTTATTTGGACTTAACAATTGTATATTTTAATAATTTCCTGACTTTCTCTTCTTTTCTTAAAAGCATTTCCAAAATAAATTCTAGCCATGGAAATATGCTTATTTTCTAAACTTACATTGAAATGTTCTTTTATGACGTATGGGAGGAAAATTTTTCTCTTCTACCTTTCCAGGTTCTTCGACTGACCTAATTAAGGTGATATAAAACAGACTAAAAGGAAAAAGACAAATTTAATTTCATGCATACAGGAGCTCATAAAAATCTGAGACTAAAAGAAAAGACCAAGCCAGGCAGTTTTTATACCTTTAGACAAAGAAACAATAAATTTATGAAGAATTGACAAGAAAAAGAAGTTTGTGCTTGGGGTAGTAAATTAATGAAGTAACAAGTTTTGTTTATACTACCTACTTGGTCCTAAATTCCCTATCTCTGGTGAAAAGGATGACTTCTACCCTCATTTGATTGCTTTTTGTTTTATTGTACTTGTAAGATAATGCAATTTTTGCAAAGTGAAGGTTTGTGGAACCCCTGCGCTCAGCAAGTCTGTTTGTGCATAGCATTTTTCTTACTTGATGTCTTTATGTCACATCTTGGTAAGTCTCGCATTTCAATTTTTTTCATCATATTTGTTATGATGATTTGTGATCAATAATCTTTGATGTTACTATTGTAATTCTTTTTGGGTGCCAGGAACTGTATTCATATAAAACTGTGACTTTAATTGATAAATATGTGTGTTCCGACTGCCCCAACTACTGGCTATTCCTCCACTTCTTTCCCTCTCTTCAGGCCTCCCTCTTCCCTAACACAAACAATATTGAAATTAGGCCAATCAATAATAGTACAATGACCTCTAGGTACTCAAGTGAAAGGAAGAGTCACAAATTTCTCAATTTACATCAAAAACTAGAAATGTTAAGCTTAGTGAGGAAGATATACTGAAAATCAAAATGGACTGAAAGCTAGGCCTCTTGCAAAGCCAAACAAACACAAATGATAAGAAAGTGAAATAGCCTTATTGCTGCTTTAGCGGTCAGGACAGAAGATCAAACTACCCCAACAGTCCCTTAAGCCAAAGCCTGATATGAAGCATGGTGCTAACTCTCTTCTATGAAGACAGAGAGATGAAGAAGCTGCAGAAGTAAAGTTTGAAGAAGGAAAGTGGCAAGTAAAGAAGCAAACCTACAACATAAAAGTGCCAGATGAACTAATAAGTGCTGATATAGAAGCTGCACAAAGTTATCCAGAAGATCTAGTTAAGATCATTAATGAAGGTGGCTACACTAAAAAACGGATTTTCAATGTAGATTAAACAGCCTCATGTTAGAAGATGCCATTTTGGAATTTCATAGCTAAATTATTAAAAGTATGGATTTCCTTTTATTCCTCAAAGATTTTTTTTTTTTCTAGCAGACATAGAATTATTTTACTAGTGGATCTGCTTTGTCCTATTAAGGCTTATGTTCAGCTCTGATAATGCTGTTCTAGAACACTACAATTAAGTGACCTTTTTGGGTTCTTAACTGATTGTCTGGGTGATGACTGAGGCTTCTCTTCTTTAGGTGGTTGTAGAAGTAATGTCTTTGATCACTATGATCTAGAATCTCCATTTACTTCATAATCTCTTGGTACTATGACATCTGTTCTTTGCCAAGTCTTATGGAGTCTCACTTTGAGGACGTGTATCTTAATCAGTAAGAAAGCCAAGCTTCTAGAGTTCTTTCTTTTCATAGTTTCCTTTATCTCTGATACTCTGCCCTGAAGATTCTAGCTACATCAGCAGCCCAGAATGCAGCTCTTTCCTTTTTCATTTTGTTCTGTTTTAAACCAACTCCCCTGGTTGGAAAACAACGATAGGTGGAAATCCAGCGTCATTTTGGAGCTCATCTCATACATTTCCCTCATTTCAAAGGTAGTATCTGTCCACTCTTGACGGTCTAATACATGAAAAATTTATTTAATATAGTCTATCAAATTTTATAATTATTTATGGTGTGAGGGTAAGGCTGATATTCACTACTCTGTCCCTGCTGAAACCTGAAGACATCCATTTAATTTCGATTAAGATTTTCTCTGAGGTCCTCTTGTTTCCCTCCTTATATTTTCTATGTGGTTATCACTCATTAATTAAATCACATGTATAAATCTTTCTCCAGCCTTGATAACACTCTCTAGTTATTGAGGCCCATATCCAGGTTTTTGTTGAAAATTTCCACTCCCATAGTCTACCAGAAAACCAAACACGATACGTTGATTCCAAAATCATTGTCCCTTTCCCCCATTTCATAGTCCTGTTTTGCTCATTTCATTGTCTCCACCTTTCAAATTAAAATATCTAAATATTATCTATCTCTCACAGTCTCTAAGGCCAACTAATTTTCTAGTATTGTTTATTTCCTTGAAATAATTGTCACATCTAAAATTATAGTAGATAGGACACCTTAATTATATGTAGCAAACACTTTGGTATTATTGTAAGTAAGTAGGGGAAATTTCCTTAAAGTTACAAGTTGTTTCATGTAATAAAATATCTGAAATCCATCCATAATTAAGGAATGGAGTGGAACATCGAAGGAACATATCTTACTTCATATATTTTCTCCTCTCTGGACATTTGCTTTATTTTCTTACTACAAATAAGCTTTCTTTGTTTCATTGTTCACGTGGAATAACATTATCATCCAGAGCACAAAAGTTTATATAGCAGCCATTAAAAAGACATTAGAAAGAAATCTTTGATCCCCACGTCTAAATTCATAAGGCGTGGTATCATTAACTTAGATTAAGTAATATTGTCTTTTAAATAAAGATCTGGAAGAAAAACTGATATTGTTCAAAGTGTCTACCAAAAGTTATTTCTGGTAGTTCACTCATAGCTGTGTTAGGCAGACAACTAGTAGATGTGTATGAATTTAACCTCCTAAGTGCTCAGAATACTCATTTCTTATAGTCCTACAAACTTTCTTAGACGATTTGTTTTCCATATAGAAGAGAACTTTTATTACAATGAGTCATGTATTGTAGTTTCTGTAATTAAGTGTGATGGAAAGAAGTGTTGAATTCAGATAACTTTTCAAATAAAGCCTCTATTGTTCATTACCTTTGTCAATTTCGGAAAGGCATTTTATATTTATGAGGTTCATATTTTTGTAAAGCATGGATAACATACTACCTATCTCATAGGCTTGTTATAAGAATACATAATGCAGTAAGTACTCGATACAATACCTACCGAGTACCTGGTATGGCTTAATAAACCTTACCACTATTATTGCCTATTTTTCCTAATAGACTTAAAGTCTACTTTAAGTAGACTTAAGTGTTTCCCTTTTAACTTTCTTTATTGTGCTTCAATAAACTCTTTCATATAGCTATTGTCAATAATTATATTTTATTATTTACAATTATTTTTTTAATAATTTATTGCTTTGCAGGCAAAATATTCTGGCCAAAAAGCCACTTCCTGTCCTGAAAAACAAACCCAGAAGTTATTTTTCCGACTCTTCCATTCTGGTATTTCTTCAATATAATACTAGAAGGAAGCAACACCCTTTAAAATGCTCCTTTCTCCAGTTCTGGCAGAGAGGGAGGTGAGAAAAGCAGTGAGGCCATCTCTCCCAGGGCCCTCCAGGCTCTCTGGCCTCAGGGCTGGCGGGTGAACTGGGGGGCCCGGGGACAGGTCGCTGTCTCTGACCTGCAGAGACCCAGCGCTGTCGCCGCGGCTGTCCACTGGCTGGGCCCAGGCCTTGAAGCAGCCACTAAGCTCTCCCCACCCGCCAAGGGCCCGAGGTCTTGGTGGATGCGAGCTCGGCTACCCTTGGGCCTCGGAGCCCCACAGATGCGGGCGGTGGGATGACCACTCGGTCCCAGTTGGACGGGACCTCCCCTCCGGACAATGGACAGAGGCCCTAACAGGCCCGGAAGGTGAGCGAAGCCCCAGTCCACGCCTGGTGTACCGGTTAACGGGCCCTAAGGCGGTTGGTCTTCGTTCCACCAGACGCTGACATTGGAAGATAGAAATGCGAGAATTACGCACCGCATTTGGCCAATAGGAAGACCACCCTTTGGGAAGATTTTCCTGGCCATTGATAGAAGGCCTGTGTATATAATATGAAAAAACTGCTCTCAACTTACCCCCAAAGCTTTCAAAAGAAAACTTCTGCAAAGTCTGGGCTTTCTAGATGTAAAGAGGTTGCCGATATACGATAGAGTTAGAAAATCACACGTCTTGTGGATGCCTGTTTGGTTTATTAAAAATCATAGAAAAGAAATGTCTTTGGAAATGACTTTTTTGAAATGGAATTGTTAGACCACCTCTAGAAGCGACATCAGGAGCGACCATGTCCACGTCTGCTCAGTGGGTAAGAGGACATGAAGTAGAAGACCTTGAGGAAGAAAAGAAGGTTCTGTGCCAGACTGGTCATATTTAGAAGACATTTACATGTGGGGCGCCTGGGTGGCGCAGTCGGTTAAGCGTCCGACTTCAGCCAGGTCACGATCTCGCGGTCCATGAGTTCGAGCCCCGCGTCGGGCTCTGGGCTAATGGCTCAGAGCCTGGAGCCTGTTTGTGATTCTGTGTCTCTCTCTCTCTCTCTCTCTGCCCCTCCCCCGTTCATGCTCTGTCTCTCTCTGTCCCAAAAATAAATAAACGGTGAAAAAAAAATTAAAAAAAAAAGAAGACATTTACATGTTATAACCATTTTGTGTGTGTGTGCTTTTATTCCTCAGCTACTGTATAGTTAACAATGCTAAGTACTTTTTTGAAATCTCTAGTCTTTCTAGATGTTCTTAAATGCCTGATAGGTTAAAAACAGAGGTAGTAGAAAGAAATTCTGTAAATACCTGTTTGTTAAAATTCATATGAAATACTGTTTAATTTTGGGGAATGTCCACACCACCTCATCGAACAGTAGGCACTGTGTTTGTTCACTGGTTCAGAGGAGGAGAGAGGAGAAGGAAGTACCAGGCGCTCTGCCAGTGTGTTCATAGTGAGGCAAGATTCACCACTGTCCTTTATGTTCCTGCATTTTGTAGTACTTAGCTGTGTATATAGTGGACAAATGAATACTACTTTTCAAAATCTAGTCTTTCTAGATGTTAAAGAGGTTGCCAGGGTATGAAAAAAAATAGAGTTAGTAAACTAATACATTTTGTATATTTTGTGTTAAAATTCCTAGAAAGATTGTCTTTTGAAAATTTGACCATTATAGCCCATTGGGTTGATGGAGGAAGAGAAGAGAAGGGTTGGTCTTAGGCTAGAATGTTCCTATTTTGAAGACACTTTCACATTATAACTGTTACATGTCTGCAGTTTATTCAAGACTACTATGTATACAGTGGACAAATTAAGTCCTTATTTGAAACATCTAGTCCTGTCTAGAGGTTTAGAAGTGTCCAACATATGTTAAATGTAGAGGTAGTAAAATGTCACTTTGTAAATACCTTTTTGCTAAAATTCATAGGAAATAACTGTCTTGGGAATGGAATTGTTAAACCACTTCTGAGCACTGAGTGGTTGGAGGAGGTGGAAGGGAAAGAATTGCAAAAGGTAATATGCTGGTGTGTTAATACTTGGACATTTTCAGACAAAACCATTTTTTGTATGTTCACATGCATTTTGTTTTGCTGTGTATATAGTGTATATAATGGACAAATGAGTCCTAGTTTTGCAACATCTAGTCTCTAGATGTTAAAGAGGTTGTTAGTGTATGACAAAGTAGTAAAATTAGCACATTTTGTACACGTGTTGAAACTCAAAGGAAAGCTTTTCTTCTGTAAATGACTTTTGGATATGAATTTGTTCAACCACCTCTAAGCATTACACATGCCTGTACTTGTCTACTGGATTACTGGTGGAGAGAAAGAAGTGAAGGAGGGAATAGTTTAGGCCAGAATGGTCAGATTTAGAAGATACCTCAGATTATACCCGTTGTTAGGTGTGTGCAATTTTATTTAACAGTGCTTTGTACATAGCGAACAACTAAGTTCTTATATGAGATATCTAGTCTTTTAGATATTTAGAAATGCTTGATGTATTTAAAAGTAGAAAGTAGAGTAATGCTTCTTGTAAAAAGCTTTTAAAACTGCTGGGAAATACTAGTTTTGTAAATGGAATTGCTGACTCACCTCTCTGAATAGTATGCTTACTTGTTCATTGGTTTGTGGGAGGTGGGAGGAAAGAAATTGGAAAAGATGTTTTGCTAGTGTGTGCTAGGAAATTTCAGCTTATCCATTGCCCTATATGTTATGTGCATTTAACTTGACTGTATATATTGTATATATACTGGACAAATGGGTCCTAATTTTATAATATCTAGTCTCTAGATATTAAAGAGCTTACTAATGTAGGATAAAAGTAGAGTTAGTAAACTAACAAATTTTGTACACTTTATGTTAAAATTCATTGAAAAGCTGTCTTCTGAAAAGAACTTTTAGAGATGAAGAGGTGGAAAAAGAACAGCAAATAAAACCCAAAACCAGCAAAAGACAGGAAATAATAAAGATCAGAGCAGAAATTAATGCTATCAAGACAAACAAACAAACAGACAAACAAACAAAAAAGAACAGTGGAACAGATCAATGAAACCAGAGAAGGTTCTTTGAAAGAATTAACAAAATTGATAAACCACTAGCCAGTTTCATCAAAAAGAAAAAGGAAAGGACCCAAATAAATAAAATCAAGAATGAAAGAGGAGAGATCACAACGAACACAGTAGAAATAAAAATAATAAGAGAATACTATGAGCAATTGTATGCCAATAAAATGGGCAAACTGGAAGAAATGGACAAATTCCTAGAAACATATACACTACCAAAACTGAAAAGGAAGAAATAGAAAATTTGAACAGACCCATAACCAGTAAGAAAATCAAATCAGTAATCAAAGATCTCCCAGAAAACAGGAGTCCAGGGCCAGATGGCTTTCCACGGGAATTCTACCAAACATTGAAGGAAGAGTTAACACCTGTTTTCTTGAAGGTGTTCAAAAAAATAGAAATGGAAGGAAAACTTCCAAACTCTTTCTATGAACCCAGCATTATCCTGATTCCAAAGCCAGACAGAGACCCCACTAAAAAGGAGAACTATAGACCAATTTCCCTGATGAACATGGATGCAAAAATTCTCAACAAGATATTAGCCAACTAGATCCAACAATACATTAAAAAAATTATCCACCACAAGCAAGTGGGATTTATACCTGGGATGCAGGGCTGGTTCAATATCCATAAAACAATTAACGTGATCCATCACGTCAATAAAAGAAAGGACAAGAACCAGATGATCCTCTCAATAGATGCAGAGAAAGCATTTGACAAAATACAGCATCCTTTCTTGATAAAAACCCTCAAGAAAGTAGGGATAGAAGGAGCATACGTTGAGATCATAAAAGCCATATATGAATGACCCAATGCTAATTTCATCCTCAATGGGAAAAAATTAAGACCTTCCCCCCTAAGGTCAGGAACAAGATGGGGATGTCCACTCTCACCACTGTTATTCAACATAGTTTTGGAAGTCTTAGCTTCTGCAATCAGACAACACAAAGAAACAAAAGGCACCCAAATCAGCCAGGAGGAGGTCAAACATTCACTCTTCGCAGATGACATGATACTCTATATGAAAAACCCAAAAGAGTCCACCAAAAAACTGCTAGAACTGATTCATGAATTCAGCAAAGTTGCAGGATATAGAATCAATGCACAGAAATTGTTTGCATTCCTATACACCAACAATGAAGCAACAGAGAAATCAAGGAATCAATCCCATTTACAATTGCACCAAAACCCATAAAATACCTAGGAATAAATCTAACCAAGAGGTGAAAAATTTATACAATGAAGACTATACAAAGCTCATGAAAGAAACTGAAGACACAAAAAAATGGAAAAAGATTCCATGCTCCTGGATAGGAAGAACAAATATTGTTAACATGCCAATACTACCCAAAACAATCTACATAGTCAATGCAATCCCTATCAAAATAACACCAGCATTCTTCACAGAGCTAGAACAAATAATCCTAAACTTTGTATGGAACCAGAAAAGACCCTGAATAGACAAAGCAATCTTGAAAAAGAAAACCAAAGCAGAAGGCATCACAATCCTGGACTTCAAGCTATACTACAATGCTGTAATCATCAAGACACTATGGTACTAGTACAAAAACAGATCAATGGAACAGAATAGAGAACCCAGAAAAGGACCCACAAACATATGGCCAACTAATCTTTGAAAAAGCAGGAAAGAATGTCCAATGGAATAGAGTCTCCTCAGCAAGTGGTGCTGGGAAAACTGGACAGTGACATGCAGAAGAAGGAAGTTGGACCACTTTCTTACACCATACACAAAAATAAACTCAAAATGTATGAAAGACCTCAATGTAAGACAGGAAGCCATCAAAATCCTCAAGGAGAAAGCAGGCAAAAACCTCTTTGATCTTGGCCACAGCAACTTCTTATTCAACACATCTCCAGAGGCAAGGGAAACAAAAGCAAAAATGAACTACTGGGACCTCATCAAAATAAAAAGCTTCTGCACAGCCAAGAAAACAATCAGCAAAACTAAAAGGCAACCGACAGAATGGGGGAAAATATTTGCAAACGACATAGCAGATAAAGGGTTAGTACGCAAAATCTATAAAGAACTTATCCAACTCAACACCCAAAAAACAAATAATCCAGTGAAGAAATAGGCAAAAGACATGAATAGACACTTCTCCAAAGAAGACATCCAGATGGCTAACTGACACATGAAAAAATGCCCAACATCACTCATCATCAGGGAAACACAAATCAAAACCACAGTAAGATACCACCTGACACCTGTCAGAATGGCTAACATTAACAACTTAGGCAACAACAGATGTTGGCAAGGTTGCAGAGAAAGAGGATCTCTTTTACGTTGTTGGTGGGAATGCAAGCTGGTGCAGCCACTCTGGAAAACAGTATGGAGGTTCCTCAAACAATTAAAAATAGAACTACCCTATGACCCATCAACTGCATTACTAGGTATTTATCCAAGGGATACAGATGTGTTGCTTCGAAGGGACACATGCACCCCAATGTTTATAGCAGCACTACCAACAATAGCCAAAGTATGGAAGGAGCCCAAATGTCCATCAATGGATGAATTAATAAAGAAGAAGTTGTATATATATACAAAGGAGTATCACTCAGCAATCAAAAAGAATGAAATCTTGCCATTCCTAACTACGTGGATGGAACTGGAGGGTATTATGCCAAGCAAAATTAGTCGGAGAAAGACAAAAATCATATGACTTCGTTCATATGAGGACTTTAAGAGTCAAAACAGATGAAAATAAGGGAAGGGGAATAAAAATAATATAAAAACAGGGAGGGGGACAAAACAGAAGAGACTCATAAATATGGAGAAAAAACAGAGGATTACTGGAGAGGTTATGGGAGGGAGGATGGGCTAAATGGGTAAGAGGCATTAAGGAATCTACTCCTGAAATCATTGTTGCACTATATGCTAATTTGGATATAAATTTTTAAAAAATTAAAAAAAATAAAATGCTCCTTTCTCCTTTTCTGTATTTCCAGTTCTACCCTGAGTTTTATGACTTTTCCTTCTCTGCTTCCATTGCTTCTATTCTCGTTTGCATACCTTGAATATGGGGGACAAAATTCAGGTAGTGGTTCACAGTCCTCATTTCTTGTAGTCATTTTGTTTAATCAAATCATCAAAACCCCAGGTTTATATATTAACTCTATGCAGATTAATTTCAGATCTTCAGCTCTGACTTCTCTTCTAAGCTTCAGGCTTTCAAATTCTATTAACTACCAGAAATTGATTTCCAGATACTTTCATAGTTCCACAAACTCAAAAATTGTGAGACGATTTCAGTCATCATTAACATTTTTTCACAATCCTTATTTCCTTCAATTTTCAGATTTCTTGAAATATCACCATTATTCCTTCAACCATATAGAAGTGAATCCTGGCAACATTGTAACTTTGGGGATACAACTGAACTGAGAATTATCTGAGCAACTTTATAAATATATGTTAATTTCAAAAGATGGAACATTATGACAGAAGGTACATCTCCAAAACATATGTAATAACAGAGAAAATAGACATAGACACAGATACTGAAACACTTTGTCCACATTATACTTCTGGGAAGGTGATGGCTTTTCTTGAAACTGCATACCCATGCACACAGTAATACCAAAAGTCAGTGCATTTTTTTATTGAGTATTCTGATAGTTCATTCCAAAATCCCATTAAAATATTTACTTTAGTACTACACAAAGAATTGGTATTAATTTAGGTCACAGGTATATCCTGATTTTGTGTCATCTATTGCATATTTATCTATAAATTACTAGGCATTATATTTTAAGTTTTTGGACTTTAGATTGGTGGTTTGTACTATTTCAGAGTTTCAGACATTATTTTTGGATTCCATCTATATTTTGGTGACCGTTACATGTCACTAGATGTGGTCTGTGAGTGTCCATATCGTGCAGACTCAAGAGTATTTGCTTTTTATCTTATCTCTAGAGCTATTACTTAGATAAACTTACCCATGAGCTCATTTTCATTTAACTCTGTAAAAATCATAATTATTGACATATTGCATGTCTGTTTCAATATATTGGTAGTTGTTTTGAAAAATGTGAAGATACAGTATGCTAAAAATGTGGGTGACCATCTAACATTTAGTAAAATGAATCTGCATAATTTTTCAAAAGCTCTTTTGGAATGTGCATCTTCCTATAATATAATTACTTGATGAAAATAAGAGCATTTTAAGCTCTTTTTCATAATTCTATGCAACATTGTAGCAAAGGTGTGTGAGGAAGATGAAAGGTGATCTTCAATGTAGGAAGCTGTTTTGTCATGCTAGAAAACTTGTTTGTAGTTGTCGTGAAATGCCAATAGTGGTTTAGAATACTATTTCATGCTCAGCAATTGTAAAGAAAAGACTATTAAATTTGTCCCACTCAAGAAATTGGCCTTTAGCCAAAAGCCACAGTTGAGTTTAAAATAAGGAAAATAGGGTATTTTTTGCAAAACATTTTTATGCTTTATTTCAAAGCAGGCATTATTACATTATGACATATTAATTGATTAGACAGGGTGAAAGAATGGTGCTTTACCTAGAGCTTAGAGATACAGAGAGAGAGAGAGAGAGAGAGAGAGAGAGAGAGACTGAAAGAGAGAGAGAGAGAGAGAGAGAGAGAGAGAGAGAGAGAGGCTTCTTTGGCATACTATGATGTCAACTACTCCCTTGAATACTCGACTATCTCTCAAATTATTCCTGGACATTGTTTACACATGTTGATCATCTGTAGCAAGACAAAATAATGATGCTGAAATTATTTTCTAAATGATAAAGGAAACCACAACTAATGCAAGATAATGTGGTGCTACAGAAAGCAATTTCTCTACCATCTTATTTAAAACATTTTCTAGAAGCATGTTACAAACAATCCATGAAAATAACTCATAATGATGTTTTAGTGGAAGCGCATGCTTATTAAAACCACTAATCCAGTTTTTCTCCAAGCCTTGGGGTATTTTGCATATTTTCCTGGCTATTATATTTAATTATGAAACTATATTTTCCAATTTAATTACTTTGAATTATAATTTAGAGACATCAAAAGTCCAGTCTACACATGAAAAATGCATTTGTACTTCTAAAATTTTGGCTTGTATTTGAATTAAAGACAAACATGCAACACATTAAATTATATTTACCAGTTTCAAGCTCTTGTAAGATGACCTTATTAATTTTTGTTGTCTTACAATACTATAAATATTACTTAAGGCAGGATGCCATTTGGTTAACCTAAAAATAGAGTGAGATGAGCACAGCAATATCATATACTCAAAGCACCCTTTTAAGGAATATTTCCAGCTAAATATAAGTTTTATTACACAAGGAGTTGTTAAGAAGAAAGATATTATAAAAATGAAAATTGCTTTGTGTCACTAACTTTAAAGTTAGAAATTCTGACAAATATGCGCATGTAGAGGTTACTATTGTCTAGCTCTGAACTCATTTTCTCTAAAGTACTTGCAAATTTTATTTACTTTTTAAAAGTTTCTTTTTTGACAGAGAGAGAGAGAGAGAGAGACAGAGAATGAGAGCATGCACACGCGCTTTGGGGAGGGGCAGCGAGAGATGAAGACAGAATCTGAAGCAGACTCCAGCGTCTGAGCTGTCAGCACAGAGCTTGACATGGGGCTGGAATCAGGGACTACAAGACCATGACCTGAGCGGATATCAGACACTTAACCAACTGAACCACCCAGGCGCCCCTAAAGTACTTGCAAATTTTAAACTTATTTCTAAGAGCATGAGCTTACTCTAAATTATGTGCAAATCATAAAGACATTAATGTATACACAATATTCTAATTAATGGATAAAAACAATCTTATTGATTACTTCAATGATCCCTTCACACATTACATGCAACTCTTCAAAGTGAGTTATACATTTGCAGAGGATAATGAAGGATTGATATTGAGTCCTTTTTAATTAGTTGAAACAGTAAAACTAAATATAATATATTATCTTAAATATGAATTAAATTAAGGTTTAAAAAACAGGATATAAGTGAGAAAACATTGATTTGTTAAATAGACTGCTTAGCTAGGCTGAAAAAGAATCTAGAAAAAATGAGAAGGATACAAATTGATTGCATTAAAAGTAACCAACTGCTAATTTTATCTTAAACTTCTATATTTACTATTTTTATAAACTCTAATAATGGGATTTTTCATTCCCATACTTATATGACTGACAAGAAAAAAAAGGTCTCTGAAAGTAGTCAAAAATGAAAGCAAAAATATTCAAATAAGATTTAACACCAGAAGATTTAATCAGTTCCCAAAGAGTAATCTTGATTCTGATTCTTCCGTGCAATTGAAAAACGTATATTGCATTTGTTGTTGAAAGATAAATGTAGTGTCGTCCAGTGAAGCCATGCTTAATTTATCATGTACTCAAGGGTCTTATTTTAAGACTTTTAGACTGACTTGCTGCTTAACATGATCTAGCTTGACTGCTTTAATTTTATAATAAAAAAATCATTTTGTATTGATTGACTTTTATGGTAGAAAGAACAGGAGAACTAGCACATTTTTGGAACTGTTTCGTAAATATGTGTCTATATACATACAGTGAAACATTCTGTTTGTTATATATCAGAGACCAATTCATCAACCAGACTGCTTCTTTTTCTTGACATTTTAGACTCAAGTCTTTTAAATATACACACTAAAACATTAAGGTGGAATTTATCCACAAAATGTTTCAAGAAGTGGGAGACTGAATTATGAAATGAAACAAAGGAATAAGACAATTAAGGCGGTATTATTTAATTTACTGAACCTTTGGTACCAAATCAGGCAATCAATACGTTAAAGGTAAAATAATAAATCAAATAAGTGAGCTTTATTATAAAGGACAGAATAGTTTTCTTCCACAGGTACTAAGTTATTTTTTATAGAGGTTAGCAAATAAGTTTCATGTTAAACTCCAAATTTCACATAGTCACAAAGTAGCTTTGGATAAGTTTCCTAAGACATGATGACTTAATTTTTTCAATCCCTCATGCTTAGAATGATAGGTCTTTTTATGTACATATACACACAGAGAGATGCTGCACATAGACAGAGTTGTTACTACCAATTTAACAAATATTATGCCAAGAATAAGGAATGAAACAAAGAAAATCTATACTTTGCTGAAGGAAAGATTTAAGAAAGTTGTTTATTCCTTTAAAGCTTTTTTTTTTTTTTTTTTAATGCACCTAACTCCTCTGGGTCCAGTGTTCTTTATGCTTGTGAGTCACGCACAAATGAAAAGCAACCACTTCTATCTGGCTGCATAATCACAAACAGACTCTACTCAAGAGCTTGCTGAAGCATCAGTTCCTTCTTCAGGGAACACTTCCCACTGGCATTCAAACACCCTTATCTTTAGGAAAGTAGAGCTATGCTCCCCACACCCACTGGGTATTTACTATCTCCACTTCCTCACTTTGCATTTTTTTTGTAGTTGTATATTCTTATGATTAACAAAAGTGCAAGTGAACTATATATAAAAAATAAAATGGAAGCACCTTTCTTTACATTTCACAAAAAATGTCATATACATATTTTGTATAGTTGCTTCATATCTTTTAACACATTACAAATAAAATTGACATGTCAACTGTTTCTTTGCTTTCCTTCCCACACCCTCCTGCTCACCTACTTCTCCAAAACCACCTACCACCATGAATCAGTCATGTTCTATTAATTTCCATATACACACATACACATATACACACACCCACATGCTTTACAACAAACATATACAAGTGTCAACACATGCCTGTACATTTATGCACCTACACAGACACATAAATTTTAAAGGTGGAGAAACATAAATTTAGGTACAGAAGGTATAAAAAGCTTCCTGAAGGTCACAGAACCAGTAATTAATGGCATCAAGATCCAAATACAGCCTTCTCTGGAATTCATGTACTTAATCAGCACTTGATCTTCAATAAATACTTGATACTGATTCTCAGGCATTTCTCTACTAGAAATTGCTAGATGTATGTTATACACACACTATCAATTTTATTGGAAACATGCCAAAGATATGTAAGAAATTGCACTAATGAATATTCTCACCAGCAATTATATACACATTTCTGTTTTCCTACCACAATGCCAGCACTGAAATATATTTTTATATTTTAACCAATCTGATATGTCTGCAATGAAATTTCAGTTTTATTTTAATTGACCTTTTTTGATAATTAAAAATGGACACCTTATAACATTTTCAATTTTATATTTTCTGAATTTCATATGCAATACCTTTGTTATTGTTCACTGTTTTACTAATTTATAGAAATTTCTTTTTATATATTCTGAATTTTATTGCTCTATTACACTGATGGAAATCTAACTACTCTTTACTTTTTCTTTAAATATAATTCGTAATTGTGTTTTATGATTTAACATAATATTACATTTTTATGAGTTCTGAATCGTTTTATTGTACAAAAGAATACTGATATGTACCTCAAATTATTTTTCAGTTTCACTGTCACTATTGGTCCTCAATTCATTAGTAATTTACTTTATTGTAAGTTGCAAGAAAAGTGTCTATTTCTCTACCTCACCCCACTCATCAATAATCTGCTAGAGATAGGTCCTAGAACAGGTAATATAGGTTCACGAGACAGAATAAATATAAAGTCCACAATCTGGTAAGTATATGTAATGAGTGAAAAAATGGGGAGGAAGAGGGAACATTATTTATGTTGTTTGCTGTAGATCAAGGAATTTCCTATCCTTTATAAATTTTTCTTTTTTTTAATTTTTTTTTTAGCGTTTATTTTTGAGACAGAGAGAGACAGAGCATGAACGGAGAGGGTCAGAGAGAGAGGGAGACACAGAATCTGAAACAGGCTCCAGGCTCTGAGCCATCAGCACACAGCCCAACGTGGGGCTGGAACTCACGGACCATGAGATCATGACCTGAGCCGAAGTCGGACACTCAACCGACTGAGCCACCCAGGCGCCCCTCCTTTATTAATTTTTAAAGTCCTATTACTCTGGACTGATTTTGAGTTTCATTGATTTTTGTTCTACATCTATTGAAAATATCATGTTTCTTCTCCTTAAATAGTTTAATGTAGGGAAATAACAGAGTTATCAAAACTGGGGTATCTTTGCTTACCTAGAATAAGTGCTTCTCATTTATGATGGTTTAAACATTTTGATATGTAGGAGAATTTATTTATTAAGACTTATTTCAGGAATTTTCATTCTATATTTTTAGGGGGAATTAGCTTATATATTTATTTTCTTATAAAGTCCTATATAACTTTATTCTTAATATTTTAGTTGCCTTATGAACTCACATGAATAGGTTGTGTTTGTTTTTTTTTTTTTTTTTTTTCTATTTCCTGAAATGGTTGGTAAGAAGTAGGAGTTATTTGTATCTTGAGGTTTGGAAAACTTACCTGTTATTTGGGAATAACTTTTAGGGAAAAACACATTTTTACTGTGATTTAATTTCTTTCATGTTTTTAAAAGTAATCAATTTTCTACATTTTATTCATGTTAGTTTTGACAACTGGTAGGTTTCTAGAAATTTCACAATTTGTCATGTAAGTTTTCAAGTATGTTCACAATTTTTTTCTACTTTTAATTCAGCAAATATTTATTTAGTGTATCATCTTGTCTAACACCCTTTTATATGCTTATTAATTCATGTTCTTTTAAATATTATATTATTAATGTATATTCTTTCTCTCTCTCAAACTTACTATAACTTTATTTGTAAATTTTTTTAAGAATAAATATTTGGTGTTTTTCACTTTAAAATGAAGACACACATCCTGATTCCCCCAAATTTTCATTGTTTTTCAGGAAAGCAATATAGAACTAGAGATATATAAGTAGGTAAGTAAGTAGGTAAGTGAGAGGAAGGAAGGAAGGAAGGAAGGAAGGAAGGAAGGAAGGAAGGAGAAAGAAAGAAAGAAAGAAAGAAAGAAAGAAAGAAAGAAAGAAAGAAGGAGGGGAGGGAAGGGTAAGAGAGGGGAAGGGAAGGGAATGGAAGGGAGAGAGGGAGGAAAGTAGGGAGGGAGGGAGAGAGGGTGGGAGAGAGAGAGGGAAGGAGGGAGGAAGGGAGGAAGGAAGGAAGGAATACTGGTAAACTAATCAGGAGTTGCCTTAAAGTGTTTCCTGGAGATGATTAAATCTAGAATAAGTTAACAACATATAAAAGATATTCAATGCCATAAAACTTAAATGACAAATAAGAAACACTACATTGATGCAGAAGAATGAAACTGTCAAAAATATGTGCAGTACCAGCATTCTTCTCGAAGCTAGAACAAGCAATCCTAAAATTCATATGGAACCACAAAAGGCCCCGAATAGCCAAAGTAATTTTGAAGAAGACCAAAGCAGGAAGCATCACAATCCCAGACTTTAGCCTCTACTACAAGCTGTAATCATCAAGACAGCATGGTATTGCCACAAAAACAGACACATAAACCAAGGGAATAGAATAGAAACCCCAGAAATAGACCCACAAAAGTATGGCCAACTAATCTTTGACAAAGCAGGAAAGAACATCCAATGGAGAAAAGACAGTCTCTTTAACAAATGGTGCTGGGAGAACTGGACAGCAACATGCAGAAGGTTGAAACTAGACCACTTTCTCACACCATTCACAAAAATAAACTCAAAATGGAAAAAGGACCTGAATGTGAGACAGGAAACCATCAAAACACTAGAGGAGAAAGCAGGAAAAGACCTCTCTGACCTCAGCTGCAGCAATTTCTTACTTGACACATCCCCAAAGGCAAGGGAATTAAAAGCAAAAATGAACTATTTCGACCTCATGAAGATAAAAAGCTTCTGCACAGTAAAGGAAGCAATCAACAAAACTAAAAGGCAACCAACGGAATGGGAAAAGATATTTGCAAATGACATATCGGACAAAGGGCTAGTATCCAAAATCTATAAAGAGCTCACCAAACTCCACACCCAAAAAACAAATAATCCAGTGAAGAAATGGGCAGAAAACATAAATGGACACTTCTCTAAAGAAGACATCCAGATGGCCAACAGGCACATGAAAAGATGCTCAACATCGCTCCTCATCAGGGAAATACAAATCAAAACCACACTCAGATATCACCTCACGCCAGTCAGAGTGGCCAAAATGAACAAATCAGGAGACTATAGAGGCTGGAGAGGATGTGGAGAAACGGGAACCCTCTTGCACTGTTGGTGGGAATGCAAACTGGTGCAGCTGCTCTGGAAAACAGTGTGGAGGTTCCTCAGAAAATTAAAAATAGACCTACCCTATGACCCAGCAATAGCACTGCTAGGAATTTACCCAAGGGATACAGGAGTACTGATGCATAGGGGCACTTGTACCCCAATGTTTATAGCAGCACCCTCCACAATAGCCAAATTGTGGAAAGAGCCTAAATGTCCATCAACTGATGAATGGATAAAGAAATTGTGGTTTATATACACAATGGAGTACTACGTGGCAATGAGAAAGAATGAAATATGGCCCTTTGTAGCAACGTGGATGGAACTGGAGAGTGTGATGCTAAGTGAAATAAGCCATACAGAGAAAGACAGACACCATATGGTTTCACTCTTATGTGGATCCTGAGAAACTTAACAGAAACCCATGGGGGAGGGGAAGGAAAAAAAAAAAAAGAGGTTAGAGTGGGAGAGAGCCAAAGCATAAGAGACTCTTAAAATCTGAGAACAAACTGAGGGCCGATGGGGGTGGGAGGGAGGAGAGGGGAGATGATGGGCATTGAAGAGGGCAACTTTGGGATGAGCACTGGGTGTTGTATGGAAACCAATTTGACAATAAACTTCATATATTAAAAAAATAAATAAAAATAAAAGTTTAATTTATAAGGGGAAAAAATATGTGCAGAAACAGGTTGTGAAAAGGAGAGTAAAAGTGTTGGTGTTAAAGATGACAGAAGAATATTCTTTTCTAAATGTTTTATGAGTTTAGAGTAGTATAGAGTAGTATGGAGTAGTATTTTCCAAACTTGGTTATCAACAGAAAGCTTTTAATGTTATGTTGACAGGACATAATGTTGGCAGAACACTGATAGGTGGGCACACTTAGATTAAAATGTGGAAAGATGCTATTCTCATCTAATTGATGTAAGGAAAACAACTAAAATTTTATTAAAATATATCTATATATTATTTCAATCTTTCATCACCTTTGGATTTCATGTTTTACTTATACAAGATGGAGAAGGATTGGCTTCAATAATTTGTGCCCTTTTTAAATATTATATAATTCATCATGCTATAATCATGCCTCAGATCAAACCCAATAAAAGGGAGGAACATTCATAAAGTTCTTTCATGCTAATTTAAACCTGTTATTATATCCCAATCATCACAGAAATTTACAAGAGCTCATAAGGAAAGTTGATGATGTAAAACCTATCCAGAGATGCTGTCTTCTATGTCAATACATGAGGATTTAAAATTCCACTCCTAAATTTTCAATTGTGCTTTGTAGATGAATTACCTATATTTTATAAACCACTAAGGTAAATGCCTTCCAAAGGAATTTGATAAGTAATAGAGATATTTTTAAATAGCTTGAGTAAATGAAAAAAGGAATAGAAATCTACTATGCTAGTATCACAAGTACTCAGATTTGAGGAAAACATTTTGTTATTTTTCAAAGAATGTAAGTGGGAGACTTATCCTGTCTCTAATATAATTGATTGCTTTATTAGACCTCTTCATGATTAGAACCACATCTTAATATTAGTAATTTTCCTCATCAATTTAATTTTATATTTTATGATAAGTGTGTGACATAACACTTTTAATAACAGAATTTTAAGGTCACTTAAAAATATCTGCTGAATATTAAGAATATTTTATTGCAAATAACATCTACCTATATATTAGGTTTTTTTAGATTTAAAAATAAATTTGAGAGCAAGGCAACACTTAACTCATAAGGTAAAGAAGTAATCATAATTGAAAATACAAAACATTTTTTTAATTTAAATTCAAGTTAGTTAACATATAGTGTAGTCTTGGCTTCAGGAGTAGAATTCAATGATTCATGTCTTATATACGACACTGTGCTCATCCCAAAAGTTGTCCTCCTTAATGCCCATTACCCATTTAACCCAACCCCCTACTTCAAGTCTCACAGCCCTCCATTTGTCTCTGTATTTAAGAATCTCTTTGGTGGGGCACCTGGGTGGCTCAGTTGGTTGAGCATCTGACTTTGACTCAGCTCATGATCTCACAGTTCATGGTTCGAGCCCTGTGTGGGGCTCTGTGCTGACAGCTCAGAGTCTGGAGCCTGCTTCAGATTCTGTGTTTCCTTCTCTCTCTCTCTCTCTCTCTCCCTCTCTCTCTCATTCTCTCTCTGCCCTTTCCCCACTCATGCTCTGTCTCTCAGTCTCTCTCTCTCTCAAAAGCAAACATTAAAGAATCTCTTATAGTTTGCCTCCCTGTTTTTATCTTACTTTTCCTTCCCTTCCCCTATGTTCATCTGTTGAGTTTCTCAATTCCCACATATGAGTGAAGTCAAATATGAAATTATTTTTCTGCATGGGTATATAAATTTTAAAGTATTTACTATTCAAACATAATGCAATAGACTGTCTCCTTGCTCAGTGAAAGCTGCCTATGTCAATTAAATATCCCTGAGTTCTAACCCGAGGCACCTATAATTTGGTGTAGGCTAGAGCAGCTTGCAAAAGCAAGCACAGAACATGTAATGCTGGAGGTAATCCAGCTGCATATCCAACACTGGGTGTGGCAATGTTGATTGATTTTTCTTAAGGACCATTTGCGGAAAAGGCATCTAGGCTTGCACTTATTAAAAGAAACTTTATGGAGTAAATTTTAAAGTATTTAACAAATATTGACAAGGCAATGACCAATCAGAATGGAACAAGATGTGCTAATATTTACCAGGTAAATATCAGATCTGAGGTTATGCCTAGGAGGACTGTTTCCCCATGCACAAATACTCTATTGGCAGATAGATTTGTGAATTTCCCCAGAGAAGAGAAGCTGAGAAATATTTGTCCTCAATTCATTGGTAAGACCTAAGCTGGGGGCAGGGCATGAACTTTAAATTATATATTTGTTCTAAGTTTTTATTAGTTTGGACTGAACTTTTAAAAAGAAACTACCTTTTTTTAAGCTGAAAGTAACTGACAGGGTAGGAGATCTGCCTATATTGTCATTAATTGGAAGGGGTTATAAATGCTCAGTAGAACAGGCATAAACTCTGAAGAGAAAAAAACAATTTTGTAGTTTGTATGCCTGTGAGTTTAAACTATTTAATAAGCTACCATTTTTATGTGTGTAAAAATAGGTTAATTGCTGCATGTTTTCCATTATGTAATTCAAATACATTTACCTACTTGAAATTATAAAGAAAGTTATATGGATGATTATAAAGTACATAATGCATGTTTTGTTTTTACATATGTAAAAAGAACTTATATTAGTATTAGGATTATTTATGCTGTGTTACAGTAGCAAACTTCAAATATCATTGATTTAAAAGAATACATATTTATGCCAAGCCCAGGTAGTTTCAAAAAATTCACAAGGCACAGAAACAACATGGGCACTAGTGATTCAAGATATCTCCATAGCTGAATCTCAGAGCTGCAACATGCAGCTTCTTTTTTCTACAGCGCAGAAGAAGAAAACACTGGATTTCCATGTAAGCAATTTGATACTTCGCATTGAAACAATATGACATTTCTACTCACAATCCATCAACCTGAAAAAGTCACATGGCCCAGCCTAACCACAAGTAGGTTAGGGAAGTATAATCCACCATGTGTTTGTTATACAGTGAAAGAGCTGAATGAGACTAAACACTACAAGTCTTTACATAGCCAGTTATTAGCTGTGGCCACTGTCCTTTGGGATACATGGGATACATGTGATTCCATACATGGGATAAGCTTTAATAGATAATGACCTATTTATTTCTTTAAAATATTGTAACGGTTTATACTTCTACCAGAGGCATATGAGTTATTATTAACTCACAGTCTCACTAAGCTTTGGGCAAGTCAAATGCATGTGAAATAGTCGTATATTTGCAATGTATCCTTGTTTCCTCTCTGTAATTGTCTATCCATATCTTTGAAAAGTTTTTTAGTTGAATTTTTTAGAGTGTTCTTATTGATACCGACAATGCGCTATACATTCTAACTACACATGCTCTCTCTGTTAGGTTGTAAATGGCTTCAATCAGTTGGTGTCTTATCTTGTAAGTTTGTTCACACTCTCATCGCTATATAGAAACATTTAATATTATATAGCCATATTTATTGCGTTCCTTCTTAAAAAGTAAGGTGTTCTGTTACTGATAGTACCCTGGGCAGCATAGTCCATTTCTCCGCCAGTTCCAAGGCTTTTCTCAGTGTTGTCTTTTGTTTTTCTTTTTAAGTTTATTTATTTATTTTGAGAGAGAGCAAGAAAGTGAGAGTGAGGATGAGCCAGGGAGGGGCAGAGATAGAGAATCCCAAGTGTTCAAGTGGGGCTTGAACTCACGAACTGTGAGATCATCACCTGAGCTGAAATCAAGAGTTGGTCTCTTAACCGAATGAGCCACCCAGGCACCCCTTAGTCTTGTTTGTCTTAACCAGAAACTTTACCCACAATTCCCACTCTTTCAGATGAGGGACATTTAAAATAGTTTTGAACTTAGTTTTTTTATCTGTAGAGCAAATAACCCAAGAATTCCTCTACTGATAAATTTATGCCTATGATAGGTGAAAAAATCAGATACTGAAAGAATTGTATATCTCATACCTTTTCCCACATAATCTTCCCAAATGAAGATGTAAAAAGAATATGAGAAAAAAATAATTAAGAGAAATTGAAATGAGGTCAGTTGAGAGTCATTGGGAAAAGCTGAGATACTTCTGAAACACTGCTGACTTCCAAAAATAATTTATGTATGAAACTTATGAAATTCAAACAATTACAAAAATAGTTGAAATTGATAATAACTCTGAGAAAGTACTTTAGGAAAATTAAAGCTATATTGTTCTCTCTGAATACAATGATCAAAATTTTCAAAATGGAGTTAAAAAAAATGTTTGCATCTTTATAAGAATTCTGAGAAGAGAAGAAAATGTTTGAATCTTATATTCCTGTTTGGAATTTAATATTTCCTTTGAGGTACTTTCCTAAAATATATACCATTAGATAATCCTATTTTATCTTTTAATGAAAAATATGATTATATTTGGTGCACATACACATAACCCACACATTCATTCATATATTACTTCATTTCAGAGGCCCTATTAAAACCAAATTCTACCTTAAATCAATGAAATATTCATTTTTGTAGTTTGAATGATTACAGTGTTTACTCTCAAAGATCAAACTGTGTTTAGGGCATTATTTATGAATTTTAGAGTTTAAAGTGGATATTTTACCACTACTACATTTTATAATACCTTCTTTTCCTTAGTATGCTGAATTAAGTAGTGTCTGAGATAACTTATGAATTTGGAGCAGTTTTGCTAATTTACAAAATGAAAAGGAATTCTTTTTTAAACTATCAAGTAGAAACTTTAATTGCACTGTAAAAGCTAGAATTTATCATTGCATCTAATTGACTCATCTGATAATTATCTATGATTCATTATTTTTATTTTTTGAAGCTATTTCAGACAGGATGTCAGAGATATGTATAAAAGTACTATCTAATTGAAGTCTCTATTGTTTCCATTAAAAGTAACACTTTAGTTTCAGTACTCAGTACATGTTTAAGCTTCACCGGAGTTAACAAACTATGCATAAACCCAGAATAAAAGAAAAAGGAACTTTTAGAGGGCTGTGGGTTTATTACCTATTCTTTCCAAATTTTTGTTTTCTTTCCTCCCCCTTTGTCTTACTGACTGCTCTGATTTCATTTAAGTCTACTGCAGTGGAAAAGATACATAGTATCACAGAGAAATGATGCTAACAAAATAACAACTTGGCAATGAATTCATTTAATCAAAGTTGACATCCAAATTGATTAATTAAATCAGTGAAAATATCTAAGTCTATAGTCATAATAGTTAAATTTTATTATTGAAGGAATCTATGGCACTTGTATCAATCAAATATACTTCTAAATTATTAGGAAGTATAATATTAATATATTTTAACATTTCAAAATTCTACACCCTATTGACATACTAAAAGTAAACCAAAAATGTAAAGTAATATTGTGCTTTCTCATTAGAATTTAGATTTCAGAAATAATATAGTTTAAAAAATGGAAAACTACTGATTTTGGACTGATCTGAATGTGAACAATGGATAGAAATATCTAAGCTTGCTTTATTCAACACTTCAGAAATAGAATATTTAATGAATTTAGTGACAAAAAGAGGATAATTTGGAAATGATACTTCATTGAATTAAGCACCACAATTGAAAGACATTAATGAATCATGTCTATTTAAAGGACAATAAACATAAGGGAGACAAGACAGTCTTACAATACTGGTGTTTTAGAGAACCATGAAACAGGATTGACATTTCTATTTATCCTCCTCTTTAGTTTTCCTAATGGACAAGACATGTCAAATTCCCTCTCCACCCACCCTACCCCCCTTGAGATGGTGTTTATTATGGGTCTAGAGCAACCAAACCGATAAATAGTCGTTATTAATAGAAAAAATACATCCCATTAAATCTGCAAATAGCAAAGTTATGAAAAACTAAGACAAACAGGGCAACATCTTCAAAACTCTTGGGAGTAAGAACTCCAAAAGCAAAAATGATTTGCAATTTACACTAAGAAAATTTTTTCAGGTATTATGAATATTCAGTATGAACCCAATAAATAATATCAAATAAAAACAGTGACAATTCCATTACAAATGTAAGTACCACTTGCTGCTGTAAATTGTCTTAATTCACAATTACTAAAATATTTGTGCTAGATAGAATCAACACTGATCTATCTTATAATTTTACTGGTTTACTAAAATTTAAGATTTAATCATAATTCTTATTTGAGAATACTTACGTAAGAAAAGCATTGACTTAGTCATGGAAGTCAACTTGCAGTAAGTTTCTAAAAACTAGCCCTATGCCATTTCATAATAAGCTATTAATAAAACAAGTTTATATAAAATGACATTTTAAAAAAATAGAATGGTCCAAAATTGTTTATTTTTTTTTAGTTATAAAACCAAGTTAGATTTTGGAGAGTGTATGAAAAAGAACACCTAAAAACAAATTGTCTAAAAACAAATAGATAAAATTAAAAATAAAATAAAAATAGCCAGACAAATAGAGTAAGAAACTCATAAAAAATGCTTGTATTTGAAGTTTTATTGGAAACAAATAATAAGATAAGATATCTTAATATTTAGCCATCAGTTATCTGACAGATTTTAAAAATATATTTTTCCTCTATTACCACACAGATTTTAAGGCCATCAATTATTTTCAAATATTGAATATTTAACTACAAAGGCTTTCACCAACATCATCCTTAAAATGGGTTCACCAGTGATTTATAAATAACATGAATGAGACTATTTGGATGTTCTGTATTATCTGATGCATAAAAGGGTAAATACACTTTCTGTCAAAACTATTTAGTTTCAGATAAAATTAACAATAATGTCCTATTTCTTTCATCAAAAATAACTAGACATGGAAAATGCCATTCTCATTTTAACAAGAAGCCATTCCTTTTCTTTCTGTTATCTCTTCCTTTTCTAAACATGGTAAATTAATGACTGATCCACATAGGAATGATTTGAAATTAAATTAAATTCTCAACAAAAAGTGTATAAAATACATTTAATTCAAAACAATAAACAAGTACATGATTAATTGCTTGCAATATGCCCAGCTCTAATTGTGTGAAAATGAAGATGATGCAGCAACTCAGTGCCTCTGACACAATTCAATATCCACTTGTATCAAGCTCATTATTAAATGCACACTTAGCCAGTCTTTTTTAAACAATCTGTAAGATCTTTTGTAAAAATGACAATATTTTTTTGTAGCCAAGTTTATGGTATTTCATCTTATTTTTCTTTTGTAGTTAGAGAATGACACCCACAAAATACTAAAAAAATTTATATATGAAGGTGATTATAAACTAATGGGGGAAAGAGTAATGAAAAGATGCAACTGACAATTAGGAAATGCCTCTCAGCAATCTTTATTGTTCTGCGAGATACCATAAAATAAAGAGCAAACTTCATTTTTCTCCCATTCATGATTATACATCTGAAAGCAGATTCCTTTTCTTTATTTTAGCCTCAAAGTGAATCCTTCCCAAGCTCTACCTGACCTTTTCCTGATGACATATGTGCACATTTTCAAATAATATGTGTTTGCATATGGACACATCCCCCAAATTCTCTCATTAAACCACAGCAGTCTGATCTTAGATTCAGAAAGGGTGTAAGTAAATAGAAAAGGATGCCATTCTTTTGCAACTCTATGAAGCAATGACTAGCACCAATTTCAGACACGATACCCATTTCCTTTTGGGCAGTAAAAAAAGTATTCTTTAGAGATGCCTGGATGGTTCAGAGCTTTGAGCCTCCAACTTCAGCTCAGGTCATGATCTCATGGTTTCTGCGTTCCAACCCACGTTGGGCTCTATGCTGACAGCTCAGAGGTTGGAGCCTGCTCTGGATTCTGTGTCTCCCACTCTCTCTGCCCCTCCCCTGCTTGCTCTCTGTCTCTCTCTCTCTTGAAAATAAACATTAAAAAAAAAAAAATTAAGTATTGTTTATACACAGCCAGTTTTGTACGTTTGTTTTTCCCAAATCATTGTCTCATAATAGTGCCCTCGTTTTCTAATTTTCTACTAGTAATATGATTGTAGGTAATGCTCAACATATAGGTCAAAATACTGTCAGATTGGGGCGCCTGGGTGGCTCAGTTGGTTGGGCATCCAACTTCAGCTCAGGTCATGATCTCACAGTCTGTGGGTTCAAGCCCCGTGTCAGGCTCTTTGCTGATAGCTCAGAGCTTGGAGCCTGCTTCAGATTCTGTGTTCCCTCTTTCTGCCCCTCCCCTGCTCAGGCCTCTGTCTCTCAAAAGTAAATAAACATTTTTAAAAAAATTTAAAAAAATACTGTCAGATCATATAAGCTAAAGTGAAGATTTGGGGAAAATCTTACAGAGTATTATGCGTGTTTATTTAAACTAAGTCGTTGATTGCTTTTGAAAATATATATCACCAAAATGTTAAGTGTTAATACTGAAATTTTGTCATATTGGAAATAATTGGAAATTATTTTACTTTATATAAGACAGATTTGTATTAATGATTTTTATCTTTTGTAGCTCAATATTAAAATATAAACTATTGACTATTTCCTTTTTTTAAATTTTTTTTAACGTTTATTTATTTTTGAGACAGAGAGAGACAGAGCATGAACGGCGGAGGGGCAGAGAGAGAGGGAGACACAGAATCGGAAACAGGCTCCAGGCTCTGAGCCATCAGCCCAGAGCCCGACGCGGGGCTCGAGCTCATGGACCGCGAGATCGTGACCTGAGCTGAAGTCAGAGGCCCAACCAACTGAGCCACCCAGGCGCCCCTAACCTATTGACTATTAGTGTCACTATCAATTTATATGATGTCATTAAAATTTTAAATTATATAAAATATAATTTACTTAATATTTAACAAGGTATCATGGAAAATACATATTTATAACTTCAACTTATTATTTAATAAATTGAATATCATTTTGCTTTTCCCAAATTTCTGTTTTTGAAAGAGAGAGAGAGAGAGAGAACACAAGCTGGGGAGAAGGGCAGAGAGAGAGAGAGAGAATCAAATGTGGCTGGATCCCACAACCATGGGATCATGACCTGAGCCAAAATCAAGAGTTGGTCACTCAACTGAATGAGTCACCCAGGCACCCCTACCCTTCACATTTTTTGACCTATAGCATTTTATTCCTCAGATACCAATAGAAAAATCAAAGAAAAGTCATTGAGATATCTGGATATTTGAAAACTTAAAATACCGCCTGTTAGATAAATAACCAAGCGCTGGTTTTTTCCTACTATTTAGGCAAGGTTTTTGTTACTGTTTTAAGTTTGAATTAAATATTCATAAGGCTCCTGTCTAATGTAGAACTATAGACATTACTATCTGCCATCTAAGAAACACATGTCATCTAAAATCCTATAATGTGAAAACAAAATCTGAATAATACCTATGATTTAAATTTCCCAAATAATTATTACTACATTAATATTTAATGGAAAATAACAAACATGAACCAAATCTTAATAATTTAAATAGTACAAAAATAAATGAAGTAGACATGATTTCTGTGTTTGAAATATATGATATCCTAAGACATGCTGATGAAGTAGAGTCTATGATTTTACTAAGTATATTCCTATAGTCGGGTGATTGCTCAGTTCCATTATAGAGAATACCAATTCCACAGTGTTCAAGTAGTACTTTATTCTCACTGAAAATGTATCTTACAAACATAATCAGTTTTGTGTGGGGTTTATACTTTGCAATATTTGTTTCAGGACATGACTATCTAGTTACTGGATAAACAATGCCTAATAAAATGCAAACAATTCTGCTAAAAATGAGAAAAAAATAGCCTAACACAATTAACTGTTATGATCTTGGTATGAATCAGAAATCACACGGCCCAAATTGCTGCTCACAACCTTTTTACAACCAAGAAAAAACGGTCTGAAGACGTAAACCCTACGTGAGACACAGGCAAGACACAAAGAATCTTGCTACTTAATTCTCAAACAACCACAAATTGCACAATCTCTCTAGAATACACGTCATATGAGCCAATGAATCTTCTTTGTTGCAAAAGTCAGTTTACATTCAGATTTCTCGAGCCAAAAGCACCCTGACAGATACAATGCAAATATCTTCATAGTGGATAATTACCCTTGAATGTGCTTATCTATGAAAGTATATAAAGTAATGTATTGAAATGCATTACACTATTTGTAATATTAAAAATGGGGAATTGTTTTTTGCAGGTATGTACTTATGGAATATTTGTGTACATGAACAAAATCAAGTGGTTATGAAATCTTAGTAATTCATTGGTAAAAGATGTTATGTGTACTTTCCATATATTATTGACAATACGCCCTGGTTCACAAAGTTGTTTGATCCTGAAAGTTCTGGTACCCATATTCTAATAAAAGTTTGGAGCACGATGAAACCTTTCCTACAATTGGTTTTAAAAGAAATTTACACAATTTTTGCCAAAGAGAAGGAATACATAGGCGATAGAAATAACAAGTAATAGCAGGGTAGATCTTATGACACTTAGGGTGTAAGAAATAGACTTAAATCCTTAAATCCTATCAGGAAAATATAAAGCATGGAAAACAATTCTAAGTAAAGTATTAACCATCCTATTTAATGTTTGTGCACAAAAATACTTATTTATATTAAATATATGTTGGATTCCTGCACTGTGCCAGGCACTGTGGTAAGTTAAAAAATAATTTATAGCATTTTATAAATAGATCATAAATATTGACTTTTGTGGTTTTCACAACAAACTTGATAAAATCAGAAGTTCAAATGTATACTTTGATATTATGATATATCCCTTTTTAAATGTATAGGCTAAAATTAATTATTTGAATAGTAATATATGAGGTAACGGATGCTATATCAGTAACAAGTAAAATACCTAAGGAAAAATACATAATTGGGCTTTGTGATCATTTAAAGCTAGATAATTAAAGAAAAAGACTCCCAGTATACCAATACCATTTTGTATTTAATGGTGATTGTCATTAAAGCATTAATAATTATCTTAAATTTTCTGATTTTAAAATCACACACATATATATGAATGAATGAATATATGTGAATATATGTGAATAAATGAATCTGTAAGAAATATATGTATGTATAATTCAAAATCAGGCTGCTTTATGGTATAATTATGCAATAAATACATAACATTCTTTCACATGTTATATGATTATTTGAGTTCCAAGCTGTGTTCTGATGATACTTTAAAAAGATTCTGAAGCATTTAATGAAAGTAACTATTGGTTAAGATAAAAGTTCTAATAATGTAACTTAGTAATACTCATTTGTAAATTCAACATGATATTTAAATGCTATATTATCATATATTGTGAAATAAACTTAAATTACCAAATATAAAAGTTATCCCTGTAGTTTTTTTCTAACTTCCATGTATTGCAATTAGAAAACTTACATCTTCCATTTGAAGGATCACCAAATAAAAACACTAAAATTAATCTTATTCTGATCACAGCATTAATCTGAATCATAAATCCTTAATATGTCCACTTATAATGGCTAAAGCACATGTTAGATTTTTTTAAACACATATATTAATAAGAATATAATTTGAAGGATTATACACAAGAAAAAAACATTTTAAATTTTACAATAAAACTAATAATTGCCTTTATTTTTTTCTCCAAATGCAATAAATCAGACTAGATATTTTATTAAACTCAAATTTCATTTACTTAACAAATTAATGAAAATCATTATATAATAGTATTTATTATTGCTGTAGGGGTTACCTTAAAAATTTTTACTTAAAAAGCATTTATTACCAAGTTGATATATGTTTCTAAGCCACAGAAGGGCAATGTACCATAAAGCAACCTAATTTCAATTGAGACTGAATGGTTCATAAGCCCTAGAGTTGGCTCAACCCAGGCTCAAATACAACCATATTAGGAAACTGTTTTGGATGAGTGAATCTAGTAAAGTTCAGAGGGTTAGTTTGATTAAAATGAATTGTCTACCACAAAGGCCACTGATTTTCCCAATGGTTGCTGATACACCACCCTGAAAAGTTAAATTTTACATACTGTGTCTGTTATACATTTCCTCAAATAATAAGATGCACTGGTTATAAAAGTAAACTTGAAATTTTTGATTATCGGTGATAATATTGTGATAATTTTATGAGGATATATATTACTTTGCATCATGTTTTATATCCATATATTTGTATTCCCACATATTTGTATATTTATATTTTCTACTAATCTGTGAATCAGAATAGAGAGGTGCTCCACTCACATCTGAAGGATAATGCCTGAAATAAAGTGAAAATCCACAAAATATCAGCTTAATTTATGATGGTGAACAAGTATCACTACAAGGAATATATTGGAAAGTCACTGAATATTCATAACTTATTAAAGTCTATATGTAGATTAAATTTCTTAGAAAGTATATACATAAAATAGCTGGAGCTGTGTTTAACTTTAAAACATATGGGGAAACAGCAGTCGCATTTATGCAAATAGTTCCTTCTATTAAGTGATTTAATTCAATTAAAATGTAGAACTATGGGTTATAGGATAAACTTGATAACCACCTTCCAACAGAAATTTGCTGAAAACGCCAGACTAATACAAAAATGTGGAGAGACATGCATCTCATTGGAAAGCAGGGAAAAATGTCTACCACTATAGAGACATTTTGAGTCTTGATGCAGATAGGATGCAGAGAATACATAGCAATTCTTCCAGAGAAGGCACCTCAGTGTTGTAATGAAATAAGTAGCAGAACCCAGGGATGAGTTCTAGAATCAAGGGTAACTGTGGAGCTGAACATTTCACTTGGCAGCTCATTCACAAGGCCATTCAAAGACTTAAGAAGGACCAAATCAAATCAGCACATTCACAGAATAGAAATCTATAGAATCATTGTTAGTAGAGTGTTCAACCATGAAGCTGTGAATGGTAACTATAGGAAGGAGGCCTGACACAGACCTAAGAGGTATTGGAGTGAGCATCAAACACAATGCTAGATTTAGAAATTTGGCTTTGAGTATGTTGACTTCCCTAAACACAAAGAAACTGCACACAGAGCTGAGTTTGTCTGTGACCCTTTTTCTCCAAACCCCTTAGGCTCACAGATCACTAAGCTGTTAATATAAACTTACATCAACGAGCCATCCAACTTGTTTTCCTGAAAGAGGATTTATATATGATATTGGAAAACAAGAAATATATATGCATAGGATTTTTGAGCAAATGTCATGACTGAATAAACCAATATTCATTCAAAGATGAGTAAAGAAAAGCAACCAAAAATGTGAGAGTCAGTGTAGCCTCTTATTTAATTGGATTTGATTTTGAAATACAGGTTTCTCTTGAGTTCTAACAGAGTCACACTGTTACTGTGTGACTTTGGTCCAAATACTTAAAGTTTTTATAGTCTTCTAATGTTTAAAATTAAAATAATAGCACATATTATACTATTGTTGTGCAAATTGATTTAATAATAAACAACATAAAACCTAAGATATAAAAGACCATAATATATATAACTTGTAAATGGAGGCCTTTAAATCCACAATGGTCTAAACCTACATAAAGTTTTATGCTCAAATAGGATATTAAATTTCTACTCAAATTTGAGAGAAAAAACATATCTAAATACTTCTCAATTTTTGAAGCATGTTTTTGACAGTTGCACCAATAAAATTTAAAAAATGAATTGTTTAATACATTGATAAACAATAAAATGATGGAACAAAATATTTAGGAGATATAAGCACCAATAAAGAGGAAAATCCAAAAAAACTTAAACATATTATTACAAAATTTTTTCAACTACCAATTTTAATTGTCATACAGGCAAAGACCTCCAAATATGACTACATCTGGGAATGACATCAGCAAGGTAACAAAGCAGTCAGAAATAAGTTTATGTTACTCAACAGAAACATTGAAAAACTAATGTTAATGGTTGGAACAACTTCATCAGATCTCTGTAAAAAACAATCAGAGGCTTATACAGCAACCAGATGACTGCAGAGCCAAGAGAAAGGCACCTTAAATATGATAAGAAAGTTTTGTGGCATATTTAGATGCTTTTGACCACCCACTTCCTTGGCTTCTTGTCAGTTTTGAAGATGGCAGTCCATGTTCCCTAAAATTGGACCCAGGTCTCTGTTTCTGGCGTTAGCAGAGTAAACCTATTCACAAATTATTGTGTATGTCTGCTCTAACCTGTCTAGGAGTTACCTGAAGGACTGATACAAATACTCATCTCTGTTTTGCTTAACATAGAGTTCACCCAGTGCAGAGAAGCAGTTGAATTCATTCAACTCAAATGAATTGTAAGGCAGATGAACAACCTACAGAAACTTGGGGTAAAAGAACACATTTGAAACATACAATAGATACATGAAGACCTGGAAGGAAAAGTTGGATAGAGATTTTTTAGAAAATGAGAGCATTAAAAATAAACCATGTATGGGGTGCCTGGGTGGCTCAGTTGGTTAAGTGTCCGACTCTTGATTTTGGTTCAGGTCATGATCTCATGGTTCATGGAATTAAGCCTCATGTCAGGCTGTGCACTGTCAGCTTGGTATTCCCTCCCCCCGCCCCCCACCCTGCCCTTCTCTGGCTCTTTCTCTGTCAACATAAATAAAAATAAAAAAATTCAAATGGCTAAATAATTTTCATAAATCCATTTTGTGGTTCAAATGGTACAATAATACCATAAATAGGGGGGACATATATACAGGAGTAGTTTTCTATTGAAAGTAAGTTGGTACAAATCAAACTAGAATGTTATAAATTTATAATGTTAAATTTAACTCCACGGTAATCATAAATAAAATATCTAAAAAATATATGCATAAAAAGTGGAGTACAGGACATTGTTTGAAGTAGCAAATACTCTGAATTATACCATAATGATGAATATGTTCTATTATATATTTTGTCCAAATCCTAGAATATACACCTAGAGTGAATTATAATCTATGGGTTTTAGATGATTATGATGTGTCACTGTAGGTTTGTCAGTTATAACAAATGCACCACTCTGGTGGGTGATGTTAACAATGAGAGAGACTATACATGTGTGGGAGCAGGGAGGATATGGGAAATCTCTGTACCTTCTCCTCAATTTTCTTGTCAACCTAAAACTTTTTTATGTTTTTAAAGAAGTTTTAAAGTGTTTAAAGAAGTGTCCAACTCTTCATTTGTGCTCAGGTGATGATCTTTGGGTTCTTGAGACCAAGCCATGTGTAGGGCTGGGTGCTGACAATATGAACCTGCTTGGAATTCTCTCCCTCTTTCCCTCTCCCCCTCTCTGTCTCCCTCTCTCTCCCCCTCCCCCACTCACTCACTCTAAATAAATAAAATTTTAAAAAGTTTGACTTCAAGAAACACCCCCAACTGAACACAAAAGAAGGCAGGAGGAAATTAGTGGCAAAAGAAGCATGTTAAGTATAGAAAATTAGAGCAAAATCGCCAAAGTCTCTTCTTATAAGCTATTATCTCATGTAAATGCATCAAAATCTCCAAACAAAAGGTTGAAATTAGAAGAAAGCATAAAAACCACATGATACAACTATATGCTTTCTACAAATGACTCATTTAGATCTAAAGACACAAATAGTTTAAAAGTGAAAAACAGAAAAAGGTATTCTGTGCAAATTGTAACTGAAAGAGAGATGGGTAGCTATAATAACATTACACAAAATATACTTTAAGCCAAACATTGTTACAAAGAAACAAAGAAGGAAACTATATACTGATAAAAAAAGGTGATCCATCAATAAGTTAATTATAAACTTTTATGCAACAATCGAGAGTCCCAAAATATAGATAGGATGCAAACATTTACAGAAAGTTAAAATAAGAACAAAAAAAAAAAACAGTTCTACATTAATAGTTGGAAATTTCAATACACCACTTTCAATAATACATAGAACAATAATAGATAGACTAGGAAATACAGAACAGTCCATCCATTCTTCTCAACTGTATACAGACAGACCATGACAAAATATATGTTAGGCCAAAGAACAAGTTTCCCTAAATTTTAATAAATTGAGATCATACAGTTTCTTCTCCTATGACAATGGAATAAAGCTAGAAATAAATAATGATATGAAAGAAAAACTGGAAAATTCACAAACATGTGGAAATTAAACCACAAACTCTTAAAATCAATAAATCCAAGAAGAAATACAAGGGAAATTAGAAAATACTTAGACACAGTTGAAAATAAAACACAGTCTACCAAAACTTATGGGATGGAGTAGGATCAGTGCTTAGAGGAATATTTATAGTGGAAAACACCTATGTTAAGAAAGAAAAAAGATTTCATATCAACCACCTTACTTTATACTTTGAGGGAAGTAGAAAAAGAAGAACAAACTAAACTCAAAGCTAGCAGAAGGAAGGAAATAACAATAGCAGAGATAAATGAAACAAAGAATAGAGAAACAATGGAAAGACACATAAAACTAAAGCTTTTTTGAAAAGATAAAGAAAATGAATAAACATTTAGCAAAAAAAAAACCATAAATAATTAGAAACAGAAATAAAAGTGGGGAAATTACTATTGATCTTACAGAAGTAAAAAGGTTTATACAGAACACTAAGCACAATTTTATTAGGTAGATTGACAAAAAAAAATAATAATTAGAAACAGAAATAAAAGTGGGGACATTACTGATCTTACAGAAGTAGAAAGGTTTATGCAGAACACTATGAACAATTCTATACTAACAAATTAGATAAATCAGAAGAAATGTAAAAATTTCTTGAAGTTACTTAAGCTGACTCAAAATGAAATATAGTATCTCAACAGAATTTCCATAAAGAGATTTAATTAGTAAATAAAAACTTCCCAACAAAGAAAAGTCCAGTACTGGATGATTCCACTGGTGAAGTCCTTCAAACATTAAAGATTAATTCTAATTTTTTTTTAATGTTTATTTATTTTTGACAGAGAGAGAGAGAGAGAGACAGAGACAGAGACAGAGTGCAAGTGGGAGAAGGGCAGAGAGAGAGGGAGACACAGAATCTGAAGCAGGCTTCAGGCTCTGAATTGTCAACACAAAGCCTGAGGCAGGACTCAAATTCATGAATGGTGAGAACATGACCTGAGCAGATGTTCAATACTTAGCCGACTAAGCCACCCCTGTGGCCCAAAGATTAATTCTTATTTTTTTAATTATTTAAAACAAATGTTTAATATCTGTTTTTGAGAGAGACAGAGAGACAGAGACAAAGAGAGAAAGAGAGAGAGAGGGAGGGACAGAGAAAGAGGGAGACAGACTCCAAACCAGGCTTCAGGCTCTGAACCATCAGGGCAGAGCCCAATGTGGGGCTTGAATGCACGAACCACAAGATCATGACCTGAGCTGAAGAGATCATGACCTGAGCTTAACCAATGAGCCATGCAGATGCCCCCCAACAAAAGATTAATTCTTAAAGATATTCAAAGATATTTCTCTCAAACTCTCCTAAAAAGGAATGAAGAAGAGGTAAACTTCCTTACTCATTCGGTGAGGAAAGATACAAAAAAAGAAAATTACAGGCCAACATCCCTTATGAATACTGATACAAAGTCTTCAAAAACATGAGCAACCTGAATCCTACACTATGTTAAAGGGATTTTATACCATTGAAATTTATTACAGAAATACAACAGTAGTTCAACATAAGAAAATCAATCAATGTAATACATCATAGTAATAGAACAACAACAAAAAACAGCCGACCTCATCTCAGTTGATACAAAAAGAACATTTAATAAAAATCTTTTTATGATAAAAATGTTCAGAAAATAGGGTTGGAAGGGAACTCTCTCAATAAAGGATGTCGCTTTCTAAATTGTTATTGGAATTACTTTCTAACAGAAAAAGTCATTATAATTGTATTCGATGATGTGACTACCAAAACAAAAGTACCACAGACTAGGGGGCTTATGCAATAGAATCTATTGTCTCACAGTTTTGGAGTCTAGAAGTCCAATATCAAGGTATTAGAAAGTTTTGTCCATTTTGAGGGCTGTGAGAGGAAATCTTTTCCATGCTTTTCATGTAGCTAATGGTAATTTTCTGGCAATCTTTGCTGTTCTTGGCATGCAAAAGCATCACCCCCATCTCTGCCTAGTCATATTGGATTAGGGTCTCACCCTACTCTAGTATGACCTCATCTTACCTAATTAACTGCACATTGACCCTATAGCAGGATTCTTACAGAGAGATGGGGCATGAGGCTTTTTGCCCAGGAAGCACTTTATTCGTCATGCCAGCATGGGCTCAGTGGGTTTGTACCCAAAAAACTGAGCCTCAAGCACAGTGGGGTATAGCCTTTTATGCAATTTTTACTTCTTTGTCTCCCATATGTGGTTATGTCTAGTCTGATTGTACACAGTCCAAGTTACAGAGTCGTGTCAGGGCTATGTATACGTGTGTAGGAGTTGATTGGGCCACATTGCCTTCCTTTGTACCGAGGAAGCCTCCACCATATTTCTTAGGGAGGGGCTCTATCTCTACCACAAACCTATTTCAAAGGTCACAGTCTAAGGTAATGGGGATTAGGACTTCAACATAAAATTTCATGGGGGGACGCAATTCAAACTATAAAAAATCTGCCCTCTGCATCCATGCCTTTCCCATGTTCAAGATACATTTACCCTGTCCCAACATTAACAAAGGACTTACTCTTTCCAGCTTTAACTCTAAGTCCAAAATCTCATGTAAATATCAGTTCACTGACCATATGAAGTAGCATGTGATTCATGATAGTACAGTCACATGCAGAGATTTTTCATGCATTGCTTTTGCTGAGATCAATGGATGTGGGTTAGTCCCTGTTCTTCCTGAGACCCAGTATAACACATTTGCATTCAATTCTCTCTGCTATTCAACGTCCTTTTGCTAACCACTTATTCATGCTTGATGTAAAAGCAAACATATTTTGTTGTTTATGATTGAAAAATCCTGAGAACATAAACCTGAAGAGAAAATAAGGAAAAATAAAATACAGACTTTCAGAAAAGTAACAAACAAATATATTTAAAATAATATTTTTACTGATCAATAAATAAGGATGAATAAACTAAAGTCACAATGATGGCTCTGACTTCGGTTCAGGTCATGATCTCTTAGCTTGTGAGTTCAAGCCCCGCGTCGGGCTCTGTGCTGACAGCTCAGAGCCTAAAGCCTGCTTCAGATTCTGTCTCTGTCTCTCTCTCTGTGCTATCTCCTGCACCCCAGCTCATGCACTATCTGTCTCTCTCTCTCTCAAATATAAACATTTAAAATAATTAAAACAAAAACAAAAATGTAGTTAATGATGAATAAACCATGTATTAACATGTACTTATCAATATGCCATAACAATGTTGAAATATTGATATTGGCTTCATCAAATGAGGATTCTGTTATGAAATTGATTTTTTTCTCAAATAAAATAGCATCGGTATACAATGCATAATAAAAACTGCAAGGGTGATTTACAATTTGAATTATATCAATAGAATATTTTTGTTTAAGAATTAAGGTTCTTGGGGCACCTGGGTGGCTCAGTTGGTTAAGAGTCCGACTTTAGCTCAGGTCATGATCTCACAGTTTGTGAGTTCCAGCCCCCACGATGGGCTCTGTGCTGACAGCTCAGAGCCTATAGCCTGCTTTGATTCTGTCTCCCTCTCCTTCTGCCCCTCCCCCCACTCTGTCTCTTTCTCTCTCAAAAATAAACACTAAAAAAAATTTTTTTAAAGAATTAATGTTCTTGGATTTCTTAGCAAATATGGAAAGTAGAATACATATGTAGGTTTAATTGAGGAGAATATATTTCATGGAGAGAAACCTATCCTGACGTAAAAAACAATTTGATGATAAGGTAATGAGAATGATAACTATAATGATCATTGTTGAATTGACTATTTTTACAATATACCTAGACCCTACTAAGTCATTTATGTGTTTAATCTTAATTATAATAAACATGTTAAAAGATTGGAATCCATTTTTTGGTTTGTTCTGAAGAACTTTAGTATAGGCTAGAAAATTGTAAGGTCTTGCCAGGACTTAATTCCACAATACAGGATAGAGGTCTTTATTTTCCTTTTCTAAAGTAATGCTTCATCATGTAAATTGATCTTCAGAAGACAGAGCCAGAAGATTACAAATATTTATGGACAAGGAAACTATCTTGAATTATATAGATTTGCTTTAGTTCTTAGAAGTGCAATGATTTTCATTTAACTCAGAAAAGTAACACAGTAGGCAAGCTGTTAAATTTTGCATGAGCTAAAGCATATTTTTGCTCTCCTAAGCCATACCTGTGCATATAGTTAAGTTTGCAGGTAATTACTTCCAGGTGCTTGCCTATAGAAATTCATTGCAATGCAATGAAATCAGAGTAATAAACTCATCAGCAAAAATTAACCCATAGGCATGTTACAGAGACACGTATATTTAAATGGCATCAGTATTATAATTTGTGAATTCTAGATGTTTATGTTCTTGATGGAGACAATCTCCTCCTAGGTAATTAGGAAGATCTACATACAACTAGTTGTGTTTGGCATTATCCTAAGCTCGTTAGAATATTACACATGCCCAATTTTTAAATGGGGCATTTAGATTTTTATCATTTACTGTACAGAAACCTCTACAATTTGATTGTCCCACTGTTATTGTTAAGTAAAACACAATGCAGTTTTCTTTTGACTAACACTTCTCATTTATTATCTTTCTATTAACTGTCAAGGCATTTTAAGTTAGATATTAAAATTAATTTTGGTGAAGAGAACTGAAACACTTTCTACAAATTTTCTATTTTAACATTTTCTTCAAAATAATTCTGCCTTAGATCACTGAGTTACCTTTAATCACATATAAGAAAGATAAATTCCTTATTTAACAACTTAATGTTGTTGCATTTGAAAATGTTGACATAAAATTAATATTCCTGATAAGATCTTACTAAGTTAAATATAAATAAATAATAAAACTGAGATGATTCCTGCTATTATAGACCTTACCCAACTTGCAGATTGTGAAATTAGAAAACTCCTATCAGAATAATATCTTGGAATTAAAGTTTAAAAGATGTTATCAAACATCAAATTCTGAGGATTCTAAAGGACTAAAGAGATTTTACACTGTCATTTATGCTAAAAATAAAGTAAACCATTCCCATTCCTGTAAATTCAAAATAATTAGAAAATACATGTAAACAATAAAATTATATGCCTGAATATGTATATATATAACCATTTTCAAAAATCCCTTTCCCATATATTTTAATTATATTGTAGTTTATTATATTGTACTATGAAGTCATTTCAAAATTCTTATAACATAGTATTACTGACCAAGATTCAGGTAAGAAGGAAAACTTTATAATGCCTTGGAAATATTTCTCTTCATTTTTCCTAGCTCCCCATTTCCATTTAATATGCAATAAGGAGGATGAAAAATGATGGGGAAAGATTAATGGAATCCAAGTCTTCCAGAACACTGGGGAAGAATGAAAACTACATGGTAGAAACACAAATGATCCTCGAATTCACTGATGTAAAAACAAAACAAAACAAAAAGGCCTGTGAATTAGTATAAAGAATTTTAGGGGAAAAAATAGATTTTTTTTTTAATTTGAAAAAACTAGGAGGCTTGATGAGGTTAAGTTTTGATTAAAATAGAGTTGGGCAGAATATTTGGATTACACCAGTGCCTATGAGACGTATATTACATAACAATGTTTACCTAAGTACATATGGTAGTCCTTCCTATAGATTTAGTAGCCACTAACTTAGGAAAAAAAGAAAAGAAAAAGATTGAGATTACCATAGAGCAGATACTATGTTGGGTAAAATGAGTATCAGTGATTAATGATGCAGACAAAAGCAATCCAAATCTTAGGACAACAACAGATTTTTATTATTGTGCTCACTTGAAAGTAGATCAGCTGGGAAATCTCTGTTTTAGATTTTGGGTGGACATGGTGACCAGCTTTGCTTTGAGCTATATAGTTCTGAGGTAAGTTGGGGCACTGTTGTTCATGGAACGCTTGTTTTCTGGAATCAGTAAGAAACATGAGTACAGTTTTTACCATGGCAATGTCAGAGTGTAAGAGTCAAATAGAAACGTATAATGTTCTTTAAAGGATTAGACTCAGAATTGACATTCTGTCACTTCACCCACAAACAATGTGACAAGTAAGGCAAATGCTCTCTTATATCAGCAACATAGGGATATATATTGTGTATCTCCTATGAGGCACATTAATCATATTAAAAATAACCAAAATACGGTAACTGATTTGTAACAAAAATGCAGTCACTAACTATAACTTCCCAAATATCAAAAAACTAGTGAAATCAAGCCACTATGAATAAGAGATACAGAAAGCCATTACAAGAAACTTAAGTTTCAAAGACAGCAGATGGAAGCTGCGTCATATTAACAAAATAGAATTATTTACACAATGTCTTAAAATCAATGAATGAGGGGTGCCTCGGTGTCTCAGTCGGCTGAGCATACGACTTCAGCTCAGGTCACGATCTCGCAGTTCGTGGGTTCGAGCCCGGCGTCAGGCTCTGTGCTGACAGCTCAGAGCCTGGAGCCTGTTGTGGATTCTGTGTCTCCCTCTCTCTCTGACCCTCCCCCGTTCATGCTCTATCTCTCTCTGTCTCAAAAATAAATAAATGTTAAAATTTTTTTTTAAAAATCAATGAATGAAATTACAAAGCTGATAATAAATAATAATAAGAAACTGCCAATAACGACATGTCAGACTGCAAAAATCAAACATATAATTTATAGAAATGTACTATATAACACTTTAAAAAGCTAGAGAGAGAATTAGTGATCTGGAAAAATGTGGTTTTTTTCATAAAGCAGCATAATGATATGAAAGTATCAAAAACAGAGAAGAGAGATTAAAAATGAAAAAGAAAGAATCAGAAGTGTCATTATATACCTTATTTGACACCCAGAGTGGGGAAAAGGAGAAAATGGAGAGAAAAGAAATAAAGAAATAATGGTTATAGATTTTTCCAGAATTGATGCAAAACATGACTCTACAGATCCAAGGAAAATATATTATCAAAGGCAGAATAAAATGAATAGTAATCATACATCCCTGTTTTCTGTGTCTTCTGAAACTAGAGAGCTTTTTTTTGAAACAGGGAAGATTTTGAAATCAATCAGAAGAAAAGGCATAATTAGAAAAGTTGTCAATACAATGACAGAATGTGTGGTAACAACAATAAAATAGAACCCAAAAAGTAGTGGAGTAATATTGATATAAAGTGAGGACATAAAAACATTCAACTTATAATTGTATATCCAGCAAAATCACCTTTCAAAAATAAATACAATTCATGGTGGATAAAGTTTCTGTTATGTAAGACAAATAAGATCTAAGGATCTGCAGTACAACATTGTGGTTATAGTTAACAATACTGTGTTGTCCACTTAAAAATTCATTAAGAGGCTAAAGCTCAGGTTGTGTTCTTACAATAGAAATAATAAAATGAAAGCAGTATAAAAACATTTACAATATATAAAAGTTACCACTAAAAAGTCTACTCTAAATGAACTACTAAAGGACACACATCAAAAAAAAAAAAAAAAAAAGGAAATATTTTCAAAATGGTGTAAGATGCCAAAAGGTATCATTAAAAAAAGTGTTTTTTCTGTTTTTTTTTTTTTACTTTTCAATTTTTGTTTTTAAACTCTATTAGGAATGTTTAACTGTTGAGGATTTTAAAAAGGTCAGAACCAAAAGCTTCAACTAGTGTGTGTGTAGGAAAGAATAGAGCTGAGTCACTCATGAGTTACATTCTACAGTAGGATATTATCACTTTCTCATCCAGTAATAGTTGAATAGTATCCTACTAAACTGACTCCTCAAGTATCATCTGTATCTTCTGGATGTAAGAGAAAAAATCAAGTATGTAGAGGTAATAAAGGTATTTCACTTACAGAGTAGGGGATATATAAAATGTAACAGCTTCTTGCTATTGTTTTTATGTTGTAGTCATTGCAGAGTGATGGGATAAAAAAACTGCAAGCTTCTGTCCATGTGGATCAGAGCAGTGATTTGGAGCAACAATGACCACTGGAGATTCAGGAGCATACAAAGGGGCACCTGGGTGGCTCAGTTGGTTAAGTGTTAGAATTCGGCTCAGGTCATGATCTCACAGTTAGTGGGTTCAAGCCCCACATCGGGCTCTGTGTGAACAGCTTAGAGCCTGGAGCCAGCTTCAGATTCTGTGTCTCCCTCGCTCTCTGCCCCTCCCCAACACATGTTCTGTCTGTCTCTCTTTCTCAATAAAATAAACATTAAAAAAAAGTCTTTAACAAAAGGGAACCCCAAGTTCTGTCTGACAATACTGGGCTGATCCCTGAAACACAAACATGCAGAAAAGACTCAAAAAAGCTCAGCGAAAGATAAAAAATCTGAAACTTGATGCTGCTGGCAAGAGTGAGACTTTATAATTCATGTCCAACAAAGTTAATTGCCTGCAAAAACAACAACAAAATCACTAATTGGAAGAAAATAAAGAATTTAGATTTCCACGACATAAAATTTAAAATGTTCAAGATACAACTCAAAATAATTTGACATCTGAAGAACAAGGTAAATGGAACCTTTTGTAATGGGAAAAGACAGTTAATATGAACAATTAATTGTATGATGATCCCAACAGGTAGCATAATGTAAAATAAAAATATTTAAAAATATGTTCTCAAGGAATGAAAAAGATAGGATATCTCAATAGAGATATCAAAACTATAAAAATAACCAAAGGGAAAATTTTGAAATAAAAAATATGAGAAATGTTATTTCATATACTTAGTAACAATTGTGATACTGAAGGATAACTAGTGAACTTAAAGATAGTTCAATAGATGCTACCCAGTCTGAGAAATGGAAAAAATAATTGAAAATATGGACAGACTTACAGAAGTTTTAAATATTTTGAAGACTCTAAAAATGTTATTAAATATTTAGAAGAAGAAAAAATATGGAAGATAATCAATTATTAAATACCAAAAAATTAACAAATTTGATGTCAAGTATAAATTTATATATTTAGATGTTTATTAAACAAGAAAGCTAAACTTTAAAAAAAAAACTGTACCAACTCCAAATTAGATTCAAGCTCTCAAAAGCCAAAGATAAAGCAGTAATTTTAAAATCAGCAACAGAAAAATTGTTTTGACTATTCTAGGTGTGTATTTCCTATTACACACTGATTAACAAAGTTGTAATACCAACATTATCTGATTTCAAGGCTTCTTATGAAACTGAAATAATCAAAATAGTGTGGTATCAATATCTAGTCAAATAATCCAATTCTATTATATGTAATAAAAAAACACATAATAGAAAACTGATTTTAACAGGTAGAAATGCAATTCCATGGATACTGGATCATCTTTTTAAATAAATGGTTTGGGGACCATTGGATACCTATATACAAAGTAAAAAGAGCTCAATCCATATGTTATAACATATACAGATATTGACTCAAATTTGATTATAGATCTAAATGTAAAACTTAAACCGTAAAACTTCTAGAACAAAAAAGGAAACTTTTGTATTTTTGGCCAGGCTAACCTTTCTTAGATAGGACACTAAAAACACGGTTTATGAAACATTTATAAGCTATCAATGATTCCATAAGAAACTTGACTAGAGGTTAAACTTTCTACAAACATCCTTGAATTAGGAAAGGAAAAAAAATCACATAAGAGTTATAACCGTTTAAACAAGAACAACAGAAACAACCAAGAAAGAGATATAACTTTAGCAGTCATAGAAATACAACAAGGCTAATCCAGGGTTGGGGCAACCTTTGGATGGGAAACAGGATAAGTTGTGAAGTAACAACATGGTAAGACAGCTGCAGGATCCTGGGAATGTTCTAGCTCTCCTTGTGTAGGTGCTAGGTCTGTGAGTGTCAGTTATAGACATACACAATTAATCAATGAAGAGAAAATAAATATATAAAATAGAAAATAAATGAGAGTCAGACATAAATACTTAAAAATTAATGGAATTTCATATGCCTAAAATTTTTAATAAATGAGAGCACTTTCTGGTCTTTTTAAATGAAATATTGCAGAAAAAGAATAGATATACTGTCCTAGCTAAATATTGTTTTGCACAGAAAATGAAAGAAAATATATATTTTGCTATATCAGCAACATCCTAACTACTTACAATTTTGTTTTACTTTTTTCCCTAATTACTCATGTAGCTGAAATTCTTAGGGGTTGGGAAGTCTAATTATAGCAAATGTAAGCAATTTTATATCTTGTTTGGTCCAACTTTTAAATAATCTACTACTACAAACTACTAATAATATTTAATAAATGGTTATGCTAGGCACCAAACTTTGCACTGAGCATGTTATTTTATCCTTATAAAATATGAGAAGGCAATTTAAATATTCATTTTACACAAGAAGAAATTAAGGTTAATTTTTTTTTATTTTTTTTTAATGTTTATTCATTTCCTGAGAGAGACAGACAGAGTGCAAGCAGAAGAGGGACAGAGAGGGAGGGAGACACAGAATCTGAAGAAGGCTTCAGGCTCTGAGCTGTAAGCACAGAGCCCGATGCAGGGCTCAAACTCACAAACCATAAGATCATGACCTGAGCTGAAGTTGGACACTTTACCAACTGAGCCACCCCCTGGTCCCAAACCTGTCTCAGCTCTTAATTCTGTCAAGCATCAATGTCTTTCCTTGGTGGCAGAAAAAACATAACTATTTATGTATAATCTTTTATTCTGTTCATACCTGAATGTGGATGTATAATGTCCATATAGTAGATTGCTATTGAAAAAGCTCAGTTTTCTAAAATAATGTCTTTTAATCTTTGAAATATTTTTCAACTTACTTTTCATAAAATTAATAGTATCTTATTACTGTATAAGTCACATATTTAATTTTTCAATTATTTCATTACTTTATAATATATTTTTATTAAAATAAAGATAATATTAATATAAACATAATATAGTTATTACTCCTTTTCCTTCATATATACAAATTTATTTTTGATGCTTAGGTTAATTTATCTTTTACTATTTTTATGTTTACATTACCTTTTTAGAAAATATATTTCTGGGGTGCCTGGTGGCTTAGTCGGTTAAGTGCCAGATTCTTGATTTTGGCTCAGGTCATGATCTCGTGATTCATGGGTTCAATCCCCATGTTGGGTTCTGCACCTGATGGTATGGCTGCTGCTTGGGATTCTCTCTCTCTCTCTGCCCCTCCCCACTCTCTTTCTCAAAATAAACTTTTATAAAATAAATATAGTTTTCATATTAAATAAGTTTAAGAGGGGTTCCCAGGTGGCTCAGTCAGTTAAACATTTGACTTCACCTCAGGTCATGATCTCATGGTTCTTGTGTTCAAGCCCTTCATCGGGGCTGTGCTGACAGCTCAGAGCCTGGAGCCTACTTCAGATTCTGTATCTCCCTCTCTCTCTGCCCCTCCCCTGCTCGTGCTCGGTCTCTCTCTCTCTCTCTCTCTCTCTCTCTCAAAAATAAACAAACATTGAAAAAAAATGTAAATGTAAAAAAATAAATAAGTTTAAGAAAGCTTGATACATGTGTGCAATCACAATAATACTCACTGCTGGATCTCTTAGGTTGCTTGTCACAATCTTATAATCATGATGGCATAAAACATTCCTAACACTAAGACTACAGTGCTTTGTTTTGTCAGACTTAGAACGAACAAATAAGCAAATATCTTCTATAAAGAGAAACTCTGCCCTTTTTTGATTGCAGCTCATTTCTCATCTACTATGTATATCCTCTTGCCATGGCAACAGGGTATATATATGATATGTCACTTGCTATGAAGGGTCTTTTAGGCCACTCTTAAATATTCACTTTCAGCCTGATGATGACTCCAGTTCTCTTTGAGGTGCCAAATTAGGATGTTCAACAAATATGTAAGCACTATAAGAACAACAACCATAAAAAAAGCCCTGCATCTTGTATTAATTTTTTAAAAATCGATGTTTAAAAATACATCAGCAAGTCATATTTACATATCAAGATCTCATCATTAGTTGTAAATGAGCCAGAAAAAAATTCTGTTCCATGGTACTGACATCAGATCTCATGTTCTTGTAAATATAAAATAAGAAATATTTCAAGAACTCCTTAAATATATGTTTTCAAACGGATTCATTAAGCCTAATAGTTTCTACACTTTCCAAGTGGTAAACACCACACTTTGAGTCTTTTGTAGATGTCATTCCCATTTATCTTTAAAGTCTCCTGACAAGCATTTTGAAGTCCCAACTTCATGTATGCAAACAATTCCAATGTGTAAAGAGGCACTCCCCACAGAACTCACAGCGACACTGTCCTAAACAGTCCTAAACAGTGTATTAATTGTTATTAATACAGATACGCAAATTATAACTGCTGCCTTTAAAATATACTTTTTCTTTTTAAAAAAAGAAAAGTTTTATTTATTATTTTGAGAGAGAGAGAGAGAGAGAGAGAGAGAGAGAGAGAGAGAGTGTGTGTGTGTGTGTGTGTGTGTGTGTGTGTGTGTGTGTGTGTGAGTGGGGGAGGGGTGGAGAGAGGGAAAGAGAGAGAGAGAGAATCCTTTGCCCTGTCAGTGCAGAACCCAATGCTGGGCTGGAGCTCACAAACTATGAGGATCATGACCTGGGCTGGAGCTCACAAACTATGAGGATCATGACCTGAGCCAAAATAAAGAGACGATGCTTAAGCGACCGAGTCATGCAAGTGCCCCTAAAATAATACTTTTTCTTAAACGTTAGCATAGATTGATGACATGCTGTTTTCATGTAAAATAATGAACAGGAATGATTTTGGTTTCATAGATTTTTCCTAATCCCTCTTTGGGCATTGCTTATGATCCTATTAAGCTGTGGCTATTAGATGGTACTGTTTTACAGTATACAGCCAAAGCATATTGGCCACTGAGTAATGATACTCTTCTACTTCATAAACTCCCCTGTAAGTAAAGAAGATACATATCTTCAATAAACCCAGTGGAGGAAATAAAAGGTTTCTCTTTCATCTTTGGGCTTTATGAAACACCTAATAAAGAGTTCGTATGTACTAAAAAAGCAGGAAGAATAATCTAATGTTTAACTCTTTTGGTCAGGTTTTCCCTAGCTTACCGTCATGTGCACATATATGTGTGTATTTCACTGTACTTCACTCACTGCACTTCACTATTACACACATCCTAACTGAAAACACTCTGAGTTATCAAGATAAATTCTGCTTAAAAAAACCAAGTGTGTTTGCCAGACATTCCTAAAACTTTGGCCTCAAAGATATTATCTAATTATCAAGTCTTACTGAGAACAAAACTTCTATCCAAGAGTGAAATATACAATGTTAGAATCTTAAAATATAACTATCGATTTTTGGAAGTGCATAATGATATTATATCCTCCTGAACATGGATTAAAAATATACACAAATATTAAAATCTACATGTATAGTGTAATTATATGAACATTGTTATATGAACAGGTAGTTATATAACATTTTTTCAGGCTAAGAAACTGAGAGATAATCTTATCAAATCTCACCTAATTTATTGTGAGCATACTTGTAGGAATTTACTACTGAATACTTTACATGGAAATTTGAAAAATGATGAAATATAGAGGCCTCAAAATATGAAGACTATTTCAGAAATATTCATTTAACATTCATGCATTTCTTTATATTTGTTCCACCAAATAAAACATCTTATTTTTCATATATTATTTGTATAGATATACTTTTATATATTTCACACATAAAACTCTATTTAAAGAAATTATTCTGCTTTTATAAATTTTATTGGGTATAAATTTCTAGGTTAAGGATTCTTTTTCTCTGATTCAATTGATGTTATTGCATTGAATTCTGGCCTCCAACCCTTCTTATGATAATTTTGCTGTCACCTTATTATAGTTCTTTTGTATAAGCTGATTTCTTATTAGTTTTATTGAGTTATAAATTATCCTGAGTAAAATTCATCCTTTTTAGTCTACCATTTAAGTGAATTTCGATAAACTGATAGTTATGTAACCATACTACAGATATAGAAATTTTTCATTACTCAGTGCCAATTTTTTCCCAAGTAATTCAAATAAAAGGAAGAATACAAAATGTAATTGAGTTTGACTTCGCTTACTATAATGCATGTAAGAATCATCGATGGTATTGTGTATGGTTGGTTTCTTTTTACTGCCAAGTAGAGTTGTATGTATGGAAGGATTATGGTGTATTTATTCATTCACCAGTTAAAAGATATTTTTATTGTTTTCATATTCTGTTAATTATGAAACAGCCACTCTAAACAATGGCCTACAGGTTTTAGTGTAAACATACATTTTCACTTTTGTTGGACTAGTCTATTTCCTTTGCTCCTTGTGATATTTTTAAAATAATCTTTGGTTTCTACAAAATGTCTTCCTGGGGTTTTGATTGAGATTGTATTGATTTGTAAATCTGTTTGGAGAGAATTAACATCTTAAAAATTCATTAATTTATACTTTCTTTGACTTCTCTTATCAGTCTAATTATCAGTATGCAGATCTTGCATATATTTGTTAGATTTATACATAGCTTTTAAATAATTTCATGAGCTTTAGTAAATGATAATTCTTTCAATTTTCAATTTTTATCTGTATTTAGGAATACAATTACCTTGTGTATATTGACTTTATATGCTCTGACCTTGTTGAATTCTCTTATTACAAAAATTTGGGGGGAGCCTGGGTGGCTCAGTCGGTTAAGCGGCCGACTCCGGCTCAGGTCATGATCTCACGGTCTGTGAGTTCGAGGCCTGCGTCGGCCTCTGTGCTGACAGCTCAGAGCCTGGAGCCTGTTTCAGATTCTGTGTCTCCCTCTCTCTGACCCTCCCCCGTTCATGCTCTGTCTCTCTCTGTCTCAAAAATAAATAAACATTAAAAAAAATTGCATATTTGTTGGAAAATGTACACGTAGATAGCTGTTTCTTTTCTTGCAGCTTGTTCTCTTTCAATCTCTTTTTTTTTTCTTTTTTACCTTATTGCATTCATGATGATCTAAAGCTATTAATTAAGAGGGCTGGCAAAGAAACATTCTGGCTTTGTTCCTAATTATTAGGGAAAAAAATAAGTGTTATATCATTAAAAATGACGTTATCTTTAGAGGTTGTTTGTAAATGTCTCTTGTGTTAAAGAAGTTTCCTTTAATTCTGAATTTGCTGAGCTTTTTTTCATTAATGAATAGTCAATCTTGCAAGTGTTTTCACTGCATCTATTAGTGCTTTACGTATTTCTCTCCAATTAGGTTTTTTTTTTTTTCATTTTCAATTAGAAATACTTTCCCATTTCACTTATAATTTTGTATTTGACCCATTGGTTATTTAGAAGTGTGATTAATTTCCAAATATGTATGATTATCAAGGTTATCATTTTAGTATTGTTTTCTGGCTTAATTCATGTAGTCAAAGATCATTCTTTGTATGTTTTAAAGTGTTTTTAATTTACTGAGATGAGTTTATCACGTAGAATGTGATCTACCTGAGTGAATCATGCACACTTAAAAATAATGTGCATTCTGCTGTTGCTGGATAGAGTTTTCTATAAATGTCAATTAAGTCTACTGCTTAACAAGATTTTTATTCCCATGTTTTCTAGAATTTCCACTTGGGTCTTATAGTTCTTATTCATTGGCTTAAATTCACCATCTGTTAATGCATGTTATCTACCTTTTCACCTAGAGCACTTAATGCATTAATCATAGTCAGGAAAAATTCCTTTATGGTAATATCAACATCAAAGACATCTGTGAGCCTTGGTTCAGAGTACTGAGTCTTTGGATTGCTTTGACTCGTAATATCATGGTATTATTCTAAAGCCACAGAGGTGGTCAGTCTCCACATTCTTGTTTTCTCCCTAGTATTGGACCAGTTTTACTGTTCCTTGGCACTTTGTAGCCTGATGGCAAATGTCGGGGGTGATTCTCTGTATTCTAGGTCAAAATTCATGCTCATTCATTCTCATTCATGGGAATTCTCAACCCTGCCCATTTTTCCGCTGGCAGGCAACAACTAACTTGTACCTTGGTAATCATTGTAGAGGAAAGTATTTCCACTTCCCCCAATGGTAGGAGACTCCTAATGACATTAGCATAGAATCTCTGGTATTCTTTTCTGTCTCAACTTTTATGACTAAAGGCTTATTTTTCTCTAACGTTTTCCCTCCCACAATTGGTCTTCACACTGGTCCTGGCAGCAACAGGATTTCTTCCCTTCCTCTAGCAGTATAAGGCTTTGATTCGTCATAATAAATCAGGGTCTGTGTGGGGCTTTGTCTATTTCCTATAGTAAAAGTTGATTCCCTCCTTTAACATTACATCACCTAATGAATTCTCCCCAGTCTACACCCTATTATCCAGTCCTTTTTGTCAGCAACACGTGAAAGTTAACAGAGAAGAGAAACGACTGGATCTCTGGTTCCAAATGCTTTTATACTCTTATGCTAGCCTACACTTGCCCTTTAGCAATTTATAAAAATTCCAACTGAATTCTTTTGACCCACTTTTATGGCACCCAGCAACTCTTCCCTCCATGCTTTGCCACAGATTAATAATTGCTTGTGTCCTGTCTCTTCTACAGGGGTTTATCATTTCTTAGATTTCAGATACTTTATTGACCTGAAACTCTGTTGGACTCAAGAATATTTATGATTAATTTATCCAGATGTTTTCTTATTATGCTGAGAGTATCACCCTTTCAACCTTAAACAGAAATGGAATAAACTGTGTTACTGTAACATTTTTAAATTTCAATATGTTACCATGATGTGGCTATGATTAATTTTCTTTGTATTTATTATGCTTAGAGATGGTTGATATTTCTGTATTTGTAGCTTCATATCACTCATCATTTTTTTTGAAAATTTATAGTCATTATATCTTCAAATTATTCTTCTGCCATTCTAACTTTTTGTCTTCTGGCTTCTAATTAAATGTTAGGTTATGTCACACGCATCCTTTCCACTCTTATTTGTACCTTTTACTCAATCTCTTCGCTTCTGCTTGAATGTAACATAAGCCTCTGTTTTCTTTCGCTTTGTCCAATATGCTGTTAATACTATCTGAATATTACTTTTTTAATCAGTGCTAGGATTTCCATGTGATATTTTTCATCTTTTTCTTTCTTATTTTCTCAGCATATAAATCATGTTTTGTCAGTATCTGCTAATTCTGGTTTTTGGATCATTTACATGTATTTTCCATATCCATTTTTTTGGTTTCCTAACATATGGTTCTGTTTTCCTGCATGCTTTAAAAGTATTAAATAAATGTGAGCAATGGAAAATTGCATTACTTTTCAGCCTGTGTAACTGGCTTTTAGTTCCTCCCAGTAGAGGTAAAGCATAGTTCTCTGATACTGAAATTGGAATTGATTATGATGCTAATATGGCCAATAAACATTAGTGGCTGTGGTATAAGTGCATGTTTTCAAAGTCATTTTGAGGTAATTTACTGTCTTTTGCTTCCACCTTCATGCGTGTAAAAAGACCACTAGCCACAGAAGAATGTGGATAAGGCTTGAATCCAACCAATAGTCAGGAGTCAAGCCCAGCTGAACCAGGCCTACATAAGACGAAACTATAGACATTAGGACCTGTGAATATAAATGACTGTTGTTCAAGCCATTGAGTCTTGGTGTGCTTTATTACATACAGTTGTTATAATAGTTGACTGTGACAGTAAACATACATAAGGAAAAAATAGTAATTCTGAACTGTATCTGGCTATAGCGTATTTATAGTATAGAATATTTATGCTTCTTGTGAAAGGTTCATACAGAATATTACCTCAATCTAGCCTGATATGCTTGCACTTTTAAGGGATAGTTCTTCAGAACCTTACCTGAAAGCTAGACATTTTTCTTAGGGCATATTATTCCTAGGTCATTGTCTTCAGCCAAGAAAAACTACTAGAATTCTTTTTTTTTTTTTTTCAATTTATTACAGCTTCTGTATGCTGGATTTCTTTTCACACTGCCCTCCTTATACACACACACACTCACCCCACAGACACACACACACAGCTTTGGAGGTGATAGATGCCTCAGGAAAATTGTTCTGAATGATAGAACTGAGGGCCTACAGCTGTCTTTCCTCTACAATTATTCTGATCTCTGGCTAAGTGCTAATTTTCAATTTATGTTTTAAATTTCAATGTGTGTCTCCCCAGGCCATTATAACTGCTCTAAATTCTAGACTGTTGTTTTCTGTTTAGCCACTGTGCTCTACACCAATAATCAGCCAATATTCAAAAAAGAAAAAAAAGTCAGCAGAAAAATGTAAGGTTCCTCCCATTTAGTTTCTCTCATATTCTTGTCCCTCAAGTTCTCTCTGATTTGGTTGCCTTCCAATACCTTCAAGAGGATTTGTTGTTGTTGTTATTGTGAATCATCATCCTCATCCTCAGCAGCAACAGTAACCTAGGATTTTAGTTGTTCTAAGTAGAAGGATTAGTTTGATATTAGCTGAAAGTAGGATTCCTTTTAGGTAAAGTTTATTTTCTTCCTTGTGGCTAAAGAGCTTTTGTCCCCTTATCTAGATGTACTGTGATCTCACTACACTGTATCAAGCGAAGAATTTATTTCTATTTATCTTGCTTGGGAAGTCGTATATTAAAACAAAAAACAAAAAACAACAACAACAATAAAAAAAACACAGGTCTTTCTTCAATCCTGGAAACTTAGTAATTATCATTTCTAGTACTTCTTATCTTCCACATTATATATTTTATGTCATTGGAACCACATTTGGACCAATTATATAGGTTTATCTCTTCTTCATGCTTTTTAATTTCTTTTATGATTCACAGCATATATAAATCAATGTTACCAATGTTGAGGATAAGAATCTTTAAGACAGTTTTCTGTTTCTATTTGGATAAGTTGACTAGGGTGATATCGTGCCTAATATATTAAAGTATATAATGTGTGTGTACATGTGTGTGAATGTGCACTGTAATATTTAGTTGGACAGTAAAACACTTTCCACAAAAGAATGCAACTGATAGAATTGCTTGCCATATTCAGATACCACAAAAACGACAATGGCAGTATCTACATAAAGACAACAGAAAATTTTGGCAAGGAACACAAAACCACAGATGGTTGTAGGTGGCAGTCTCTTAGCTTTAGAAACAGATTTTCCTGAGAAAACATTTCATCAAAACTTTGCTTTGAACCAGTCTGTTCTGCCATATTGAGGACAATATTCAGGGGAAAAAAAATCTTTGCTAACATACAATCAGCAGAAGTTGGTAATTTTTTAATGTGGTGGTTATACTCTAAAAAGTGAGATAAGATAAATGTAGAGTACTAAACTCATTTCCGTCATGGGATCTGAACAGGCCCAGACCTAACTCAAATAGTATACTAAAGTAATTTCAGAAACTAAAGCTTCTCTGCCAATGTCTTACCATTCTTTTAGTTGTCCTCATTTGTACTAAGCCCCCAGAAGAATTCAATGTCTCCAAACCTCCATGAAGAATCATGGTTTTCAAACAAAGTTCACACTGATAAGATTTCATGTTTACTTTCTTCATGAGGTCTTGGAGTTTGAAATAAGATACATTCTTATACTAATTGAATGAATCCTGCTGATTTGTTTTGGAAAATCAGATATAAGCCAGAATAAATTATTTTTGTCTCTTAGAAATACTATACTGCTGACAATATTTTATTGTTTGTACTAATGCTTGTTTTGACTGTAGAAATGTTTATGATTTATTCTTCATCTGTTATAGAAAACTGTGCAAGCATTATCAACAGTTTGTAAATAAGAGTACAGTGACTATTGAATATGGACTTGAATTAACAGACAGTATTCTCAGCACTTTGTCTAGCTTTTAACTTTACATGTTTGTGGTGCATATTATTTTCTAATTGATTGAAGTAAAAGACCACTGTATTATAGTACTTAAGGGTACAGGTCCCTTTCTAGGTGAACTCTGTAAACATCAATTTACTCATCTGTCAAATAAACATATAATTTCTGTCTTATGAGTTTTTTATAAGAAAAAAAGAGAATACATAAAGCACTTAAAGTAACACCAAACTGTAAGTACTCAAAAATATTAGCTATTGTAGCTAATATTCTTAAAGTAATGGATAATAAAAAATATTTAAAGTGGTTACATGATGAATGATAGTATGTATCTTCAATATCAGTTTATGGATCTTGAATTTTTTTAAGTTTATTTATTTTGAGATAGAGACAGCATGAGAGGGGGAGGGGCAGACGAAGAGGGATAGAGGGAATCCCAAGCAGGTTCCACACTGTCAGCACAGAGCCTGACATGGGGCTGAAACCAGGAGTCAGATGTTTAAACTACTGAGCCACCTACGTGCCCCGATCTTGAATGTTTTTCAACAACTACTAATATGATCAACTGTTCTTTAGTGTCTTTATATATACAAGTTACGTATAATTCTTGCTTAATACATTTTATAAGTATAACATTTCTCATATTGTATATTTATCTTGGAATCAATTTTTCTTCTTCAAATATATTCCTAGCATTGGACCTACTTCATGGTGTAGAAAACTATGCCATAAAAAATTTGTATTGTCCTTAATTTTCTCCCTCACAATCTTATGCAGAAGCACACACCTTAAATATGCCCATTATCATTAAAACCTATTGAAATGCATATTTACCAAATATGGTAAATGCATTTTTACCAAATTGTTTACATATATTTGGTTAAATAAAGGGGGTGACAAAGAAGTAAAGTGATATATATAGTCACAGACCGTAGCAGGGTTAGAAACATTTGTTTTATATTTAAGAATATAATACATTTAAAATGTCATCTTCAATAACAAGAAAATTTAACAACAAACATGCAAAATAGAAAAGATTTAACCAAAGTTGTTTATAACTGACACAAGTGAGTTATGGAGAAAAGGCCAGCAGAGCCAGCTTGGTGAGTTATAAGTAGAGGAGAGGCCTTGCCAAGGGGAGCAATGGACAGAGAAATTGGAAAAAGGATCTTCCTTAAAGATGGAGCTACAAAAGGTATGGTAAAGCCTGAACTAGCCAAGAGAAGGCAGTTCACAAACCACAAGCCTGAGAGAGAGAACTTGCAGGAAGATTCTGCCAGTGTTACAAGGCAGAATTAGGAGAAAACAATGAAAAAACACACTACTGGGCCCCTGGTGGCTCAGGCTATTAAGCCTCTGACTCTTGTCTTCGGCTCAGGTCGTGATCTCATAGTGGTGAGATCCAGCCCATGTCTGACTCTATGCTGGGTATGGAGCCTACTAAGATTCTCTCTCTCTGGGCACCTGGGTGACTCAGTCGGTTAAGCGTCTGACTTCAGCTCAGGTCATAATCTCCCATTGTGTAGGTTCGAGCCCCACAGCAGGCTCTGCACTGACAGCTCAGAACCTGGAGCCTGCTTCAGATTCTGTGTCTCCCTATCGCTTTCTCTGCCCCTCCCTAACTTGTGTACACACTCTTTCTCACTCTCTTTCTCAAAAATAAATAAACATTAAAAAAAGTATTCCCTGATTCTCACCTGAGTGTTCTTGCTCTCTAAATAAATAAATAAATAAATAAATAAATAAATAAATAAATAAATAAATAAAATGAAATAAAAATACAAATACAGTTGAAAATGTTATTGGGGCGCCTGGGTGGCGCAGTCGATTAAGCGTCCGACTTCAGCCAGGTCAAGATCTCGCGGTCCGGGAGTTCGAGCCCCGCGTCAGGCTCTGGGCTGATGGCTCAGAGCCTGGAGCCTGTTTCCGATTCTGTGTCTCCCTCTCTCTCTGCCCCTCCCCCGTTCATGCTCTGTCTCTCTCTGTCCCAAAAATAAATAAACGTTGAAAAAAAAATTTAAAAAAAAAGAAAATGTTATTAAAAAAGAAAAAAAAACACACACTACTATCTTTGGACACTAGTCTTCCTTAATTCATGCTCTAAAGGAACAAAAAAGAATTTTAAACGCGTTTTCAGTTCAAAAAATTTAAATAGATGTCATTTTTAAAATATTAAGAGAATTCAGCTTAAAGTTTTAAGGGAACACTAAATATGTATTTTCTTATTCCCTCCAAAAATCACTGAAAATGACAATTTTCATTCAGCACATAATATCCTGCAAAAAATATTTTTAAGGAAAAATGATTGCTTGTTCATATTGTATTTCATATTTCATTTTACAAAATGAAAATTTCCATTATAAAATTTTATATCCTTCAGCTATCTCAGTATACTACCAGTATATTCTTACAACTTAACATTTAGTTGTCTCTTTATTAATTATCTTATAGAATGTTTTTTTCTGATTGATCACAATAAGGAGTTAAAACTTTAAAAAACCCAGACTAATTCTCTGAACTAAATGATCTGAAAAAAGAATAAAATTAAGATAAATAGGAAAACACAAAGCAAACATAAAGTTTCTCCATAACAGCAGCTCTGAGAAACAAAAGTGCCATCAATTAGAGAACATGTGACTTTATAATTTTCTGCTCAAGAAGTATGTATATTATCTCTGAATTCTTATGAAGTAAAATAGAACCTCTATGGCATTATGATTAAAACTTAAATGTACATGGTTTGGTTGTAGAAAGCAATAATGCATTTACCCAAAGGAGATTTTAAAAAATTACATTTGCTCCTCATCTTTTTAATTCTGACATACCATCTTGGGATATTATTTATTGAGAAAACAAAGAAAAACCTCCCTTTTCTGATTTTGCCTAAATAACTAGGAAATTACAAAAGTGTATTATTAATATAATGTTCATTTTAAAATGTTTGGCTGTTATGCACAAAATCAAGAAAGGGAAAAAAAGGAAGGAAGGATGGAAGGAAGGAGAAAAATCTATTCAGAATCCTGAGAAGAATCTGAACAAAAGAAAACTAAATATTAGTCTAATAAAAAAATTAAAAACAGAATGCAAATATGTGGTTCTTACCAAACTAATGATTTTATCAAAATATCTTCTACAACGATGAGAATAAAAATTAATGACTTCATATTTAAAAACAAAAAAAGTTCAGGTCTTGCAATTTCCATCAAGTATCGCCTTGTCTAATCATTAATGGCAAAATGTTAGTAATGAAAGAGAAGTAAGCCAAGTGACAGCTTTCCTTATGTTCACTCAGCAAATACATGCTTAGCCATTTTATACCATCTGGTACACAAGTGTTAGAGCAGTGAATGACTGGTGGAAAAATCAGTGGTGGGATATCAGTGGAAAGAATCAACTAAAAAAGAGAAAGGTTTCCAACTGTGACAAGAAATATAAACAAAGGACCTGAGTGGTCATTCCCCATGAAGTACAGATAGCTACGAGAGAAATTGGAGTCAATGGGAAGTTAGAGTTGATAATCTAGGTTGGAGGCCCCACTGCTACAAACTTTAGTCTGCTGTACTTTAAGAAATAAACAAACACTGTAAAAATAACACTTGGATGAAAACCAAGCTGCCTTCCAACACACAAATCAATACTGTTTGAAAAGAAGGAATTTTTGCTGAGAGCTGTGTTTCACACATGCTGTTGGAGCATGCGTGACTATTTGGTTGGTTGGTTGGTTGGTTGGTTGGTTGGTTGGTTGGTTTTAATACCTGAGCTGCAGTTAATTATGGCAGGTATTAGTAAAGGTAGAATTAATGATCTTGCTTTATTTTGCCATAATTATTTCTGGGTAGTTGAAAAATACATCTCCAAAAAGGTGCTGTAGCTATCCTTAGTATAGATAACATGACAAGGAAAGATTGGAGGAAAGGTGGTCAACCAAATGGCAGAAATTTAAAATATCAGAGGAAAACAAGCTATATAAATTGATAAAATATTATTTCCAAATTCCAGTGAATTAGTGTCACTATTAGTCTTCTTAGAGTGATGGTGCTCAATCACAGTGCAGAAATGGCACTTGAGAAACTTAAAATACATTAAATCTAAGTTGCACTTGAGGTTTGTAGGATCTTTCAAAATCTGCCATACCATTTTATGTGCCTGGTATATCTACCACTAAACAGCAAAGCAAAACCTCTATAACTAAGCTAGTTTTTATTTTTCATTGTTCACATGTAGAAGCTGTTTCCACTCTGTACAGGCTCTTCTCTAACTTAGCCTTTAACATTTCTCCAAATTTGGCTTTCTCAGGAATGTTTCCCTAATGATGGCTGCCTTTAAGAATCATTTCTATTAAACAACTCTCTGGATGCAACCTGTAACTTACTGTCATGTGACCTTGTTGTCTAATGGTATCCACATGATTTAGCATACTATCATCTTATTTTTCAAGGTTATATTATATATATATATATATATATATATATACACACACATACATATATATATACTCATACACATACATATATATATATATATATACACACACACACATATATACGTACATTTTTTTATCTACAATTTGTGTCTGTAAACCATTAGTCCTTTCAAGTAGGTTATAAATTATTTTTGAGCAGGGAGTATAATGTAGTGCCAGCCACAAATTTGTTTATTTTAGTTAGGGTTTCATGAGGACCACAGAGACCATTCTAGAATTCTTCTCTGTTTAGTTAGCATAAGATTAAGCACAAGAATCTGGTGCTTCGAAATAACTGAATAGGCTGGAGGAACAAGGACAAACATGAATTCCTCTAATTTCCCACTTTACCTGTAACTTTCAGAGAATCACAAAGGTGTTCCTGTCATTAAGATAAGGAATTGCAGGGTTTCACTATTGGTGTGCACAGTTTCCTGTCCTATTCCTGACACGTGATTCAGAAGGAACACTTCAAAACCATGGCAGAAATTCTACCTCCCAAGTTTATAAGTCTGGTGATGCTGAATGAAGAGTATTTCTTTGATCTTTCTTCTAACTTCCCGATTTCCCATGATTTCATCTCATTGGTGGAACAAAAATGATGGGTCTCTGGAGGCACAGGAATCAGGGAAACATTTCCTAGACACACACTCCAGCAAGAGAATGACTACATATGAGAAAAAGGTGGTTAAGAAAAATTTTTTTAAATTGCACTCAGCTGTTGGCTACATATTTATATGGAAATGTGTCAATTATTTGAAGCCATTTTTCTCCAAAAAAGCCTCTCAATAAATTAGTTAATTCTTATAAATGAACCTCTTTAAGAATAAAATTACTATTTATCTGTGTCAATAAGAGTCCCTCAGGGAGTTTTGTGGTGCCCTGTTCAGACAGAATTACCACCCTTTTCAGATAGAACAGCTGGTGGTAGCAATACACCAGGAGAAACTAGAAGGTGGATTCATGACCCCCCAGGTAGATGGGACTATGGGCAGTGAGTCGCTGAACCTAAAATTTTATAACAGGTTTTAAAGTTTTAATGATTACTCAAGGAGTAGAGCATCTACACTCCTTCCCCCCAAAAAGCTTTCACATCACAGGAATTCCTTGTAAACTTAACACCACCCTCAGCGTGGGGTAAAATGACAAGTGATTTTCACGTGAAGGTTTTCTACCAGTTCAGCCACCCATTCAGAATGGCAACACAAAGTGAAACTTTAAGCTATAGCATCTTGAAAAGTTATATTCGGCCACACTCAAGTATAAATTAATACTTTCCAGAGAAATACATCATATTTTGATTAGATTTTGAGGGTTTCTTTTTAACATTTATTTTTCATTTTTGAGAGAGAGAGACTGAGGGCATGAGCAGGAGACATGCAAAGAGAAGGGGATAGAGGACAGGAAGCAGGCTTCCTGTGGACAGCAGTGAGCCCAGTGGGGGCCTAAACCCTGAAATCATGAGATCAGGACCTGAGCTGAAGTCATGCTCAACTGACTGAGCCACCCAGGTGCCCCTTAATTGCCTGTGCATACAATGGAATGCATTACAGGAGATAAACCCCGAGATTAAGAAATCCTGATTTGGGGATGCCTTGTTGCCTCAGTCCAGCAAGTGACCCACTCTTGATTTCGGCCCAGATAATGATCCTAGGGTAGTGAGATTGAGCACCACATCAGCTCTGCACTGTGCATGGAACGTTCTTTAAAATTCCCTCTCTTTCTCCTTCTCTCTCTCCCCCTGCTGTGCCCCTCTCCCCTGCTCGTATGCTCTCCCTCTAAAATAAAAAAATAATATTTTTTAAAAAAATTAAAAAAATAAATTAAAAAAGAAATCCTGATTTCATTATGGAAACTGCTTATAAACTTTCCTATTTCTCCCACTCTAGAGAAAGACATTATTTTAATATTCTGGAATGCAGTTGAAACTTCTCCAGGAAGAGAAAGAGAAGTCTCTATCTTTGCTATCTGGAAATGTAAATAAATCTGCTTCACTGAGGGCCACTCTATTTTTCCAAGGCTATGGATTTATACAAGCAAAAACAGAAGACGTAGCCTGATGGAGTTTCCTGTTAATACCTAATCATGTAGAAGCATGAGAGATCTATGGCCAATTATCTTCTAACAACACATACATACACAGACCATAAATCTATCACATTTATGTTTGACATGAATATTGAAAAATATGAGTAAATATATATAGATCTATAAATATAAATACAATTTTTTGTTGTGCTAAAGGACTTATAATGGGGATTCTTATCATAGACTTGGATATAAAGCACCTATATATAGTAGTTTTATTAGTTAATAGTTTTATTAGTTAACTGTATGTCAATTATAAAATGTATTTTTTAACAAAATATCCTGAATATCTAATTCCTAGAAATACACACTATTTAAACTACACATTTGTAGTGATAAAAGGCTAAGTAAAAATCATTGTGAAATCAGTGTTTACAATGATTGTGGGTTGAATATCCAGATTATAAACCTCAATTTACATAAAAATAACTGCTTTGAATGGGAGATTGGAAATTCTTTGTACTGAGAATTATTGTCTCATTGATAGTTTTTTCTTATGGAAAAGCAGATGCTCCGTATTAGATGTGATTTTAATTCACATTCAACATTTTTATTGCTAATTATTTGTAACTAAATATGTTGTCCATGTGAACAGCCCACTTTGGAGAATACAGAAATGCTGGCCTTTTTCTTTCTTTTTTTTTTTTTTAATGTTTATTTATTTTTGAGAGAGAGAGAGAGAGAGAGCATGAGCAGAGGAGGGGCAGAGAGAGAGAGGCAGACACAGAATCCAAAGCAAACTCCAGGCTCTGAGCTGTCAGCACAGAGCCCAACGTGGGACTCAAACTCACAAGAACCCTGAGATCATGACCTAAGCCAAAGTCGGATACCTAACTGACTGAGCCACCCAGGCCCCCCACTGGCTTTTTTCTTAAAACCAAAATATTTATGTCTAGGATAGAAAGCAGTTTAATTTTAGTTACTGTCTCTGCCATCTCCTGAGCGTTTTCATCTCATTAGCTTTAGGAATAAGAAAGAAATGATGTTAAGAGTGGGTCCATGGTGGCATTTTGGAAAGCAGACCAGTTATTATGTTCAGAGACAAATTAAAAGAAATTTATTATATTTCAGCATTTGACAGTAGAGAAGTGCATAATGAATTTGTTCCTGGGAATAAGGACAGTGGTTCAATCCTGTTTCCTTAGTCGAGTTTGTGATTGGCAGGGATTCCATACTATGTAGGAAACTCCTTTATAATATTCCTGATAAATGCATACCATTGTATTTGCCTGACTGAATGATTCCTGTGGTAGAGAATCCCTTGCTTTTCATCTAGAATTACAAATTCTTCAACGGCTGTGTGGGGAATAAGTGTAGGAATTCCCTGAGTTTGCACTGATGGTTTAACAAGGCATAAAGAAGTAGAAAGCCACAGAATGAACACACCCAAGTTTGAGAAAACAAGATTAGGTAAACAAGGCAAAGGCCCCCAGTGTAGGATGAAGATATAGGAATAGAAAAGTCTCAGGATGAAAGCATCAAAAATGAGGTAAACAAGATTAGGTGTTCAGGGTGGAACTGTCCCACAACTTAGTACAATAGCAGAAAGCTGCTTTCACAGGAAAGAAGGACCAAAATGGGTAAATAGGTAAATAGGGCTATGGACCACAGCAGGGTGAAGTTGCTCAGAGGGGAGCTAATTAACAAAAGGTAGATGCCTTGTTGACCCTGAGGTAGCAGTCTCTGTCTTTCTTGTCCCCTAGGCCAGTTTAGGTAAACAGAGGTGGAGCCTCATGTCTGCTGTAAACAACATTCTGCCCAGCACCAGAATTTCATTTTGTATTGACCCAAACTCCTAACACTGAGTATCTTCACAACCCCTTTTCCCCCATGCCCATGAGTTAATGTTCATGGGGTCATTGTCTCTGTGCACATCCGTCAGCTTGTAAGCCTTCTGATCCTAATAAAAACAGAGAAAGGACCCTTACTTGGGGCTCTTGTCTCCTCCAGGACATTAGCCTCTCTCACATTTTAATCTTGTGTCCCACTTTCTTGCTGGACAAGAGAACTCCAGACCCAGAGTCTAAGACACTACTGCATAACTATAATGGATATGTTTTTGGTGTCCTATATGGCCAATATTTGCTGGTACTGTCTAACTTCTAGAAACAATTTTAATATACAGTCATATACTCCATTGTTTGCAAAGAAGAAAATTATTATCTGTTTGCTGACAAACCAAGATCAAATTTATTTTTGTTTGTTTGTTTTACAGTGTTCATTGCTTTCATTGTGCCATCTGGGAGGAGAAGTTCTAGTCTTACATCCATTATGGCTTTTGCTATGGGCCTGGCTAGCACCGAAAATCCTGGATAGATGTTGATTTAAAATATAAAGAAAATATTTCTAAAGTGAACTAAGGAGTAAGTTGAGCTTTATTTAACTTGAAGTTGATTTATCACCTGAAATCGAAGGGAAAAAAGCATTTTTTGGCCATTGTATAATTGAGAAATTTATAACGTGCAATACTTTACTATTTGAAGTGAAAGAATTATTTGGCATGGTATAGAAGTACGTTTTTCAAAGTCTATAAATCCCTTCATTTCACTCAAAATAATTTTGAAAGTGTAGAATATTAATGTCAATATGATAAACTCGATTTCATTATTATGTGCATTAATAAAACTTCTTCAAAGTAAGTTACCAAAAGCATAGAGAAGTAATTGTATATATTCTTGATGCTCCTTAATTTCTCGCTTGAATCAGAATTACCAGTCTGGATCTTAACCTCAAGTGAGAATTCACATCTGAGAGCCTTTTATTGAGCCCGAACAGTGTGAATAGGCAGCCTAGATAGATGTTTACTTTGGTCCTGCTGTTCTCCATATGCTTCTTTGCTAGGATCCAATTCCTGTTGTGAGGATTATCATGTGTTGCCAGGATATCATGAATGAGTAGATGATTCTAACCAACCCCAAATATTTCATATTTATAACCCATTCTGTATCTGTAAAACTGACCAAAAGAAATGATTTCACCGTAAAGTAGGATTAAAAAAGTAAAATGTGCACAAATTTATTTTTGGAATTTGTATTCAAAGCAGCTCACAGAAACTGCTTACAACTTAAATTCCCATAGTGTTCACCTACATCATAATTATTCCCCATACTATTAGAATCGCTTAGTCTCCTTTTCCACTCGGCATCATTCTAAATCTAAATTATCAGTTGTACAGATTAAGGTAATTGTAAAAATTAATTTTGTACATTTGCCACAAGTCATCGCTCTAATGAATACATTTATCTTTTTAAAATCTGGTGGGATAAACCATTTTCCAGCTCAGCTTAAGTACCTTCAACAAAATCTACCGAAGAAGCAACATACCATCATGTCTTTAGTATAAATGCACAAATCTGGGAAGGTTGGGGAGCAAAGTAAGCTTGGAGAGCACTAAAATAAACAAACTGAGCTGAGTAAGCATTGGAGCAGAACAGAATGATGCTGAAACAAGAGTGAACAAAGCTCAGCTAGGTTAGAAGCCCAGCTAAGCGAACAGAGAAGAGCGCTGTGCTCAAAAGAAGAGTAGGAACTCTAGGGAAAGCTTAGAGGCAGTTAACAAAATTCATTATGAGTTCCTCTACCTATAAATGGACATTAGCTATTTCAATCCCATCTGTGAACTGTCTGGACATACACAGAGGCATTGCCAGAAACACAATACTGATGGGTTAATTAGGGGAAAAAATCAGTAGGCATCTTTTATTAGACTATTGTTCTCTCAATTTGTTTTTCAAAAATAAGTTATGTAGAACTCCACTTCCATTTATAACAGATTAAGTGCCATTTGATCAGCCCTACTGCTGTAAACCACTTTTAAAATAGCCAAAATAAAAGAGGCAGTTCTTTTCAGGTATTGGATGGCAGGAAGTTCATTATTCATGATATAAGAAAAACTCATGAGGTAAACCACATGATTAGCCTTGCGCCAAACTGCATTGAGCTAGACTCCAAAATATCATGGTGATTCCCTACACAAAATAATCAGATAAACATCTAGAAATTTTAGGATGGGTCCTCAAAAAGTAGATGTGTAGGACAAAGGAGAACATCCGGATTTGTTGTGAAAGTTCCCCCATGAATCCTTAGATGTGTACGCACTGGGCAAAATTCAAGCCTTATCAGGGAAGGTATTCATTTACCAAACCTACCACAGGTTTGAGAAACAGGCAGATACAGGAGAGGCCAAGCAGTGCTAGGAGATTATAGATATTGGTTGATCCAAAGTACAGCAATATGTTTATCACAAAAGGCATCTGGCAGAGATGCCAGGATTACATGTAAGAATCACAGTTACCACATGTGAGAAGAATTCATCTTCTAGACCTGCCCTAACAAAGTTGAAAACCAAGGCTTGACAACATGTTCACACAATGCTGAGATTGAACTGTAAGTTATGCCAGGATAGAAGGGCTTTGAAAACACCTTAGATCTTTAATTATATATCTGCCCTAAAAAATGTTAATTTTGGAGTACAAAAGATCAAAATGATTAGACAGTAATTCAGCTATCTGCTACAACCAAAATCAATACAACACATGCCACAGGATGATAGCTAAGCCCAGAGTCTACAATAGTTAGTCCATCATATAAAGCATACAATTAGAACTTATTGAACATGTAAAGAAACCTGAAAATGTTATCCACCAAGATTCAAAATGTCAACAAAAAGCCTTAGACACAAATATTGAAACTAGTGGACAATGACTTAAAAGCAACCATTTATAAATATGTTCACAAACTGTAAAAAAATATAATCTTAGTGAAAAAATAGATAAGTGATCTTGTTACCAGTGAGAGAGTCTGCATTGTGTGAATGGAGGTCTCAGTCCTTGATTCTGAGAAGATTCAAGGTGGGGATCCACACTCAAATAAAGACAGCCAGGAGGAAAGTAGTAAGCACAAATCAGTTTGTTTAAAGTGAAAGTACACTCTCTCAAGGTGGGAGAGCAGGCAGGTTCTGGGAGGTGGAATGGGCTGTAGGTTGTTTTGGGATTTGGATAGTACTGGGTCTCTCTGGGCTGGAAGGAGAAGGGACATACAGTAGGGTGGTCTCTAATGGAGGCTGTTTGCAATCATTTGGGGGACTCCTCCCACACATTGGGAGGGGGAGTTTTTCACACTACAATGTTTATACCAGAACCTTCATTACATACAGTCTTCTTCTCTGGGGGTGGGGGACTATACCCACAAAGCAAATGTATTATAATGAGTCCAGGGATTACCCTGGGACAGAGGTGGAAGAAAAGAGCATACTCCATACCTGTGACTCTTGATCTGTCAGCCTTAGGTCTTGGAAACCACAAGGTCAAGATATTGTGCCCCCCACCCCGCCCCCAGCGCTTTTAATGGGTAGCTTATTTATCACCCTTCTTGCTTCTAGCCCCTGTCTCTATCATTCTCCTTCAAGGACTTGGGACCCTGCCTCAGGCCTTCTTTCCATGTCTACCTTCTACCTAACAATTTCAACATAGAAACAGAGACTATAAATAAAGGGCCAAATAGAAATTCTGTAATTGAAGGGTATCGTAACTAAAATGAGCATTTCACTGGATGAGTAACACAGACTTCGTGAACTTGAGCAGTTACCAATTTCAAAGATCAAATCCAAGGAACAAAGAGGAAAAATTAAAGAAAATTAGAGGCTCCAGGAACTTGGCATAAAATACTCAATGTCTAATATAGTTGTACGGGAATCCTAGAAAGAGAAAAGAATGAGAGTAGGGCAGAACAAAAAAAAGATTTAAAGATAGAATAATTGAATTTTTTCTAAAACTGGCGGGGGGTGGGGCGGGGATCAGTAATACACAGATTTAGAGTTTAGCTGTCCCTTAGCAAGGTAAATACAAAGAAAACCATACCTAGTCAAATCATAGGGGAACTCATAGAAGCCAAAGATAAAGAGAAAATACTAAAGTTGTCACAGTGACAAGATAAAGAGAAGAAACCAGATACCTGAAGAGTAAATGATTATTCATTCATCAGAGACAATAAGGGTAGAAATAATGGTTCAAGATTTTTAAAATACTGAAAGGAAAACAAAACAAAACACTTCCATCCCTGGAATAAATTTCTTACTCATTCCCCATATACCTAATTGATGAATCTAATGAAGTTTTCATACTACAGCCTCGATACTTTCTAATATGTAAATAGACTCATAATATTCCTGTTTCTAATTCGTCACTAGCTGCCATTTGTCCTGATGATAAAATCTAAATATATAATTTCTAAATGTTGTATACAAGGCACTTCAGACTAATTTTTCAACTCCACCTTCATACTTTTTATAAAATCAAGCTATATTGAACTTCTCTTTTTTCCAACAAAATGCCATGTTTCCTCTTTCATCCCTGACATTTGAACATAAAGTTTTCTCTTATCCTGATCTCTTCTGCATACAATTCCTCACATTATATTCAGTTAGTATATTTCTTAGGGTATCCTAGGTTATAATGTAGAAACAGGCAACCTTCGAATTACAGGAACTTAAAACACCAAAAGCGTAAAATTTTCTCATGCAAATTATGTTGCTGGTTGAGGAAACTTGCCAGAGAAACCAGCCTCCAGTTTTTTTACCATGTGTTTCCACGACTGCTGGGGCAGGGAAAGAAAGGCATAGAGAGCAGAATTCTAGCATTGTTACACTTGTATAGAAGAAACACATAACTCTTCTGCTCAAATTCATTGGCCAAACAGCAAGAAAGTATCATCTCCCACTCTGCTAGAAGGAGAGGACAATCAAATTGCCTATAGCAGTGAATAGTAATTATCCTTATTTTATAACTGAACTGATCCTACTTCCTTTTAATGTAAAATGTTATTTTCTCTTTGAAGCATTTCTCCCTTACAACTCACCCCTTTTCAGATTTGATACTCTTCCCATATTTTTTTCTAGTGCATAACATGGATTTCTTACATCAGCAATTTTGTTTTCCTAGTTTTTATTTAATTATGTATTTCCCCCTTGCTGTAAGGAAAGTTACAGAAGGTCATTTTGCAGAAGAATGGATACTATGATCACAAAATTATAGGTAATTTGTTGATTTTTTCTTAAATGCACAAATATAAGATTAATTGTACTCCTCAGTCATAAGGCAAAAATCAGTTTTAGGAAGAATTTAATCCTATGCTTCATAGCATTTTATCTAAAATGAAAAGTTAAAAACACCCTACATTTCACCAAATTATTATGCAACTCCTCATTCTTAGACATACTGAACAGAATATTATTCAACAGATTAAAGAAATGATAGGCTAAAATCTGCTCATTAATGTGGAGAATTTAAAGGAAAATTAAGAAGTAAATAAAAAATTTTGATCATGGTGATCTGATATGTCATTTGTAACTATTTTGTATCTGAGATTCTTGAAGACCTTACAGTATCCAAAAATTTTTAGTTGGTAGTTTGAGTTTCTGAGATCCCTATCAAACAAATTGTATCTAAAAGTGTACGATGAACTTTCCAAAACACATTGCAACAAAACATGTCACTCCACGAATGCTATTGTGACTTTAGTGTACTGTTCAAGTGCCATACCCCTGAACATGATGTTTGACGAGCATGTTTTAGATTTGCCCTACTTATACAAAAAAAGAAGCAAAAATGGAAATAACACTTGTTTGGGTATATTCTATATTCACACTCTCTATTCTTCATACAGTTTTTTTTTCAGGTTTAAACATCAAAAACTTATTTATTCTCACAGTTGAAGGAAATAATGTAGTGCTAATACTTATATAACTTAGGCATAGAAAATTCACTCAAGTTTTACCAAAACAAGCATGGAAATTTATATGAATCAAGAAGTATCCAAATGTTTTGGAGCAAATACTAGCTTCTAGAAATAATTATGAAACAAATAAGACAAAATTCCAAAGGTAATGCCACCGCACTGTCTTCTACAAGTATGTCTATGAATGTATATTTTTGTCTAAAATATTGATTCCTCCATTTTATTAAGGCAAAATATAGTGGAATGTTTTCTATCCAGTAAAATGATATATTTTAAACATTAATAATCATATTGAATATTATATAAAATGTTAATATAAAGATATGTTTGAAATGTGCTTTGAAATATGGAAAATATGTAATTATGTTGAATTATATATATATATATATTTTTTTGAGACAGAGCACCACCAGGTGACAAGGGCAGAGTGTGGGTGGTGGTGGGGGGGGGTGGGGGGGGAGAGAGAGACTGAGGATTTCAAGCAGGCTCCATGCTTATCATGGAGCCCCAAATGGGGCTTGATCCCATGACCAGAGATCCTGACTTGAGCCAAAATAAAGATTAGGGTGTTCAAACGACTGAGCTACCCAGGCTTCCCAATAATGATATCTAAATGTTTATTTATTTTGAGAGAGAAAGAGTGTGCATAAGCAGGGGAGGGCAGAGAGGGAGAGAGAGAACACAAAGCAGGTTCCACACTGTCAGTGCAGAGCCTGATGCAGGGAAGGCTCCCAGGAATGGTGAGATCATGCCCTGAACTGAAATCAAGAGTCAGACACTTAACCAAATGAGCCACCAGGCACCACCCCACAATAATGACATTTAAATAATAGCCAATGTTCATAAAAAAGAATATGTCACTTGGCTAAAGATGATGTTTCATTTAAAAATAAAATAAGACAAAATTAAACAATTGGAAAAAAAGGATATTCAATATTTAGTGTTTTATGAAGAAACAAAAACTTATTTTGGTCATAGAATTTGAAGATTTTTTTACATTGTTTTTCAAATTTAGCACCAAGAACTGTTATGAATTCTACAACAAAAATAATAAATGCCGTAAACACTTCTTCCAAGTGAGTTTTTTTTAATTATCAAAAATTTAACATTAAAGACTATGTATGAAATGAAAAGCAAACAAAATAATTAATTTGAAGAGAAAAACAGAAGTACAATAGCAGTCACATTAACAAAAGGGAAGTAAAAAATATTCATAATCGAGGTAAATTTTACCTCCTAAATAATACATTTCTTATTCCAGAATAAAATCACTTAATATATAGAACTATAAAGTACGTTTTTTTCTATGCTGTCTTCCATTTGTGTAGTCATAGAGCCATGTGGGGTATGTACAATGTGTGATACATTTCATCAGCCAATAGAAAACAGCTGAGTTCTATAGTACAATAGTTAACATATGCATTAGAAATCATTTTAGGGGTGCCTGGGTGGCTCAGTCAGTTAAGCATCTGACTTTGGCTCTGGTCATGATTTTACAGTTTGTGGGTTCGAGCCCCATGTCTGGCTCTGTGCTGAAAGCACGAAGCCTGGAGCCTACTTCGGATTCTGTGTCTCCCTCTCTCTCTGCCCCTGCCCCGCTTCCATCCTGTCTCTCTCTCTCTCCCTTTCTCAAAAATAAACATTAAAAAAAATCATAAATCATTTTATCTTCTTCAGTAGATATTGTGAGGAAGGAAATCTGTGAAAGTAAATACTTCCCTGGAAGAGATTCTTCCCTGGAAGAGAGTGTGAAGGAGACTATGAGTATCAATGCTCTTTCTTTTGGGGGCTCTTGGGAATGTGTCAGGCCAAAACATGCTAGTGCACAAAATATTTATGTAATTATTCTCAACTTCATAAATATATTTTTACGTATTTATTTTTAAGAGAAGGAATTAGTGCCAGGGGATGCCAAAAGAAAAGAAAATTACTGGTGTCAGATCTTATCTCAAATTGACTATCACACTCAGATAATCACCATGACCAAAATTCTTTCTCTTTGGAAGGCAGGTTAGAGACCACCTGTCCTTATTAAAACCTAGATGTTAATGCAAGAAGAGGGTAGGCATTGTTCCCACACTCCACTCCACAATGTTTCCAACACATACATTTATCTTCCTGAATAGTTTTAAATAAATACAACTTCCCCCAACTGTCATCTAAATAAGTACTGGACACTTGCAATGATACTCATTTCCTTGAATGCAGTGTGAGCTGTATGAGATCCAATGCTGGACAAGGAAAAAGCCACTAATTCCAAGGCAGCTACAGTAGAAATGCATCTTGGAAGACAATAAAGCCCATGCTTCAAGAAGAACCTATCAAGCTTCAAGAGTAAAGCAGTTCAAGGTCCTGATTTCTGTTAAGATCCCAGGATATAGAAACAGTGACAAATATCACAAGTGATAAATGAAGAATAACCTATCTCTTCTCTAGACTAATTTTTCCAAAATATACTTATTAGTTAAAATAACTAAATTAACTAAGTTAATTAAATGTTTTCATAGAGCTTTTGGGTATTCATGCCTCTTCTGAAATTCGGATATTCCAAACTGTTTTGCAAAAAGTAAATAAGGAAAGCTGGAAATATTTTATAAAAACAAGCAACTGTAAAAATGCATTTTAAAATGATTTCAGTGTTCCACTTATATATTCATGTTTTTGTTTTAATAAAATTGAATTAAAACAACTCCCTGACTTTGAAAACTCTAGATCTGTAAAGGAAGAAGCATAAGTAAACGTTGTAGTTCTTTGATAATTAGTCTTTTTTTTCAATTCTTACAAAAACACGACTGACTATAGAAAATAAGGACATTTCCTTCAAAAAAAAAAGAGAAAAAATATTCTAATTAGCTAGTAAAAGGTGTCTTTAATTTCATAGTTGCTTTGAAGGCATTGATAAGGCATTGCCAAATGCAAAAGTTGAACAGAGGCAGTGAAAGTCAGTTTCCAGTAAAATTTCACAGGTATTCATACATGTATATGTATATATGTAAATATGAATATACATATGCATTGATTGCATATGTATTTATATGTTTGTATATATATATATATATATATGTGTGTGTTTGTATATATACATATATATAAAATGTGAGACGTGATCACCATTTTTAAATTTAGAAGAAAGTTAATATAGAAGGTCTAAAGTTATGTAACAGAAATGTAAAATGACAGAATAATTCTTTCATGTCTGATTGTTAAATAAGGCAAAGGCAGCAAGTTCAGCCAATCCACTGAATATAAAAAATAACTTAAAGTTGAATACATATAGGTTTCACAAGGATGATGACTTTGACAAAAGTTTCAGCATGAAATGAAATGACATAAAAGAGAAAAAAGAAATTAAAATAAGAATAGGTCTTTTATGTTTTATACATAAAAATACACCTTAACTTCTCACATCAACACATATAAGTGCTATAGTTTATTGCAGCTGCTTGGACATCTGTAAAAATAAAGTAAATTACAGATATTTTTAATGAAATAAGCTGCCAGACGGTCATGTCTCTCAATAGTGCTTATCAAGGAAGATATTTTCTTTGCTCTTTAGGCATGAAAAAAAGAGGCATGTTTAATAGCTCCATAGGGATGATAGTTTGTTTTCAAATCTATTTCGCAAAATGTTGGCTTTGAGGATGACTCTTTTTTTATGTTCTGAGATTGGAATTTTGTAGTTCTTGTTTTTCACACTGTTTTTCTATAATCAAAAGATAAACATAATAAAGTGTTTAAAGGAATGAAGAATAATTCTGTTTGAAACCATTAAAAAGGCTCTAATAAAATATACAAAACCAAACAAGATGTCTTTGTTTGAAACATCATCTAGTATTAACAACAGCAAGAATAAATTAAGTCAAATATTCAACACTTTCTCTTGATCTTTTAGTAGGTTTTTATTTTTGAATAGATCCTTGCAATGGGTTTTGCATTATAAGCAATCTGGAGAGAGAAGATTTTGATGAATGTTAGAGCCTGCTGATAGTTAATGGTTGCCACTTTAACAAATGGATACACAAACACAAATACATATAGGTGAGAGTCCCTGATAATGTTTTAATAAAGGACCAATATGAAAATTTTTTCATGACTTAGTAGGTACATCAATTTGCCTGAAGTGTTGTTGTTCTAACTCCTTTTTCTTTCTAATGTTTATTAATTCTTAGAGACAGAGAGAGACAGAGAGAGAGAGAGAGAGGAGAGAGAGAGAGAGAGAGAGAGAGAGAGAGAGTGTATGTGAGTGGGGTAGGGTCAGAGAAAGGGAGACAAAGAATGCAAAGCAGGCTCCAGGCTCTGAACTGTCACTAAAAAGCCTGATGTGGGGCTCAAACTCACAAATCCTGAGATCAGGACCTGAGCCAAAGTCAGATGTTTAACCTACTAAGCCAGCCAGGCAACCCTCCAACTCCTTTTGAGCTCAAAAGATGGTTACAATTGCAGATCATGTGAGAAAAAATTGGGAGACATTTATATAAACTAGAGCATTCAAGACATAATTTATCAATCATCTTAAAAGTGACAAATTGATTGATTACTCTTTTCAAAACTAACTCTTGTGTTTTAAGATAGTAGGAAATGACCGGTTAATATAATGAGTTAAGTGTTTTATTAGTTGAAAGTTAATCAAACCAATAGTACTTTTACTGACATTAAAATGTACAACCTTGGAAAAAATAAAAAGTTTAAGTGTATGACCTTGAAACTATAATAGGCTACACATTGAAAATTCGTAGGAAAAAAGATAAAGGGATTTTAAAGTCATGACACTTTAATCTAAACTGTGCCACAATTTTACTATTTCTTCATCCTGGCATCTAAAATCCATTCACAACTTCCAAGAAGTAGATCTCAGGGATAGGATCTAAAAACCTAGAACTAGCTCCACCATCTCTTGCTATTTATAATTCTCAAACTCTCAGGAACACACGAAGACCCTTAGAATGGTAGCAATTCCCCGGGTTTTACATAAAAAGAACTTGGAAATAATGTCGATTTTATAGCTCTTGCCTTGCACCACCCTGCATGGTACACACCCGCTCTAATTAAAGGTTTCATCATTGGGTTGTCACAGCAATTTATTTATTTTAACGTATATGCTTTCTTATCACTCTAACAGTGATTCACTCACCTTGGGCCTTTCTGTACATCAAAACACAAAATCTATAAATTCATTAGAGTCAGGTAATATTTTATTCTGCCCCACCAAATACATAATATTCATCACCAGTTTTGAAGCACATCCAATTTTGTGAACCTTTTTACTAGGTTCCACAAATTGATAAAAATACAAAATAATAACTCTGCATTATAAAAATTAAGACACACACACACACAAGCACCTCAGAGATGAAGACAGCTGGAGGAAGTAGTCTCCCTCTCTCTACAGAAAAAAAAAATTAGGAAAGTACAAATTAAGGACTATTCATGAACTTGCCAGAAACCTCAGGTCATAGGACAGAGTTATATAGAATCTAGAGACACAGAACTTGAACATTTACTTAAATGAAGCAAATGTCAGTGGGCATAATAAAATCTGATAGACCATGAGACGAGTAACACTGACAACCTGTTGGGTTAGCATGAAAGTATGAAGTTCCTGAATTCAGATTGTAGGAGAGTTCCCACCCGTTTATACCCTTTCTCTCTAGGAATTTCACTAGGTTTTTGCAAGAAGGATTAAGGGAGAATATGAAAAAGTACCCCACTTAATTCAGGCTAATGGTCGGGAATGGTAGCCATTGTGAACTCCAGCCAGATTCCTTTCCAGTACCTCCCTCACAGAACAAGAGTCATTTGTAGGAAAAAGGATACCTAGGCCTGTGGCTCAGAGCAGTGCTGGAATGTCATCACAGCTGGGAGAGACGAAGGAAGGCCATTACTGATCCATCTAACTTATCTCACCTAAGTAACAAAATAGTTAATCCTCAAAAGCAAGGGCTTCAACTTTATAACACAAGGATCCTGAGGTTTACCTACTGGACATGGGGAACAGGAACTGGGTGGAGAAAAGGTCCATGCTTAGAGGAGAGGCAGTACTACTTGCAAAGGCCAAAACGGATATGCAAATCCATTGTGTTTTCCAAATACAAACTTAATCATTACATCAGGGAAGCCTCCATTCCCATCACCATGTAAACAAGTCTTGAGTTAAATAGGACATTGGGAGAACTTGAATAGCTCTCAGAAAAAGTCACTCTGAGAAACAGCTCAAGGAGGAGAAGAAGCAAGGAGAAAAAATGATATACTCTTGGAGGAATTTGAAGTTACTTATGCCTATAGAAATAGTAAACTCTAACTCCGATAACAATAGGAACAAAGAACTTCAAACAGAAACCAATTATTGCTTAGAATAACAAAAGTTCCTACATTATAGGTCCAGCAGGAACAAAACAAGTATTCTTCCCCATGCATAATAAATATTTACCCCAGAATCTGCTATCCTATAAATATGTCTGGCTTTCAACAAGAAAATATGAGGCATACCAAAAATGCAAGAATAGGCATTGTCTGAAGAGAAACATCAGTCATTAAGATCAGATTCGGATGTTACAATTATTAGAAAAGAAATTTACAGTAACTAGAATTAATATTTTAAAAGCTACAATGGAAAAGATGGACAAGGTGCAAGACTAGGTAGGTGATTTCCTCAGAGAAAAAGAAACACTAAGAAAGATAAAAAAGAAAATATTAAAAATCAAGACCAAAATAAATAGAAATGAAGAATGCTTTTGATGGGGTTATAAGTGGACTTGTCATAACCAAGGAAATCGTCTGTGAACTTGAATGAAATGAAACAAACACAAAGGGTAAAAAAAAAAAAAAGATAAATAACAAAACCAATATGTGTAGAACGATTCATCCAAGAGCTAAGGGGCAATAGCAAATGTAAAAAAAAAAATTAAAATTAAAAGTTAAAAAAATGAATGACAGAAAGAGAAAAAAAAGAATAAGCAGAAACACAAATATTTGAAGAAATAATGCTTAGAAATTTTCCAAAATAGTGACAAATCCCAGAGCACAGATCAAGAAGCTCAAGAACAGCAAGCAAGTTAAATATCAAAACCCAGACATACACTCATGCACACACCTAAATGTGACAATAGCATCCAAGCTTCTCAAATCCAGAGGGAGAGAGAAAATCCTGACTAATCAGATGGTTTAAAAAAAAAATCTTAGAGGAATGAGAATAACAATTACAGCAGACTTATCAGAAATAATAGAAACAAAAGGAAGACATATTTGAATTCTGGGGAAAAACAAAGAAATAGCTATCAACTGGTAATTCTGTATCTACTAAAATACTCAGCAAAATGAAAGAGAGATAAGGCCTTTTTCAGGGAAATGAGTGCTGATGGAATTTATTGTTAGACCTACCCTACATGAGTTGCTAAAGGAAGTTCTTCAAACAGAAGGATATGCTATAGAACAAAATATTAGATCTACACAAAGAAATAAAGAACAAAAGGGAAATCAATGTAAAAATACACTTAATTTTCTTACTTCAAAGTACCAGATTCTTTAAAGCAGTATTAGTAACAATGTATTGGATGATTATAGCATATGTAAGTGTAACATATAGGACAAATGCTGAGAAGAGGAACTGGAATTGGAATACACGTTTCACTACAAGTAAAGCAATATCATTTGAAGGTGGAAGCAGCATATTTAAAATTTTATATTGTAAACCCTAAGGAAACCACTTAAAGCAGATAAAAATGTGTATACAAAAGTCAATAGAGGAAATAAAATAGAACCATAAAAGATGCTCAAACAAAACCATGGAAGGCAAAATAGAAGTCAAAGAAACAACAAATTCAACAAACAGCTATCAAGATGGTTGATTTTAATTTCTCTGTATTAATAATCACTGCAAATGTAAATTGTCTAAATATATGAGTTAAAGTCAGATTTTCAGACTATATATAAAAGAAACAACTATATGCTTTCTATAATAAACTCACAGAAATATAAAGAGAGATTAAAAAAAGTGATGAAGTACATCATGAAAAACTAAGAAAAAAATTCAAGGTTGAAGCAGCAATATTAATTTCAGAATGTGTTAACCTCATTACAAAGAAGATTATCAAGGGTAAAAAGAAACTATGCATAATTGATAAAGGAGTCAATTCCTCAAGAGACAAAATAACCCTAAACGATATGCATATAACAATAGAGTTTTAAAAAATATGAAGCAAAAAATTAATTGATCTAGGATAGTAAATAAACAAATTCCAAATTAGAGACTTAAATACTGCTTTCTCAGTTAACTGATAAAAAAAAATAAATGGTAGAAACTCAGTATGCTAATACATGACCTAAAGAGCACTATTAAATTTGACCTAAATGACATTTATATAGTGCTTCATCAAACATCAGCAGGATATATCTATGTTTAAGTGTACATGAAGCATTCACTGATAGTTTTTTAAACCAAAAATGACCAAGAAAATGTAAAATACAGAAGGTACTTTCTTGGACATAAAGTAATATAGTGTTCAGAAACAAAATAAGACAAAATTAAAGCATATCATAATATGCTAAAGAATCTGAGGAATTTATGTGTGTGTGTGTGTGTGTGTGTGTGTGTGTGTGTGTGTGTACATACAGTTGACCCTTGAATAACAGGATTTTGAACTGTGTGGGTCCCCTTATATGTGAATTTTTTCAATAAATATAGTACAGTATTGTAAACATATTTTCTCTTGAAGATTTTTTCTTCTCTCTCTCTCTTATTTTTTTTTTTAAGAGAGAGAGCTCACCTGTGATCAGGTGAGGGACAGAGGGAGAAGGAGGGAGAGAGAGAATCCTAAGCAGGCTCCACATTTAGCATGAAGTTTGACATGGGGCCCAATCCCACAACCCTGGAACCATGACATGAGCCAAAATCAAGAGTTGGTTGCTCAATCGACTGCACCACCCAAGCATCCCATCTCCTGAAGATCTTCTTAGTAACATTGTCTTTTCTCTAGCTTATTTTATGGTAAGAATACAGTATGTGATACATACAACAAACAAAATATGTGTCAATTGACCACTATCAATAAGGCTTCCCTGGTCAACAGTAGACTATTAGGAGTTAAGTTTTGGGAGAGTCAAAAGTTATATGCAGATTTTTAACTATAAGAGCAGGTTGGTGCCCTTATAACCCCCACATTATTCCAGGATAAAACTCTATGTATACATATTTTTAAAAAATATCAATCATGCTATTGATTCATGCAACAACATGGATGAAAGTTAGATGCATTTTGCTAAATGAAAGAAACTAGACCCAAAGACTGAACATTGTAGGATTCCATGCATTTTATGTTCTAAAAAGACAAAACCACAGGGACAAAAAGACATCTGTGGTTGCTAAAGGTTGGAGAGTAGTTACTATAAAGGTCATTTACAAGAGAAATGTTAGGGTGAGTGACTATTCTGGATACTATTGTGCTGGTGGAATCGTGGTTTTATGTATTTGTTAAAACCCAGGGAAATGAACATCACATGTGAACTTTAATCTTTGCAACACTTCCTCCCCAAATGAAGATGTTGAGTAACCCTAAGGAATTCAGACTATGTCATAACTTTAGTTATCAGTTTCATTCTTTCATTTTTTTCTACATCTCAAGTTCTTAAAAAGGAATTTTAACATAGATTGTAAAGCTCTCAACCAACATTTGAGATTGGGTGCAAACTTTCAGGCAAATAGAAGATTACACTCTTCTACACATGAAAATAGACACGAACATGTGACTAGCTTAGGGCAGTAAAATGTGAGATGAAGAGAAGTGTGTCACTTCCAGGTAAAAGCTTTTAAGAATTACTTTAGGATTTTCCATGATCTCTCTTCCTGCTATTATATTAGAACTGAAGGCTAATAGGAATGTCATAAAATTAAACCTGCCTGAAATGTGGCAATGTATTGTTCACTGATGCCCTGAAGAAACATTTGTAAATAGAGTAGACCAGATATTGTATGAAATAAATTTATGCTTTGTAAAGCCACTCATAATTTTAGGTTGTATATTATGGCAGCATATTCCAACATATCTTTGCTTATATAGAAAATTTCCTTCAATTATTTAAATTCCCAAGATTCTCATTCTTATTAATAATTTGGTTCTATTCTCTCAGCTCTTTACTGAAAATATTTTCTTGCATATTGTTATTGTAATTAATATATCCCTAATGTCTTTCACTTGTGGTCTTCTAAATAGCATTTTATATCGATAAACAACTTTATAAGAAAAGTTTTAGGTATAATACCGTTACTGCAGAAGTTTATAATATATACTAGGAGAAAAGTCACTCATATGCAAATCACTCAGAAACATAATCACATCCTGAACATCTTGAAATATTCCCTTAAATATATTTTTATGTGTATAAATATATTTGGAGCACCTGGGTGGCTCAGTCAGTTTAACATCTGACTCTTGATTTAGGATCAGGTCATGAACTAGTGGAAATGAGCCCTGTGTGGGGCTCCATGCTGAGTGTGGAGCCTGCTTAAGATTTTCTCTCTCCAGACACCTGGATGGCTCAGTTGGTTAAGCATCCAACTTTGGCTCAGGTCATGATTTTGCCGTTCCTGAGTTCAAGCCCAGCATCAGGCTCTGTGCTGACACCTCAGAGCTTGGAGCTTGCTTCGGATTCTGTGTCTCCCTCTCTCTCTGACCCTCCCCTGCTTGTATTCTCTTCTCTCTCTCTCCTCTCTCTCTCTAAGATGAACGTTAAAAAACTAAAATAAATGCTTTGCTGGATTTTCTAGAAAATGGATGATACCTGCTAATGTAAACATAATCTTATTTTCCACTACCATTGTATTTGTTTCCATTTGCTATGTTATGACTACAAAGTTCAGTGTTTTAGCTAACAGACCCAGAAATTTTTTAGTATTTTTAATGTTTATTTATTTTTGAGAGAGAGATAGAGCACAAGCAGGGGAGGAGCAGAGAGAGGGAGACACAGAATCTGAAGCAGACTCCAGGCTCTGAGCTGCCAGCACAGAGCCTGATGTGGGGCTCAAACTCACCAACTGCAAGATCATGACCTGAGCCAAAATCAGATGCTTAACCAACTGAGCCACCCAGGCACCCTCCAGAAAACAAATTCTTGATGACCCAGGTCAGATGATAACTTTCCTTTTAAAACTCCTGTAATATTAGTTTCAGAAATAATTTTTACTTCTATGTTAACAAAAAATAAAATATCCCACCCCATAAAAGCTGCTTTATGGGCTTTTCTGTATTCTTTTATATATAGTATGTTACTGACAAAAGATCAGACCCTCTATCTCTTCCAACTTTGCAATCAGTGTCTTTCATTTTAAAGCTCTTCAATAAACATTTGGTTAAATTGATAAACATCTTACAAACTCTTAACCAGAATGAAATGATAAGGAGAATAACGTTTAAGACATCATAAAATGTTTGGGGAGTGATATATTACTGGAATGGTATTAATATCTTAGTTTTTATTAAAAAATTAGCTTTTCATTTTAAGTACAAACAAGTAAAATATCATGCAATAAGATTTTTTAGCTGCAATCATTACATTTAGCAGCAATCATCACAAATATTTCATTGTAACTCCTTGTCTTTCCAAAGTTGTACTTCAAATAGTTATAGTGACATGAAATATAAGGAGATTTTTATCCTTTTTTATCCACAATATTACTCCATTTTGTCTTAACTCATGCCCAAAGTATACTGGCTTTCAGAGTTGTGTTTTTTTCCCTCCTTAAATAGTCCCTCAACTTTATATATTTGAAATGTCAGTAAATGTAAATTATGACAAATATTTTCAATCTAAATATTTATATTTTATAAATATTTTTCAATTGCCTCCCATTATTTACTAAGAATTGCTAACTAAATAGGGTTTCAGATATTCCTTTAGGCAATCAATGTTTTTTCAGAGAAATACTGGAGGTAAGAGGCAGTTAGAACAGCAAAACTAATTTATTCATTTAGTTTATTTAAAATGTACACATTGCCCAAAGCCAGTAACACAATGTACAGGACATAAATTACAACACTTAAACTGAATGTAGCACCTGAATGGAAGATATAAATACTAATGGGAATGGTGTATATGGAAACAGAAGGCAGAAAAACAACAGTAAAAGGCCACTCTGATATAATGCTCACTTTAATGGGAAATCGGTTACATTCCAGAGATAGTCTTTGTGTAGAAGATTAACACTGAGATGTAGACATGAATTTTCCGGAAACAAAATACACATCTTAACATTCAGATTAAGGAATATGGTGAAATATGAAATACTCAAGTATCAAATTAGATGTGAATTAAAAGTAATAATTCTCTTGAGTATGTTTGGAATATGAAGAAGAGATTACATATAATTTAACAGATTACCTAAATAAACAACTCCAATAAAAATTAGCTTTTTTTAGGAAGGGAATGCCATAGAGAAATTGTTAATTTTTCCCATGAAATCTTTTCATAATATTTTTCAGTAGCATTTATTCTACTTTCAATTTCTGTGTAAGTCTTGCTGAAACAGTACTTTCAAATTTCCTATAAAAAGTAACAAAATAAACTTCCTTAATAAAAGCCAAGCCAGCAATGTTTTCATTTTTTTGTTTGTTTGTTTTTATTTGTTTGTTTGTTTGTGGGTTCACAAACTTTGTAGTAAGTTGACTGGTCGGCTGTCCCAAAATATGTCTAAGTCCTAATACCTACAGCCTGTGAATGTTAAATGGAAAAAGACTTGTACACGCAATTAACTAAGAATGTTGAGATGATGAGATAATCTCAAACTATCTGGGTGGGTGGACCCTGAATCCAAAGATATGTGTCCTCACAAGAGAAAAGCAGAAAGCAGAGGGAAATTAGACAAATGGAAAAGATGCATGCACACAGGTCAAGATGATCTGAAGCAAATGACATTGACGAGAGTCATTCAATACCAGCTAAGAAACACCATGAACGGCCAGCAGCTACCAGAAGCCAAGAAAACATGAAAACATGACATAGATTCTCCTCCAAAGCCTCTGGTATGGCCCCATTAACATGTAAATTTTGGACTTCTTAACTCCAGAACTGTGAAGGATTAAATCTATTGTTTTCAACATGGAATATGTGTCTTTTTCATTTGTTTTACAGCAGCTGCCAATTCTTGTTACTTAAGTTCTCCATGACAATGGAAAATTGTAAAACTTCCAACTTATCCTTGATTGCATTTCCAAATCAGTGGAATACTAAAATATTTTAATAGATCTAATTCATTCCTTGTGTAATCCCATCATTCATTCTTATTCCCAGTGCTTATTAGAACACAGTAATGAAATTAAATACTACTTAATAGTTACTGGAAAACACCTCATAGTAAAATATGAAAGAGACTACTTGAATGTAAAGTGATGAAAATAAATTTCAGGAAATTAATAATGAAGATAAAATTATATGGCTATGTAAACATAAAAATAAATTGTGAGGCCAAAGGCATTAGTCAGGATAAAGAAGACAACATTATAATGACAAGAAGTAAACTGAACCTGAACGTATTTAGCACAGTAGCCAAAAGCATGTGGAAAAGTAGTTATCTGAATTGTAAGAATAATTGACAATCAGACTGAAAGATCTTGAGACATTTCACTAAAAAAAAAGAAAGGAAAATTGATGTGTAAGGTCACTCACAAGCAGAAAAAATAATGTGGATATGGAAAAATTAATACGAATATAGAAGCATCATTAAAAAGGTGGACACAATGGATGTTTGTGCATTAGTAATCTAAAAGAGGATTTAAGTTCTCTGCAATGCAATTATACTGAAATCAAGGCGTGAATACACATTTTTTTAATTTTAAAATGCCAAAAAATATTTCTAAAATAAGTCATGATATGATATACATGAGCAACTAGAATTTGCAATGACAAATAAGTCATATTGTGTGCAAATGCTCATACCATATCACTCCAAAAATCTCATTTCCAGCTCTATATCAGAGATACTTTCTTGCATATGTCCTCTGGGAAATTTATATAAAATATTATTTATTGTACCAACTATTTGCATTTTGAAAAAAATAATGTGAAAACCAATGCTTCATCCACAGGAAAGCTAATAAACTGTATACAATATCAAACTAAAATTAGTGACCTAATTCCACATAAATCATCTTTGATAAAACAAATTGAAGAAGAAACTAATTGCAAAATGATACACAAATTGATAATGGTTACATATTATTTAAAAACATATAAAATGATATTATTTATTACAATTAAGTTCATAGGACTAACACAAATCAAAATAGGAACAGCACCTATCTGGGCCATAAGGTAAGCTGTAAAAGCTGCAGCTGATAATAGAACTTTAATTTTACAGTTTTGCTCATGTATATGGCAAGTGCATAATATTTTAAAATCAACAGTGATTATGTGGAGGCCTTTTTAAAAAAAATTGTATGTTAAATATTTATTCATTTAAAAGAAAAAAAACAAAAGAATAGACTATTATGATATACATGTCCTGAGCCTTTGAATTCTTGAAGATGTTTATCTTTCTTTCACAATAAACAATGACAACTTGGCTTAATATAGAATAAATGTCACAATACTGTTTCTCTTCACAACTATATATTGCTCAATTATATTAATAGCCATTATAGAGAAGTATGAGCTATCTTTTATTTTGAATTCCCAATATAGTTAACATACAGTGTTACATTAGTTTCAAGCATAAATATCGTGATTCAACAATTCCATACATCACCCAGTGCTCATCACAGCAAGTGCACTCCTGAATCCCCATCATCTATTTCACCCATCTCTCCATCTCCTTTCTGGTTAACCAGTTTGTTCTCTACAGCTAAGATCTTGTTTCTTAGTTTCTCTCACTCTTTTTCTTCCTTTGCTTATTTTGTTGTGTTTTTTGTTTGTTTGTTTCTTAAATTCCACATGAATGAAATCACATACTATTTGTCTTTGACTTATTTTACTTAGCACTATACTCTCTACCTCAATCCATGTCATTGCAGATGGCAAGATTTCATTCTTCTTATGGCTGAATAATATTCCTTTGTGTATATATATCACATCTTTTTATCCATTCATCTCTTGGTGGACACTTGGGTTGCATCCATAATTTGGCTATCATAAACAACGCTACAATCAACATAGGGGTGTATGTACCCTTTTGAATTAGTGCTTTTGTATTTTGAGGATAAATGTCCAGTAGTGTGATTGCTGGATTGTAGGGCAGTTGTAATTTTAACTTTTTGAGGAACCTCCATACTGTTTTCCACAGTGGCTGGCCCAATTCAAGTTTCTACCAACAGTGCAGGAGGGTTCCTTTTCCTCCACATCCTCGTCAACACTTGCTTCTTGTGTTTTTGATTTTAACCATTCTGACAGGTGTGAGATGATATCTCCTTGTGGTTTTGATTTGTGTTTCCCTGGTGATGAGTGATGTTGGACATCTTTTCATGCTTCTGTTGACCATCTGGAGGTCTTCTTTGAAGAAATGTCTGTTTGTGTTTTCTTCCCATTTTTAATTGATGATTTATTTGGGGGGGTTTTGAGTTTGAGAAGTTCTTTATATGTTTTGAATACTAGCCCTTTATCAGTTATGTCATTTGCAAATATCTTCTCACAAAGAAATAGAAAGATATTCCATGCTCCTGGATTGTAAAAAGCATCTATACGACCCAAAGCAATCTACACATTTAATGCAATCCCAATCAAAATACCAACAGAATTTTTAAAAGAACTGGAACAAACAAGCCTAAAATTTGTATGGAACCACAATAGACCCCAAATGGCCAGAACAGTTTTGGAAAAGAAAAGTAAAGCTGGAACTATCACAATTCCAGACTTCAAGTTTTATTACTGATCTGTAGTAATCAAAACTGTCTGTTTTGTGCATAGATTGACACCATTTTCATTGCTCTAAGTGATGCAAAAATTTATTCTTTAAAATTAAAATTTAACAATTTTATCTTGCTATACATGGAAAGGAATATTTCCATGTGTTTTACCTGATACTAGTTCGGTCCTTTTTATAAGAGGACTCTTCTCCTGTTAATTCTTTAAGCCTTTTTTGTCTCTTAAAAAATATTGTTATCCTAAATATTACTGATCATAGAGTAGTTAATTCTAGAACTTCTGTGCCTTGTATTTTTTCTATTTGATATAAAGATATTTTTTGCATCATTAAGTTCTTTATTTTCTGTGTTATGAAAGGCTTTTATGGTGGTTTTATAACAATTTTTTTCCTGTTTATAGATCTTTGAGAAGATGACTAAATAATCCATATCTTTGTAAGTGGGAAGCACATGATATTCAGATTGGCCTTTTTTTTTTTTTTTTTTTTTAACTGGGCCCTTGTTTGCTATTGTGGTTTTCATTTAAGTCAGAAGTCTCATTGTTATTTATAACTTCTATCCATGTGATATTGTACAGTCCTAAATTTTATAAGGTCTATTGACTTACAAAGAATATCCTGGTCCCTCCCTCTAATATATAACAATTATCTGCTAATATACTTATGAGGGTAAGAGTTTATAAGGATCTTCTGAGAACACGTAAAGCAGTATTTTGTAAGGAAGTCTGAATAAAAATACTTAGCCAGCAAGTCCTAGCCCTGATTCTTTTAGGTCTACCATTTTCTTCCCAGGACTTAATTTCTCCAGAAATGAAACCTTTTCCTTAATTCATTTTTGCTATAATATTCATTGAGTCAACTGAAATATAGGTTTAAGAATTGGTTTAAGTAAAAAGATACTAATGGGCCAAATTTAAGAGTGTAATAGTTCTAACGAACTTGGAAAGCAGAAGTGTGGTTTCTTTCTTGAGCTTTATCCTTTCTGTAAGGTAGTCTTCACGAGAAGAGGTACATGAATCAATATTAGATATAGATTCTTCCCTAAAGGCCCCACAAATATTTCTGTGGTTATTTCTGAAAACTCATTAAACTGACAAGCAGATAGACAAAGTTAATTACTTTTAGATCTGTTGGAATTTTGCATCTCTAATATGGTTTTCATGAATCCTTCAAAGGAAAGATTTTGTGAAATAAACTATATATCACTAGCTTTTAGTCAATTTAAATTAAAATTGTTATAAAGGACATTAAATTTTACTTTCATGTATCAACTTTCTAATTTAATATTTTTTTAACATTCATTTATTTTTGAGAGAGAGGGGCAGAAAGAGAGAGGGAGACACAGAATCCGAAGCAGGCCCCAGACTCCAAGCTGTCAGCACAGAGTCCAACAAGGGGCTGAAATTCACACACCATGAGATCATGACCTGAGTCGAAGTTGGACGCTTAACTGACTGAGCCACCCAGATGCCCCCAACATTCTCATTTTAAATGGCTTAAAAGCAGTTTCTTCTCTAAAATCTTGATTTCATTTTAGTGTTTTGTGCAGTACTTTCAACTGGTGAATCCTCAATCATTTCTGTTACCAAAATAAATATATATTGTATTTTATCCTAATCAAAGTTAAACTTCTAGGTAATAAAATATAAAAACCCAATGACATGAAATTTTCATCTCTGAAGAGTTCTTAGCCAGTATAATTGATCTCTGATAATTATCATGTAAAACAGAATCCAAGAGGCGTATCAATTGCCTCTAAAAACATGGAAAATATTAAAAAAGGATATAAAATAAATTGTATCATTAAAAATGGCAAAACAATGTTTTAATTATTGCTATTTTAAAACATATACAATCACAGTATCATGTTATTTCTTTTGAATACCAGTTTATTACTTTATTTCTACATGTTGCCAACCACTTCATGAAGCTGCAAAGATTAGTGAAGTAACTGATTTCCCTTTCATGGTAGGTTTACCATTATTGCAGTAGTCTAGAAAAATTTACCCAAAAAATGGCTAAAATTATTATTAGGTCACTGTAGTAATAGGCCAAGACCATATAAATATAAACTTGTAATGCATGTACTGAAAAAAATTAAATGAAAGTAACTGAGGTGAACTTTCAGGAAGATGGTAATAAACCAAGCAGTTTTACTGTGCGATGCTTAAAGAAACTGTTAATAGGAAGTTGATAGAATTATTAAGACAAAACATGGAAAAGTAGAAGGTATCAGTGTTTCACCTGCCAATGACCAGGAAGATAATTCCATAAAGAAAAAATTTAATACCTTCACCATTGCTCTGTAAATTGGAGATGGTTACATGAACCCATCATAATCATAGTACTAGATTTAATATTATCCAACTGATTCCCCATGATGTGATTCAATATTCAGCAACAAACCTCCTTAAATATAAAATTACATCACTTTCAGTTATTTTATAGGGGGAAATTTGTGGAAGAGTAAAAACTACTTTTTGCTCTAAAGATGTCTCTCTATGGGGGCGCCTGAGTGGCTCAGCTGGTTAAGCTTCTGACTTCAACTCTAGTCATGATCTCACAGTTGGAGAGTTTGAGCCAGGTGTTGGGCTCTGTGCTGACAGCTCAGAGCTTGAAGCCTTCTTCAGATTCTGTGTCTCCCTCTCTAGGCCCCTCCCATCCTCACCCCACCTCTCAAAAATAAACATTAAAAAAAAAAAAGATGTCTCTCTATGGACATTAATACATACCCATTCAGCATAGATATAACTTTATTAGGCATGGGTAAATTTTATCAGAATTTAGCTGATTATATCAAATTTTACTCAGAATGCTGAATTTTTTAGATTTGAAAAGCTAGAGACCAACAACTGAATAAGCATCCACACAAAGATAATGCTTTACAATGAGATGCTGCCTCCATGTATAAATGGTGCCTGTAGATAATGCTGGTAATTCATATTATCACTTAGTGTAACAATGGAAGACTTCGTGTTTTATTACGGCATTGGGGAGAACTTTCTCATGTGAGTAACTCAGAAAATATGGGATTTTTCAGTCTGGAAATTTAAAATGTTTTTCTCTGTTAGATATTATTTCATTATCTTAAGCATATCTTTCTGGTTTTCTAATTTCCATGCCAATAATATCTGTTTTTAGCTACATCAAGACAGTGTCAAGATTTGCCAATTAAGAATATAAATGTGAAAATTTTGGAAAGTGCTATGTAAAGGAAACCAATGCTTGAGGTGCTAATTAATGGATTTCCTCAATCTGGATAAAACTTTATCTTCCAAAAAGGGTCTTTAATAATCTCCTATTCAACTGCTTTATTGAAGACTCTTAAATTAATAGAATAGACAAATTTATTCAGGTCATGTTTCTTTTTCTGTAGAAAATGAAAACCAGTTGTCAAATTACTAATAAGGACTGAATGACTTTCACTGATGACAGGGCCAAAAAGGAAAAGAGGATAGTTGACTATCCGATAATCTTGTCCCAATGACTAAGAAAGACTTGAAAGCACTTAGATGAGTGATTGTTGATGATTACAAAGCAATTCTGGTATACATAGAGAAATAAATAAGTACTCAAAAAAATCAGTATTCAGGAACAGCTGGTTTGCATTTATAATTAGCTGTGAGCAATCATCAAAATGTAAAAGTGGTAAACAATCTAGCTTTATAAGACCTAAAGTAATTCTACAGATACTCATAGTACACTGTTTTCTCTCTCGCTGTTGTAATTTCTCTCTGCTGTAATTTCCAAAAAATTGACAACATAATGGGACAAAGAGGATTTTGAAAATTCTTAGCTAGTTTTTAAGTGTACTTGGTCATTTGCAAGGGAGTTTATGTTAAAACAAATCATTTTACTCTAACAAAGGGACAAGTAAATAGAACTAGGTAACGCGATACATTTGTAGTTGAAGGTAAATAAAAAAATCCAAGGTAAAAGCTCTATTTTCATGGGAGAACAAGATTCATAGGCCATACACAAAATTGAAGGGAGGGATCCGATAATTTTTAGCTTTTATTTGACCATGAGAATCAGAACTTAAATTTTACTGTTATTGACTTATTGAAATTGTAAATAATTAACATGCTTTGTTCCTTGAAAAGGTTAAAAGGCAAACCCTTGTATATTATTTAACATTTTTATATTACTAAAACTATAATAGCTATTTGTATAGGTCTCTGTATGCCTAGTTTAGACAACAATTTCTCAATCAGACACATTTGTATTTAGGCAAATGATTCTAATGTCACTGAAATTACAAACAAAACCAACAGGGATGCTTTTCTCATATTTTCCCTCTCCATATATATGTATTAATTCAGTTAAGATTTTTCAAATGCAAAAGTCCTAACTTAATCAAATTTGACTTTACTATTAAAATCATATTTTAATCAATGATGCTGATCAAGACTGAACTTATACATTTTGGTCAAGGACGGTAGAATATATCTGAAGAATATTTTTATTGGGTATTCGTGAAAGTAATGCGTATCAAGCAGAAAACCTAATGAAATGTCGTAATTTTGCTTAACACACCTACAACCCATACCCCAGAAGTGAGAATTTCCCTTTTAGCTCAGATTTATAAGCATATAATCGTTAAGAATATTTAAGAAAAAATATGAATTTAATACAGAACTCTACATTTTCAAGTCTGTCATCATATTCAGTAATCAGCCCACTCGTTTTTCAATTAGTTGAGGTTACACAGTTTCATTTAATATTTGAATTATTCAGTTTAATTAAAGTAACAAATTCAGATTTAAATGTGCTCAAAGGGGTTGAAAAATTAATTGCAATTTAGAATGTAGCATTTAAAAAAAATATGTCCTCTAGCAGCCTGGAACTTAAAAATATTTCAGTTAAAATTTGAGAAGTTACTCATTTGAAGCTCAAGAAGTATGCCAACTTTACAAATATTAAATAAACAATATTATTAATATATTAGTTGAAAATTTTATAATTTGTTTGCAAAGTAAGGGCACAGAGACAATATGACACAACAAAGATGAATGTGATTTAAAAAGGATTATTCCTTTTTAAAGGAATAATCAAGTACTGCTTTTAACTAGAAATTTATTTACAGATAGGGGTGCCTGGACTTCTCAGTCAGTTAAGCCTCCAACTTTGGCTCAGGTAGTGATCTTATGGTTCATGAGTTCGAGTCCGAGTCAAGTTCTGTGCTGATAGCTCGGAGCCTGGAGCCTGCTTGAGATTCTGTGTCTCCCTCTCTTTGCCCTTCCCATGCTCTCTTGCTTTCTCTCTCTCTTTCAAAAATATACAAACATTAAAAATTTTTTTTTAATTATAATAAAAGTATTTACAGCAGGTATGAAAGTATTTAGTAGTTAAAATCACAACAAAAAAAGAAACGTACTTTATAATACTCATAGAATACTTAATAGGAGTCATTGTGCTAGAATATTTTTTATTACATTCTTTAACGTTCATTTATTTGTTCGAGACAGGGAGAAACAGATCCTGATTGGGAGAGGGAGGCAAAGAATATGAAGCAGGCTCCAGGCTCTGAGCTGTCAACACAGAGCCAGAGGCTGGGCTCAAACCCACAAACCATGAGATCATGACCTGAGCCTAAGTTGGTCACTTAACTGACTGAGCCACCCAGGCACGCCCATTGTGCTAGAAATTTTACAAGTATTGCCTTATTTTTATGTTTCAATAACTTGGTTAAGTTTGTTTTAAATGCTACACTGATATGAAACATTAGGAAAAAATTTTTACATTGTAAATGATCTTTGTTATTTATCACTTAATATTAACAGCAGTCTCAGATGGATTGTACAGGTACCACCGTAGTAAGTTTGGACATCAGGAACCTAACAATGAGAAATGCAAATAACTTCCCTATGTATATACATCAACTGTCTAGAGCTAAAAATCTAGCTTTGTAATTCATATTCCCTTGCCTTTTATCAATGACTAGGCCATATTTATGTCATATATACTGCTGATTAGTAGTAATGGTGATTATTAATAATGAAAACTATAACTCCTAGTATCTGCTAAAGTAAAATAAGAGTATTCATTCATCTTTATTATCACTTCATCTTCAGGTGTTATCATATTCATATAAATACCCATGATAATTTAAAATTTGTTTTAATGTTTGTTAATTTTTGAGACAGAGAGACACAGAGTGTGAGCAGGGGAGGGGCAGAGAGAGAGGGAGACACGGAATCTGAAGCAGGCTCCAGGCTCTGAGCTGTCAGCACAGAGCCTGACGTGGGGCCTGAACCCCCAAACCATGAGATCATGACCTGAGCCGAAGCCGAACACCTAAGCAACTGAGCCACCCAGGCACCCCTACAATCTTTCTTTTCATGATGGATTGATTCTTTTTATAAGTATTATGCTGAGTTCCTACAAGGATTTTTGGATGACATTGCCTCTTAAGTATTTGTTTGTGTGTTTGTTTTAACCTATTAATCTCTCAGAATTGGAAGGCATTGTGCAATCAGTGTATTTACTTAATATTTTACTGTGTTAGTATTACCATCTTCACACCTCGTAACAGCTAATGAAAACAGTTATCAAATCAATGGTACTTCTTTTAAGTTACAACTTCTTAAGATTATGAAAATACATTAATTCTTATTAGTGGTCCTGCCTGTTGTTTTCTATTGGCTACGTTCATGCACTATAAATTATTTTAATACTGTCAACTTATATATGCTTGTCTTTTGGCAATAAAAACACTGTTTTAATTATATAGTTTACACTGGAGTAACTGTGACGCTCTGCATTTGACAGTGAAAGGAAAACATATATAAATAAAAACTGTCCTTTTAAATGCTTCCATGTAATTATCTCCAGAATACTCTTTTCATGTGCAAGTGTCTCTAGAATTTGCCTTGACCTTAATGCATAACTCTAGGGAAAAAATCTGGGGTGCTGCCAAATTGTTACGTAAGTGGAATTTATAGGGAGTAATCAGCTTTCAAAAGGTCTGAGGGTGTTACCTGAGTTTGCCAAGCATTTAATAAACTATTGAGAACTATCGCCACTGGTTCTTATCAAGAGTGGAAGGAGAGATGTTAAAATTAAGAAGTGGATAAAGCTTTCCATCTCAAATCAATTGCTGGAATTATACTCACAGATTATGGTATATCGGGGTACTATTACCATATAAGCAGAAATAATCATTAAGAAATCTAAAATTTAATAACAATGTTAACAATCTAATAGAAAGAAGGTCCTAACAATCTAGAATGAAATTACCTACAGTGCTACCCCAACAATAGTTTACTAATTGCAGGTAGAATAAAAAAGATAACTTATTCTTTCCAAAATTCCCTTTGTTCTTATATAAAAACAGACAGAAATTAACTAAGAATTTTATCCTTCTGCTTTTTCCCCCATAAGGTGTGTTTTCAGTGCTTCCAAGAATTAAATGAAGACAAAAGTAGATATAACTAGAAGCTTATTAAAATTTCATCTTCAGAGTAATCCCATTTATCTAGAGTTTAAATGAAATAGGGGGAAAAAAAGATAAATTCAAAGCAAGCAAAGTAGAAAGGCTTATGCAAACAATACAGAATAACATGAAATATTTAACTTTTATTATTGTAAAGACTGGGTTTGGCTGCCAAAACTATTTCATTTAACTGATGAGAGACAGTCGAGTTAAATATAAAGAGCCATGTTTTAATATTAGCAGATATTTTGTTATTATATTTTCTGAGTTATAGTTAAAATGACCAAGTCCATAGATTTATTGTTAATAAATTAAGAAGCTTGATCTTCTAGCTTATGCTTATAATTTTAAAAGAGATGAGAATTGAAATAACATGGAATGTTGGAGTTACTATGTGTTTCACACTTAAATCAGGATCCCTCTACCATGTGCAAGATCATGATTCTTGCTGTGAGAAAGAATAGAGGGAAGCCTTTACTTTTCCTTCTAACAATAATATTTCAGTGTCTCCTCCAGTAGTAAGAACATAAAGCATAATTATACATGAAATTACACCTGTTCAGATAATTGTTTTCAGTCATTTAAACTAAGTATTTTTCCTTATTACTGTCACCTTTTCCAGGTAAATTTCTAGTGTTCTTAGATTACTGATCATAAAAGATTAGAGAGCGTGACATTAATCTTCACCATCAACTCCATTTGTACCATTGCATAAATACATGAAGGAAAAGAAATATAGATGCAATGTTTTTGAATGAAGAAATACAAGGTATTGCCCAATTATCACAATGTTGAATTACGGAACAAAGTCTAGAGCTAAAATTTCAAAGCTAAATTGCAGTTTGGAGTATTAGTGATCAACTATAGTGTCCTTCACAGGTGTGCAATCAAATAGTGATTCAACAAAATGCTACAACTAGTAAACATATTAATCAGGGAGACATTCAGAAAATAGAATTTGAGCTGAGCAAGTTATATAACGTGGTGTAGAGAGACAGAGGCTTAAAGTATAAAAAACAAACAAACAAACAAACTTCAAGTTTATCAACAAATAACAGTTGTTCATGTTTTAACCAGAACGTGGGTTTGTGGTTAGGGCTGTAAAATTGCCTCTCAAAAGGTTATAAAATACTCAGGATGATATAGAGAAGAATACCCAGGAACATTGGCTGCAGTATTTTTGTGTTGTAATGATCACTGACTTGATTATTTTGAATCATTTAGTTGCCTTATAAATAAACAAATAATCCTAGTATTTAAAACTGTATTGGGAAGACAAAAAAAGGGATGACAACATGGTTCATTTCTAGAAAATATATGTGGAAAATCAAGCTGAAAATTGCAGATTCTGTATTATTTTTTGTAATCAGAATTACAAAAAAATAAGGGTTTACATTGGAGGTGACAGAAAGCCCAACATTAACTAGATAAATAAAAAGAATTTATCTAAAACTGTACCTGAAGGCTCAAGACACCATCCATGACATTAGGATTTACTTTCTCTGCCTCTTGGAATTCTGGGTCTTATCTTTATATTCACATTAACTCTTGCAACATCACTTAAGATTCACACACATGCTCACACACTTTCCTCCCACATTACAGCAACTAACTCTGTATTCCTTCTAAGTTGACATCCTGACTTTGCCTTCCTCCTGTCATTTCAGGGCTGATACATGTGTGGTATTTCCCCCTTCATACATGTTTTATCTTTATCCATTTTGTCAAATGTTTGAAAGAGATGTTAGAAGCTTATATTCATGTTGTAATATTTGGGGGACAAGTTTTAATAGTTACAAAAATGATGTTGAATGCAAGTTATTCAGTAAGATATAATTGGCTGATATATGAATAAAAGTAAAGTTCTAGAGACTAATTTCTTATGTCTTATATAGTTTAATACTTTTTTCATCATTTAAATATGTGTTTACTTGATATGCATTTTTCTTTTAGTTGCAGATACTCATTCCTCTAAAACATAAGTTAAAAGGATTTGGGATATAAAATGAGGATTGAATAATCCTTCATTTACAAGCTATTTTTATGAATTATTTTATAAAAATTTGATACTGACTGGATTTGATGGATCATGATTATTTTCCCAATATACTGTCTATGCCATTTTGATTATGAATTATTAGAATATTATTTTGCTGGAAGTTCCTTGTCTATTATTCTAATGTTGTATATGCAGTTTTGTTCATCATTAACATGTTATTTTCTCTCAACACTATTTGCAGAAAACAACTATCAAGAGTTCTTACTCTACTAACTAGATAATTACTACTTAACACTGACCTGTCTTTTCATTAAACACCTACTCATTTTCTTAATGTAAAAAGCATCATGGAAATTAAAGATGCAAGTTTCTCAAAGAATTATTGTGCTAGTATAATGAATAAGACTAAACAGAATAGCATAGTTGATATGTCTTGTTGAATTCCCAGTGAATTTTTTTTCCTAAATCATGAAATTTAAGACCTGACTTTTCAAATTCTATTCTTCTTTTAATTAACATATTATTTACTTTCCTTACATATTAGTGAAAGAACAAATAACATGTATCATTTGAGAATATATATTCCTAATTTTCTACAACTAAGCATGACCCAGAGGTGAAAAATAATTTAACTATCAGTATCTCATTTTTAAATTGGTGAGCTTTTAACACATTTATTTATCAAGTACATGTAATTTATTTTTCTGCACCAAAATAATTCAATAATTTCTCCTATTCTTTTTTAATGGAGACATGCTTCAAGTGTACTTTGATCCGAAGAAACAGCTTATACAATAACAATGCAAACTTCTGTAAAATGTAGAAACTTATTGTAATCAAACAATTCCTGTGTTAAATAGCTATCTAATTTATCATCTTTGTGCTATGCATAGTGAAAGAATGCATAGACACTTCTAACTCATGTTTAGTTTTCAACATACTATTGCAATACTGTTAAACATTTACTTAAAACTTTTCTGTATAAATGGATACACAAACACAGTGCTTTGTTGTGTATTCCCAGATCCATATTCCAGTTTCCACTAGTGACCTAGATATGTACTTTACAAAGTCCCTGAATTTTCAGTCCAATCACATTAGGCGGGCTTCCATATTCATTAGGACAGCAAGATAGATTTGAACATGATTTTAAAGTGACCAGTATATTTATCAGCCAATTACCATATTTCTCAACATTTCCAGCTTGTTTGGGAATATTACTAGCTTGACAAATACAGGAAATCTTTTGTACCCAACCATTAACTGTGTTAAGCAGTTGCAATATTCCCCTCATTATAAGAAGGAATGGGATCAAATGTAAATTATAAGAGTTGTGAACAATTCACATTGCATGTTTATGTTGATTATAAAAACTAGTTATACAACAAAGATATGTTAAGCTAAGAAAACATTCCACACAGGACTCATGTGGAACTAGTCTATAAACAACAAGAATAAAATTAGGTTTAAGATATTTTTGAATATTGATTGGCACCCATGTAGAATATTTGTTTTTTACTGAAATAAGTACTTCCATATATGAAGTATAAAGCACTTCATAAAGTTCCTGAAATCTATGACATTTAAATATATTAACTTTTACTAATTACATTTGAGTGAAAATTGTGACACATGCACAGGTGATAAGTGTGAAAGAAAAATATTCCTAACAGTTTGAACAATATTCTGTGGTTCATGTACCTGTCACATTTTAAATAGTAAGCATCACATTTAAAAACGAGAGCCGGTAATTTATTTTTTTTTCAAAGAACATGTACTATTCTTAATAGAATAAATGAATAATGGTTTCACTTGAGAAAAGTTTTCCACATTCTATAAATAAAAAGATTCTAAGTAAATATCCACATGCATGTCCATATGGTTTCAGTCTGCTGGAGAACATATTCAAAGAGAAGAGAGAGGGGATTTTTTTTCTCCTCTGAGCGGTAGTACAAACAATGCTTCCTCATTAATTATTATAGCTAAACTGCCTCAGAGTGTCTGTCCTAGCTTTTATAAGCATTTCTCTTGTACTAGTCCGTCCTTTCTTTCTACTCCTCAGTTGAGAGCCATTTACCAGTATTTATAATATGTTGTATCACAAAGTTCATCTCCCACAAATTTTCAACCAAGGGCAATAATAACAGAATGAAGCTTGGCACCCACAAACAACTCAGGTCTTGAGATCTTTCTTGCCCAGCCTTTACAGCCACGAGAAGATGGCCTCTACAGCTCTTCCATTTTCTATATTCACTTCAATACCTCTCACCACAACTAATTTAACGTACATTACACTTACCTACCTAGAGATCTGACAACTGTAATTGTTTAAATATAGTTGTCCTGTTGTAAGGGAAGAAATCTACAACGTAGGTAGAAGGGACGCTGAGTAACCAGAGACAATATTCATCTCTATCCCAACATGAAGCGTAAATACCAAAACCACAAAATATATGGGAAATAATTAAAATTGAAGAAAAGCCTATTTAAATATATGTAACATTTTATCCCACTGGGCTTTAATTATCTAAATTAATTGACTCCAAAACACAATGGCTTTGTCATTCATATATATGGAAAATTATAAAACAGAAAAAAAATAACATACCTATCAAATTTCATTGATATACGTTATATTAGTACACTTAATCTAGCTCAATTATAGTTTTTAGTATAAGGCATAATTAAGACCACAGAAAAGGTAATACACATTTGAAAACCAAAAAGACTATGAAAAATTTCAACTGTACATAGGCAAAAGTGTAATATAGATGTGGTACCAAAATAAAAAGAAAAAAATACAAACTTGGAAAAAAGGGAAAATCAAATCTTACGTGGGCATTCCGATAACTGAAGAATACAGCTGTTAGGCAGGCATGCAAACCCACATTTTGAGTGTAATTTTCATCCGTATTTTTGAATAAGTGTTACTTTATGAGTGGCATGTTATTTCTTTTTTTTTTTGCTAAAAAAATCCCTGCTTTATTTCTGTTCAATTGTTCTTACACTATATAATTATGTCGTTTCTTGAATGTTCACTTATTTGTCACAGTAATACTTTGCCTAACTTTACATGTACCAGTTTCATTTCAGCAACTGCTAAGTGTTTACTTTGAAGAAGCTAGGTGCTTTTAAAAATATGTAATAGGGTACAGCTTTTTATTAAAAAATAAATGTGTTCAAAAAACTTTCTATGTTCAAGACGAAGCCATTCCTGCCTGGAATAGCAAATCAACAAACTGAACTGACACAACTGTAATGTCCCTGTAAAGCTCTGCTTGAACAGAACATCCAGTCCACCAGTCCTCAAACACCAAACCAACCCAGGACTCCACACTTAATTTTCTTCCTCCTTCTCACCACAAACAAGATTGACTATGTAACTGCAACCCATGAGATAGTTTCTATTTTTCATTCCTGGTCTTTATTCTATAAAATCTGCCTGACTTCTGCCCCATTTTGCATTTCTCCCAAAGTAGACTGTCCACTTCATTTAGTGTTATTAAAACTTATTTTCATCACCTAAATTGCCTTTGATAACTTTTCAACAATAGGCAACATGAACATTCATTTTTCAGTGAGAATATTCACTCACTGAATGCTCATGTGTGCAAACTCTTGCTTTTCTGGATCTAAAACTAGAACTCCGGATTGGTGGTTCTACTGGAGTGTTTTTTACTTAGCACCCTCGTATTCCAAAAGGTAAACTGATACTTGATTTCTACGGGCAGCAAGTGTTAAACTGATACAGAACAACAAACAGCAACGTACAAAAACAGGTAGAATCTTGGAGTCATAGACTTACTGTCTAGTAGTGACCTCCAGGAACCAGGATTGAGCTGTCAAGGTTCTTCTGCAGCAATAGCTCTGGTGGCTGAGAGTCAAGCTTTTATAATGGATTATTCCCAGCTGTTCTCAAATTTGAGTGAGCATCAGAATCACCTGGAGAGCTTGTTAAACCACAAATGGCTGGGCCCCACCAGCAGTCTCTGATTTGAAGGTCTAAGTGAGGTCTAAGAATTTGCACTGTTAGGGGTGCCTGGGTGGCTCAGTTAGTCAACTATCCAACTTCACTTCAGGTCATGATCTCATGGATTCATGAGTTCCAGCCCCACATGGACTCTCTCTATCAGTGCAGAGCCTGCTTTGTATCTTCTGTCTCCCTCTATCTCTGCCCCCCCCCCGCCCCTTCTCTCTCTGCCCCTCCCCTGGGCTCTCTCTCTCTCTTTCTCTCTCTCTCTCAAAAAATATAAACATTAAAAAAAAGAAAAGAGTTTGCATTTCTAATGAATTCCCACGGGATGATAATAATGGTGGGCCAGGTCCAGGGCCACACTTCAAGATCTAAACTGAGCTCTTCTTTTAAAGATGGAGAAACAGGCCTAGTGAGATAAAGTGACTTGCCCAGGACAACACTGCCAATTTTTGACATAGCCAGAAGTCTTAATACATATATACATATGTATATATATATATGTGTATACGTATACATATGTATATATGTACACATATATATACATATATGTATATATATACACATATGTATATATGTGTATATATATATACATATATGTATATATATATATTTTTCCCCCCTTTATAGCAACAGAAAGCTTGTCCCTCACCAGAATATGGGTAAAGAGTTAGGAAATGATTATAGTGAAAAACAGAGTTAGGACCATGCTTCCACCATAAACTATCTTGAAGTTTAAAAAAAATCTCAAAACACAATGGTTTAAAAGAACAAAAATTTATTTCTCACTAAATCTGTATTACCATCAAGGGGCAGCTGGCTTTTCGAATTTGGCTCACCCATGGACCCAAGATAAAGAAGTCATCTTTGAGATTATTGTTAGTTACAGAGCGAAGGGATGAGATATAAAAAAATGCACAGTGGCTCTTAGTATTTCCACCTAGAAGTGGCATATTTCACCTCCACTCATTTTATTATCCACAGAAACTCCTTCAACCACACCTAAAGTGACATCTTTTATGCTTAATCTTAAAACCTCTTAGTCCTCCGTTTGGCTTCGACTTTTGTTGTATGTAACCAACAATATATGGATAGCCTTACAGCACCATGGATTAGTGGCAGGGTGCATATCTTTTCTTTCCACATAAAGGTTTCCCATGCAGCCATTGAATGGCCGGTGTAGGGGAGCTCACTCAGCCACCCTGGGATGTGCAAAAACTCATGCCTGTGAAAGGATAACATCCCCAGACGAATATTTGACCTGTAAGTGATGAAAATAACCCCATTTTTTTTCTAGGCAGTTGGTTCCATGTTTGATTTGCATGATTTCTCAGAGGGTTTTCAGAGAGATTGAGTCCCAGTTGTCTACTGGAAAAAGAATAATGGCTCAATAACTCATCCTTGAATTAATTTTCTCCCCTTTCTTGTTTTATTCTTCCCAGTTTCCTCATTCCTATTCTCTAGAATTAGTTCCCAAAATAAAATACCTACATGTTAACCCATCTGTCAAGCTCTGTTAAGACACCTAACTTCAAAAGCACTGGGAAAGTACATTTATACAATAATCCCAGAAGAAAGGAAGCCAGAAATATTTGCTGAACATCATTACTGACAAATATAGTTAGTAAATGAATTATACCAACACATCAAAAGTAAAATATATTTTGATGAAGTGAGGTTTATATTAGGAATGCAAGTTTAGGTAAACATGAAGAAAACTATTCATACAAATATGCATTTAACAAATATTTGAATATTTGTTAACCAAATCATTTTAACAGAGCAAAAGGTAAAAACACCTGATCATCTCCATAGAGATGAAAAAGTATTTACAAACTAAAGAACCACAACCACATCTACTCTCCTAACAAATTTTTTTAATGTTAATTTATTTTTGAGAGAGAAAGAAAGACAGTGCGGGGCGGGGGGGGGGGGAGGGGGGAGGGGGAGGGGCAGAGAGGGAGGGAGGTAGACACAGAATCCAAAGAAGGCTCCAGGCTCTGAGCTGTCAGCACAGAGCCCATGGGCCTCAAATACACAAACCGCGAGATCATGACCCGAACAGAAGTTGGATGCTTAACAGACAGAGCCACCCAGGCATCCCTCCCCTAACAAATGTTTATTCTGCCTAGTTAAGAAGATATTTTTCCTTGTGAATAAGAATTATGAATCATGAGGAGTGCCTGGGTGGCTCAGTCGGTTAAGCGTCCGACTTCGGCTCAGGTCATGATCTCACGGTCCGTGAGTTCGAGCCCCGCGTCGGGCTCTGCCCCGACAGCTCATAGCCTGGAGCTTGCTTCAGATTCTGCATCTCCCTCTCTCTCTGCCCCTCCCCCTCTCATGCTCTGTCTCTCTCACTCTCAAAAATGAATAAATGTTAAAAAAATAAAAAAATAATTATGAATCATGAGATTCTATAACAGTACATTTTTATTATTAGGGAAAGAAGTATAATAGATATTCTATTAGTCTGAGGAGAAATTTTTAAAACTTGTGTTTTTCAAAAACATTGGTTATTTTAAAATCCAAAACATTTTTTTAGGAAAATCACACCTAATTACAATTATGTGATCACTCTAATGCATGCATGATTAACTTTTGTTGAAATTACCTTATATACTTGAATAATTTACATGATAAGATCTTATTCTAACATAGCTTTTTAAATTTTAAAGTTGTGTGTATACGTATATACAAATTTAATAATTAAGTGCTCCAAATGTTTTACTCAAGCCCATCTAGTTGTAAACTGCTACTGAATTTTTATTAAGCATACAAAGGTAAAACAGAAGATTTACAGCTTTAAATTGATTTTAAGTGATAGAAAATAATAATGATGTGCATATGAAAAGTGAAGATTTGATCTCATTAGAGCAGTGAGAAGGAAAAACATGATTACATAAAGTTCAGAACTTTTCCAACTTGACACAAATTTATAGCATGTCATATTTATCAGGTAAAGAGAATATTGGAAATACCATATTTCAGTGAAATCACACCTTATGTTTCAGCATCAGAGGAAAATCTAAGGAGTATGAACAAGTAACTAGTAAAACTATCTATTTCTAATAACTTTACAGGTAGTGCTGGACACATTTCTAATTAAAAAAAGTGTCTTGGCTGATATTGCCAAATATCACTGTCACAATGGCAATAGTCACTTTTAAAAATGATCTAAAATAAAAAGGGCAAAAGACAAAGTAATTAATTCTCCAACATATGAAATATAATTGTATGAAATCTGCTGATTTATTGAGGTAAAAAATTACCGATAAAAACACAATCTCTTTTAGAGAATACAAGCAGAGGGAATACTTCCTGACTCACTCTGTGAGGTCAGCATCAAATATCAAATATCAAAACCAAAGACGTTTCAGGAAAAGAAAACTACAGACCAATATCTCTCATGAACATAGATAAAAAAGACCTCAACAAAACACTAGCAAATTGAATCCAACAATGTTTAAAAACAATTATACATCATGACCAGATGGAATTTATCCCATGTATGTAAGTCTGGTTCGTTATTCCAAAATCAATTAATATAATCCACCACATTAACAGGCTAAAGAAGAATAATCACATGATCATATAAAAGGAAGCCAAAAAAGCATTTGACACATTCCAACAACCATTCATAATTAAGAGTCTCAGTAATCAAGGCATATTGGGGAATTTTCTCAGCTTATAATGATTATCTATAAAAACTGACAGCTAACATCATACTTTACGGTGAGACACAATGAGCTTTCTAAGATCAGGAACACAGCAAGGATGTTCCCTTTTTATTAGTCCTATTTAATATAATACTAGAAGTTCTAGCTAATTCAACCTGAAAATAAAATACTGACTCTGGATTTCAATTCAGGTATGATGTTTGGGAAAGAAGAAATTAAACAATTTTTGTTTGCAAGTGATATGATTGACTATGTATAGAATCAGAAAGAATTAACAAAAAACTGCCGGAACTATAAGAACTTATATCAGTGTTGTGAATACAAGATAAATACACAAAATTAAATCAAAATGAATCATAAACTAAATGTAAAACACAAAACTATATAACTACTCAAAGATAACATAAGGAAATCTAGATGGCCATGGATTTGGCAATTGTTTTTAACATGCGACATCAAAAGCATGATCATGTTCTGTGAAAGAAAGAATTGATAAACTGGACTGTTCTGTGAAAGACATTATGAAGAGAATTAAAAAAAAAAAACACTGGGAAGAAATATAGCAAAAGGCTTATCTGATACAAACTATTATCTGTAATATAAAAGAACTCTTAAAACTCAATAAAAGTGGGGCACCTGGGTGGCTCAATTGATTGAGTCCAATTTCAGCTCAGGTCATGATCTGTGGTTCATTATTTTGACTGTGATCACAACTCGGATCCTGAAGCCTGCTTCGGGTTCTGTGTCTCCCTCTCTCTCTGCACCTCCCTCTCTCACTCTCCTGTCTCAAATAAATAAACATTAAAAAAATTTTAAAAAACCTCAACAATAAGAAAACAAATAACTTGATTAAATAACTTGTTCAAAGACCTTAACAGATACCTCACCAACGAAGATATATAGATGGCAAAGAAGCATAGGATGCTCGATATCATGTGTCAGTAGGAAAATTTAAATTAAAACAGTGACATACTTATTATAATGGCCAAAGTCCAGAATACTGACAAGACCAAATGTGGGTGAGAACCTGGACCAGCAGGAACTCTCAATCATTGCGAGTGGGAATGCAGAATGGTACAGCCACTTTGAAAGTGGTAGTTTCTTACAAAACTAAACACTCTTTCTCTATGATCCAGCAATCGTGCTCCTTGGTAGTTACCCACAAGAGTTTCAAAACCTATGTCCATACAAAAAGCTGCCTATGGATGTTTAGAGCAACTTTATTTATTAATCTCAAGATTTGGAAGCACCTGAAACGTCTTTCAGTGGTACATGGATAAGCAAACTGTATTACATCCAGACAATGGGATCTCATTTAGTGCCAAAAAGAAATATGTTCAAGCAATGAAAAGGCATGGAGGACTCTTAAATGAACATGACTAAGCAAAAAAAAAAAAAAAAAACAATCCGAGGGGTGCCAGGTGGCCCAGTAGGTTCAGCGACCAACGCTGGATTTCAATTCAGGTCACGATCTCACCATTCATGAGGTCCAGCCCCATGTCAGGCTCTGCACTGACAGCACAGAGCCTGCTTGGGATTCTCTCTTTCTCTCTTTCTTGCTTCTCCTCCCCTACTTGTGCTCTCTTTCTCTCTCAAAGGAAATAAATAAACTTAAAAAAAATTAAACCAATTTAAGAAAACTACATACTGCACAATTTTAATCACGTGTCATTCTGGAAAAGGCAAAGTTATGGAGACAATAAAAAGATCTGGTCGTCAGGGGTGGGATAGGGAAGGATGAACTGATGGAACACAGAGAGGAGTTTAAAGCTGTGAAAATACTTTGATACAATTATGATGGATGCGTTATAAATTTCCTCAAACCCATTGAATGTGCAACACCAGCTGAAACCTAATTTGATCTATCAATTTAGCTATAATGAAGTGTCAATGTAGGTTCATTAATCATTGATAATGAGGAAGTTCATGTGGGCACAGGGTATATGGGATATCTCTATATCTTTCACACCTAAAATTGATCTTAAAACAAAATAAGGCTCTTTTCTGAAATAATTCAAGTTCAAACATCAGTTCTGTGGAAGCTGAATTCTTACCACTCTCCTAATTGAGATTTCAAGAGCTATTCCCAGGCATGAGTAAGGTAGGAATAGTTCATGGGCTGCAAAGCAGAGAACTGTCTTAGGTAAGAAACAAGCTTTGAAACAGAGATTTATATGCAGACAGTTAATGGAGCAAGTGCTGCCTGAAAAAAAGTATAAGGGACTGATGGAAGTAGGATTAGGAGGACAGTAAAGTTTAACTTGGTACAATAACAATTGAGGCTTTAGAAAATCTTACAGGGATCACTGCAGTGTTTTTCTAATTGAGGCTAGAGAATCAGAGCCGGGTCTTTGAATTCCCACATCAATCACACTTTGGATTCACCTGCCCCTATTGAGGAATGTAAGATTGAGTGGGCAGTTATTTTTGTCCATGTGCAATTCAACATTCTATTGGTCTTTAATGATTCTACATATTTTTTGAGTGAGACATTAACTCCCCTTTGTTCCTGATTATCTTTCCAAGGATGTTTCTATAATGAACCTCTTTGGAAGACAGAGGTAGGTAGTATCTCCCTCCAGAACAAAGGGCAGGATGCTTACTGTTCAAGTGTAATGAAGACAGTGATCCAGTTAGAGCCAAGGGCAAGCATATTATCACCTATTTAAAAAGTTCAAATTCCCTTAGTTGAGGGTCCATCTTATGTGATATAACCCAACATATGTATACACATTATCTTTCACTCTCTATGTCACACTTTGGGAAATGGTGCTGTTATAATGATTATGATTGCACTGAATCAGAAGTCTTATGTCTAGTACAAATCTTGTAGGGTCAAAAACTTCCCCTCCCAACCTGTGGGAGGAGTCCCTCAAATGACTGGAGGCAGCTTCCATTAGAAACCACCTCACTGTATATCACAGCTCCTTGCAGCCCAGAGAGACAGACACAACAAACATCCAGTCGCAAAACAACCTACGCTGGTTCCACCTCCTGTATCTTGCCTGCTCTCCCACCTTGAGAATGTACTTTTGCTTTAATAAACTGCTTCGTACTTGCAACTTTCCTGCTGGCTGTCTTTATTCCCTTGCAGATCCCCAGGTAAGTTTTCTCATGGGGAATCCAAGAACCAACAGCTCCATTCACAAAATGCAGACTCTCACACAGAGATGTATTTATATCCCATATCTGCACTCCCCACTTTATTCAGATTCCATAGGGAGTAGTCAATTAATAAATATTTCAGCCTATGAAAAGTATATTCATTTTAAACAGTTTGTAGTTCCCTGAAAATGACTGGTAAATATTTGACGCGTGTGTTGGAGGCAAAGCAGTGGTGTGCTGGTAAATGTTTAACAGTCACCTCTTCAAAGAAGGTGGACGAGCTAGTTTGAAGCTTTTGCCAATTTCCAATGTATAAAATCTCCCACCAACATCAGCTTGATGCTATCAGCGTAACTTCATTCAAAACAAATTTTTTATCAATTATGAGCCAGCTAGCTCTGACACACCATTAGTCAAAAACCTTGTCATACAACAGTAAAAGAATAGGTATTTCAAGGGCTGATGGGAACTGCTTTTAATGGGCATATGTAAAATTGAATGTAAGATATTTCTAATTTGGGAGTATTTGAAATGGTTTGCACCAGGTAACCTGCAATTTACCTGAGTGATGTTTTCATTGAATCTGTTCTTTGCATCTGAAATACATTTTTCAATATTATTAATTTTTGACCTATGAAAACAATAGTCACTTGCAACATTTTCCATTAAAAACATTTTTCATTTTCATCATTGACCCTCTTTGTTGAATCCTCAGTTTTTAGTTAAATATTTTCTAGATAAATATAATACCCCTCCCATAAGGAAATGTTGACAAAATACCTTTTTTATCTTCATGGCTATGTCTTGCTCTTCTGATTTTAAAACAGAGGCTTTAAGAAACTACAGGACAGGGGAGTCTGGGTGGCTCAGTCACCTAAGTGTCCGACCAGCTCAAGTCATGATCTCGCAGTCCATGAGTTCTAGCCCCGCGTTAGGCTCTGTGCTGCCAGCTCAGAGCCTGGAGCCTGCTTCAGATTCTGTGTCTCCCTCTCTCTCTGTCCCTCCCCCACTCACACTCAGTCTCTGTCTCTCAAAAATGAATAAATGTTAATTTTTTTAAATAAAAGAAACTACAGGTCAAAATTGTTTTGCTTAGTTTCCCACAGCTGACCCTAAGCTATATGAAACCTTGATATTTTTAAAAATTATTTACACAATCATATGTCACACAAAATTTTACACCAATTTTACACCTAAGAACAAAGAAGGAGAGCGTCTGTTTATAGAGAAAAGAAGTAACTTGGGAGGAATTGTTTTGAACAAAAATTCATTGTCAGAGAGCAAGAGTTTGGGGTTGTGGAGGCTTCTCATTGGCTGAGTTGTGACAGGTTTCTTACCGGTTGGGTTGTTGCCAGGCAAAGAGAAAGTCTTTCTTTTTGTTACCAGTGTATGTAAAATGTTTCTTCCTGCTGGTGTAGGTAAAGTAAGCTTCAGTTACGTGGAATGTGAGAGCTTTCCTTTCATTGCTTCCTGACTCCATTTTGAATTAGGTTTCCTTTATTCATTTTCACACTATAATAGCATTAATGTAGTCACAAAGAAAAAAAAAAGTGTTCAATACTTGTTTTTGAATATAGCACATGACATCACCATATTAACCTACCTTTGAACATCACTCAGGTTTCTTTGTATCATTCTCCTGTAACTAGAGGTCTGACCTATTTTCAAGGCTCCAGTACACATTGCATATGCAAATGTCACCTTTGCTTTATTATGTTCATGATCTGCAAATGCTAACACGTAGATTCTCTCACACTGCGCTGAAGAGTTTGCACTATGTATTGTTCTCCAATATAATTATTTTTCATCTCTATCAGAACACATACAGAGCCTAAGATGAAGTTGGGAAAACCCAGGCACCACCAAAGAAATCAATTATAGACTCTTCTCTCACAGGAAAACTTTTACATTATTTGTTGGCAGATGTCCAGTTTCTATGAGGAATACACCCCTTCTCCTGACCTTGAATAAAGGAGAGCATTCTAAGAGTGCCTCGTTTGACAATACTGATTATTGAAATGGTGGCTTTCTTTCTAAACTAGATGGAGGTCTTGGTTTTAATTAAGGATTTTATATTTTCCAGGGATGCTAAAGAAATTAACAAAGGCTCAGAGATGAAGGCTCTGTTTGAAAAGCAGAAATGATAAGTAACTCAGGATTACATAGCAATCCTAGTTTCAAATTCCAAAGCTATGTCTTCTGGAGACGGTACTGTTTCAAGTAAATTTAGTCTTGAGATTTTTTTTTTTTTTTTTTTTTTTTTTTTTTTTTACAGACACCTTGTGTCTTACTCTAGAACACTCTGCACAGGTAATATCAGTAACTCCACAAATCTCTTTTCACTTACATTGAAAGTTTGAATTTAAGCCATGTTCTCTGAGGTAAAGGGTCAGGGGTTTTATCCCGTAAGCCACCAAACCCCTCATTTCAAGTACTTTTGAGTCCTGGTATTTCTTTGTGACAGAAGACACTCATGAGGAATTATGCACTGTGCCTGAGGGTGAAGAAGTAAAAGAAAGACAGCCTTATTAAGAGTACATGTGCTACAGCCCGACAGATTTTGACCTTCACAATGACACAAAGGCAGAGATGAATGCAAAAAAGCTCCATGGCTATTAAACATTTTAACAAGACAATCTCTAGGACATCTAAAGAAAAAGTGAGACTGTTTATCAATACAGGGAGGATGAAAACACATTTAGTATTGGTCTGAAATTCAAAAATAGAAAACTTTAAAGACTGAGAGTCAAGGAAGGTACTAAGGAGATGGGCTATGAAGTGATCGGTATTCTTGTTTCGCATTATCTGATATTGCTTGCCTCCCATAAATGGTTAAATGGTCAACTAAACTGCCGCCTTCATTTGGAACACAGCAGTGATTATCACTCCCCAAATAATAACCCATGGACAGAATACTTTTCAGATTACTTTTTCAAAGTATATTCTGACTGGAAAATAAATATACCAAAATTAAACACCAAAAAGATATGAGCAAATATGAGAACACTACTAAATTATATTTTGACGCTAAATTAAGGAGGGCAAACTATTATAAAAACAAGTGAGGAAAAACTTACCTGGTGCTATCAGTTGCACATTGAGCAAACAGCCCTGCTCAGCAGAATACAGCCATAAAAACTCCTATGTTTAGCCTTAAGTAAAACGTACTGCCACATTCTGTCTTACGGTTGTTACTAATGAATTACACTGTACCCATGTTCTCATTAGCAGAAAGTTGTCGCCTCTTCCCTGTCTTCTCACAGCTTTGCCCCAAGCATCTTGGTTTGTGTCTTGTGTACAATCTAATCTAAAGTGGTTTAATTCTTCCTTCAATGCCGGGGAGAAGACAGCACTCGAAAGCCCACTTCAGCTACTAATTCTCAAACTGTCAGAGGGCCCCACCAGCAGCATCCAATTACAAATGCTCATGATAATTTCTTAAAGATCTATTTTCATCTCAAAAAAAAAAAAAAGAATAAATCACAACCACCAATATGTTAAATTATTTTAGAAAACTCTAACATTTAACAAGATAATTTAAATTCGTATTTTTATCCATGAATGTTTTTATTATGGAGTTTCTTAAGAACACAAATGATCCTGAATTTTTCATTTTTAAAATGACAACTGTAATTATAGTTAAATTTAAAATAATTTTAAATTGTATTCTATCATTATTTGTTAGTGAAATTTTTATTTATTGAAATCATATACTCATTAGGAGGAGGAATTAATTTTGTATAATGCTCATAGGTCAGAATTCCTAACTATTTTTATTGGCTTAAAAAATATCAGTTAACCTGTCATAAATATGGCAGTGATATATATATCTGTAAATTCAAAAGGTATACATTAATGTCAGGACATAATTTTAATATGTATTTTCCAAAATTTCTTTTTAAAATTTGCCCAAATATATTATTTTTCTGTTTACTCTTTAGATGACATAAAAAATGGACAGATAGTTCATATTTACCATATAATGGCTCATCAGGTAGTTGAAGAAAAAGACACTGAAGTAGCTGTTGACTAATCTAGAATGAATATTAATTGATTAACACTATATGTAGATATAGGCTCTTGTTCTTTGATTATTAGTCTCCCACTCTTCTATATCAAAGATAAACTTATTTTGTTCTATGAGTTAACTAGTAAGATAATGGATCCACATCTCTCTACAGCATTTTGTCTTTATGTATGCAGGATTTGCCGCACTCTATCAAATTCGTTCTAAATGAATGCTAGATAAAAAGTAACACTACTCAGGATAATTAACTCAAATCATTTGGGAAGCAGTTCTCAGATTTTAGTCCGAAATCAGATATACCTAAAGGGCTTAAGAAAACAGATATCTGAGTTATATCTCCAGAGTTTATGATTCACTCGACCTCAACCTGGGGTGGGACTCAAGAATTTGTATTTCTCCTGGTGCCTGGGTGGCTAAGTCAGTTAAGTGTCCGACTTCGGCTCAGGTCATGATCTCATGGTACTTGAGTTCAAGTCTCACGTTGGGCTCTGTGCTGACAGCTCAGAGCCAGGAGCCTCCTTCAAATCTGTGTCTCCCTCTCTCTCTGCCCTCCCCCCTGCTCGCACTCTGTGTGTCTCTCTCTCAAAAATAAATAAACTTTAAAAATAAATTTGTATTTCTCAAAAATTCCCAGTGGTACTAATATTACTGCACTTTGAGAAACACTGCTCTAGGGGATCTGTGTTTTGAACAAATTATTGGGTGATTCTGCTGGTTTCCTAAGATTAGGAAACAATACTTTTTAAACTTTTTTTTAATGTTTATTTATGAAAGAGAGAGAGAGAGAGAGAGAGAGTGAGCGGGGGAGGGACAGAGAGAGAGGGGGACAGAATTTGAAGCAGGCTCCAGGCTCTGAGCTGTCAGCACAGAGCCGGATGCAGGGCTTGAACTTAGGACCCATGAGATCATGACCTGAGCTGAAACCGGATGCTGAACCAACTGAACCACCCAGGCACCCCAGGAAACACTATTATATGACTGAGCTTCTGATAACCCTCTAATGTCAAAGCTCTTATACTGGCTATCATCTCAGCCTATCCTGACTTATTGCCACATTTCTTCCTGCCACACTCCTGTTCACTTCTAAGCATGATATATCTGTGAAGTATAATTCAACACAATGAAAAAATTAGAATTTGAAAAGGTTAGTTATTTCTTTCTTCACTTGATATGTAACACAATTTTTATATGATTACATTCCAACTTTGGTTTAATATTCTATCTGGCCAGATAGTGAGTTATAAATGTAAATGCTTACAAGGACAAGGAAGACACGATAAATGGGATGGGTTGAATAGAAACTGGTAAACTGGATGGTCCATGTTTGCCAAAAGGCAAAAACAATTAACTATTACTATAAAGAATATAGGCCCAATATTCAAAGCAATGAGGTTTTTTAAAGAGGAAAATCAAATCTAGATGTGTGTAGGTGTATAATATGAGCATTTGGTACTTGTTGAGTGAATGAGTAAAGAAAATAAAGATAGTACAGAATTCCGCTATGCCCCTCATCACTTTTATTTCTACCATTTTGTATCATGGTATATTTGTCACAACTCAGGAGCCAAATCTGATATAATATTATTAACTAAACTTCACAATTTATTCAGGTATCACTAATGTTCTTTTTATGTTCCAGGATCTCATTCAGGATACACATAGTTAATTATGATGTCTTTTTGGACTTCCTTTGGCGGTGATGTAACTCACAATTTACTTGTGTTATTGATGACATTAGCTGGTTGTAAGGAGTACTGGTAAGGTATTCTGTGCAATGTCATTCAAATGGGGTTGGTTTATCTGGTATTTTCTCTGGGGTTAAACTAAGCTTATCTGGTTTGTGAAAAATTACACAGAAGTAAAGTAACATGTCATCAAATTACTTCAAGTACATGTTATCAACAGGACTTAATCATTAATTATGTTATTTATTTGTCTGGGGCACCTGGGTGGCTCAGTCGGTTAACCGTCTGACTTTGGCTCAGGTCCTGATCTCAGGGTTTGTGAATTAAAGCCCCGTGTTGGGCCTGGAACCTGCTTCGGATTCTGTGTCTCCTTCTCTCTCTGCCCCTCCCCCAGCTTGTGCTCTGTCTCTCTCTGTCTCTCAAAAATAAATAAATGTAAAAAAAAAAACCAACCATTTACTTGTCTGAAGCAGTATTTGCCAGGCTCCTCCACAGTAAAGTTACCCCTGTCCCCTTTTTGTAATCTACTCTTTCAAAACAAGTCACTAAACAGAACCCACACTCAAGAGTGGGAAAAGAAGTTACACCTTCTTAAAAGGAGAGTATCTTCATAAATTATCTGGGGATTCATTTGTAAGAAAAATTCATCTTATCTCCCTCATAACAATAATCTTTTAATAAAAAAATTAATAAGAAAGCATTTTTCAGTTTGACATAATGTGACACTATAAGGGAAAGTATACTATTCTTCATTTTATTCTAATGGAGCAATCTTTATAATTAAAATATTACTTTCTAAATTCAGATAGCCTGTAATACCTTTTACAAATGTGGCTTCTAAATTGGGTGCATATTGATGAAATATCATAATCAGAAATGATCTCCATATTGCAGAGGAAGTTGCACAGGCCTGAATGAGTTAGTAAAGCAAATCTTCTCTGGGATAAAGCAGGATAATGTAAGGCTTTGTAGAGCATGTAATATACAAGGGGCAAGGATAAACAGTGCATGTTGCGTTTGATTAACTCAGCCTTCCGTAATATATTAAAGACTCCAACAGCTAACCAAATTTTAGATTTCCTTTGCTATGGCCAACAAAGGGACAAAGGACAACAGTAACGAGAATAACAGAATTTTGGGCCAGGAAAGGACCTCAGCCATCATTAATCTGATAAACTCACTTCCCTATGTATAAGGAAATGTTTAACCTGGAAATGTTGAAAGGCTTGCACTGTGGTATACAGCTATTTGAGGAATAAATAGCATTATCTCCCATTTTCTGGACTCCCAAGTCAGTGTTTTATTATTGCACTCTATTTTACTATGAAGAATCAGAGAAGAAAATTAACCCTTACCTGGAGAGAATGCTGAATTGCAGTTTTCTTTGTTTGTTCTTGTTCTGGTTTGTTATGTGCATTGGACTAAGGCTGAGAGTATTTTTTCTATGAATTCCCTTCCAAGCGTTTTAGATTATAGATGGCTAAGAGTAAAATTTACATGAAATTTTTAGGTTTAAAGAAACAACATAAAGAAGCTTCCCAAGAGCTGGAAATTTCCATTTCCACAGAACTTGCTCAGAGATCCAGTTTCCTCATTGTTCTTGTTTCCAGATATGTTTGACTTCTTGGATTTTCTTGCTGCTCTGACTTGTGCACTTGTATACACTTTTTCTCTGATTCATTGACCTCCCCATTCCAGAGGATTTTTTTTTTCTCAAACTCCCTCAGCCCTCATTTTTTTTTCCATTGTGTTTTGTTTTGTTTATGCTTCACTCGTCTAGACTACTGAATGAAGGAAAAGGAGAAGTATTCCTTTTAGAAATAAGGACATGCTTCAATATAAATCGGGTGGTTAGAAAAACAAAGAATGATAGAAATTACCATCAAATTTGTTACTTGTATTAGTGTGCTCAGGCTGCCATAACAAAACGCTATAGACAGGTGGCGTCAGCAACAGGAAATTGTTTTCTCACAGTTCTGGAGGCTGGAAATCCAAGATCAAGGTGCCAGCATGATTGGTTTCTGGTGAGAGATCTCTTCCTGGTTTGCAGATGGCTATCTTATTATGTCCTCACATGGCCCTTCCTAGGTGAATGCATGCTGAGGAAGAGAGAGGGGTGGATTTCAGGTAAGCTTCTTATGAGAATACTAATCCTATCAGATCAAGGCCTCTCCTTAATTACTTCCTTAGAAACCCCACTCCAAATGCAGCCTCACTGGGATAGCCAACACAGAAACTTTGTGGGTAAACAAGACTTCAGTCCATACAATTACTTAATCAAATATAAATAAATAATAAAGCAAATGAATATATAAACAAATAAATACCAAAAAATGATAGGACCATTGATTTGAAGGTTTCAGATCAGGTATTTCTAAATATTAACTTTAAATGTGTGCCAATCTGACTTCTTAAGAATTAATTAGGGATTTCCATCAAAATGTAGATTCCCAGTGTATATTATGACAAAGTTCTCTGAATGATTCCTAAGAAAACCGATTTATAACAGCTGGTTTGAAACAAAATCCAATTCATTGGTACTCTGTTTTTAGTCACATGACCAAAAAGATTATAAGGCCAAGCTTGACCCTAATTTGAAAGTACTATCCATGATGCAAAGTTCCTACCATGGACACAGAAAGTTATAGTGATGGAAGATATGGCATATGTGTTTCATACCTGTTAAAAATTTAAAAAGAGTGATGTGTAAGATTCTTACCTGCAGTGCGTTCCTTTAACTGAATATGATGTCCTTTCAGTTTTTGAAGTTTGCTTAAAAGTAAATTTAAGTTGAAACTTCATAGCAAAAGCTAAACCAAATATTCTATAAATGTCAAATGTATCTAAAGTTTTATTATATATATATAAGAAGAAAAAGATAAAAAATACAATAAAGGTTAAATAATGGGAGGTATTTTCTTGAATAATTCAAGAAACCATAAAACTAAACATCTTCAATATTTAGGTATTCTTTTTTAATAGATAAAATGAAATGTAACTGTTTCTGGCAAAGAACTAACTCCTAGAATTAATAAATGTTGGCAAAATGCAACTACACCTGTCTTTAAATGAATTCTTACAAGCACAACTAATTGGGGCAGACTTATTTGTCTTAGAAAAAATAAGTCTATAGAGTGAATTAATGGTTTAAAAGTGTATAAAAGCTTATTACAGAGTAATATTGTACATTTGTTTCTGTCTCAAATGAAGTTATGACATAACCAGGTGATCTATTAAAGGCTAAATCTGAAAACTTACTTTGAGCATTCCACTAAATGAGCTGCTTTTAGGGATGATCTAAAGAGACAACATGTCTTCTAACTTAAAGAATGCAGGAGTTAAAGGTGGGATAAACCAGCACAAATAAACTAGGCATAGTTAGCTTGAGTGAGGGCTGAGACATAATGATTTAAAGAAATAAGTTAAAGTGAACAATATTAGAAGCAATTAAAAAGTAGAACTTTATCAAGGCAAATAACCCTTCAGCCAAATTAATCTTTTTATTTTTTTCCAAAGGATTATAATCCTCTTTTTATATTACTAGTGTTAATATTTGAGAGCAGACAATGTAAATAAATGTGATGAAGATACTTCAGGATTATCTGAATGGGGACCAGGTGTGGAAGTTAATATTCTGCCGTTAAGATAGCAGCCTGGTCCAGTGCTTTAGAATTTTTAAATTCATCACTTTGTTCATTATTTATACATGTCCATTGGCAGCTTGCCAGTCATAATGTATGCACAAAGACAAAAGCCATATAATTAGCTGTGGATGACCTGTTTTGGCTAGAAACCTCTCTGCAATACGTCAGAAATATTATTTGAAGCAAGTATTTTGAAAAAAATATTTTTTAGGCTAGACAAAACTGTCACTAATAAACCTATGTCCGTACTAGAATGTGCTCATGTATTCTTTCCAAGATTATGTGCTTGTTGTAATAATGGCATTGGCTGACTTGGGGATGTAAATTATTTTCTAGGTAATGTTTGCTAATATTATAGGCAAAGATATTTGCTATATGCATCAAGATGGAGAATAATGGTGCTGACTTTTCTGTAACTTAACAGTTGACTATATTTTCCCATTTTATTTTATGTGCATTTTGAACTGCATATGCACTATATTTCATAGTTGATTTTAGCACAGGATCCAGATGTTCCTGACACATCTGTTTTTGTACCTTTATATAAATGAACTTCAAAATGATACTAGCAACTCTGGGGACTGCATTAGTCACAATAAAAAGTACATATTTTTGTCTTGTCTACATAGGGATCGTCTATGTATAAAGTAGATGTTGAGTAGCTAGTCATTTTTTATGTGTCCTTGCAATGCAGTTATTTACATACTACTGATTTGGTATGCTTGGCCATCTGGTTAGGGAAGAAATGCTGCATTTACTTTTTTTTTTCTTTTGCCTTTGTTTAAAAGGGCTTTCTAAATGTTATCAATACCAAATGTTCTATGATTATTTATACTAATAATCTACAAAATATTTTATATTTTTTCCAGATTGTTGCATGATACATTTCTCAATTTACATACCATGTGATTTTTAGCTGACTTTGTAAAATGGTAGAATTAAATATAATGTCTTGAATGTTTTTATAGATGTTGCACAACACACACTATTTCTTAATAACTATGTGAAACAGCAGATATACACCACCTGTTCGTTTACCAGTAAAGATGCAGCCTGGTAGTTAAAAGCTCAGGCAGAACAAAGTGTTTTGTGGCAAGGATGGCTGTTGGCTTTGTTCGGTGTGTGAATTTGAGCAGGATATAAATTTCTCTAAGTCTCAATTTCTTTATCTGTAAAGTGAAGATAGTTGTAGTGTTAGTTCACACAGCTGTATGGATTACATTAGATAACCTATTTAGAGATCTATGCCCAATATCAACCATATAATACATACTTTTGAAAGGATAGGCATTTAGGTGAATATGATTAAATAGAGAGTAATTAAAATATTTTATATAATTTTAGAAAAGTTGAAATTATAATTACCGACCTAGTTTGCTAATTTTAATATTGAAGATAGACTATTAAATAATATATATTCTTATTTTAATCTACTTATTCAACATAAGAAATTTATGATGTCATGCTCTAAATTTTTTTAATGTTATTAAAAATCTTCTAGAAAAAAGTCTAAAATACATTTATACACAAAGACTTTTTAAGTCCTTTTAAAAACAGCTTTAATTGGGTATAATTAATATACAAAAACTGCATATATTTAATATATAAAATATGGTCCATTTAGATATATAAATATACCTGTGAACCCATCACCACAATCAAGGTAATGGACATATCTGTTATCTCCAATATTTTCCTCAGGTCCTTCTGTGCCTGTGTGTGTGTGTGTGTGTGTGTGTGTGTGTGCGTTACCAGATCTACCTTATTAACAATTTTTGAGTGCATAGTACATAACTGCTGACTAGAAAACAGTGCGTTGTATAGCACGTTCCCTCTATCATCCATGACAACATCTTCTAGTCAGAGTCTCTGTCCTCTGAAGGAATTTTGAAGTATCCTGTTGGGCGCCATAGCAGAGAACAGGGTAATGCCGTTTCTGGCCAACAGCCTGAATTTCTGCTTTCTCTCTATTGGGCTAGCAGTTTGTTATAAGTTGTAGCCTCGCCCCCTTTCATAAGCAGGAGAGCATCACCTCTTCATCAGGCTCTAAGACTCAAAGACTGGCTTCAGGCTACCCATCTTGCATGAAACGTATTTTAGCTCCATTGTCCAAAAAGAGCTGAGGTCCCAGGCCCCAGTGCCTGCTTCTAGCAAGGGGTCCCTAGTGGCTTCAATATGAATGCCCCATGATTTGTTCATTTTATCCTGTTTGTTTGTGTTGTTTGTTGTTTATTTTTTCTGGTCTATATTGATGTTTTAATTATTTTTCAACCTAACTATGCATTTTTATTTATGTGGATTTGGAGCAAACACAGTTTGGCAGGGTTTGAAAACACTGTTTCTTTTTACCAGAATTTTTCATATCATTTTTATAGTATCGGTCTTCAACCAAATTTTGATGTATTGTATACTTTAAGTTATAATAATGTCATATTGGAGAGCTTTTACTATCCATAAAAAAGTTTTGGATTTTGCTAAAGTTTTCATGAGAAACCTGAATTTTAATATTGCATGATTAAAATATAAGTTCAAAGATATGATTTTATTTCATACACTGCCTAGAACACAATTTTTTAATCATTTGCAACTGACATCTTAGAAAGATTCTTAAATACATATCTAAACTACATATTTTCTTTGTCCCAATGATATTAACACTTTAAAAGATAGTTCCATTATTATATTTTATTATATAATATTAGATCTCAACCATATCTAATTGTAGAAATTTATGGTAGGAACCTAGAGAAATTTAGTGAAATAGAAGGTATTCACTTGAATGTAAAGAATGAAAAGAATACAACAACTTACCATGTCTGTAATCTTCCAAATGTTGTGTATTACACTGTCTCTTAGGATAATATTATTCTTTATGATTATGGAAGTTATCATAATATAGCTTATTGGTGGAAAAGCCAATACTGTAAGATTTTTGACTTGAGGTCTGTTTCAAGATCCTTGGATAGGGAATGATGTGGAATGTGAACTTGGCTCATTGATTAAAAAGGATATGAAAGATGTGAACTTAGATCTATGTTTTTAAAATGTTTTTAAATTTTTTTTTGTTAAAGTTTATTTATTTTTTGAGAGAAAAAGAGAGCACTAGCAGGGGAAAGGCAGAGAAAGAGGGAAACACAGAATCCAAAGCAGGCTCCAGGCTCTGAGCTGTCAGCACAGAGCCCGACGTGGGACTCGAACCTGAGCCAAACCAGAGCCACAGTCAACACCAAGGACCCCTTGTTTTGAGTTTTAAAATATGATTCCCAGACAATGTTTCATGTGTGCTTGAGAAGAATGTGTATTCAGTTGCTCTTGGATGGAATGTTCTGTAAATATCTTTTAAGTCTTCATTTTTACCCTGATTTAACAAACAGTGTGAACTAGGGCTACCCTCCTTTTACACATCTGTATGATCTGTCTCTCATCTATGACACATCAAATATTAGGCATCTTTTTCTGTTTAACATGCTCTCAGTATCTCTAAGCCAACCTAGAGTTCCTGGAAAAAAACAACAAAGAAAAGTATTCAATGGAATGACATATTAATGATATCAGTTTCTTTAAGGAATCTTAGTGTAGAAAGTAGGAAATGATAGGTGAGGAAGACACTGAGATTTAGAAATATTTATTTTAATTAGCGGTAAGACTCTAGGTGGAACAATGGTTTTAGAAATCAAAATAAATACTGCAGAATGCAGTTCTGATCGGAAGTCACATTGCAATAGTAGTTGTGGATGAAATTCCTATATAACGGATTGCATTTCAAGGGAATAATGAAACATATTGTCAGTTTCCAAGGTCTTCCTGCTCCACTGAGAATTATAACCCAATTTAAATGAGTCCAGTGAACTCTCCTAAAGAGGAAAGAATCGGATCCCATCAAGGAGGATTCAGCCTGTGGCATGCTGTGTTTGCTTGTGGCCCAAGTCACAGCCCGCTGGGGAGTGGCAGCCCCTGCCATTGGTGACAGTCAGGGAGCAGACATTTCTCTCTTTGTATTATCAACGAGCTCCAGGCCCTTATGTCGGTCATACTGCAGTGAGATGCTGACAGTGAGCACAGACAGACCAGGGAGAGACTCTCACTCTGTATTTAAAGGGCCCAAGAACTGCAGGAAGACAGTGTTCCTACTTCTTCTAAGTGGCATGTGTGAAGAGATATCTGATTTAGCAGCTCTGACAGCCCACAGGAATCTTGATCTAGACAGAAACAGAATGTGAAATAACAAGAGCTCTCATCCCTGAGTTTATGAAAGAGGAGAGAGGATTAAGAATTCTGAGTGTCTCTAATAAACCAGGCATTAAGTGGGATACATTAAATATATACTTTCATTTAATTTTCCAAAACACCACATATGCTTATAGAGTTTAGGTAATGTAACTTCGGTCATCTAAACTTTGGTCATCTAGTATATATAAGTAGTTGTGGGGGGAAAAAATCCAAACACAGGGATGAAAACTCTGGGTTCTGGAATCCTGCAACTTTGGTTTCAAAATTTGTTTCAACCACTTTCTACAGATGTGAGGAACAAGTTTTCTAAGTTTTTGTGCCTTAGTTTCCTTATCTGCAAAATGCAGGTAGTGTTTAATTAACATAGTTGTAAGATTCAAATCAGATAATCTCTATTAATTGCTTAGACAAACAGCTAATGTTCAGGAACTCCCTGGAAAATGTTTGATATTATTTTCCGATGGTCTTCAAAATCTATGCTCATTCTAAAATGTCATTCTGCTTCTTGTATTTGAGTGTGATAATTGTAATATGCATTGAAATATGCTTTTCAATGTTTCTATACCTGGCATAAAATGGAATCACATCATCCTCATTCCTATAATTAATCCTAATCAAGGTGATAATCTTACACCATTTATGTATTTGTTAAACTCAACTTGTTTACCCCTCTTGCTTGAAAATGCTCTTTGATGAGTTATAAGTAATACATTAACAAAAATGGAAAACTTAGTCTATAACTTTGTAGCTTTTGGAATTGTGAGTAGAAAGCAATAAAGACACACAAATCTTTTTTTAAGTAAGTGAAAAAGATAATTACAGTAAAAGAAACAAAAACAGAGAAAATTCTGCAAAGAAAATATTATTTTTGTACCATCTTCTTAATGTCTCACAGATATCTTGAACTTAACATACTGGACAAAAACTACTTCCCTCCCCATCCCTATTGCAAAATTACTTTTCAGTCTCTTTTCTATTCCTGTTAAATAAAATGGATTAATAATCTGATTTTTTCTTATTCAAACCAAATCTTTGGAATTACATAGTATTAGACAAATGTGTTCTAAATGTACTTATCCATATGTAGAAGCATATATTCAATAAGTATTTAACTAATGCCTCTCTTAGGCATTCACTTCTAAGTTTATAAATGATGGTGAACAAATAGAATTTATAGTCTGAAGAAATAGACAAACCCATGCATAATACAATTAAAAATTCTGGTAGTGCTTACTATAAGTAAGCGCACTAACAAACAAAACAAAAAGGAATAGTGGAAGTAGTTGGAAATTCAAGGGAAACATGCAATAGCTCTTTCTTTGGTCTGGAACACAACTTCCCAGGTAATTTTATTGTCCTTTCAAATCTTCAGGCCTCTGTTCCAAGGTTGTCTCTCCATTATCTATATAAAATATCAACCCTCTTTCAATATGAAAGACTTCCTTAATATGTTTTTTTAATAATATTACATAACAACAGCTGACTGTGGCATGTTTATTTATTTTTTTTCACCGTACAACAGAATGAAAATCTGAACAGGCAGGGACTATATCTTTTGATTGTCATACTCCAGAGCCCAGAAAAACTAGAGACGTACTAGATACTCAGTAAACACTGTTGGTTAAATGAATGAGATACATTTGCTTGGGGGCCTGGAAAGCAGAGGTAATTTCTTAGAGGTGGGAAGAGCCAAGAACTTATTAGCAGAGGGAGCACAGTATTTACCTGCAATAATATGTAAGAACCTAACAGCTTGGAAAAATAAAGGAGCTGGTATATCTGGGATACCGTGAAAAGAAGACACATGGTTCAAGAGAGATTGGAAATATACAGTGCCACTCCTTTCAAGGCTTTCTTAAGAATGTTTAGGATTTGTTTTTAATACATTATGGTGACTAAATGTCTTGAAAGTATAGTAATATGATCCTATTTATTTAGTGTTCATTTAGTATGGTTCTCTCTTAAGTATTTTTGTAAATTTTACACATAAAAAGCAATCATATAGAGGTATAATTTCCATAAAATAAGATGTATCTGTTGTAATTATTCAAATACATGTGTTCTACTAACTGTATAAATTGTATAATCACAAACTTAGTCAAGATATCAAATATTTCCATTACTCCAAAAAGAACCTTAGTTCTTTTTTTCTAGGATTCAATCTAGGATTGACAATTGTGGATGCACTCTGACACAACAGATTTGTTTTTCCTGTGCTTGATTTTTGATTTTAAATAAATGTAATTTGACCTTATATACTCACTTGTGTCTGTCTTCCTTTTGGTTGCAATTATATTTTTTGAGTCATCCATGTTATTAAGTGTATTAGTAGTCCATTTATTTTCATTGCCAAGTTGCATTTCATTGTACTAAATCTCTAGGATTTTTTTTTTTTAACCATTCACTGATTGGTGGACATTTGGGCTGTTTACAGGTCAGAGCTATTAAGAATAAACCTGTCATAAACATGTAACAAATACATGTGTGGACATATATTCATAGCTCTTGGGTAATGAAAGATTGGAACACCTGAGTCATGCAATAAATTTATTTAAATTTATAGAAATTACCATAAAGTTCTCCACAGATGTCCCATCATTTCACATTCTACCACCAGTGTTCTATGAGATTTCCAGTTTCTCCACATCCTCAGCAATACTTGATAATTTTAGAAATTCTAGTTGATATTTAGTTGCATATTATTATGACTTTATTTTGCATTTTCTTGATATGTAATAGTATTTAGTATCCTTCATATCTTGGAGACTATTCAGGTATCTTCTTTCATGCAGTGTCCACACAAGTCTTTTGCACAGTTGTAAAGGGGAGTGTTTATCTTCCAATTGAATTTTAAGGCTGTTCTTTTTTTTCTACTTTCTACATACAGGTCCTTTTTTATATATATATATATTTTCCCCTTTTTCATATATTTGAATTGCAAATATTTTTGGCCAGTCTGAAGCTTGCCTTACCACTTTCTTATTACTTTTAAAAAACATTTTCTATTTTATTAAATTTAAAATAACTTTTTAACTACTTCAAGCTTCTTATCTCCTAAGGTGTCTTAGTCTACTTTGAGGCATGGGTTGTTTTAGACCTTTTCTCCAATTGCCCAATATTTGTAGACTTTTATATGATGCTTATGGAATCTAATTTAATTCAGGAAATATAGTGAAAAGGGAATTTTCTCTATTATTTCAATCTGTTTACATTTTTTTCAGATTTCTCTTATGGCCTTCTATTGTCTATGTTGTAAATATTTCACATGCACTTCAATAGAATGTGTATTATAGCAGTTTGGGTTGTAATGCTCTAAAATGTCAATTAAGTCAAGTGTCTGATTAATATTTTTCAAGTTTTCTATATTCTTAGTGAATTTTCTCTGTTGCTCTTTCTATCAATTGCTAACAGAAGAGTGCCAAGACATACAATTATGATTGTTGGCTTGTTCATTTCTACTTTCAGATCTGTCACCTTTTACTTCATATATTTTTAAGATTTGTTGTTATGAACATATACATTTTTGGATTTCTATGTCTGCTTAGTGAATTGAAGTTCTATTACTAAAAATGTCCCTTTGTCTTCAGTAATATTCCTTTTTTTGAAGTTAACTTTGTCTAATATTATTAGTGCCACTTCAGCTTTTTATGATTATATTTGAATATAATTAATTTTATATGGTGTTACAAGGACAGCTTATAGTTATGCTTTGCTTTTTTTTTTCTCTATCCTTTCGTATATTTTTAGGCATTTACTTGGAGTACTTGAATCACTTATATATAATGTAATTACAAATATAATTGGCATACTGGGCTGAATAATTTTCCTCCAAAACTAATGCTCACTTGGAACCTGTGGACATGACCTTATTTGGAAACATGGTCTTTGCAGACCTAAGTGAATTAAGATGAGATCACAAAGGATTAGGGTAGACCCCACATCCAGTATGTCTGGTGTCCCTATTGAAAAGAAGAAAATTTAGATGGAGACGCAAACACTCAAGTGGAAGATGACCATTTGGAGATTGAGGCACAGATTATAGTTATCTTTCCACAAGGCAGGAATTGGTGGCAACCACCAAAAGCTACAAGAGGCAAGAAAGGATTCTTCCTTAGAGCCGTTGAGGAGAGCATGGCCTTGCCAACCCCTTGATTTTGGACTTCCAGTGTCCACAATTTTGAGAGAATAAATTTCTGTTGTTTTAAGTCACCCATTTTGTGCTAATTTGTTACACACCTATAGGAAACTAAGATAATTGGTTTTAAACCTACCATCTTTCTATTTCTTGTGTGTGTGAGTTTCTTTCCCCTTTTTTTTCCCATTAAATATGTACTTTGTAGTACTCCATTTTGTCTCTTTTATGGGCTTACTAGCTGTATATGCCTGTATTTTATAATAGGTATCTTTTGTTTCATTTTACAATATTCAACTTTAGCTAATTAGAATCTACTTTCCTTTCAAACGTACTTCCATTTCTCTTTCCCAGTTCTTGCCAGTATTTTTTTAATATATTCTAATTCTATATATTTTATTTATTTTTTAATGTTTATTTTTGAGAGAAACAGAGACAGAGCATGAGCGGGGGAGGGGCAGGGAGAGAGGCAAACAAAGAATCTGAAACAGGCTCCAGGCTCTGAGCTGTCAGCACAGAGCCTGATATGGGACTTGAACTCACGAACTGTGAGATCATGACCTGAGCCGAAGTCGGATGCCCAACCAACTGAACCATCCAGGCGCCCCTAATTCTATATATTTTATAAACCTCACAATACATTGTTATTCTTATTTGCACTTTTCAATTCTAGATATAAATTGGTTATTTTCATTTGGTTATTTTATTTGATTATTTTTTATAGTTTCTATTTTTCTTCTGAAATGTCTTATTTTTGAGGTACTATAATATTAATTTTTATTATTTCTTTAAATAGAGTTTTCTTTAATTTTTAAAATTTATTTATAATATCTGAATAAAGGTTTTGTTTGCTGTATCTAACGTGTGGATCCACTTAGAGCCAGCTCCTAGTCAATATTATTTTCTGGAGTATGTGCCGTATCTTATTTTTTGGCATATCTGATAAATTTCGTTGAAAACTGGACTTTCAGTTACTATATTGTAGCAACTCTGGATTTTGCCACCCCTCTTGCCTTGAGGGTAATTGTTGTGACTCTGGTTAAATTTTTATTTATTTAACTTTATTAATTTATTTATGTATTTATTTATCTATTTCAGTAACTTGCCTGGACTTTATCTGTGGAATTTGTCTCCCCTGTAGTGTTATACCATTTCTAATTTTTTTTTTTTTTACTTTTTTTTATCCTGACTTCCTTGGTGTCACAGCTTTGCTTGCAAAGCTTAGTGGTTAACCCAGAATTGGAAAGAAGTGCTTAAACAACCTGATTGTATAAGACTTCCAATCTCTGCTAATAAATCTGTGAGTTAGAGACCATATTCAAAGTTGAGGTCATTTTCAACTCCTGCTCAGCACTGACTTTCCTTGAGCCCTCTCCTCTTCCCTGCATGCATACATAGGTTTCTACTCAGCCAAGGGTGTGTGAAAAGTTATACATCCTTCAACGTTTCTCTATTTTCAAAGATTCTCCACTAATTTTCTGGTTTATCACTGACCCAACAGAGATGCTAATCCTAAAGTAACAGAGTCATCGGATTACCCCATCGTTTGCTACATTTGCTGATGATGTGGTTGGGTATTCACCTTCTGTCCCAAATCAAGTCTGCCCTTTGACAGTAGGGGGCTGTTTCCCAATCCCCTTTCCAGCCCAAATACAGTAATATTACAAAATCAGGCTTGACAAGGCAGAGGTTGAGGCGGTAGAGGATACAAAAAAATGGCCCCAAGCAATAAAGCTACAGATTCTCATTGTTCTTACCTATGATTTAATAGTTTTTCTTGAATAAATACTTACTAATTTATAATTGGTCTTTGTTCAAATTCCAGAGATGGGGATTGTGAGATCTTTGAGGTATATTTTCCACGTTTTAACTTGTAATCTTGGATTTAAGGTGAGCACTTTGTCGATCTCTTCTCTGCACCACAGCTGGAAATAAAAAAAAATCTATTTGATTTGCTTTCTGCTATTTTAAATTATATAATTTTAAAATTTCTTTTTTTTAACTAACTTTTCTGGATGCCATTTAAGAATGTCATTTATTTTTAATTATCTTACATTAAGTGAAATTATTGTATTTGCTTTTTAGTTCTAATATTTCTTGAGGTTTTTCTGGATTGTGTACATGCACAATCATTTGACAATAAATAATAACAAATTTATTTCATTCTTTCCAGCCTTATGTTTTTTTTTTTTTTTTAAATTTCTTTTTTTTCCCTTTTGGATCCTTTAAGATGTCTTTTTTTTTTAATTTTTTTAACGTTTTTATTTATTTTTGAGACAGAGAGAGACAGAGCATGAATGGGGGAGGGGCAGAGAGAGAGGGAGACACAGAATCGGAAGCAGGCTCCAGGCTCTGAGCCATCAGCCCAGAGCCCGACGCAGGGCTCGAACCCACAGACCGCGAGATCGTGACCTGAGCTGAAGTCCGACGCTTACCCGACTGAGCCACCCAGGCGCCCCAAGATGTCAAGTATGATTTTTAATTAAAATCATGATAGCAAATACCTTTGCCTCATCCCTATTTTGGGGTGAAGAATTAAATACATTCTATCAAATTAAGAATGTCCCTTTCTCTTCTTAGCATATACACTATCTTTATCATTAAATTTATCCTGAATTTTACAAAATGCTTTTGCTTCATCAGTTGAAAAATGTTTTTTCTCAGGATGCTTGGGTGGCTCAGTCAGTTAAGCGTCTGACTTTGATTCAGGTCATGATATCAGGGCTCATAAATTTGAGCCCCTCATCGGGCTCTGTACTGACAGCTCAGAGCCTGGAGCCTGCTTCAAATTCCGTGTCTCCCTCTCTCTCTGCCCCTCCTCTGCTCATGCTCTGTCACTCTCTCTCTCTCTCAAAAATAAATAAACATTAAATCTTTTTTCTCTTACTCTATGGATATATATTTGGTTAATTTTATTAAAAACAATATTGCATTCTTCAAATAAATCCAACTTATTTATGAGTTTTTGGATAGTTGCTGGATTTGAATCTTTAATTTATTGTTATTATTTAAATTTCAAATATTGTGTTTATGAGAGAGTTGGTCATGCAATCAACCTTTCATACTGTGCTCTAATATAGGATTTTCTTATCAAGATTATACTGGTCTCATAAAACACTTGGGAAATGTAAATATATGGAAGAAGTATTAAAAGATTATATAATTTCTTTCCTAAATGAAGGAATAAACTCAATTAATAAAACCATCTGAGTTTAAAGATTTATTTATGGGAAACTTTTCAATTGAAGGTTTATTTTCTTTACTGAGTATAGGATTATACTGGATTTTAATTTATTCTTGTGTCAGTTTTGGTAAGTTATGTTTTTTCATAAAAGTTATCTTTTCTTTCCTAAGTTTATTTGCTGAACTTGATCATAATATCTGTTATCTCTTTAATATTTAACACAGAGTAGGTACTTCAAAACTGCTGACTTTTTTTTAAATGCTGACTCTTCCTCAGAATGGTATTGATATGTATTAATCTGAAGTTTTCAAAAAATGAATTATTTGTACCAGATACAACTACAAGTTCCAAAGAAATGGGTGGAAGGCAAAAATATATGTTAGGTATTTACTACTCTGATATCAATTCATATTCATAACTACTACTTGAGTTAAAGATTTATTTTCTATAAAATATAAATATGTTATTTTGAAAGATAACTGAAGCATTCTTGCTACTGGCTTCGTTAATCCAAGTTTATATGGAAAAATAAATTATTTCTAAAAAAATATATTATTGTTTTTACTTATAATAGATTTTAGCTAAATAAAGTAACATTCTTATATACTGTTTTATTTGATTAAATTTCAATTTCCCACCTTGGCACTGTGTTGGTACTCAATAAAGACATTTTAATGAATTAAAATCTATTTTTCTATTGTTTAGAATCAACATTTATTTACAAATAGTTTATAAAAGAATGGAAAATATGTTTTGCAACTGCATTACAGTATTCATTATCATTACGATGTTTCTAAACCATAATATCAGTAAAGGGCTTTTCAAGTGATTAGAGGTTATGAGGGTTTTTTTTTCATATATATATTATCTTTACTTCATATGAGTCTTCTAAAATTAGATCTTGTTAATATTCAGATTGTTTTATAACAGGAAACTGAGTCTCAGTTTCTTACAGAATGAAGGAAATATTAAATAAGATATGTTCTTAAAACCTTTGAGAATATCCAAACTCATTACCCCCATGTAATGTGTACTTCATAATTAATAGAGGTCAAAAGAGCAGTTTCAGATGGTGATATACTCTGCAGACTATGTTCACTCACTTCCTATGTGGTTTTCTATTGCACATCAGCTTTGAAACACAAGCAATTAAATTTTTTACCTAACCTCAACAATAGCACAAACTACCATGAAAAGTTGAAAACTTTCTAGGTTACCCACAGATGGCTGAAACTATAATTGTGTACTTTGAATGACAATCCTACATGCAAAATCCTATCTTCTTCTCAGTATAGTAAGCAAAGAGAAATCCAATACTAGTAATCAATTATTTGGCATCTCAATGCATTAGTGCATAAGCAGGCTATTCAAAATCAAAATTAATATTATAAGAATTTCATTATATTTCATATAAAAATTACAAGTACATCAAGATATTCACTGCATTCTTCTATTGTAACTTTCTGTAAGATTTATCTGTGTCATGCTATTCAAATATATATATTTTTTATTTTTACACATGAGAGTGTGTATATCCTGTTATTATTTTTTATGAGTGTTTCTCTGGAAAGAAGAATTACATACTGTGTCATCCTGAATATAAACATTCCTCTGTCTCTTTATGAGGACCATAAACTAATTTATATCAATAAGGTAAAAGAAAAACAAATGCATATGTCTCTTTAAGAGCTTCACATCAAATTAGCAGTGATGGACTTGCAGTTGTCTATCAAATAGGTAACATTCCTACAATGAACATGATGTGTATGCTGTGCACTGGGGCATAATTGCTTTTCTAAAGTGAACACATATTTCCAACCTCAATCAAATATCTTCATCTTTACCTGAAACATTCCTAACACTCCCGATCCTGATATCAGTTTTTTGTTAATATTTATAATATAGCTAGCATTTAGCGGTTAACTAAAGAAAAGTATAAAAGTCTGCTACTGTTTATATTACCATTTATCTTAGAATATGTTTGTATTTGTGTGCTATACTCATTTTAATTGCATTTTTGCAGAAATATTACATAGTTGCTCCACTTATAAAAGCATGATTTATAAATGCTTTTACCATAAATCATTAATTTCCGCTGCTTCTTTTCTGTTTACTCTTTGCGACCGTAATACCTTTTAGTGCAGTCATGGAGGCCACAGAAAAGCAAAAACAAAAACAAAAACAAAACAAAACGAAACAAAACGGCAAAGAAAAGCCAACCAGGGGAAAAAAAAAAAAAAACAACAACAAAAACTTGCTTTTAAAGAATCAATGAAAAGGAGTGCAAAATTATATATCAATGATAACAAGAAAAACTATTGACAAAATTTCTTAGAGCAGTCATTAGCTCTAGTTTTGCTCAAATCCCTCTTGATTATTAAAATGCAGATTTCCAGGCTTTCAAATTTATTAAATCAGACTTTCTAAGAGTATAGCACTAGAATACATTAAAATTTCAGCTAAAACCCTATGATAGTGACACATAGGAAATTTAATAACCTAATTTGGTGGGCCTGGACTGAAGCTCTATGAAACCTGCATTACAATAAGCATTCACTTATTTTAATGAAGTTATTCATTCACCAAACACTTTCCTAATATTCTCTTGGACTCAGAAAGATAGAACCAAAATCCTGATTCTAGAAATGAAAAAGTAATTTTGGAACATGGCCTTCACAGAGTGATAAGGTTGCCATTGATGGAAGGTTATGTGCAATGTTAGGTCCAGGTTACTTTATAACAAAAATGATTGACAAACTTGGAAGATTCACATTAATAGAGGGTGGATTCACAAGTTGTTTTAATCTTCTGCTTATCTTTGACTTGATGAGAAAATTAAAAATGTTTTTATAATATTCTGATAAAACATGACCTCCTTTTCCAGGATGCCAGACTGTTTTATTACATACAAAAATAGAAAATTATTGTATCCTAGAAATAAAAAATAAACCAATACTGGAGAACAAGCATAAGCTACCCAGAGTTCTAGATCATAGAAGCTAGATTTTTAAAACCCATGCAGAGACAGGGAATAAGAACACAGGTTTAACATGAGACAGAGAGCTAAGGGAGGTTAGTTGAATAAAGCAAGGAGCTGAAGCAGTGTTCCATCATCCATAAGTGGGAACCCATCTTTGCCTGGACAACCTGAAAAGAGCTGTGAATAAGATTTTAAACTGTATTATTTTTTTCTATAGCTGTGTAATAAATTACCTCAAAACTTAGTGGCTTAAAACAAAGTAGGCATCTCACAATTTATGAGGGTCAGGAACTTACAAGTCATTTATCCGAGTGATACTGGCCCTGGGTTTCTTATATTGGTGTATTAGGGTTCTCCAGAGAAACAGAACCAACAGGAGCTAAATACATACATATGTACATGTGTGCATACATACATACATAAATGAGAGATTTGTTATAGGAACTGGCTCATGTGGTTATGGAAGGTGAGCAGTCTTGTGACCTGCCATCTACAATTTGGAGAACTAGGAAATCTAGTGGTATAATTTAGTTTGAGTCTGAAGTCCTGAGAATTGGGAAGGGATGAAGGTAGGCTTGGAACTGGTGGTCTAAGTCTGGATATGAGTCCAAAAGCCCAAGAAGTAAGAATGCAAATGTCTGCTGGAGGGTAAGATGGATGTCTCAAGTTGAGTAGAGAGAGACTGCTTCACCCTTCCTCCACCTTTCTGTTATATTTGGGCTCTCAAAAAACTGATTGATGCCCACCTACATTGAGAAGGGCCATCTGTTTTACTCAGTTCCTCAATTTGAATGCTAATACATTCTGGAAACATCCTTACAGAGATCCCCAGAAATAATGTTTTAACAGCTCTCTGGACATCCCTTAGCCCAGTCAAGTTGACAGATAAAACTAAAGATCATATTCAGTAAAAAGTCAGATGTTGTACAGAGTACTGTCATCTGAATTCTTGAATGATGTGAAATAATCCATTCCAATGCATCTCACGCACATGCCTGGAAAGTTGGGCTGGATATTGGCAGAAAGCCTCAGTTCCCTACCATTTGGATGTCTACGTCGGCCTTTTGACGTGGTGACTGACTTCCTCCGGAGCAAATGATACAAGAGACAACAAAGTGGAAGCCATGATGTATTTTATGACCTATTATTATTGGAGGTCACACACAGCCATTCTCACAATATCCTTTGGGGTATTATTCAGGGTGGGAGGAGACTTACACTAAAGTATAATGTGAATAAAACGGTTTGGTGTATTAGATTTGCATATGTCAGGGATGTTGAATGATGGGAGAGAGAGAGAACAGAAACAGAGAGAGGGAGAGACAGACACACACAGAGAAAAGAGAGAAAGAAAGATTATACCAATCTCTAAATTCTGAAAACCAAGATCTTTATTCATCTAAGAAATAATCAAGTTGAAGCTACTGAATATTGCCTAGGCTTACCAGTGTTCTCTGTTACACTAGAAACAAAATAGAAAGGAAACCAGCATCATACTTCTTATTAATGGAATTTCATGAACACATTTCATCGCAATTTATATTTCATGGCATCCAGGTGCTAAGTGCAGTTTCAAGCATACTCTACCCTCCCATAAATTATACAGTAAATCATCACTTGGTAATGGGCATTTTATTTTTCATGCTGATTTCCTTAAGTGCTCCACTCTGAGGTCTCTCAGTCATGGCCATATGCTTTTCTTTTCTTTCACATATTTGAATATAGAGCCATACTGATAGTTCCAAGATTTTTTTCACTTTTTTTTTAATGAACCCTGGGTTATTTAAAATTGTTCTTTCAGATCAAGAACAGAGTAAAAATCTTTCACAGAAAACCAACATGTAGGTAACTCTTTTTTTTTTCCTTTTATCATTCCTGCTAAGATTCATTTGAAAAAGGTTTTCCTGAAAAAAGATGAAAGAAAGTATGACAACTTTTGAATCAAAAATGCCTTGAAAAGCAGAAACATAGCTCAAGAAAATGTGTTTCAGTTTTTAAGAACTTTGACACAATAAAATATGTGTTATTTTATTTGTTTGTTTTGCTTTGCTTTTTTTTTTAACTCTCTTGCTCTTTTATTTGGGTGTAGGTATACTTGGAGTCAGACATGAAATAGAAGATAAATCATGTTTCGCCAATACATATCATATCAGCTATACTAGTATAGACTGATAAACTATTCTTTTCCCTCATCTTCCTCAGAAATTCAGCACAATTAGCTCATTTGCATTGTGACAACCAAACTGCTAGGCAGTCTTGGGCTGCTTTCTGGGCAAAAGTTTCTCCAGGCTGCTAATTCCATGTACTGTTCTGGCCTGTTCCCAGCTGTTCAGTTTCCCTCGTCTCAGATTGTAGTTTTCATTTTTCAAAGGTTCCTAGCATTCTTCAAAACAGGTTTTTAAGAGAAAATGTTTTCCGCTTTAAAATTTTGTTACCTAATTCTCAAATATCACATGTGTTCATGATTCCTGGTTTTTATGAGTTGTTAGGACTTGAACTGTGGAAGATAGGATGGAGAAACTTTTGTACCTAATTCTCTTTGATTTTCTATAAGACATGCGTGATTTCTTCCTGTATTCTCCTTTTAATATTTCTAACACTTTTTGGACCTAGTTCTGTTTGATTTCCTATAAGATGTGATTTCTTCCTGTATTTTTCTTTTAATATAACACTAAGTAGAAAATTAAAATAATTCTTATGAGTGATTTATAAGAATTTATAAAGATGTTTCTCTGTGGTCTTAGAGATCAGGGGTATAGGAATGGTTCTTAACAAACAATGGAGAATAGAAGGAAAACAGAAATGTTCACACTTCCACAAGGGACTTATTCATTGCGCAAATGGCAGGGACTTGAGCAAACATCTATACCAGTTGCTAATCAAGTTTTAGATTTATGGTGAAATCTTTTAAAATGAGATGGAAAAGTGTTTCCAACAAATTTTGATGCATATTATTGTTACAATTTTAAAATTTAATAACTGAAGTCATTATTTTTAAGGATATGGGTAGATATTAAAAGTTTTTAAAAAAATAAACATAAAAAGTTTTACAAATAAAATAATTTTGGTTATTGGGAAAATTATTTAAAGAGTAGAATAATTTATTTGGAATTTTTTGAAAAAAGAGACCTTTTATTGAAGCATATTTTGTAAGCAACTAGTCAAACTTCAAACAAGTCTTCCCTTGACTTCATGGAAATATTTCTAGAATATAAGATGCAATGTTCTGCCTTCTTAACTGAAGTATTTATATGCCCTATATCTCTGCCTACCTGAATTCTCATAACATTTTGAGCATTCTTTTGACAAAACAAGAACATCAAGAAACCATAAAATGCTTTAAACTATTTGTCTATACTTTGATAGTCTCTAGTAAGTTTGGTTTTTGTTTTTGATGTTTTCTTTCTACTGTTTTTCTTATTCAGTGTTATACTATTATGTGCTACTCTCAAAAACATCATCTGGTCCTTTCAATACCTTTGAAAATCACATTTTTTTAAATCCATCAAATCACCCTGAAGGTTTCTAAACTGTATGCTCATGTACTCTATAACCAAAATGTATCATTAGTAAGTTGGCATGGGCTGGATGATCTTTAATACTTTTTTCTAAAGCCATGTAGTAGTTTGTCTTATTTAGCAAACTTTCAGAGCAATTATTCTAATTGCTAACTTCTCCTTGAGTGTGAGGTGGTGATTCCACGTCATATACATCTCTTCCCACTAGCCTGAAAAGAGGCAGACCATCAGTAGGAACTCAGAACAAATGTCTTTCTTCTGAAATATACGTTGGAATTTTACCTCCCCGCCCATCCCCTACCAATTGTTCTTGTTTCCCAGATGTGTTGGTGTGAGTTGTATGGAGACAAAAGGGAAACTAAATGTTCCTCCTTTAACTTTCTTTAATTATGTTAAGCAATAGACTTACTCTGTTCTTGTCTTAAAACTGTGAGAAGCTTTGCTACCTGCCACATATATCTTGCAGTATTTTTTGTAATGTCATTCTATTTCGGTTGACAGCATCACTTGGGCTCCTCTTTGCTGGTGAATGTTGCCACTGCTCCTTTGTTAAATGTTGTCCATCCGTATGGTCATTTTCACTAGGCCCTCCAACAGGGAGTCCACAGATGTGGGAGCAGGACGTAATGCTATTAACTCCGGGTTCAGAATGGCACCAGATGGGCCCATGTCCTGCTCAACAGATGCAGCACATGGTTTGATTCCCCTGTTCAGCCCTGTGCTTTTCTATTTGAAGGATGTACCTTCATGTCATAAGAGTTATAGGCAATAGGTGTCTAAATTAAACCGAAAGTATACACAGGTTAGAGGCTGGGCTTTAGGAGAACTATTCATGTGTCTCAACTATTTACGTGTTGTTGCCTTTTTTTAGACTGTTAATGCTACAAAGTTAGTTGGTTAGAAGTCTGACCTTAAGACATATTAATATATTATAGATTATTAATGTAGAATTAATTTCTTTGGCCCCTATGCCTGCTGTAAAATTGACTGTATTTTTTTAAATTTTATAATGTTTATTTATTTTTGATAGACAAAAAGCATGAGCGGGGGAGGGGCAGAGAGGGAGACACAGAATCTGAGGCAGGTTCCAGGCTCCGAGCTGTCAGCACAGAGCCCACTGCAGGGCTCAAATCCATAGACCGGCAGATCATGATCTGAGCCAAAGTCTGATGTTTAACCAACTGAGCCTGAAGCCCTAAAATTGAATATATTTTTTGAATATATATGCCATAATGCAATTTCTTGTTTATATATCTCTATCCATGAGATATGGTTGTTGGATAAGTCTATTACATTCATTAGTTTCCTCTTATATTAAAATATGAGGTACTGGTGTTACAAGGACCAAATTAACAAATCACTTGAATTACAATCATGTATTATGAATTGTTAGGCTACTGTTGGTGGCACATTGTCAAATGAGACTGTTATTCTCTTATAGAGCTTGCATTCAATAAGGGATAATGAAAGTAATGCATAATCAAATAAAGAATATATAATTTCAGGTATAGATTCATCCTTTGAAGAAAAATAAAACAGTGTCAAAGAATCAAGAATGCCCTGGGAGTGAGAATAATGAAATCCTCTTTAACCTTGAAGAAAAGAGAAAGTAATTAATATATTAATGTCTGGAGGAAAAACATTCCAAGAAAGGAAACACAAAGGCAATCTCTTAAAAAAAGAAAGAAAGAAATAAAGAAAGAGAAAGCCAATAAATAATGACAAACAAAGGTCAATATGACTGCAGCAGAAATAAGCACTAAGTAAAAGGAGAACATGGGATTAAAGAGAGAACCATGAAAAATGGTCACATATAACTTTAAAAGTCATGTAAGGGTTTGTATTGTGCTGTATTCTAAGAAAAGAGTTGTGACTGGGATAGAAAATGTAGATAAGTAAGATTTTCTTTAAACAAATTTTTTTAATATATAAAGCCTATTAAATATGTTTAGGAAAGAGCTCATATGAAAGAAGAGCTTTAAGAAACTTGAAAGTGCAAAGCTGATGAAAAGCAATTTAGGCTAGGAGAGGAGATGTCTTCTATATAATGGGAAGAAAGAACAGAGTGATGTGTATGTAAGTGTGATGGTGTGTTTGCTAATATGCTCCTGGAGTTGCACTGCTCTGATCCACCTTCAAGGAGGCATCGATTGTCACAGCTGTCATCTGGTTCAGCATTGGCCTCAGCTACAGAGAGTCACTTTGCTCAAGGGAATGGCCTTCCCAGGACAGCCCACATCAATGACTGATTAAAGCTGAGGTATATTTTCCCAAAACATCACACAATTCTGATGGGGCATACATGTTCCAGAGTTCTCCATGGGATTGTCCAATGTCACGGTTCTAATTCTCTTCCTGCTGCATCCTGCTGTCTCCCACTTTCTTTAATAAATCTTGATCTCTGATAAATACCCAGCAAGATGAACTATCACAGAGACCCTAATCAGTGACAAAAAACTGAAAAAAAAGTTATCTGGTATATTGGGTTTTTGTTTGTTTTGTTTTGTTTTGTTTTTGAGTTAGAGGACAAAGTCTTCTCTGAGAATGAGTAATGAAATGCAGGTAGGTTTAGGAATGGTAAGTTCAAAGTGGATGTAAATGTTTCAAATAGTTGGTAGGAAAAAAAATGGGGTTAAGAACAGACTAAGGAAACAGAAGAATTGCTGGTCTGTCTTGTTAAGCAAATTAAGAGCACTGACCAAGAGGACTGTGAGAATTCCTTCCTTCTTTTAAAAGTATCTTCTGCCAGCTATTTTAGAACACATATTTGTGATGGGTATTGAAGAGGGCATCTTTTGGGATGAGCACTGGGTGTTGTATGGAAACCAATTTGACAATAAATTTCATATATTAGAAAAAAAACCCAAAAAACAAAAACAAACAAATAAACAAAGGAACAGGTATTTGTGGCTATCTGTCTCACACTGCTTCTTATCTCCACTGATGACGCCTTTTCTTATCCTTACTTACCCTGTGAAATTTAATGCTCTCAGAGTCTGTCCTGACTCACTTCACACATTGTCCTAAACAGGTTTATCTGTTTCAATGCTTCAGTTACCCTCCGTATAGTGATGAATCCTGAAACTCTTTTCCAGCCCACAGGTCTTTCTTAAACATATAACCATATATCTGGTAGTCTATTGGTCATCTTTACCTGGAAATCTCATAGGTGCGCCAAACCCAGCATACACAAAATTTAAGTATTTGTTTTTGCTTTTTTTTTTTCAAATTTATTTCTCTCATCTTTAATATTACATTCCATAAGTTATACAGGATTTTTTTTGAGTTTTTAAATGAAGATAATTATAATTTCCTTTTTTCTTAATTATTAAATGTCAACTTCTTAGCCTAAATAGTATTTGAATCCATCTAAGGTACCAGATTTATGGCCTACAAAGTGTCTAACCTACATTATTGCCATACCCTATAAATTGGTCTCCCAAGCTTCAGTCTTATTTTCTCCCATCTCTTTTTTTTTAAGTTAAAACTTATCATTTTATTGGATCTTCATTAACTTGTTGGAATTGAGCATCAGACATAAGTTGAAAAACCCCAAAATAGGTCTTGAAAAACACTTTCTTCTTAGGACAAGCAGTCAGAATAAGCATGTAAGCAAGCTGGCTTGTCTGTACACCAGCCACATTAGCTTTCCCTGTAACCAGTCATACTCACTCTGCCCTCCTTTCATTTAACACCATTCAGACACCCTGTAGATCTAACTTAAGACGTATTATGTAGGCCACCTTGGCCTACCCAGGAATCCTGGAAACATGTTTTTTCCTCATATCGTTGAAGAAAAAAAAAATTTTAACTTTATTTTTTTTAATGTTTATTTATATTTGACACAGAGAGAGAGAGAGAGAGAGAGAGAGACAGAGCATGAGCAGGGGAGGGGCAGAGAGAGAGGGAGACACAGGACCTGAAGCAGGCTCCAGGCTCTGAGCTGTCAGCACAGAGCCTGACGCGGGGCTCAGACTCACAGGCTGCGAGATCATGACCTGAGCTGAAGGCAGACGCTCAATCAACTGAGCCACCCAGGAGCCTCAGAAAGAAAAAAAAAAAAAAAAAAAAAAATTAGAGCTGCCATTTGATAGCTTCCTTGTATCTATGCCAAACCCCAGTATGCAATAAGTAACATTCAAGTATAAAAAGATTTCCTCCTTCCCACCAAAAGCACTGCTATCTGAAGGAAATTGGTTTCTCAGTTGCTATACCAGATACTAAGAAAGCTCAGAGGACCAGGTTAAGAAAAACAGTTAAAATTCCAGGATAAATTGTTGTGCAGCATTGAGCCCTCCGTCTACAACCTATATAGCCTCGGGTACTACCATGTGACTTCTGTTTGGCTACAAGGATACCAATGGCCTATTTTTCTTGAGCTTCCAGTCTGTGACATTTGGCTAGTGCTGAGTCTGATCTAGTTTTTGAAAGAATATCTAGAATACCTCTTCTGCTTCAAATGCTTCAATGATTTCCCAATGTTCTTGTAATAGTTACAAATTTGAAATGTCTTAACATGGCTCACCTGGTCCTTTAACATCTAGCTCTTGCTTTCCCGTCTCATGTTTTGCCAATTACCAGCTCTATCCCCAGCCTCACTCTAAATTGTAGGTTCTAACTACACTGAATCTTTTTAGGTTCTTAGAACATATCATGTTTCCATGAAGCTTTGAGACTTTCATGGAATATCAAGTATCTTATTCACAATAATATTGTGTCACAAAAATCACAAATTATTTGTGGCCTCCATGCTAAACATTTCTTTAGTCTTTGACTCTGTGATTCTGGTTTAGGCTGGTCTTAGTTGGATGCGCTTACTGATCTATAATGGACTTGGCTGGGATGACTGCACGTGGTAGGCTGAAAAATGTTACCTCCCGAAAGATGTCAGGTCATAATCCCTGGAACTTATAAATAACTATATTTGGAAACAGTGACTTTGGGGATATAATTAAGGATATTGATATGATTGAGCAAATTATTCTGGATTATCTAGGTGGATCTAAAATGTAATCATATGTATTCTTAAAAAAGTGAAGCCAGCAGTAGGCTGAGAGGGCAAAACCAGGAGTCCGGAGGCTAGAGCCTCTAGCCTCAGAGGTTTGTTGTTAGGCCTTAAAAACTAATGGAACTTGCCCTGCTGGCCAATTTGAAGTGGCTTGAAATTGGTAATCTTTTTCCTCCTTCCATTTTCTGCCTTTGGGCATAGGAATAATTATAACTGTTCTCTGCCTGTCCCACCATTGTATATTGGAAACATATAACCTATTTCCTAGTTTCACAAGTCTACAGATGGGGAGGAATTTTGCTCCAGGGTGAATCATACACAGTCTCACACATATCTGATTTAACTCATGAGATATGAGACATTTGATCTGATGACATTTTGATAAGATCTTGGAATTGAGTTGTTGCTATAATTAATTAAGCCATTTGGGGATGTTGGGATGTGGTAAATGTATTTTGCATGTGTCATGGATGTGAATCTTTTGGGCCAGAGAAAAGACTGTGTTAGGCTAAAAAAAACCCCACACTAAATGATATCAGACACTAATCCCCAGAACTTGTAAATGTTGCCTTATTTGGAAAAAGAGCCATTGCACATATGACTGAGTTAAGGATTGTGAGATGAGGAGGTTATCCTGAAATATCTGGGTGGGCCCTAAATGCAATCACAAATGTCCTTATGAGAGAAGCAGAATGAGATTATACAGAGACACACAGAGAAGAGAAAACACTGTGACCACAGAGGCAGACTGGAGCGATGTGGCCACCAGCCAAGGAAAGTTGGTGGCCACCAGAAACTGGAAGAAATTTGCATAGATTCTCTTCAGCCTTTGGAGGATGTGTGACCCTTGCCAACACCTTGACTTTAGCCCTGTGACACTGATTTCAGACTTCTGACTACCAGAATTGTGAAAGAATAAATCTCTGCTATTGTAAGCTACCCAAGAAACCAATACGCTGGGATGAATGAGCTCTTCCACGCGTTTTTCTAATCCTCCTGCATTCTGTGCTTCTCTTCATGGCAATTTCAGAAGCAAAAGCAGAATAGAGTCCTTATAAGTTTCTGTTTGCATATGCTTTGCTGACAGCCTACTGATAAAAGTGAGTCACATGACTCTGTCCCAGAGTGCAGAGAAGGCACTGCAAGTTTGCATTACAAAGGATGTGGATGTGGGCAAAAAATGAAGAGTCAGGAACATTTTTGCAATCTGCCATCCATGGGTTGATTTTCTTTTAATCTGATTATTATCTTTAATTCTACCTCTGACTAAATCCCATTCATTTTCACATGTTGCTTAGGTGTTATGCTATACTACTTTCTTAATGCTTAGGTGTTATGTTATACTACTGTGGCGTAATTGTATTTTCATTATTACAACTATCTCAACATTTTAATTTAACAGGTCCTCACTAGGCTGTAATCTCAGTAGCAGCACACATGCAATCCTTGTCTTTATATCTCTGGTAACTAATGCAGAACCTTAGACATAGTGCATGCTCAGGATACGTGAGCTGAATTAATATACATATTATACTCTGTTGCAATAGACATTCTGCCAATGCACTAAAAAGGTTAATTTTTATTTCAAGGTATTGTAAACAAATATGCTTTTTTGAAAATAAATTTATGTACTTTCATTCTCATGTCCTTTATTATGAGTAGTAATAAAAGTTGAAGTTGAATATCTTAGCTACTATTTAAAAAGTTTCAGGAAGGTAGCATTAATTGCCATATGATTATATTCAAACTTGCTGGACAGAAATTACTAAATTAAAATTTTCTTTACTGTTTATATTTTCTATTGTTTACCTTCTTAGTTGTCCAAGAATCCTTAGGAAACAGGTTGAAAACACTACGAAGTTACTTTTGCCCACATATGCCCACTTAAACATTTACCTATTGTTGAATGAATATGCTCAATTACCTGGATTTTCTATTTATAGATAATATGTTGTAAATGGTTTGATTTTATTTCAACTCTGTTAATAACTGGAATGATGAGAAAAGAGTAAGCATCACTCTACCTTTATTTTTTCCTTTAGTTTTATACAAAGTGAATAGAAATATTTTAAGAGTGACATTAACTTAAAAAAAAGTTTTTGTTAATGTTTATTTATTTTGGGGACAGGGAGAGACAGAGACAGACACAGAATCCGAAGCAGGCTCCAGGCCCTGAGCTGTCAGCACAGAGCCCAATGCAGGCCTCAAACTCATGAACTGTGAGATCATGACCTGAGTTGAAGTCAGATGCCTAACCAACTGAGCCACCCTGGCGCCCCAAGAGTGACTTTCACTTTCACCAGAAACAGAGGGGAAATAATTGAATGCTATAAAATGTAATTAAATTACACACCCAGGCACACACACACTGAGTCACCTTCCTATATATTTTAGATTATTTCTTGTTGATATTACTTTTTGTCCATTTGCTGATATAATATTCATAATATTCTTTTAAAATTGTAATGATAAATATAACCAATTCTAGCAACTTCTCTTTCTTTCTTTATATTTGTTTGCTTCTAAATTGATAACTATTTATGAAAAAGAAAAAAGAAAGTAGTGGTTCATACTGGCTAGAAAAATATTTGAGACACATTCCCCATCAGGTTCCCCCAAACAGCTGTGCCACTACACCTCCATCCAAAACCCCTTGTCAAGTTCTGGGACTTTGCAGAGCGCAAAATGCCAACTGTGCTGGCCTGTGCCAGACTGTGGGGGAAGTTGCCTAATGCTGATTCAGATCCAGTTGGAATTGTGTTTGAAAACTCCAAAATTCAGTACATTTTTTATTTTAAGAAGAAAACCACACATGCCTGTCCTCTTTTTCTTCATAATATGACTTCTGAAATGATATGAACTGTATTGAATAAGAATCACAAAATGAGCATCCTTACTGACATCATGTTTGCCATTTTGCAGGTTCCAGACCACAAAAATCTCATAATCTCTGGAATATTGGAACTCATCCATTCAAACATAATTATTTATCAAACTTTTTCTGGCAAAAGACTATAGTACATAGAAGCCTAATTTGCACACATGCAAGCAATACACACATTCTGAGTTATTAAACACTTATTAGCTGTGTGGTAATCACTACAGTCAGTTATACTGGTCAAGGTAGTGGTCTGTATAGAAGTAGTGTCTATGAGAGTAGAGGCAAGTCTTAGAATAAATAAGTTTAATATATTAAATCACATAATATAATAGATCTTATGACTTTTTAAATAAATTTGAAGATATCATAATAAAGTAAAAAGAAATCAACAACAAAGAAATGCTGTAGATACCTTTAAAATACTGTTTCATCTTGAAGCAATTAAAAGAAAATCATTTACATTCATTAATATAGCAATGTTGTAATAGTTTTCTTAGGAAAATGAACCAGCTATAAAAATAGGACAAACATTTATCACAGAAAGTGTATTATCTGTAGCCTGATCTTATCACTTAGAAAAAAATAAAATAGAAAACATTAATTGAAACGATACTTCAAAAGTTGAAAAAGTTAACCATGAAGAAAATAGAAAATCAAAATATAAATTTGATTCTCTAGTAAGCATGAAATGTTTCAGTATTGAAAAACACAAAATATACTACTCACACTGGGTCATGTTATCTACTTAGTGTGCTGTTAGGATAAAAGCAATTGTTACAGAAGATAACGCTCCCCTTCCTCTGGCCTCAGTGGACACTGACTTATTGAATTTTTCTCCATTGCAAAGTTTTCACAGCCCTTTTCAGGCTGACATTGTGGAATCACTTTTTAAAAATATTTTTGTATGAAAATTGTGTAAACGGTAATGATCTCACAGGGTAAATGTAAATGAAGTGTTAGCATATTTTGTGGTTCAGAGTAAATGTTGGTTAATTATTGTTTATTATTTTTAAAATTGTTATTGAATTTCACTAAAATGAATGTCTACTTTCACTAGTTAAATCAATTGCAGTAGGATATTAACTTTTGATAGTGCACACAGATCACCAGTGCAAAATCTAATCTAGGTCACTTTAACTGTCAAAATTCACAGATAAAGTGGGAACTTGGAAGATTTTCTGTAAGCTAACTGAAAATTTTAAATTTCATGTATACACTTATAAATGCATGCCCCCTTTAGTTTTTCTTTTACTGGTGTTTTACAATAATCAGTGACATAGTGGTTTGCAATCAGTAAAATTATAACATTAGGTGGATATTAGGGATGATAATTTTTGAGTCGATATTTTTAATAATTATGTCTAGGTTTTGTAGAACCTCTTTAGAAATTCAGTTGAGAGAATTTAATATTGATTTGAGGGACAGTCATAAGACTATAAATTGACCATTTTTCTTGGTTACATTAACAAAAGTAAAGGAGCAAAAATCCTGTATCTTCAATAAATATAATTGGTTTGTGAATACATAGATATATACGACATGCACATGCATATATTAATTTGTTTGCAAATAAAAGTTATTTCTATTCTATAGCCTTTATTACATACGCTAAATTATTTAATTATAGAATTTGTGATCATATGAAAATCTCCCGGCATCTCCTTTTAAAGTACCAAGGCAAATTTAAGAATAAGTAACTTACTTTTAATGCATGTTTTGGCAACACTTGAGACAAAAACAAAATTATAATTATAAATAAAATAAATCTCTCAGCAGGTATTTTATGATTCCAGGATTTTTTTTCTAACAATATTTCAAAATGACAGGTCCTTCTACAAAGACAAGTGAAAGTGCCTTGATGGAGTAGGGTAACACTGGTTGCTGTTCTTGTTGCAAATCTCCCTCAGTTTCTCCAAGGTCCCAGTAGAGTCTACCAATATTAAATAGAACTAAATTTACCACACATCAAAGAGTTTACTAAATTTAGGGCTGGCTATGGGCCCATGAAACTATTATTTTGTAGCCTAGTAACATACTCAAAATTAAATGCTAAGGAGAAAATTGCATAAGATAAATAAATAATAAGCAGAATAAGAGAAGCATGCAGAGAATCACTGTGAAATAATTTTATGATCTTGTGTCTCCAGAGACTCTAAACTCTCAGTGGTCCTAAAGAAGAGATTCTTCCAGCTTACTTTAGTTCTTCCTCAGCTTGAAATGCAGACTTGAATTATGATATGCAACGCCACTTATCTGTGAATATCCTAAATCAGAAGACAGAGAAAAGAGAAAGAGAAAATTGTTAATCCCATCAACTTTGGAAAGAAACAAGGAATTGTTTAAAAGCAGCTGGCAAGAGAAAACTCAAGTCACCTTCTGAGAAAGAAAGTTAACTGTCATGAGTATTTGATGTGTGACTGAAATAGGGAGGAGAAGCAGAAACAAAACTGGAGGGATTTTTTTCTACTCAATAGAACATCTGCTGTCATCCTAACAAATCAAAGTATTCGGGGAAATGGGATGGTTTAGGATTTATTCAAATGAATTAATACTAAGTAGAAAACCACCAAAAGATTGCCCGGCAATCTAGAGAAATATTGACAAAAAGAAGTTTATTTATTTGGATTCTTTTAGATGATAGAAAAGGGCAGTTTCATTATAGTTACCCAGGGTGATGAAGCAGTTCTTACAACATAATCACTAAGAACACATAAAAATTTAGACAATGGAACTCCACTTATGAGACATTATACACTATTTGCATATTAATTTATGTAGCAATCATAACTGTTTTAAAATACAGTATCTTAAATATGGTAACATCTATGCAATGTTTTTGGAATGAAAGGATGCTTGCATGGCTTAACATTGTACCATGATATAAGTCTCTCCATTCTAAATAACAACTATGTAAGTACATATTCTAAGTTAGTTTTTGAAATTGGGAAAAATTAAAAATGTGCAATTAACTTGGTTGTATGAACTAATATGAATATTTAAAACATTTTATAGTGCTCAAAGTTAAAGTTTTAATATTGCCCAGATGTTTTAGAGTGCACAGCCGTGTATTTTCAAAGGCAGCCATCCTGCCATGTTAAATCACAATTTCTTTTTTAAGCTAGCCCTAGCAGACACTATCCAATTAGAAGCACAAATAAGTGAACCACAATTTTTTTTTTTTGAAAAAGAGAGAGAGAGAGTGAGCACTTGCCCAGGGAGGGGCAGAGAGAGGGGGAGAGAGAGAAACTTAGGTAGGCTCCATGCCATTAGCACAGAGCCCAGTGAGAGGCTCTATCTAACCCAGGTGAGATCAAGACCTGTGCTAAAATTAAGAGTTGGATGCTTAACTGACTGAGCCATCCAGAAGCCCCACATATTTTTTTAAATTGTAATACTGTTGATACCTGATCAACATCAAATGGTTTCACTGTAATGTGCAAAAGTCGCATGCAAATATCTAATATTAAAGCCTATTTTTAATGATTGCTGGTTCCTACTTAATTCCTGTATCATTATTGTTGAAAGCAATATTTCTTGCATTCTTTTCTGCTAGGCATATGGGATGATTACACTTCTGTGTCCCCTTGAAGTTTATATGACTTACTTTTGTCAATGAAAAATAAACCAATGAAAAGTAAAGCATTTCTTGGCAGAAATACATAAGAATTAGTATGATATTCTCCAGTCTCTCTTCTTCTTTTGTCCTGATTATGGAAATAGAGAATTCTGGATTCTGGATTCTCCCTTGATGTGGATTGTTAAGATGTCACATTGAAAATAATAGACCTAGAAGGACACTCATATTCACAACTGATTTGATGAGTAAAGTGTAAAGATTAATTATTAAACTACAGAGGTTTTGAGGTTGTTTGTCAGCTTAGTGTAACCTAACTTATCCTGATTCATTAAATTTTCTTTTCCCTAATGCCTGCAACTGGATGATGTGAGTCCTAGCCCACTCCACTGACTAACTTCACATGCTTAAAGTTATCCTATTTCCAGAGAGAAGAGGTACAAAGGACACTAGTTTAAAATCTGTCAGAAACATCTAGCTGCATTTAGTGCTTTGGTGAACATAATTTAAGTAACAAGCTTAATGCTAAGCTATTTATTCACAATCATGACAAGATTAGTCTTTGTTTTCCAGGGCATATGTTCTAGAGACAAAGCAGATGAAAACAAAAATGAATTGGTTTGATACAATGTAGTCACTGCTTTAATAGAAATATATGCAGAGTGAAACAGACAGGAAGAAATCATGTCTCTGCCTGAGGGAGTTACAGGAAATTTTATGGGGTAGAATAGGTTTGGGGGTAGTATACAGAATCTGAGTATATTCAAGCAATGAGAATATGCAAAATCCTGACAATGAATATGTGAATTCAGGACAAGTTTGTGGTTAAATATTGCTAAATACAACACAGAGTAGTTATCAAGACAGGTAAGGTTGGACAGCTGGAACAGGCCATAACACAATGAATCATATAGTCCACGTGAAGTGTTCCATATGTTTATAAGTGAGAAACTCTGAAAGAACTTGAAGTCAAAATTGAGATGATCAGGTTGCATTCTAGAAAAAAAAAACTGGTTGCTAAATTTAGAATTCATTAGAATAAAGTGAAACATTGTAAAGCCAATAGAAAACTAGAGATTATAGAAAAGGAGAGCAATGGAGATGCAGGAAAAAGGAATGAACAGAATAATATTCTGAATGGAGAAAAAGTCTGCGTAACAAGAATTGGAGAATAAGGGATATGGAGGGATTTTGGATGTCTCTAGCTTTCAAGTTCGTAGAAAAACATATGGGGCCGTTGACTGAGGTGGAGGATTTGAGAAGAAAAACCTTTCTGAGGAATGGAAAGAAGACACAGTGGTGAGTTCATTTTGGGACACTCTGAATTTGTGTTCATGTCTCATTTGCGTAAAGATTTCTAGCAAAGGTTCAAACTATAGTTTTAGATCTCTGATTCATAAAGTGTGAATCAAATTAGTGAAAGAAAATACGTGGATTGAGTTGAAAAGAGTGAGGATGAAGTAGAAGGAAACAGCTAGGTATAAGTCTGTCTGAAATCTCACATGCTTACTTTTTTCTCTGTGTTTGAATCCCTACCTAGCATGTTTTCTTAGTTTCCCCGAGAAGAATGCCTACCTTATTATTTATTAGAACGTGAACTTTGTGAAATTAAGGACTTCACTTAGTTCATATTTTAGTCTACAGAAGTTATAACCATGTTTATAGTTAGGAATTACAACAAACTATAGATCAGAGAGGAACCTTTAATGAAATTATTTAAATATGTAGGCACTAAGAGAATTGTATGTGATGTCAGAAACTGCTAGCATAAGAATTTAACTTCAAAAACCACTGTATACATTGGTTCCCCAGGTATGGAGTCGATAACAATGAAACTTAGCCATGAGATCATCATTACATAGGAAGTAAGTAGATATAGTTGATGTATATCTATTTAATACATATCCAGATATACCAAATAGAAGTGACTGACCATTGTCCTACACTATTCTGATATGCTTTTTCATCACCTTTGCAAAGTTAGGAAAATCTGAAAGAAAGTATTACCTTTTGAATAGTCTTTGTTGGAAATGATTTTCTGATCCTGTAGCAGTTAATACCCCATTTGGCTTCACAAACAAGAGAGATAATTTTGTTTGGTTTGCTCCGTGATGATGAGAGTGTTTTAAAGATCAATGCCCTATCCAAGCTCCTGAACCTTTACAGCATCTGTGACATCTCAGTGCCCAAGGAGGCCTGTGTGCAATAAATCATATATATTCAATGAGACACAAGTCTACTCACATTGTCAAATAACAAATGAACATATCATAGGTCTGATTGTACCTGAGCTCTGCCTTTGTACTCCTGTCCTCATAAATATTTATCTGTCCTTAAGTTTTGCCATTTAAGTTTCTCTATTGAGATTCCATTTTCACTTTAACAACACCACAATACAGATTATCTGACTTCTGTAATGTTAATTGCCATTCTAGAATAATTGCCAGCCTTTCCCTGCCTGCCTTCCATGGCCCTGGTCATATAGACATACAGGTATTAGATTCTGGTTTGGAATCATCACTTACAGTAATAATGCCAGGTGCTGACTATACACCTGTAAATCAGTTTTTAGTCTCAAAACTCTGTTTGGAAGCATATTCCTCTGTCCTACCTCTAAAGCCTTGACCTTGTTCTCAAATCAGACCCCTGGATATGTACACATTCTTGTCTTAGCCCACTGCCAACTGCCATAAAACACTATGCTTTACATTCAAGCAGATCTGGCATATGGTTTCCTAATGTTTATTAATTCAAAAGGCTTGTTCCAAGTGAAGAAACAAGCATTTTGTGAAAGATCAAAAATCTGTGGAAAACAAGGCAAGTAATTGGGTTTACATGTCTGATTCAGAATACATTTATTGGAAGAACTATTTACTCATGCTATTTAATAATGGCACCACAGATCCAATGATGTTAAATTGGCAAGAGTTGGTTTTGTAGAATAGGAAGTATGTATTACAGAGATTACCAGAAGATTAAAATGACTTTTGTGATCCAAAGAAAGGACAACTAAATACATGACTGGCATAACTTAATATTATGTGGATGACACGTATTTATAAGTATTGTGAATCATAGCATGCCTACTATTTCTAACTCAAAACCTAAAACATACATAGCTAATTTGAATTCACTTTTTTTTGGCTCTCTCCAATTTGGCTTTAAGCCTTTTTAATTTACTATTGATCGTATTTACTTTTAAGCAGTTTGTCATTTGCATGATTTAATCAGAATTTACATTCTACTAGAACAGCATGGTTTGGGCTTGATCGCATAGAACCACTTTTTTTTTTTTTTTTAAGAAATTAGACTAAGTTTATACTTATTTCTCACTCCATGCTTATTCTCATAATACTACAAATCAGGTGTGAATTGCAATTGGCTTACAAATATGTTGTAATATATATGTGTTTTGTTATTTTTCATGTGACCTGATGATAGGAATGCATCTAGAGACTTTTGGCAATATTCTGGTGCGAAACTTTCTAGAACTCTTTGTGGAACTCTTTGAAAAATACACAGGAATCCTTAGGAATCATGGAGGATAAAATGTTTATTGAACACCAGTATGTTAGTGTATTCATAAGTTTCATGCCTATTCAATAAATCTCAATGACAAGTGGATTTTTATAAAATTGACAGTAGTGCTAAACCATAATAAATAATAGAAAAGTAGAAAATACTTTGAGTATGCCAATCGCGTATATTATTTGCAATTTCCTAATTCAGAGTAGTGCATTTGATACAACGATGGAAATAAAGTAAAGAAATGGAAAGGATCTTGAAATTGTGTGTGTTGGGGATCTGAGTTCTGCGATGAGCTCTGTCGCTAATGATCTCAATGAACCTGGACTGAGCAAAAATCTTAGAGGTTCTTTATAAAGATTTGTCAAATAATTTCTTGGATAATTTCTCTTGTTATGGGCTTAAGTGTGTTTTCTAAAAATTCGCTTGTCAGTGCCCTAACCCCCAGTACCTCACTATATTTGGACTATATTTGAAAATATAGAATTGAAACAGGTAAATAAGAACATTCGTTACAGTGGTTCCTAATTCAATATGCCTTTATGTCTTTATAAAATGAGATTAGGAGAAAGAGAGAGAGAAAAAAAAAGAGAAACAGAGACAAACATATTAATACACAGCAAAAAGGCAGCAGCCGCAAGCAAAGGGGAAAGGACACAGAAGAAATTAAACCTGCTGACACCTTGAACTTGTAGCTCTACCTTCCAGAACTCTGAGAAAATACATTTCTCTGTTTAAGGCACCCAGTTTGTGGAATATTGTTATCACAACCCTAGGAAACTAATATTTCTCTTTTGGCCCCTAGAAATATGAAATCAAACACCCTTTCAACTATACCTATTACTTGTATTTCAAAATGGAATATGACAGGGTGAAGATTCATTTTAGTGGTATGAACATGAAGGACTTACAGAAGAAGAAAGGTATTTTGTTTGGTCCACGGTTAACATAACATGGAGGAACATCAATCTCCTTAATCTTGTACTCTGGTCCTATAGAAAATAGAGACTATTGAACTATAAGATCTCTTCTCTTGTGGTAGATGGGCGAATGAATTCAGGGAAGTCTTCACCAAGTACGGTACAACTCGAATGTAGAATGTGTAATCATTTGGCACTATGATTCTAAATAATCATAATACATATGACCTCTACAGTGATTCTTTTATCATCGATAATTACCTCTGTTGGGTTGCATGACCATATTAAATGCTTTTCCTGATATATCAAAAATGTATAATATTCTTTTAGAAATGCTTACCTTTAATTTATTACTAAACATTTCATACAAATAGACAATAGATGAATATAATTTAAAACACATTGACAATGTAAGTCAGCATTACTCAGGAAAGTAGGAGCTACACTAGTTATTTTAACTGAGGGGGCTTAATTATAGGGAATTGGTTAAATTCCCAAAATTTTAGGTGTCAGAAGGATAATTGTGATATGGAACACTGACAGAACTGAAATAGCTGTGGGAACCATCCACTCTCTCTAGCAGTACGCGAACTGTAGGGGATATCAGAACCTAAAAGACAAATACTGCATGGTGTCACTTACAGATGGAATCTTAAAAACAAAACAAAACAAAATCAAACTCATACAAAAGAGAGTAGAAGTGGTTTTCAGGGCTGGGGGTTTGGATAAATAGGGAGAAGTTGGTAGAGGGGTACAAATTTACAACAATAAGATAAATAAGATCTGAAGATTTAGTGTAAGGCATGGTGGAAAAAAACACATATATTTAGGCATCATGTGAGATTTGTTGACTACTGGCTTCATACAGATTTCTGCATAATTGAAATGTAAAAGATGTAAATGAAGGCACCCTCTGTCCAGGCACAAAAGTTCAGGACTAACAGTTTGGTTATGCCTACCTACACTTCTATAATAAGCTTTAATGTATAAAAATAAGAGAAAATACAGGTGGAAAAATAGAAAATAATGACACAGAAAAATATTTCAAACAGATAATCATTATTAACTTTTTTTTACGTTATCTCTCAGACTTCTGTTTCTTATGCAAAGCAGATAGTTTTGTTCTCCCAAATGAAATCTCACTATTCATATGATCTTCTAACCTGGATTTTCAACTTAAAAATATGCCCTGGGGCACCTGGGTGGCAGAGTAGGTTAAGTGTCCAACTCTTGATTTCGGCTCAGGTCATGACCTCACAGTTCGTGAGTTGAAGCCCCATGAGCCCCGTATCGGGCTCTGCAGTGCAGAGCCTGCTTGAGATTCTCTCTGTCCCCCTCTGTCTGTTCCTCCCCAGCTAGTGCACGTGCTCTCTCTCAAATAAATAAATAAACGTAAAAAAAGAAAAAAAAAAAAAAAGAATGTGTCCTGAATACCAACAAGACAACACACACATACATACACACACATAGTTAATTTTAATAACTGCATGACCCACTGACTATTGATGGACCTTTAGGTTATTTTCAGTTTTCTTTCTTTCTTTTTAACTATGATAGAATACTGAAGTTCCATTAAGCAATAAATAGAGTGGTGATTTAAACATCCATATCACATTGTTCCATACCAGCTTTAGAAGACCAAGTCATGGGGTCTTTCACTTTTTGAGGAATTTCTTTCAGTTATTCTTTGGGTTTATAATTAAAAATATGATTGGAGAGACTTTTTTAATGAATACTAATGTGTGGTATACAGTCCACACAGACAGTCCTGCTATTCTTAAGGGATGGAGTTGGAAGTTTAATTGATTAGTTTATATTTAAATTGATTCACTGGTATCTTTCTCCTGATTGGTTGTGACGGTAAAGATACATTTTTTAAAAGATTCAGATTTAGGACCAGCTTATACCTATGAGATATGGCAAAGCTAGCGAAAGAGAATTGCACCCTTGGCTTTGGTATGAGTACACAATTGGAACAAGTCTTAAGAATTTTAGGTGTACAATCCATGTAGAAGAGTTTTGGCTTGAGGAAAGTTTTGAATTTATCCAAAACCTTTTAAACACTGTTGTGGCAGTAGTTGAGCACTTTGTAGCATCCAACCCACCCCAAAAAGATAACTCCTGAAAGCATCTGCCCATTCTAGGGCTGAGTGAACGAAGCATATTTACTATTATCTGTGTATCTGCAGGTGTTGTACTTTTTGTCTTGGACTGCATTGAGCTTCCTGGATTTGTGAGTTATAGTTTTTCAGCTAATGTTTGAAGTTTTCAGGTCTTATATCTTTGAATAATTTTTGTGCTCCTCCCTCTCCTTCTGGTATTCTCACTAGGCATATGTTGGTGTACTTAACAGTTTCCCACACTTCTCTGAGGCTCTCTTCACTTTTCTTTATCCTTTTTCCTTTGTTCTCCAACTTGAATGAGCTCCCTCAATTTTGCTTCAAGTTCACTTTTTTCTTGTCATTTCAAATCTACTGCTGAACCAGTTTAGTGAATTTCTATTTGTTATTATCCCTTTAAACTCCAGAGTTTACATTTATTTCTTTATTATACTTTCTTTTTATTAATAGTCTTTATTTGATGTGATATTGTCAAAATTGACTTTACTTCTTTAATCATAGTTTCCTTTAGTTCTGTGAAAATATTTATAATGGCTATTTAAATATTTTTCTGAAAAATCTGATTTCTGGTAGATCTCACAGGCAGTTTTTGTTGTATGCTTTTTAAAATATTTTTTTCACTGTATATGTCACACTTCTTTCTTGGCATGCATGCCTCAAAATTTTGTGTTGAAAATTGTACATTTTAGGGACACCTGGTTGGCTCAGTCAGTTAAGCGTCCGACTTTGATTTTGGCTCTGGTCATGATCTCATGGTTTGTGAGATTAAGCCCGAAGTGTGCTGACAGTGTGGAGCCTGCTTGGGATTATCTCTCTCTCTGCCCCTCCCCTGCTGATGCTCTCTTGCTCTCTCTCTCTCTCTCTCTCTCTCTCAAAATAGATAAACTTAAATAAAAAGACAAAACTGTACATTTTAGATAATATAGTGTAGTAATTCTGGGTACTATTCACTTCTTCTCATCTCTGGGCTTCTTATTGTAATCAGAGTTTTATTGGTTTGGTGACTGGCTGGATTATTTTCGTGATGTTTTCTCCTCACCTTCCTACATACATTATTAGCCCTCTGATTTTCTCCTAGGGGAGACTGCTCACTGGGCACTCCCACAGTCACCCTAAATCTTGAAATAGCAGGAGACTGGGCAGTGCTCTTCCTGACTGCATCAGCTACTGAATTCCACTAATTAATTCCCTGCTGATTTCTCTCTCTATTGTCATCAGTAGTCCTCTAGAGCATGAATTGTTCTACACACTAATTCTACCAAATTTTGTCTCCTTTGAAGAAATAATTTTTAAGGTCAGTGTTTGATATTTGTTCAGGCCCAAGGAGGGCTTCTTCCATCAGTTTTATACCTAGATTGTCTCCTGAAACCTACTACATTTTAGTCAGTCTTTGGTCTTTTTTTTTTTTAAGTTTATTTATTTATTTTGAGAGACAGCACAAGTGAGGAGGGAAGAGAGAGACAAAGAGAATGACGGAGTATCCCAAGCATCCACTTTGTGGTCAGTCCAGAGTCCAATGCAGGCTAGATCCAATGCAGTCCAGAGTCCAATGCAGGCTAGATCCTGAGATCATGACCTGAGCCGAAACCAAGAGTCAGACGCTCAACCAACTGAGCCACCCAGGTGCCCATAGTCTGCCTTTTGAAAGTCCTCCCAAATGCCCATCACCACACCTCTACTCTCTTTAAAAATATACTTAGTCTTGAACTTCTTTGTGCTCTGTTGTAAATGAAGTCAGTTTTTTGGGAAGAGATTAGGAGCTATTGTTCTATGATCTTCCCCCAGGCAAAATTTCCAATTCAGGGCTCTGGAGCCCAGGATGGGGACACTGGCAAGTTTTGTTCTGAAGCTCCAGCTCTAGAAGGTGATATTTTTGGGCAACAGGGTTTGTTCACCTTTCCTCTCCTGTAGTGAAACCACCATCTCATATGTGTGCCATCAGAGCCCCAGTATTTCCAACACACTGTGCCCAAGGTGAGGCCTTCATTCCATGGGGGGAATTGGCAGAAGGATGTCCCAAGCATTTACTTGAGATTTACTCTTGGCAATAAGTAGTTGGGGGCAGGACGTAAACACTGACATCCTACTCCCCCTGACAAGAATGTCCTTGGTTGGGAGCTGAGGAGACATTCTTAGATCACTGATTCTTGGCTGCAACAGTCAAGAGTAGAATGCCTACCCCACTGCACTGGGATGGCAGAGAGAGGAAATGATCTTGGTTCAAACACTATATACTCTCATTTTCTTACAAAATTTTTGGAGGTTTTTCTTAAATATTTAATTGCTTATTTTGTGTTTGTTCCTGGACACTCACCAGAGATATTAAAGGTCACCTTATTTTAATTTTCATCTGTTGCACTGGGGAACAGGTGAGCAGATCTCCTTACATTGTTCTGTCACAGGTTGATCTCTTAATATGTTTTGCTTTTTATTTTCTAACTGATTTTAGTTGTGCCTTTATTCATTATTTTATTAAAAATTTACATGATTTGAAGAACTAATAAATGAAGTGACTACTCACTATTGTGAGATATGTCACCTCTCAGTGTGGTATTTTTTAAAACAGTATTTTTATAGAAATGTTATTAATCACACAATGGTTACAAGAATGTCAAATATAATGTATATCTATTGTATACATGTATATATGTATTGTATGTATTTCTATTGTATAATGTATACAATGTAACTTTAAATACTACATCTTCTTATGAAGTTAGCTAAATTTTATTTACTCTAAGACTTTAAAATATATTTTCTTAATAATATTTACTTAAATACATAAATTTATGTGAATATATACATATATGTGTGTGGTATATATCACATATATCATATGATCTCATATATATCATTACTTTACAAAAGAAAGCTTAATTATATAAGACAACAAATTTAAATTTTAAATACATTTTCTTTTCAACAAAAGCTCAGCTAATTATACATTTTAGATCATAACCTTCTGAAACACTATCATTTTGTTAAATACTCTTGACTGAGCTAATATTGTTAAAACAGAAATTCAATTTGATTTTTATGAGTTTTCCAAGATTAGGAAAAAGTATCTTTATTATTCAAAAGTTAGAAGAATAAATCCATAGTTTCTAAAAGATGGCTTTGTTCCTATATGAAAAAAAAAAATAAAATTACTTAAAAATTAAGCTATCTGGAGCACCTGGATGGCTTAGTCAATTAAGCGACTGACTCTTGATTTCCACTCAGGTCATGATTTCACAGTTCTGTTTGTGAGATCAAGCCCTGGTTGGGCTCCCAGCTTACAGTGCTGAGCCAGCTAGGGATTCTCTCTCTCTTTCTCCCCCTCCTCCGCTCATGGGCACGCATGCTCATGCTCTCTCTCTTTTTCTTTCTCTCTCAAAAATAAATAAATAAACTGAAAAACAAATAATAATAGGGGCTCCTGGGTGGCTCAGTTGGTTAAACACCTGACTTCGGCTCAGGTCATGATCTCACCGCTGGTGAGTTCGAGCCCTGTGTCGGGCTCTGTGCTGATAGCTGAGAGCCTGGAGCTTGCTTCCAGTTCGGTGTCTCCCTCTTTCTATGCCCCTCTCCCACTCATGCTCTGTCTCTTTTTCTCAAAAATAAGTAAATGTTAAAAAAATAAAAAAAAATTAAGATAATAAATATATAAGTATATTATATGAATACACTAGGGGAAATAGGTTTTAATAAGGTTAAAACCAGAAAGAGAAGGTTATTTTTCATTGAATTGACATGATAGGGACATTCATATATACTTCTAATTTCAAGATAGTCTATTTTTAAAAAGAAATCCTACTAACGGTCTTTTCAAAATTTACAATATGTATGAAGTAGTCTTTAGAATGGCATTAGTAAAAACCAAATCTCTACCAGTTTATCAACTAGGGCATACCACATATATTTTGCAACCCTTCCAAAAGATATTTTATTTATCTTCTGATTCTTGTAAGGTCCACCTACAATCAATTTAATTTTGGCATTATGAGAATTTTGTTTCTATGTCTTGGAAGAAGAAATTTCTGAAAAGATCTATAAAGGCATTTGATTTTCCACTTTTATTTGGCAAACTGTTGTCTCCTACGTGAATTAAAAGTCAGTATCTTTACATAATGAGTTTTTTATATTATCTGCTTTCTAAGATTTTTTAATTTATTTTTTATTTTTTTAACGTTTATTTATTTTTAAGATAGAGAGAGACAGAGCATGAACGGTGAAGGGGCAGAGAGAGAGAGGGAGACAGAATCGGAAGCAGGCTCCAGGCTCTGAGCCATCAGCCCAGAGCCCGACGCGGGGCTCGAACTCCCAGACCGCGAGATCGTGACCTGAGCTGAAGTCGGACGCTTAACCGACTGAGCCACCCAGGCGCCCCTCTAAGATTTTTTTTAATGAGTATAAGGACTTACATGACAATCAAACAATAACAGCAGCAACAACAAATATCTATTTTCAGGCAGGTACAGAAACACATTTGTTTTATCATTTCTTCACTGAAAAGCAACCTGTATTTTTCTAAGAAATAGATTTGCAGAAGACTTCTTTCAGAGTGCGTTATCTTAATCTCAACACATTTACTAGAAAAACAGCACTAAGAAAGAAAGAAAGAAAGAAAGAAAGAAAGAAAGAAAGAAAAACAGCACTATATTATGAAGAAATTTACTTGTTAGGATAATGATGATAAAATATTATTAAAAAGCATATTATCACCATATTAACTGATAAATTGACATAAATGTTCTACAGAAGTTTTAAATACACATTCTATAGAATTTTACTTGGTGCCTATTTTATTGATAGTTATAACCCATGAATAAAGAAATAACCTATTATTATCATATGTAAATCGAACTTGATCCATCAACTTTAAATAATTTAAAAATAACACAATAAACATCCTGGGTCAGTAAACCTAGAATGTCAACAATACTATCTTTTGTAGTTTTTTGTGGTTGCATCAAAAAATGGTTTGGTCCAGAGTCAGTTCTATGATTAGCAGATAGAAAAATTCATACAGACAAATATGCCTCATGAACAAAAACAGATTTTTGGTTTGTTTCTAGTGCGGGACTACATATGTGGAAAAGAAAGAATAGAAATTCCAAATGCAGCGATTGTGTGTTTTTCAATTTAAATCTCCTGCTTTTTTCTTCACCCATTCCATCCAGCATCTAGTAGAAATGTAGTTCCTAACCAGATTTCTGACCACCCAAAGCAAAACACAAAGAGAAATTGTCTACTTATCAACCAAAGATAAATGTAAGAGGAAAGAGAAACAAAGGAGAAAAAATGAAAAAAAAAATTAGAGTGAAAAAAGAAGTATATGAGAAAGGAAATAAGGCAGGAAGAGAGACAGAAAAAGAATGTAAAAAATGACAATGATCCAGAAATGGCACTACTAGGTATTCACCCAAAGAATACAAAATTACTGGGGCACCTGAATGACTCAGTCGGTTAAGCGTTTGACTTCGGCTCAGGTCATGATCTTGTGGTCTGTGAGTTAGAGCCCCGCATTGGGTTCTGTGCTGGCAGCTCAGAGCCTGGTGCCTGCTTTGGATTCTGTTTCTCTTGCTGCCCCTCCCCCGTTCATGGTCTTTCTCTCTCTCTTTCTCTCTCTCTCTCTCTCACACACACACACACAAAAATAAACATTAAAAAAATACAAAAACACTAATTCAAAGGGACACATGCACCCCAATGTTTGTAGCAGCATTATCTACAATAGCCAAATTATGGAAACAGCCCAGGTGTCCATTGACTGATGAATGTATATACACACAATAGAATGTAACTCAGCCATCAAAAAGAGTGAAATCTTGCATTTGCAATGACATGGATGGACCTAGAGAGTATTATGCTAAGTGAACTAAGTCAGTCAGAGAAAGAAAAATACCATTATGATTTCACTCATATGTGGAATTTAAGAAATGAAACAAATGAGCAAAGGAAAAAAAGAGAGATTGAGAGAGAGAGAGATGAATAAAAAAAGAGACTATTAATTATAGAGAACAAAGTGCTGCTTACCAGAAAGGAGGTGGGTGGGGGAGGTGTTAACCAGGTGATGGGGATTAAGGAGTGCCCTTGTTGTGATGAGCACCAGGAGTGTGGAAGTGTTGCACCATTATATTGTACACTTGAAACTAATATTACACTGTATGTTAATTAACTGGAATTTAAAATTAAAACTTAAAAAAATGGATGAATGTCTTTCTTTCTTTCTTTCTTTCTTTCTTTCTTTCTTTCTTTCTTTCTTCTTTTCTTTCTGTTTTGGCTTTTCAGGTTAATTTGTGACAATGTCTATAATTGACTGATAACTCAGAGATAGAGCAGATTGGCAGAAGTGATTGTAACCCTTGAGACTATGCTCCTCTGGGTTGATACTGTCCCACAGCTATTTCTTTGGAGAGATCCAAAGAGATTTGCTTGAGGATATTCTCACAGTAGAAACCACTTTTGATAGGAGTTAGTAATGTAAACCATTTTTTACATATATTTCTAGAGGAAAATGAGGTGGGGGCTGGGGATATCTGTAATTAACTGATGTTAAAATAATTTAATTTTGTGCCAGTGGCTAATATTCTTATTTTGGAAGTATTTGAATTTAAATACCAAAACCATCATTAAATATTTCTGCCGGTTGGAAACACATCCATAAAGTTGAGGCCATAAAAATTACTTAGGAATTAATAAAAAATAGGTTGAACTTTCTATATTGCACCATATATGCTTACACTAAACTTGAAGTCTGATAGAAAAAAATCCTCATTTAAGCATCTTCTTATAAATTTCTCTAGTAATCATTTATTTTAATTTAATTTGTATCCTTTTTTGAGAACTTTGAAGTTTCTTCAAGAAAATAAATAACCACACAAAGATGTCCCCCCTTTACTTTCTTTCCATAATTGGGCACAGAGTAATGTTGTAACCCTATATATCAATCATGCTGCTATACTTCTATGTCTCAATATTGTTTGATATTGTCTTGATGAGCTAAATCATTTCAGTATTACCTGATAGGACTTGTCTTTTGTCCTTGCATCTAATATTTTATATCGGAAAAAAAGTATAGAGGAGTGCCTGGGTAGCTCAGTAGGTTAAGCAACTCATTCTTGTTTTCAGCTCAGGTCATGATCTCACATTTCATGAGTTTGAGCCCCTCATCAGGCTCTGCAATGACAATGTGGAGCCTGCTTGGGATTTTCTCTCTCCCTCTCTCTCTTTGCCCCTCCCTCTCTCATTCAAAATAAATAAATAAAGATTTTTTTTTAAAGTATACAGCAAGCCAAGTTATTGAAATTGACTGGGGAAAATGTGGTTTAATTTGCACATACTGTGGGAAGTAAAATGGAAAGTCTTGTTAGTTAGACATGTGTTCCATAAAGGAAAATATTTGTGCATCAATTTTTGAAATATTTGTGCATCAGTTTTGAAAAATGCCAAAACCTGATAATTCTAGGTAGAGACACACTGGTTTAGTGGTTAAGAGAACAAAGAGACTTCAGTTTGAATCTTGACTCTACTTACTTGGTTTTATTACCTTCCATATGGCTACCCTAAGCTCAGTGTATGCATATTTTTTAAAAGAGGACACTAATAAGAATTAAACAAATAGGTCAGGGTTATTACTTATTTCCAAACATGTCCAAGGATTGACTTAAACACTAAATATTATGCTCCTTTTTATGATTGAGATTAGTAGCTATTTTCATTTAACATTAAAAACCATTTTGAGAGCACCTGGGTGGCTCAGTCAGTTGAGCACCCAACTCTTGATTTTGGCTCATGTCATGATCTCACAGTTCAAGGAACTGAACCCCATAGCAGGTTCTGTGCTGTCAGTACAGAGCCTGCTTGGGATTCTCTCTCTCTCTCCCTCTTTTTCTGCCTCTCCCCTACTCACTCTCTCTCTCTCAAATAAATTAATTCAAAAATAACATACTTAAAAAAACATTTTTAATGTTGATATTAACACATAACTAGAACAGTTATTATGAGTTGTTAATGAGATAATATTATTGCACAATGGTTTTCATACTAATCATCTAATAAATATTTTCCAAGCAATATAAAATTATGGAGCAGAAGATTATATTTTATTTCTCAAACACACATTACTCACGGTTGATTTGTCATTGTTTAATATGAATTAGTTTTGTTCAACAGGAAAAGCCTTACTTTTTTCTTTCTATCCACTCCCAATTCTCTGAGTGTTCACATTTTGATTAAAATTAAAACTGCATTAAAAGCACAGAAATCACAAGAGGCAGACTCATGAGCTATTTGCTGCTGTTTCCAAATCTCTTCTCTCTTTCCTAATTTTTCTTGGATTTAGAATAATGTGTTTCTTATTTCCTTTCGTCAGTACCCCTTTTTGGATTGCCTTAAGTGTAGGCCAAAGAAACTGGCAGTTTTAGGTTTGGGGGGATGTGTGAGAGACAAAATAAACCAGGAATCTTTAAAGCATTTGTTTGGTCAACAATCTTCTCCCTTTTCTTTAGCTAAATGAAAATAGCAGCAATCACAATGGTTTATGTTAGCATGACTTTAATGTGTCAAATTCACTTTTATAGTGATATTTTAGCTTAAATTAATATTGTATTTTAACAGTAAATTTTACTTGAATACCTTTTTTCCATTGATTATCATCATGCTGTATTGTTGTTATAAATAATAAATATAGGGATCATTGGTCACATGTTTCTGCATGACAGATAAACAGAGTAAGCCATAAGCCATGTAAACATTTGTTGATCACTAGTTAATACATTAATTATAGTTATTTCAGGGGTAAACATGACCTAGTTACTTCCCAGAGAAGCATGACATATACAAAGCGGGTAAAACAAGTTAGTAGGCAATTACTCTGATAAATGCTTGGGAAGTCAGGATAACACAGAATAGTCATGGACTGTGGTCCTGTTGACTTATGTAGCAGGGAGGGAGCCATCTGGCAGAGACCTAAAGGATTCACAAAACAAATTACACATACACAATTCTTAAGATAAAAAAGAAGTTAGCCACTGAAAGAAGGTGCAGGAGAGGTTTGCAACATTAGCAAACCATTCAAACTTTCAGAGGCTAGAGGAAGCATCACCATCAAAGAATTAAAAAGAGATCCTGTGGGGACATGCTGAGAAATAGCTATAAGAAAAGAGGGTGAACATGTAAGCAAGGGACCAAACATAAATGATTTCAGAAGTCATGCAAATAGTTTGAATGTTATTCTCAGTTCATTGGTTTATAGATCTTTTCTTGCTTTGTAGGAAAAAGCAATAAATGATGTTAGTTGGCAAGAATAGTCAGGTCTTAGATGTACTGAATCAGTCAAGAAAGAGATTATATACCCACCAGACATGTTATTTACAAAGAAACATAGAAAATGGGTATTTATTAATAATTAAATTATATACCTATTTTACATGGAATTCAAAATGTAATTCATAGGTTTTAAAAACAGAATTCATTGATTATGTTAGCAGATGTTTTCTCTCTTCTTCCTGAAATATGTGAATTTCGATTTACTAAAGTATTAGCTAGAGGAATACATGTCCTTATTATCATAATTATTATAGAAAGAAGAAATTTTAGAGTAATCAATTTTGAAGCTTCCGATTATAAAATATGCTAAAAATGTTATAAAAACTTGAATTTTAAATAATTATGTAACAATTGCTTTCACTTGCTTGACTGTATATTGTTCTTTTACATACATAAATATAGATATTTTGGGGATAAATTAAGATATATTTTCAAAAGAGTTTATAATAGTCTTTTTCTTATTTAATGTATTTATTTTTAAATAGGAATAAAAGATGTTCATTAAAAAAAAACTTCCATGATTCCAATTTATTTTAGCAGTCACTGATAACAATTTCAAATTTTAAGTTTCATAAGAAATCTTCTTCTCCTTTTCTCAAGGAAATTTAAAACCTAGCGTTAGGGCCTGAACTATGTCCCTTCAAAATTCATTTGTTGAAATCCTAACCCCTGGTACTGCAGAATGTGATCTTATTTGGAAATAAGATTGTTGCAACTGTAACTAGTTAAGATGAGGTCATGAAGTTGTCCTGCAATGCTATAGGACTAGTGTCCTTACGAAAAGGGGAAATTTGGAGATGGAGACACACACAGGGAGAATACCACACGAGGAAAAAGGCAGAAATTGGGCTGATACTTCTACAAGTCAAAGAACACAAAAGATTGCCAGCAAAACACCAGAAGCTAGATGAGTGTCAAGGAACAGGTTCGTCCTCACAGTCCTCACAAGGAAACAACTCTGTTGATATCTTAATCCCAGACTACTAGCCTTCGGAACCGAGGCATGTTTATTCTACCCAGTGTGGCACTTTGTTATGGCAGCCCCAGAAACGAATTCCCCTGGAAATATATATTTAACACATTTATATGGTAGTCTTAAAAAACATTAGTCAATGAAAAATATTTTTTTTGGATTTCCTCTATATTACAAATTGTAAAATTGCTTCTCTTTTCTATATATTAGCTAGATGAAATATAATATTGTCAGTTTAAGACTAAGTTTCATACTGAATATGACAATACTTTTCAAATGTTAAAAGCTAAAAATCTGAAACTACCTTGGGAGAATCCATCATTATTAAAGCAGTTATAACTAGCTAGCCATGTGGCTTGAAGCAATAGCTTAACCCTTCTGGGTCTCAATTCCTCATAAAGTATAATGTAGTCTTTGAAGTAAATGATCTCTATGGATCTTTCTAATTATAAATTCTGTAATTTGTAATATTTTTAGGGCTTTTTACATGTTATTAAGTTAAATATGCTCAGTAACCTATTTCAGTGCTTCTCAATCTGATGTGTGTAAGAACCTCTTGAAATTCTTATCATAATGCAGATTCTAAATTACTAAATCTGGTGTGGTCCTGAGATTTTGCAACTTTAACAAGCTGCCAGGTGATACCCATGCTGCTGGCTCTGGACTCTATTTGTGTAGCAAAGGTTTTTTTTTTTTTTTTAAATAAAGATTTTTTAAATTACATTTATTTACTTTTGATAGACAGAGCACAAGTGGGGGAGGGGCAGAGAGAGAAGGAGACACAGCCTCCGAAGCAGGCTCCAGGTTCTGAGCTGTCAGCACAGAACCGGACGTGGGACTTGAACTCACAAGCTATGAGATCACGACCTAAGCTGAAGTCGGACTCTTAATCGACTGAGCCACCCAGGCGCCCCTGTGTAGCAAAGGGTTTTAACCTCTTCAGGGTTATTAGATGAACTTTAATCGTTACCCTCATCCAGGCTGTCATCATTAATGACATTAGTATCAAGATTTCCATTTTTTAAGAAAAGCCTAGAATTGAAATTCTTCTAATTATTTATAATTATGCTAACAATAAAACAGTTAACAATAAAAGTAGCAATTGCTAACCACTTATTGACTGTTTATTATGTTCTAAGAAGATTAAGCTGGCTGAGGTCGGAGTTAGTGTTGCTAAAGTGGCTGTGGTTGATCAACCTCATTTTAACTCCAGGTCTCACCTCATGAATCACTGCACGCACAGCCACCTTGTGTGCATGTATGAGTGCACACATAGTGTGCATGTATTCATGTATGCTCACATGTATGTATGTGTGTATTCTTCCTCTGAGACAATTTCAGATACTATGAGCAATTTCAAAATTTAGGAACTGTTTTTTCTTGGTTTTCCATCTCTAACTTCAATGGGCTTACTACGTGCATTCTTAACTTTTTCATTTCTTCTCTATTACAACTTTAACCTCTGCTTTATGCTTCCTAGTTCCCTCATAATTCCAGATTCATCAACCAGTCACCACAATAAATTAAATTCTACCCTTTGTACCAATCATAAATTGTTAAATCTGCTGGCCCCTCCATCCCCATCAGGCCAATCTATGTTTTATAGTCCAAACTCCGTAATCCCTCATCTATCATCTCCATGTTTTGACAGCAACCTTTCCAAAGAAGTCTCACAAAACACAGGTTCATTGGATCTATTTCACATCTAAGTACCACACTCATATAAAGTATGTAAATTATTGTTTACCTGTTTCTATTTGAAAAATTTTACACTATTTTAAGTAAAACGTATATCAAATAAATCAGTCAATAATATAGGACCCAAGGATTATTTTCAAATACATGGAGTATAAAGGGGTTTGTCCAAAATTCTGTACTTATTTAAAAAATGAACTATAGGGGCGCCTGGGTGGCGCAGTTGGTTAAGCGTCCGACTTCAGCCAGGTCACGATCTCATGGTCCGTGAGCTCGAGCCCCGCGTCAGGCTCTGGGCTGATGGCTCAGAGCCTGGAGCCTGTTTCCGATTCTGTGTCTCCCTCTCTCTCTGCCCCTCCCCCGTTCATGCTCTGTCTCTCTCTGTCCCAAAAATAAATAAACGTTTAAAAAATAAAAAAAAATAAATAAAAATGAACTATAAAAATATGCCAATGTAACAGTTAACTATACTTTTACATCATTGAACCACATTTGCGATGTCAAATTCAATTATGATCACCACATATGTAGAAAATTAAACAAGACTACCAAATTTCAGTACAACAATGAAAATGAGTAAATTATTTATACATTTAACAGCAAGTTTCAATTCTTCAAACATAAGTTTGAGCAAAATAAGCAAGACAAAAAATTATCTATATTATGTGTTTGCTTTTATTTAGTGTTCATAAGCAATTCAACTCCTCTATATTTTTCGAAGTCAGGATAGCTGTTACCTTTGGAGGCATAGTGGCTGGGAGATATAGATTTGCCAGACAAGTTTGTAAAATTTCATACAGCTGCATTCCCCTGTCTGGTGTATTTTTCTGTATGAATAAATGTTTCAATTAAAAGTATTTTCAAAATAGGAAAAGCTTTTGGCTATTACAAAATGTTAGAAGTTGGTAAGTTTGGGGGTTAGCATGTTTTTTAAAAAAATTTTTAAATACTTTATTATTTCATACTAAACTGGGAAACCAGACCATATTGTATTTCCTTCATTTAGTCTTGTGTCATATTTTTCAATATAATATTAAAGTAAATGAAGACAATATATACTATAGGATTGAATAATCAGCTGGCCATTGTAGTAATTCAATGGAAAATGACTCTGAGCATCACTAGATATGGTCTAGTGGCTATAGAAGGTTGGGCCCTTGGTGAATGTTTAAGCTCAAGTAGCTGATGTCCCATTCTCCACTCTACTCTGATTGACAGGATGGGTTCTGGGTGCACTTGAGAAGACAGCATTGTGTCCTTTCCTCAGGCTAAAGGACTGTTTGAATATTGTCTCGTTACTCTCAACTATCTTCTACTCTGTTCTCTTGTTTGCTGCTTATTCTGTTCTCACAACCTTGGATGCTGACAGCACCACAGCTACCTTTTAATTTTTCTTCTTATCTTGTTCTTTATCTACAGTCTTCCTCTTGCTATTGCAACAATTTAGTCTTTTCTTCGTCTCCTTCTCTTTCTTCTCCTTCTCCTTCTTCTTTCTCTTCTCTCTCTCTCTCCCTCCTCCCACTTCTTTCCTTCTGAATCTAAGTATTTTTTTTTATCTCAATATGAAGGAATGAAATTTGGAAACCTGTGTGTGTAGATGTGTTTGTGGATGTGTGTGTGTGTGTGTGTGTGTGTGCACGTTGTCTAAAATTGCCAATATTAGCTCATATTTGCAAAAGTATGAAAGATACTTTGGTAAAATTAATAATTTAGCTAGTGAGGTAATGATAAGTGAAGGGGTACTTTGTAGACTTGCAAAGGCAAGAACACATGCAGAGATGTGGTGCGAGTCATTTATTTTTCAAATATCAACCTTTAAGGAATTTTAGGCCTCAAATGAATCAGCCTCTCCAATCCTGTATTAATACTAGTAGTGTAGAATTTTAAATTTATTTGAATAAATTGTGCTGAAAAGGTGTATGTAATTACTAACTTAAGCTCTTCCTACACTGTTTAGGAATCTCTGAAATTCTGCTACATAGATAGATAAATTGTGATGCTTCCCTATTATTTAACCTGAATAATTTTTTTCAGGCAGGGGCTCAAAGGAGCTTCTTTTCTAATCTATGTCATTGCTTGGTTTTCTATTTAAATGTGAATATGTCTTAAAAATACTTAGATTATGCCTAATATACAATAAGATCTCTAAAATGAATATTTATATTTTTTGTCTATTACTATAATTTTTATTATGTAAGTTGGAAGCATTATTTTTGCTCTTACTATTAAATGGGAATATAATTTTTTTTTAAAATGTCAATTTCTAAACTGCTAAAGCCAATCTTTGAAGAGTAGTTTCAAGACATAGAGCAGAAATTATATATATCTGGGATATCTTGTTGCCAGAAAGAAAGTATGCTTGCAAGAAAATCAAGAGAGAGTTCTAAGTTACCAAAAGGCTTAGGTAAATTATATTTATGTATTTTACTCTTTGCAAGCAGAAAAAAATATTGTTTAATGAGTAAACCTAGTAGTCTCTTAAATTAAATAAAAGGTAATGTGCTAAGACTTACAGCATTCATTGGCTTTGGTGTCCACCTATTATCCACATACAAAGGAGCAGAAAATAGTCCAATAATTAGTTCAAAAATAATAAAATAACTTAATGCCTAGAAGAAAGCTAACTCCACAGATAAGCCCCAATTCCCTACAAGAGTGTAGCTGACACTTCTGTTTATTAAAAAAAAAAAAAAAAGCATTACAAAAGAACAGTCTTGGTCAAATAATGAGTATAGAACAATGGGTCAGATACTACTGTAAATGCAAATAGGTGCATTTACATCTTCTCCATTCTGGAGAAGACCTATGTTTCAGAAATTAAAATTCATAAGCAAAGTCTCTGATATCATAATCTCATCATGTAAAAGTGATATTATATTTTAAAAATGATCTAATGACTGGTAGCTTAGTATGGTATTAATTCATAAGATTCATACATTCACTAAGAAACAAAGTTAACAATAATTATGAATATAAGTTCTTGTGAACAAAAGCCACCTAATTATAAAATAATCTATAAATGTAGTCTTGTTAGTAAGAAAAGACTTCTTTGAAAAAGAAGTGTTATTATTTTCAATTTCTTTCTTCCTATTCATGAAAATATCTTTGCTCTGCTCTCAAATAACAATTCAGAATACTGTTGAACAGACAGAAAAATTATGAGTCCCCATATCTTTCATCATTATTCAACATTTACCAAGTACACTGTATATTGCCAAGCTGGTGAAATGTCCAAATTTTGCACTATAAATTTCAATGATCTGCCTTTACTTTGCACAGCCCTCTTTATGGGCAACTCCACACCCGCAAACCCCATTGTGTTGGGTAATTTAAAGAAATATATTTTCTATAAGATGTTTCTGTCCTTTGGGCCATACCTTATTGGTTCAAAAGTGGGGTGCAAAGAAGTCAAGCACAGCTATAGATCTGCAAAATGACTGTGATATGGGATAGAAGGATTAAAAAGTGACCAATGTGCATTGTGATAGAGACTAAGAAAAAAGAGTTGGGGCTCCTGGGTGGCTCAGTAGGTTAAGCTTCCAACTTCGGCTCAAGTCATGATCTCGCGGTTCATGAGTTCGAGGCCCGCATCAGGCTCTGTGCTGACAGCTCAGAGCCTGGAGCCTGCTTCAGTATCTGTGTCTGAGTCACTCTCTGCCCCTCCCCCGCTCGCACTCTGTCCCTCTCCCTCTCTCTCTCTTTCAAAAATAAACATTAAAAAAATGGTTTATATCAAATAATCTTGATTTCAGCAAATAAATCAACTTATGTGCAGATTATTGTGGTGGTAGAAGTAGATACTGGATGCCCAGATTTCTGAAAAGTAAAGGGGAGAGAGTAATTGACACTGAAAACAGGAAGGTATATTGTAAAAGCAGGGTCTTGAATGTAGGGTAGAATGAAGGGTAGAAGGGTAGAATGAAGAACATAGAGATAAGTTTCTGAGGCAGGAGTCATTTTTAAATAGTAGGTACACTTTATAAAGGAGGAGTGAAAGTAACAATATACAGAGAATGTTTATATGCTCTGATCTGAAGTTTCTTTTAATGGTGTTTTCTTTTAATTTTGATCTAATCTACTTTTTAAGCTTTAGCAAATTTAGACATCTCATTCTCACATGTTATTTTTTTAATTTTATTTTTTTCATTCTCACATTTTAGATTATGACATTTCCTTCCTCAAGAATGTTCATTTGGATCATCTGTATAATTTTTCTTGTATCGATTATTTGTGGCCTATCTCTGATAACATCATATTCATCAATGTTTGTAAAACTGTTGGCCATTAACCTTTATTGGTACTTTAATTTATAATTTTGGTGGATATTCTAAAATGTAAGTAAGCTTGTTAAGAGACAAGGTTTTTTTTTCGTTTTCTGTAATAACTCAGAACACAAATGTGTATTTTGTTCACATTTAACTATCAAATACATGATTGAATGCTAAAATGTTTATTAAAATTAAGTTAACTCAATTAAAATTTCATACCTACCTACATTAATATCTTGAAGAAACTCGATGTGAACTCATTTATAGGTAAAGAAATTAGTTATTGGAGGGCAGGTGTAAAATTTTCCGGGGGAAATTCATATTGCTGATACAAATAGTCTAGAAATGTGGCACAATAATTAAGATTCTGCATGGTTGCAAAGGAAAGCACTCTACTTAGATTTAAGATCAGAAACAGAATTATTAATTACTATGTAATTTTTTAAATTGCAATTATTTTAATTTTAAAACATTTTCATTTAAAGCAGTGACACTAGCTCATTGTTTAGAGGAAGCTAATAATGTCAAGTGTATATGTTAAGTGTATATATATCTCTACATACATAGGATATACATAAGGGTATATTTGTTTATGACTGTAGGCCAAACAATGTCCCATCCCAAAGATTTCCACAGCCAAATCACTGGAACATGTTAGTTACATGACAAAAGGGATTTTACATATGGAATTAAATTTGCAAATTAGCTGATGATTAAATAGAGATCATCTTGAATTATCTATAGCCTCTATGTAACCACAAGGGTCCTTAAAAGACAGAAGAGAGGCAGAAGAGTCACACAGAAAAGCACTGCAGAAAGGAAGCAGAAAGGGAGGTCAGGGAGATGTGAAGCATAAAAGGATTTGATGCAGTTTTGCAGTTCTGAGGCCACCGGGCTCTCACCCGGGGACTGCAGGCCGCCTGTAGTAACTGAGGAGGACCCCCAGGCAAAGACCAGCAAGAAAACAGGATGTCAGTTCTACAACTACTTAGACCTGAATTCTGTCAACAATCTGCATTAACCTGGAAGCATATTCTCCCTGAGAGCCTCCAGAGAGCAACAGAGCCCTGTGGACTCCTTGATTTCAATCTTGGGACACTAAGCCGAATCTTAGCTGAGCCCGCGGACTTCTAGAAAAGTGAGATACTAAATGAGGGTTGTTTAAACCACGAAATTTGTGATAATTTGTGAAAACACCTTTTAGATTTAGATCCAAATATTTTTATATAAAATATTTTATTTTATACAAAATAAAATATATGAGATAAAGATAGAGTTATAACATTCTTAATCTCTGTTTTCTTATCATGAAGTTTAAACTTCAGAGATTTCAGGTACCTCTGACCACATTGGCCAGCATACCTGATTATGGGCTTTGGAATATGGTACACATATTTTTCAAATATGGAAAATATGAATCTAAACAGAGTCAGGATTACAAAGCTCTGACGGGATTGTTGAACATCATATAAAAATGCTGACTCTTTTGGAATTTCAATTTTCTAAGAATAGTTATCTACTTACTCTTGCTAAAATGCCAAATAATAAATTTTTGAACAAAATGTAAGCAACATTTACTCATTTTACCAAGACTACTTCCTTCTTTTTATTTCTTCTTCATTTTTTTCCTTCAATGTGTATATACCCTTTCATACTCATCTTGGTTTTTCATTTTCTGTTTTTATATTTTACATGTTTAAAATTTTATGTACAAATGTTTGTGGTTTTTGCTGGGAAGATAGTATAAAAATAAAAAAAATAATATATACAGTGGTCCTTTTAAAAAGAATGCTTTTATTGCATAGTGAGATCTGCAAATGTTCAATAAATGTCGACTTCTGCTGTTTCAGCATATTTCAAGAAGTCAGGAAGAACCATATACTTCAGACTAAACTGAGTATAAAAGGAAAGAAATTACTTAAGGCGCAGCTGTTGGAATAGCTACTCTTTCCAGTATAAAAAGATAGCAAAGAGTAGCTAGTCAATGGGTTTTAGAAAATGAATACACCATCCAGAGAAATAGAACTTGTCAGTGGTTGTATTCTCAGATTACAATTATTAATGAGTTCTCTTAACGTTTGTCGTTCACTACAATTTTTGTGAAAAAAATTTGTCCCAAATTAAATTTAAAACATAATTCTTATAACATAGTACCTGATTGAAAAATATTTGTGAAACTAAAGACAGATCAGTTTTTTATTATATACATTTAAGAAAAAAGGAAAGATTCAAGTCTCAGAAAACATACTTCACTGAATCACACTAAATGCTGTATTACTTCTTTACACATACAATTTGCTGTGTGGGAAGCAAACTGGACTATCATAATATGTGTTTTATATTTCCTTGAATTTAATATTCTTGACATATGTTAAAACAATGTTAAATATTCTGAATACTAACATAAGAAGTTGTTCCGGATACATGCTTATACTCGTTGCCACAGTAAATGCTTTATGAAATATCCATACATTTAAGTTGCTACCAGAAGTCTTTGGAAGTTTACATCTTCTAAATCTCCCAATGACTTCAGATGTGTTGTCTCTGTGAAAAGCATTCTCCTTGCCATTATTTAGTACTTCAGAATGAATTAATATTTAACCAATATTACAATAATCATACTTGGATACTTACTTTCAATAAACAAATAATCTTCAAGCACTTGCTTTTTTTTGCTTGCCTCTCTACTCACTCTCTTACCCTCTGTGATGTGGTAATGAGATATAGATTTTATAGAGCAAGGTATCATGAAGAGATATCATAGAGAAATATGATATAATAAGAATTAAAATAGAGCATTTGTCCTAGTCTTAAGGATCATAAAAAGTATCCATGAGGAAGCAATGGTTGGTTATAAAGGTATAAAAAATGAGTAAAATTTTATTACGCAAAATAAAGAGAACCTAATTCAAGATGATAGAAGCATGAGATCTTGTCAAAGATGAATATGACTTTTTTCTCAGACTTGAAAAAAGAGAAGTGTGGCTGAAGCACAAAGGGTACTTGATAAAATAGGGTGAGAGCTCCATATGGACCTTTATGAAATTTTCCAATGATTTTGTTATATAAAAAAAATGGAAACCATTTAAGAATTTGAAGCAACAGGAGGAACATCATTAGGTTTATAATGGTGAGATATTGCCCACTTGAGTAGACCATTGACCTGGAGAGTAGGGCCTTTTTTATTTCTTGTAACCAGCCATTTTTTATATTGCAAATTTCAGTGCACAGAACAGGCCTCATTTATTTTCTCCTGCCTCTCTTTGTTTGTGGCTAGTGTGATGAAAGCTCAGAGATTGTCATACATGTTGTATTAGTTTTCTTTTTTTTAATGTTTTTAATGTTAATTTATTTTTCAGACACAGAGTGAGAGTGGGGAAAGGACAGAGAGAGAGGGAGACACAGAATCTGAAGCAGGCTCCAAGCTCTGAGCTGTCAGCACAGAGCCCAATGCAAGGCACGAACTCACAAACTGTGAGATCATGACCTGAGCCGAAGTTGGATGCTTAACAAGCTGAGACACCCAGGCACCCCAGTTTTCTATACTGTGTAACCAACTACCATAAACTTTGCAGCTTAAGTAACACATGCATTATCTTAGAGTTTTTGTGGGTTAAAATTTTAGGCATCATTTATTTAGCTATGCTCTCTGCAGAGGATTTCCCATGTCTGCAATCTAGGTGTTGGCAAGGTCTGATTTCTCATTTGGAGAATTGACTAGGAAAGCTTCTGCTTTGCCACTTCTGTGGCTATTGGCAGCATTCAGTTCATTGTGATTATAAGATTCATGGCAGCTTGTTTCTTGCCAACAAGGGAAGAGAAGGAGACTAGAAAGAGTCTGCTAGCAAGACAGAATCTTATACAAAGCAACTTAATTATGAAAGCGACATCCCATCACCTTTGCTATACTATTGGTTGGAAGTATCCTGCCCAAAGTCAAGGTCAGGATAGTGTGGAAAAGGTGGTGATTACACAAGAGCATTATACAAGAGGCAGAAATCATGGGGCCATCTTAAAGTCTGTTTGCCACACTGCTGCTTTCTGTCTTTGTCTTTGGATGCTCTTTCCTCCCACAAGGCAACATTTGTGTCTTGATTTACTGCCCTGGCTGCATATTAGATGTACAAATACATTTTTATTGCCACCTGTTATTTTCTGGTTTCTTTCTCCTGGGTGTTTATAGCATGAAATAATTTCATAATTTATAACGGTAAGGTTAGAACTTAATGTTTGAGTAAGTAGGAGTTGAAGCAGAAATGGATCTTGTACAGAATTCTCCCATTAAGATGTTAGATCAACTTTCTTTTTGTAAATCATATATTTAAATAGTTATTTATTAACAAAATAATAAAACAAAACCAAGAAAAAAAACCTTTACGTAAAAAGCAGAAACAAGATGATTATATTTTGTTTTGTTTTGTTTTGTTTTGTTCACCAAAATATTTCCACACCAACATTGCCCAGGTCAAGGTGAATGGTAAGCAAAAATTGACTAATGTTTGAATACATGTTTGCATAAAGAATAACAGATTAAATGGTTGAATCATTCTGGTTAATATGCCTCCAAATTGGAAAGCATGATGTCAACGCCTATGCTACTCAAAAGAGTGATCATTTCAGGTTCCGAGGCTAAAGGTCATGCCATTTGAAGTGTAACAACCCTGAAAGATAATCAATGTTTTCTCCAGAGATGTGCTGCACTAAGAAATTACTGAATGCGTTTTCTTTTCAGAAACAAATGCACATGTTACATCTCTTTTGTTTTTCCAAACAACACTTAAAAAATTTAGAAATTATTTCTTATCATAAAGTTGGGAATACCTTACCTAATTTCAGAACAGTCCACAACAACTTTGCTGTCAAGATTTCTGTTAATTTGCCAAGTGTTTTTACATACTTCTCTTACTTTTCTCCAGTGTTATAAATTACTTTGGGCACCAAATGAGGAATCTAGTTCTTAGAGCCATTCAAGTTGCATTAATTTGTAAATAATAAAATTGATTTAATAAATGTACTACAAAATAAAACTAAATATTTATAAACCACAGAAAGTTTCATGGTTAAGTATAGTTACTAGCCCATTGATTTCTCCTCTCACAATATGAAACCATATAAATACTTTTCAAGCTGATCCAATAATTTTTCTTTCTTGGATTTTCTTTGTCATCTATAATCACATGAAGGAATATGTATAAAAGAATGTTACTGTCACCTTCTTTACAGCAGTAGAAAAAAATCAAACAGCATAGGAAGAGTGTTACTGAGATGATCTACAGCCCTCTTAATGCTGCAGTTGGTCCCAGGGTGATAATTGACATTCATCATTGCCTTCCTAAGCTCATTCTAGATCCCTAGCTAGTAATTCTACTGGTTTAAGTAGCTTACCTGCTGGAGTGACCCAGACTCTCATCAATAAAGGATCAGTGATTCTCTGTCACAGGTTGCGTTCCTCAGAAGAGAAAGTAAGAATTCTGGGGTCCAGGATTTATATTAAGGATGACCCTTTGGAAAGAAGAAAGAGGAAGCAAGATCAGGCAAAGAGAGAGCACAATATAGGCATGATAAAGTCTTGACCGACCCAGCAGTGAATTCTGGGGCAAAGGTTGCTTTTTGGAGTTACCCTTTGCCAGTACAAAATGGCCAGGCTTCTATACCTGTGCCATCAGATGAAGCTTCTTCTAGAAGAGTGGAAACATGGGAGAAGTGAATCTGTGCAGCTGAAGCCAACACGGAAGAAGTTGACATCTAGAGGCTATCTGCTAATGACACTTCCTGAAACCTTCCTTAAAGAGAACTGAGTGCCACTTCTCTATACCTACCATATACTGATTCCTACTCTTAGCAGGCTATAGCTGTTGTATGGACCATTTACAGTTACAGCCAGCCAAGAGAAGTTCTGCTGGATCACCTGTATGTGAAACATTCTTTCCTATATCCATTATATAATTGTAGCCCTACATCCTCATGATAATCAGGGTAAATAACCCATGTAACTCACTACCAATCAACTGAATGTGGAGACCAAGATGTGAAGGTAGTAAGTAGAAAGGTACTGACTGGGAAACATCTGGATATGTAGAGTTGCAATGGTGATATATAGAAGATTCAAATGACTCTAGTATCCCAACCGTCATTTGTAGCTTTTTTTTTTTTATTTGATAAAGTTTTTTCTTTTTGGGAGAGGATGGTGTGTGGTGGGGAACACACTGTAATGACTTCACAAAATTTCTAGATTTATGATTACAGCCAGATTTTATCACTACTTGAATAGTTGATCACAAAATCAAATTCAGGAAAATTACAACAAAAGACTTGATAGATACACAGATCTACATGGTATACAGACATCTATATTTGTACATACATGTGGGAACAAATACTAATCCTATTATATCAAGACAAGATATAACGAGTTTGAACATGCCATTGTGATATATTTAACAGTCTTGCCCATGGGCGCCTAGGTGGCTCAGTCACTTGCATGTCTGACTCTTGGTTTCAGCTCAGGTCATGATTTCACAGTTTTGTGGTTTCAAACCCCATGTCAAGCTCGAACCTGGCAGTGCAGAGCCTGCTTGGGATTCTCTGTCACTCTCTATCAGTCCCTCCCCAACTTGTGCTGTCTCTGTCTCTTTCAAAATAAATAAATAAACATTAAAAAAAAAAGTCTTGATCACATATATAGGGGAGTGAACACTTCTCCCTCTATTTTTCTTGATTCTCCAGATAAGGCCCTCCAAATTAGACTGTCAAAAGACAGATTAACAAAATAAAAATACTTTCTTAGCACATGCAATGATCGTCAGCAGAGAAACCCCAGTGATGACTAACTCAAAAGGGTAGTTAGAACTTGGGCTTGTAATAGCATCTAAGCAAAGGATAATAAATTTGTAAAGAAGTGACATGCAAAAGAAAAAGCTTTTAGATTTTTTAGGGACAGCAAACCATGGGAAATAAATATATGGAGAAATACAAATATATGGGGAAACTATGGAAGACAAGGGCAAGTTAATAAAGTTTGTTTATAGAGACCCTTTCTTGGTGCCATCTCAACTCTAGTGATAAAAATGTTATCTCCATCCTGGTAGAGGAAACAGGTGAGGTACACCTTCACAAAGGAAATTTATGTTCACCTTTCAGGAAGATAAGGGAAGGACAGAGAGCTTATCCTGTGACTGCTTCTTTTCAGTTGCCTTCAGTTCAAAATAATTTCTTATGTCAAAGTGACAAGTTTGGGGTCTCATGCTCTGAACCCCTTTACATGCCTTTTGCAATTACCTAGTTATGTTTCTAATCATATGCTTGTTGATTGCCTGAAACCCAGATTCAATAGTGGCCTATTATGGCTAAGATCCCAGAAATACTTTGATACAAGACCCGCTACATGATTTGTGGGACACAGTGCAAAATAAAAATGTGACATATCCTCATTCAAAAAGTAGAAAAACTGTTCTGTTAAAGTCACTAAAAATATTATAAGACCTTTCCCTTCTTGGGCTCTCTCTTGACCTGTAATATTAACTTATTTGCTATTTGAAATTTTAAATTATTAGCATGGATTTTAAGGTTCATTTTTATATTGTGAAATTCAGTTTTCCATACATATATAGGAGCATTTAACCCATATAGAATCACTGAAATTTGTATTCCATAGCTCTTGATGCACATGTATTTCATTTTCTCAGAATACTGCTCCAGATTAGCTTGACTGCTTTTATTCTATTTCTTCATACTTTGCATATTCTTTCAAAACTCTCTTCCTTTGGGTTTGCTGATGAGTAAGGAAAATCTGGATGGTGCCATATTTCCCTATTTTTTGATGACATCATTTTCAGTGTGGTTATCAACAAACACAGGGAAGTAACACAAGCAAGATAGGAAGGGATAGGGTTCCTTGGTCATTCAGGTTTTTTAGAATGCTATTGCCATCTTCAAAATTTGAATTAAGTCTTAGCTTGAACAGAAAGTATGATCCCTCAGGGCTGTCAGCACCCTTGCTTTTCAATCATAGATGTAACAACTTACCTTGTACTTGTTTTCTTTCTTGTTCAATTCCATGAATTGTGGGTCACCTGAAATACTGTGCTCATGGGGCCTCACAAATGCTATATGAAAACAGGAAGGCAAGGATTAGAGAGGACAGATATTGTACTTATCTCCTTTGCTAACATTATGCTGCATTGTCTCTTGGGCAGCTGAACATTAAGCCAATTGTGGGGGGCTTCTGAGTGCATGTCACTGTGTGACTACAGGAAGCTGATTCTGTCTTTGTATGATGTATAAAAAGAAGTTTAAATACTTAGGAAAATAGAAACATTGTCATGTTTTATCACATATGACATATAATCTACTATGGAATTCAAATACAGAGTAAAGTAAGTACTTCATTAGGAGAAATACACTGAAAAAATAGATCATTGAATATTGCACCAGTATTTCTAAAAAATTACTGTAGTGGACCTTTCCCATATATTAGTGATAAAAGTCATGATGATGCCATTGAAATGGGACCTCATGGTGGCATAATCTAATTAGGAGGTATTTAACAAGAGCAGGAAGGGTGGAGTTACTATGATAGATAGCAGGGCAAAATGGCATTCAGAATGATCTGATCCAGTGCTGTATTGATCATCTATTCCCTAGAAATGAATTGGATGTGTAATTGATCTGTATAACCCAAACAGTTCCGTGGAAAACCTGAATTAGAAAACTACAGTAATGTTCCTGAGAAATATGGAATAAGGTCCTTCTTTTTATGTCAAATAAACCTTGACTTGCAACTGTGCTCTATCAGAGGAAACAATCACCTGTTAATGAAATCAGAGATTTTGATAAAATAATAGACCTCTGAAAATGGGCCTAGGGTTTGAGAGTGTGGTCACATACAAAAGAACCTACCTGATGAGAAGGATTTTAAAATCAAATGTTCAATAATGACTTGGCCTGTGGATATGAGTTACCTTTTACCCCAATGTATTAGTCTGTTAGAGCTGCCATTAAAAAGGACCACACACTGGGTGTATTAAACAATAGAAATTTATTTTCTCACAATTCTGGAGGCTCAGCAGGGTTTGTTTTTCTTAGAGCTTCTCCTTGACTTGTAGATGGCTGCTTTCTCCCTTGCCTTCACTGGCCCTCTCTCTGGCCTTGTTTGTATTAAAATCTTTGTCTTTCACTTCCTCTCTCTTTTTTATCTCTCTCTCTCTTCCTTTTTTTTTTAAATAAGGACAAAGGTCAATAGGGCTTCATTTTACTTTAATTGCCTCTTTTTAGATTTTATCACCAAATAAAACCACATTCTGACAGTACTGGGGGTGAGGACTTCAATATTTAAGTTTCGGAGGAAACACAAATTAGCCTATAACATGCAGCCATGAATTCATGGACAAAGTAGCCATGGCAGTAGGAGTATAGGTTAAGCAGTAACTCAAAGACATGGCTTCCTTTCATCAAATCTATAGTGATTGATGGTTGGGTGTCTTTTCTTACAGCAGCAATGACCAATGTTGTTTGTACATGAGACATAATATCATAACTTGTTACTCCAGTGTTACATCTAGTGGCATAATGATTTGATTAGACCCTTTCCATAACAACTACTCTGTCAGGGGGCTATTCAGCAGCCTATTCAATATTCACCTACTGCACTTACTGTGAGCATAATTTTAAGAAGTGTGTTTTCAGTCCTATATGCACTGAAACAGTGGAAGATATACCATGTTGTCTCTTCCAGAGCCACAATACATGAGTCCAGGAACCAAGGAATGGAATTGGGGGTAGTATATATCACTATTACAACTGAAAACCACTTGTAAAATGCTTATTCTCTGACCCCAAAATCTGGACTTCTGCTGATTTAAGAGGCTCTGCTGGTTTAAGAAGTCTGACCCTGAATCTGAGCTCTGCTGGTTTAAGAGGTCTTATTGGTAACCAAGGGAGTAATCCTTCCACCAGGGGATATAAGAAATTTCTATTAAATTGGAAAGCAAGATTCTCACCTGTCCTTTTGGCTCCTAATGACACAGGATAAAAAAGAAAACAGTATCTGGTATAATGGATGGAATCTGAAGACTTTCTAGAAATGAAGTTATAGTTTTAATAAATTGTGAGAACTGGTCATCTTCTTTAACTAGACCCTGTCAGGTAATATTTTAAAGGGTAAAGTTGCAAAACTAAGTCTGCTTTGGTTGATTATTTCTGCAATTTAGGTTATATAGCAAACATTTTCCCTAACCTGAAAGAGATAAATCTGCATTTTTGAATTTTGCCAAAAATATAAGGAAAGCACATGAATAGATAAAAATACTTTAATCAAACATGATATTATTGAAGATATTTTTAAAATTAATGATATTTCAATTTTCACAATCCTTTTTGATTATCGCAGCTTTAAAAATGTACCTATAAATGAAAGGATAACAGATAAAATTAAGTCACTGGTAACTCTAAGTAAAAAAACTTTTTTTGTATACTTCCTTCCCAGAAACTGTGAAAGTGAATAATTTAAATGATTGGGCTTTCAAATATTTTTGTGATTTATTTGCTTTCTAATTCTTTAATTTCAACAAAGTTAAAATAAAACCTAAACTATCATTAGCCAAAAGAATGTTATTTTTTACTAGTCATGATATGCGTTTTTTCATATAATTCTGAAGACTTCCTATTAAAAACTCCTCAAATTCCTATTTTTTTAAAGAAATAATTTTTCCAGTGTTTAAATCTATAGAAATGAACAATGGATAGATGATCCAATATATTATCGAGATCCATTCATCTCATTAAGAAGTGAATTTTAGGGGCTCCTGGATGGCTCAGTTAGTTAAGGGTTCAATTCTTCATTTCAGTTCAGGTCATGATCGCACAGTTTGTGAGGCTGCTTGGGATTCTCTCTCTCCCTCTTTTGTAGCCCCTCCCTTGTTAACAGTTTCTCTCTTTCTCAAAATAAACAAACTTAAAAAAAAAAAGAAGTGTATTTTAAATACAACACTATTCTTTTTGCTTCAAAGTTACATATCAAAGTGTGCAATACATTTATGTTGTTTTGAGTAACTCTAATCTAATAATTTTCCTGGAAGATATATTTTTAATGTATAGGAATTTATGATAACCTAAACTTTCAAAAATTATTTTTACTTTATCTACATAATTTTGGGGCTGAAAACTATAATAGGATTATCAATAAAAGTCTTTCTAGAGTAAAAAATATATTAGGATAAAATTTTGTTGAGGAAGTGGAATAAATTCAAGCTCATGAAGAAAAAAAAACATTTAATTACTTTTTACTTATAAAGAAGAGCTTAGTATTTTTTCCTAAGGGATGATGATAAGTATTGAATACCTATGACATTTAGATTCCAAAGGATATATTTTTAAAAGTACTGTAGCATAGTTTTTTTAAGATAAATATTTAAAATGTATTTATTTTGCAACTTTTAAAATTATGACATCAATAAATTTGGAGACAATTGAGGAAGAATAAGAGGGACTGGCAGTGAAATTTCAAATCATGTACTGGGGACATAGGAGTAAAATTATGTGCATGTGGTATTCTGAAAACCAAATGCAGACTTTCATGAAGTAGGGAATTTCCAGTAACATACAATACTGTTAAGAAGTAAGAAGAGACAGAAAACCAAGCATTGATTTTGACAAAATAAAATATGTTAATGTTGGCCTTCATAAGACCTGTTAATTTTAATGGTAGAGGAATTACAATATACTGGTAGCCTAATTATAGTGTACTGAAGAACAATTAGGATGAAACAGAAACAATAGGCGGGCACAACTTTTTGAGCCCTGGAAAGGGGAATAGAGAGAGAGGACAAAAACTGAATGATACGGGGTTTACAAAATTTTCTTTAGGTAGGTGGTGACCACTAAGGGAATGGTATAGGACAATGGTAATTGTATGACCATAACAATGTCAATGGTTCCGTGGAAAGGAATAAAATTATGTTAAAGGAGAAAACTGATACAAGTACAGGATTGAGGGATATCTGTTTGATTACTTTTGTTTTGTTTTTGCTAGTAATATAGGATGGCTAATAGAACATGGGTTGGTAATATGGGTAATAGAGGTGTAAATAGAGAAGTTTTCTTTAGATTGGGACAATCACTTATTATTCCATGCTAATAGGAATGAAAGCATAGTGTGTGGTTTCAGGTACAGGAAGCTGAGTGAAATGACAAGGGTAGTAGCAGGGTGATGGGCAAGTTGGCTTCAAGGAGTGATGGACGAGTTGGCTTAGAGGAGACTGACGAAACAGGGGATGTTGTAAAACAGAAATTCAGAAAATAACTTTACTAAAGAAGTCTGGTATGATTGTTTGGCAGTGGTGATAAGAACTTGACATTTTTCATCATAATTTTGAAATACTTAGCACTTCGTGTGGTTCTCTAAGAACAGTCAGCAGCTTTAAAAAGTTAGATTAATGCATCAGAGGGGAGAAGTGTAATGGAGTTAGCCACATTTTTCAGTTAGTTATAGAGAATGACAATTAGCTCTAGGATGGGTTAAGAAGGAAGGGGCACATAAGGCTGGTGAAGTATAATTTATGTAACAAATTCCCCCACTTTAAGTGTACAATTCAATAGTTTTCCGTAAATTTACCAATTTGTGCAGCAATCACTACAACCCAGTTTTAGAACATTCCTAGAAGTCTAATAAGATTCCACCTGCCCTTTTGCAGTTAATCCCTATCCCCACCTCCATCCCAGGTAACCATTATTCTGATCTTTTCCTAAATATTTACTTTCTCTGAACTTTTCATATAAATGAAATCCATGATCTTTGGGTCTGGTTTCTTTAACTTAACATAATTCTTTCAAAGTTTATCTGTGTTGTAGTATGTATCGGTACTTCTTTTAATTAATATAACTAATACGCCAAATAATATTCCATTCTATGAATACACCAAATTTTGTTTAGCCATTTACCAGTTGATGGATATTTGGGCTGTTTTCACTTTTTGACTATGATGGATAAAAGAAGTAATATTTGAAGTCAATAATGAAAAGAAAAAAATATAAACAAGTGTTTTGGGGGCCTATGATTTTGTCAAGAAAGATTACTGTCCTGGAGAAAGAGGTAAAGAAACTGAAACAATAAAAGTTTAGATGGATCGCTGATGTGATGGTTTAAGTCATCAATGATAATGAGAAGAGTAGTGGAGGAGAAAGACAAGGTGAGTTAGGTACTGAACTCATAAGTGAACTTCAGTAAATGACAGTAACATGAAGGGATGAAATGCAGTGAACTCTGATGACCTTTCCATGCACTGGACTATACATGAAGAAGGAAGGATGTGAGACCACTGGCAAGCAGCAATGTGAAACAAAGTTTTACCTATATCTCCTTTATGGCATTGGTACATAGAATATAAGAGAAAGAAATTAATAAATCTACTTAAGAGGGATGTAGATGAAGTAGTACATTCAGGAATAGCAATACTTAAATTAAAGCAAGAACGTTATGGAGTGTCAGGGCAGATTACTTAGACATGACACAGTGAAACTGTTTGGGGGAGAAATGGGAATGAGATTAATTCAGAGCAATATTTCTCAGGACACATATCAGTTTCAAAGTCCCATTTTATAATAAACATTATGTGATACCACTTTAAAATTGTGAAGTGAAATTCATAGAAAATATAAACAACTTAAAAGATACTTTAAAAATCAATGCAATATCCTAGGATTCCTATGGGTAAACAGAAGGAAATCGTTTATATTAAATAATGTGCATCAGTATATAAATGTTCAGACATGATTCTACTATAAGATATAATAACATAGTTAGAAGCCTGCATTTCTACTTAGGATCACCCTGAGGGAGGTAAAAATGCAAATTGCTTGTGGTATGCTGTACCACAACTCTAACACCAACAGAGTCTATTGGTGAGTCAATTTTCCAATATGGTGAACAATTTTAGTGAAGTTCCATTTTTTTTTAAACATGCAGTCTTCCCTTGATTGGCATGGTTAAAATCTGGGGGGAAAATCACAGAACACTGAAGACATACCAAGTTCCTTATATTCATATGTAAAAGATAATTAGGGTCCAGTTTATGAATATACTAAATAGCACAGATGGCTTGAAAATCAAATTATACCTATTATTTCTAAATGCAGACTATTAAATAACAGTAGTCCTCCTCTTCACAATAATTGCACATACAAAAACACTGTTTCATAGTAAGAGAAAATGACATATTTAGCGCTAGTAATTCAAGGGAATATGCAGAGTAGTGTGGGAATTAGCACTTATAAATGAGGGATTATTTTTAACACGTTTACATTAAATAGCCAAAAAGATAATAGAGCATGATAGGATCGCCTCTGGAAATCAGAGTATGAAACTACTAAAGACCACAGGAAGCTTTCATTTTATCCCTTAACCCCAGGTTAAAGTGGGAGAGGAAAATCTGAAGAACATGGTATGCTGTTCCTGCGTCTCAGAGAGAGTCTTCTTTGATCTGATCATTTGGTAAAATAAATCAGTACAGAGCCGGGTCTTGTAGGTATCTAATGCTTTTGTGGCAATTGTGAATGCTTCACAAATGAAGAGGAGACAGGTAGTTAGTACATTTATTAAATCTTCAACCCATAGCATTTTAGAGATGATTCAGAACCCATTCAAACTACTACACCCCAAGTAAGCTAATTAATAACGGGTCATGTCTGTTTAAGTGGCATTTATTAAATATTTATCTTATGGAGAAAAGAATCTAAGCACCATGAGGATGAGAGGAAGGCGGAAAAGAAAAAGAAAGAGAGAGAGAGAGAGAGAGAGAGAGAGAGAGATCCCAGTACTTCTCTACTAGAAGTACTCAGCTTCTAGTGCATTGTCCTAAGTAAATGAATTGTTGACCCAAACCTGCATACTATACTTACCCAAACAAATGTCTCATAGGTGTGAAAGTCCAGCCTTCGTAGAAGTAGCTGAGCAAACAAGTGGTATCATCTGGCTATACACGCATTGAGGGGATCATATGGGCCTTTTACCCTAAGTGACTTTTCAAAGTTCTACTTCTAGCTACATGTTCCTTTTTTCTGGACAGGCATTTGACTGACAAAGACTTTCTCTATCTCATTTATTTATTTATTTATTTATTTTTAATTTAAGTTCCAGTTAACATACAGTGTAAAATTACTTTCAGGCATACAGTATAGTAATTCAACACTTCTATACAACACCCGGTACTCATCACAAGTGCCCTCCTTAATCCCCATAACCTATTAAAATTTTTTTTATATTTATTTGTTTTTGATAGAGAGAGAGACAGAGCACAAGTGGGGGAGGGGCAGAGAGTGAAGGAGACACAGAATCAGAAGCAGGTTCCAGGTTCCTAGCTGTCATCACAGAACCTAATGCGGGGCTCAAACTCACAAACCTTGAGATCATGACCTGAGCCAAAGTCGGACCTTAACCGACTGAACCACCCATACACCCCAAACCCCATTACCTATTTAACTCACCCCCACCTCCTCTCTGGTACCAGCAGTTTGTTCTTTTTAGTTTAAGAGTCTGTTTCTTGGTTTGTCTCTTTTTTTTCCCTAGGCTCAAGTGTTTTGTTCTTAAATTCCACATATGTGTGAAATCATATAATATTTGTCTTTCTCTTTCTCTGACTGACTTATTTGTATCTCATTTAAATTCCTGTGGTGCTATAATGCCCTTCAAGAGTGGTACACTTGTCTCCAGTATAGCTGGTTAATCACTTTGTCTGTGTTTCACACGTTTTTGGAAAATCTAGATAATCTAAAGGCAAAAGTAATGACCAAAGAGGCTATCTCAATTCTCATAGGTAGATAAAAGCATAATTATTAACAGAACCAAGATGAATAATGCACTTTCTTGTCTCAATGTATTTTTCCTCAGTGAGGAAAATAATATAGGTTAATAGAAAGACCGTACGTAAAACTCTAATGCTATTTGCATCTTTTTGCTTCTCCAGTTGAAAGCAATAGTGATGATTGCATTAATAAGGTAAAGATAATACCATTTATAACCTTCCAGGTGATAACATTTTCCAATGTGTAACTGCATTTTTATATTTTAAACAACTTTACAGAAAGTAAGAAAAATTTAGTAGTTCATAGACAATATTCAAAACAGGTGTCAGAAACAGAAACCCATGGGGGAGGGGAAGGAAAAAAAGGGGGAAAAAAAGGAAAAAAGAAAAAAGGAAAAAAAAAAGAGGTTAGAGTGGAAGAGAGCCAAAGCATAAGAGACTCTTAAAAGCTGAGAACAAACTGAGGGTTGATGGGGGGTGGGAGGGAGGGGAGGGTGGGTGATGGGTATTGAGGAGGGCACCTTTTGGGATGAGCACTGGGTGTTGTATGGAAACCAATTTGACAATAAACTTCATATATTGAAAAAAAAACCAAAACAGGTGTCAGAAATACAGATGTTCGCACATATCAATACTCAATTAGGGAACAGCAATTACTTAATTCTCATTCTAATACAGAATCTTTATATATGCAGTTCTTTATTAACCTAAAAGTATTGACTAGGTTCTAGTCTTAAAATTAACATTCATTTGTGATTAACTTACTTTTGCTCTCTATGTGAAATGCGTGCCCAGTCCAGGTAAACACAGAGTTTTTAAAATCTTCATATACAAGTAAGCTTTCCACTGCAAAAGAATCTTTAGTTAATATATTGTAAGTTTAGTATATATTAAGTCAAAGAAGGCAAAACATGTTTTCCTAATTTACTCTCCCCAAAGTTTTTCAGTCATAATGTTTAAATTTCAATTACATTGTTTTATCTCCACATATGAATGTTCAATCTATGTAGATGAATATGAATGTATAGTTATTTTAGTTTGAAAAAATATACTTCAAAGCATCTGATGAGCAACCAGTTTGAATAATGTATAGTTTTACAGTGATTTTCCTCAGAAGAGCTTAAAGTGAATACTTTTATATTAAATATGCTAAAATTATTTCAAATAATTAATAGAGAGAAATATTTTATAACTCCACTTCTTTACAAAGACTGAGTTTCTTAAACAATGAGATCAGCCATACTGCATAACTAAAATTATCATATAAGCTATCATATCATCTCAAAAATGCTTTAGAACACAAACTGAAAGCAAATCTCATTATGCATATTTCAAACCCAAACAATGTATGAACTCATTTACATCACAACTACTGAGAAATTATTTGAAATGTGTTTTACAGGTTTTTCTTAGATGCAAAATATTTCCTTTCCTTCCAAGTAGCTTGTAAAGTTCATAATTATATATTTGATTCTTTAATTTTTCATACAAATCTGAAATCTACCACAGCAAACTAATAATGAAATGATTTGCTGCTTGTTCAGCAATCCTTAGTTTTTCCACAGGTTCATTTTTTTCCTTTCTCTGGAGGAACACACCATTACATTTTCTAAATCCTTAACATGTAATGATCTTCCATTTTTAACCTGTTGCCAATTATCAGCCCCACAGAAGCTATCTGAACATGTGGTTAGTGCACAGATTAATAGCATTGCCCAACTGTTTTCCATTTCATCCAGTGCTCAATCTAGAATCCAAAAACAGAAACAGTCTTGCATTGAATTACTCATAAATTGCTTATTAAGGTGCTAACATTGCACTCTTACTGCTTCTTGACATTCCACAGGCCTTAGGAACTATCAACCATGGCATTTTATTATTATACTTGCTCTCCATTTTAGGTTGGCTGGGGAATAGCTTTCGGTGATACCTTTCTAATTGGCTTCAGCTCCTTAAGTATGGTTGGCTTCACATCCTTCCCATCTGCTACTCCTTTTTTCATCCCTTCGTGTTTAGTTCTTGACCATTTAGTATTCATAATGTAAAAGTTTTCGACTTTAAAATTGCAAAAATATTGCTTGAAACCACCTACAGCTTAATCATTAAAATACAAAAAAAAAAAATGATTCAACCAGTGGACATTGATCTGTTGTGTGTGTTAAAATAAATGCACATTTTAAAGGAACAAGGGCACCTCATAATTAAAATTCAAATCTTAAGCAAAGTTTTTAACATATTTTTTCTGAGCACCACCCTTCTCAAGCATAATACCTACGTGTTTAATAAAATGAAACTTAAACCATATTAAAAATATCATTGGTTTGAACTGATGAACATGTAGTTTTTTACATGAAACAACATCTTTAATTTTCATATATTAAGTTTCCCAATCAATAATATGTAGCTTCATATTTAAAATAGTTCCTTCATGACTGTAAAGTAGAAATGACAATATATTGCTTCCCTTATTAGTATGTTAATAAACCCGAATGTCAGTATAGAATAGAGATTTCTATTAGTTGCTTCATATGTCAAAATAGTATCTTCTGCTTTCTCAATAACCTTCTCAGAGGCCTGGAATTCTTGGTATATTTTAAGTTCTGACTGAACAACAACAACAAAAATGTATGTCTTAGAACATCAGCACCATTTTTCCAACTCATAGGAGGCAGGAGAATAGCGGTCAGTTTGTTAATCCTTTCACTAGACAAAAATGTATTCAAATGCTTGGAGTCCTGTTACTTAGCAAAATGGACTGCATATGTAATTATGTATCTTATATTCATTGGCCAAATTAAAATTTTGAAGTCTACAATTAAAGGGCTTTACATGTTTATCTGGAAAACTTCTACAATTCCTTAATCTGTTAAACAGTTATATATTTTAATATATCAATCTTATTGAGGTATTTTCTTTGCCTCATAGTGTGTTAATATTTTATGGCCAGCTCTCAGAGGTACAACTACATGTTTCATTTATTTTGCTCACTTTATAAAGTTTCAGTAACAACATTTTGTGTCACGTAAGAATTTGCTTTATTCAAGTATCTCTACAATGAATTTTGAGAGATTAAAAGATGAATCAGGTAAAACACATTTCCTATGTTAGTGTAAAATTAACTCGATATAGCTTTCTATTGTATTTTTCTGTATACCTGCTGATCTCTTGCATTCTAGTGTTCTTTCTTTCTGTGCCACTGGAATCATTCTATGATGTCAAGTTACTTCACACTAAGGTTTTTTTTTTCATATATATATTTTTGGATTTTTTGCAGGATTGGATGCCAATGCCACTATTTTTTCTATATTGATAATATCTCTGATTCTCCTATTCTATTTTTGGCTACCTTACGTCTCTTTCGCTGTTACTCTTTTTTTTTTCTTTAGTCATTAACTTGAAAAACATCTGAAGGCTTGTAGTATGCTCAGTTCTGTCTTAAACTCTTTTTATATTTATTTTTCTACTGGGATCAGCCATTTATATTTTCTTTCTTTCTTTCTTTCTTTCTTTCTTTCTTTCTTTCTTTCTTTCTTTCCCTTACTCTTTCTTTCCTTCTTTTTCTGGGTTTGATAATGTACAATATTCTCTCCTGTCTTCTGAGAGTCATCCATTTATATTACTCATCAATACATTTTTGCTGATTCATTCACAAATCCAAAATGGACTGAATTATATAGCAAAACAAATTTAAATAAATAAAATAATAAATTAGTGTGCACCACATATTTTATTTGAAATTCTCAGTCCTATCTAATATCTCTATCACTCTAAGTAAGTCTTGTTTCTCTCATATGTGACTTAAAATCACATATATCCATATATTCCACAACTGTTCCCATTAATGGATCTTGGCAATTTTGTCTTTAATAAATCTGTATCCTTACAAACTCATATTTCACTTTATAGAAATCAGCTATGTTGTTTCTCTTATTTCAGTCATTTGATTTTTGATTTTTCAATTCACACCAAACTCTAACATTGCTGTTAGGATTTTCTTTTTCAAATGTTATATGCTCCCACACTCCTCTTTGAGGACTTAGATTGATTTTGCTTCTGTCTATAAAATGCAAATTCTTCCTCTAGGTGAGATTGAAGATAACTGTTAGCTTTCTTCCATATACCTCTGTGTATATCCTCATTTTAATTTATACTATGTGCTACCACACTAGATAAATCAAATTATCTATGCTATCCAATGCACATTTAACTCACCCTTGTTCTTTTCTTGTTTCTAAACCTAAATTTAACAAAACTCTAAAAAACAGTTTGTAGAAATCGATTATTCCACATATAAAGTGATGGTAGATAATAATATTGATTATTTAGTTCCTTTATTTTTGTCTGTTTTTCCTTCATTTTTCCTTTTCCAGTAAGTCAACAGCACCCATCATTACTTTGAGGAATAGATTGTTATTTCAATAACGTTAAGAGAAATGAATATTTCATCTTTTTTGTTTGGTTTTGAGATGGTTTATTTGCCAATTCTTTTTGTGAAAACCATAAAAAACTAACCACATGAATGGGTGCCTGCTGGCAGGGGGGATGATGCTTAGGGGAGAAGCTAGGAGACACTACTGGAAGGTCACCTGAGCTGGGGAAAGAAGAAAGGAAGGAGAAGCATGAGCACCATGTATGGCCAGCATTAGGCATTTGTGAGTGGAGCAACTTCAGAAGACCATCTATCCACTGGAACGAACAAGACATTTCATCTGTGCTGAGGAACAGATCTTTAAGTCATTGGTGAAGAAGGGTCTCTGCTAACAGAGACTGAATTTTGTGCATCATTCAGAAAAAATCAAATTCCAGTTTGGGGCTTCTCTATCTGAATGATCTTGGGAAACCGCCTTACTTTTTTTCTGTATTCTTAGTTTCATCAACTATAAAATGAAACCATAATGATAAGAATACCTACTTTTAGAGTTATTGTGAGCATTGATGTGACAATATATATAAAGAGCTAAGAATTCTTAATACATTGTCTTCAATAAATTAAGGTGCTTTAAATGTGTTTTGATAATAACATCTTAAATAAACATTTTTACAACAATTACTTCCGTGTGATTTCTAGTGCCTACGGCTTTCCAAATTAAATAGAAGCTTTTTTTTTTTTTTTTTTCTTATTGGTAGCTGGGTGTTTGGGACTGTTTATTTACCATTTCAAATCTCATAAGTCCCACCTTTGATGCCAGAACCCATCAACTTTTGGTTGTAATTTGACAATGCCTTGACATAAGCCCATGACATGTAAAATACTGCTTTCTTATCTTATATACAATAGGAAGATGACAGTAATCTGGTCAACATTCACACATGCACAACCCAAAATTTCCAGGTGGCATGGGAGAGCAGGAAATAATTCTTAGCCACTGGGGAATGAAAACCAATGTTTCCCTCTTTCCTCCCTCAAATGTGCATCTCTGGAAAAAATATTTCAGAAGGGTCCCCAAAAAGCACTGTGGGATCTAGTACTAATCAGGAGTTGCCTCCTTTTTGCTGGAGTTCCTACCCTTCCTATTTTAGTACCTGTCCCCCCCACCCCACCATTCTGTTCCTCCCTGGGCTCAAATTCCAAATAACTCCATGCATACAAGTTGGCTTCAGGCAGAAGAGAATCTGAGCTATGACAGGCTGCTAATCCTCTGCCCAGGTAGCGAAAATAATTTATCATGCAGATTTTAATATTAATTTGTACCTTATATATGTTCAAATATACTTTGCAAGGATGTGTTTTAACTGTTTCAGATAGCAGTGTTTGCTCTCAGGCAAAAATTTGAAATTCTTAAATTTGGGAATTTTATTTCAATGAGCACTTTTAATGTTTCATAACAGTGTGTGTGTGTGTGTGTGTGTGCGTGCGCATGTGTGTGTGTAGTGTTTTCATATCATTTTCTACTAACACATTCTTAGAAATAGGAAACTACCTCAAAATGGTCGCAATCTCACAAGGTAGCCAAGACCAGACCACAGCTACATGACCTCGACAAAATCTCCAGATGCGCCTCTGTTGCCTGCCAGTATACAATTAAGAAAAGAAGCCAACAGAGGTGACACCAAGGAGTTAGCAACAGGCCCTGATGCTTTGAATAGAACATACATTCAGACTTTGGCATCTGGTTCCTACTTTTGCCAAATGTGCCTTGTTTGTATCCACAGCTGTTAAATGTGTTTGTTGAAAAGGGATAGATCAGGGAGAAGAAAGAGATTGGCAAGGGATATGCCAGCTTCTGTGGGAGGCAATGTCAAGCCAAAGTGCAATTTACTCACAGATAATTATTTGTTTTAGAAATCTGGTGTCATTTATTAGAATAACTGTGTTATGTGGTAAGCATGAACCTCATGTTATAGCAGTAATCTTTACACTTCATTGTAAATCAAGAACTTGTAATTGTGCTGAAATAATTTACACATAAAGAGCAAATATGTCTTCATTTACTTCAAATAATACAAACTATTTAGATTGAATTATTAAAGACAGGGGTTTATACAATTCTCTAATCATACTCATGATTTTTGGCCTTTCCAAACATATTAGCAAATAAAGTGCCTTTCTATTAACTATGTTAGGTGGTACTATTAACTATATGAAATTGTTAACCATTGAAAAATGGCTGAATAATATATGTAATATTTAAATCTTTAAAAGTGTGCATGTTTATTCATATTCTAAGCTTTATTGCTATGATGAAATTTATTTAAAATATTTTGAAGGTAGAAGGTCAGTCCATTTATGTATTAGAATAATTGACCTGATGCAAATTTATTGAGTTCACAGTTTTTCTATTATTAGAAATATTTAGAAAAATGGTATAATTTTCATAAAAAGAAATATATAAGTTTGAGAATATACACAAACAAGTCATGTTACTACTACTAGTTTTTGTTAACTTCAAATAAAGTCATTGATGTTCCACATCAAATGGCAACATAAAATTAATCAGAAGTTGGATAGCTTGCGTAGTGTGCATAGCGTGATAAAAATTGTAAAGTATAGTTCATCCATTAAGAAGTCAATTTTCACTTGTCATTTTAAACTAATGACTGTTGACTAAATCTTAAGAGTTCTTTTTACTCTAAAGTCTTACATTATTTTACGTTGCATATATTGCATACATTAAGATTTTATATTGTCCTATCTTCGGTATGCTGAACTCAAGGAATCACAGGAGTGGATAAATAAATTTATGAAATACTGTATTTTTCTATTTTAAGTTTTCTAATGCCTCAGCCATTAGGGATTCAAACATTAGGGTGGTTTTTATAGTTGGAAAAGTGATCTTAGAAATTAAACAATTTTTCAAATTAGAAAATATGCCTAGAAATTCTAAATTGTTTCAGAATCATATTCTTCCTTTCTAAAATTTATGATCCTCTATTCCAAAAGTGTTTCAAAAGGAAAGATGGGAAAGGAGATTCACTTTATTTAGGATAAAGGGAGAGTCCTGCTGCTCTTGTGATAAAAGAAAAAGAATTCTCTTGTCATAACTTTCCACTTCCTTTGTGATTAAACTATCTCTCATGATCATAGGAAAATTTCTCCTACTCTTATGACAATAAAATCTAATGACAAGGACCCTGATTTAAAAAAAAAAAAGAAAGAAAATATTTTTCTTCACCTATGTCCTTTTTTAGATGTAACTCACAAGTGAGAAGTCTAAACTGACACTGTAATTCAGGGTATTGTAAAAGAACGGTCAGTCCCATGGATAAATTTATGTGGGGTAACCGTGCTAATACAGACCATACTATATGATTGAAAAAAAGAATCAGCTAACATGAGATGTGATGTTTCAATTAGCTATTGTTGAAGTCAACATGCTGCCAGGACCAGCCAGTAGACCATGTTCATGGGCTCCCTAGTCCATCTACCTCTTTTTTAGTGTTTATCTCTGCACATGTAGTGTTGCCTACCTTTACACTGCTGCTATTGAAATATCTTTATTTATGATTTTATCATGATCTTGAAAATATAGTTTATGGGGTAACATGATAACTAGGAATATCCAGGCTCACACAGACATGAAGCACATAAATATTATGTAAAAACTAAAGGGTATAGTTTAATTTAAAAATAAAATTTAGATTACCCGCTTGAATGCTTTCATTTGCAATTAACAACACCCAAACTAAATTGGTTCAAACAATGTAAAGTTTCACTGGTGGTGTAACTGAAAAATGGAAATTTAGATTGCTCTTCAGGGCTTCAGTTCCCACTTTAAGAGGACTCTATTTCACATTTTCATGTGTCTTAAATTCTTTTCTGATTGGCAATTTGCTATCGCCAGTAATAGATACATGTTTCTTCATGCACAAATAAGGGAAAACACATCACTGTTTTTCGCAAGTGGGAACAAACTTCTGAACCTCAATCTAACTGGATCTACTGGAACTACTCACTGTGGCTGGTACAATATTAGGCAATGACTGATTTAACTAATTGGTTAACCTGGATTACTGCTCATTCCAGATCTAACCTTCTTTGTAATGGAAACTTCTTGATAACATATAAAATTCATTTATAACATTTGGCTAACTACAAACAGTGTCATTGCAACAGAATGGTTGATCTTCTAATATTTGGTTAATGTTAAAAAGAGAATTGTATATTGGGTAAGTAACGATTTCCCCTTCCTAACATTTCCAAAAACAAAAACAAAAAGGGTGTCCAGTTGCGGTTTAGGATCTCACTAAGTATGAGTTTTCAGACTTAACTTCTTTGTGTCTATAAAATAGTGTAAAAGTAAATTTTTTACATTTAGTTAACTTGAAAATATGATGTATTTTACATGCATATTTCTAAATTTGTGGAAGTTTTGATTATTATGTTTTGTATTTTGTAAATACTTAGCCAAAAATGATAAAATCATTATTTGATATTGGGTAAAAAAAATACAGAATAAAATATCTATTAGGGAGCACTAAACTTCTAGCTGTTTTTCTCATTACTCTCCTTCAAGGAAAAAATCAGGATACACACACCCAAACTAAATTGGGTGTGTACATACACCTGTACACACACATATATATATTACACATATGTATGTGTATATATGTATATACAAACATGTGTATAAATATATAAATATATATATATATATATTAATGCACATATGCAAGTGACAGGGAATTACACACCAATTAATTCATTTCCTTTTCAGTTATTTGCAGTAAGTGCTAGTCTTTATTTTGCAAAGAAAGTTATATACTTGAGGGATTGTGAATTTTCAAAGTATTAAATGTTCTCACTGGGACCCCTACCACTGTTTGCTATGCAGTGCTGGTTGTTACGACCATAAATCTGGGCATATAATATTAAGGATAGGGTTGGAGCTGTCTGATTTGAAGCATATAAAGTCTTAACTGCCACAGATAATGTCAACCCAAATTATTATTTCCATTTCAACACAGATTATAGGACAGAAAGACATAAATGGAAATTAAAAAATAAATTCACCACATATTTCAGAAAGTACCTTTTCATGTTGAGAATAATAAATGCTTAGATGAGCCTGCAGGCAAAGTTGTTGAGGCAAAAAGCAGGAATGTCATTCAAGAAACAATTAGATGCCATCCTTGGGGAAATGGAGTACTAAAAAGGATATGCCTTGATGGACCAAATGACCTTTATTCTCTCTCCAAAAATCTCTCATGTTCTTATAATTCTAATCAAGAAATATTTCAGCAATTTGGCCTCCAGCAATGTCAATTCTTACGTGATATATTCACCTTACCAGTTCACTGCTGAGGAAGAACCTTTCTCATAGTTCCACAAAGATCGCATATTGACCAGATGTAATTCCCAACATTGTTGTTCATAGGCATTTTATTCACAAAGATGCCTTAGGTCTGAAATTATAAAGTGCTTGATTATAGAAAAAGGCTCTTTTAAATCCAATGTGATTGCATACAGGCCCAAGCTAAAGAAGGGGGGCTTAACTAACTTCATTAATTATAGAGGGAATGAGGATTCTTAAAAATATTTTCTTGGCAAAAGTTATTTCTCAATACAGTTGATTCTTAAGGAATGTGGCATATATAAATGTTTCTTAATTATTTTGGGTGTATTAATGGACTGTCTCTAGCTACTGACTTTATTTCAATAGAATATTACAGAATTAAGAATTTTAAAATAGGGATCTAAAAGGAGGTTAATTCCAGTTGATCTAAAATCAAAATCATTTAATAATTACACACTTTTGAAAGCTGGCAATGGATACTGAATACATGTAATATACAAAATTGACTCAATACATTTGATTAAAGTTGGGGAAATCAGCTATCTACAGTCTTCTAATTTTCAATGGATTTAGCTGAACACAGAATTCTTGAGAATCCAGGGATATTGTGAAAGCTACATTCCCCCTATTATGTTCTTAAAGTGATATTCAGTGAAAGAAAAAGAACATGTTTCTATCTGTCATCTAAATGGACTCCTAGAGTTCCCTCTGTGTATCACAAATTGGAACTCAGTGGTGAACTGAGTGTTGAGAGCATATTTTCAAAAGCTAACAGAAGGTCACATAAATTGGACAGTTCAAAGCAAAAGAAACGAGAGGCTTGACAAATGCCAGTATATTTAAGTGTTTTTAAAACAAATAAATATTTTATGAATTGTTGCCAAAGATAAAAATTATATCAATTATGTTTAAAAAATATATGTTTATTATAGTGCAAATTGTTTTCACAATAGATTATATCTGTTAGTAATTTGTAAATGACACTTGTATGAAGTACTATAACAAAGCATTATACTTATAAAATTAGTGGTAAAATTTATAAAATAGTCTGTGCTAAAGAGAAAATAGGTGAAAATAATATGCTAAATAATATGTTCTGTGGACTAGCTCTTATAACCTTTTAAATTATGCAGCCATAGATAAAATAAGAGCTCAAACTGAACTTTCAATTGATGGAAAGATTATCTCCCATCTAGAAAATGAATTTTTAACATGGTGTTGAATGTATAGAGAATGGTCCTATGACATAAATTATAAACAAGGACAAAAACAAATAATTAAATCAAGTAACTCTTAAACCATGCATAATCAAATCAGACCTGCTGTAACAAAAGTAGCAGTTAATCGCTGCTAATTACAAGCCGTTGCTTGTAATAATTATATCAGTTAGGCTATTGTTTTAGTCACTTATGTGATTTTTAAAAAATTCATATAAATATAAATGTTATTAAAATTAATTAATCCAATAGTCTGTAAAATCGCCTTTTTCTTGTTCACTTTCATTAAAAATGGCTTTTGGTCAACTATACATCAATTAAGAAATTGCATTTGGCCTTTTTGATATTAATGATAGCTGGAAGTTAGTTAGAGGTCTTTCTTGTGAACAATGTGTATGATCACTCTGGATAATCAATCCAGTGTTTGTGCAATAATAGGATTATAATGTAGTAAGACCAATAGTATGCTACTCTGGTATAAAAATTAATATCAATATTTGCTTAGACTGATGGTTTCTGCATAGCACAGAATATGGTATGTTGTGGCATCTAATTTACTAGGTAAACTTCTGCCCAATCAATCAACCAATATTTCATTTAGAATCTGTTCTTATTTAACTACTAAGCTTATTAACTTTTCCATGTGTTGAAGTTGCTCTAAAAGCATCAAAATTATAAAGTTAATATTAAATGAAATGGCATCTTAATAAATTAAAATTTCACTTAGTTCTATCTTTCTGTAAGGGATTAACAAAAACTATAAACTTTAAAATGATGAAAAATATTATTTTATTCCATTTTATGAATAAAACAGGGTTTACACTGGATCCAAAATTATAACATTTGGAAATTAAAAAAAAAAATTCAACACAATTCTCTTCCTTGTCAAATCATGCAAGTTGGTAAGTGAAAATTTTAGACTAGATAACTGATTCTAGAAATAACAAAAATACTTGACATTGCTGAAAAGTGAATTGTATTCTATGTTTCTATTAAAGAAGGTCAAGGTAAGTCAGACTAACAGATTCCTACTGAGAAGAATTAGGAAAAACTTGGAAAACTACTAAAAAATAACCTTTTTGATAGCATTAGAGAAGTGATAGTGAATAATGACTGATAGAGTCAATATCTAAGAGTAAAGAGAGATGAGAGACTTATTCCCTAGAACACTTCTACTTATCAGCTCATGAATCAGCTGAGAGTCCTTGAACTGCTTGTTCCAATCAGTGACAAAGTAGGGAGGCACTTTATTTAAAAAAAACCCAATGGACAAGAAGCATATGGAAAGATGTTTACTTTTTTAGTCTTCAGACAAACGTTAATTAATACTATAATGAGAAGCCTTCATTCATGCTGGTGGGAATGTAAACTGGTTATACAGATTTTGGTAAACTCTTTTGCAGTATCCAGAAGAACTGAATTTATGCTAACTTTTGATGCAGCAACTCTACTCCTCGGCCGGGACTGTCATAAATGAGTATATACTGCCAACAAAAAGGAGTTACATAATAACATAACAACATTATTTATAACTATAATCCTGGAACCCAAATCCTTATCAACACAGATGTATTCCTAAGTGTTATATACATGTAATGAATGCCTTACAGTGATGTAAAATAACAAATTAATATACCTAAATAACATGGATGAATCTCATAGCACATTAAATTGATGAAATAAATCAGATGTAAGTAATATTGATTGTATATTTCATATATATAAAGCAGACAACTTGTTAAACTACTTATTTATTAATAATTAAATTTATTAATTTATTAACATTAATGTTAAATGCCAGGTAGTGGTTACTTTGGTGAGAAGGGAAGGAGTAGTAACTACGAGTGGTCACCAATGAGGATTCTGGTTTGCTAATGATGCTGAGTATCTTGACCTGGAAAGCATTTATATTCTATTTTTACTTGTACCTTCTCCTTTCTTCCTTCCTCCATCCCTCCCTTCCTTCTTTTTTCATAATACTTCAATAAAATGTGCTTCAGGGTTAGATTACTCTGCCCGTTGAGTCATACTTACCTGGTTGTAGATCTTGTTGAGAGTTTGAAGAAAGTTATGGGCCAAACTCTAATTCCAGGAAATTTAACAAATATCCAGGTACATTTCTTTGTTAACATTGCAATATGCAAACAAATTAGATATTCATGGCTTCTGAGTCAACCTATGGATCAAAGAAAAAATAATCTAGAACCACAGTAGCTATATTCTAAAATATATGGTTTTGGGCAGCTAATCATTAAATACCATTAAAATTTCCTATGGTGTCTCCTGTGGGAATTGGGAGAAGAGGGGAGGAGACAAGCATCAACCAAAAGAACACACACAGAAACACACACAGAATGAAATACAAAAAAAGACATGTCGTAAAGGAAAAGCATATTATCAGGGCAATTTAAAATTTAAAACTATTCCCTTGAAATCATCAATACAGAAGCAATTTGTGGAAATAGTCTAGTAGTGGCTTGGAAGTGGAGATGCATATGTCACAATGAATTGTGACACTTTTTCTAAAATCCATATGTGGGGCCCCAAATCTACCTTACATAAATACTGTATAATGGAAACCTCAGAGTTAAATTCAAGCATTTCTGTATTTTAAAGCTCCACAGGTAATCATGATATGAACAATAGGTTAAGAATGTTAGTTTAAGGTATAAAGTCAATGCAACACCAAAATTTATTTTTCTCATTCAGCCATACATATTAATAATTCAAGTAGCCAGTTATTTTACTTAGTTAATAGGTCTCCATATGTGATGGACAGATTCTAGGGTGGCCCCCAATGGCTTTCAATTCCTATAACTTGCTTCTAAACAATAGAACACCACAAAACTAATAGAATGACACTTGCATGATTGTGTCACATCATGACTATTGCTAACAGGCTTGCTCCAGAGATTCTCATTGTTGGCTTGAAGAAGTTAAGTGCAAATCCTGGAGAAGCCCTCATGGCAAGGAAATGAGGGCAGCAATTACAAACTGCAGGTGATTGCTAGGAACTACAGGTGGCCTCTAAGAAAGAGGGCAGGCTCCATTTTTTTTTTTTTCAGCAAAAAATTGAAGCTCTTAGCCACAAGGAAATTAAATTAAACTTTCCACAAGGAAAGTTGCCATTTTTTAATGTTGTCTTTTATGAATTATACATCTGGTGTCGTCTATACGAAATCTGTGCCTAAGTAAAGATCACACGAAACGTTACCTATATTTTCTCTATTAGTTTTAAAATTTTAGTTTTTATATATGTCTGTCATTCATTTTGAGGGTTTCTGTTTGTTTTTGTTTTTGTTTTGTTTTGTTTTGTTTTGCATGATGTGAGGTAAGGATTTAAGTTCATTTTACATCTATGGAATGTGTGTATATTTTTGGACAGCCAGTTCTTCTAGCATTGTGCATTGAGAAGCTGACCCTTTTTCATTGAATTCTTTAGCACATTTTACCCAAAATCTGTTGACCATAAATATACTGGTGTTTTTCTGGACTTCCTATTCTTTTGCATTGATTTATTTGTTTATCCTTATGACAATTTATATACTTTATTAATAAGATATATTTTATACTAAGTTTTGAATTCAGATCATCCTTCAGTTTTGTACTTGTTTTTCAACATTGTTATAGCTCTTCTTTGCTTTTCCAGATAAATGTTATGATCAGCTTGCTAATTTACAAAACAAGAATTTTGACAGGAATTTCATTGAATCTGTAGATCAGTTTGGAAAAAATTGTCATATTATCAATATTTATTCTTATAATCAATGAGCATGATATACTTCTCAATTTAGAGATAATTTCCCTCAGCAATATCTTGTAATTTTCAGTGCATATGTCTTGCACTTCTTTTGTTGAAATTGTTCCTAAATATTTTATCATTTTTGATGTTATTGTGAATAAGATTGCTTTCTTAATTTCATGTTTGGAAACTTCTTTTGCTAGTAGCTTAATATCCAATTGACATTTTACATTAATCACAACTTGCAACCTTGCTAAAACTTTCTTATAGGTTATTATTTGTTTATTTATATTTTGGAATTAGCTCACATGATTGGATGGGAAGGTTGGCAAGTCTAAAATCTGCAGAATAGGTGGGCAGTTTGAACACCTAGGAAAGAAATTACATTGCAGTTCAAATCTGGACTGACAGAACTCCCTCTTCCTCAAGGGAATTCAATCTTCTTCTTAATACCTTCAAGTGATTGGATAAGGCCCATCCATATTAAGGAGGATAATCTGCTTTACTCAAAGTCTAGTAATTTAAATATTAATCTCATTTAAAAAATACCTTCACCTCAACATCCAAACTTACTTGACCAAATCTCTGGGTACTGTGGTTTAATCAGGTTCACATATAAAAGCAAACAGCACACCAACATACATAAAATACAGAATTTTATAGTGATCAATAAATAAATTTGACCGTTAACATATCACATGTTTCCTTTATAATATATCTACTAATCTAGCCATTCCTCTATTTATTCATTAATATATCTTATTTTATGAAGAATTTCAATAAATTTCAGGAATAAGCATATTTTCTCCTAAATTTTTCATCATGAATATCATTAACAATATTTCAATGTTTGTTTACAGTTGTAGATTTGAGGCAAAGTTCACATAAAATGCAAAATATTTAATATACAGTTACTGAGTTGTTACAAATGTATACATCTGTGTGCACACAAATTATACAGAGATATAGAATAGTTCCTTTGCATCCAAAGTTCCCTCTTTCTTTCTACCAGTCTTCCCTCACCCCTATTATATATTTGTATATATTTTTCTGTAGTGGCTTATTGTTTTTTTCCTCTCTGTAACTTCATAAATATAGCAGTGTATAGTGTATAATCACTTGTATAAAGCTTCTTTTACCCAATATACTGCTTTTGGGATTCATTTATTTTTTTTTCTGTTTCAATAGATTTTAAAAATTGGTGAATAGTATTGTGTTATAGAAATATGCTTCGGGAGCACCTGGGTGGCTGAATAGGTTAAGCGTCCAGCTTCTGATTTTGGTACAGGTCATGATCTCACAGTTTGTGAGATCAAGCCCCATGTCCAGCTTTGTGCTGACAGCACGGAGCCTGCTTGGAATTTTCTGTCTCCCTCTCTCTCTGCCCCTCCCCTGCTCACTCTCACTCTCTCTCAAAAATAAGTAAATAAGAATTTGAAAAAAAGAAATATGCTTCAATTCATTTATGAATTCACCTTTGATGGATACCTGTGTTGTTTCCAGTTTTTAGGTATTATGAATTAAGTTATTATAAATATGTGCTGTGTGGACATGTGTTTTCATTGATCTGGGATGAGCTTAGGAGTGGAATTTATAAGTCATATGTTAGGTAAGTGCTTAATTTTAATAAGAAGCTGGTAAAAAAATTTCCAAAGCTGTTATGCTATCTTAGGCTCCCACTATAATGTATAGGATCTGGTTGCTCCAAACCTTCAAAATGTTTGGAATTGACAGTTAACATCAAAGAACAGATCTCCACTAATATATAAAAAGAGGAATCTCTAAATAAATTAGAAAATGAGATTTAGAAAACTAAAGTACAACGTGTTAATAAAATGGCCTGGAAATTCAACTCTAAAGAATTATGAATGGCTAATCAAAACATGATAACGTTGCAAATTATTAATACAAAAACTTTAAACTTAGACATTGGAAAGATACAGTCTTTTGGCTATTAAACTGACAATAATTAAAAAGCAAAATATTCTGTCTTAGCAGAATTTTTGGTAAATATATATTCAATGTATAGCTTGCAAAATAAATATTGGTAAAATTTTCTGGAGGGCAATATGGTCTATTTATCAACATTTCTAAAAGTACATTTGCTCATTAGGTTTAAGAGAGACTAGTAAATAAATTATAAAAGAATGTCTGCAAAAATAAATAAAAAAAATAATTCTTTAAAGTATTATTTATGATAGTAAATATTTTGAAATAAATAAAATGTATTATGAAAATTTGCTTAATTAAATATATTTTTATAATTGCTACTGTTAAAAATTGTGTAGTATAATAACATATATGAGAATGGGAAGTATTTAATTGTATATGGTTGTAGAAAGCAGCATTTAATATAGTGATATGTTGTTACATAGACTTACTGTCCTTTCTGTTTTGCTTGAATACATACTTGCTATATTTCCTTATTAAAAATCTGAGACTTGTATCTTGTATTATTATTATACATAATGGCAAAGAAGAAAAATTTATATAGACTATTTTTGTTTGTTTTAATTTCATCATGAGTATGTATGGCATCCAGTAATGTGTATAGTGTTTAAAAGAAATTATGAATATGTAGCTTAAAAACCCATTTCTGTAGTTTTTTGGTGCCAAACAAAGGTCCTGAATTTTTTCCTGTAAATTAAAGGGGTTTACCTGCTCTTTTATTTTAAACCAGTGGCATGTTAAAAAAGACAGGAAGAAAAACTATGAAATTTGCACTATTTCATTTTAGTAAAGTTTAAATCTAGTCACATCAGATTTTTTCTGTGTTTCAGCTATAATGATAAAATGTTTGACCATTTTTTTACATTATGTTTATTTTGGCATTCAAATTGTGCATCAATAAGAATTAACCATGAAAAAAGGCTATGCTTATTTATGTTTTTGTGCAGCATTTTTCTACAGAAATGAATTAAAAAGTAGTTTAAAAAACACTTTTATATAAAAATATAACCCTTTAAAATTTTTAATTTATTAATGGATTTACAAAAGAGAGAAATGGAAAAATAGTTATCTACTCATGATGAAACCATGAACAAATTATTAATATCATGCAAAGGATTATAATCTAATGTTCAACAAGGGATCATTTTTCACTGACCAATCTACTATGAATATTTTGTTTGTACACAAGGAAAGGCCACGGCCACTTGTTACATCCATTTGTGGCAAGCACATTATCACCCAGTGTCTAAAAGTAAATAGCTTCAAGGTAAATATTTTTTAAAAGTTTATTTATTTATTTTGAGAGGAGAGAGAAAGAGGGGGGTGCAGAGAGAGGGAGAGAGAGAATCCCAAGAAGGCTCAGCCTGACATGGGGCTTGATCTCACAAACCATGAGACCATTACGTAAGCTGAAATCAAGGGTTGGATGCTTAACTGAGCCATCTGGGTGCCCCTAATATATACATTTTTAAGATTGTAAAGAGCCTTAGCCCCCATGGGGTCCTGTGAAGAATTTTGCCTAAGAAAAAGTAGTGTAATCCTTCATAGGCCAACCTAATGAACAGGCAACATTTAGTCCTTAACATTTTTTCTATCCTTTAACTTTTATAGTCAGTGTTTTTAGAATGCAGAATTTCAATTCAGAAATATTTTTCTTTCGCTTTTTCAATGTCTTATCCTGCACAGGGCCTATACTGATGTATTCTACATAGTCCCTAATAGGTCACAAGAGGAACCCACTTGCAGGACCAGCTTGATGGCACACATTTCAGTCTTTGTTCACCATCTCACTCTCTAGTTTTTCACTTTATTTTCTGAAGACTCTTCCCAATAGGCTACCTGCTCCTAAATCCCTGTCTTGACTTCTGTTTTTTGGAATAACCCAGTTAAGATAGGTAGACTAGTTTTGCCATGATTTTTCAGTATTTTTAAGACATCCAAATGGAAATGTTACACAGACCATTCCATATCTCCTGAAACTAGGCATGAATCAAATCCTTCCTAGAGAGAGATAGAGAGAGACACTGCACAGAAAAAATAGCTAAGCACCTGACTTTTATGAAATAAAATATATCAAGGTGGACCAAAGAGAATGAGCTGGTAGCAGACACAGGGAATGGCTATGGAAATTTATGGAGTAACTCCAAATGAGAAGTTTAGTAAAGAAAAAGCACGGCACATTTTTGTGTCCCTAATGGTTAAATAAAATAATGACTAAAAATATCTCTATTGAAATTTAAACACATAAAAGTTACTTATACTAGAATGATGACCAGATGCCATGCAGCATTGTTTTAGTGGAAAACAGTGAAGACCTACCTTGTAAACAACTGATCCATGAGTGGACAACATGTTAATTCAATGGGAAATTCAAAGAGTCTATTCATTTATTAGATTCAGAAAAATCTATTTGTGCATAGTTTGATCCTCAGATCCTAACAACAAAGCAACAAAGAATATTCTGGGTATTTAACTATAAATAGTTTAACCAAATTGGCACAAGATAGATAGAATAAACTAATCCATGTAAGCACCTAAAACATGATTTATTTGGAGGAAACAGTTATTATTATCATCTACCTTATTAAGTGCTTATGATACATCCAACTCTATAATAACAATATTGTAACATCATTTCTTTTAAACCACTCCTTTAGCTACTGAGTTTAGTGAAGTTTAGAGACTAAATAATTTGCTGATGAGCCTAGGGCAGAAAAAGAACAGTACATATTTTAAAAAGCTTCTTACCTTGAATTACCTAGAAATTTTGTAGCCTAGAAGCCAAAGCAGTTTTTCTCTTTTTTCCTTGGGCCCAATTGCTGGTTTTATTAATGCAAAGGAACTTTGGGGATATTTGTGGGCAAGAGTATTAAAAACACAAATATTTTCCAAATTAATTTGTTCTTGTGGCATTTAGCCCTCCTTCTCTCTGAAACCAGTAATTGGGAAATTAGTAATGTATCTTCTTTTCTCATTCTTTTATTTAAAAATTGTTTTAATGTTTATTTTTGAAAAGGAGAGAGAGACAGAGCACAAGCAGGGGAAGGGCAGAAAGAAAGGGAGAAACAGAATCCAAAATAGGCTTCATCCAGGCTCTGTGCTGTCAGCACAAAGTCTGATGCAGGGCTTGAATCCACAAACCATGAGATGACCTAAGCTGAAGCCGGACGCTCAACTGACTGAGCCAACCAAATGTCCCATCTTCATTCTTTCATTTTAAAAATATTTAGGAAAGAGTCAAAATTTGTCAGGATTACTTTTATAAGAGAAGAATAGACACATTGGTGGAGGATATCAGAGAATGAAAAATAAATTTTCATTCTTTTTTTTTAATGTTTATTTATTTTTGAGAGAGAGAAAGAGTGTGAATGGGGGAGGGGCAAAGAAAGAGGGAGACAGAATCCAAAGTAGGCTCCAGGCTCTGAGTTGTCAGCATACAGCCTGACGCAGGGCTCGAACTCATGAACCATGAGATCATCACCTAGGCTGAAGTCAGATGCTTTACCCACTGAGTTACCCAGGTGCCCCAATAGATTTTCATTCTTAGTGCAATGGAATATGAAAGAGGGAAAGAACATAGAAATTATCTTATCTCTACATGCTTATCTTATATGCTGCCTGTTCATTTTGTTAGGTTTGGCTCTTTCTTCCCCTATTTTCACACCTCGCTCTACCTCCACATATGTCTCCTACTCAACTCCCCATGGCCTAACCTTTTCCTTCAACATCAATAATCAGACACCATTGATTTAGGACAGATCCCATGGTGGAAATATTGTTTGACTTCAGTTCCACAATCCTCCTGCAAAGTGAGATAACATTCCTAGCTTTATAGATGGGTCAATGATGGCTAGATAGGTAAGTAAATTACACATAAATAGAAGGCCTAGGGTTGCCTGTGTGGCTCAGTCGTTTGAGCATCTGACTTCGGCTCAGGTCATGATCTCATGGTCCATGAGTTCGAGCCCTGTATCTGGCTCTGTGCCGATAGCTAAGAGCCTGGAGCCTGCTTCAGATTTTGTGTCTCCCTCTCTCTCTGTCCCTCCCCCACACATGCTCTGTCTCTCTCTGCCTCTCAAAAATAAAGAAAACTAATAAAAAAAAATTAAAAACATAGAAAACCTAACAGTTAAAATTAAAAATTTCTTTCTCTTCCAAAACCTTGTTTTTCTAAAATACTAAATTATATGATTTTCTACTGGTTTAATGTTTACAACATTATTTGAAACAAGGTGAATCAGATACATGTTTAGGGAATCATAACTCAAGGGGAGGAACCATAACTCAGATCTGAGGCTAATAGCTAATGTGCCTTAATTTGTTTTCTAACCATAGGCAACAGCTTAACCCAGAGAAATTCATATTGGATTTGGCAGGCATATCAGGGAGAAATCACGATGCTCAGTCTTTCAACCAGAAGTCTAGCTTTGCTCTGGAGATTGTGATTAGACACAGTGGACCATGGTCTCAATTCATGAAAAAGCTCTAATTAGAAAACAGTGGTTCCAGGAGACTGGGTGGCTTAGCTGGTTAGTATTCAACTCATGATTTCAGTTCAGGTCATGATCTTGAGGTTCATGAGATACAGCCCCATATTGGGTTCTGTGCTGATAGAACGGAGCCTGCTTGGTATTCCCTCTCTCTCTCTCTCTCTCTCTCTCTCTCTCCCTCTCTGCCCATTCCCCATTTGTGCTCTCTCTCTCTCTAAATAAATAAATAAATAACTTAAAAAATAAACTAAAAATAAACTTTAAAATGATTTAGGAATAAAGCAGTGGTTCATATGTTCATAGTGTAGATTTTGAAACAAGAATTGGAAACATAGATAAAATAAAAGGGTGAGACTGTTTCTTATATAGTGTTGTGTGCACCTACTTTTAGAGTTATGGCTCTATAGAGTATTTCCTGTGTCTAGTGCAGTATTTGAATGAGGGTCATATCTAACCCTAGTAAGAGATTAATAAATATCCATATAAACATGGAAAAAATTCTGTTTTCCACTCTAGTTACCTATTTATTTATTTATTTATTTATTTATTAACATTTATTTACTATTGAGAGACAGAGAGACACAGAGCATGAGCAGGGACGGGGCAGAGAGAAGGGGAGACACAGAATCCGAAGCAGGCTCCAGGCTCTGAGCTGTCAGCACAGAGCCCGACGCCGGGCTCGAACTCACAAACTGCGAGATCATGACCTGAGCTGAAGTCAGAAGCTTAACCGACTGAGCCACCCAGGCACCCCTACATATTTAAAATTCAATACATTTTTAGGGTTAAAGATTACAGAAAAAAATTGTTAATTTTAATTGAAATTGTTTCTAAGGAGTAGTATTCACTGACACTGAAATTTACATTAAAAGGCTAAGTCACCTAACTCTAAGATGCACAGCAATTCATTGAATTTAGGATTCTCTACTCATGACTCTTTCAATGCCCTGCAACTCTTCTTATTTTAATATTTCTCTCACTTTTTACCTTTTCTTAAATCAACCTTTTTTCCTTTTCCTATAGTAATGTTCTAAATTAAAATCTGAAAATCTTGTGATCCATAACATCACAATAATAAAAAGAATTTGATCTCAGTTATACAGTGCATATATTCCCTGATTGTCAAAGTAGTTTTCACTGCTAGCTATGTTCATTTATAAAGCAGACTATTCAAATGTAGAAGTGAGAAAATTATATTCATAACTAATTTATGGCATCTTTTAGGTAACCTAACAGCTCTTTTTTAATTGGCAAATTGACAGAATTTTAAACATATTTAAATGATTTGCAAAGATTCTCTTAGCTCAAAAATGAGAATATGCAAAAATATGAACAGGCAGTTTTTCAATGAATAATAAATAGATATATGTTTGCAAATAAACAGGATCAACAAAAGTGAGCCTAAAATGCAGAGTTCATGTGCAGAGAGGATTTCTCAGGAGAAAGGAAGATAACAATCCAATTAAGGTGTTACTGTATGTAAATGAGCAATTTAAGTTACCATAATAAGGTAGAAATCCAAAAGCAAAATCATGTATTTCTTGTTTTATTTCAAAAAGTCAAATGATAAGTTGTCAAAGGAGTAGTAAGCTTCAGGTGATCAGGAGCTGAAGGGAATCGGTTTGTAAAATATATTTAATGATGGATGGCTTTCGAGTGTTAGCAGAAAGCCATATCATCACTTCACAATTAAAAATTCATTAGAACTTGTGAGACCAGGATAACATTTAGTAAATAGAAGCAGCATGTGAGAAATTTGAATGAGTATAGGGGCTTAATAGAATAATCAGTGCTCAAACAAGTTTACTTCAAAATAACAATTTATAAATATTTATAGTCTTAAAACTAACTGATTGATAAAATTAGAAATCTTGTTCCAAATATTAACATTATCCTATTTATTTCAGTGATGTGCTACAGTATTAGTTAAAACTAAATTGTTTAACTAAAATGGAAGAGAATTTTCAAGTTTAAATGCTACAATCAAGTTGAATATTCAAGTTCAAATTTAAGTTGTACCTCATGTAAGTTAACTTCTTCAGTGTCACTAAACAGGTGCAATCTCTTCCAAACTCTTAATGTACTTATCTATAAATTATGGCATTTATATACACTCAGGCAGTATACCAGTAAAGACTAGATAAGCATCAAAAAGTGATTTATGTTTGCAACTCTTAGGACATTGAACAATAGAGTCTTCTGAATGTAACAAAATGTTTTTGAATGTTGAATAAATTATAGTCAAGAACAAATAGTCTCAGTGAGGAGAATGACACACTGAAAATAAACATTTTATATCTCGTTTTAATAACTTGAGTAGAAGAATTAGAAGCATGCATGGCCAACACATATCTCACCTGTGATTTCTTGGTTTGCACAAAATGTTCAAAAACATTTGAATTTGTTGCTTGTATTTTCTCTCAAGAAACTGGACATAGAAACTAAATTCCAAATTCTTTCTCAAAAAAATCATAAGATTTGGCAACACTGACCAACATTTCACAGGACAATATGTTAGACCTGCGTTCAGGCTACCCCTCTTTTACAGAACAAGGGTCAACTGTTGACCTATTAGCTAATTTCTCTAATTTACCCTACAGTCTTGGACCCCCATCTCTGCTATGGTATTTGTTTACAGAAGGACCAAAACACAACTATTCAAAAATTAGCAGTGATATATTTTACAATGTCTCTTCTTATTTAAATCACAGTTAGCGTTTAAAAAGTACACATATTAGATTCTTTAAATATTCAAAAGGTTATATTTAACATACTGCCAAAGAACTGAAGAAAGAGCCATATGCTAGACAAGAATCAATTGATGTTGTCAATTACTTAGATGCTTTAATAAAGACATAGCATTGATAAGTTTGTACATATTATTTTACTGAAGAAGCAGTGGAAAGTAATCTTTGAAATTTTTGTCTTTGTCCCAGAAGACACCTGTGTGTGTTTACAAAACAAAAGTCTTAATAAACCATAATGTTCCTGATTTTAATAATAATTTTTATCACAAAAAGTACTGTTACACATTCATAAAAAACAGCTCTCAAGTCTATGCTTTTTTAGTGATGGCTTTGCAATCTTTTGAGCAGTTATCTGCAAATTCATTACAATTTGTATGTTCGTTTTTCTCAGGTTTATATGAATTTTAGTTACTTTTGAAATGGCATTCATTATGGGGCGCCTGGGTGGCTCAGTTGGTTAAGCGTCCGATTTCAGCTCAGGTCATGATCTCACGGTCCATGAGTTCAAGCCCCGTGTCGGGCTCTGTGCTGACAGCTCAGAGCCTGGAGCCTGCTTTGGATTCTGTGTCTCCCTCTCTCTCTGAACCTCCCCCGTTCATGCTCTGTCTCTCTGTCTCAAAAATAAATAAACATTAAAAAAAATTTAGAAATGGCATTCATTTACTGGGGGGGGGGGGGTTTCTCCAAAGTTTTCCTTTATTTTATTTATCCTTTGCATTATATATTATTGTCTCCCAGAAAACCAAGCAGTGTTCCCATTATTCATGAAAACAATCAGCTTACAATTATACACACTTTATTAATTTCTAAGCAGCAGCACTGTTGTAACATGACTTTAGCTACTTAGCATTTGTGCTGATTATCAAACCGATAATCCTCACCAGCCACTACAATAAACAGGTTATTGACGGGGAGGCACTTTTCTGGAAGCCTTGTGAACCTACTACACTTCTTAGCTACTAGAACTACATTAGCTTAATAGTGAGGAAAGAGAAACAAAAATATCCCCTCAGTTAAATTTTACTCTAGAGGGGGGGGAAAAAACAGCCTAAAGAAAATGTGATTAAAAGATTATAAACCAGTGTTCGCTGGTGAGTTCTCAAAAAAATTAAAAAAAATTTAAAAAATAGTTTACTCATCCTAAAAAAACAAAACTCAGAATTAAACTAATAGCACACAAATGATAATGATACTAACTGGAAATTACTTGAACCCTGCTCACTTTTGAGATAAAGTGTTTTGTTGTTGTTAATAAGATCTAAATAGGCAAATTAAATATGTGAATAGTTTATTCCAGACTTCATACAGATTATGTGTTTCATCTGTTAATTCACTCTTTCCACTTGAAGCGTTAGGGACTTGAGAACCAAAACACCACCTGTGGTTCTCTTTTATTCCTGACACATCCTCACTTGCGACTTTAAAGACTGCATCAAAGGGAGGCTCTTAAGGTGAATGTCCTCATTGTCATTCCAGAAAAATAATATGGTATTATCTCCTAGTGATGTGGTTCACATCTTTAATAATGCTAAACCCAACTTATTCCTTTATTTTTTTCGAAGTCTTAAATGCTTAGCAGTGAGATAGAGTAGGAACCTCATATCTGATTGGCATACTTTCTGTTTTGCTGGAGAAATGCAATTTAATTAACCATGGGCATTCTTCATTTATGCTTTACATTACATCCAGCTATCTTGCTGAATATTTTCAAGTATAATCATAATCTCTTAGATAATTATTAATGGGTATTTCTTTCAAAATAAAATAAGCTTATCTTTTAGTTAAGTACTTATAAAATATGAGGGATTTAAAAAGTGCCCCTTATAACACAGAAAACAACTTTTTCTACATTCAGAAAATATTAACATTAATAAATTAAGTATCTTAATTATCTATAAATATTACATCTAAAACTAATAACAACTATAAATTCTATGTCATATTTAGATTTTCCAGTATCTTTTTTAACTCTCTAAATTAAGATTGTGTCAAAAACTGGCTTGAAGGAAAATAAAAATCTGAGTGAATTTTTTGTAATTTTAGATAGAGTAAGACTAACATTTTTCACATTAATATGCATGTGCATATTATTATTGTGCATTCGTTATTATTATTATTATTATTATTCATTATTATTGTGCATTCATTATTATTAACCAGTGAACTTTCAGTTAACAAATAAAGTGCCCAAATGTTGCAATTCCCTTAAAAAAAATCATTATTAGGAATTTTCTTTCTGAGTTCTCTGGCTTTCAATTCAACACAGGATACAGTGAGCTTTTAATAAAAGAATTGGCGTAGAAATTAAGAATCATCCTTACGTGTCCTTAAAATCATACATTTATTATTTTAACAATATATTGTATAAGTAATAGAAATCTCACAGAACCAGAGTTGCGAACCATTGTGAAAAGATAAAAACTTAACCAAATATTTGAAAGTCAGATGCATAACAAAGTTTAAGATATTAATATAGATATGAAAATATTAGAAGGCAAACCAGAACATCAGAGTATGTTAAAAATCTCTTCAGCTATTACTTTCAGAAACTGTTATACTTCCCATTTCAAAGATCTGCTTTCTTAACAGAACCCCAAATTTTATGTTTTTTTAACACTAAAATCTCAAGAGGTTGAAATTTTTCTTTAGAATTATAAGAAACATAGGGAGCCTGTAAGAATATATGATTTAAAAAGTTATTCTATATAGCAGAAATATATTAATCAAATTATTCTAGGAACTCTTGAAAAATTTCAGCTGAATGTTAAATACATACATTTTTTAAATTCTTAATTTTTTTTTTGAGAGAGAGACAGAAACAGAGCATAAGTGGGGGAGGGGAAGAGACAGAGAGACACAGAATCCGAAGCAGGCTTCAGGTTCTGAGCTTTCAGCACAAAGCTTGACATGGGCTCAAACTCACGAACTGTGACATCATGACCTGAGCTAAAGTCAGATGCTTAGCTGACTGAGCCGCCCAGGTGCCCCGTAAATACATACTTTGTTTTTAAGTTTTCATTGTTTTTATTCATTTTATTTATTTTTATGGTCATACATTGTATTTTTTATTTTTTTTAATCCTACAATTTTATTTTATTATTTCTTTTAAGTTTTTATTTAAATTCCTGACACTTAACATACAGTGTAATAGTTTCAGGTGTACACTGTCTTCACACAACACTTCCATACAACTGGGTGCTCATCACAAATGCCGACCTTAGTTCCCATCATCTATTTAACCCATCTCCCCACCCACCTCCCCTCTGGTAACCACCAGTTGGTTCTCTATAGGTAAGAATCTGTTTCTTGGTTTGCCTCTTTCTTTCTTTCTTTCTTTCTTTCTTTCTTTCTTTCTTCTTTCTTTCTTCTTTCTTTCTTTCTTTCTTTCCTTCTTTTTTTAATCCTTTTTTACTCCTTTGCTCCTTTTGTTTTGTTCTTTAAATTCCACATATGAGTGAAATCATATGGTATTTGTCTTTCTTTAATTGGCTTATTTCACTTAGCATAATAGTGTCTAGCTCCATCCACATCATTGCAAATGGCAAGATTTCATTCTTCTCTATGGCTGAGTAATATTCTTGTGTGTGTGTGTGTGTGTGTGTGTGTGTGTACACATCATCTTTATCCATTTATCAATTCATTCTCAGTGAACAAAATTAATTCTGCTAAATTTAGTATATGGAGATGTAAATATTGATTAGTATTGAAATTCCTTTAAAATTAATTATTTGACATGAAAGGACAAAAGGAAGTTAAACACTGAATGAAAAAGTCTCAAAAAAAAAAAAAACACCTAGAATTTATATTGTTCAAATAGGAAATTACAAGGTCCTATTGGGCAAAGATTTTCAAATTAATATCTATAAAGTCTCTCCAAATTGTCCAATCATGAATCAACCCATTCTTAAAAACAAAAGCTCCATTTAATTATTGCTGTGGCAAGGGAAAAACATGAAGTGTCGCCTTTCACCAAAGGAAGACACGGGGTTTTTAGATCTGGGACAAAGGGCACGTTTATGTAAAATATAAAAGAAGTTGTGTTTTGATTGGCTGAAAAAAAAAAGAAAAAAAACAGGATTGCATGCAAAGAGGATGGTCTTAGGCTTGGGATCAGAATATAAATTCTTGGAAACCATGGAATGAAGATAAATGTGGATCTCTTGTTCAGTCTCAGGATTTCTTTCCTTTCCTTTCCTCTCCTCCCCTGCCCTCCCTCGCTCCCTTTTTCTTTCTTTCTTTCTTTCTTTCTTTCTTTCTTTCTTTCTTTCTTTCTCTTTCTTTCTTTCTTTCTTTCTCTCGCCTTTATTTGTCTTTCTGTTTTTCTTAAACTTTTAACTTAAATTCCAGTTAGTTAACGTATAATATAATATTCATTTCAGATGTATAATATAGTGATTCAACACTTCCATACAATGCCTGGTGTTCATCACAAGTGCACTCCTTAATCCGCATTACCTATTATTATTATTATTATTATTATTACTATTAACCCATTCCCCCCACCCAACTCCCCTCTGGTAACCTTCAGTTTGTTCTCTATAGTTAAGAATCTTTCTTGGTTTGCCTCTCTCTCTCTTTTTCCCCTTTGCTCATTTGTTTTGTTTTCTTAAATTCCACATATGAGTAAAATCATATGGTATTTGCTTTTCTCTGACTGACTGATTTGCTTAGGATAATTGTATCTAGCTCCATCCACATCCTTGCAAATGGCAAGATTTCATTCTGTTTTATGACTGAGGAATAATATACATACCACCTCTTCTTTATCCATTCAGCAGTCAACAGACACTTCGGCTGTTTTCCTAGTTTGGCTTTTGGAGGTAATGCTGCTATAAACATATGCCTTTGAATTAGTAATTTTGTATTCTTTTGACAAATACCTAGTAGTACAATTGCTGAATCATAGGGCAGTTCTATTTTTAAGTTTCTGAGGAACCTCTATACTGTTTTCCAGAGTGGCTGTATCAATTTTCATTCCCACCAACAGTGTAAAAGTGTTCCCCTTTCTACACATCTTCACAAACACCGGTTGTTTCTTCTGTTGTTGATTTTAGCCATTCTAACAAGTGTGAGGTGATATCTCATTGTAGTTTTGATTTGTATTTCCTTGATGATGAATGATGTTGAGCATCTTTTCATGTGTCTTTTGGACATCTGTATGTCTTCTTTGGAAAAATGTCTATTCATGTCTTTTACACTTTGTAATTGTATTATTTGGGTTTGGGGTGTTAAGTTTTATGACCTTTTTTAATGCTTTTTTGAAAGAAGTTTATTTACTTTTGAGAGAGAGGGAGAGAGAGAGAGCCCAGGGGAGGAGCAGAGAGAGAGGCAGAGAGAATCCTAAGCAGGCTTCCCACAGTCAGACCCAAGCTGGATGTGGGGCTCATTCTCAGAGACCTTGAGATCATGACCTGAGTCAAAATCAAGAGTCAGATGCTCAATTTATTGAGCCATGCAGGCACCTCTATAACTTCTTTATATTTTTTGGATATTAACCTTTACCAGATATGTCATTTGCAAGTATCTTCTCCCATTTGGAAGGTGTCTTTTAGTTTTGATTGTTTCTTCCCTATGCAGAAGGTTTTGTTTTTAGTTCCCTTTTTTTTTTTTTTAGTTTTTTTTTTTGTTTGTTTCTTTGTTGTTTTTGTTTTGTTTTGTTCTGTTTTTGGTAAAGTTCCAATAGTTTATTTTTGCTTTTGTTTCCCTTACCTCAGGAGACATGCCTAGTAAGAAGTTGCTACAGCCAATGTCAAAGAGGTTACTGCCTGTGTTCTTCTGTAGTATTTTTATGGTTTCAGGATTCATATTTAGGTTTCTTATCCATTTTGTATTTTTTTTGTGCATGTGTGTTTGGTATAAGAAAAGTGTTCTTGTTTCATTCTTTTCCAGGTTGCTGTCCAGTTTTCCCAACACCATTTGTTGAAGAGACTATCTTTTCTCATTGGATATTTTTTCCTGTTTTGTTGAAGAATGCTTGAGGAAACTTATGGGTTTCCTATTCTGTTGTATTGACTAAGTGTCTTTTTTAGTGCCAGTACCATACTGTTTTGATCACCACATAATTAGTGTGTATATATATAATTTGAAGTCAGGAACTGTAATACCTCCAGCTTTGTTTTCCTTTTTCAAGATTGTTTTGACCATTGGGGGTCTTTTGTGGTTCCATACAAACTTTATTCTAGCTCTGTGAAAAAATGCTGTTGGTATTTTGATAGGGATTGCATTAATTGTGTAGACTACTTTGAGTAGTATAGAGATTTCAACAATATTTGTTCTTCCAACTCATGATCATGAAATGTCTTTCCATTTCTTTGTGCCCTCTTCAATTTCTTTCATCAGTGTTTTATAGTTTGCAGAGGACGATATTTTCACCTTTTTGATTAGGTTTATTCCTAAGTATCTTAGGTGTTTGTTTGTTTGTTTATTTTTAGTGCAATTGTAAATAGGATTCTTTCCTTAATTTCTTTCTGCTGTTTCAATATTGGTGTATAGAAATGCAACAGATTTCTGAACTTTTTATTTTGTGTCCTGTGATTTTAGTGAATTCATGTATCAGTTCTGTTCTTGGTGAAATTTTTCGGGTTTTCTATTTAGATTATCGTGTCATCAACAAATAGTGAAAGTTTGACTTCTTCCTTGCCTATCTGGATGCTTTTTATGTATTTTTGTTGTCTGACTACTGTCCTTAGGACTTGCAGTACCATGTTAAATAACAGTGGTGAGAGTGGATATCCCTTTCTTGTTTCTAACTGTAGAGGAAAGTTATCAGTTTTTTCCCATTAAAGATGATATTAGCTGTGGGTGTTCCATATATGGCCTTTATGATGTTGAGGTATGTTTTCTCTAAGCCTACTGTGTGGAAGGTTTTAATCATGAATGGATTTTGTACTTTGTCAAATGCCTTTTCTGCATCTATTGAGAGGAGCATATGGTTCTTATCCTTTTTGTCTGTTTGTTTGTTAATGTGGTGTATCACATTAATTGATTTGTGAATATTGAACCATGCTTGCAACCCAGAATAAATTCTACTTGATTGTGGTGAATGATTTTTTAATGTATTGTTGGATCTGGTTTGCTAGTATTTTATTGAGAACTTTTGCATCCATGTTCATCAGAGATCTTGGCCTGCAGTTCTCTTTTTTAAGTTTATTTATTTTTGAGACAGAGAGAGAGAGAACAAGCAGGGGAGGGGCAGAGAAAGAGGGAGAGAGAGAATCCCAAGCAGGCTATGCACTGATAGTGCAGGATTCACTCACACAGACCATGAGATCATGATCTGAGCTGAAATCAAGAGTTGGCTGCTTAACTGACTGAGCCAACCAGGTGCCCCTATAGTCCTCTTTTTCAGTGGAGTCTTAATTTGGTTTTGATATCAGGGTAATTTGGCCCCATAGAATGTATCTGTAAGTTTTCCCTCCTTATCTATTTTCTGGAATAATTTAGGAAAAATAAGTATTAACTCTTCTTTAAATTGTTGGTAGAATTTGGGGTGCCTGGGTGGCTGAGTCAGTTGAGCGTCTGACTTCAGCTCAGGTCATGATCTCACCATCAGTGAGTTCAGCCCCTTGTTGGGCTCTGTGCTGACAACTCAGAGCCTGGAGCCTGTTTTCAGATTCTGTGTCTCCCTCTCTCTATGCCCCTGCCCTGCTCATGCTCTGTCTCTCTGTCTCTGAAAAGTGAATAAACCTTAAAAAAATTTTTAATTGTTGGTAGAATTTGTTTGTGAAGCCATATGGCCCTGGACTCTATTTTGTTAGGAGTGTTTTGATTACTGATTCAATTTCTTTGCTGATTATCCATCCGTTCAAGTTTTGTATTTCTTCCTGTTTCCATTTTGGTAGTTTACATGTTTCTAGAAATTTGTCCATTTCTTCCAGGTTGTCCAATTTGTTGGCAAATATTTTTTCATAATCTTCTCTTATAATTGTTTGTATTTCTGTGGTGTTGGTTGTTATTTCTCCTCTCTCATTTGTGATTTTATTTCTTTTGGTCCTTTTTCTTGTCTATTTGATAAGTCCAGCAAGAAGTTCATTAGTTTTAATATTTTTTTGAAGAACCAGCTCCTGGATTCATTGATCTATTTCACTATTTGTTTGTTTTTTAGCTTCTATATTATTTATCTTTCCTTTAATCTTTATTATTTCCTTCCTTCTGCTGGCTGTAGGCTTCATATGTTTTTCTTTTTCTGACTTCCTTAGATGTAAGGTTAAGATGTTTATTTGAGATTTTTCTTGCTTCTTGAGTAGGCCTGTATTGCTATGAACTTCCTTCTTAGGAGTGCTTTTGCTGCATCCCACAGGTTTTGGACAATTGTGTTTTCATTTTCATTTGTTTCCATGTGTTTTCTTATTTCCTCTTTGATTTTCAGGTTGACCCATTCATTCTTTAGTAGCAAGTTGTTTAACCTTTATGTTTTTGTGGTCTTTCCAAATTTTTTCTTGTGATTGACTTCTATTTTCATGGCACTGTGGTCAGAAAAGATGCACGATATAATTTCAATGTTTTTATAATTTGTTGAAGTCTGTTTTGCGACCTAATATATAATCTATTCTGGAAACTATTCCATGTGCACTTGAATGTATATTCTATTTTTTAAAGACAGAATTTTCTGAATATATCTGCTAGATCTATCTGATTCCATGTGTCATTCAAAGCTTGTTTCCTTGTTTATTTTCTGTTTAGATGATCTGTCTATTGATGTAAGTGGGGTGCTAAAGTACCCTACTATTTGTTATTATACATTAGTTCGTCTATGTTTGCTATTAATTGTTTCATATGTTTGGGTGTTTCATATTGGGTGCATAAATACTTACAATTGTTCTTTTTTTAATTTTTTTAACGTTTATTTTTATTTTTGAGATAGAGAGAGACAGAGCATCAATGGGGGAGGGTCAGAGAGAAAGAGACACAGAATCTGAAACACACTCCAGGCTCTGACCTGTCAGCACAGAACCTGATGTGGGGCTCGAACTCACGGACTGCAAGATCATGACCTGAGCTGAAGGCGGCGACTCAACTGACTGAGCCACCCAGGCGCCCCAACAATTGTTCTATCTTCTTGTTGGATTGTCCCCTTTATGATTACATAATGCCATTTTTTTGGTCTGTTTGTATAGTCTTTGTTTTAAAGTCTAGTTCATCCTATATAAGTATCACTCCTCTGGATTTCTTTTGACATCGCATGATAAATGTTGCTGCACTCCCTCACTTTTAATCTGCAGATGTCTTTAGGCTCGAAATTAGTCTCTTGTGGGCAAGACTTCATGGTTTATTTTGTTTTATTTTATTCTAGAAAGAGAGAGAACACGCATGAGTGGGGGAGAGGGGCAAAGGGAGATAAAGAGAAAATCCCGAGCAGACTCCATGTTCTGCACGGAGCCTAATGCAGAGCTCGACCCCACACCCTTGGGATCATGACCTGACTCAAGATCATGTCTTGTTCTTACTGTGTTTCATTTTTATTGTTTTAGAAAGCTGTAATTTTTAATTTTTTAACTCATGTATAAGTATTCTTTTGTAATAAATAAAGGTGACAAAAATATTGATTTTTTTTAATTAAAATAAAACGTGAAGATCAACTTTGCTTTAGATTTATAACAGAGATGTGAATCAATCTCTGTGGAAAACTGTACTGGCATTAAATAAAATTGCTTATTGTTCCACAATTTTAGTTTTGTTTAAAATCTAAAATATTAAATAACAATTCATTGGAAAGGAAGCACAGAATAATATCTATGGTACAATACTTGTGGCACATAATGTGTTTAGATAGTTGTGGATTACTTCAACTTTTGCTACATAATTTTGTTATCTTATCATTTGAAATGTGTATGTTAAAAGTGAATATTTCATGTGTATATTTGCATAAGAAGTGTCCAGGAAAAATAAACGAATATTAGAATCAGTAACATTTATACTTATCATCTATGATTATTTCTAAATAAGTTCCAACACACAAAATAATAAAAATTGAGCTTCTGTAATTTACAATTTAGATGTTATGTCACATTTGTCTTAACACACTGAAACTATAATTGCAAATAATTGAACTTCCAATACACAAGTAAACGAAATGGCTGAACCAAAAGGAAATTAGCATTGATTGCACTTTGAGTAAACTGAACAAATTTGGTAGTTCTGATTTATTAAGGTAGGGACTAGTCCTAAGCCCATTAACACAAATATTTAATTAAAGTGCTGCAATTTTTAGCAACAAATGCAAGAAGAGGAAACAACCATAAAAAGACCCTTTTATTTTGGTAATGAAAACCAATATAAAAATTGCAAGAGTAGCACTCTCAAATTAATGCCAGGCAACTAAAAGAAAATTAAACAAAAATTAGATTTTTATAGATCATAATGAATGTTAGAGAAACTACATGATTACTACATTGATATTTGTTTAGCTTTCACACCTGGAATTAATACTTGGAGTAACAGTGCATAATTTCTTGGAGGAACTCTGTAGAATGGGGATACCATTTCCTGACTTTCTTAAATAATTTAACTGCATCTTTATATGACATTTACCCTGTTAACATGAAGTAAAAATTATATTATGCCCACAGCTACTTAATATTTCCAGCAAAAGAGACTCTATTCATCTGAACAAAGATAATTTACACATATCTCCATATAATTTTGTCTAAACACAACAAAGTTTTGTTGCAATTGTGTTTTATGGTCCTCCATTAATAAGTCATCCCACTAAAAAGATCATTAAGCAAACAAAAATAACATCTGCTTTCATTCTTGAAGTCAATTCTATTTTATGACAAGTGTTTACAAGACAAATCTAGTTCATATTAATTAATTTTATAGGTGAGAAATGTATCCAGCCTGTTACTATATTTCTCACGATATAATTTTTAATGAATTAATCACTCATTTAAACTTCATTGCTTCCAACCTGAATAAAACCACCGAGGCTGTCACTGAGAGTAATTCTCACTGAATTTACAAGTGGCCAGTACAAGCCTTCTTAGCAGAACCTATTTTGAATTATCCAAATTGATGAAACCAAAGTGAAGCCAGTAAAAGGAATTAAAGAAATTACCCATGTAGTATCCAAGCTAATTAAGACCAATCAGCTATGACTTTGGCTAGAATTCTATTTGTGTCCACATTTTACTTGAATCCAGATTACTATTAACAATGCTTCTGTTGCTATTATTCCTATTCATTTCTAACTTCCTCTTCTTTTTCCTCATCATCCTCTTCCTCCTCCTAGTGTTATTACTGCTCTATTAGTGCTGTTGTTGCTGGAAGTACTGTAATTCTTGCTACTGCATGGCATAGAAAACAATTCATCTTTACATCTCTATCTGCACAGAGTATATTAAGCCTTGGATTGATTACTACTTACTGACTGGCATTTATTATTTATTTATATTAAATGAGGCATTAATATCCTGTCTTTCTTTCCTTCTTTCTCTGTTTCTTTCTTTTCAGATTATTTATTTTTAGAGAGAAGGAGAGTGTGTGCGAGCGTGGGAGGGGCAGAAAGAGAGGGAGAGAGAGAGAGAGAGAGACTATCAGCAGGGACTAGCACTGCTAGAATGAAGTGTGATGCGGGGCTATAAACTGCAAACTGTGATATCATGACCTGAACTGAAATCAAGAATCGGATGCTTAACCAACTGAGTCACCAAGGTGCCCCAATGTTCATTTTATTAATCAAATCTTTGGCAAAATCTTAATATTATATTGGAGACACCTATTTATCTAGACTCCTACATATACATTAAGATCTCATTCTTTAGAGGGCTTACATTATATGTAAACAGTGTTAGCACCTCAACTATAGAAACTTTCTATTTATGGATTTTAATTTATTCAAGGATCAGCTGTATGTGATGGGGGAGGGGCAATATAGTGGTCAACGTATCCAAAATCTGATGCCTTTTTCTGTTAAGAAACATACTATCCATAAATAAAGTAGTAATTTAAGACCAAGGCTAAAAAGAAATTCTATAAAAGTTTTATAAAAAGAAAAAAAGAAGGTAATATTTACTGAGAATATGGTGTATTGAGATTAGCCAAACAACTTTCCTAAGAGAGTAAACAGAGTAATTGACACATGATGTTTTACATGCTTTATTGTTTTGGGTTAAGTAACAGTTTATGGAAAAAAAGTCAATTGAAGGCAAATTGAAATCTTTGGCTAGCTTCAATTTTACCCATATTGGAAACAAAACTTTACTGATTCCATGGAAAATAGTACAGGTTTAAAATTTTAATTATTAATCTTATTGACTATAAGAATGACAGTAACAAAACCAATGTTTTTGTTTTTTTTTTATTTGCCTTTAAACGGGAATATCTAGACTACAATCTATTTTCCCATAGTAGTTAGGGTGATCTCTAAGAAAATAAATTGGGTCACTTCATTTCATTAAAAATTACATCACATTGCAAAGGTATGTTGGTTCTCAAACTGGCCTCTGTACACTGAGGACAAGGAGAACCTGAAGAAAGAGGCAGACCTTTCCAAATTAGTAGGTGGCAGTTTTAATAAGCAAGGGAACTTACATTTGAGATTTGTCTTGGGTGGCTGCAAAACAAGATCTCTGCACGTACCAGCCAGAATCTTAGAAGTGTATATGAAGACCTTCACTAGGTTCAGTCATATATATCAACCAGATGGTTTCAATAGCACATTGATCGCTCAAGATTTTGACCTTAAAAATGACTCTCATTATGAGGATAATGGAAAACATATATTCCAAAGAAAGGGGAGAGATGAGGAGCATCTGATCACCCAGTTCTAGCTCAGGTTCAATAGGTGGTTACCTCCTCTAATGACCTCCTCCAACATGGTAAGAGAATCCAGGCTCTTTATTATGACTTAAAAAAAAAAATTGCTCAAGTTCTGGCTACAGTCTGTCAAGTTTTATCTACTTTACCCTCCTCATTCTCCCTAAGTTTTGTCCTAGATTTCCTTTGTTTCGTGAGCACACATTTTCCTCACTAAGGAAAGTTACATACAGTATGCCCTTTTTCTGGGATGCTTCTTTCATGATAAGGCTTCATCCTTCTATTTCTTCAGTTATGACTCTCAGTTTTTCATGTCACCTTCCAAGAGAGTCTCACTGTTTGATATAGATACAAGAGTAAACCTCCTTCTCATTTCTCTCTCACACCTTATTATCATTTTCTTTTAGAGCATTTACCACAATTAATGAGATGTTTTGTTTGTTTGTTTAATTTTCTTTTATTATCCATGCCTCACTAGATTGCTTCGTGTATACAAGGGCCATGTGTGTTTTGTTTGTGCTGTATCCTAGATATTAGCACAGTGTCTTCACTATCCTAGGTATTCAATAGATACTTGTAGAAAGAACAATTAAATGTATGCATTAATTTGTTGGTAACTTGAAAAGCATCAATCTTGAAGCAGGTTTGTAGCAATTAATCCAGAAAATAAATAATCTAATAGAGAATGCATTTTTCTGGTTCACATCTAGTCCTCAGAATCTTTATCTTTCAGAGATCTTATTTAAAAAGAATATTTGGGGTTTTTACTAATCATGACATTTTATGGTCAGCTAAATATGGTATGGCAAGCTAAAAAATCTGGGCTAAGGAGAGATAGTATAAAATATAACTAATAGCACAATATAAAAATATGGAGATAGGAAGATATACACATTAAAAATTAAAACAGGCGAATTTACAAAATAGGTCTAAGAAAGAGCAAGGTGTCACTACTTGCTATTAAGATCCACAAATTTGACAGGGTGCCTGGATGGCTCAGTTGGTTAAACATCTGACCCTTAATTTTGGCTCAGGTCATGATCTCATGGTTGTAGATTGAGCCGTGTGTCAGGCTCAGGAAAGGTGTGGAGCCAACTTGGGATTCTCTCTCTCTCTGTCTCTCTGCCTCTTCTCTGCTTGTGTGGGCAGGTGCATATGCTCTCTCTCAAAATAAATAAACTTTAAGATTATTTTAAAAATTAAAAAAATCCACAAATTTGAGCCTCTGTTACTAGGAAAAAGTAGGTAATTTTGAGCATAGTACAAAGCATAATGGTGATGAACAGGAGTAAATTGGTTGCCTAACCTGCGTATTTCAGGTTGAGTTTTGTGTGTGTGTCTTTTGTTTATTGCCTTTGTTTTGTTTCCTTTTACTCAAGAGCTCTAAGATGTTTTATGTACATTGGGAGACAAGGAAACATATTAAATAAGTACTCTATTTGACAAGAGATTAGAGATGTGTAATAAAGGAGTTATATTAGGGAAATAATCAGTGTATTGTTTGTTGTGAAGCTTAAGCAGCTTAGTTAAATAGCCTAAGTGAAGCTCACTGCATGCCTGGTAAGTCACACATATCTCTGAACTGTAAAACATATGCCAGCTCCACAGATTGAGAAAGCAGAAAAATTTAAAAATGTGGCTTTTCACCAAAATAGATGGAGGAAATAATGTCCGTGAAAATGTTCAGAAATCATGGTAGGACACCATCTTGGAAAAAAATCTTTAAATGTGAAACTTGTTAGTACTCCCTTTAAAGACAAACAAAACTTATTATAGATGCCGAATCTTTATTACTTTTTTGGCACAGCAGAAAAACTTGAAAAGTGAATCTAAATGTGCTTATACTGGAAATGGATAGTATATAAAGCAAGTGTGGCAACCCACTGTCTAAAGCACCTCAAGGCTACCAAGAGATTTTGAAAAGGATAGGTCACAAATTTTCACCCAGATAGGCAGAAAGGGAATGGCCCAAAATAGATTTTGGCTCCCAAAAATGATTTCCTTTCACTCTCAGCATTTGTTTCCTTACTAGAGCAAAGATCAAGTATGTTTTTGCTGAAGGAGAGAAAATGTCTTTCCTCAACTAATTCTAACTTTCTCTCTCTCTCTCTCTCTCTCTCTCTCTCTCTCTCTCTCTCTCTCTCCAGAAGCAGGAAGACTTATTAAAAATGCTATGTTGTTACCTGCTTGTATTTAGGCAAGTGGTTCTTAACCCTTATTGCACAATAAAATCTTTTGGAGTTCTAGTAAATTATACCAATTCTCAGTCCTCACTTTTCTCCATTAAATCCCTAGAGGGGAATTTTCAGCAAAAGTATTATATTTTTTAAGTGGTTCTAAGGTGTAGCCAGGGTAAGAACTTATATCAATGTCATCTGGAAAACACACATACATGGAAAACACACACACCTACACATCTTAAGTTTTTATCTCTTTATAAAGATTTATGAATCCAATGGACCTCAAATGCAAACTTCCACTTTATATAAGAAAAAGTTCAGTCTAATGTTCCTTATTAGGAGTTCATTTATTTTATTTTTCTAAATTTTTTTTTTGAAAGAATGTGAGCCAGGGAGAGGAGCCAGTGGGAGAAAGAGAGAGAATCGCAAGCAGGCTCGATGCCCAGAGTGTGCCTCTGATGGTTAAGCCTCTGACTCTTGGTTTTGGTTCAGCTCATGATCTCATGGTTTGTGGGTTTGAGCCCTACATCAAGTTCTGCACTGGCAGTGCGGAGCCTGCTTGGGATTCTCTCTCTCCTTCTCTCTCTGCCCCTCCCCTACCTGCACTGTCTCTGTTTCTCTCAAAAAAAAAAAAAAAAAAAAAAAAAAGAGCTAGATCCTTAACTGACTGAGCCATCCAGGTGTCCCCTGATTAGAAGTTTAAATAGTAGTTAAATTAAGTATAACTCACAAGGGATGGGTTTTACATGACTGCATGTAATAAAAAATAATATTTTCTTTTATATGCACACATTCAAGATATTCTAGGAGGCAGAACAAGCTTTTTTCTACCCTGTTGATCTATATAAATTTTATTGTGTTGGTATCTTAGTCAGTTCAGGCTGCAATAACAGAATACCATAGACAGGATGACTTAGGTAAGAGAAACTTATTTCTCTTAAAGAGAAATGAGACTGGGAAGTCCAGGATCAAGGTGCCAATCTCAGATCCAGTGTCTGGTGAAGTTATTCTTTCTGGTTTGCAATTGGCTAACCAGCTTCTAGTTGTGTCCTCAACATGGTGGAGAGCAAGAAAGAGGGAACACAAGCTCTCTGGTCTCCTCTTATAAGGGCACTCATTCATGATGGCCCCACCCTCATGACCTAATAACTTCCCAAAGACTCTACCTCCTAATACCATCAGATTGTAAGCTGCAATTTCAACATAATGGTTTTGGGTTAACACAAACATTCAGTCTGTAACAGTTGGCTAAAAAAGTTCTAAATTCTGCGGGGGAAAAAAAAAGGAGAATCATACATTCACTCTGAAAATGTAATAGTATGAGATTCTTTAATTAAAAACACGTTTTTAATTAATTACTTGAAACTATAAGAAACTTGTTTAAATGATGCTTAAACTATTATACTTTGACACACTAATCACCACATTATAGAGTACCAAGAATTATTTTAAGTGAATAAAATTATTTTATATTATAGTTTAGTATTGTATAAAATGCTCTAATATATAACTTGATGTATTTAATAAACAAAAATTAAACATTGGCAATAAAATATTTTTACATATAATGATATGTTTAAATAAGTTATCAAAGCTTGTTTTTAAGATAAAATTACCATAACAAAACACAACCTCAATTTATTTCAACTAGGTTTAGTGTATCCAAAAAGTAATTTTCAAATTAGAAAGAATAAGGTTAATATCTATCAGGAATATTATATTCCTATTTACAGCAAAGTTTTAATAACCTTGATTTTTAAAATCATTCCAACAAAATATAATATTTTTCTGTTAGAATTTTAAGTAACTGTTATTTGTAGTACATCTAAATTTTACTCATGACATTATCTTCAATTTAATAACATATTTCTAAATATTTGAGGGTGGAAATTTGTTTTTTTTAATCCTCTATTAGAGGAATATCAACTGTTTCTAAAAAGCAACTGTCATTTTCATCATATTTACTATGGCAACAAGCCTATTTATCATGTGTGTATGGTTTATTTTCAGCAGATGTATAATTATTCCTAAAATAAGCATATATATACTTAAAAATTAGCTTTTTAAGTTTGAACTTCTAAAAAAATGATAGCTCTGAACCATAGAACATACAATCCTTACAACTTCCACTTTTCTTCTTTGACTTTTAATATTTAGCACTTCTGACATGAAGAGTTTTATAACAGATTTTACTTATTGGAATAAAACAAAAACTTCATATGCTCACCCTCTAACTTTCTTCTCTTGTCCTTGGTAGAAAGAAGGAGGTTAATTATGATTGCCAGGGCACAACAGTCCCTTGAATACTCAAAGACGTAAATGCTTCCAAATTACATTTTTATCTTGATTGTAACCACCTGACACAATGGTGGCACAACCCCACCCCCCCGAGTTGTTGGTGTTTTTAGTATAATCAGTACACCATCACATACTGCCTACTACCAGTCTTGGCATTAAGGTTATATGAATTTGCTCCTCTATTTTTGATTTCCCAACTGGATAACAGTTCTCAGTTAATGGAGCTATTTTAAACACCAAAGGCAGAGTTATGGGAACATCACAAATTGTTTTCTCACTCTGGGGAAACACAGGTGTATTCTTAGTTTGGTAATAGGTGAATTCTAATTTTTCCAAGTGAAAAACCAGCAAGATAAACATAACTATCCTTTACTAATCTGGACTGTTTATTTTATTTTATTGTATTTTATTTTTAATTTTACAGAGTTAACATACAGTGCAACATTGGTTTCAGGAGTAGAATTCAGTGATTCATCACTTACATACAGCACCAAATGATCATCACAAGTGCCCTCTGTAATACCCATCACTCACCTAGTCCTCCTACCCACCTCCCTCCATTAACCCTCAGTTTGTTCGCTATTGTTAAGAGTCTCTTATGGTTTGTTTCCCTCACTTCTCTCCCCTCCACACCTTCCCCTAAGTTCATCTGTTTTGTTCCTTAAATTCTACATATGGGTGAAATCATATGGTATTTGTCATGATACACTCTAGCTACATCCACATCATCCTGCAAATGGCAGGATTTCATTCTTTTTGATGGCTGGGTAATATTCCATGATATATATATATATATATATATATATATATATATATATATATATATATATAAAATATTCCATGATATATTATATACCACATATTCTTTATCTATTCATTAGTCAATGGACATTTGGGCTCTCTTTATAGTTTTGCTATTGTTGATAATGTTTCTATAAACATTGGGGTACATGTGCCCCTTCCAATCTGTCTTTGTGTATACTTTGGGTAAATACCTAATACGGCAATTGTATGAAATAACTTTGTTGGATGGTTATGCCAAAAAGCCTTTTTTCACTCAGCCTTACCAAATGCCCATCGAAGCTGTTAAAACTTAGTTGTGAGAAAAAAACAAACAAAACAAAACTAACATACATAAACACAGAAAAACCAAATGCTCACTCTTTTCTGCTGGATATGTTTATAACAAGGCAGTAATCAGACTGAAAACATGGAGGGAATAGTGCTGGCTTGCTTAGGAGGGTAAAAGAGAGAGAGATCAATTTTCAAAAAATGAAAGGACTTTGATAACTGAAGAGGAAGCACAAGACAGTCCTTGAAAAGAAATAATGAACATTAAACTGTGAGCTGGATGCACAAAGATGTAAGGTATAAATACAAATTCTTAATTTCGGATTGACCCAGAGCTTGGTTCTTATTCCCATTTTCTATACAAACTTAATTCCTTAGTGATCTATCCAGTCTTGGGCAGTAAGTACATCTCTGGGCCCATGATTCTCAGACTTCTCAATTCCAGACTTAATTATCCAATGGCTTCCTCTGGACATCTACTTGTTATTCTAGGTGACATCTCAAATGTAACATGTTAAATTGGCTCCCCTCACATTCTTTCCCATCTCAGTGGATGACAATTCCATCCCTTCGTTTGCTCAGCATAAAAACTTTTATATCATTATTTGCATTTTCTTTTTTCTCAAGCCCAACAACGAATCTGTAAGAATATCCTTAGACTTTTCTCTTCCTCGTATCTTTCTCTACTTTCTCAGTATCCTCCTAACACCCCTTCAATCATCTACAACATTTTCCTTTTCTTTATTTTTTTATTTTTTTAATGTTTCTTTACTTTTGAGAGAGAGAGAGAGAGAGGGGCAGATCATGAGCAGGGGAGGGGCAGAGAGAGAGGGAGACACAGAATCCAAAGCAGGCTCCAGGCTCCAAGATGTCAGCACCGAGCCCAATGAGGGGCTCAAACTCACGAACTGCAAGAACACGACCTGAGCCAAAGTCGGGCACTTAACTGACTGAGCCACCCTGGAGCCCTAACATTTTTCTTTTCTTAAGAGAATCCCACTAAAGGAAAATTTCAATTTCCCTTGAATGAAAATAAGCCTAAAAATAATGCTGTGCAAACAGAATTTAAATCATGATCTCAGGCTGGATTTCATTCCATTGCAAAGATTTTCCTAAAATTAGGAAGATAGAATTAAATTCACAACTGACTTCAGAATTGTATTGGATATGTATTACCTAGGACTGCATGATCTTTATCACTTAGTTCATCTATTGAGTCATCAGATGAGAAACACTGGATAAATAGTGATAACTAGGTAGATCATATTAGGATGACATAATCAGTGCTCTATAATATTCAAGAACAGCTAGATATGGAAATAACAGTTGATAATAGCTTAAGAGGCTATTCATGAAACTTTCTCCCAATACCATATTGGGCAAAAATATAAATGTAGTTCAGTAAAAAAGAAAAAAAAGGAGTCTAGTGTCAACAACAACAGAAATAGATTTCCAGGTTTAATGAAGTTTTGTCAACTGATTAAGATGCAATATAAGAAGTTTAACAAGGAAAAATTAGATGTAAAGTCAGTGATTTAGAGGAAATAAAGTATATGCATTAACACATAGAATGTATCCTACAAAAGAAATAATCAAAAAGAGTATTAAAATCAATTAAGTAAGTACTCTTTCTCAGTATTAAAAATTAAGCAATAGCTACTGGTCCTAAACCTGCTCCTTAAAGACTAACAGAATTAATTGCTTCAGCAACTAGACCTTGGTCTCATAGACCCAATTGGAGTAATAGCCCCCTAAACCTAGGTAGGATAATAGAGGCAAAAGCATTAAAAGTCTGAATTGTCATCTCTAACTATTGACTAAGTTACCTCAGTATTCTATTAAGATAGAACTCAAAGAATGCCTCAGGCACACACAAATAACTTTTTGCAGAAAATAGTATCCATTATACTGGCTTTTGCAGTACTTTGTCCTCTGGTTAAGGGCCTAATGGTTGAGAGTAGAGTTGAGAATATTTCAATTGGCTATCAGCAAAATAATCATATGTTGTTTGCTAATGGTTTGCAATCTCACTATATCCTATTTAGTGCCACCTGAAGCAAAAATTTGCACTTTGACAGGACACTCAGATGTAGAGTTGATGACAACTGCCAGTATTATTCAAATTCACATATCAATACCAAATACTTTTTGGACAGTAATGCATCAAGATTTTCCTAAAGACCCATGTTTGATCTGAATGTTTGAGTCTCCCCCAAATTTGTGATGAAATCTAATGCCCAATGTGATGGTATTAGGAGGTGGAGCCTTTGGGAGGTGTGTAGGTCATGAAAATGGAAATCCCTTGCCCCTTGCACGTTGTTGGGACACAGCAAGAAGGCACCATCTATGAATAAGAAAGTGGGCCCTCACTGGACACTAAATCTGCCAGTTCCTTCATCTTAGACTTCCAAACTTCAGAACTGTAAAAAATAGTTCTGTTTAATTTTCTTTAAAATAATTTCAGTTTTAGGGGGCCTGTATGGCTCAGTCAGTTAAGCATCCAACTCTTGATCTCAGCTCTGGTCATGATCTCACAGTTCATGAGTTCAAGTCCCACATCAGGCTCTGCACAGACATTGCAGAGCATGCTTGGGATTCTGCCTCTCTCTTTCAAAATACATACATAAAGTTAAAATATAATAAAAATATCATTTAAAAATTATTTCATTTTTTTAAATTAAACAAACAAAAAATAGAACAGTTCACCCATTTCTCCCACCCTCCTTTTGGCAATCACCAGTCTGTTCTCTGTATCTGTGTGGCTATTTTTTCTTTTAGATTCCACATATGATTATCATACGATATTTGTCTTCTCTGTCTTATTTCACTTATCATAATGAATTTATCATAAGGTGCATTCATGCTGCAAACGGCAAGATTTCATTCTTTTTTGTGGCTGAATGATATTCCATTGTACAGGCATACCTAATTTTATTGTGCTTCATTTTACTGCACTTTGCAGACACTGAAGTTTTAATGAGTTGAAGGTGCGTGGCAACCCCATATCAAGCAATTCTACTGGCACATTTTTTTCCCAACAGTATTAGCTCACTTCATATCTCTGTGTCACATTTTGTTAATTCTCAAAATATTTCTCAAGATATTTCTCAATAATTTCTCAAAATATTTCAAACTTTTTCATTATTATTACATGTGTTATGCTGATCTGTGATCAGTGATTATTGAAAGGGCGGGCCTACGCCAGCCGACTCCATCTTGTTCTGTGTCCTTCACCTTGACCACACCTCCGCCCATTGAGTAACCCCCCCCCTCACCTGCCTAACAGGACTCGACCCTTCCCCAGGACCCTTCCCCAGCCAATCGGCTGAGGCCATAGCCATTACCTCACCAACTGCCCCCAGGCCCCAATAAAACCTTTGTCCTTTTGAAACTCGCTCTCTTTCCCTGGTATCTGACCGCTGCGTCGGTGCAGGTAGGGGATTGAGCTCGAGCTAGCTCGAATAAAGGCTCTTTGCTTTTGCATGGGACTCGGCTCCCTAGTGGTCTTTGGGGATCACGAATTCTGGGCATAACAATTATGGCTTGATGAAAGTTCAGATAATAGCATTTGTAGCCAGAAAATATTTTTATAAATTGAGGTATATACATTGTTGTTTTTAGATATGCTATTTCATGCTAATAGACTGCAGTATAGTGTAAACATAACTTTTTTTTTTAAATTTTTTTTAACGTTTTATTTATTTTTGGGACAGAGAGAGACAGAGCATGAACGGGGGAGGGGCAGAGAGAGAGGGAGACACAGAATCGGAAACAGGCTCCAGGCTTCGAGCCATCAGCCCAGAGCCCGACGCGGGGCTCGAACCACGGACCGCGAGATCGTGACCTGGCTGAAGTCGGACGCTCAACCGACTGAGCCACCCAGGCGCCCCTAAACATAACTTTTATATGCACTGGGAAACCAACAAATTCATCTGACTTCCTTTTTGTAATAACTTTATTGTAAAAACTTTATTGCAATGGTATGGGGCTGAGTCTAACATTTTCAGGGTATGCCTGTATATATATACCACAATTTCTTTACCCATTCATCCATCAATAAACTCTTAGGTTGTTCCCAACTGTAACAACTGTAAACAATGCTGCAATAAACATAAGAATGCAGATATCTTTTTGAGTTAATGTTTTTGTTTTCTTTCCATAAATAGTCAGAATTAGAATAGCTGGATCCTGGGGGTAATTACTATTGTTAAGTTTTGATACTATTTCCACAGTGGCTGCACCAAATTACATTCCTTATAACAGTGCATGAGGGTTCCCTTTACTCCACATCCTTACCAACACTTGTTATTTCTTGTCTCTGTGACCATAGCCATTTAATAGGTGTGAGGTGATATCTCATTGTGGTTTTGATTTGCATTTCCCTGATGATTAATGATATAAAGCATCTTTTAATGTCCCTGTTGGCCAGCTGCATGTCTTCTCTGGAAAAAATGTCTATTCAGATCTGTCCATTTTTTAAGCAGATGTTTAGTTTTTGCTACTGAATTGTATGAGTTGTTTATATATTTTGTATATGAACTCCTTATCAAATATATAATTTGTAAGTATTTTCCGCCATTTAGGAGACTGCCTTTCCAATGTTATTGATGGTGTCCTTTGCTGTGAAGAACTGTTTTAGCTGGATGCAGTCTCACTTCTTTATTTTTGCTTTTGTTGCTTTTGTTTTTGTTGTCATATTAAAAAAATAATTAAGACTATGCCAAGGAGCTTATTACCACTTATGTTTTCTTCTAGTAGTTTTATGGTTTCAGGTCTTATGTTCAAGTCTTTAGTCCACTTTAAGGGAACTTTTGTATATGGTGTAAGATAGTGATTTTGTTTCATTCTTTTGTATGCAGCTGTCCAATTTTCCCAAAACCATTCATCAAGAGACTGTCCTTTCCTTATTGTATATTCTTGGCTCCTTTGCTGTGAATTAATTGTTCACACATGTGTGGGTTTATTTTGGGGTAATCTATTCTGTTCCATTGATCTAGATGTCAGTTTTTATGCCAATACTCCCCTGTTTTAATTACTATAGCTTTGTAATATAATTTGAAATAAAAGAGAGTGATTCTTCCAACTTTGCTTTTCTTTCTGTACATTGTTTCGGTTATTCAGGGTCTTTTATGGTTCTATACAAATGTTAGGATTGCTTGCTCTATTTCTGGGACAAATGCCATCCGAATTTTGATAAGAATTGCATTGAATCCATAGATTTCTTTGTGTAGTATTGACATTTTAACAAAATTACTTCTTCCATTCTATGAGCATGAAATGTCCAACTATTTGTATCATCTTCAATATCTTTCATTAATGCCTTATATACTTCAATATACAAGTTAAAAAAAAGGTATTCCTAGGTATTCTATTTTTTTATGCAATTGTAACTGAGGTTTTTTGCTTAATTTTGATTTCTGATAGTTAATTGTTAGTGTATAGAAACGCAATTAATTTTTTTATTGACTTCATATCCTGGAACTTAACTGAATTCATTAATTAGTTTTAATAGTTTTTTGATGGATTCTGAGGGGTTTTACCTGTAATATGTCATCTGCAAATAGGGACAGTTTCACTTCTTCCTTTCCATTCTGGATGACTTTAATTCTTTTTCTTGTCTAAGGGTTCCCAATATTATGTTGAATAAAAAATGGCCAGAGTCGGCATCCTTGTCTTGCTTCTGAAAAAGATTTCCACTTTGCATCACTGAATATTACCTTAGCTGTGAGTTTGTCATTTGTGGCCTTTATTACGTGGAGGTACATTCCATCTATACCTGCTTTTTGAGAGTTTTTATGATAAATGGATGTTGAGTTTTGTCAAGGCTTCTTTATATCTATTGAGACCATATGATTCTGTTTTTCATTGTGTTAATGTAGTGTATCACATGAACTGCCACGGATGTCAAAACATCCTTGCATCCATGGAATAAGTCCCACTTGACCATGCTGTATAATGCTTTTAATGCATTGCTGAATTTGATTTGCTAATATTTATTGAGAACTTTTGCATCTATTTTCATCAGGGATATTGGCCTGTAATTCTTTTCTTGTGACATCCTTGTCTGGTTTTGGTATCAGGGTAATGTTGGCCTCATTAAATTTGTTTGGAGAAGGTGCCTTCTCTTCTATTTTTAAAAAAGTTTTAGGGGCGCCTGGGTGGCTCAGTCGGTTAAGCGTCCGACTTCAGCCAGGTCACGATCTCGCGGTCCGGGAGTTCGAGCCCCGCGTCGGGCTCTGGGCTGATGGCCCAGAGCCTGGAGCCTGCTTCCGATTCTGTGTCTCCCTCTCTCTCTGCCCCTCCCCCGTTCATGCTCTGTCTCTCTCTGTCTCAAAAATAAATAAAAAGTTAAAAAAAAACTAAAAAAAAAATAAAAAAGTTTCAGAATGATTGGTATTGATTTTTTGAATGTTTACTACAATTCACCAGGGAAGTTTTCTGTTCATAACATTTTATATTAAGAGGCTTTTGATTACTGATTCAATCTCTTTTCTAGTAATAAATCTGTTCAGATTACCTATTCCATCATGATTCAGTGTTGGGAATTGTATGTTTCTAGGAAATTATCCATTTCTTTTAGGTTGTCTAGTTTGTTTAATATAATTGATGAAAGTAGTCACTTAAGATTCTTGTATCAATTGTAACATCTGCTCTTTCATTTCTGATTATATTTGAGTCCTCTCTTATTGTGAGTCTAACTAAAGGTTTTTCAATTTCATTTTCAAAGAACCAACTCTTAGTTTCTTTGATTGTTTCTTATTTTCTATTGTGTTTATTGATGCTCTAATCTTTTGTATTTCCTTTTTTCTTCTAAGCTGGGGTTTTGATCCTTTTTTTCTAGTTCCTTCAGATGTAATATTAGGTTGTTTATTTGCTTTTTTTTATTTTTGAGCTAGGAATTTTTTGCTATAATCTTTCCTCTTAGAACTGCTTTAGCTCCATCTCATTAATTCTAGTATGTTATATTTCAATTTTTTTATCTCAAGTACTTTTTATTTTTTATTTCTTCTTTTACCCATTGATTTTTCAATGGCATGTTATTGAACTTCCATATATTGTCAATTTTCTATTTTTTTCATGTAATTAATTTCTAGTTGCATACCACTGTGGTTGGAAAAGATGCTTGAAATAATTTCAATCCTCTTATATTTATTAAGACTTGTTTAGTGGCCAAATATATAATCTCTCTTGGAAAATGTTCCATGTGTCCCTGTAAAGAATGTGTATTCTGTTGATTTTGCATGGAATGTTCTGTAAATGTTCTGTAAATATCTGTTAAGTCCATCTGATCTAATGGACATTTAAAGCCAATGTCTCCTTATTGATTTTCTGTCTGGATGATCTATCCATTGATGTAAGTGGGCTATTAAAATTCCCTTGTATTCTTGTATTGCTGTTTGGTTCTCTCTTTAGTAGTTAGTATTTGCTTTATATATTTAGGCACACGTATGCTGGGTGAATAAATATTTACAAATGTTAAATCTTCTTGTTGGAATAACCCTTTAACCATATGTAACACCCTTCTTTGTCTCTCATTACAGTTTATTTTAAAATCAACCTGTCATATAAGACTAGAGACTCCAGTTTTCTTTTTATTTCCATTTACATGAAATATCTTTTTCCATGCTTTCACCTTCAGTCTGTGTATGTCCTCACATCTAAAGTTAGTCTCTTGTAGGCAGTTTATAGATGGATCTTTCTTTTTTTTTTTTTAATCCACTCAATCACTCTATGTTGTTTGAATGGAGAATTTGGTCCATTTACATTTAAAATAATTATGGATAGATATGTGCTTATTGCCATTTTGTTAATTATTTTAGAACTGTTTTTGTTGTTCTTTGTTTCTTTCTTTTTCTTTTGCTCTCTTCCTTTGTGGTTTGATTATCTCTTTAGTGTTAAACTTGTATATCTTTCTCTTTATCTTTTGTGTATTTACTGATTTATTTTTTCTTTGTGATTACCATAAGGTTTGCATATAACAATGTATATCTGTAACAGCCTATTTTAAGTTGATAACAACTTGAGTTTGATCCCATTGTAAATTCAACATAATTACTCCTCCCCACTGACAATGTTTTTTTCTGATGTTACATTTTACATGTTTTTATCACCGGTATCCCTTAATGATGTTAATTATAGCTTTTTTTTTGCTATTTTTGTCTTTTAACCTTCCTAATAGCTGTGTGAGTGATTGATTAATCACTATCTTTATTAATAACTATCTTTATTCTTTATTGCATACTTACCTTTTCATTGAGATTTATTCTTTCATATGTGTTCTTGTTACTAATTAGCACCCTTTCTTTTCAGCTTAGATTCCTTAACACATATTGTAAGGCTGGTTTAGTACTGATAAACTCCTTTAGCTTTTGCTTGTCTGAAAAACCCTTTATCTCACCTTCACTGATGTTAATGGGTAGAGTAGTCTTGGTAGGAAGTTTTTTCTTTCAGTATTGTCAATATGTTGTGCTATTTATTCCCTTCTGACCTACAAATCTTCAATCTTATGCGAGTGTCCTTGTATGTCTCTTGCTACTTTTAATATTTTCTTATTGTCTTTAACTTTTGACATTTTAATTCTAATGCAATTTCTTTGGGTTCCTTGTATTTGGAACTCTCTGGATTTCCTGGATTTGTAATTTTTTTTTAATGAGCTACACGGTCTCTGCAATTTTGTTATGGCAAACTGAGTAGGCTAAGATATCCCAATATATTTTTTCTAAAATTTAAATCGGAAGAGTAAAAAAAAATTTTTTCTTGTAGATCTATATCAATTTAATATGGAGCCACTAATTTTTTAAACTTTGCTCACCTATGGGGTTTTAACAATTACTAGAAGCTGGTTTTAATTTTTTGTTAATATATTACTTGTTTTTAAAAGATTAATAATGAATATATGGTCTCCAAGAAAAACTTAAAGTTTTACATAACTTCCACAACACTGGCCATAAACTGTCTGTGGATAGAAGGGTCTTATCAAAACAAGGTTAAATATTAGAGGACTATCCATTAACTATTAAATATTAGAGGAATATCTTAAAAATATTACTAGGAATAACTGGCTATTACAGATAATGGATCACATATTCTAAACTGCAAGCCAGACATGTCAAAAGAAAAGTGAAAGGATACAAAGAAAAAAAAATCATGCAATGGGAGAAATAACAGCAAACACTACAGAAATGCAATTATAAGAGAATATCATTAAAAACTATATTCCCACAAATTGGACAACCTGGAAGAAATGAATAAATTCCTAGAAACATATAAACAACCAAAACGGAAACAGGAAGAAACAGAAAACTTGAGCAGACTAATAATCAGCAAAGAAATTGAATTAGTAATAATAATTTTAAAAAATCCCAACAACAACAAAAAAAAACATCCAGAGCCAGATGGCTTCACAGGAAAACTTTATCAACTATTCCAAAAAAAATAACAGATAGGGAAAACTTCCAAATTCATTCTATGAGGCCAGCATTACCCTGATACCAAAACCACATGAAGACTCTACTAAAAAAGAGAACTATAGGCCAAACAATATCCATGATGAACATGGATGCAAAAATTCTCAATAATATACTAGCAAACTGAATACAATGATACATTTAAAAAATCATTTACCATGATCAAGTGGGATTTATTCCTGGGTTGCAAGTGTGGTTCAATATTGGCAAATCAATCAATGTGATACACTGCCTTAATAAAGGAAAGAATAAGAACCATTATGGTCCTCTCAATAGATGCTGAAAAGGCATTTGACAAAGTACAACATCCACTAATGATTAAAAACTCTCAACAAATTAGGTTTAGAGGGAATATACCTCAACATAATGAAGACTATATATGAAAAGCATGGAGCTAATATCATCCTCAGTGGGGAAAAATTGACAACAAAAAAGAAATAAAAGTATCCAAGTGGGCAAGGAAGAAGTCAAGTTTCACTATTTGAAGATGACATGATATTCACCCAAAGGTTCCACCAAATAACAGAAGAACTGATAAATAAATTAAGTAAATTTTTAGGATACAAATCAATGTATAGAAATCTATGCATTTAATATGCAGCAGAATTAAGCAGCAGAAAGAGAAGTAATAGTGGAGCAGCAGAAAGAGAAATTAAGGAATTGCATCAGTAACTGTACCAAAACCAATAAGGTACCTAGGAATAAACCCAACAAAACAGATAAAAGACCCATACTCTGAAAACTATAAAACACTGATAAAAGAAATTGAAGAGGACATAAAGAAATGGAAAGATATTTCATGCTCATGGATTGGAAGAATAAATATTGTTAAAGTGTCTATACTAACCAAAGCAGTATACATATATAATGCAATTCCTATCAAAATCCACCAGCATTTTTTACAGAGGTAGAACAAAACCTAAAATTTGTATGGAACCACAAAACATCCAATATAGCCAGGAAACCTTGAAAAAGAAAAAAAAAAGAAAAAAAAAAAAGACTGGAGGCATCACAATGCCGGACTCCAAGTTATATTACTTGGTACTGGCACAAAAACAGACACAGATCAAGAACAGAAGAGAAAACTCAGAAATGAATCCACAACTGTATGGTCAATTGATCTTTGAAAGAAGCAGGCAAAAATATGCAATGGGAAAGACATTCTCCTCAACAAAGTGTGTTTGGAAAACTGAAAAGCTACATGCAAAAGAATGAAACTGGACCACTTTCTTACACCAAACACAAAAATAAACTCAAAATGGATTAAAGACTCTTAACGGTGAGACTTGAAACCATAAAAATGCTACAAGACAACAAAGGCAGTAATCTCTTTGACATTAGCTGTAGCAACTTCTTACTAGATGTGTCGTCTGAGGCAAGGTAAACAAAAGCAAAAATGAACTATTGGGACTTTATCAAAATAAAAAGAAGTGAGATCATACCATGCATATTGTCAGATCACAATGCTATGAAACTTGAAATCAACCACAAGAAAAAGTTTGGAAAATCTCCAAATGCATGGAGGTTAAAGAACATCCTACTAAAGAATGAGTAAATCAACCAGGCAATTAAAGAAGAAATCAAAAAATATATGGAAGCAAATGAAAATGAAAACACAACAGTCCAAACTCTTTGGGATACAGCCAAGGCAGTCCTAAGGGGAAAATACATTGCAATCCAAGCCTATCTCAAGAAACAAGAAAAACCCCAAATACAAAATCTAACAGCACACCCAAAGGAACTAGAAGCAGAACAGCAAAGAAACCCCAAGGCCAGCAGAAGAAGAAAAATAATAAAGATTAGATCAGAAATAAAGAACACAGAATTAAAACAACAACAAAAACAACAACAACAACAAAAAGTAGAGCAAATCAATGATTCTAAGAGTTGATTTTTTGAAAAAATAAACAAAATTGATAGCCCCCTAGCCAGACTTCTAAAAAGGAAAGAGAACCCAAATAGATAAAATCACAAATGAAAAAGGACAGATCACAACCAACACTACAGTGAAACAAGCAAACAATTATTAAAGAATACTATGAAAAATTATATGCAGACTAATTTCAAGAAATTTCCAAGAAATTGGAAAACTTGGAAGAAATGGACAAATGCCTAGGTACCCACACACTACCAAAACATAGGAAGAAATAGGAAATTTGAACAGACCCATAATCAGAGAAGAAATTGAATCAGTTACCAAAAAATCTCCCAACAAAAAGGAGTCCTGGACCAGATGACTTCCCTGGGGAATTCTACCAGACATTTAAAGCAGAGTTAATATCCATCCTTCTCAAGCTGTTCCAAAAAATAGAAATGTAAGGAAGGCTCCTGGATGCATTCTATGTAGCCAGCATACCTGTGATTACCAAACCAGACAGAGGCCCCACAAAAAAGGAGAATTACAGGACAATATCCCTGATGAAAACGGATGCAAAAATTCTCAACAAGATACCAGCAAATCAAATTCAACAGTATATTAAAAAAAACTATTCACCATGATCAAGTGTGATTCATTCCAGAGCTGTAGGACTGGTTCAATATTGGCAAATCAATCAGTGTGATACATCACATTAATAGAAGAAAGGATAAGCACCATACAATCCTGTCAGTAGATGCAGAAAAAGCATTTGACAAAATACAGCACCCTTTTGTTTTTAATTTGTTTTAATTTTATATTTTTTAAGGTTACATCCACACCCTTTCTTAATAGAAACCCTCAAGAAAGTCAAGATAGAAGGAACATACTTTAACATCATAAACACCATGTATGAAAAGCCCACATTTAATATCATCCTCAATGGGGAAAAACTGAGAGCTTTTCTCCTGAGATTAGGAACACAACAGGGATGTTTACTCTCACCATGGTTGTTTAACATAGTGTTGGAAGTCCTAGCCTCAGGAATCAGACAACAAAATGAAATCAAAGGCATCCAAATTGGCAAGGAAGAACTTTCACTTTTCACAGATGACATGATACTCCACATGGAAAACCCGAAAGACTGCTAGAACAGACACATGAATTCAACAAAGTTGCAGGATACAAATCAATGTACAGAAATCAGTTGTATATCTATATATGAATAATGAAGCAACAGAAAGAGAAAGCAAGAAATCGATCCCATTTAAAATTGCACCAAGAACCATAAATGCCTAGGAATAAACCTAACCAAAGATGTAAAAGATCTGTATTCTGAAAACTATAGAGAAATTACAAAAAAAAAAATTGAAGTCACAAAGAAATGGAAAAACATTCCAGGAAAGCAACATGCAGAAGAATGAAACTAGACCACTTTCCTACACCATACACAAAAAAAAAAACACAAAATGGATGAAAAATCTAAGTATCAGACAAGAAACCATCAAAACCCTAGAGGAGAAAACAGGCAACAACTTCTTTGACCTCAGCGGCAGCAATTTCTTGCTCAATACGTCTCTGAATGCAAGGGAAATAAAAGCAAAAATGAACTACTGGGACGTCATCAAGACAAAAACTTCTGTACTGCAAAGGAAACAATTAACAAAACTAAAAGGCAACTGATGGAATGAGAGAAGATATTTGGAAATGACATATTGGATAAAGAACTTACCAAACTCAACACCCAAAAAACAAATGATCCAGTGAAGAAATGGGTAGAAGACATGAATAGACACTTTTCAAAAGAAGACATCCAGACGGCCAACAGACACATGAAAAGGTGCTCAATATCACTCATCATCAGGGAAATACAAATCAAAACCACACTGAGATACCACCTCACATTGGTCAGAGTGGCTAAAATTAACAACTCAGGAAATAACAGATGCTGTGAGGATATGGGTAAAAGGGAAGCCTCTTGTTGGTGGGAATGCAAACTTGTGCAGCCACTCAGAAAAACAGTGTGGAGGTTCCTCAAAAAACTAAAAATAGAGAGGCGCCTGGGTGGCTCAGTTGGTTAAGTGTCCGACTTTGGTTCAGGTCATGATATCAAGCTCCGTGAGTTCGAGCCCAATGTTGGGCTCTGTGCTGACAGCTCAGAGCCTGGAGCCTGCTTCAGATTCTGTGTCTCCCTCTCTCTCTCTGACCCGCCCCCCCGTTCATGCTCTGTGTCTCTCTGTGTCAAAAATAAATAAACATTAAAAATTTAAAAAAAACTAAAAATATAACTTCCCTACAACCTGGCAACGGCACTACTAGGAATTTACCCAAAGGATACAGGAGTGCTGATTCATAGGGGTACATGTACCCCCAATGTTTATAGCAGCACTTTCAACAATAGCCAAGTTATGAAAAGAGCCAAAATGTCCGTCAATGATAAATGGATAAAGAACATATGGTTTCTATATACAATACAATAGAATACTACTTGGCAATGAGAAAGAATGAGATCCTGCCAATTGCAACGACATGGATGGAACTGGAGGGTATTATGCAAAGTGAAATAAGTCAGTCAGAGAAAGATATCATATGTTTTCACTCATATGTGGAACTTGATAAACTTAACAGAAGACCATGGGGGAAGGATAGGGGAAAAATAGTTTCAAACAGAGAGGAAGGCAAAGCATAAGAGAGCCTTAAATACAGAGAACAAACTGAGGGTTGATGTGGGGGTGTAAGGGAGAGAGGAAAATGGATGATGGGCATTGAGGAGAGCACTTATTGGGATGAGCACTGGGTGTTGTATGTAAGCAATGGATCACGAGAATCTACCCCCAAAACCAAGAGCATGCTGTATGCACTGTATGTTAGCTAACTTGAAAATAAACTATATTTAAAATTAAACAAATTAAAACAAATTAAATAAATAATCTCAACTCCCCCAAATGAATAATCCTATGAAAATGGACAGAAGATGTGAATAGACATTTTTCCAAAGAAGACATTACTGATGGCCAAGAGACACATGAAATGTTGCTCAATGTCACTCATCATCAGAGTAATTCAAATCAAAACTACAGTGAGATGGCACCTCACACCTGTCAGAATGGCTAAAATCAACACACAAGAAACAACAGATGTTGGTGAGGATACAGAGAAAAGAGAACCTTCTGGCACTGTTGGTGGGAATGTAAACCCGTGCAGCCACTCTGGAAAACAGTATGGAGTTTCCTCAAAAAGTTAAAACTGTAACTATCCCATGATCTAGCAATTGCACTACCAGGTATTTACCCAAAGAATACAAAATAACTAAGTGAAAGGTATGCATGCACCCTGATGTTTATAGCAACATTATCTCCAATAGACAAACAATGGAAATAGCCCAAATATCCACGAATTGATAAATGAATAAAGAAACACACACACACACACACACACACACACACACACACACACACACATATAAAGGTAAAGGTAAGTTGCTGTCATAAATAAATAAATAAATAAATAAATAAATAAATAAATAAATAACCAATTCTCAGGGCTGAAATTACCCTAAATCTTCTAGGATGAAAGAAAAACTAATAGTATTTTAAACATAAAATGGGATAAACTTCAGAGACCTTTGAACTACCTTGACTAAAATAGTCTCCCTTGACTCTTAAGTTTCTTTATGTCATTCCCCAAGAAAGGCCCACAGACATTCCTGTGAAAAGATGATACTGACTATTCCACTTAGCTATTAATATCACACCTTACAATCTCTTACTGGCAGTTTAGGCTTATTATTGGCAGAGACTGAAGCATATATTTAGTCTTATTACCAATGTGTATGTATGTGTCCTTTCTTACATGTGACCAAGCAACCACTTTATGAGGTATAATCTGAACACCTGCTTCTGTGTTCTTCTAGACAAACAGGGAAGATTAGCTCTTAAATCATGATGGAAAGAGCCCTATTATGTCCTACTAATCAAACTACAAGTAATATCATCGGATTCATGCATCGGCCTCTCAAAAAAGAATATAATTATTTACTTAAATATCATGCAAATATATATAACTAAGTTATCATCCCCTTTTTTCATTTTTCAAACTCTTCATATTGGAATTGGGATCTTTTCTTTGACATAATCTGGACATGCTTGGCTGCTGGTTTAGCAGTTGATGACAAAACTCTGGAAGTAATCTTTTCACAATGCTAAAATACAAGATCTCCTGCTTGCAACTAGTCTCTGACTAAATTAAATGAAAGCAATCACGCAGCAAAAAAAAAAAAAAAAGTTGAGTCTGTGATCACTGTTGAAAATGACTAAAAGGGGAGTCTAAGAATTGAGAACTGAGCTGAAAAGAATAGAATCTAGACTCATTCAAAATCTTTTCCAGATTATGCAGGTGATGCATGCTAATTTCCAATAAGATAATTTTTTAAAATAAATATTGTCATGTTCTTTTTTATGATTTCTAATGGCTCCATTAATAGTGTTTTTTTTTTAATTTTGTGCTTATACTTACCAATTAAACAACAAAAGGTATAATTCAATCAATTAATGACCCATCTGCATTTAAATATATTTTATTGACTAATTTATACTCTTACAGGTTTATTGCTGAGTAGCCATTTTTAATACCAGTAATATAGGCATTCTGACCTTTCCCCCCTAATTCCAGTCTGTAAATGACTTAAATTTTTTTTTAAAAAAACATGTTTGTTTATCTACTACATTGTTAAATTAAAAATGCATTTCTCCTAAATAGTACCTCTTGAATAGAGATAAAAGAACTACCTTCAATGTAAAACATTTATAGGCTTACCTCAGAGATACGGTCTGGTTCAGTTCCAGATCTCTGCAATAAAGCAAACATTGCAAATATGTTAAATGGATTTTTGGTTTCCCAGTGCATATAAAAGTCATGTTTACACTAAACTGTGGTCTATTTAGTTTCCAATAGCATTTTTCTGAAAAAAACAGTGTGTGAACATTAATTTAAAATACTTTATTGCTAAAAAACGTTAACTATCATCTAAGCTGTGAGCAATTCATAATAATTTTGCTGGTGCAGGGTCTTGCCTTGATGCTGATGCTGATGCTGACTGACCAGAGTGGTGGTTTCTGAAGACTGGGATAACTGTGGCATTTTCTTACAATAAGACAAAAAATGAAGTTTGTGGCATCAATTGACTCTTTTCACGAACAATTTCTCTGTAGCGTGTGATGCTTTTTTTTTATTTTAAATTTTTTGTAATGTTTATTTATTTTTGAGAAAGAGAAAGACAGAGCGTGAATGGGGGAGGGTCAGAGAGAGGGAGACACAGAATCTGAAGCAGGCTCCAGGCTCTGAGCTGTCAGCACAGAGCCTGACATAGGGCCCAAACCCACAAACTGTGAGATCATGACCTGAGCCGAGTCAGATGCTTATCCAACTGAGCCACCCAGGTGCCCCAGCATGTGATGCTTTTGATAGCATTTTACACAGAGTAGAACTTCTTTCAAAATTGGAGTCAAGCATCTCAAATCATGCTGCTGCTTTGTTAACTAAGTTTGTGTAATGTTTTAAATTCTTTGTTGTCATTCCAACAATCTTCATGATATCTTCACCAGTAGATATCATCTCAATAAGAAGTAATTCCTTATCCTTTAAATTTTTAACACAAGATTGAAGCATTGCAGTCACATCTTCAGGCTCCACTTAATTCTATCGCTAATTATCTTGCTATTTTCTCCCCATTTGCAGTGACTTCCTCCACTGAAGTCTCGAACCTTCAATGTATGAAAAATGTGATATCTGCAAAGCGCAATAAAGTGAAAAGCAATAAAATGAGTTGTGCCTATAATATTAAATTAAAAGTTCTAAGTTTTTTTTTTCTTTTCCTCATCCTTCTGTCCAATCTGACATTATAACATCATATGGTTGTGTCTGGTATTTGGAAAGTCAACAATTTTCTAAATTTATATCACCTGGGATGAATGCATGACTAAATTCTTATCTCTCCTCACCTCACAACAGTCAAGCACTGAGATTCTCTCATCTTCATTTTATCAAGGTACTCTCCATTCTGCATCTCCTGGCAGCACGTGCTTGCACAGTCATAATACCTCTCAAATCTGCTAGCTGTCTCTTCCAGTTATTTCTCTGTGCTATCCATGGTAGTATATTACATTATGGTCATTCTCTCCTCTCCTTAGAGGAAACCAGAACTCAGTAGTGCTTCCTCAGAGTGATGTATTGCCACTCTGGCACAGTTATATCCCACTCAGCCTTATCTCCTCTGTTGATTTCATACCACTGTGATGTACGGAAGGCCTGGGAGGCTGTCATCGCCCAGAATTACAGAAAGAAATAGGGTACAGAGGACTTCCTCTGAATTCCCCAAACTTTGGAGAGTTATCTACTATCCCTGTGGATTTTAATACCAGGATGGAAGTGGGACTAGCCAACATCTTTCACAGTAGTCTTTATGAGGATCTTTTCCATTTTTACTTACCATTTTTCTGGTTCATACATTTTTCTTATCATACTTGTGCATGTGTCTGTGGATTTTTTAAAATCTATTTCATGTGTATGTGTGTATATTCACTTGTGGATTTTTTTATTCGTCTTTCATGTACATCTGTGTGTGCGTGTGTGTGTGCGTGTGTGTGTGGGGGGGGGGTGACAGAGAATGGCAGTAAAACTGCCAGGTTCTGCTTCCTCCAACACATTAATTTATAACCTATATTTTACCTGGATTGCAGCCAGATTGATTATCTGAAAGAAGATAATTTCTATTTTTTTTTGTTTTGACTTTTATTTACTTTTCAATTTTTTATTTAAATTCTAGTTAGTTAACATAAAGGGCTATATTAGTTTCAGGAGTAGAATTCAGTGATTCATCACTTACATACAACACCCAGTGCTCATCACAACAAATGCCCTCCTTAATACCCATCACCCATCTAGTCCATCTCCCACCCACTTCTGTCCATCAACCCTCAGTTTGTTCTCTATCCTTAAGAGTCTCTTATGGTTTGTTTCCCTCTCTCTTTTTTTCCCCTTAGTATATGTTCATCTGTTTTGTTTCTTAAATTCCACCTATGAGTGAAATCATATGGCATTTGTCTTTCTCTGACTGACTTGTTTTGCTTAGTATAATACACTCCAGCTCCATCCATGTCATTTAGAATGGCAAGATTCATTCCTTTGGGTAGCTGAGTAATATTCCATTGTGCATACACACACACACACACACACATACACCACCTCTTCTATATTCATTCATCAATGGATGGACATTTGGGCTCTCTCTGTAGTTTGGCTATTGTTGATAATGCTGACAAAAACATCAGGGTGCATTTATCCTTTCAAATCTGTATTTTTGTATCCTGTGGGCAAATACCTAGTAGTGCCATTGATAGATCATAGGGTAGTTATAATTTTAACTTTTTTGAGGAACCTCCATACTGTTTTCCAGAGTGGTTGCACCAATTTGCATTCCCACCAACAGTGCAAGAGTGTTCCCCTTTCTCTGCATCCTCACCAACACCTGTTGTTTCTTTTGTTGCTAATTTTAGACATTCTAAAGGGGGTGAAGTGGTATCTCATTGTGGTTTTAATATATATTTCCCTGATGATGAGTGAGCATCTTTTCATATGTCTGTTAGTCATTTGTATATCTTTGTAAAAGTGACTATTCATGTCTTCTGCCCATTTCTTAATTGGATTATTATTATTATTATTATTATTATTATTATATTTTGGTGTTGAGTTTGGTAAGTTCTATATAGATTTTGGATACTAACCCTTTACCAGATATGTCATTTGCAATATATTCTCCCATTCTGTAGGCTTCCTTTTAGTTTTACTGATTGTATCCTTTACTGTGCAGAAGCTTTTTATCTTGAGAAGTCCCAATAGTTCATATTTGCTTTTGTTACCCTTGCCCCTGGCAACGTGTCTGGTAAGAAGTTGCTCTCGCCATGGTCAAAGTGGTTGCTGCTTGTTTTCTTCTCTAGTATTTTAATGGTTTCCTGTGTCACATTTAGATCTTTAATCCATTTTAAATTTATTTTCGTGTATGGGGTAAGAAAGTGGTCCAGTTTCATCTACATTTTGCTGTCCAGTTTTCCCACCACAATTTGTGGTGGTTTTGGAGAGACTGTCTTTTTTTCCATTGAATAGTCTTTCCTGCTTTATCAAAGATGAGTTGACCACATAGTTGTGTGTATGTTTCTGGGTTTTCTATTCTGTTCCATTAATCTACGTGTCTCTTTTTATGCTAGTACCATACTGTCTTGATGACTTTTGTTTGATTGCTGAGGCTAAGACTTCCAGTACTGTTAAATAGGAATGGTGAGAGTGGACATCCCTGTCTTGTTCCTGACCACAGGAGAAAACCTCTCAGTTTGTGCCCACTGAGAATGATATAAGCTGTAGGTTGTTCATACATAGACTTTATGATGTTGAGGTATGTTCCACCTATGCCTACTTGCACTCATTCTCAGGCTGACTTGCCCTAGTTGGCTTGCACCTGCAGGGTGCAGGGGGACGGGGCTTGGTTAAAGCAGTTCTGGCCTCCACTTGTTGGTACTGTTTTCCTCATTGAAGTTGGTTGGTGTTGATAGGCAGGGGGAAGGGAGATGGTCTTGTCCTGCTCTCTTATCTCTGCAGTGGGAAGCTCGCACCTGCCACACCTCAGGAAGTCCTATAAGAGCAAACAATCACCCCTCCTTTGTCCTCAGCTTCTGTCAGATCCCTACCTTCACACTGTCTGTGTACAAACTGTGTACAGTGCTGCCAGGCAGCACATCACCCCGTGTTTATCTCAGACATGGCTGGGTTTCGAAACTCCAAACTTCAGAGAACCCTGTGGCACAGACCCACACTGATCCTCTGGGGAAGGGTCTCTCCACACTGTGGCTGGGAGTTGGTTTGTCCCAGAAAATCATCACGCCACCATAGAGCAGCTCAAAGTTTATGGCAAAGTGCAAAAGAAAGCTGACAGCAAGGCTCACTGCCCTCATCCAGCATCCTCATACCTGTGATAGTGAATATGGCAAGTCAATAGCACCTGTTGGGTTTTCTGTCCTCTGAAAGGCCACACCACTCTCCCAAATGCACTCCAAGAAGAGGAATTGTTTTTCCCTGTGCAATCCAGGGTATCCTCAGACCATGCTGCCTGCTTCTACCCTCCTTCCCCACTGGAGCACTACTATGCCCTCCAGGTGTCATCCTGGTGATGGCACAGACCTCTAAAACTTCAGACTTGCACTCTGTTGCCTATAAAAATTTGCAGTATTCAGACCTTCTCCTTTCCACAGTCAATGGTTCTGGGAAAGAGTTTTTCTTGTCGAATCCCCTGTGCATATTTTCATCCTTTCTCTCTCCTCTCTCCATGATCAGGGCTCCCTCACCTCTGGAGCACCCACAAATCTTTTCTCACCCAAATCAACTCTCTGCAGCTCCTATCGTACAAAGTGGTTGTTTTTCTACTTGTAGATGTGCAGTTTTGTTCTTTCAGTCCTCATATCAATTTCTTGGGTGTTCAGAATGATTTCATATTTATCTAGCTGTGATTGAGGGATAAAGCAAGATCAGGGTTCCCCTACTCCTCCATCATTTTAATTCATCCTCTCTGAAAGAAACTGTTTATTTACTTTAAAAGCAAAAACTACCATTTACTCTATTTCTACCTGACAGTTAGACCCTGCCATATTTTAATGGGTTACTCATATGTCTTCTCCTGGACTGGCAATGTTTTGAAAAATCTATCATCCCTTTAAATACACCCCCAGAAATATCTTTATTGTGTCTGCCAATACATACAGAACAAGGTAAATGTCTTCTGGTATCATGCTTTCTGGATTGCAAGGTACCAGCACTGCACATCTTTTCACCCAACTTTCGTTGCGTCTGGTTTCAGTTCCATAATACATTTATAAAAATTAATCTCAATACAAACCTCAACTGGTAATATTTGAGTTTTCAAACTAGGTAACAAGAAAATGTTAAGAGCATATAATGTCAGCAATATAAATAAGATCTTAGGGTAATTTAAGTTGCTAATTTAAAAGAAAATTAAATGAAAATATAAAAATGAAAACATGACAAAAATGTTACAAAGAAAGCAGTGCAAGGTAATAACAATTTAAGAGAGTTTTTTTTTTCTTGGTCACTATTTCTACGAACTTTATCCTTTTCCTGCAATAAATATTGGCTTAGGTTATAGTATTATCCACATTTACAAGTTCATCCTGATAATAAGTGGCAGTGTCAGGACTTCAACTCAAGTAGCTTGAGTGTCAAAGATGATGCTCAATCTTACAATATTAAATTACTTCTTTATGTCATGTTTCTAGATTATAAGCAAAATATTCAAATAGCCAAGCAGTACCATATATGTTAAGTTCAGTAAATAGAAGTTTTTTTAAATATCTGTGAAAAAGAAATATGTGTTAATTATTAACCCAACATTTTTAACATAGAATTGGAAACTGATGCATTTAAAAAAAAATAGATATTCTATGGGAATGCAAGCTGGTGCAGCCACTCTGGAAAACAGTATGGAGGTTCCTCAAAAAACTAAAAATAGAACTACCCTACAACCTAGCAACTGCACTAAGAATTTATCCACGGGATACAGGTGTGCTGTTTCGAAGGGACACACACACCCCCATGTTTATAGCAGCACGATCAACAATGGCCAAAGTATGGAAAGAGCCCAAATGTCCATCGACAGATGAATGGATAAAGAAAATGTGATATATATGTGTATATACATATATATACATATATATATACGTATATATATGTATATACACACACACACACAATGGAATGTTAATCGGCAATCAAAAATAATGAAATTTTGCCATTTGCAACTACATGGATGTATGGAACTGGAAGGTATTATGCTAAGTGAAATTAGTCATTCAGAGAAAGACAAAAGTCATATGACTTCACTCATGTGAGGACTTTAAGAAACAAAACAGGTGAACATAAGGGAAGGGAAACAAAAATAATATAAAAACAAGGAAGGGGACAAAATAGAAGAGACTCATAAATATGGAGAACAAAGTGAGGGGTACTGGAGGGGCAGTGGGAAGGGGGATGGGCTACATGGGTAAGGGGCATTAAGGAATATACTCCTGAAATCATTGTTGCACTACATGCTAACTAATTTGGATTTAAATTTTAAAAAATAAAAAATAAAATTTAAAAAAGTAAGAACAGAAAAAAAATAGATATTCTAGGTGAGATTCTTTATATGTTAAATTTTTTAAACAAGATATCCTTAAAGGTATCTTTAAGGATATTTTATTAGATAAAATTTGCCAAAACTGACAACTTATTCCAATTTATTTAAAAAAAATTTTTTTCTTAATGTTTTTTATTTATTTTTGAGACTGAGAAAGACAGAGCATGAGCAGAGAAGGGGCAGAGAGAGAGGGAGACACAGAATCGGAAGCAGGCTCCAGGCTCTGAAACATCAGTCCAGAGCCCGACATGGGGCTCGAACTCGCAGACCATGAGATCATGACCTGAGCCGAAAACGGACGCTCAACCGACTGAGCCACCCAGGCGCCCCCATTCCAATTTAAATAAGCATAGTTCTCCCTGTAGATGCTATGATCACTCAATGTAAATATTATGTGTTGTCTGTAATTTTAACATATTCTTATGAGCAATAATGCATTGAGAATATTTTATGTGTATGACTATAAATTCTGAGCACACTAAAAATGTTCATATTGGTATGAATAATGAGTGATTGTCAACAGGAATGTTTCATAGATGAAAATATATGATTTATTGATAAGGCTGCATAATTACATGAGTATCTGAAAAGGTAGGTAGTTGCTTATGTATAAGAAGTAAGACCACAGGACCATAAAACAATATTGTAATTGATACTATTATATCATTATTGTATCAAAAGACCACAGAACTTTGAAAGAAAAAGCCTAGATTTTTGTGCCTTTGAAAGTATATATCCACTTCACGTTCATTTAATATGGAAGAAGAATAACATACTGCTAAATTCACAAGTATTATTCTCCAACAAGGAAAATATAGCTCCAAGTCTTTCTCCTAATCTCCGTCCATAATAGCCCATTTCTCTACTCACCCTCATCACTGATTCTAACTTCACTCATCTTCGGTTTCACCTAACCCCGCATTCAACAGGAGAAACTCTAAGCAGTAAGATCATGTGATTTAGGAATTTTTGTCAAAAGAGAACAGAAAAGGGAAAGAGTAAGTGGTCTCTGGATTTTATTTTTAGTCGTAAATCCTTTTTGAAGGATCCCATTCTTTTTGAAGCAACTTGGTATTTCGTTAACAATTGCAACAACAACAGCAACAACAAAAACTAGATCCTTACTGTATCTATAATATTTCCCTTTTCTTCTTTGCCTTTGTAAAAAGCCATCCTTGTAAGGACGTTTTCCTCCAAACCTTGAAAGTATAAACAAACTATTGGATTGTACTTATTTAAGAAAAACAGAAGCCTAAAGGAATTACTCACCGAAAGCAACTGGGTGTCATTACATACAAGGGAAGGCTTTAAGCTTCATGCAATGTCAACTTGGCATATAATTTATATGCCAAACGTACAAACGTTTAGACTTTAGGCTGATATTTTGTGGTAGGACAAGACATGCCATGAATACACACACACACACACACACACACACACACACACGTATAACACATATTTATATTGTGAATGTATCTTCCGAATAAACAGTCAAATGCAACTTAGAATGTGTTAAATACAATCCCTAAACTCCTGTTTTGTCATGAGAACTTGACTACTGATCTCCAATCATAGAAAACTTTCTTTGGTTCAAAACATCAACATTTCTTACCTCTGCCAAAGTTAAAACTGTCTCTGAGGACTGCTGCTCTTTAGATGTTATCATCTATGTGATTTGACGGGCAGCAAAGGGTAGTTAGTTAATGAATATTAGAAAATGGAACGACCCAGAAATATAGATAGTGAGTCACAGTATTTTTGTTTTAAAACTAGAATATGTCAAGATTGTTTCCTTGCTCCATCAACAAACTTCCAAGTGTGGTGATATTACATTCTTGGCAACCAAAGGTGCTGTAGTGTCTTGTTAGAAATTATAAAACACATCAAAAATACAAGTGCCAATACTAGTTATGAATTTTAACTTTTTATATGGAATATTTATTTCTAATTATTGATAATTTTAGAAAAACTCTGATAAATTTCTCTGAATTCATTGGTAATATAATTAACAAAGTATTAAGTAATTCAAGGGAAGACATATAAAACATGTGTATAATAGGCCGTTTCTGTGTGAATGCTTAGCACTACACACAAGATAAAGGACCAATGTTTTGTTTTTGCCTAAAGGTTTTTTTTTTAGTGTTTATTCATTTATTTTGACAGAGACACAGAAAGCCTGAGCTGGGAGGGTGAGTGAGAGAGAGAGATCGACTCCCAAGCAGGCTCTGTACTGTCACTGCAGAGCCTGACATGGGGCTTGATCCTACTAACCGTTGATATCATGACCTGACCTGAAATCAAGAGTCAGATGCTTAACCAACTGAGCCACACAGGCACCCACCCTAAAGGTATTTTCATTCAGTAGCTTTGAATTAATCATTATGTGCAGTGAAAATTTTTTCTCACTATATACATGCAGCTAATTCTTAAGAGAATTCCCATGGACCCAAATTATTTTAAGCTACCTAAAAGGGAACAAGTTCAGTTATATAAACTATTGGAGCAGTTTAAGGTTTGACCGTGAAAATGTATCTAAAATAACCTCCTTATCACATGTGATCAGCTGTGAAGTTTTATTATTTTAATTTTGAAAAAGTTTAAGACTGAATATTTCTCTTTAAACTGTTAATGACTCCCTGGGAGAACCCTTATGGTTTTCTGCCAACAGCATAGTTCATTAGAGATTAACTCATATCTTGCTGGAAAGCTCAAACAAACGTAGCAATGATTCTGGAATGAAGTCAAGGATAGGTGTTACAAAATGCAGATCTAAGTTTGAGGAAGGAAAACAATAATACTGACTACAAAACTATAAAAGCATTAGGCACATTTTGCCTAATGCGCAGTTTTGTCCAAAATTTGCTGTTCTCAAAAAAAAAAAAAAAATGAAACAACCAAGTTTGAAAGTCTTGTGTGAAGAACAAAGGGATCTACAAAAGTGTGGGAAAACATAAATGTATGAGTTCAGTCAGAAAACTCTTAACTTTGCTTTAGTAAAGGAAAGAGTAAGAACACAAATGGTCAAAATGCATAAGATATTTTATACTGTAGAATAACACAGGCTTCCTTGCTAAATAACAGCATAGTAAAATCAAGGAGAGCAATCTGAAGAAAGATTAAAGTACATTAAAGACAAAAGGAAATGTTGCTTCATACAGTATGTAGAAACATTTGTAAAATTTATAAACATTATATCAAGTGTGGACAGACAGGAAATTTAAATTACATAAAAGAAGTAGAACAAAATTTGAATAATAGGGCACTAATCTTTCAACTACGATAATCTGTGACAAACCTAAACCTTAAGGTTCCTCCTAGGGTGGTTAACCAAGTTCTCGCACCCATTTCTTCAGAGAACCCTAAGTGCAGTTGACCCTTGAACAATGGAACTATAAGGGGTACTGACCCCTATGGAGCCAAATATACATATATAACTTTTGACTCTTGAAAAATTTAACATCCTACTGTTAACTGGAAGCCTTACTGATAATACAGTCAATTAACACATATTTTGTGTATTATTGTGTTAAATACTGTATTCCTACAATAATGTAAGCTAGAGAAAATAAAATACTATTAAGAGAATCATAATGAAGATAAAATACATTTACAGTACTCTACCTTATTTATTATATAAAAAATCTGAGTATTAGTGGACACAGGCAGTTCAGACCTGTGTTGTTCAAGGATCAAGTGTAATAGTATCTGTGGCTGTAAGAACCATGTTTGGATTAGACTCAGTTGTTATGACTCCAAGATCCAATCATGTGGGGAGATGCTAAATTGTATTTAGCACTTCATAAATATAAGGGCTAAAAGGGAATGCGCTGTACCTCCAAACATTTGTGAACCTTATTCTGGAATGTTAGAAGCAAAGGCAGTCAAGACCCGAAATAAATAAATAAATAAATAAATAAATAAATAAATAAATAAATAAAATTAAACACTGCCTTAAAACAGCAGGCAGCCTTAAAACTTATAAGCTCATTAACCTTATGTATTAGTTCCTTATTGGTGCCATAACAAATTAAATTATTACATATTTAATAGATTATAACATCACAAATGTATTCTTTTACTATTCTGGAAGTCAAAAGTACTAAACTGGTTTCACTGGGGCAAAATCTAAGTATCAACAAGGCTGGTTTCCTCTACAGGCTTTGATGAGAGATGCTGTTTGCTTGCCTTTTTCAGCTTCTAGTTGGCTGTCTGTATTCCTTTGTTGGTGGCCCCTTATTCCATCTTCAAAGTGCATCAGTCCAATCTCTGTGTACATTACTATATCTTCCTTGTCTCTGACTTTGACCCTCGTGCATCCCTTCTATATGGACACTTGTGATTACATCAGATCCACCAGGGGTAATAGACAATCTCTCAATTTCAAGATCCTTTATTTAATCACATTTGTCAAGTCCTTTTCATGTCATATAAGATAAAATTCATGGGCTCAAAGAGTTAAGATGTAGACATATTTTGGGGCCAGTTTTCAGCCTATAATGTCCCAATATATAAACAAGCATATATATACTAGTGAATTCATAAGTTTGTTTTTTTTTCTTTTTTTGAGGAGGGGAGAGAGAAAGACAGAGAGTGAATGTGGGCAGGGGAGGGACAAAGGGAAAGGGAGAGAAAGAATCCCAGACAGGTTTTACACCCAGGAAAGACCCCAATGGGGGTTCCATCTCAATCATGAGATCATGACCTGAGCCAAAAATAAGGGTCCGATGCTTAACTTACTGAGCCACCCAGGCACCCTGTCAGTTCATATTTTTTAAAATTGTTTTAACCTTTTAATTTATTTTTGAGAGACAGAGAGCACAGCAGGGGATGGACAGAGAGAGGGAGACACAGAATCTGAAGCAGGCTCCAAGCTCTGAGCTACCAGCACAAAGCCTGACATGGGGCTCGAACCCATGAACTGTGAGATCATGACCTGAGCCAAAGTCAGATGCTCAACAGACTGAGCCACCCAGACGTGCCCCAAGTCCATATTTTTTAATAGCTTGATGAAATTTGTTCAGAATTTAGCAGAATACTACTAAACCACTGTATTTAAACTTACCTTTTGAGAAAAAATGAACACATATTTTCAAAATTTCAACACTTATAAATGATATTAATGAATAAAGTTAGAAAGATATGTGTAAGTTTAAGAAGAAATTACATTGACCTAGTGTATTGCTCCAAGATACCTTTTTTATATTTCACAACCTTAGAAAAGGAAGGGAAAAAAACTTTTACTTGTCTTTAGTTTTTCAATGAATTCCAAGATTAAGGGCTCAGGAATTACAAGGATAAAATCAGGCATTGCAAGTGAAAACAGATTTTTCTCTATTTGTTGCTAATGAATTCCTAAAAGCCTTTAGAGAACAAACTAAAGAGAAACCCATAGGGGAAATATTTCAGAGAATTCATCTGGGATATAAACAGAATAGTTGACGAGGTCATATTTTGGTTCACCATGAGGACACCGTAAGGACACTATCTTTTCTCTCACTGCTAGTGTGGTCTTTTCAGATATAAATTGAGCCTGAATTAATTAATGCCAAGCTCTTTACAAAAAATGCTGTGCTCATGATCTAATAGTATAAGGTTAGTGAGTCTCCCCCGCTCAAAGGAAAGCATGCAAATAAAATAAACAATGTAATTTTTTGTGTGGGGTTACTTTGATATGTATTATCTAATGACATGGAATGATATATCAATGACAAGAACAACAACAAAAACAAGCCCTATGAGACTGTAGTAGCAGAGACAATAGTTTACCTATGGGGTGGGTAGCTAGGCCTTATTCTTGGCTGGGATAGTTCCCATGTCTGCCTGTCAGTAGACTGAAGCTGGCATTGGCTGGAAAAAGTAGGCTAACTTTACTCTGGTATTTATGTTACTTACCATCCAGCAGACTAGCCTGGGTATGTTCTCAAGGTGATGACAGAAGACACAAGAGAGCAAGCAGCCACATGCAAGTACTCTCATGCTATTTCTCATGTTGGGTCATCTAATACAGAATTTCCAAAGCAAGTCTCAAGGCTAAATCTGGAATCAGAGTAAAAAAAATGCAACCAAGTTATGGGTCATTAACTCAATCAATATAGACTATCTCAAATTGAGATATTTGGTAAAACAAATTTGAATATTTGCCCTAATAAATTCACAAAAATGCCAATTTTTATAAAACAAGTGTCCAGGAAAATATTTTATAAGCACATGAATAAGGCAAAAAAAGTCTTCTTGTTACACAATCTACATGGAGTTCTAGTAATTCATGAGATATAACATGATAAAATAAAATTTTCCTCTATTTCATTTTAGCAAAGCATTACCCTTACACTGAATCTAAAAACATATTTTAAGATTTAAAAAATGCCCTAATAAAGCTTTCAATATTAAAATAAGTCATGTATTTATTGAGGATATTACTAAGCTGATAAATAATTTTTTGCTAGCCTGTTTGTTTGAAAATAAAATAACTTTATAAAAATATTATTTCATAAAAATAATTTGAAAAATGATTTTTGATTATTCTTGTTTTGCAAATGGTTAAGTTTTTTGTAGTCAGTGTATTTAAATAAAACTTTTTCAAAGGCTTTCACGACTGCATATAATGAAAATTTCAGAGTTCTGTTTTCTGAGATACTGCATTTACTATGCATTCCTTATTTTTTTTCTGAAAAACTATCCTTATTTTTTCATTTCCCAAATACATATTAAATATTTCCCTGCTCAAAATTGAGGGTATACGGCAAAGAATAAAGTTCCTGCTTTTGTTAGGTTTACATTATGGGCTCCTTTCAATATATGGGCCTATTTACTTTGTCTGTCTCTAGTTTTATTCTAGTTCTCAAAGACTGCCCTGTGTGTGTTTACATATATGTGTGTGCATGTGCATGTGCACATGCATGTATGTGCTTAAAATGTTTATTTCTCTTTCTAAAATCTGCCTTTAATTCAAAACATGTTTTTGAATTTGGTTTGGTTATTAAATTTATTCTAGTTGCGTCTTAAATTTTAATTGTTTTTCAAATACTATGAACTGTTATGTTAGGCAAAGGGGAAAATAAATATTTTAACTCATGAGCATGTGGGTATATATGTGTGTATGGGAGGTGTTTATGGCATTTGTCACTCAAATTCTGCGTAAGTTACAAACCCTTTGTGAGGTAAGAACATGAGAAAACAATTTCACTTCCTTTGTGTGAAAAACCTCAGTTTAAACTTAATATTTCAGCGTTATTACATATTTTCCTCAGGGAATACATTTATCAGACATTTTGAAGTCAGAATGGACTAGCTTTGTAGTATCACTGCAGCCTAAGTTTCCTTCCTTCCACTTATAACTGCTTTATCTTAGCACAAAACTATTTGTAAAGAATAACAGTGGGGTGGTGCTGGCTATCCTGTGCTCTTTGCCACACTAACCAATTTCCCATCTTTGTCAAAGGGGTGAATAAAAATATGTCAATATTGCTAAAAAGCCACTTGTACCTGAAAGAATCCATGCATCTTTTTGGTGGAGTTGACAGCAGTCGCAAGCTTTATATAAATGACATTAAAGTCCTTTTATGGTCCCTTTTATTTTCCGTGACTCTGTTGTTGAGATCTATAACTCCACTGTTTGGAAACCGACCTTCCTGTCTATTGAATGCTGGTTGACAGATAAATTGCTATTGTTCTTTATCAATGAAATAAGCTGCTTTTTAGTTTCTTAAACCTAGCCTCTGACACGAGCTTTCAAGGTTGTTTTATTATTATTTTTTTTAAACAGGCAGATTTTGGAAGAATTTCTCTTGTGTTTTTTTTTTTCTAAAAGCTATTCTTAGCACAGATACTGGTTTCACAGAAGTTCCATATTATGTTGTATTTTATTGAATAAGGTTGAATAATGTATTGCCCTCAAGAAGGTTGTATTGTGGTAAAAACATTCTATTTTCTCATGCCTTTGTAACAGGATCTACTCAATTCTTCAAAAAGAAATGAGAAATGCAGAGGAAGGGTAAGACCCTAGGAAACCAAACTCTAAGGTCTCCATTGTATAATTATCCCTCAAACACTCCTAAAAGCTCTGAAAAGAACTTTATTTAAACATACAGGCCACAAAAACCTTAACCATCTGCAAAATTGGAATAATAAGAGAAATCATACCCATAGAGATGTTGGGTGATTGAATAAGAATAACCTCAGTAATCTTTGCAAAAACTCCTTTAGTTCTTCTGGGAAAAAAAAGAAAAAAAGAGTGTCATTTATATTTGTCATGCTATTATGAAGGCCTGGGCTTGGGGAATTGATAACTGTATTTATAAGGTAGTCCATAAAGGATAGTTCTTGAATTCCTTTTTATCATCAGTCCAAGCACTGGAACCATTTTTCAAAGTCATTTCTGTATTGTGCCAGAGAGGTTTTTTTTTTTTTTTTTTTTTTTTTTCTGTCTTCCAAGTTTTATTTAAATCCCAATTAACATACAGTGTAATACTAGTTTCAGGTATAAGATTTAGTAATTCATCACTTACATACAATACCTGATGTTCATCACAACAAACACCCTCCTTAAACTCATCACCCATTTAACCCATCCCCCCACCCACCACCCCTCAAGCAACCCTCAGTGTGTTCTCTATAGTTAAGGGTCTATTTATTGGTTTGCATTTTTTCCCCCCTGTGTGCATCTGTTACGTTTCTTAAATTCCACCTATGAGTGAAATCATACGGCATTTGTCTTTCTCTGACTGACTTATTTCACTTAACATAATATATGCTAGCTCCATCCATGTCATCGTAAATGGGAAGATTTCATTCTTTTTGATGGCTGTGTAATATTCCATCATATATATAATATATACATATAATCTATATCTATATATATATATACATATAATCTATATCTATATACACACACACACACACACACACATATATATATATATATATATATATATATATATATATATACCACTTCTTTCTTAAAATGTATATTTATTCATTTTGAGAGAGAGAGAGAGAGAGAGAGAGAGAGAGAGCAAACAGAGCAGGAGAGGGGCAGAAAGAAAGACAGGGAGAATCCCAAGCAGGTTCTGCTCTGTCGGCACAGAGCTGGATGCAGAGCTCAATATAAAGACTGTGAGATCATGACCTGAACTGAAATCAAGAGTCTGACACTTAAACGAGTGAGCCACCCATGTGCCTCTCCCCCCTACAACTCTTCTTTATCCATTTATCAGTTGATGGACATTTGGGCACTTTCCATAATTTGGCTACTGTTGACAACACTGCTATAATCATTAGGGTGCATGTATCCCTTCAAATCAGTATTTTTGTATTCATTAGGTATATACCTAGTAGTGCAATTGCTGGATCATAGGGCAGTTCTATTTTTTACTTCTGAGGAAACTCCATAGTGTTTTCCAGAGTGGCTGCACCAGTGTTCATCCCCACCAGCAGTGCAAGAAGAGCAACAGCCCTTCTCCAAATCCTTATCAACATTTGTTGTTTGTGCTTCTGATTTTAGCCATTCTGACAGGTGTGAGGTGATATCTCATTGTGGTTTGATTTGTATATTCCTAATAATGAGTGATGTTGAGCATCTTTTCATGTGTCTGTTAGCCACCTAACTGTAAGTCTTTAGAAAAATGTCTATTCATGTCTTCTGCCAATTTTTTAACCAGATTACTTGTTTTTTGGGTTTTAAGTTTTATAAGTTCTTTATGTATTTTAGATAATAATCCTTTATGAGTATGTCATTTGCAAATATCTTCTCATATTGGAATTGATTGTTAGGTTTTGGGTTTTTTTTTTTTTTTGACCGTTTCCTTTGCTGTGCAGAAGATTTTTATGTCGAAAACCCACAGCTAATATCATCCTCAGTTTTTCCCCTATGATCAGGAGCAAGACAGAGATGTCCACTCTCCCCAATGTTATTTAACATATTACTGGGAGTCCTAGCTTCAGCAAGCAGACAACAAAAAGAAATAAAAGGCACATAAATGGGCAAGGAAGAAGTCAAGCTTTTACTATTTGAATATGTCATGGTAATCTATGTAGAAAACCCAAAAGATTATACAAAAGATTGCTGGAACTGATACACAATTAAGTAAAGTCACAGGATATCAAATCAATGCAGAGAAATCTTTTGGCATTGTTATACACCAAGAATGAAACAGCAGAAAGAGAAGTCAAGGAATCCATCCCATTTACAATTGCTTCAAAAAACCTAAGGTACCTAGGAATAAACCCAACCAAAGGTAAAAATCTATACTCTGAAAACTATAAAACCCTGATAAAAGAAAATTTTAATTTTATTATTCATCTATTTTGAGAGAGAAAGAGAGATAACCAGCAGGGAAGGGGCAGAGAGAGAAGGGGACAGAAGATCTGAAATGGGCTCTGTGCTGACATCAGAGAGCCCAATGCAGGGCTGAGCTCACTAACCGTGAGATCATGACCTGAGGTGAAGTTGGACATTTGACCAACTGAGCCATCCAAAGGCCCCCTGATGAAAGAAGTAGATGAGGACACAAAAAAAATGGAAAGCCATCCCATGCTCATGGATTGAAAAAACAAATGCTAAAATGGCTCTACTGACCAAAGCAATCTACACATTTAAAGCAATCCCTATCAAAATGCCACAAGAATTCTTTTACAGAGCTAGAACAAAGAATCCTAAAATTTGTATGGAACCACAAAAAACTCTAAATAGCTAAAGCAATCTTGAAAAAGAAACACAAAGCTGGAGGCATCACAATTCTAGACTTCAAGTTTTATGACAAAGCTCTAGTGATCAAGACAGTATAGCACTGGCTCAAAAATACACACGTAGATCAATGGAACAGAATTAAAAAAAATGCAAATGGACCCACAACTATGTGTCAACTAATCTTTGACAAAGCAGGAAAGAATATCCAATGGGAAAAAGACAGTCTCTTAAACAAATGATGTTGGGAAAACCAAACAGCAACATGCAAAAGAATGAAGCTGGAACATTCTCTTACACAATACACAAAAATAAATTCAAAATGGATGAAAGACCCAAATGTGAGACAGGAAACTATCACAATCCTAGAGGAGAACACAGACAGTAACCCCTCTGACATGGGCCATAGCAACTTCTTACTAGACATGTCTCCTGAGGCAAGGGAAACAAAAGCAAAAATAAACTATTGCCTGAGGGCTTTCAAATGATGGGGTTTAAAAGCACTACATATTGATTATACATCTTTGGATGTTTTTAAAGAAAAAAAATGCAAATATAATGAACCGAAGGCCAGGTCACAGTCCACTTTATATACATTAACTGCCACCACAGAGAAGGGAGACTTTTGTATCAATTTCATGTGAAATCACAACTGGCCATAAACTGTATTTTAACTCAGGTCTTCATTATAATCTATCCCATTCCTACTATAAAAGGATAACAACAAATAGATCAACTGACATTTTTAGACACAAAGTATAAGAATATTCCCACGGGTCTTTGTATCATTCTATGATTTGACACATCGAGAACATATTTGTAAAAAGTGAAATTTAAGGCTGAAGAGAGGGCAAGTTTGCTGATAAAAATGAGAGTTAATTGTAACTGAAAAACAAGGGAGTGGGAACTGTCAAAGTGTAAAAATAAAATCTCTTAAGTAATAAGAGACTACATGTCCCTAAGGTATTCATTGTGAAAAGTAGGACTAGTCAATCAAATTAACTTTGGCTTTCTAAAAATATAAACAGTTAAAATAAAAATTTCAATTTAATTCAAGATTTTCTTCAGAAAAAAAAAACTCTGAAGTTTTCACATTTTCAGGTATTTCAGCAGTTGTTTTTACTCTATTTTAAATATGCTGCTGTTGACTTTGGGAAAGTTCTTCCATTAAGGAATGTAGCATATTTAGAGTTGAAAATCATTAGGTTTCTGCCAAAGTATGCAAAGGGACAGTGTTCTAAACAGTGCATTACATTGCTTCATGCTAACTGAAAGTCAGAGAATGTCCAGCATAGTATCTTCTAGAAATACGGCATTTGTTAGACATAAGATTGATAGCAAAAAGGAAATGAGTACATATTCTCCCAGGGAATTAGGGCATCTGCAATACAGCCTGAGAGAAAGATAAACAGTTGCAGAGCCTGACACATTTCTTCTGACAAGCATATGATGAAATAGAAGAAAGTTTGTTGAGGTCAAAGAGCCAATACCTCTTCAACAAAACCAAACAACACAGAAAATGTTTACACTACCATGAGTCTAGATTTAGCTGATTAACTTTCTAATTTTTAAAATCAATTTAACAAACTTGTTAAACCAATTTAACAATTTTGTCCTGGAGGTAAGTACTGAAGTACATTTGATCCTAAGAACTCCTGTAACAATTCCCGTACTTATCCTAATTCATTCTGAACCACCTAGCCTCTCAAGGTCATTAATCCTCTTGTTGAATATGGAGAATCTATGAATCTGTGAAACTATAGGTTGATGCTGATCTGATCTTTTTGAACTTGATGTCTAAGCAGAGCTGCATAAGTTCTGGACAGAGCATCTAGATAATACTAAATCTACTCATTTAACAAATCTCATAAATCAGGAAATTTGAGGGCTTATGTTTCAATTCATATGACACTGAAAATTCCACATTTGGACAACTGAGCATTCATTGCTATTACAAGTTTCTGCCAAGCACTCTACATATTAGTCATTCTATTATGTAATAAAAAAAATCACAGATTTCAGAACACCTTCCCTTGTATAAGATTGTGTTTATGAAATTTAAGCCACCCACTATCTTGTAGCTTTTTATGAATTCTTCATAAATTTTGGACAATATATTAAATATTATAATTCTAAGTGAAGTAGGACCTTAGATGTGTTTGTGATTTGCATAATATGATAATCACATCAGTAATTTTGGCTTTATATCTCTTGGTCATGTTTTTATGTCCAGTTTATTTAGACACAACAGAAATCGTTAAGGGTGCAGTCACCTCCAAAGGCCTTTAAATAGATTGCTATTCTCTATACTGCCCAAATTCATTGATCTTGAGGGGATTTTATCTTTGTGATAATAAGTTGACAGTTGCTTCAGAGAATTACTTTTATTCAGCTATGATTATCTGGCTTGCCTTTTTCTAGAATAGATATACAAGGACTTGAAATTAATCATCTAAAGCAAAAGTGAACACACCATTTCCAATTAAAACAGTACTGTAGCACTTACTGATACCTACAAGACTTTTACAATTATGACATCAGGTGTATATAGGAAAAGCAGTGTTTCTGAGCTTTGGGGCACTGCTGGGTTTTTAAAGTAGGTGAAACATTCCTTAAAGCCTAATTTTTACTATGCATTTTTTTTACCAAAAATATTTTTTACAGAAATTCCCAGGTTATTAGCCCACTCTTTCCTCCATAAGCCTCATTTCTGAAATTTCAATTTTAATGTGCTAGAAACTTCTTCATCCAAACCTATTTCCACACTTTCTCCCGATACTTATCCCTTCATTCTTATCTCAATATTTACTTATATTGACATTTGGTAGATGACATTTCAATTGATATCATGGATCTAATAAACCACTAAATACTTTTTACACATATTATTAAAACTAAGAGCACTATCTTCGAACAACATCACTAAGCAGGTAAACATAGTAATTCAAAAGAGGTGTTTAGAAACACCTGTCACTACTTTCAAATTTCCATAATTTCCAGTGGTGTAAATAGCCTCTCAGTGGAAGCTGATATTGTAATGCTACTTCTCAGCAGTAGCTCTAGACTAATGATGTGAGAAAGACATAGAGTATGCAGAAACTATTTGAATGCATTAAGCCACTTTGGAATAAAATAGAAAAAGACCAAATAATAGAACTCTTCTATTATGGACTTAGAAATACCTTCCAAAAGTATTCTGGCATTTTCACTGCTTCTTTTACAGATACTTTAAAGTTATATTTGAATTATTATTGAAAAGCTGTGTGTATAGAAAACATATGTATATTGAATCATGCTTTCTATTCTTAATATTAACGGTGCACTTTACAAAATACATTTCTAACTGTCAAAGCTGCTGGTTTGAAGACACAATTAAAACCAATTTAGGCAAAAAAATGTAAATATGTTTGGAACTAGACTTTTTGTGGTGATCATTTCAAAATACATATAAATGTAAGTTATTATGTTGTACAACTGAAATTGTTATAATGTTGTATGTCCATTATACCTCAACTAAAAAAAAGAGGCATGTTAACACACACACAAAATTTAAGGAACCACAGGTTTATCTCATGAAATGCTCTAATTTTGCCAGTGTAAAAACTAGCAACTCTGACCAGAACCGTTAATGTTATATTCACTATTTGACTATTCATTCTAAAATACAAGAGTTATTTTCAACATCATTGTCAGCTCATATAAGCTCCATTAACTATTCTACCATACTCTATCTCCTTATCCTCTTTCAGCTAATTTTATATCAACATATGTCACATATTTGTTTATTTTCTGCATCGTTCCAATAAAATCAAGGTTCAGAAAAGTAGGACATTTGTTGGTAATTACTGTACCTATCATGATACCCAGTAAATAATATTTGAACTAATAAATGAATTCCCTGGTTAAGGAAATACATTCAGAAATCAATACTTACATAGGATTACTTGACATTTATTTCATATTATGTTATTTTTAAATAAAAATGAAGCGTATTTTATAAAAAATTTAATTTTACATACAGAACTGTTATTTACTTCTAACTTTAAAGATTCTTACCTCTTTCCAAGTCATCAGAAACAATGTTGAAGGAATGGGCATGATCCAAATAGCAGATGGCCAAGCAGTACACATATCTGACCACCTGAAGTAGCATTCACTGGATAAAACTTAAGGACATAGGGCCAGTGGTAGGGACCCCACTCTTGACTATAACAATCTGGCAAATCAGAAATTGGCCTCTGGGAGAGTGACCTCAAACACTGAAATTCATGCATTTTAAGTGGCACAAATGGGAAGCACTGAACTTTTTTGCTGTTGAGAGCATGGGTAAAGATACAAGAGCAATACTGGTGTGGTAGGAACTTGGCTTTCGCACATCTGCCCTACTGAGTATGTGGTTGGCGTAGCACCACTCCTTCTGTGTTGTGATCAGGAGCGGTGCATTGTGGATATCCTGACAAGATAGTGGTAGAGCTTTCCACATCTTATCTCTTGACATAATTGGAGATAAAGTGTGGGGTGTAGGTACCAATATTCATGTATCATGGTTGACCAAGACTCGATGGTTTCCTTGGAACTTTGTAAAAAACTTGTTCCATTCCTTAGAATGGAAAAAGCTACAAGGAATTAATTTTGCACACATTTAACCTTAACACTAAGTAAAATATAAAATGGTTATCTTACAACCCAAAACATAAAGAATGCAGGTTGTAGAAGAGAAATGATGTTTGAAATAGAATCATAAAATAGAATATGAGAATTTTTCCAAATATTACATCTATGTATGGAAGGAACTTTATAGAATTGTGTTCCAGATTGTATAAATCCTAATGCATTAAGTTATTATTATGTTGTGAGGATGAAAAAAACTTTTCTGATTTCTAACAATGAAAAATATTTTGATCAACCATGCTGGAAAAAATAAGAATTACATGTTTGTCTTTTCTCTACAGAAAATAATATCATATCTAATCATATTTAATCAAGGTAGTAAAAATCTATTTTAGAGATATAGAAAACTATTAAATGATCCAAATATCTTACTTTTATGGATTTTTTTAGGTTGGTAGTGTTAGTTATCTTTTTAACATTTATAATTTATTGTGCTATATCATCTAATTTTAAACAAATATTCATATTTATATCTAATTTTGTAATTTACATTCTGTATTAATTTTTCTTAAGGAGACCACTATGACCTGAATATAACCTTGTTATAAAATTTTTAAATAATGATTTCAATTCATTTATGGCTAAAATTATTTCCTATTTGCTTTTAATAAAACTTCCTTTTGTTAACATGTGAGTCAAATTTCAAAATATAAGGCTAGGTGGATACTTTTATATTTTATTCAATAACTTTTTAATCTCTCTATACCCCAACAGAGTGCAATATCTTTTAATGCACAATCACCTGGAAATTGAACCTGTAGTTTCCTATTTCATCTAAGATAAGGAATAGGGCTGTCATATATATCACCTTCAACCTGCCTTAGCATAAAGGATAAAGGTTATATCCTCTTGGAAATGAAAATGTCAAAAATCAAAGCTGGTTCAATTATCTTTAAAAAGAGATTTCTATAAATGGGCAATCTATAGTAGTGAAATTCACATAATAGAATAATAAACAGATCTGGTTTTTAAATCATCACTCAAAAAGCATATAATACAGTACAAATTTCAGAGGAATAATACAGAAAGACAACACATGGAATTCACTAATACAGGAACAATTTATTCAAGGAATTATCATTTAAAATACATGAACATGTTTTTCTTCTTCTGTATATACTTTTGGTTAAAAGCATAAGTATAAAAATTACTACACAAACCATCAGTTATTGTTCAACTAAGAATGTCTACAACAAACTGCAATTATTTTTCTATTTTAATGTTTGTTTTGTTTTTGTTTGAGAGACAGAGAGAATGTGAGCAGGAGAGAGGGGCAGAGGGAGAAAACGAAAGAGATAGAATCTTTAAACATTTTTTTAACGTTTATTTATTTTTGAAAGGCAGAGAGAGACAGAGCATGAGCAGGAGAGGGGCAGAAAGAGAGGGAGACACAGAATCTGAAGCAGGCTCCAGGCTCTGAGCTGTCAGCACAGAGCCCTACACGGGGCTCGAACTCACAAATGGAGTGAGTTCAAGATCATGACCTGAGCCAAAGTCGGACACTTAACCGACTGAGAGAGAGAGAGAGAGAGCGAGCATCTTAAGCAGCCTCCATGATCAGCAAGGAGCTGATGTGGGGTTTGATCCCACAAACCATGAAATAATGACCTGAGCCTAAATCACTAGTTGGACACTCAACCAACTGAGCCACCCAGGCACCCCCATTTTTCTATTTTCACATTGATTTAAGATTTAAGGAAATTATTTGATTGTTAGTTCACTTCAATCTTGGGTCTTTTTTGTTTTCAAAAATGAAGTCCTGGAAACTGAGGATGTAGTGTCTGTTGTCTATAAGCACTCAACTTAGTCCTTTGCCTTACTTGCCTACATAAATTATTTGTATATCCAGAGTATCATCTTTCTATTAAGATATTTAGATACTCAGGAACAAATTTATCTTCAAATTAGCTTAAAATTAATAAAAAAAACAAACAAAAAACAGGAGGAGTCTATAAGGTGCCTGAATATTTCAATATTTGATAGAAAATAAATAGACTGAATTGGGATTTAGGAACTTTCCAACTTAAGGATGATATTGACACAATGTGAAATACATAGAGTACCTGGAGTCTTGAATATCCCCCTGCCTGGGATAAGCTGTAATAAATGACTGTGGTATTAAACTTGGTTGGTTTTTCTTTTTTCACTCTTTACTTAATTTCTTAAGCAACTATGGAATTTTCAATTTTTGGGGGGGAATGGCTAATGAAGAGATCTTGTATTACTTCTGATGTCAAACAATTCAATACAATAAATACTCTATTAAATACATTTTATACTTCTAGACTTATACTGAAGTTTAGGAAAAGAAACATTGATAGGGCATTAGAAATGTCACTGCAGTCAAGAAATTGAGACATATCAATATTAATGATACTAAATTAACATTAAAATATTAACACACAATGGTAATAATACTGACATACAACAATATTAAAATTGTAGTCAGTACCAGAGTAGATAATAGCAAAATTTTGACTTCTCAAAAAAAAAATTAACCTGAGTTGGGGTAAAATGAAAACAGATGAAAAACCTTAGGCAGTATTTTTTAAATGTTTATTTATTTATTTTTAAGAGAGACAGAGAAGCAGAGAGAGAGAGAGAGAGAGGGACAGAGAGAATCCCAAGCAGACTGCACTGTAAGCACAGAGCCTGACATGGGTATCAAACTCATAAACCATGAGATCATGATATGGGACAAAATCAAGAGTCAGACACTTAAATGACTGAGCCACCCAGGTGTACCTAACCTCAGGCAGTATTATGCGCATCTCTTCTAAATAATTTTATAATTTGTTATAAATATATACATATATTTTTCATCTTTAAAATACTCCTTTTCAAAATACACACCCTTACACTTACATGCATTTTCATGAAAATTATCTGAGATTAAATATTGCTGATTTCTAGTTATAGCTGTTTCAATGGAATAACTAAAGAAGTCACTTGTGTTAACTAGGATACCTATAAATAATATTGTATAAAATGTACTGCAAAACTATTTAAAACACATTGAAACTTCTTTAAGGTAAGAAAAACATAAATTTTGAAGAAAATATTTCTGAAACATTTTTCACATGTACTAATCAAGGAATGCTAAAGACAGAATTTTCTCAAGGAACACACCAAATAACTAATGATAATCTTCATGCCTCTCTTATTTAACAACTTAATGAACAATAACACAATTTTTTAAAAGCACATTTACTACTTGCATTCCACCTACAACAGAAATAAAGAAAACTATTAATACTTGTTACTTGTTAACATATTTGCTAGAATTTTTTTCCCTATGACATGTAAACAATCCTGTTTCCCCAAGCAGCATTATGTTATGAGATCAGACATCTTAATATTAAGACAAATTCCTTTTGGATTCCCTAAGCTACTAACTGGAACTAATTCTTTACCAAAGAGCAGGAGAGTATTAATTATTTGGCACAAATGGCTAAACTAGAGGATTTGGATCTGTAGAGATGTCCTGGAAAATAAATCCATTAAAGCATTCCAGGAGCTTCTCTAAGATGATTTTCTATCAGAAAATAGCCATACACACTGTAAATACCAAGAACTGTCAATACAAAGTAGCCAAGTAAAATTATTCTGCTATGGGGTTACTCAAACTGGCCTACAGATGAGCTATCTACTTTTGCAATCTACAAATTAAGTTTCTTCTATAATAAAACTATTAACTTTAAATGTTCATTTTATTCAGGAAAAGTTGATATAAAATTCATCTCAGTCCCTAGAAAGAACACCTCGCCTGCCTGGAAATAAGACATGACTGATTCCTGGACATCTCAACTAACTGCAATCCTGGAGATTTGGAGGAGTTACCATTCTGAACATCACAGAAAACATACTGTCTTTTCTTTAATGAGTGTTTGTTATTCTTGATATTTATCGTTGGTAAAAATGCCTATTTCAAAATACAACATATCTCACAAAACCCTGTTTTACTTTGTTATATGATAATTTGAGATATGAAACTTTTAAAGTAAGTTTTATCATTTGAAATAACTTTCCAATATTTCATTAACAGAATATTCTCAATCATAAAGAAGGCAAAATTATATATACAAAAACTTCAATCACTAGTGACAACAGAAAACTCCAACTCTATTACAACAGATAAGACTGCATACTTTTAACAAGGGCCATGTGTATTTTTGAATATTATTTTAGTATAAAGATCAACATAAAATTATGGATTGTCTATTGCCCACAATATGTGCATTTGAATACATATCCCCTAAATAAATAGTATAGTAGTCACCCAAGTGCTTGTTAAATGAATGTGTATTTATTTTACTCAAAAAAAAAACAAAAAAAAAACAAAAAAAACCCACAAACCTCAATAAGGGGTGGGGTGGGAGGCTTCTGGCTAGTTCAATTGGTAGAGTGTGTAACTCTTGATCTCAGTGTTGTAAGAACAAGTACCAAATTAGGTATAGAGATTACTTAAAACAATAAAGTCTTAAAAAAAACTCAATAAGGGAGGAAGGAAAGTTAAAAAAAATTATATATATATATGTATGTACATACATACATATATATATATATACATATACATATACGTATATATATACATACATATATGTATACATATATATATATATATATATATATATATATATATATATATATATATATATATATATCTCCCAGGGACTCAAACCAGGGACTTAATTTCTCCTTGTAATCTTCTACATAATATACATCTAATAATATATTTATCTATAAAACATTACCTTTCCAAGTATAATCCCAAATACATTGCAGGAAAATTAACTGGACTAAGATTAAATATTGGTGGATTCTAGTTTAAGCTTTTCATTTGAAAGATTAAACACAACAATTGATGTGTATTTATTTAGAATATTCAATAAAGTGTCATAAGAAAACATTTAAAATTAGGAACCAGCTACATGGCTGCAAAATTTCCTAAACATTTCATATATATACATACATATATATATATACATATATATGTATATATATATATATTTTTTCTCCTGTGTGTGTGTGTGTGTGTGTGTGTGCGCGCGCACATGTGAAGGTGTGTTGTGTGTGCATGCACACGCTTGGACCCAAAACCACTTTGAATCTGTAGGCATGCTTCCTAGCCCCCAAGTAAGCTGTGCATCCCAGGGGAATGAATACCCAGCAGATGGCTACCTAAACATAGCACTCAAATAGTTGAGTAGTTCCTTTACATTGCCATCTGCCACGTAATCCTCTAAGAGACTGAAATCTTTCAACTATAAAATCTTTTGCCAAGATTTTACAATGCCCATAGTCCAGCTAACAGGTAAGGAGAATTCTTTAATGGACGGAAAGTTTCTAAAACATTTCTTAATATAAATTTTCTGGAATATTTACTAATGTATTTTTTTTAATTTTTTTTCAATGTTTATTTACTTTTGGGACAGAGAGAGACAGAGCATAAACGGGGAAGGGGCAGAGAGAGAGGGAGACACAGAATCGGAAACAGGCTCCAGGCTCTAAGCCATCAGCCCAGAGCCCGACGCGGGGCTCGAACTCCCGGACCGCGAGATCGTGACCTGGCTGAAGTCGGACGCTTAACCGACTGTGCCACCCAGGCGCCCCTAATGTATTTTAAATTAATTAAATGTGTTGTGATGTCAAGCTTTAGTAGAACAACTACATTTACATTTACACAGCCATCTGCTAGTATTTGCATAGTCATACCTCCTGCGTTGCAAAAGCTTACTCCACAAAGCACACTGTTTGTCAGTATACTTGCATACCTGTCAATCAGTTCTGGTCTCTAAATATCCAGAAAACAAATGTAAAGGAGAAGAGAAATCAACTTAGTTGTTTCAATATATCAGAAGTTATTGACAATTCCAGTCAATGGTAAAAAAGAACATTTTAGATTCCTTATTACATAGGAAAGTACTATACAAACATTTAATTAATTTAAGACAATAAAAGTATTCCTAATATTTGTTTCTGCATTTTTTAAATTGTAGAGGTGGGACACACAACACTTCTTTCAGTGTGAATTAAGTATTCAAAAAAATCGATGACTGTTAAGAAAAGTCTTTTTGATATCACCATCTACTCACCATATATATATACATATATATATGTATGTATATATAAATCAAAGAAGGTAAGATGAAGAAAGGGAAAGTAAATCTATAAGAAAAAGTTCAGAAATCAAAAAGTTTATTTTATTAAATAAATAAAACAATAAAATGCTGAAAGATAGCTTAAGATAAAAAAAAACATACATTATCAGTATCAGAAACAAAAAAAAGAACCAATGAAATAGAGTCTTAAGTGTTAAGTGTTAAAAATCTGATAAGCAACATCATCCAATATATGTGTGTGGGCGTGTGTGTATATATATATGTATATAATATATGTAATATATATTATAGGAAAACAATATATATATATATATCATGCATTATGTATTAAGTATTATATATATATATACTGTTTGTTTTCCTATAATGTAACTATAAATGTAAATATATGCATTCATTTAGTCTGTGGAACTAGTCCAGTATATGATTTTTACTGTTCAAATTTGCAAACTCTAAGCAACAGCAAGTTTAAATGTGTGTGTGTATGTGTGTGTTTGTGGAATGTAAACATTGTCCAGTAATCAGTTAGCATTTATTTCCTGAAAAGCTAAATGATGAAAGGATAACAAAGGATTTGCAATTGAATTTAGAAAATAGTTTGAAATAGATGATAATGAAAATATGACATAAAAACTACCGCAATTTAGCTTGGATACCTGTATTAGAAGTGAGAATAGGTAAAAGATCAATGCAAAGAGCTAAAATAAAATAGAATACTGAAATCAAAGAAGGTAAGATGAAGAAAAAGAAAGCAAATCTATAAGAAAAGATTCAGAAATTAAAATGTTTATTCTATAAAGATAAATAAAATAATAAAATGCTTAAAGATAGCTTAAGATAAAAAAAAGAAAACATACATTATAAATATCAGAAGCAAAAAAAGAACCATCAAAATAGAGTCTTAGGTGTTAAAAAGATGGTAAGAATATCTGATGAGCAACATCATCCAATAAATTTCACATTTTACATGAAAAGAACCAAGTCTAAAAAAATTCAATTTGCCAAACAACACATTAAGAAATAGATAAACTAAATGACTACAATCCCCTATAGAAATTTATTCTAGAGAATAAATAAAAAGAGAATAGTTTCCACCACATTTTATGAGGCCAGGCAAAATTCAGTCCTCATAAATAAATCTTGAAAAAGGACATTATAAAAAAATACCCAATTAAGATATGGGGCATAAGACATGAAGACACTCTTTCAAAGAAGACATCTATATAGCTAATATACACATAAAAAGATTGTCAATATCACTCATCATCAGAGAAATGCAAATCAAAATTACAATGAAATATCACTTCACATCTGTCAGAATGGCTAAAATCAAAAACACGAGAAATAGTAAGTATTGGCGAGGATGTGGAGGAAAGGAAACCTCCTGTACTCTTGGCGAGAATGCAAACTAGTACAACCACTCTGGAAAACAGTATGGAGGTTCCTCAAAAATTAAAAAAAATATAAGTAGCCTCTGAAACAGCAATCACACTACTGACTTTTTACACAAAGAATACAAAAATACTAATTCAAAGAGATACAAGCACAAGCATTATTTACAATAGCCAAATTATGGAAGCAACCTAAGTATTCAATGCTAAGTATCAATGCAAGGACAAATATGATGTGGTATATTTATACACTGCACTATTCTGCCATAAGAAAGAATAAAATCTTGCCATTTGCAACAACATACATGGATCTAAAGAGTACCATGGTAAGTGAAATTAGCCAGTCAGAGAAAGACAGACACTGTAAGATTTCACTCATACGTGAAATTTAAGAAACAAAATATAAGAATCCAGGAAAAAAGAAGAGACAAACCAGAAAACAGTCTTAACTACAGAGAACAAACAGATGGTTACCAGAGGAGGGGTGAAAGGGTTGTGGGTGAAATAGATGAATGGCATTAAGAATATATTTATCTTGATGAGCATGGAGTACTATATGAAATTATTGAATCATTTTATTGTACACCTGCAAAATATAACATTGTATGTTAAGTACCTTGGAATTAACATTTTAAAAATTAAACTGGGGCACCTGGGTGGTTCAGTTGGTGAAACATCCGACTTTGGCTCAGGTCATGATCTCACGGTTCATGGGTTCAAGCTCCATATCTGGCTTTGTGCTGACAGCTCAGAGCCTGGAGCCTGCTTCAGATTCTGCATCTCCTTCTCTCTCTGCCCCACCCCCACTCGTACATTTTCTCTCTCTCTCAAAAATAAACATTAAAAATATTTTTAAATAGATAAATAAAATAAATAATAACAAAAAACCCTAGAAAGTATTGGAGAAAAAATAAGGAAGCCTACAGAAATGGAGAGATATTATATTCTTGTATTTATGCACTGGAAGATCAAAAATCTGTGTTAGTAAGGTTTCTCCAGAAATATATTATATATATTTGAGAGAGGGAAAGAGAGAGGGAAATGGGGAGGGGAGATAAAGAGGGAGCAAGAGTGAGGGAGAGGGAGAGGGGGAGAAAGACAGACAGAAACAGAGAGAGGAGAGAAATTTTAAGGAACTGATTGTTATGATTGTGTGGGGGTTGGCAAGGCAGAAATCTGCTGAATGGGTTGACAACCTGGAGACCCAAGGAAAATCCAGTGTTGCAGTGCAAGGCTGATGGCAGTCTTTTTTTTTTTTTATGTTTATTTACTTTTGAGACCGAGCATAAGCTGGAAAGGGGCAGAGAGAGAGGGAGACACAGAATCTGAAGCAGGCTCCAGGCTCTGAGCTGTCAGCACAGAGCCCGACACAGGGCCGGAACTCATGAACCGTGAGATATCATGACCTGAGCCGTGAGCCACCCAGGTGTCCCAAGGCTGATGGTTGCCTTGAGGCAGAATTCCCTTTTTCAAGATTTGATTAGGAGTATCCATTGGTAATATTTCTCTATTGCAATAATACCATGGACTATCAGTGCCCTCCTTACTAACAGGAATAGTCATTAGTGCCTTTAAATCTAATCATGTTAGAGAACCAATTCTGGAAACCCCAGAATCAATGCAGAAAACTCATCCTGATTCTGTTCCTCTGGAACCAAGATGTCAATTTACCTGATTGTTATGTATGGCCAAAATAAGTCCAGATAGAATCTCACCATTTTTTTTTGTTGTTGTTGTTGTGGAAATGAAAAACTTGATTCTAAAATTTATGTGGAAAACGTTAAGGCCCAGTCTAATAATCTTAAAGAAGAACAAATTTGAGAAATCAAGGTATCAAAGATCAAGACAATATAGATACAGCAATTAAGATACTGTGGTTTTAGGGGCTCCCGGGTGGCTCAGTCAGATTCTTGGTTTCAGCTTAGGTCTTAATCTCAGTTTGTGAGTTCAAGCCCTGTGACGGGCTCTGCACTAACAGTGTGGAACTTGCTTGGGATTCTCTCTTCCACTCTCTCTGCCCCTACCCCATTCATATGAGTGCTTTCTCTCAAAATAAATAAGCTAATTCAAAAAAGACACTGTAGTTTTGGTATTAGGGTAATTAAACCTGTATAAAGTATATATTCTGTGTGTGAGTTTAGGTAGGTTATTGATATCACAGAGACCTCTCTCCAGTGTATTGCTTATAGTTTCACACTACTAATGGTATATTTTGATGAACAGGACTCTGTAATTGTAATAAAGTCCAATGTATCAAATTCTGATTATATGTTAAAGAAATAAATCATAAAGATATTCTACTTTATTTTCAAAGTTTATTTTTGAGAAAGAGTGACAGAACACAAGCGGGGGAGGGGTAGAGAGAGAGGGACACACAGAATCCGAAGTAGGCTCCAGGCTCTGAGCTGTCAGCACAGAGCCCGATGCAGGGCTAAAAACTCATGAACTGTGAGGTCATGACCTGAACTAAAGTAGACGCTCAATCAGCTGAGCCACCCAGGCACCCCTACTTTCTTTTTTTTCTATTAGCTTTATTATTTTAACATTTACCTTAGATCTATCAGTAATCACACTATGTATTTGCATATGTGGTTTAATGTAGAAGTTATAATTTTTGTTTTTACCTTACCTGTATCCAAATTTTGGACAGAGCACTGTGTTTTTCAAAGAGCAGTAATTTCCCTCTGAATTTCAGTTATCTGTGCCACATATTAAGCAGTATACATGAGCAGACTTCCCTTTAGGTTGGGTAGACAGATAAAAGCATAAACAAGGAGCTTTGACCCTCAGAGTACCAGCAAACAGTAGGAATGTTGACCCCTCTGAGGAAGATTTTTGAATTATTTTTAAAAGTAATCATTTGATATGTGGTATGAATTTAAGGGTAAAGGACTAGCTGAGGATTGAAGAGGTTGTTTTATTCAGATTTTCTTCAATTACTCACCTTGATTTCTGTCCTACTTTTCATGACTTCTCCCTCAGGACACTGCACTCAGTCTCCTTATGACTCTGCTTTAATTTCCATTGCAAACACTCCAGGGACATTTCTGGAATATAATGCCTTCTCTAGCTTGCATGCCCAATACTCTCCTTTTTTGTATATGTTGAATTATGAAAATCATTGTATCAATATAATGTTTTCTTACTCCAAGCTTTTGAAAACATAATTTGTTTCTTTTTACTACTGTTTCAATAGCATTTTATTAGAAATTATAAGTTGAAAAAAATGTGACATTTAACTTGAACAACATATTGTATATAAGCACAGTAGTATTAAATAGAAATGAATAATCATTTATATGAATCAGCTTTCTTTGATATATTGCATGGTAAAACATATTGATTGAACTGTTGAGAGCTGAAAGCCAGGAGGTAAAGGTATGTATGATGCATATAAAATTTCTAACAAAAGTGAAGCAGAAACAACTGTACATATATAGACCTAGAAAGGTAGCAGTACACATATTTGGCCATAAGCTTGTTGTAATTCAACTAAACTAATATCAACAATTATTTGCTTATTTATCTCACCTGTTTTGAATATCAAAATTATAATAGTAAAAAAATTCAAAAATATATTTTGACCATATCTCTAAATTATCAAAAATGAATTTTATTACTTAAAGGTTAAATGAGATTTATAAATGTTTATATATTTTAAAATAAAGTGTTTTCTGGGCGCCTGGGTGGCTCAGTTGGTTAAGTGTCCGACTTAGACTCAGGTCATGATCTCACGGTTTGTGGGTTCGTGCCCCGCATCAGCTCTGTGCTGACAGCTCAGAGCCTGGAGCCTGTTTCAGATTCTGTGTCTCCCTCTCTCTCTCTGCCCCTCCCCCACTCGCGCTCTGTCTCTCTCTGTCTCAAAAATAAACATTAAAAAGTTTTTTTTAAATAAAAATAAAATAAAATGAAGTGTTTTCTCTCTGATTCACTATGATTAATATTATGAGAGCTATTTGGCTTTTGAGATGTTTTATTTTAGCATATCATTTTTTCATTAAGACTTTTTTAGAGAAGTTTTAGTTTTATGACAAATTGAGAGTAAAGTACAGAAATTTCCCATATACTCTGTTCCAACACATACATAGACTCCGTCATTATCAGCGTCACTCACCAGAATTGGGACAGTTTTTACCAAGGATGAGCCTACTTGGACACATCACAGTCACTCAAAGTCTATAGTTTTCCTTAGGGTTCACTCTTGGTGACTGATATACATTCTATGGGTTTTTACAAATGTATAATGACATACATCCATCATTATAATATCATAGAATATTTTCACTGTTCTAAAAACCCTTTATGCTCTGATTCATCTTCCCCCTCCCTTGACACACTTTTAAAAGTTTCTTGTTCTTTATTTATTTTCATTTTCCTTAATTGAAACTCTTTTGTTTAAATCACTGAAATTAGCTTTACTACTACTAATCAGTAGTAGTAACAAATAACAAATTGACTCTCTCGTTTTTCCTGAAAATGTATATGAAAACTTTATACCATAACCCCAAGCACTCCTTACACAAGCTACACAATTAATTAAATATATGACTTAAATCATCTCCACCTACTGTTTACTTTTACTTACTTATTTGTGTGAACATTTTTGATGCATTATTGGTAGAATGTTTAAAATTTTACAATCATTACAAATACGATTTCATTTGTTGATTTTTTTCTCAAAGTTAGAATGCTGAGGATTATAACATTTTCAAAATCTTTTTTTAAAGAGAAATAAAGATTTTTATTAAACTGAAACAAGGTTACTTGATTTTGGATACTTCAAAATAGATTTTGATTTTTGCATACTTTACATACTTATATTTTACTGGATACTTATAATGAAATTATTAAAAGGCTTTGCCACATGAAATGACCAATGCTTAATGCTATACCCAAATCACTTATAATTGAAGAAGAAGGAAAAAAACAAGTATCAAGTGGCCACAGTACAAGCTGAATAGTGTTCAATGAAATAAAAACAATATGCTGTGTAGGGCCTAAAAGAGATTATTACAACGGGGTTAAGAAAACATTTAGGAGATGATGTATTGAGATTAAAAAGATAAGGAGTGTTTGGAAAGAAATTTCAAAGAAGGGGAAAATAGAAAGGCATAAAAATTATAAAACAATGAGCAAAGAGAGAAAATCAGTTGGAGGGCATAGCAGAAGTTAAAACTGGATCAATAGTGTGTAGCTATCTGGGAATGGAGACTGAGGTGTGTATGGTCCAACTTTTAAAATCTAAAACAAATTTAGTGAGCAACACAACCAGTATATACATTTCAATGAAAAAAGTATATTAATAAATCTCTGTTAAAAGCAATAAATAGCAGCACTGAAAATGAAGGATTGGAGTAAGAAGAGAAAAGATACTGGGAAAGAAGAAAGAAGCTGTATTATCCCTATTCTGGTGAGATATGTGGAAATCTAAATTAGAAGGGACAAAGATGATGGATAGAATTTATTGATCAGTTTGAAAAATATTCCTAATGAGGAACTTAAAAATTTTTAATGTGGGAATGTAAATAATGAGCAAAAAGATGACTCAAAATGTCTCTCCAACATTTTGAGACTTTCTGATTAGGAAATGGTAGCATATTTTATAAGGAGTCCAATTAGACAACTTCACATTTGAAGTAGGAGAAACTATTATTATCCCACACTACTTAGTAATTTTAATTATTACTGTTACAATTTCTGAACACTGCACTAAATGTAGGTATAAAGATGCAATCTGTATCATTTTCCATATATGATTGTAAGAGTAATAAAAAATGAATGACAAAGGTGGCACAGAAAAATAATAATTATAAAGACAACAAAAATAGATCCTCACCTCATTCTAACAATCAAATTCTATGATTAAAATTTAATTGTAATGTAAAACTTAAAATCATTAGAGAAAACTGTAATAAAAGGGATAGCATATAATATATGATGTTTCAATATCGCAATGAAAATATTTTTAATACAAAAGTGAGAAACTTAACAGAAGACCATGGGGGAGGTGGAGGAAAAAACAAGTTAGAGAGGGAGGGAGCCAAATCGTAAGAGACTCTTAAAAACTGAGAATAAACTGAGGGTCGATGGGGGGGGTGGGAGGGAGGGGAAAATGTGTGATGGGCATTGAGGAGGGCACCTGTTGGGATGAGCACTGGGTGTTGTATGGAAACCAATTTGACAATAAATTTCATTTAAAAAAGTAAACAATTAGATCTTCTTTTCATGTTATACATCAAAATATATCTAAGGTGCATTAGAAAGTTAAATTTTAGAAAACCTGAACTTTTTTCAAATAGGAATGAGCTCTGGACATTTAAATGCTACGAGATACATAACACAGAGTAATAACAATTATGAATGGATGCAACTGCATATAATTTAAGTTTTTAAATGTTGAAAATATAATTAAAATATATTCAATAACAAAAATATCTTAATCAAATTATGACAAAAGGTTGGTATTCTTACTAAAATAGGTACATAAAAGTAAATTAGAAGAAAAACATTTTGGCAAAAGACACGAACAGACTATAAAATAGATAATATAGATAAGTAATAATACTAGAAATATTTTCAAAACACTGGAAAAATGAGTAATGCAGGTTTTCTGATTAGGAAAACATTTGCAACTGATAAAAGTTAAAACTGTACACATTGCACAAAAACAAGCATTCTTAGGTTGTGCTGTCTGTAGGAAGAAAACATCTCATAAAATCTTCTTTCATAATATATTGGGAGTTTCTTACATTTCCAACAAGATTTATATAAAGTATATATCTTGAGTATTAGAAAATACCTTGAGGCTATACTTAAAATTTTTAATGTACAATATTGGCCTAGGGAATACTCTGTCAAACAAATACACATATGTGTAGAAAACAAAGTACTAGAAATGGAAACATTAAAATATCATATCTAAGTACTGAAATTATAAATTGTATCTTAACATTGTTGTAATTATTATGTAGTTCATTGCCAGATTTACCAAGCACAGTATACCAGTTTTTTAGCTATTTTAATATATCATTTCATCTGATTTACATAAAATCCATGCATGATATATCTCATCCCTTATTTTGCAAATAAGGAACAGAAGGATTGAGGAAGATTTCAATCTAATTATTATCTAATTTCAAAACACACATCTTTCTCTTGGAACTTTCTGCTTTTCTTATTTTCCAGATATTCCACACCGTTTTTGTTAAAATATATACTGTCAGGGTGCCTGGGTGGTTCAGTCGGTTAAGCATCTGACTCTTGGTTTCAGCTCAGGTCATGATTTCACAGTTTGTGAGTTCCAGCCCTGCACTGGGCTCTGTGCTTAGAATTTCTCTCACCTCTCTCTCTGCCCCTTTCTGTCTTGCTCTCTCTCTCTCTCTCTCTGTCTCTCAGAATAAATAAATAAATAAATAAATAAATAAATAAATAAATACACATTTTTTAAAAAATACATGCTGTCTGTTAAATATCGAACACCTATAATGCATGACAAATGGTCCTAGGCTCTCAGCACATAGTGGTAAATAAACAAAGAAAGAGAAACAAATATAAGGGTTAATCAAAAACCACACAGAAAATGGAAACAAATGGAATGAGAAAGGGCTCAGAGGAAGACAAAGGTGTGGAATTAATAATGATGAAGATTTGTGAAAACTATAGGTATCTAAAATAACACAAATCTGAAAGAATAAATTATGGGTCTTTTCCTACTAATGAGTTGCTATCATCACCATTTGATTTACCTCTACATTCTTTCACTTTGGAAAGAGGCAGGAGTTAGAATTACAATTGATCATTTCTTCAGGACTCTCAAGGATGGAGCAGACTCTACCCCAATGTGATCCAAATACTTCCATTTTTATTGATTCTCTATGCAAATTTTGATGTTCCACCAAAGAAAAGCTTTCCACGGTGATAAAAAATAACTTTAATGAAGACCTCCCTACAATGAGCAAATACTAAGCAAATATGAGACTTCCAAGAGAAAAAAAGGTGACAAATAGGGCAGAAAGGGGAGTAGATAGAATTATGGCTATTTTAAGGACATAATGACCAAACAGATAAAAAGTAAAATAGAATATTTATAAAGCTGAGTTGTTGAGGAACACAGTACTTCATTGTTATGATCCATAGTGGTTGTTGCTGCAGTGTAAACAAACCTAAAACTTTTAAGATCTTATTTGAATCCAGTGTTACTTGAAATGGCCCTTTGTGGAGAAAAAACCCACAAAATCTTACGTACCTAATGGCAGCCTAAGTGAGATTGTGCCACTGAAAACAAGTGCCCTCCGAATTTCCACAGATATTCAGGAATGTCCAAACACACCCCAAGAAGTCAGTATCAAGTGTTAAACATACCAACAAAATACCAAATTTTGATGAACGTAGTTCCAAAATGTGAACTTAGAATTTAAGCAAATGTCAATGAGTAAAAATTGCTTTGATTAATAAACATCAAGGACATGGTACTAAAAATCTTGTCTAAAATCAGTCACTTGACTACAGGGAAGTAAGCTTGAATCTAAGCAGGTGAAAAGATTCAGATATAAAATTCTGAAACTCCTTAATTTATCTTTCTGCTGCTTCATTATTGCTGTATAGAAATGCAACAGATTTCTATACTCTGATTTTTTTATCCTGAGACTTTACTGAATTCCTTTATCAGTTCTAGCAAATTTTTGGTGGAGTCTTTCAGATTGTCTACATAGAGTATCATGTCAGCTGCAAATAGTGAAAGTTTGACTTCTTTCTTGATAGTTTGAATGTTTTTTTTTATTTATTTGTGTTGTCTGATTGCTGTGGTTAGGTTTCCAGTACTATGTTAGATAACAGTGGTGAGAGTGGACAACCCTGTCCTGATCCTGGTCGGAGGTATAAAAAGTTCTTAAGTTTTCCCATTTGAGGATATTAGCTCTGGATTTTTTATACATGGTCTTTATTATGTTGAGGTATGTCCACTCTAAACCTACTTTGTTGAGGGTTTTTATCATGAATTGATGTTGTACTTTGTCAAATTCTTTTTTTGCATCTATTGGAATGATATATGCTTCTTATCCTTTCTTTTATCAATGTAGTGTATCACTACGATTGATTTGCGAATATTTAACCACCCTTGCATCCAGTAATAAATCCCAAATGACTATGGTAAAACATTTTTAATGTATTGTTGGATTTTGTTTGCTGGAATTTTATTGACAATTTTTGCATCTGTGTTAATCATGGATATGGGCCTATAGTTTTCTTTTTTTAATAGAGTCTTTATCTGGTTTCGGTATGAGGGTAATGCTGGCCTCATAGAATGAATTTGGAAGTTCTTCCTCCTTTTCTATTCCTTGGAATACTTTGAAAAGAATAGGTAGTAAGTCGTCTTTAAATGGTTGGTAGAGTTCATTTGTGAAGCCATCTGGCCTTGGACATTTTTTTTGTTGGGAGTTTTTTGATTACTAATTCAATTTCTTTGCTGGTTATCAGTCTGTTCATGTTTTCTACTCTGACATGCTTCAGGTTCGGTAGTTTATATGTTTCTAGGAATTTGTCCATTTCTTCCAGGTTGTTCAATTTGTTGGTAAATTATCTTTCATAATATTCTCTTTTAAGTATTTGTATTTCTGTAGTGTTGGTCATTATTTCTCCTAACTCATTTGTGCTTTTATTTCTTTGGGTCCCTTTTTTAAATATAAATCTGGCTAGAGGTTTATCAATTTTATTACTTTGGCTACTAAGTTTTGGCTTCTTAATTTCCCTACAGGACATACGAGGTTTCATAATTTTCTCACATTTGCAGTTACTGCACTCCGATTAATTGTATTACTCTTATTCCTACAAGACCCTCAAAAGTTTCAATTAGCTTCTGAGCATCTGATCACCTTATTTTGGAATGTAAGATTCCCATACAAGAAATGCAGACTCAATGTTAGTTTCATCTTTTTGAGTCCATCCATTCTTCCAAAATCCTGTTATCACATTCTTCACTGCTTTTTAACTCTGTGATTCCTTTGGTTAGATATTTTAAAAATCCTGATCAGCTTTTCCAGTTTTTATTGGGAGCTTTGAGTTACATTAACTAACACACTATTGCTAGGTAGAAAAATCACTGAAACGTTTATATTTTAGCTAATTTCCCACCGTTTCTCAGATTAGGTGAGAACACATATCTAGGAACTGTATGAAGTGATATGTCTAACTTCCAGCCTGTGTATTGAGATACAAATGTTCTATCTTGGTCCCTCTCTTTTTTATCTCTTACGTACTGGAAGTTATAAAGGGCAGAAACACAACTTTGACCATGCACATAAGAACAACATGGCAGATGATTGTGAAGAAACTATATAAAAGGAAACAGTATCCTTATTTGACCTTGTTGAGCATAGTCTGATTGTTCATCTCTAGACTGCAATATGAATTTGCAAATAACTTTTATACACTACAAACCACTGCATTTTGAGGTATTCCCATTATAACATCTTGGTCTTTACTAAAACTAATATATCTAGATAAAATGTTGAGTAGGGGATTGAACATATGAGCCAGTAGTTCAAGGGAGAAGTCTAAGCTAAGGATAAAAATTGAAGACTCATCTATATAGAGTGCATTTCATCCCACAAAGCTGAATGATATCAATGGATCATATATCTAGATGCAGAACAGAACAAAGGGATGAGCCATGAGACACATAACAGTTTAGAAAGATATGACTATGAATAAGCAAACATGTCTGAGAAAAAGAGGCAAGTGCAGTTGAAGACACAAGATTGCCTGCCATCTCAGCATCCCGCAAAAATAGTTTCTTCCCCTTTTTTAAAGATATGTCAACATTATCAAATGCTGCTGACCAATTAAGAATTTACCATAAATTTAGCTTGTGGAGGTCATTAGTGACATTGGCAAGAGCTGTGTTGATAGAATGGCAGGGTGAAAGCCTCTTGAGCATTGATTGGTAAAAGAATGATAATGAAGAAAATTATGAGAACAAATATCTGATAATATTATTCTTTTGAAGAATATCTGTGTTAAGTTGAACAGAGAAACAGGACAGATCTTGGTGTAGAAAGTAGATTCAAAGAGTGTTTTGTTTAAACATGGTTGATATGTTACATAAGCTTACCGAAATAACACAGAAGACAGGGAAAAGTTGAAGAGTAGGCTTTGGTTAAAACAGGGAGGTCCACTGCTTTAACAGAAAACAAAGTATATGGATGGCAGATGCAGCTATGTTGGTAGATTTAAATATGAGAATATAAGAAAAATAATTGTTTCTACTGTTTTGTGTTTTATTGTTTTTACTGTTTTAGTGTATCAAGAATAAAGATAAATATTCAAGAGTAATCAGGAAGATTATATATTGAAGGTTAGAGGAGAATGGGGAAGTTGTTAAAAGAGTCAGATAGGAGAGTAAAAGGACCTAGAAGCTAGAAAATATTCATAAGCTTCTAATCTCTTACCCCATCTGAATGTATATGGGCATAAATTTCTAGTAGACAGTCAGTGTGGATTTACATGTTTCTCTACACCTGGATTAAGAGAAGTAATCTATTTAATCAAGTTAGCTTTTTAGCCAGTTAAGTAAAAAGGTTGGACCAAGGGATGAAGAAGCTGTTAATGGAGTGATTATAGTGGTGGACAGTGGAGTTGAAGCCAGCCAAAAAGAAAGCAGTGATTTCAGGAGTATGTGGATGAGTAACAGATGATATATCCCAAATAGTGAACAGCTTGATAGGGTCAAGAAATTATTAGATTCAGAGTCTGAGAACTAGATAAGGTAAATAACAAAAATAGGAGTCAGTCCTTAGAGAGGATCATCTTTAACAGCTTATGCCAGTGACAAATGTAACGTGAGATTCAAATTTCAGCTATTTTGGTTTGGTTGATATATATATATATATATATATATATATATATATATATATATATATATATATAAAATTTTTTGGTAAAACCTCATTATCAATATTTCAAGTAGACTGACAAATAACCTATGTTTTGTATATTTTGATGGAATTTTATCTTCTGTTTCATTCCTTAAATTATTTTAATTGACATTTGAATATTATGTAAATGTGAATTCTAAACAGATGACATCTTCACAGAGTAATCTCATTTAACATTTATATTTTATAAGCATAACTTGTTCAATTTTACAGAACTGCTCTTTATGTTTTTAACTCTATAGTTTTCATTCAGATTTTTTCTTTTTCTTTTCTTTTCTTTCTTTTTTTTTTTTTTTTAAGTAGGCTTCACACCCAGTGCAGAGCCCAACACAAGGCTTGAAGTCACCACCCTGAGATCAACCCCTGAGCAGAGATCAAGAGTCAGGTGCTTACTTGACTGAGCCACCCAAGCCCCATGTTCCTCTTTTTCTCTGTATAAAATTTACAGTGTGTTTTTAACCTAAAGACTAATTCATTTATCTACTCATTATGATATTCCAGGTAAATTAATCTGGAGCATTCCTTTCAGGGTAGCTTTTTGTTCAAGGTGGATTTTTAATTACCTAGATTTTGCAATATTTCTGTCCTCTGAGTGTATTTTTATGTTAAATTTACAGTTTAAAAATAATATACATTTATGGCAATATATAAGTAAGGCTGTATGCTCATCAAGAAGTCCTACAGACTTTTTAAAATTCTCGGTCTCCCTTCAGAGATGAATTAATGTGGAATTCATCTCCTACACAGTGACATAGCCTACTTTTTGACATATTGGTATTCAGATTTTAAGACATTTCGTCACAGCATGCCTGCATTCATATATCATATTACATTTTATATGAAAATTATAATCAAGCCATTGGTATCAAGTAATTGCCCACGTTAGAAATGCAAAGTACACTTCAAATTATAAAGCTTCCTCAAATGATTGGACCAGAGACAAGTTATTCCTTTAGTACATTTCTTTATTATCTGTCAAACTTTAGATCTAACCAGTAATAAAAGTTCTGTTTTTTCAAAAAAAATTTTTTTTCGATAACTTAATAAGTTAGTGATGAGTTTTAATGCTGTTTGGTACTTTGTCTTTAATTTTATTCTTTCCATTTCACTTCATATCTCTGAGATTTCTTCCTACACTCATAATCATGTCAATTAACTTTTCTATTTCTACTCTGTTTAGGTGTATTATTGAGTTTTTTATGTTCCCTTTTAATCATAGACAGCATAATTAGGACAGATTTCACATTTTACGTAATCTCTAAATTGTAGCTGCAATTAAAATAAAAATACTCTTTTTAAGGAATAGTGGGGTAATATATTTAAGGGTGCAGTATAACAGGATTTGTGAAAAAACAGTAGAAAATAAGTGTACTAAGTTTAAGAAAATGTAGTGATTTAGTTAATTGGGTTTATCTTTCATTGTTCTAATGTCCCTATGTTAAATGGAAATTTCTTATAGTAAATACTGTAGTGTGTGTGTGTGTGTGTGTGTGGTGAGTCTCTATGAAACAGAAGAATTATAAATAGTGACTTGATTTGTTTTCCAGTCTCAACCTAAGCTTCCCACATGATTAAACACATCTACTTCAAGATCATATTTTTTGAATGGCTTTTTTTTTCTCCCAAGATGGTAATCTTGTTTTATAATTTTGTTAAAATCTTTTCTATTCCTGAAACCAGTATTATGCTTTTTGTTAACTAACTAGAGTTTAAATAAAACTTGAAAAAAAAATAAATAAACAAATAAATAACACTTTAAAAAATTATGTTAAAATTTTACATGTATTTTATTACTGCTTTATCTTTTTAAAATTAAAGATATTGGGGCGCCTGAGCGGCTCAGTTGGTTAAGCAGCCAACTTTGGCTCAGGTCATGATCTCACTGTTTGTGAGTTCGGTCCCTGCATGGGGCTCTGTGCTGACAGCTCAGAGCCTGGAGCCTGCTTGGGATTCTGTGTCTCCCTCTGTCTGCCCCTCCACCTCTTGTGCTCTATCTCTCGCATTGTCTCAAAAATAAATAAACATTAAAGAAAAATTAAAAAAAATTAAAGACACTTTCCAGCATTTGTAACAACTACATATTTCATTAACTTCTTATTTAGCTTTGAAGTCATATAATTAGTAAAGTGCTATTACATTAGCACCTATAAATTATCTGAACTTACTGTTTAGAGATATATCTATTACTAACTCATATGCACATGCCACAGCAATTTTTAGAATAGTGTATATTATAATTCAAATATTTTTTCACAAATGAATTTTAAGAAGTTATGAAATCAATAATTTGTGTCTGTGACTAAGTATCTCTTTGATCAACTTGCACAGTCTTTAAAATACTGATCTCTCAGTTGCTATTTAACTACATTTATAATAGCTTCCTTTATTATAATATTAGTATTTTATTGATTTGGAATCAGTTTTTAAATTTTTGTTTTAGAAAATTTTCTAAATTTTGTCCTAGAAAATTTAAGTCCATATAAGAAGTTGTTTATTTACTTATCCATTTGTATTAAGTAAATTATCCCTAGTAATTTTGGTCCTTAATATTACGGCTTTATATATATCTTAACATTATATTTTTATAACTGTATTACTCTATTTCATAAAAATACAGTAGGAGAGGTTTTTATTGATATAATTAACATATTATATTAGTTTCAGGTATACAAACATAGTGATTCAATTTTTTATACATTATGAAATGATCACAAATATAGGTCTAGTTACCATCTGTTGCTACACAAAGTCGTTACGACATTACTGACTATATTTTCTATGCTGAACATTACATCCTCTGACTTATTTGTTTTATAACTGGAAGTCTGTACCTCTGATACCCCATCACCTATTTCACCTGCCACCCCTCGCCTCTGGCAGCCACCAATTTGTTCTCTGTATGTATGAATCTGTTTCTGCTTTGTTTTGTTCTTTATCTGGCCTCTACTTAAATGTTTTGCTATTAACTGATAATTAAATTCCCTCTTTAAACTACTAATTGAAGTACAAAGCTACACACGGATGAGTATTAGACTATTCTCTAATATAATCCACACTTCTACTTATACCTATTAGCGGTTACATACCAATAGTCAGTTGTATCTATTCGCAGAAAATGATTTCAATAGGCATATTGTTGCTTAAACTATTTAGTTCAAAGAAATATTATGCAGATTCATTAAAATATGAGTGTGAAAAAGAAGAGGATGTTAACTTCATGAAAACCTACTTGAGTTCTTAGAAATGACTTAAAAGTTGGAAGTCTACATAATTTTCTCACATATTCAGTATGGGTGAAGAGACTGAGAGTTTAGGAAGGTTAGCGTTACAATTCAAATTTATTTCCCACTAAATTTGTTTTATAAGTGTCAAGAATCATGATGACGTATCTCCACTTTAAGGAAACCTAAACTGGAAAGCAATACAGTGTATTTTAGGCTGTAGTTTATGCCAGAGAGACAATTTCTCCCAAAGAAACAGTATTTGCAGAAATGGCTTGGGCTGAGTAACTAAACTCATGCTTTTGACCATTTTACAGGTTGGCACTCTCTGTACTGAGCAGTACTCAGATCTGTAAGATAGATTTCCCATTGACAAATGAGGCATTTGAGGCAAAGAAAGGTATTTTGGGTAAAATCTTAATGTTTTCAGTTTTCGCTGATGCCAATACTCAGAGGAAAACCTTTATGATCTAAAGCTATTCTTCACAATTTGACAAAATGCCAGATTTGGAAGTCATCTTAAAGTAATTTATTCCAACTATCTTCTCTATGCATGTATCTAATTTAAGAATATCTGGAGAAGTGTTATTTGAATGTTTAATGCTTCATTTTGTCTGTGAATATCTCAGAAGATTTTGTGCATGGATTAACTATTGCTGACATACAGATTATTCCCAAACCTGATAGCTTAAAGAAACAACAATGTAATGTTCTTCAACATTATGTGGGGTGGCTAGAAAGAGTCCCCATTGAATGTGCTGAGACTTACTCATGTGGATGAAGTCAGTAAGAGGAACAGTTGGTCTAAAAGATTCAAGATGGCCTCACTAACATCATGTACAGAGAAGGTGACTGTCAGCTGTGGGATGCTATTCCTTATCCACAGCACTAGTGATGTCTTAACCTGTGGTAAACAAGACTAACTGCCTTATATACCAGTCTCAGGACAATATTCCATGAAAGTTAAGTGTAAAAGCTACAAGGTCTCTTTAGACCTAAGCCCCGGAACTTCTACAACATAAATTCTACCATGTCCTAGGGTTAATGCAAATCACAATGCCAGCATAGTTTCAAAACACAGGAAAACAGACAGCAGTATCTAAGAAGGGGCTTCAAAATATTGTAGCCTTGTTTTTGAATCTTTCAAATTTGAATTTTTTTATAGAAAACTAATTTCCTTTTACGTTTTTACCAATTACTTTGTCATAATCTTTTAGTCCTATTCAGACCTAATCTAATATTCAACATGATAGTTCTTTATGTGGACAGACAGAGCTATGTGGCCACCAGCTGTGATCCACCCTCAGATACTTTACTTCTGATAATGGGGCAGCGATTCCCTCCATCATTTTAACTGTCATATTCTGAATATATTTATCCATTCTCTTTTTTATTTTCTGAAGTTTTTAAATAGTTGGCATCAAACTATTAACCAATCATGATGCTTTACTCAAGAATTACTCATTCCAACGCCATATTTCTAAAATTCCCATCATTAGATGGACTTTTTCTTACATGAATTCCTTCTTCCTAGGAAACATCAGGTGTTCAAACACAGTAACTAAAGCTTAAAGCAGATATATATTAGAACAAATGTAATAAGGTTTTTGATCTTTTTGTGCCTTATTTACAAGTCATTTATAAAGCAATACTTGTTATAGTGAGGTTTACAACTTATGTATGATGTCAGTTCTTTATGGTTATACATGAAAATCATGTGTATAATAATACATAGTGAAACTACTCCAAAAGCCTGAATAGAAGATATCTTCCATTTTACTAAAATTAACATCCACTGAAAGACATATTTAGCTAACTTGATTATTTAAACATTTAGAGATGTCAATAGAGTTATCAAATATGTACTTATAATATTTTATTACTCTAATAGCAAATACTTATTAAATCACATATGTAAAAACATGTCCATTCAGATATAATATTTTACCTTTCAAATATTTATTGGCATATTTGAATCACTGGTTTTCCTGAAAATGTCTAAGTCATTATAAAACACTATTATATAAAATATTTAAAAAATAAAACTAGGAAATTGAAATAATAAAACTATATAAAATAAGGGCATGGATGATTGCTCAGGATAAAAAAAAAAAAAGAGGAGTTGTGGATAATGTCAAGCTCCATGACAAAGATAAAGATTAGAGAATAAAAATGAGGTGGCAAGATCTTTCAAGTAGCTGAGGAAAAGGATGGTTGCCGAAAACTAATTGTACTCAAATAAACTCTAAAAACAAAACAAAAAAGGAACACAAGTGGAAGAACAGTATGCAAATATTGTATTCTGACAAAGAAAAATACAATTCCTATGAGAACAGAAGGGAGAGAGAAATGGGAAAGTAGGATTAGTTGATTGTTGAATAGGTAAAATATGGGTCAAAGGATACTACAGAAAGCTAATGAACCAGATAATAAGAGGCTAAATAAGAAAACAGAAAAAAAGAAATGGAAAATATAATAAACCATCATAAGGGCCAAGGGTAGGCTCTGCAAAATGTGCTACTTTGGCATATTATTTTATTTTATCTTATTTTATTTAAGTTTACTTATTTATTTTGAGAGAGAGAGAGATAGTGCATGCACTTGAGCAGGGTAGGGGCAGAGAGAGAGGGAGACAGAGAATCCCAAGCAGGCTCCGTGGGGAACTTGACCTCACAAACCATGAGATCATGACCTGAGCCAAAACCAAGAGTCAGATGCTTAACTAATCAAGCCACTCAGGCATCCCTTGATTATTTAAAATAAAAGTTGCTTTAAAAATATGTTACTTAAGAGACAAACTATGCAAGAAGGACACTCAGATCTTCCTCTGTCCCCCTAAAATCAGGAAATAGATATTTAATATCATAGGCATCTTCCTTTTACTAGTAGGTAGAAAGACATTCTTATCACCAGAGATGGGGAATTTTAATGCTTAGAAGGCTATATAAACAAACCTTATTACTTTGTACTAATTTAATACTGCAGCCCCAAATTCTGTTTAGAATTTCACATTAACTGAAACTCTCAAAGTTAAGTTTTCTTTGTTTTGTCAATTCCTCACAGATTTATTGTCCCCTTGTCTAAAAAGTATGAACAGTTTGCCTTGGTCATTTCTTTGCATCTCAATTTCATTATTGGGCCTCATGAATACATAATAAAACTCTGGTATTTTTCTCCTATTAATATGTCTCATGTCAATGTAATTCTTAGTCCAGCTAGAAGACTTTGGAGGGTAGAGGATAATTTTTCCTCCCTTTCACCACATATGATTTTAAAATATGACAAAATTGAGACAAAACATAGCAGACATATCCATAAATGTGCAAGTAACTTATTGTAAAAAAATATTTCCAATTTGATTCATACACACACACACACACACGCACACACACGCACCACATACACACACACACAAAGATTAAACTATTTGCTTAATATGAGATACACTTAAAGTAATTAAGAAAAGGCTAAATAAAGAAATTACTGGGGCACCTGGGTAGCTCAGTCAGTTAAGCATCTGACTCTTGATTTCAGCTCAGGATATGATCTCACAATTTGTGTGATCAAGCTCCCCATGGAGCCTGCTTGGGATTCATTCTCTCTCTCTCTCTCTCTCTCTCTCTCTCTCTCTCTCTCTCTGCTCCACTCATACACAGGCATGTGTCCTCTCTTTCTCTCTCTAAAAATAAAAAAAAAAATAAACACTAAAAAAAGAGATTACCAAAATATACCAGGGGAATTGAAACATTAAAGATGAAGGGTTTGATATCTTGCTGGTGAGCCTTCTTTTTCAACTGTAGACCCCAACAGTTAAAACCAGAAATAGACAAGACTGATGAACTCATGTTCTAACGAAAACCCATTGTGCTTATTTCTTATTGCCCTTTCTTGATACATTGATGAAGGTGTTTTGTAATGGCTGGAACATCCCAACCACCAAACCAGAAAAACCCTGATGGCAACGTGATGCCCAGAAAACCACACCCCACACATCCCTTTTCCTGACCATGATCATGGACTGAACACATATCAACCTCCACCCATGATGATTCACTCCTACCTACTCTCTTGCACAGACCCCTCCTCTGAACCTCTCCTTATAAAACTCTAGGTGTCCATCTTGTTGGCAAAGAGGTCAGTTGTTAAGGCTTGAGTTTGCCACCTTCCCCGGTTGGAGACACCTGAAATAAATTTCTCCCATTCTCCTTTCTAAACCCTTTTCAAATCTCTTGAGTTACTGGCTTCCCTTGAATTGAGTTTATCCAAGTTTGTTTGGCAACAGTGTTGGCAAACCAGCCAGAAGCTATGCTTTTTATTTATCCTGCCCCATCCGGATTTCCTGAGATGGAACACTTGGCTGCTTCAGTGCACCAGGGCTTTCCTGTTGCTTTCCTGGGTTAGCAGCTGTGATGGATAGTTTAGTAACAATCTTGTACCAAAGTGTATTCAAATGAAATAGCTTTATTCATGCAGAGGATGCTTCTTTTGAGGCTAAAAATGACAATTCACAATTTAGATTAATGTAACTGTGCCAAATAACAAAGCATGCACCTCTACTTAGCAAAAGGAAATTCAAGGACCCTCACTACAAGACTGCCTAAGGAGACAAAATATAAAAGAGATATAGAAGACATAAACAACACAAACAAGTCATATCTTAAAAATATATTTCAAATATTAAAGAATATATTTTAAACATGGAATCTATAATCACTGTGGGAAAGATGAACTTTTAAATAATGGTGCTAAGGTTAAGCAGACAGTGTTTTTGGACAAACAGAATATAATTATTAAAATGATGTATCTCACCATCGAAGAATATATGCCACATGTATCAAGTTCCTAAATATAAAAGCTGAAATGCTAAATGTCATAAGCAGAAAACTCACTGAGTTCTTCTATAATTTTAATATGACTGTAAATATTTTAGAGCTCACTGAATAAAATAAGAATCCATGCAATTATACCATCATGAATAAAAAGGAGAAGATACGTAAATATAGGTAGGTGAATGATTAGATAGACCAATAGAAGGAAAGCTGTAACTTATGGCTAATTTCCAGGTAACAAATGTAAAATAAATGATGGAATTACTAAACCACCATTTGACAACTATCATAATAATAATTTTTCAGGCAAAATAATTAATAAATAATAATAATTGTTTCAGGTGTAGGGACCAAGGGCAGGCCACCCCAAGATGAACCACTTTGGAATGAACATTTGTTTGAGCTAAAAGCAGTCAAAACCCAGCAGATTCAGAAAAAGCTCTTTATTTCCCACTCAATGACCTACATTTCCATTGGAAAAGGGAGCCTGTACCAAAAGGAGAGCTATTAACAAATTCCTCCCTACCTAAGAAACTTAGGTGCACAACAGGGCACCCTCTGTTTTCCAAATATCTCTTCTCACCTTTCTGATCTTCCCATTTGTAACTCCAGACTATCTCCTTAGCTCCAGATGTCATATTAATCTCATGTTGCCTGTCTTTAGAATGTCTGTGGGATTCCCTACATGTACAAAACTAAATTTGATTTTCTCTTGTTAATATATCTCATGTCAATTTGATTCTTAGTCCACCCAGAAGGACCTTGAAGGAGAGAGGAAATTCTTCCTCCCCAACTCATGCATTAATCATCCATGTATTGCAGGCAAAATAATAATAAACATGAGGATATATTGCTACCGAGTATCTCCCCACAAGATATTTAAAAAGAAAAATAATACTTCACAATGGAGAAACTGGCCCACCACCTAACCCAAGTTATAAAAGTTAACATCACCAGTTATGGAGCTAATATTCATCATATGTTTTTTGTTATGAATCACTGAAAACTGAACAACTATTCTGTGGAATTTCCAACAGAAAAGCATAAATTAAATGCATGACCATGATAAATTATAAGATAAATATACATATTATGGAACATTCTATATAATAATGGTCCTTTCCTCTACAAAATGCAAAGATTCTGAAAGACAAAAAAAAAGAAAGAAGAAAGAAAGAAAGAAAGAAAGAAAGAAAGAAAGAAAGAAAGAAATCAAGAAAAATTTCCCAATTAGGAAGCCTCAAAAGACATAACAACATAACAACTAATATATCATGTGCTCCATGATCAAATTCTAGTAAATTAGTTTTCTTGTGAGGCAAATGATGAAATTAGAATATCTCTGTACTACATAATTAACATTAATTTTCTTATTTTGATAATTGTACTCTGTATAAGGCATGTGTAACTTACTCATTCCAGAGCATGTATGAATAAAGAGTCAGACAGAGAGAAAGAGGATAGTTAAATAAATTTAATAAAATGACAACATTTATACGCTGTAGGTGAAGGGAATATGGTAAGTTTTCATTTTCTTTTTGCAACTCTTTTGCAAATAAAACACTTCAAAATAATTTTTTAAGTGAATTGCAGTATTTTGTTTCACTCACATATATTTGCTTCCATTCATTTTGTAAAAGAGATAAAGCAGGAGGTCACAGAGATAAGAGATGAAAGTGTGAGAACAAAGGCATCTAAAATTAATTCAGGACATACAAGATGAAATGAGTTTTAAAAAGTAAAACATTAAGAAAGATGGGAAAAGAATTAGAGGAAAATGTAAATAAAAATTGAAATATAAAGGTCATGGAGGTTTTGGAGGGTAAGAAGGCAAGATTTTCATTCACATTATTTTCAAAATTGTTAAAACAAGTTGTAACTTGAATGTAGGCAAAATCTAACTCCACATTTTCTGCTTTTTTCTCTAGACGATTATGCAATGAAGGATACCAAAGTAATTCACATACTCATGCAAGAAATTCTTAAACTAGAATAGATGTCCTTATTGCTGCAGAAAGTGCACAAATTTGGGAACCAGACAGATCTGCATTTGAATCCTACCCTTCCAACTTCCAGCTTTTTGACAAATGTTAGTTCCTTTTTTATAGAAAAGAAAACTGGCTAATTTTGTTGCATTCTGTGAATTTTAAGATGAGTTTCAAAGAACCCATAAGGAATGCAAATCTGTAGTTTCTGAGGCTAGCTCCTTTCATTCAGTTAGCTAAGTCTTTGCCAGAGCATGATCCATATTTATCTGCATAAAAAATTTCCCCCCAGAAATTCTGCTTCAATGAATGTGGAGGAGAATCCAAAAATTTGCATACTTAACAAGCACCCCCAGATGATTCACATCTACATTATCTTTTATGAATCACTGCTTTAAATGGAGAAGCCCCAAATTACTGCATTGGCCTAAGCTTACTCTGAAATATTAATGTTAAATGAATCCTTTCTGAACAATCAATTTATATATATTTGACTAAATGGAAAAATATACAAAGAAAACATTCTTATTTTTTTCTTAATAGTAAGTATCATGTTTGAATTAGGAGAAAGTAAGAGATAATTTTGCTTTTTTATGTATCAGTTATTAAAACAAAAATGTTTGCCACACTGACTGCCACTTGTATTTTCTTTTTTTTATTTCCTTTTTTATTTTTTAAAACTTACATCCAAATTAGTTAGCATATAGTGCAACAATGATTTCAGGAATAGATTCCTTAGGTGCCCTTTACCCATTTAGCCCATGCCCCCTCCCACTACCCCTCCAGTAATCCTCATTTTGTTCTTCATATTTATGAGTCTCTTCTGTTTTGTCCCCCTCCCTGTGTTTATATTATTTTTGTTTCCCTTCCCTTATGTTCATCTTTTTGTCTCTTAAAGTCCTCACATGAGTGAAGTCATATGATTTTTGTCTTTCTCTGACTGACTAATTTCACTTAGCATAATACCCTCCAGTTCTATCCATGTAGTTGCAAATGGCAAGATTTCATTCTTTTTGATTGCTGAGTAAGCCACTTGTATTTTAAATCCAACAGTGAGACAGGAAATATTTACAGAAAATGGGAAAAGAATTAGAGGTGGAAAGTAAACTGAGGTGGCCAATAGTTGAGAGAAAAATAAATAATGCAATAGAGAAAATGAGTCATATTAATCAAGGTACTTAAAGATACTTAAATTATTTTCAATAATAGCTGCGGTAAGGGAAGTAGAGAATTAAATTGTGTAGTATTTATTGTAAAGGGAATAGGTAGATAGATAGACTCACCATTATATAACATATTTCTTACAAGAACATAAAGTAATATAACATGTCTATTTATAGGAATATTTCTAGATTTAATCACTGTTCCCATTCTTTTCTAATCAAGCATTATCAGAAAATTAACCCTAAATTTAAATCTAAATATCTACGTCACCAGCTAGACCCTGACACCTGACCTTTACTGCTTACTGCTCACCTGCTTGCACCCACCAACCTTTGCTCCACATTTTCTCTTCAGCTCTTCTTTCCGGCTTATCTCTAACTCAGTCAAAAGATCCAAAGGGTGTAGGATCCTGTGATAGAAACTGAAAGGACCCCTCAAACAATAAGGATTGCCCATATGAAGAGCTCTGACAGCCCAAACCACTCAGACCAGTTTAGGTCATGGAGTGACTGACAGTTACCTTTACCTCATTATAATACTAAAATCTCTGCCCAAGAAGATGCACAAGTCTCATTTACATAACATGCAACGTATGTTTAGACATGTTTCCTTAAGGCTCGTATGCAACCTTAATGTCCATCTCTACATATGATGAGAAGGCTCCCCTTTCTAAATATTTATCCTATAACCCTAAATAAAAGGTGTTCATTTACCCTTGCTCTGGGAGTCAGAGCTTTGGAAATTATTCCTTGTGATCTCCTTATTTGCTGCAAATAAAGTTTCCTTTGTGTGACAACTCCATCTGGTGTAGTTTCTATCTGTAACTCACCAAGGAGCAAATTCACATTAGCTCAGTCACATCTCCACTTTTTCCTCCTTATGTTGGAAGCAGCTACCCTTGGTGAAAGAATATTGCTTTAGAAAATTTTTAAAATAGGTAAAATTCTACAAAGTGACATGCAAATGCCAAAATATTGCATTAACAATACCCCATCATCATTACATTTAATATGACCAGAGAAAATGCCATATATCATCAGTCCAGTTTTCTAATATAATCTCTCTTGACAGTGGTCAAAATGACATTTTTTGGAAAAGCATGGTAGTCGTCCTCCATGACCATATCTTTGAAAATAATAGCAGATTTTAGATGTGACACTGGTAGTAAACTCCAACTCCATAAATGCTAATCTTCTTTGTACAGAGAGATTAATAATACATATTGTCTCAATATAGTTTATGTATCTTATGGATCTACTTCAACTTTTCATGAAAAATGTCCTAATATATGAGGGAAATTATTGAGTATTTAAGAAAAATTAAAATTTATTTATTTTTTAGTTAAAAGGTCAACAACTTTATTTTTGTGGTATTAGGGAGGAAGAAATTTTCTTCTGTCCAAGGTTCTCCTAGTGAGACTAAGAATCAAATTGACATGAGACAGGAGAAAACCAAATTTAGTTTTCTACTGTAGGGGCCAAGGGCAGGCCACCTCAAGACAGGCCACTTGGACATGAACATTTTTTGGAGCTAAAAGCAATCCAGACCCAGCAAATTGGAAAAAGTGTCCTAATTTCCTGTTTATTTTTTTTTTTAATTTTTTTAAAATTTGTAATTCTTTTTTAATATTTTTAATGTTTATTTATTTTTGAGAGGCAGAGAGAGAGAGAGGGAGACCCAGAATGTGAAGCAGGCTCCAGGCTCTGAGCTGTCAGCCCAGAGCCCGACGCGGGGCTCGAACTCACAGACCACAAGATCATGACCTGAGCCGAAGTCAGAGGCTCAACTGACTGAGCCACCCAGGCGCCCCATAATTTCCTGTTTATAACAGGTAGAGAGCTTTTAACAGAGATTCCTCCTCATCTAAGGAACTCATCTGAATAGTAGGGAAATCTTTGTTTTCTAAACATCTCCTTTCACTTTGCTGCTGATGGTCTTTCTCCTTTTTGTAACCTCAGACCCCTACCCCTCTGGTTAGCTCATATAAGCATCATGTTGCTCCATTGTCTTTGGAGTTTCCAGGTCTGTCTGGATTCTCCACATGTTATGTTAATCCTGTTAATCTGTCTCATGTCAATTTGATTCTTAGTCCAGCTAGGAGGATCTTGAAAGATAGATGAAATTCTTTCTCCCCAACACTACAGATGAGAAAACCACACAAACATGAAATTCCAAAGACAGTCAGGCAATATGAGGCTCATATGACATCCTAAGTTAAGGAGAGTGGTAGGGTCTGGGGATACAAATGGGAGGGAGACCATTAGCAGGAAGGTGAGAGATGTTTGGAAAGCAAAGATTGCCCTCTTACGCAGATAAGTTTCTTAGGTAAAAAGGAATCTCTTGTTAATAGTTCTGTTTTTGGTACATGTTCTCCTTTCCAATGTAAATTGATGTCATAGAAGGGGAGGTAAAGAGTTTTTCCTGAATCTGCTGGGTTTTGATTATTTTTAACTCAAAAAAAAAAAAATTCATGCCAAGTGGCCCATCTTAAAGGTGTCTGTCCTTGGCTCCTACAGTGGGTTGGGTAGGGTGAGGAAAAACCTTTTTAATTAAACAGACAATAACTATTTTCATAAAAAATAAAAATAAAAATGTTTCATTTATGATTATTGATTATTTGTATTTTTGACAAATTGTATTTGCTAAAATCATTTTATTATCATTAACAACTATTTCTTAGCATATAATTTTATTTTTTCTCTTATAGTGAAGGTGGTCAAGAAATATTCTCTGCTATAGTTCATAATATACATTTTTGCATATAAAATATGCAGCAGTAGAGTTAAACAAATTTAAAGCTTAAAAATATGATAAGGCAGAAATAATTTAAGCATTTTTAACAGTAATTTGGAAAAAGAATACAATAGTGACATTGTTTAGCTTGATATCTTAAGTTTAAGGCATTATCACTATTTTTCAATTAAAAGAAAACTAAAACAACATGGACTTTTTCAGGATATATCTATTCAAATATGTACATATAACTACATACGTAAAATGTAACTATTAAAAACCATCATTTTAAGGACAGTAAAACCTGCTTTCACTGTTTCTGCATTGGTAAATAAATTGCCTTATTTCTCATTTTCTCCGACTTTGACTTTGTAGTCATGCCCTCATTACCATATTCAATTAATTAGTGCACAAGGGTAATATTCTAGTGCTCACAACTCGTGGAGTTGCATTATTGACTCCAAACAAATAGGGCAGATTCTTAATGCAAGGTGAGCATTCAGAGATCAGAGGAAACAAAGCAAAGAACTTCCTACCTTTGTGAAAATACTAATACTAAATAAAAATTCATTACTTGACCAAGAAGACCTCCTACAAGGACAAATAGACAAAAAGGGGAAAGAAGAAATAAAAGAAAGAGTACGTTGAAATTAAATGTAAAAATGAGAGTTGCATTCATTTTTATCTCACCTTTACCTGCCCTGACTGAGTGGAATTAGAACAAAAATATTTCTGTAGAAACTAGACATCTTACATTCTGAGGGAAACTACAGCATTATTGTAGCTTTGTAATTTTTATGTTATAATGTACTTGTACACAAGCAGCAAAAGCATTTCAATCTGTGATATTTTCTGTATGTTCAAAATTTTCTTAATTCCTTGCTGAGTTAATACAGGAGGGTTTCTCAGAGTGTTTTACACAGCTTTGGGGGGGGGGAGTGTAAATACCAACGTGACTTAAGATTTTTGAATCTTATATTCTGTTTTACCTTGCCAATAGAGTCACAATGGAAATAAAGTCTTTCTTGAAGACATGTTTTAAGGCAAAGCCCTACGTTTGGTCTTTAAATATAGCCAAATGCCATTAGCAATAACAGTATCCATAATCCCCATAACTGATCAGAGTGTGATCGGCCACAGCCTCAGTTTCAGTCATGCCCATTTTCTCCTTTTCCTCTAATGATGAATCTTCAACACCTTTCCCACATCGCTACTAACTTAAGTGAACCTCTTAATCTTGAGTAAAATAAAAACAATATAGCAATACAGCTATGTAGATACTTCAAAATGTCTCTTCACTGTATCCAATCACAGAATTTCTGGTTCACTCATGATATTTTTCACTCTAAAATGGAAAGCAAACTGGCAAGCTTATGCAAACACTTCTTTCTCTGCTGGGTTTTGTGTTCTCCCTTTCTGTCCTCCTAGTCCCTCCTTTTTTGGCTCCAGATATGATGTTGCTGGCAAAACTTTTCTGCTTCCAAGTCCCTTACTTTCCCACAGGAATGCATTTTTTATTTTTTTTGGTCTTTGGGAATTTATTGATAAAGTGTTTCAGAAAGCAGCACTTAAACTTGAGAAGTTATCAAGGAGGGGCACATGGGTGGCTCAGTTGATTGAGCCTCCGACTTCCGCTTTGGTCATGATCTCACAGTTCATGAGTTCGAGCCCCACATCGGGTTCCTTGCTATCAGCCTGTCAGCGCAGATCTCGCTTCGGATCCTCTGTTCCCCTTTCCCTGCCCCTCCCCTACTTGCGCAGTCCCAAAAATAAATAAATAAATAATAAATAAATAAAAATATCAGGGAGAAACTCATGGAAATTATAAATAAAAATATCAGGGAGAAACTCATGGAAATTATATAGGATGAACTTGGTTGAAAGTCCTACTAAACCATTCTTTTAGGACACAAGTGCCCTCTGCTTTCTTACTCTGCTCATTCTACTCACATATATATAAACTCAGGGTTTCAGAGGGCATCAATACCTGTCTTTTCCTTAAGATTTTGACTTTTTTCATTACCTTATTCTTCAAAACTTCAATCTTCAATCTCTGAGAATTTTGTCTAAAGTTTATTGTTAATACTTAAAACAAAACACAATAAACCAAAAAGTCAAAACAGTAAGAAAGTCTTTAAAGTCAGCATGATTAGGATGCAGATTTAGATATGATTCATTATTCAATTACTGCAAAAAAGTAGTATTTTTCCAATTTGTTATTCTAAATATATAACTTTACATGAAAACAGTTCATGGCATAAAAATAAATTTCAATATATTCAAATAAGTAAAATAAAGCGGACTGGGGGAAGAATAATTCTTTAATCAGAGATAATTCTGGTCTAGACAATTTGAAACTGATAAAGCTGAGTTTTAAGTAGAAATTTAAATGTCAAAAAATGGCAATGCATATTTTAATTATTCAGAATTTAAAAGCTCAAAAGCACATAAGAAATCCCAGCATGTATGTATAAGAATGCCATCTTGTAGAGCAGCAACACGTATTTCCAAGTACTAATTCTGGTGGGCATGAGGAGAAATACAGTGGGTAGGTGGAATATTCCTCACACGGCTGTTCTTTCATTTAAATATCTGGAGAAAAGCTCACAAAAATTAGTTAAAATTTTCCTTCCTCCGACGCCCCCCGCCCCCAAATATCAACCTGTGAAAGTGACATTGTGTTGTACTCAAGAAAAGATCTTGTTTAAGAAATGTTTCACTGTTCTGTTCCCTCAGTCTGAGTGATCTCTTTCTCTCTTTTTGAATGGCCTGCATAAACAGAGCTTCCTGGCATATGCATCCAACTGAAACAAATTAATAACTGCCCTCAACTGCATAGTAACATTGTTTTTGCACCATTCATTACTACATTAGTCCTTCAGTCATTTAGGATGTCTCTCACATGTAAGGATTTGAAAAAGTGGCCAAATGTTTTTGCCAGAGCTTCATTCAGTTGACAAAGGCAGTAGCTTTTATATTAGGAAACTGTCAACTGTTGCAAAAACTTCAATAGTATGATTTTGGCTAGAAAACACATACACACACAGCATTCATGCAAGCTTATTCTTTAATGATAGGATGAACTTGGTTGAAAGTCCTACTAAACCATTCTTTTAGGACACAAGTGCCCTCTGCTTTCTTACTCTGCTCATTCCACTCACATATATCATCTTTCAATTCAGCTCATTTCCATTTTGGTCTTCCTTTCATAAAAACAGGAAAGAGAAAGAAAAAGAAAGAAAAAAAGAAAGAGAGAGAAAAAGAAAGAGAAAGAAAGAAAGAAAGAAAGAAAGAAAGAAAGAAAGAAAGATGAGAGAGAGAGGAGAGACAGAGAAAGGAAGGGAGGATGGAAGGAAGGGATGAAGGAAGGAAGTTCCTTTTCTTTCTGGCAAAGAAATTTTGTATATTCCTTCACCTCATCTACAAGTCTAGCACGAGATGTTTGCAGAAAATTGTTAGTGAACTTTCTTGGTAAGAAAAATTATCTTAAAATCAACATATTTATAAAAGAATATAAAATCATGTGTCAGTTTTCTAGATAGTTTAAACATAAATCTCTGTCTGAAAAATTCATCCTTTTCTTCTTAGATTGAGCAAAGTCATAAGTCATATGGCTTTATAACCAAGGCCAGCCTTAGAAAAGAACGTCAAAAGAAGTAAAGGTCTCCATGAGAGTTCCATAAATGTCAATGCCATCTTCTTTTTTATTTCAATTTACATGCCACTTTTTCCCTGTTTCTTTTTCTTGTTCTTTCCTCTCAATGAAGATAAGCCCCTCAATTTGACTGAAACCCTGTGTGTGGCACTTGTTCTGGTGGGTAGGTATCTTGATTCCTTCTCCTGGGTTTTCTTTAATATGAGCATGATTGAGTGTGGTTTGATGTTAGTTATTTTTTTTAAATTTTTTTAATGTTTATTTATTTTTGAGAGAAAGAGAGAGAGAGAGAGAGAGAGAGGGAGAAGAAGAGATAGAAAGTGAGCCAGGGAGGGGAAGAGAGAGAGGGAGCCACAGAATCTGAAGCAGGCTCCAGGCTCTGAGCTGTCAGCACACAGTGTGACTTGGGCCTCAAACTCATGAACCATGAGATCATGACCTAAGCCGAAGTTGGATACTCAATGGACTGAGCCACCTGGACGCCTTTGATGTTAGTTAAACTGAATCAAGATTTTTCTAGAGGGTGATAGTTACATACCCAAAGTGACTTAACTGTTATAAATTTGAAAAAAAGGGAAAATAAGGATATATTCTGTATCAAACTATGCCTATCATCTCCTGCTTCTATTTTTGCTAACTGCTCACAGCTGGGTCCAAAAAAGACACAGGGACCCTATGCTTTTAACTCCCTGTCAGTGTGGGGAAAATTCAATTGAGGCAGAAAAGGAAGTATTCTTGCCCTCCCCCTTCCATTCATTTAATGGGTCTCGAATATATGTACATTCTCAAAACAAATTTGATATCTGAAAAGTCCTGTTTGACCAGGTAAAACTTTTGACAAAGAGAACCTGTAAAGGGATAAAAGGATATAACATGGTGAGGGTAGTGTGATACAAAGGGGTCTTTCAGGAGGCTGTAGTAATGATCACAGCCCTGTCCCAATTGAGCATTCCCAACCATCTGTGCATCTGTGACCCGCTTCCTGCTTCCCTTTCTCTGTCTCTCTCTCTCTCCACCACCTCTAATAAGATACATCTTATTAAATGATGATGTGAATTTTATGCATTATATGTGCTTACTAAAAACAGATTGTTCAGAATAAGGTACCATTCCAGGGACATGAAAAAGGGATGGTAGGCTAAAGTACAGATGTTAATTTGTGTGTCCAGTGGCAAGGTGGAGGTGGGGAGCAGGAGGGAAGAGGTATTGTGATCAAGGGAGATAAGACAGAAGGTAAAAGAAGATGGAAAGGTTGTTATATAAGGGAAAAGAGTGTTAGAAATCATAGTCAGGCTTATGATCTTGGCCTGTTCAGAATTAAGAAAGAATAGAAATATTTACTTGACCTTTTTTCTGTTATTCATTCAATATTATTTATTGAGTATATAGTAAGTAGGGGTATATCAAGAAACAAAACAACCAAAAAATAAAATCCTTCCCCTTTCAGAGTTTATATTCTAGGCAGGAGACAGACAATCAAACAACAAAAAGAGTAATAACATCTTTAGCAATGAATATTCTGAGGAATCTTGACTATGGAAGTGATAATATGTGTTATGAATACAAGATAATTTTAGAAACAGAGATGCAGGTATAGTAAAAGAATCATGAGACTAAATCAGAGACCATATGAAAATGAATTGCATTTAACTAAATGAGAGTCCATAATAAAACATATCAATGGACAGAGAGATAGCTAAGACAGAATAAATATGGCAACAATCTGAAAAATATAATCAGGAGAAAGTGGACCCATTGATCGATTGATTCACTGGGTAACTGAATGGTAAGTCAAATGCCATCTCCTTTTCGAACCCCACCTGTCTGTGGGAAGCACAGTTCAGCGTCTCTGCCTCTTCCCCAGCATGTGTCTTGTTCCCAGGCTATGAGAATAATGCCAAACTGTAAATCTCCCTCTCCCGGACTTGTTTTGTGTCTTTTATGTACTGCAGTCTGTGCCTCGCTGCCAAGGGCAGACTGGGACCAAAGTGTACTTACAGTGTTCTGAACATAGATTTCTGTCAGAAGGTAATCCTTAGAATACTGTGAAGGTAAGAATGTGTTATAACTTTGACCATGACATTGTAGCTATAATGATGAGTTTTGTATTTTATAATGTTTGATTCTATACAGGGAATTTTTAATATCCATGTTAATTTATTTGTTATTTAGACATGTTTTGGGTTATGTTTTCACGTTCCTGTGTTTTGTTTTCCAATCAATAGCACTAAACAAATATTGTCATGGCGTAATTGTGGCAGGTGTTGGGAGAGAAGAGTTAACAAAAACAAAGTCTCTGTTCACAGACTTCTATTCTGGTAAGAGAGTTGATAACAAGCAAACATAAAACATCATCATCAATAACAACAAAGCACTTACTGTGTCAGTTGGAGTAAGAATTACAACCAAAAGTAAAACGGGATTAGGGGAGAGAGAATGAAGGGGGGGATAATCTGAACAGAGTTTTCACAAAAAGCTTATCTGATAATGTTCCACTTAAGGACAGACTTGAATGATGTGGGCCGTACAGGTATTTGGGAGAAGTGCACTCCTGGTTCAATACATCATTAATGCCTCGAGAAAGGGTGCATACTGCACAAAATGCACGATTCAATGCACCCCAATCACTCTTATTTCCTTTCTCTTTTAGTTTGTACTAAATCTATGATGCCATATAATTTTTCTTAAAAACAAAATCCAGAAATTTTGATTTACAGTATGAGTTCATAAAAGACAAATATATTTTTACTGGTGCATGGTAACTTTTATCCTTGTAAAAATCCTGCAAAGTGTATCCCCATCTCTAAATACTTTGTATGGAATGCAGAGACCATATAAAGAAAATGAATAAAAAGTACCATTAATAATGAGAGTATTGGGGTACTCTTATTTATAACTGTACAATCCCCCCTGCAACACACACAAGCTAAAAACTGAAAATATGCTTTAAGGGACAAGAGGAGTGTAAAATACTGGAAAAATGCTTGTATTCTAAAATCCTTTATTTTATTCTATGATTCTGGGTGAATGATTTCTTTGCTCAGCATGTAGTTCTTCAATACTTCACTTAATTAACTGATGATTCTAAAAGTTAATTAACTTAATTTTTATCTTATCAGATCTAATGGTGGAGAGGTATTTATAAGGTATGGATATAGCAGAGCATGGCATTTATTGTTAATTCTCGTTAATGCATATAAAATAGGACAGTGGTGTGACTTGTTTTAGAATACCTAGTGCCATGTTGTTATACGTAAGCATCAATTTTTTATTAAGTATCAGATTTAGAAATTCAACTATTTCACACAAATGGCTTGAAACACTGGTGTCAATTGTATATTATTTTAGCAATTGTATTATTAGTTGTATTTTCAGTAATTTATGTGCTTTGGGATTATTCAGATTGCCGTTTGACATAAAAGCAGAGTTTTAAAAGTGATTTATGTTTACTTCTTTTCTTTTCTTTACTTTTGAGAGAGAGAGAGACAGAGACAGAGAGAGAGAGAGAGAGAGAGAGAGAGAGAGAATGAGCTGGGGAGGGGCAGAGAGAAAGGGAGACAGTTGATTGGAAGCAGGCTCTGCACTGTCAATGCAGAGCCTGAGAGAGGGGCTTGAACTCAGACTGTGAGATCATGACCTGAGCTGAAGTCTCATTATCTGAGCAGAAGTCAGAGGCCTAATCAACTGAGCCTCCCAGGTACCCGATTTATGTTTACTTCTGACACAAATTTGGTAGAGTGATTAACAGCATGTGAAAAAAAAAAGTCTCAGATAAAATTATATAGATTATGTTACTAGTAAACAATTGTAGCACCAAATTAATTAATGCTAATAGAATTAATCCCTCCTATAGTAATAATATTAAGACAAAAATGACAACAATTGACTTACTTTCAAGAAGCTAATGTGACTGCAAATTAATCATATCCTACTGATATGATCTTAGAGGGAGTAAAATTTCCCACAATACAAGAGTCAACATAATTCTGAATGCAAACACAATGTGACAACAGAGACAGCCTTTAACACAGCACAGCCAAGGGCTTTGGACACAGACAGGTCTAGGTTTAAATGTTGGGTCAACTATTTTCTTGGAGTATAAAAATTGAACAAGACATCTAATCTTGAGGTTATGGTTCCCATCTGTAAAATGGTCCCCATTTTGATGACATAATGTGTACACAATGTTTAACACTGCGTGTGTGTATAGCAGATATTCATTAGTATCAGTTTCATTTCACAGTAATTATTTTTTTCATTATAACACCTAGGTCATTATTAGTCCTCTGTGCCACCAAATATGATAAACAGGATTCTCACTGAAGACTTCAGCCTACTCATATGATAATGACAGAAACAACAACATGTGCAAACATAGACCCGATTCATTAAGCAGTCTGGTAAATGCTTTTAGTTATACTCTGCAATATTGACAAAAATTTCATAATATTTTGTGCTTTAACCGAAGACCATTTTCAAAGAACATACAGTTATGCAGGTGTGAGGTGGTAGACGCAGAATTCAAATCTACTTTTTTTTTTATATCAAACCCATGTCTGATGACATGACATGACTAAATTTAGTCACATTGTTTTTACAATGAAATGTATGATGCAATTTTCTAAAGTTACAAACATGCATAAAGTTTTAAATAAAACACTGAAAATAATCAAACATTCTTCCAAATCAAAAAGGAAGTATAAATTATGTAGTGAGAAATAACTTGTGTTCATTGAGAACTGGTGATAGAACTTGCTTCCGACAAGCGTCATCTTGCTATCTTTAATTCAGGAAAGAATTTTGTCAAAACTGGCCAAGCTGTTCTAACAGACTTGATACCATTTTGACAAACAAAGCACAGCATACCCAGAGGCGTTAGGGAGCAAGACTTCCCAAAGATCATGTGTACTTTGGCCATCTGTGTATTTTAAATTTTTGAGAACAATAAGTCTCACAAAATTGGATATTTTGCATAGACTTTTACGTGTTTGCACATTTTTGATAGAGTTGAACATTATTTTATGAAAGTGATATTACTCTAAAATATTTCTGTAAGATCAATTTCAAAGTAGAGAATCTTATTTTTCTACCAGTTTTACTGTATCACTTGATATGTTTCACTTGATATATATCTAAAATATTTTTGCAAAAACCAATTTCTGAATACAAGATCTTATACCTCGCTATGTTTTTCTGTCACTTGACTACATTTGAAAAACTACTTAGAAATTTAAAAAATATAAAAATTCACATTTAAGAAATCTGTTTTGAATATATGTTGGATGTCAAAACAACAGCAATGCTCAAAAGAAACTGCAAATAGAAATGCAAATGATGGGAAGTGTTTGACCCTTGTATCAATGGTTATTTGGCATTCTCATGGAATAGTAGCAATTATGAGAGAATTGAAATTAATGGAATGGCCTCAGCTTTGTATGTATTAAAACCTTTTCTTCCACATGATGCTATAGTAAATAATATGCTAAATCTAATGTTAATGAACATTAATTAGGTTCTAGTCATTGCTTTAACTTAATTATATCTTTTAATCTCCAGAACAAGATTTTAGGTTCTTTACTCATTTTTTTTAATGAAAAGGTATTTTTAAAGAATTGTACTGAAATGTATTAGCCAGGTTAACTAACTTATCCTTGGCTATATTGTTGATACACTGTAAAAATCACCTCATACCTAACCTACCTGAATTCAAAACTCATGGTATTCATCACTTTGCACTAATGACTCAGAATAATTCTTTGAGTTTGATATATCATGATTCCTGGTAAATTGGAGAGGTTCCTCGTTTTTAGAAATGAGATTTTAGAGTTGAATAAGAAAAATTAAACGTTTAAGAAGTTGTGAAAGGAAACAGAAATAATTTTAATATAGTTAAACTACACAAAAATAAATCTCATTTGTACAATTTTGGCAGGGGAATAATATGAAAATATTAAAAATATTATTTATGAAAGCCCAGCTGGTTCAGATATCCATTTAAAATGCTGCCTTCCATGGATTCTTTGACTCAGATTCTTATAAATTTTCATAAAGAATTTGTAAGGAATAACTAAACTTACATGTGTCTGTACATTAACCTAAACATATATATCTCAGAAGCACTGTTTTGTTGTACAAATATATTCAATAATTAGGAGATTCTGATATAAAATTTCAGTTCTCACCAATAAGGTGGTTGGATACTTTATTCAAGAATAGAAAAAGGAATGGTATCTTTCCTGCCTTAAACAGTCTTTTCTGTTTTGAGTTCTGAGCCAGAAGATAGAATTTATTTAAAAACAAATAAAAACAAAAACAGAAAGAGATATAAAATATTTAAAATGAAACTTCCCTGTGTCTTTCTTAGGTTTTGATGAAGATTAACTTGTAAGTGAAAAAGGTTGATAATACCACATATACTATGCACTGTTGATTCATAATCCGTCAGCATTTGGGCTGCCTCCTCAATTAGTTTTATTTTATCATCTTTAGAAACCTGACTCTAAAAATATAACACAGGTTTTTCAAAGACTACTAACACTTATAGAAAACTGGAATGATATAAACATAATAACACTTTCATAACACATGTGCATTACCCATTCGTCCCATGCCAGATATGCACCAGGTTTGAGGAATTCAATAAAGCACAAAATAAATTCCATGCCCTCATCTTACTTGAATTTTATAAAATTTTAATTTCAAGGAAAATATAATTTCAGATAATAAATTCACCAGCTTTCAAATTATTAATATCTTATGGAGCAAATGGAACATAAGCTAAACTTTGAAGTAGGGGCATGATTTGACTATATAGAAGGATTATAAAGCATCCTAGCCACAAACAAAGTTGGGGAAAGAGGAACAAGGTCTTCATATTATTGAGACTGAAGAACTGGGTAACAAAAAAAAAAAAAAGCCTCAGTTTATTTCCTAATATATAAAGTGGGATTCTTAAACTTATCTCACTTGTAGCATGGAGAATACTGAATTAATTTAAACAAATAACTAATCCTAAGATACTACTTTTAAGTGGGTGGTATTTAACAGAAAATGGTCTTCTTTTTCCCATAGGATGACATATTGTAGAGAATGGTATAATATCATACAATCAGGCTATTAGGGGCATCTGGAAAACTGGCCAAGAACTTCCTCTAAAAACAATATTGAAGTTGTGTAGGTCCTTGACATGTGATAATTAAGACAGTCTGATAGTTATATGCCAAATGTGCTGAAGTGGAAAGTCTGGTTTTATAAATATAGATCCTGGAATGATGGTAGAATATACAGGGAGAGATCTCTAGTAGAACTTGTAAAAAGATAATTACAAATAATTCAGACAGCAAGATTAACAGTGCAAATATATTTGTATTATATACTGAAATTAATTTATAGTTATGGATTTGCATTTATTGTGATATATAACCTGCTTTAAAGATGTTGCAAAAACTCTGATGTTTAAATATTTATCTTTGACTAATATTTAAGACTTTCATATTTTATGTGGTAATTATTTAAGGATCTCAGATTAGAGTGGGTGCAGTACCTGCACGGTAAACTATATTCAGTCAGTTTTCTTAACCATCAAGCTCAAGGCAACTTCTTCAAGGATGGCTTTCCAACTTCAAAACATAAATGAAAACTAGCGAAGAAAATTTATTAAGAAATAGAATCTAAAAAGGCCAAAAATTATTTGCAGAAACCAGAAGTAATTATCATCATTAGACATCACTACTGGCTTACTTTTAATTTTACAATTAGCGGTATCTCACAGTTATCCACCAACAATTATTTGCCTGGTTCCTTTTATGTGCCTTTGCACGACTGTGTGCAAGAGTAATGACAACAATTAGTGCTGCTATTGAAAAGAAGAAGGCATAGAGATTTAGATTTAAATATGGAGCGTTGTATTTGGAGCAAAAAAACATACTGAGTAGGGTATTTATTACCTGTGTGAATTTGGCAAACCACTTAAATATTTTAAAGTGATTTAAAATGATCACCTTCCACCTGTCAGAAAGGCTTGAATCAAAATGACAAGAAATAACAAACATTGGTGAGGATGTGGAGGAAAAGAAACCCTTGTGTACTGTTGGTGGGAATGCAAACAGGTACAGCCACTGTGGAAAACAGTATGAAGATTCTTCAAAAAATTAAAAATAGAGGGACACCTGGGTGGCTCAGTGGTGGAGCATTCGACTTTGGCTCAGGTCATGATCTCACAGTTCGTGAGTTCAAGCTGCACATCAGGCTCACTGCTGTCAGCACAGATCCCACTTCAGATCCTCTGTCCCCCTCTATCTACCCCTCCCTCGCTTGTCTCTCTTAAAAAAAAATAAAATTAAAAGTAGAAATACCATACAACCCAGTAATTCTGCTGCTGAGTATCTATCCTCCTCCAAAAAAAAACCCCACTAATTAGAAGAGATATATGCATCTCCATGTTCATTGCAGCATTTTTAAAAAATAGACAAGATACTGAAGCCACCCAAGTGTCCATTCATAAATAAATGGATAAAGAAGATGTGGTATATATACCCAACGGAATATTACACAACTGTAAAAAAAGAATGAAATCTTGCCATTTGCAGCAACATGGTTTGACCTAGAGGGTATTAATGTTAAGCGAAATAAGTCAGTCAGAGAAAGATAAATACCATATGATTTCACTTATATATGGAATCTAAACAACAACAACAACAACAACAACAACAACAAACAAATGAGCAGAGAGGTAGCAAACCAAAAACTAGAATTTAAATACCGAGAACAAACTGATGGTTGCCAGAGTGGAAGTGGATGGGGGATGAGTGATATAGATAAAGAGGATCAAGAGGTACAAACTTGTTATTATAAAGTAAAGTCACAGCGATGAAAATACAGCATAGAGAAAACAGTCAATAATATTCTAATAACGTTGTGTGGTGACAGGTGGTGTCTATACTTATCATGGAGAGCACTGAGTAATGCATAGAATTGTTGAATCAATATGTTGTACACCTGAAACGAATATAACACTGTATAGTAATTATCCTTCAGTAAACAGATCAATAAAAGGATTTTCTAATTTTAAATTTGAATGAAATACCTCACAGTACTATGCATTAATGTCAAATGAAACAATGGAATAATTTAAAATGTATTATTTGCTAAAAATATTATATTATCATTTAATACATATTTTAAATATCATTTCTATTTTAAATGACATTGCTTAACAAAGAAGGCTGATATCTTTATAAATCAAATTACTGCTTAATGTAGGATGTTTAACTTGAACACTTAACTATATACAGGTCAGGCACTGTGAACATAATCAATTCCCTGATTTTAAACATTTCAGAGTTCAAATTTATCTCTCAATGAATATTAAGCACCTTGATAGGAAATGCCACATTTTTATGCTGATTCAAAATTCTACAAATGCTATACACATTGTTTATGCTAAACAAATAGAGAAATATAAGTACATGGATAAAAATGGTCTTCAGAAGACAACTGCAAATACATAATAGCAAATTTATATTAATTTTACATCAGAACATGTGGATGCCTCAAATATTTTAGCTAATATCCATAATATAAGCATAAAACTAAAAATAATCATTTAGAAGTTTAAATTATTTGTATTTTATTTTTCCAGTTATAGCACTATGTTATTTAAGGCTAACTATTGCATGCTATACACTAGCTATAGTGAATGTTGATTCACTATAACTTGGTTTCAAAGGCTTATAGTGAGAACTACTTTATTTTTAGTTATACTTTGTATTTATATTTTTCCTAAAAAAAAAAAAAAACGATTCTTAAATCTGTTTGTGAGATTATTTCTAACAAGAGCAATTCTCAGCAAACAGTAAACCTAATCAGAAAAGAAACTCTTGCTATAGTTCCATAAGCTATATTGAAACACTCTGGATCACTGCTTGCTGTATAATCCTCTTTCACCTGCATATCAGGAATATACTCCTCACAGAAGTATACGGATTAATAAAAAAAAAGTCATTAATAGTGTCTTCTATATTCTTCCTTGTTCCAAAAGACTTCAGTAAGAGATATCTTTTGTTATTACTTAGAACCTTTCCAAAAGGCATAGGGGTAACAGCAATCTTAGAGATAAGAAAACTAATTCAAAGGGATTAAAACTTTACCAATATGATGTCAAATATTTGCTTGAAAGTCAAAAGTCAAAACGTTCAATTGGTTGTTTTGTTGGCTCAGCAGCAGTGAAGGTAGTGAACGAGCAAGTCTTCAATAAACTGTTATTGAGAAAAGAACTTTTCGTGATGAACACTACTTGAAATCATTACATCACAGAAGGACAACAGATCACAGAAACATGGAAGAGTGAAATGGCAGGGTCCTTACAGATCATCAGCTCCTTAGAATAAATAAAAAGGCCACCATGGAAGTACACTGTTACTTTGGATATAAAGTATTGTGATTTCAATAACACCACACCTAAAGAATTTTTTAGCATTCATATATTCAAGTGAATTTTCCACCCAGCATGTATTCTTTCACTCGCTTAAAGTTTTGAATCAATATGTAAATTTTTTCTTAAAAGAAATTTTATTAATTCATTGTTGATAATCTTAGACATGGGTTATTATTTTTAGTGATGCCACTTTTATGTCACCTTTCCTCAGAGTTTAACTCCTTAGTTTATGATCCTGAGCTGAAAGTCTCAGCATCTTCTGGTCTACTTCCTCAGGTTAGAACAGAGTCACAGTCTGTTAAAACTAGAAGAGAAAATGCAGATTATCTTCTCCCATGGCCCTTCTATCTTCTCTAGTTAATGGCAGAATGGTTTTCAAAACTACTCTTGAATACTTTCCAAGTAGCAAATTCCCCATTTACACAACTGTATTAGATATTTTTGATGCTGAGTTGAGATTTGTCTTTGTATCTATTTGTTATCCTTACTTCTGTTTCTTTTTTGTTTCTGTTTGTTATCCTTGGTAAAAAGGAGAACAAGTGTAACAATTTTGCTTGACATGCCTCAGGATCTGAATTTTGCTGTAGTAGCTTTGATTCCCAAAATCTTATGTTTAATCTATTTTTATTTTTATTTTTTTTACCCTTTCTTGAAACTTTATTTATTTTGAGAGAGAGACAATGCATATGTGAGTGGGGGAGAGGCAAAGAGAGAAAATAGAGAATCCCAAGCAGGGTATCAGTGTGGAGCCCCATGCAGGGCTCCATCCCATGAACTGTGAGATCAATGACATTCTAAGAAGGCAGACCTATCAGTTTCTTGCTCTGGATGTAACTGTCAGTGTTGATAAAAACAGCCTATTTAACGGCCGTATTTTACTTTTAGATCATATAAAATTTATGATTAATTAAAAGTTGAATAAACACTTTCCAAATAACTGCTAGATAGATTTCTTCATCCACAAGTACTGAAAATGTAATTTCTCTTCATGAAGTTTGATCTTGTTACATTGTGAACTTTGTTTATGTAACAGTTACATAATTAGTTATGAAATTTTTGGCTATTGGTATTGATAATTCCTGTATTTCCTCCACTCTTGATTAATATAGTTAAAAAATGTATAGTGTGCTTTGTACCTTTAAAGTGTTACTGATAAAAAGTAGAATATGGTAGGGTCAAGGGCATAGATGTGAATGGAGTTATTAAAAGTTTCCCTTCCAGGGTGAAGTTAATTTTTTTTTTAATGTTTATTATTTTTGAGAAAGAGAGACAGACAGAGAGCAAGCAGGGAAGGGGCAGAGAGAGAGGGAGACACAGAATCGGAAGCAGGCTCCAAGCTCTGAGCTGGCAGCACAGAGCCCGATGCGGGGCTCAAACTCACAGACCACGAGATCACGACCTGAGCTGTAGGTGGCCATCCAACCGACTGAGCCACCCAGGCACCCCTGAAGAGTTAAAACTAGACACCACTGTATCTGTCCCACACAGAAATGTAGTGGCTAGAATTACTTTTTTTTTTTCTTCTAAAGTCAGTTCCATGATTCTTGAATCCCCCAGAATTTGGATTCTATCTCATGGTCACTGTTTTGTCTCAAGACAGGTCTATCTATCCTTTACTATGAAACACTGGAGCATTTGTGTGTCTTCAGTAGCCCGTATCATTTTTTATTTGCTCTTTTCCCTATCACAAACTTCAGTTATCAGTTTGTGGTTTTGATTCTCTTTGGCTACATCAACACTGATTTCAAGGACTTGAAATACTGTTGCATGTTTATAATTATTGTAAAGCTTCAATATTTCATATTTCTTTCCTACCTCTTTCTGACCTGTAATGTATTTATAATTTTTATAATTATATACTCTATTAATATATTACTCTTTGTTGTTACATATACTATTTTTTGTCATTCTATTTTGCACTTTAACTCTGGCAAAAGACAGTTAAGAATGATGGGTCTCAAGCTTCTATACATTCTGTGTGAACACGGAGATCTCTTTAGTCATAGGCATCTATAACTTCTTATGTCTGTTTGGAGGACATGAATTACAAACACCATTTACCCCCAGAGTGACCCCCAGAACTTATAGGTAGAGTACAGAAATGAAATCAATAGCTGACTTTTGGTACTTTCCTTGATAACCTCCTCCTTTTAATAAATACATCAGAAACCACCCTAGATTTAGGTTACTTTGATTCTAGAGAGATGTTACTGGTGCACCTTTTTCCCGTTCCTAAGAATTATATTTACTCTATGTTTTGGCAAATTATATCACTTCTTATAAAATTTTGGACTTATTTCCTGGATTTATTTCAAATTTTGCATTTTTATCAGAACCTTTAACTGTTAACAGGGAGCAGAGTAACATTAAAAACACATGTGGTGTTTCCATAATATATTTGACCATGGGCTGGTACCGTTCTATTAAATACCTGTGGGACATACGGTTGGTTTTAGAGAAAAAGATAGTCTAATTACTTCTTCTTTTCTAAAAGTGAATTTGGAATGAGCCATCTTCAAAAGAAAAACAGAGATATTAGAATTTTAAATGAAAAAAAATCCGTCCTATATTTACAAAAAAAATTTAAAAGTGACAGTAAAAGTTGAAGACTATATTGCCATAAAGGTCTGTTTCTGGATTAGACTATCATACATAATGGTATAGAAGTATACAATTTCTGTGCTTCAAGAAAGAATACAGCTGACTTAAGCATAGCAACCAAACTGACAGGTTATTTGGAAAAATGCCTGTGTATTTTAACATTTCACATTGATTAAAATTAGAAGAAATGAGAACACTGGTGATAAGCAAAAGATATATTCAACCTAAAGGCAAATCTAAAATCTAAATTAAAGATCCCATGCAACTGGCACAGACAAGTTTTGCCTGTTAATTTTGTCAAAAGTTATCCTGATTTTCCAAATAAAATTAGTATTGTACTAACTGTATACTGGTAAGTAAAAACTAAGATGATTTAAGAGTGCCATTTAAAAAAAATATTAATACCAGGGGTGCCTGGGTGGCTCAGTCAGTTGGGTGTCCAACTTTGGCTCAGGTCATGATCTCATGGTTTATGGATTCTAGCCATGCATGGGGCTCGTTGCTGTCAGCACAGAACATGCTTTAGATCCTCTGTCCCCCTCTCTCTCTGCCCCTCCCCCACTCATGCTGTCTCTTTCTCTCAAAAATAAACATTTAAACACAATATATTACCAACACCTTCCTTTCATTGTTAATATCCTTGACTCTCAAATTTCACACTATACTCACCTGAAAGTAATTCTAAAGATTTTTTTATGGTTTTAAGTTTTGCAGTATTTAATATTCTATTCTTACACATTTCTTCCTTTTTGAATTCCCACGGATTGTTTACCAAATATCATTTTATAGTTTAACTAGAATGCTATTTACATCCAAATCACAGATCAAAGTTTCCTAGGAAAGTATATGTTAGATTTTAATCTTTAAAAAGTAATAAGTGTTTCATAGGGCACCTGGGTGGCTCAGTTGGTTGAGCGTCCGACTTCAGCTCAGGTCATGATCTCGCAGTTCCTGAGTTCAAGCCCTGCATTGGGCTCTGTGCTGACAGCTCAGAGCCTGGAGCCTGCTTCAGATTCTGTGTCTCCCTCCCTTTGTCCCTTCCCTGATCATGCTCTGTCTCTCAAAAATGAATAAACGTTAAAAAAAATTAAAAAATAAATAATAAAAAGTAGTAAGTGTTTCATAAGGTTAGCTCATTTTTTTTTCAAAATTTTTAATGTTTATTTATTTTTGAGACAGAGAGACAGAGCATGAGCTGGGGACGGGCAGAGAGAGAGGGAGACACAGAATCCAAAGCAAGCTCCAGTCACTGAGCTGTCAGCACAGAGCCTGAGGCAGGGCTCGAACTCATGGACCATGAGATCATGACCTGAGCCAAAGTCAGATGCTTAACTGACTGAGGCACCCAGGTGCCCCAGGTTAGCTCATTTTTAACTTGACAATTTTTTTGTTAAACAAAAGAAGTGACAATTCTTCTGATAGAATTTAAATAACCAATAAAAACTAAAAAGGACAAATATAGTGACTTAGTGACTCAAATAGGTATAGTTCCGGCAGAACTATAAAGGTACAATTAAAAAGAAGTTTTATGACTAAAATTTCCTATTATCTATAAAGGCATACAAATTGAGCATAACCAACCATGAAGCTATAATATTGAGGTTTTGTAAGAAGAAAATGCATACCTATCAGTTTTCTTGTATCTACCCTGATCCAGACTGAGTCTGCGTGCAAGAGAAAAATAGAAATTCTATTCCAAATTGCCAAAGTAACTGTTTGCCAAACACTTTCGATTAGTGTAAAATGATCCAATTAATGTACCCACAAAGGACTAAGAACAAATACCAGTATCAAACACAGCTACAGAAAGAAATCTTTGAAGTGGCTGTTTTGAACAGGCTATTAACAACATGAAATTTAGCTGCAATGTAACCAACCAGATGCTAGTGCTTGAATACAGCAAATAAAAAAGATTGCTTTGCTATTAGAAAGGTAGCATAAATTTCTCCTCTATGTCACTTAGTGCTGTCTAAAGACTCAAGAGGAAGATTTGATTTTCTTTGGGCTTTTTAAAATTATTCTTATTTTCGGTTAAATTAATTGGTTAAATAGTTAAATTAATTCTCATTTAATTTTAGTTGGTGGTGCTGTGAGTGAATATTGGGAGATGAATAAAGTCCATATCATCCAGCCCTTTTAACTTTCTGAAAACAAAAAGAGGGGGGAAAATGCAAACACAAACGTACAAATTGCTTCTGTGGGAATAAGAATGAAAGATGTTTCTCTTCCCTTGTTCAAATGATTCTTTTTATATCTCTGCAGCAGAGATTTCACTTTGCAACCAATGAAAACATATTGTTTGGAAATGAGTCCTTGGGGCACCTGGGTGGCTCAGTTAATGAAGTGTCCAACTCTTATTTTCAGCTTAGGTGATGTTCTCACGGTTTTGTGACTTCAAGCCTGGTGTCAGGCTCTCCTCTGGCAGCATGGAGCTTGCTTGGGATTCTTTCTCTCCTTCTCTCTCTGTCCCTCCCCAACTCACTCTGTCTCTATCTCTCTCAAAATAAATAAATAAACTTTAAAAGAAAATGGAAATGAATCCTTGAACTCAGGGGAGCTTAGAGCAATGAAGTTACTATGTATGATATTATAATGGTAGATATGTGACATTATACATTTGCCAAAACCCACAAGTTACAAAATGCAAAGAGTGTCCTTTAAAGAGTAAAGAGTTAGTGTAAACAAGGGACTTTAGTTAATCACAATGTATCAATATTGGCTCAACAATCGTATCAAACATATAGATTAATAAAATATGTTAATACTAAAAGAAACAGAGGGTGGGTGAGGAAATATATTGGAATTCTGTATTTTCTGCAAACCTAACATGGCTTAAAAGAATACAGTCTATTGATTAAATAAAAATTGAATCCTTGCTAGTCAACATGCACTTGGTGCATACAATATAGGCAGATTCAAATATAGCCTGGACTATGTGGCTTCATTGACTGTTGCCCTGCTTAGAACTTAATGAATATGGGTAGTTCACATCAAAATCACTCTAGAACTTTTCTCAGAAATACTAGATTTGGGGACACATGGGTGGCTCAGTTGGATTACTGTCTGACTTTGGCTCAGGTCATGATCTCACGGTTTGTGAGTTCGAGCCCCGCATTGGGCTTGCTGTTGTCAGTGTGGAGCTTGCTTCCGATCCCGTCTCCTTCTCTCTCTGCACCTGCCCCACTTGTGCTCTCTGTCTCTCTATCTCTCTCGATAAATACATACACATTAAAAAACAACAAAAAATAAATATTAAATTTTATTAGGTATTTCAGCAGTCTCTTTCTTTGTAACAAATTTCAAAATATGTTTTTCAAGGCATTTTTTTTACATTTATAATACATATAACCCTTGTTATGAACTCTGTCCCCCTCAAAATTCATATGTTGAAGCCCTAACCCCAATGAGATGGTATTTGAAGATGGGGCTTTTAAGAGGTAATCAAGTATAGATGAGGTCATAAGGGACACTAATAATGGGAGTAGTGCCCCTATAAGAAAGACCCTAGAGAGTTGCTTTCTGCCATATGAGAACACAGCAAGAAGGAGGCCTTCTGCAAGTCTGGAAGAAAGCTCTCACCAGAACGTGACTATGTAGGCACCCTGATCTCAGACTTTCAGTCTCCAGAACCATGAGAAAATAAATTTCTATTCTTTAAGCCACATTGCCTAACATATTTTATAATGGCAGCACTAGCAGATTAAGACAGCATTCCACTGAGTTTAGCGAGCATGGAGCTAGAATTCAACCTATTGGCACACAGGCTATCTTTTGAAATAAATCAACCCTGTAACATGACCATTTATTCTATCTTCTTAAACCTGAGTATTCCTATGTTCAAAATAAAAGAGTTACACTGACTAATCTATCTCTAGTCTTGTCCATTAGTTAGACAAGTTAGAATTGCTACATAAAACAAAAAAATAAATTTGAATTTCAGGTAAACAACCAATGCATAATAACAAATAATGCACTATGTAGGACATGATTATACTAAAGACCTGTTATTTGTTGTTGCTATTGGTTTTGTTTATTTGGCTTCTTTCTTGCAATCCTAATTCAAGTATAATAGTAGTAGGTTAGTGGTTCTGCAAGTTTAGCATGTATAAAAAGGACCCGGAGAGTTCGAGAAAACACAGATTGCTGAGACCCACCCCAGAGTGTCTGATTCACTAAATGTAGGGAGATGCCCAAGAATTTGCATTTTATTAAGTTTCCAAGTGATGATGATGCTGAAAGAACTTTACATAAGATTGGACTCATGAGCCTTAACATCCATTTATTTTTTAATTAAGTTTATTTATTTATTTTAAGAGAAAGACAGAGAGGCCAAGAGGGAGGGAGAGAATCTCAAGCTGGCTCCACACTGTCAGCGCAGAGCTCCATGCGGAGTCTGATCCCACGAACCCTGAGATCATGATCTGAGCCAAAATCAAGACTCAGATGCTTAACTATCTGAGCAACCTAGGTGCCCCCCTTAACATCAGTTTAAACTTTTAATCTCCATTAATCCATATTTTGCTATCTGCCAACAATAGTTTATTCAAATCATTAAAACATCATTTAAGGTAATCTCAATTTTTTATCTATAAATTTTTTTCTTAAGATATTTCATAATGAAAGAGTATTTTAGAATATTTTAAAGTATTTAAATTTTTTTAACATTTATTTATTTTTGAGAGAAAGACAGACCGTGAATGGGGAGGAGCAGAGAGGGAGACACAGAATCTGAAGCAGGACCCAAGCTCTAAGCTGTCAGCACAGAGCCTGATGCGGGGCTCGAACTCATGAGCTGTGAGATCATGACCTGAGCCAAGGTCCAATGCTTAACCAACTGAGCCACCCAGGTGCCCCATATTTTAAAGTATTTTTAAACACCATTGCTTAAAAAAGAGTACAATTAATATTCTGTACATATTCTTGCTACTATTTTCTCCAAGTTAGACCCAATATAATATTAAAAATGCTTTATAAATAAATACATGCTGTGTTACCTGTAACCTTGACACAATCTTACTTTTTCTCCTTTCCTTTGACAACAAATTCTCTAATGAACTATGGAGTTATACACCTTCTGCAGTTCAAATAACTCCTGAAGAAACAAATAGCTTTGGTGATAAAATAGCCTTAAGCTATCTTGCCTTTTCAGTAGATTTGTATGTGGGAAATACTGCATCTCCATCAAAAAGCTTCTGTACTCCTTTCTGTCTCTCATCAAGTATAAAATTTGGTCTTATCTCAACCCTTTACTTCACAGCCTTGTCTAAGATCTTCTACATGTCTTAGGCATGCTCATGAGAAATACAACTTGTGCACTATGGCTCCCTGACAATTTCTAACCCATGATCTTTTGTCCCTGTAAAAACATGTGAGTCACAGAAAGAAGCTCTAACTTTATTCATAAGGAGAACACACTAATATACTTATTTCTTTTCAGCTACTATTAGTATCTTTTTATTCAGAACTTCCCACCTCCAGGTGCGATCACAGATACAGGATGTAGGCAAATACTTTAGTATTAGGACCTACATTCTCAAACTTATGCAACAACTATGTTTATGAACTTACTTTGTTCCTCTAGTCAATATTTATATATGATTGGTATCTAAAATTTCCTGCATGAATATTCAGGTTTTGCTTGTTAATGTTTACCATTTTGATTTTCAGTCCTCACGACCCCATCTTCCTGCAGTTCCCAAACACATGTCTGTGCTTTTCCACATCAATTTCTAGTCATTCTTGAGCAGTAGCATCTGAACAGACTTCTTAGCCATAATTACAATTAGTCCCCTCACCTTGCATGCTATGCCCAGTTCCATACTTTTCCAAATTCCCTGGTAACAATAGAGATCAATGATACCACTTGTAATGTCCTATGATTCATAATATGAGAAGTATTCACTTCCATAACAAAAATCAACAGTTCTTTTGAGAAAATTTACTTCTACCAATCCCTAAATATACGCATGGATGTCCAATATGGCCCAGTCATATACATATAATGTGTATATATATATATATATATATATATATATATATGTATATGTTATATATGTATATGTATTTATATATAGCTTTATGTAGCAATTTTTTGCTATGTATGTATATGTACATGTACATATTACATATGTATATGTATTTATATATAGCTTTATGTAGCAGTCATATACATATATATGTATATAGTATATATGTATATGTATTTATATATAGCTTTATGTAGCAATTTTTGTAAGATATATGATTAAGATATACAATAGCCAATAATACCATATGAATGTTATGACTGTGGATAAATATTTGACCAATGAAATGTAAGGATGTTTACATATCATTTTTCTGAAATTCCAGAAATTCATAAGTTACGTTATATAGGAGCTGTATTGTGAGAGCACTGAACCCAAATAAAATAAACTATAAATGTGATGATCTACCTTACATAATGTCTCTTCTAAAATAGTTTCTATTTCTGAGTTTAAGTACAGAGTAAGGAGCCTCAATAGTACAACCACCTCAGGATGTCCGTAAAAAAAGAAAAAAAAAAGTAAAAATACTTCTGTGGGGATGAAGCGAGCTTCTAGAAACCAGGGAGAAATGGCAGAAATGATGAAAGTTTCTGAGAAGTTGCCTGCCCTACAAACTAGAAGGCAGAGATCAAGAGCTCAGCTTCTTCTAATGAACGGGGTGCGGGGGGGGATGGAGAGGGAGAAATCTATCAATAAGAGCACTGGGAAAATCATATTGTTTGTAGCCATTAACTGAATTGTCTAATGGCAATGATTTTCAATATTATCAAAGTTATAACAGTTGGCAGTGGTTGAGCATGAACTGGACACCAAAATAATTGGTTTACAAACACTGTAGTATTGTGTCCTCAATTAAACCCTCTAAGGAATGTCTATTCTTGGCCTCATTTTCTAGATTACAAAAGGGAGACTCAGAAAGGCTAATTAAAATTTCCAAGGCTACATGTTAGGAAAAAGGCACATAGAGTTTCAGAATTCAGATCTTGCCACCTTCACATGTAAGCTAAAGAGCCAAGTGGGATGAGTTGAACCACTGTTTCTGAATACTGCAAGACACAAAATCTTTTATTTTACCATTGGAAAATTCTCTCAAGTTTCTGCTTAAATTACAAAGTGCATAGACCAAAAATTTTCTTCTTACCAAGTTTTCTTTTTCTTGTTATGCTATTTAACTATCACCATTTATTGGAACACAGAAGCATTTCTAAGGATATGTCGAGAAAAAAAAAATCCAACATCCAGCTCTGGGATCAAACTACAATGAATCTAACAACAGATTTACCACTTAGTTTTAAAGGTCATTTGTGTGCTCGCAAAATACAAGTTTAAAAGGTTAGGTTCCATGAAGCTTTAAACAGCGAATCAAAGTTTTGTTTGCATTAGCTTTATTCAGTGGGACTTCCATTCTTCTGTTTCACTATAAACCTCTTCAGGAAATTTCTGCTTAGTTTTCTTTCAGAAGAAAGCCCAAAGCAAAGTACCATCAGAGAAGTATTTAAAAATCCATTCATACTAAAAAAAAAAAGCTATTTGTGTACAGCCTAACTTAACCCGTTGAAGAAAGTTTGTTATCAATATTGTTTTAAAAACACGTCTGCTATGTAGAATACATACTAAAAAGTTATTAACTCATGTCATTGTTTTTACTCTAACATTCCATGAAACCCAAGATATTTGCTTATTTTTTTTCAAGTTAATAGCACTGATTTTACTCTTTTCTTATAAAATCTTATTTGTTGAGTATATTGACAAGCCTATTGACTTCAAAGCACTTTTCTATTTGTTTTGACTTGAAAATTATCCTATAATTAAGGCAAAATCTTCTCTAATTTATATGATAGATCTGTGTGGTTTCCGAAGGCCAAAAATATGTCAGTTTTGATGCTGACAAGACCAATTTTATCTCAGTTGTCAAAAATGTGGTCTACGTTCGTGACTTCACCCCAATTAAGAAGGGGGTGAAAGTCTCTAAAGAAAAGAACTTGAAATATTGTTGGAAACCCAGATTATTCGCAGTTGAAGAGACAGAAGACTGGCAAGAACTATTTTTAATAATTACATAGGACATCTCTTTTTCCACGTTACCTGTATGCAAAAAAATGTGAAGGTAAATGGTCTGAAAGATTAAAGTAGGATTATAAGTCTTCACCAAAACAGAAAAAGCAAAGAATAATAATAAGATACATACCCAAGTGAATTTAAGATCAGAGGGAATGGTTAGGCTTTGTCATCTGCTGCACACTGGTAAAAAATTAAAACTTTGCAATTTTTGATACAGATTGGCATGAACAACTTTATAAAGATATATGTGGACATTTCAGGAATAGGAAACAGAAAACAGTCCTAGAAACTATCTGCAGTGAGCACATTTGAGAGTAAATGCCTTTCACCTTTAGGGATGTCAGATAGAAGATAATTTTAGTTTCTTTGTATCTTCAGGTCTTATGGCCATTAAACAAGATTAACCCATAGGTACTCTTTTCTAAAATGTGATATAACCTGGGATTCAGTTTTATGCAACGTCTCACAGAATAAGGTAAATAAACTTAGTTTAACAAGTACCTCTACCCCTTCAAACACCATGTAAAACTGTGTGGCACATATAAGAAGTGAAATTTCACAGTTTCAGACTCAAAATTCTGACTTGATGGTGACTTGGATAAAACTATCCAGTATGGATTCCTATTGTTTTTATTTTATTGTCTATATAATTTTCTTTGGTAAAAGTGACTAGGAAAGCAAACTGAAGGACAACAGGTAAGTCAAACAGAGAACACAGTTAAATCAAAATGCATTTTATTCATCAATCTGTCCTTGAGTTATGCTTCATTTATAAGAAAACAAAATAAAAAATTACTACAAAGTCAATTACTAAACGAATGTAAAATTAATTTGACCACATTGGTATAGTCTTTTTTTTTTCTGCCAGATTTTTGGAGGAACACAAAGTTGTAAACTAGGATTCAAAGAACACTCAAAAGGCTGTTTCTCTTGCAGATTTCCCCTCTTAGAGAGCTACAATAGTGCATTCTCTACTTTCCTAAATCCTAAGTTTAGCAAACTCTTTTGGTCCTGAGGAAAGTGTTTATAGTTTCCTCAACCAGACAGATTTATCTTACTCTTAGACAGGCTAGATCTCTCAGCTATTCTTTTTTTTTTTTTTTTTTTTTTTTTTTTTTTTTTTGTATTTTAACTGTGAAAAGTAGTTTGAATTTTTTTAAATGTTTATTCATTTTTGAGAGACAGAGAGAGACAGAGCATGAGCGGGGAAGGGGCAGAGAGAGAGGGAGACACAGAATCCAAAGCAGGCTCCAGGCTCTGAGCTGTCAGCACAGAGTCCGACGCGGGGCTTGAACTCACGAACTGTGAAATCATGACCTGAGCTGAAGTCGGGCGCTCAACCGACTGAGCCACCCAGGCGCCCCAGTAGTTTGAATTTTAAAAGCAGCCATGCAAACTAATTTGAAATGTGATTATTTACATTAAAGGTTTATAATGTCCAGGCACATGTCACTTATACAATCATATACAGACAAGCAGAGGAGTGGCTGCTGCCGAAGTCAGAGTTAAAGCAAAACATAAGTAGAAATTTCTATTGTATTTTTCCACTTAATAAAGCCTACACATTATATATCTTCTCCTTTCATATGTCATTCACCATTCATTAAATTTCAAAGGAAATATACATCACTGAAATTATCAATGTCGTTGTTTTATGTTTCTCCAAGATCAGTTAAAGAAGAATCTAGCGAACATTCTAGTGTAGATGACCGCAATTTAAATTTGTAATATAATAAATATGTTAAAGGAACCAAAGGAAATGGAGACAATCTCAAAATATGTAAAATTGCAAATATACAGCAAACATATGAAACAAGTAACAATCTAGTGACAGAATTGGGTCAGAATTCAGAGTGCCTTAAAATAAAAACTATCAAAGTCCACTGATGTTTTAAATAGCATATTCAGATATTCAGAATTAAAATAGATTTGCTTTCTTCAGGGCTTCATTGCTCACAAGGCAAAAGGGATAGCTGAACTCTGCTATTAAATGCCATCAGATTCACTACAGGACGGAAAACGTGCACAAAAGAAGTTAAAAAGAAGCTTATAGGAGTCATACATATACATACAAAGCAGATATTAGCCCTTCTCAGCCCTCCCTTTTGCCTATTACTCCAGAGAATAAAAGGACTCCTACTATTTCTAGTCATTTCTCCCCTAACCCATCTTTGTGGGACAGGATTTTTTTGCTGTCAGTCAGTCCCCCCAGGTTTTATATTTCTCCATTTGGATATAACAGCTCACAGTGGTAGTTACTAAGTATACAGAGTGAACAGGAGATAAATGAACAATTGTAGAGTCAGAAGTGTCAAGATGTGATGCAGAAGGGCTGTGTTGATAGTTACAAAAAATAGAACAGAGAATTGGCTAGAGGAAATCTATATACTGAAGGGGGTTTTGGAGTTGTGGTCTGGAGTAGAGGAAATGAATTAATCAGGTTGGGCTGTGCACGAAATATCACAGACTGGGTGATTTAAACTACGAAATTTATTTTCTCACAATTCTTGTGGCTGGAAAGGCAAAGCTCAAGGTTCCATCAGGGTTTGGCTTATGATAAAGACTCTCTTCCTTATACATGGCTGATTTGTCCTCACAGTGTCTTTCCTACCTGTGTAGGCACAGAGAAAGAGAGCAAGCTGTCTGATGTCTCTCTAAAAAACTGTGAGATCAGGGTTTCCCCTGTTATGATCTTATTTAACTTAATTACTTCCTTAGACATCCCATCTCCAAATACAGCCACAATGAGTGTTAGGGCTTCAACATATGGATTTTAGGGAGACACGAACTTCTAGTAATTAACAGGGAGTGAAATTTTAAGTGACATCAGTACATTTTGGTGTAGGAAATACTCTGCCCACCAAATACCTTGCAATGTGACAAATATGGACCTTTATCTCTTTATTATTTCCTGGATATAGAGACTAAAGTAACAGTGTGATTTTAAGTTTCAGAATAAGTCTTAGAACAATCCCTGAGACGACGGAGGCTACTTGCTTCTTGCTTATTATTATTTGCTTAATTTTTGGTTCTCTACACTCTCTAGTCACTTCTATTATTGATTTTATAAGAAAAACTGAATTAGAGACTCCAGAGGAGAAAACAACAAGACGGAAAACTGTCTGTTGAGTATGTAATGCCTTCATGGGGAAATCAGGAAAATGTCCATTAGGAAATATAAAAACAAAACAAACTTCATAACAAGGCCCACCAGCAGTAATAAGAATTTAAGGCAAAAAGCAAATCCCTTACCATTTTATCCAAAATTTTACGATCATTTTTGTCTCCAGTTTACATTTATTGATCTTGCTAAACATCTTGACATATTGTATGTTTCCTCTCTCACATGGTCACAAATGCAATGAGTGGGCAAGTATGCCATTTCTCATGTACCCCCCACCAGGAACTGGGGTTCCAATTAACTAAGATTTAACCCTTGAATTTTTGTGGGTCTCCTCTGAAAACATTTTGTTCTAGATTAATTTAGAGTCAAGCCGTAATTGAATACAGATCATTTTAGACACACGTGTGCTCCTTGATTTTTTGGATCTCTGAGTTATTAGAATATATTGAACATTTCTCATATTGCATGTCCCTTGTATTCAATTTCTTTTGAAGATATCTGTGCAGAGTTGTCTGTCAAGATTTAGTATTTCTCACTAAAAAAAAAAATAAAATGTCACTTTACAACATCAAATTCTCAGTATGATGTGACACTGTAATGCCTTGTGTTCTGGGGGTTCTTGGCAAATAATTAATGATATTTTATGTAATTCTTCTGCCCTATACTTGGGACATGTTTTATTTAGTTTATCATGATGATATTTTTGTCTCATCAAATAAATATGGTGACCACCTTTGTACGTTCATTAAAAGTTACAAATTGATTTACTTCAATTCTGCATGGGAAAAAAAAAGAAGAAAGGAGAGGAGAAAAAAAGGAAGGAAGGAAGGAGAAAGAAGGAAGGAAGGAAATAGCATTGTTTACTATTGAAGAGATTTGGCTTTATTCAAACCTAGACTTCAATAGTTGGATTATAGGAGGTGCCATTGTACTGTATTGAAATGTTATATTAAATATCTGGAATGATTAAAATTACTACTGAGTCTTCCATATTTTTGTAGACATTATGTAGTTGTCAGTAATTTGTTATTAAAAAAAAAATCGAACATTCTCCAGAAAATCCCAGATAAATTAGTGATAACTTTTGTGGGTAACTTGATCTCTCCTTAAGAATATACTTAGAAGGGGGAGGAGTGAGGATGGCACAGAAGGGGACTGGGATTTCCCTTGTCCCTCAAACACAGCTGAATTGAGCTCAGAACGCTTGTAACACCCAAAAAATCAATCTTCAAAGTGATAGAAAAATCTCCACAGATGAAGGTAGATAGCTTGGTGGGACAGAGGTGCATGTATGCAATTGGGGGAGATAAAATGGTGTAGAATGGAGGGAAGGGATTCCCTTCTGTGGAGAGACAAAAAGGAGAGGAAGAGAAGCTGCAGAATTGCGGTATTGTGTTAGAACAAGATAAAAACCTCTCTCGACCATGGACTGGGGAACAAGAAATATGGAGAATGCCAGTTTCTACTTTGCAAACAGCCTTCAGAGCTGAAGAGCAGAGTTTTCAAAAGTGCACTACTTTCTCTGGACCGAAGCCACTGCTGTATATGCACACACCTGACATCCTTAGGGAAGGGAAGCCAGCCCTGGGGCTTGGTAGATCTCAGGGGTGCACTGGGAGAGAAGAATCCCCTCCCCAGAGTACTGTGAGAAGAGGGTTTATTGCCCCCCTCAAGGACAAAAGACCCTGCAAGCACCAGCCAAAGGCCCTTAATCAACAGGGTGGAGTGGCGCTACATCAGAACTGGGTCGACATGGTGTGGGATCCTTTATGACATCAGGTTTTGAATCCAGAAGATTTTCCATGGTAGGAGAACTATGGATCAAGACAAGCTGACTGAGCACGCTACTCTGTGAGGGCCACCTGAACAGTGTAGTTTAAGAAACCTGGTCCGGGGAGGAGAGATTAGGGTGTTGACATTTTTCTCCCCATTACCAACATGTTAGGGCTTCTGGTAACCGGACAGCAACCCCCAGCGGAGACAGGATCCGCTTACACCAAACTCTGTCCCTCCATGCCAGGTAACTGCTTATCTATTGGAACAAGACTGGCAATGACCAAACCAGATGGCCTCTACCCCAGACCAGCACAGCCACTGGTCCCAGGCACCAACAGACAACTGTCTTGTGGTTTTGTATGTTAGTCTCTCTCTCTCTCTCTCTCTCACTTTTTCTCTTTTCTTTTCTTTCCTTTCTTCTCTTTTCTCTTCTTTTTCTTTCTACACTCTTTTCCCTTTGGATCAGGTTCACAGTTTCTGATTCGATTAGTGCTCAATTCTTATTAAACATATATATTTTTCTCTTTCTTTCTCTTGCTTATTTGTTTGTTTGTTTAATCAGGCATTTTTACTCTATTCTTTTTACACCTTTTCTATATTTCCTTCTGCTTTGTTTTCTCTTATCTCTCTCTGGATTAAGCCCTATTGTTTCTTTGATTCTCTGCTTGGTCTTGTTTTTCACCCTTTTCATTTTTCTCTTTCTATGGGATCACATTCCTGTCCTTTCTTTTTTTTTTTTTCAGGTTTACTTCAATGAACAAACCAAAACACATCTGGTGGAAGGTCCAAACACTCCACCACTACAAGCAAGGAGGAGCTCTGCAGAGGCCTGACCAGTGGGATAGGGCAGTGAAATATGCAACAACAGAATGCACACAACACACTCCAAAAACACTTCCTGAAGTGCCAGACCCTGGGCAGTGTATGGCCCCTTTTTTAATACAGTAGTACTCACAGGGGTAGGACACATAGCAAGTTATTAAAACACATAAAACACAGAAACCTAGCCAAAATGATGAAATGGAAGAATTTTCCACAAAAGAAATTTCAGGAAGAAATGATGGTCAGTGAATTGCTCAAAACAGATAGAAACAATATATCTGAACAAGAACTTAGAATAACCATTATAAGACTAATAGCTGGGCTTGAAAAAGGAATGAAGACAGAAAATCTATTGCTACAGATATCAAAAACCTAAGAAATGGTCATGATGAATTAAGAAATGCTATAAATGAGATGCAAAATAAACTAGATACAGGACAGTGAGGATGAAAGAAACAGGAGATAATAGGTGAAATAGAATATAAAATTATAGAAAATGATGAAGCTGAATAAAGAGGGAAAGGAAATTACTACACCACGAGGGGGAGAATTAGAAACCTAAGTGAGTCAATGAAAAGAAATAATATCCATATCATATGAGCTCCAGAAGAAGAGAGAAAGGGCCAGAAGGTTTAGTTGAATAAACTATAACTGAGAACCTCCCTAACCTGGAGAAGGAAACAGGTATCCAAGTCCAAGAGGCACAGAGAACCCCCTTCAAAATCAACAAAAACAGGTCAAACCACAAAACTGGCAAAACACAAAGATAAAGAGAGAATTCTGAAAGCAGTTAGGGACAAATGGGACTTAACCTAAAAGGGTAGATACGTAAGGGTAGTAGAAGCTCTATCCACTGAAACTGGGCAGGCCAGAAGGGAGTGGCATGAAATATTCAATGTGCCAAATAGGAAAAATATGCAACCAAGAATCCTTTATCCAGCAAGGCTGTCATTCAGAATAGTAGAAGAGATAAAGGCTTTCCCTGAGAAACAAAACTAAAGGAGTTCATGACCCCTAAACTAGCACTGCAGGACAACCTAAGGGGGACTCTGTAAGTGGAAAGCAGCAAAGACTACAAAGGACCACAAGCATGAAACCTACAGATAACACAATGACATTAAATCCATATCTTCCAATAATCACTCTGAATGTAAATGGACTTAATTCCCAATTCAAAAGACATAGGGTATCAGAATGGATAAAAAACCAAGATCCATTTATATACTGCCTACAAGAGACTTGTTTTAGACCTGAGGACACCTGCAGATTGAAAGTTAGGGTATGGAGAACCATCTATCATGCTAATGGACATCAAAAGAAAGTCAGAGGAGTCATATTTATATCAGACAAACTGGATTTTAAAACAAAGACTGTAACAAGAGATGAAAAAGGGCATTATCTCATAATGAAGGTGTCTATCAATCAAGAAGAGCTAACAATTGTACGTGTTTTTTGCCCCCAATGTGAAACAACACAAATATATATATATATCAATTAATCACAAACACAAATAATGGTATAGATAATAATACTGTGATTGTAGAGGACTTTAATACTCCACTTACAACAACGGACAGATCATCTAGGCAGAAAATCAATAAGGAAACAAGGCTCTGAATGACAAATTGGACCAGATGTACTTAACAGATATACTCAGAACTTTTCATCCAAAAGCAGCAGAATACACATTATTCTCAATTTCACGTGGAATATTCTCCAAACTAGATCACATAGCAGCCTTCAACAAGTATAAACTAATTGAAATCATATTACGCATGTTGTCAGATCACAACACTATGAAACTTGAAATTGACCATAAGAAAAAATTTGGAAAGCCCCCAAATACATGGAGGTTAAAGAACATCCTACTGAAGACTAAATGAGTCAATCAGGAAATTAAAGAAGAAATTAGAATATATATATTTAATGTCTATATATATATATATGCAAATGAAAATGGAAACACTACAGTCCAAACACTTTGGGATACAGCAAAGGCAGTCCTAAGAGGAAAATACATTCTAATATAGGCTTATCTCAAGAAGCAATATAGGTCCCAAATACACAAGTTAACCTTACACCTAAAGGAGCTAGAAAGGCAGCATCAAAAAAAGCACAAAGCCAGAGGAAGAAGAGAAATAATAAAGATTAGAACAGAAATAAACAATATAGAATCAAAAAAAAAAAAAGTAGAACAGATCAATGAATCTAACAGCAGGTTTTTTGAAGCAATAAACAAAATTGATAAATCCCTAAAGAAACTTCTCAAAAAGAAAGAGGGCCCAAACAAATAAAATCACAAATGAAAGAGGAGAGATCACAACAAATACCACAGAAATACAAACAATTATTAAAGAATACTGTGAAAAATTATATGCCAATAAACTGGATAATCTGGAAGAAACAGACAAATTCCTAGACACTCAACACACTACCAAAACTCAAATGGCAAGAAATATAAAATTTGAACAGACCCATAACCATCAAAGAAATTGAATCCATATCAAAAATCTCCCAACAAATAAGAGTCTTGGGCCATATGACTTCCCCAAAAAATCTTATCAGACATTTAAAGCAGAGTTAATACCTATTCTTCTCAAGCTGTTCCAAAAAAACAGAAACAGAAGAAAGCTTAAAGACTCACTCTATGAAGCCAGAATTACCTTTAATTCCAAACTAGAAAAAAAACCCAATAAAAAGGAGAATTACAGGCCAATATCTTGGATGAACATAGATGCAAAAGTTCTATGGGCACCTGGGTGGCTCAGTCGATTAAGCTTCTGACTTCGGCTCAGGTCATGATCTCACGGTTCATAAGTTAGAGCCTTGTGTCAGGCTCTTTGCTGACAACTCAGAGCCTGGAGCCCGCTTTGGATTCTGCCTCTCTCTCTCTCTCTCTCTCTCTCTCTTCCCCTTCCCCACTCGTGCTCTATCTCTCACTCTCAAAAACAAATAAATGTTAAAAATTTTTTTAAAAAAAGTTCTCAACAAGATACTAGCAAATAGAATTCAACAGTATATTAAAATAATTATTCACCATGATCAAGTAGGATTCATTCCTGGGCTGCAGGGCTGTTTCAATATTCTCAAATCAATCAACACAATACATCATATTAATAGAACAATTGATAAGAACCTTATGATCCTGTCAATAGGTGCAGAAAAACCATTTGACAAAATATAGCATCCTTTCTTAATAAAAATCCTCAAGAAAGTCAGGATAGAAGTAATATACCTTAATATCATAAAAGCCATACATAAAAGGCCCACAGGTAATATCATCCTCAGTGGGGAAAAACTGAGAGCTTTTCCCCTGAGATCAGGAACATGACAGGGATGTCCTCTCTCACCACTGTTATTTAACATAGTGTTGGAAGTCCTAGCATCAGCAATCAGACCACAAAACAAAATAAAAGGCATACAAATTGGCAAAGAAGAAGTCAAACTTTCACTCTTCACAGATGACATGATACTCTACATGGAAAACTCAAAAGACTCCACCAAAAATTTGCTAGAGATGATACATGAAATCAGCAAAGTCACAGGTCATAAAATCAATGTACAGAAATCAGTTGCATTTCTATACACCAAAATGAAGCAACAGAAAGAGATATCAAGGAATCAATCCCATTTACAATTACACCAAACCCCATAAAATACCTACGAATAAACCTAACCAAAGAGGTAAAAGATCTGTTTGATGAAAACTATAGAAAGCCAATAAAAGAAATTGAAGAAGACACAAAGAAATGGAAAAATTTTCCATGGTTATGGATTAGAAGAACAAATATTGTTAAAACGTCAATTTTACCCAAAGCAATCTACACATTCAATGCAATCCAAATCAAAATAGCACCAGCATTCTTCACAGAGCTAGAACAAATAATCCTAAAATTTGTATGGAAGCACAAGGGACCCTGAATAGCCAAAGTAATGTTGAAAAAGAAAACCAAAGCTAGAGGCATCCCAATCCTGGACTTCAGCCTGTATTACAAAGATGTACTCATCAAGACAGTATGGTATTGCCACAGAAACAAACAAATAGACCAATGAAATAAAATAGAGAACCCAGAAATGGATCCACGAATGTATGGCCAACTAATCTTCAACAAAGCAAGAAAGAGTATCCAATGGAAAAAAGTCTCTTTAGCAAATGCTACTGGGAGAACTGGACAGCAACATGCAGGAGAATGAAACTGGACCACTTTTTTACACCTTACACAAAAGTAAACTCAAAATGGATATAAGACCTAAATGTGAGACAGGAAATCATCAAAATCCTAGGGGAGAACACAGGCAACAACCTCTTTGTCCTCAGTTGCAGCAACTTCTTCCTTGACATGTCTCTGGAGGCAAGGGAAATAAAACCAAAAATGAACTATTGGGACCTCATCAAGATAAAAGGCTTCTGCACAGTGAAGGAAACAGTCAACAAACTAAAAGGAAACTGGCAGAAGATATTTGGAAATGACATATTGGATAAGGGGTTAGTGTCCAAAATCTATAAAGAACTTTCCAAACTCAATACCTGAAAAACAAATAATCCAGTGAAGAAATGGGCAGAAGACATGAATAGACACTTCTCCAAAGAAGATATCCAGGTGGCCAACAGACACATGAAAAGATGCTCAACATCACTCATCATCAGTGAAATACAAATCAAATGTTGGCGAGGATGTGGACAAAGAGGAAGCCTCTTGCACTGCTGGTGCAAATGCAAACTGGTGCAGGCAGTCTGGAAAACATTGTTGACATTTCTCAGAAAATTAAAAATAAAATTACCCAATGACCCAGCAATAGCACTACTAGGACTTTATTCAAAGGATACTGTATTGATCTGAAGGGGCATGTGCACCCCAATGTTTATAGCAGTGCTATCAACAATAGCCAAATTATGGAAAGAGTCCAAATGTTTATCAGCTGAGGAATGGGTAAAGAAGAAGTGGTATATATATATATATATATATATATATATATATATATATATATATATATATATATAGTGGACTACTACTCAGTGATGAAAAAGAATGAAATCTTCTGTTTGCAACAACGTGGATGGAACTGGAGAGTATTATGCTAGGTGAAATAAGTCAGTAAGAGAAAGACAGATATATGATTTCATTCATATGTGGAATTTGAAAAACTTAACAAATGACCATAGGAGAAGGGAAGGAAAGATAAGATAAAAACAGAGAAAAGGAGGCAAACCATAAAAGCCTCTTATATACAGAGAACAAACTGAGGGTTGATGGGGGGGGGGAGGGTTAGGAGGGTGGGGAAAACAGGTGATGGGCATTGAGGTGGGCACTTCTTGGGATGAGCACTGGGTGTTGTATGTGAGTGATGAATCACGGGAATCTACTCCTGAAGGCAAGATTATACTGTATGTTAGCTAAATTGACAATAAATAAAATAAATGAATAAATAAACAAGTAAATACATACATACATACATACATACATACATACATACATACATAAAAAGATTTTTAAAAGGAATAGAGTTAGAACTATAGATGCTGGGCATGTCAGGGTGAATTTGAAAGATGTAAAACCTTTCACGAAATCAGAAAGTGTACTCAACTTGACTAGATGTCAAACTAGGGCAACTTGTTGGAATATCAGTTCTTTCTCAAACCCTGGAAAAATATAAATATATACATCAAAACAAAATAAACTTTCTACATAACTTTAGGGAATTTAAATATTCTTGATGTTTATATATGGCCCTCAACATGAGAGTATTCTAGGTTATCTAGAAATAGAAACTTTAGAGGAATAAAAAAATGTGTATCTCTCTTCATTGTTTTTAAATTAAATTTCTTAATATTACCACAAATAAGTTTCTTCTGTTTCTGTTAGGTTTATACACACAAATACTAACACACAGACATGGAAGAATGCCCATACATTCTAGGAAAAATAGTAAAAGCTTTTTTAATAAGTCATTTTAAGAAGCTACCATACCCTTCTCATTTTGTGTTTTTGTATATGTGTATGTGTATTTTGGATAGCAGTTTTGGGAGATTTTAAAAATTTCTTGCCTCCAACTATCCATTCACCATCTAAGATGCTGAAATGTAGAATTATATCTGTGTAGAGTTTCAAAAAAAAGGAAAAAAGAAATGTCTTAGAGATTTATTAGCCAAAATTTCTGCTCTTTGTTACATGTGTGCACACCTCCCATTGAATGTAATGAGTTATGAAAATGCTACTGCCTTGCATTTGAAGCTTCTGTTGTGCTATTTTCTGTGTTCAGCTTGCCAACATCAGCAATAACAGGATAGATACTGCCTTAGTAAGAGCTAGCAATTGGAACTTTCATTGTATGTATGCTGTGCAATGAATAATATGTGTCACACCAATCAGAGCTATTTCTAACTAATAAATATTGAATACGAAGTCATTTGAACATTTAAAATATTATTTTCAAACATACAAAAAATAAAAATGGAAACAAAAAGAGGGGACCTGGGTGGCTCAGTTGGTTGAGCATCCAACATCAGCTCAGGTCATGATTTCACAGTCCATGGGTTCCAATGCCGCATTAGGCTCTGTGCTGACAGCTCAGAGCCTGGAGCCTGCTTCAGATTCTGTGTCTCCCCCTCTCTCTGCCCCTCCCCTGTTCACACTCTGTCTCTCTCTCTCAAAAATAAATAAACATAAAAATTTTAAATAAATAAACATTGTTTTCATTCTTTAGATCATAAGCATTTAGGATAAAATAAAATATACTGCATATAAGCTGCATCATACCTCTGAAACAATTAAAAGTTGTTCTTTTAACAATTAAAAGTGAAAACTATTTCACTCATCTATGGTTATAATAAAACCTAATTAAAAGTAGGTACAAGATACTCTGCCCACATATGCATAGGTGTAATATAGCAAAAAGATCCTCTTTTAAAATTTTAACATTCTTTTTAAGTTGTCTTCTGTATCTCTGTAAGGGAAGGAAAGAAGGAAGGAAGGAAGGAAGGAAGGAAGGAAGGAAGGAAGGAAGGAAGGAAGGAAGGAGGGAAGGAAGGATAGAAAGAAGGGAAGATAGAAAGAAGGGAGGGAAGGAGGGAGGAAATAAGAGATAGAGGAAATAAGGGAGAGAAAAGAAAGAAGACAACAGGGGACAAAAAAAGAGCAGGCCTTATTTCTATCAGTTAGTTGATGTTCCATGAAAGATTAATACAGTTAAAGATTCAGGATGTTGGAACTTTTCCTTAAAATTAGTGGTTTATTTTATAAATATATAAAATTAAGAAAACAAGTATTTGTTTTTTTTTTATTACTATAATAGAACTTCATGGAACTCTATTAAAATATTCTTAATTTTCCAAGTTTTTACTTTTTTTCATTTAAAGGAATTTTATTCATAGGGCGCCTGGAAAGCGCCAGTTAAGTGTCCAACTTTGGCTCAAGTCATGATTTTGAGCGCTACATCAGGTTGGTTCTCTGCTATCAGTGCAGAGTCCATTTTGGATCCCCTGTCTGTCTGTCTCTGCCCCTCCTCTGCTCACGTGTGTATTCTTTTGCTCTCTCAAAAATAAGCAAGCATTTAAAAAAGTTATTTATTCCTTCAAGAAAATATTAAATATGAAGTATTACTTAAGAGCAGCTTAGTTTTTAATCATATTTGTCAATAATCATGTATTAATGGTTAAAACACTCAGTATTTTCTAAAGACCTACCTACTAACACGCAGTCTCACCACCAGCCTAACTAAAAAACATTTATGTTAAAAATGTTACTATCACACTCTTTCCAAAAGAAATTCATTGTGTTAGTCTCGTATAAATAACTCAAGGTTCATCTCAAGATAGGACATATATTCCTTTCTTTCTTAAAGCTAGTAAAATTCTGTGAGAAAGGATGAGGAAAACTACACAGCTTTACCTATAGTTTAAGGAATATTCAATACAGCAATGACATGTAAAAAATATTACAAACTGTGATGGCTAATTTTATGTGTCAACATGGCTGGCCACAATATCCATATATTTGGTCAAACACCAGTCTAGGTGTTGCTGTAAAGGTATATTTTAGATGAGATTAACATTTAAACCAGTAGTTTGAGTAAAGCAAATTACCCTCCATAATGTAGGTGGGCCTCATGCAATCAACTGAGAAGACTAAGGTCCCTTGAGGAAGAGGGAATTCTGCCTCCAGACTGCCTTTGGACCCCAAGCTGCAAAATCAACTGTCCCCTAGGTTTCCAGTCTGTCACTTTACCCTGCAGATTTTGGAATGGCCAGTCTCCATAATTACATGAGCCAATTCTTTAAAACAAATATTTTATGAACATGTACACATTCTAATTGGCTCTGTTTGTCTAAAACTCTTGACTAATATATAAATACTTTTGCATGTTACATCCAAAAAATTCATCTGGCAAAATTCACAACAAAGCCTATTAAAAATTTCAAAAACTAGTAAATTAATAACCAGATGACTAAATGAGCATTGCAAATGATACATTCAAAATTTTTCCTATGATTATTCTTCATGTCATTTATTTCTTAAATATTTGAAATATTTTTCTACATCAAATTGTTGTATATTACTTACCTTGTTTTATGTGACACAACACCCATATATTTCACATAAATTACACATAAAATGACGAATAGTCAACCATAGGAATTCAGCAAATTGGGTAACAAAGCTTTCTTTTCCCAGTTTTTTTTTCTTTTGAGGCAGAAAAATCTTAACAGATACATTCACAAATTCAGAACTAATTAAAAACTATACAAAGCTTCCCACCTTTATATATCAAACAATATAAAATGATTACATATCTATGATAAACTGTAAAAAATCTTAGTGTTAACTCTCAATGAGTAGAATTACAATTATATGTATTAAATATGAGCACTTTAAAAATTATATTCCACAGTAGTTACTTTGGTTCAATCACAATTAGATAGAGATGCATCTCTTTATTACTTAATATATTAAAAAATGTTGGTATTAAAGAATAAAAAATTTTTTTAAACATTTTAAAACATCTACCACTACTATGCAAAAGTAACAGGAGTCAAAATATACATAGCCAAATATGTTAATAAAAATTTATTCCTTCAAAAGACATTCTTCTGGATAGGATCTTTGGAAAGTACTTATAAATTTAGATTGCTATAGCATTAATGGTGCTTAATATAATAAATACCATATTGCTTTTTAATAATATATCTGCCACTCTTGAAGTATAATCATTTTTAAAGGAAATTTGAAGATGTGTTCTTCTGGGACCAGTACAGAAAGAGACCAATGTTCATGTAAAGAACTTCTCTAATTTCCATATATTTTATAAATTTTCCCTTTAATTTTGCTCTAAGAAAGTTCAGATAAGATATTTAGTCATGTAGCAGCACCTGGGTGGCTGAGTGCGTTAGGTGCCCGACTCTTGATTTCCGCTCAGGTCATGATCTCACAGTTCGTGGGATGGAGCCATGTGTCCAGGCTCCAAGCTGATAAGGTGGAGTCGGCTTGGGATTCTCCCTCTCCCTCTCTCTCTTTTCCCCTATCCTCTCTCTCAAAATAAATAAACTTAAAAAAAAAAAGATACTTAGTCATGTATTAAACCTTAATTTAGAAACTAAATGATTGAATACTTTCATAGCTACATTATCTAGCTAATTAATGTCAATGACCTCTAACCAAAGACTAAAGGAATACAGCTTTAGTTACAGTTAGGAACTACACACACACTAGAATGAACTGTCCAACATCCCAATATGAGGGTACTCAAATAAACTTACTATAGGTTTGGATTTATGTTTTGTGATTTTAGGGAGAGGTTAGGAATAAAGGCTTTGCTCTTTGATTGGATTGGTGTTAATGTCAGGAAGTGAGGGGAATGTGTGACTCCAGTGAGGCTAAAACTATTCAGTCGAGGCAGGAGTCACTCGTTTTAGCCAGGATAAAGTGAAGTTTGGTTATTTTTATGGTTTGGATAATGTCCTTTGTTTGTATTCAGACATGAGAACAGAGTGGTCTTGTTTTTATCTTGAACCATTATGGTCACAGTAACTTTACTGATGTTGATATTCTGTGAAATTGTTTATGTGCCACAGAACACCAAGACCTAGCTATCACGTCTCAGATATCAGGGGTTACTTTTCTATTTCTCAGTAATCTGCATAAAATTTCTCTGAATCTATATATCTCTATCCATTGTCAGTCTCCTAACTTGCTCTCTGCTTTTTAATCTTACTCTTTTCTCATTCAGCCTTTACAGTGATTTTAGGAAACACACTCTGACCATTCCCATTTCTCTTATTACTCTTCAGTGACATCCCTCTACCTTCAGAACATGGTCCAACCTCCTTAACAAGGGTTAGAAAGATCCTCAGTGCCTTGGCCCAGCCAATTTATCCACAAGGATTTGAGAAAAAACAAAGCTGGAGAAGTTTTACTTCATCAACCTGACTTAGCTAACACTCTGATATAGAAAACTGGCATTTACTCATTTTATGAAAAGGGCAAAGCAAATATATCCTCCTGCTTTTCTTTCCAGATTCTTGCTCTTAAACTAAGACCTCCAGTACAAATGAAGGTGCACCCGTGTATGAGTGTCACATGCATACACGCAAGGTACACACACTATCACCCCATCCTCTTCCAATCGTTATATAATTATTTCATTTCTCCTAATATGACATTCTTTCCTTTGCCTCAGAGAATTAGCTCATCATTTACAATAGATTAGAGTATTCACTGCTATTGCCCTTGTTCAACTGTCCCACCCCTCCTCCAAACTCAGGATATTCTGACTCAACATTCATAGCTCAGTTTACAAGTCACTCCCTTCTATTTGTGGAACAAACTACCATAACAAGTCTTTCTCCTTGATTAATTTGGAAGCTTATTCAAAGCCCATGACATTTATGCCTTTGTATTTTCAATATCCAGAACTGCATTTGACCTGTAGAAGGGGTAGTTAATAAAGTTAGTTTAATATTAGTAAGACTTCAGAGTCCTGAGAAAACACAAAGTGAAATTATTTTCGCCTATTTCCAACCTACAGTTATTAACATATTTCATGGAGGGATGTACAATAATTATACCTTTATTTTATTGATTTAGCTTATCTGTTCAATGTAACATATCTAAGTATTGTTCTGTGCTCACATTCGTCGATCAACATTAATCTTTATATTTTCCGAGTTAATGATAATCAGGGATCATGGCTCCTTTATTTTGGCTCACATCAGTTTCCTTTCCTTGTGAAACATAAATACATAAACCTATATCATTTTTAAAAAAGGAAATTTGGAAGAAAAATATAGGAAATTTCCCAAAAGTCTTGTCACTAAAATATGGGAAAAATATTTTTGGTCACTGCAAAAATTATCCATAATATGAAATAAAAAAAAGATGTCTTTCACAACCTTACTTTATCTGTTTTGTTTTTTTTTAATTATTTTTGGTAGTAAAATTAGTCTGCTTTCCACAAAAGAAATCAATTGACAAAAGAAGTTATCTTTCTGACAAAAGCAGAGAACAACAGTGTAATATTTAAGCCTCTGCTTCAGGTTCCAGAAAAGTTTGTTAAAATCATAATTATTAGAAGAAGAGTGATAGTAAATTTCAAAAGCAATCTAAGCTGTTAAAAAGATTATAGGAATCCTTTCCCCACCCATTCCCCCCAAAAGAACAGCCAGGTTTTTTGCCCCTAACAATAAAAATACATTCTTCACTAGTTTAAATAATACATTTAAATAGAAATGAAGACAATATGCTCATTGGTTACAAGTAAATTTAATACACTTTATATCTCAAACAAAGGTCTTCAGGAAAAATCACAGTATATACATACCTCAACATTTTATTTTACTTTATGCATATGTATGTGTGTGAATGTATATAATACTGAAATGTATATACTGATATGTATATATACATACATGTCTGTGTATATTCAAAAAGGTCCCTTTTTAAGTCACGTTCCACATTGTCTAGTTTTTAAACATCACATACTAAACATGATACATCCTAAGGTATCATGTACATATTCTTGTCTGGGTACCTTTGAAGTGACAAAAGAGTTAAAAAAAATGCTCTGAGAGTTTGAATGCAGAATCTTTCTAGGTTTTTATTATAATTTTCTTAGTATTTCTTGGTTAAAGTATTTACACCCACAACTTTTGTTGAAATCTCACATTATATTTACATTAATATGGATCAACTATTTAGTTTAATGCATATCAAGGACTCTACCAATTCCTTATGAAGTTTGAAAACTTGCAAAAGTTTGGAAGGAGAGATCAAGACCAATTTCCTTTGATAATGTTACCATAATTATCTTCCTCTTTCAGATCATACTTGGCAAACTGCTTGGCCTTTTCATTCAGTTTCTTTTGTAAAATGAAGTGTTGGACTATATGACATTTATAAACATTTATGTCTCCAAAATTCTGTAATACAACATTTACAATACCTTTCCTTCAACATTCCATATTTGGATTGAAATAATTTATGGGATTCATTTATTTATTGATTTTTACTTTAGTTTTAGTTTCCTCTTGTGAGTATCTTCAGACTAGGAATCTTCTCTACTGGATTTTCCCAGTCCTGCTGTTGAATGAACAATTCAGTAAGAACCTTCTTAAAAGCTAAAGGAATTGGATGTGCAATGTGGAATCTCAATATCCAAGGAAAAAAAGAGAAGTTCATAGCAGGAGAATCAATAAGGAACAAAAAAGTATAAAAAAGTGTGAATACAGTCCCAGGGAGAGGAATCAAAGTGGCTCACACAAAGACACAGCACTGACCACATTAATCAACTGGAAAAGGTTCAGAGAAAAGACTTCACAATTCTCATAATAAAGGTAGAAGTTCAGAAAAGGCTTTAAGAAAATACTCTGAGGTTCGTTGATCTCCCAGAGGGCATAAGACAGCTAAATGTGGAAGTGTTCATAAAACAAAGAGATAAAAGAAAACACAGTCTGAAAGATCTCTCTACTGCACACTGACCCAACTTACCACCTTGGAAGTTTTGTTCGAACATTGATTTTAAATAGCTAAATAGAGGGAAAGGGACATTATACTAAGCTAAGTCTCCTAAAAAAAACAAGACTACTGAGGCTGCGGAGAGCTCTTCAGGTATACCAAGATTTATTTTATACTTAGAGCTATATGGTTATACTTTACAGAATTTTGAAATGTGTACCACACTCTTGCAATTAAAATAGTAAGAAGCTCTTTGTGAATTGATAAATATCTTGCTCTTTTCTCAAGCCTAACAATGCTTTGAAATTCATAGAACCTAAAAAAAAGGAAAACAAAATAAAAAACAAGAACCTGATTTTGTAATGTTAAAGGAACAAAAGATAAGACATGATTGAAATATCTAAATTGTATGATCCATTTATTTTAAAAATCCAGACTGGGAACCACCAGGGAATGTATAAACACAGACCTATTTTAATGTAGATGGATAAAGACAGACATGCAGAGATAAGAAAAGATTTGGTAAAACTCAAGGGAATGTTATTTCTGTCTCAACTTTAAAAACTACACAAAATGTCCCTTTTCTAAATTTACAGAGTTTCTATTGTTTAAGGAGTTGAAAAAGATTCATGCTTGGCATCAAAACTGAATGTCCTATAATCTCATTGAGAAGGGGAGGGAGTAAGAGGAGAGGAAGGAAGGAAGGGAGGAGCAGAGGGAGGGAAGGAGAGAGGGAGAGAGACATAAAGAGAAAAAGAGAGGGGGAATTATTTGAGATGAATAAAGGTATCCTATGATGGGCAGAAAATAATGTGGTAGATTCCCTATAAATGAAAATCAATACTTCAGCAAGGATACTTATAGTTTAAAATTTAAGAGTACTCTTATATCCTCCCAAAGTCATCCTACAGGGTACATTTTGTTTTGAGAGAGGCCAATTTAAGTCTCCAATTTAGCCAGTTCATAAATAAGATTCATGAATATTCATTAAAATTTAAGGTAGTATGTTTTTCAGTAAGAGTTAATATTTATTTTGCAATGGACACGAGTTTAGAGTGCTTACTATCGTAAACCTTAAGAAAGGACTGCAATTTAAATAAAAAATACAAAGATAAATGTTAAATACATAGAATTCACTCTCGTACTGGAAATGTTAGACAGAGTAAAACCAACTTAATCTTGATACATGACCCTAATTATAAACAGTTTGAACACTCTTTAAGTTTGAAAAAGATTAAAATTATAGACATTTATTTACATTGTATAATGGATGAATAGCAGAATTAACTCATTGAGCTACAATTAAGTTGTCTTCAGAGAAAATGGCAATAAGAATTATAAAAGGAATAATAAATTGGCCTATGGCTTTCATTCCACATGAATAGTTAGCTATGAGGTGTCATGAAGATGCCAAGAAATTCTCAAAATCCAATTCATTTTAATTAAAAGAAATAATACATTACTAGGAACTTTTTAGAAGGCTGTAAAAGGAGAGTTTATCTAAACAAAGAAAGGGTATTGCAGTGTCTAATACTGAAAAAAAAAACAGGAAACAATGCTTTAATTGAATTTGTACTTATTGTTTTAATTAGTTAAATAGGATCATATTAGTCTACAGCTATATACTTTGTGGATGCATTTTTTTTTCAGTTGAAACACATGCTGAGTAGCTTAAGAACAAAAATAGGAATAAGAAAGGTTTTACTCTTGAACTTTGTATCTTTTCTTCCCTTTTAAATAATTTTTAAAGGTTTGTTTGTTTATTTATTTATTTATTTATTTATTTATTTATTTGAGAGAGAGAGAGAGACAGTAAGCATGAACAGGGAGGGCCAGAGAGAGAGAGGGAGAGAATCCCAAGCAGGTTCCATGCTGTCAGCACACAGCTGGATGCAGGGCTCTATTTCACCAACCTCCTGGTTTATCTCATGACTTGAGCCGCTAAGATCAAGAGTCAGACACTTAACTGACTGAGCCACCCAGGTGCCCCACTTGTATCTTTTCTTAAATCATATCACATTTCCTAAAAATTGTAATTTTTAATACAGCAAAGTAAGGTGCACTCCTTTTTCTGTTGTTCATTAAACAATTTTCAGGTGCCATTTATTAAGTACTAATTTATTTTGTATAATTCCTTTGCCAATAGTTATATGATAACCAAGTCTGAATTTCCTGCCAGAGTTAATATTTAGCTGTACAAAATGACCAAATAAAATACATCTAAATCATTTTACTTAAGAAACTATTGTTTGAATTGTAACGTTCCAAGGTAATGTAATACCTACAATAAACCAAATACAGGATTAAAATAATGATAATTCTGATATCTTTTTACATAGTAATGAAGTTAGATTAATTCACTTAAAGATTCCAGAGAATCCCCTCAGAGTACACAATAGCTATGTCCTCAATAAATGAATTGCCTAATCACTATTGGTTTTGGATATATTTTATATAGGTAACACTATGCTACCATTCCCCATTATTTGATTATCAATATTCCATATAGAAAAGTTTTTTTTTTAATTTCCATGTTAAATGTATTTAAGATAGAAATAACATTTTTCTTTTTCTTTTTTAAAGTTTATTTATTTTGAGAGAGGGAGAGAGAGAGCACAAGCAGGGAAGAGGCAGAATGAGAGAATCCCGAGCAGGCTGCACTGTCAGTGTGGAGCCCAACACAGGGCTGGAACTGACAAACCGTGTGATCATGACCTGAGCCAAAACCAAGAAAGAGTTAGACGTTTACCCGACTAAGCCACTCAGGCACCCAGTAAAAATTTTCCTATGTTATTTTCATGTTATTCATCTGTGCAGGTTTTTAACTTCAAGAAGATCATTGTATTTACCTATCAAATACTTACATTAACCTTATACATAGTTACTTGATTATTTATAAGCCAGCTGCAATCATTTAACCTAGATACTAATAAAAGACCAATTATAATTTATTCAATTAGTCCCCTATTGAAGGATATCTGAATTGGATACATTATTTCACCATTGGTTTACAATGCTTCCCTTTCTGGCTTTACTCATTCATTACATGTTTAATTTCTTTTCATTTTTTGTTTTTATTTTTTGTTTAATATAAATCTGTTTACTATAAATTTTCTCTTATAATTACATATTATGCTGTAAATTCTAGTTGATTTCTTTTATATATTTCCAAAATGTTCTGAAATATTAGTCTGTATTTTCCCTTAGACCCAACAGTTGATGAATAACATGTTTAAAATTTCAATTTGAATTTGAAAATCCAAAATTTGAATTTTGTCATGGATTTCTAATTTTATTGTATTGTGGTCAGAGAATATGCTGTCTAGTATCATCTTTTTTACTTGTTATTATGAATCTCTTTAGGTGGTTTGAAGGATCATCAATCCTCATACATATGCCATTTGCAATTGAAATCCCAAATAAGAGAGAAAACACCATCATTACTACAGAAATCTCCTTCATGCCTTCTCTTTCAATCTTGTATCCACTTACCCAGAGAAAACAATAATTCTGATTATTTTCTGTCACATATTCACCTAGCTTCCTCTAGAAATTCATCTAAGTGGATTATACAATGAGTAATCCTATGTGTCACGCTATAAATTTACTTCCAAATTTTTTTCTGACCTAAAATTTACAACTATAAATTTACCCAATTATTTTTATAGCCAGCATCACATTTACTTTGATATGTTATGCTTCCTAGTTCAAATTATTTTCATGTGTATCCGTGTCTGTATATGTGTATGCAAGGATGAGAGACAGATCTCCTTTGTCCTATGAATTATTTATTTATATCTATGGTTAAACTTAACAAAATTTGTAGTTTTCAGAGATGTTATTGATTACTCTAATTGCATTTTACTCATAAAAATAACTTTGCGCAATATTTGGATTTTTAAATTATTTGATGTTGTATTAAGTTTCATCAAGTGATATATCTTGCTGAACATACCATGTTCAACTGAGATGACTGCATCTTGTGAAGCTATTAGATTGAATGTTCTACACATCACAGTCAATTCCAGGTGGTTAAGAGTGTTTTTCAGATTTTCTATGTATTCCCTAATTTTTGTCCAGTTGTTTTTATCAATTTCTGAAAGATCAATTTAATATTGCAATCTGCTTATGATATATTTTATTTCTCCATATCTATCCAGTCATGCTTCATATACCTAGAAGCTCTATTATTTGAACATACATATTTTTAGTTGTTTGGTCTTTCTGAATAATTCATCTTTCATCATTATTAAATACTGCCCTTTATTTGTTGTGGAAATCTACTCTCCCCATATTTTCTAGCACACACAGTCTACGTAGGCTTCTTATGCTTTTCAACATCCCTATACCACTTTATTTAAATATATCATTTGTAGATTATTTTTCTCCATTCTGTTATCGTTACATTTAATTGGTATGTTTAGTTCATTGCTACTTAGTGCAATTATTGTTGAGGTTAGATTTAATTTGCTTAATTTATTTATTTCCCTTTTTTTAATTAAAATTATAGTTTACATACAGTACAATATTGGTTTCAGGGTAGAATTTATTGATTCATCACATACATACAATACTCCGTGTTCACCACAAGTGCCCTCCTTAGTACCCATCACCCTTCTAGCCCATCTCCCACCCACCTCCCTCGGTCAACCCATAGTTTGTTCTGTATCATTAAGAGTCTCTTGTCCATTGTTTCTCTTTCTTCTCTTCCCCGCCCTTTCCATATGTTCATCTGTTTTGTTTCTTAAATTCCACATATGAGTGCAATCATATGGTATTTGCCTTTCTCAGATTGATTTATTTTGCTTAGCATAATACATTCTGACTTCATCCATGTCATTATAAATGGCAAGATTTCATTTTTTTGATGGCTGATTAATATTCCATTGTATACATATACTACATCTTTACCCATTCATCAATCATGGACATTTGGGCTCTCTCCATAGTTTGGCTATTGTTGATAATGTTGCTATAAACATTGGGGTGCATTCACCCCTTCAAATCTGTATCTTTTTATCCTTTGGGTAAATACCTAATAGTGCAACTGCTGGATCTTAAGGTAGTTATTTTCTTAGTTTTTTGAGGAACCTCCATACCGTCTGGGACATCTTTGATACGAATGTTATCATGATTTAATAAATTACTGAGTTCCTTAAGTCTGCCTTTGTGATCCCTGACACTTGCTTCCCTCTTCTTCTCAGCTTCATTGTTTTCCATAATTTTATCTTCTATATTGCTAATTTGCTCCTCTGACTCATCCATCCTCATTTCAACAGCCTCCCTTTGGGTTTGCATTTCGGTTATAACATTTTTAATTTCAGCCTGACTAGATTTAGTTCTTTTATCTCTGCAGAAAGGGGTTCTCTGTTATCTTCTGTGCTTTTTTTTAAATGTTTTAATGTTTATTTATTTTTGAGAGAGACAGAGACAGAATGTGAGTGGGTTAGGGGCAGACAGAGAGGAAGACACAGAATCCGAAGCAGGCTCCAGGCTCCAAGCCACTAGCACAGAGCCCAATGTGGGACTCGAACTCTCAGATCATGACCTGAGCCGAAGTCAGACGCTCAACCAACTGGGCCGGCCATCTAGGCACCCCCTTCTGTGCTTTTTTAAAGTCCAGCTAATATCTTTATAATCGTTTTAAATTCTAGTTCAGACATCTTACTTATATTTGCATTGACTAAATCCCTGGCTGTCATTTCTTCCCGTTCTTTTTTTTTTTTTTTTTTCTTTTTAGGTGAATTCTTCCATCTTGTCATCTTGGAGAAAGAAATAACAACAACAACAACAACAACAACAACAACAACAATGGATTGAAATAAAAATTTAAAAATTAAAAAAATAAATAAATGAAGCCAGATCATAGGTGTGTTTTGGTTTGCATGTTAAGAGAAGGTTGACAAAAAAGAGAAAAGAGGAAAGAATGGAAAAAAAATAAAAATTAAAAAAATAAAAAATAAATAAAAATCAAATAAAAAAAATTTACTCTTTCTGTATCCAAGAAACAAAAGAAAAGAACAAGAATAACAAAAACAAAAACAGAAGTAAGAATAAAAAATGAATAAATAAGCAAACAAACAAACAAAAAAACAAATGAAGCTAGATCCAGTTTCCCCTAGATCTGAAACTTTGCAGAAGTCTATAGTCAATAGACTAAGCTTGTGTAAGGGATTTGTGCTGTTCCTCCGGGGTGAGGCCTGCTTTTCTGATTTCAGGCTGACTTGCCCTAGTGGAGATGTGCCTGGAGGGCACAGGGAAACAGAGCTTAGTGTCAGGTTTCCATTCTCCATTCAGTGGTCCTGTTTAGCTCATGGGGGTCGATCAGTATTGGTAAGCTAATGGTGAAAATGACTTCAACCTGCACTCTAGTCTCCAGAACAGGAAGTCTGAACACTCAGCGATGCACAGTCACCTCTCCTGTGTGCCCCATTTCCCATCTGCCCCCCCCCCCCACCTTCCCCCTGCCTGTGTCCAAGCTGTCCACTTACCAGGCAGCATCTCTCTCCAAAGTTTTATGTCAGGCATAGCTGCATTTCAAAACCCCACACTCAGAGACCCCCATGGTTTGGACCTGCAGTGATGTGGAGGAAGAGCTCACTATGCTGTGGCCAGCTTGTCCCAGGAAACAGTGGTGCCAGTAGGCATGGCAGAGGTTTAGAGCTTATGGTAAATCACAACATACAGCTGGCTCCAGGGTTTGCTGCCTTCAGCCCATGTCTTTGTTTCTATATGTGTGAACATGGCGGCTTGATGGTGCTCACTGGGTCTTTTGCCTATGGTGAGGTTGTATCACCTCTACCAAATGCACTCCAACCAGGGGAACTGCTTCTGCCAGTCTGACCCAGGGGATCCTTAGACCATGCTGCCCACTCCTGGGGCTCTGCTCAGCTTCCTTTCTGGAGGACCACCAGTGGCTAACCTCTGAAACTTCAGATTCTTCTGTTTATAAAAAAAAAAAACGGTAGTATTGAAACCCTCTACTATTTCCCCATCAACGGTTTTGGAGAACAGTTTTCTTGTGCAGTTTCCTGTGTTTGTTTTCACTCTTTCTCTCTAGCTGCTTTCAGGGGGAGGACTTTCTTGTGCAAACCTGATGCACTGCTCTCTCTCTCTTTCTGTCTTTCTCTTCTGTGAAAACAGCTCCCTCCCCTCTGCAGCACCACAACTCTTCTCTCTCTCCCATTTCACCTTTCTGCACTTTGTACCTGACATATTCTGTCCCTCAAACTATGCAGATTGTTCTGTTAATGCTTAGATTGATTTCCTGGGTGGTCAGAATGGTTCGATGTTGATCCAGCTGTGTTCGAGGGATGAGACAAGCCTAGACTCCCCTTACTACTCTGCTATCTTAACTCAGATTTAATTTTAGAGTTTTGTTTTATATTGCTTATTTTTCTCTTTTTTATTTCTGTACCTCTTGTCTTCTTTTGAACTACTGGAATACTTTTAGACTTTCATTTTAGTTTATGTAATGACATTTTAGATAAAACTATTTGCACACATTTTTAGTACTTGCTCTATGAATTAAAATATACCTCCATACATTTTCATAGTCCATGAGAAAGAACATATTTACACCTAATATAAAATGTGAAAGCCTTGTGACTATATTTAACAATTTACCCATCTTAAGTTCTTTATATTGCAGTTGTTATATATACATATATTATGACTATGTATGTTTTAAATCCCACAAGACAATAATATAATTTTTCTTCAAAACAATTATATACTGTTAAATATATTAATAAGTAAATAAATCATTTTATTCATCATTTTTTTCTGTTAATATCTCTTCCATATTCAAGTTTCCATTTAACATCATTATCCTTCATTTTATCTTTGTACTTTTTTATTTTTTTTTAAAGAACTACTTTTAGCATTTCTTAACGTACAGGTTTTCTGCAAAAAATTCTCTTTGTTTTTTCTACCTGAAAACATCTTCATATCAATTTAATTTTTAAAAAATCTCAGTGGATGGCGAAATAAATTTTGGTGGCACTTACAAATACATTGTTCCATTGTCTTCAGGCCTCTGTTTCTGATAAGAAGTCAATGAGTGTTCAAATCATTATCCTTTTGTGCAAAACATGTTGTTTTTCCCTAGCTACTCAAGATTCATCTTCATTTGGTCTTTATCTTTGATTTTAGTATTTTGAAAATATGCATAGGTTATTTTCTTTGTTTTCATTCTGTGTTTTGCTCGGTTTCTCAAATCTGTAAATTTGTATCCATCAATGCTTTTGCAAATATTTCAGCCTTTATTTCTTCAAATATTATGTCTCTCTCTCTGAGACTCTAATTACAGATATATTGGAGTTTTTAATATTGTTCCACATGTCCCTAAAACACTGTTCACTTATTTTTCAATCTTTCCTCACTCTTGAATTTGCACAGAAAAAATCAAAACCAAACCAAACCAAAATACTTTGTTAGTCTAAGTTTATAAATTGATTTTAAAGAATCAAATTTTTCTGGTGAGATAAACTGTAGGACATGAATATTAAGTTTTAGCATTAAAAACAGTTAAGTTTATTATAGGGTTTTCTACTTTGCCATAACTTCAATCTGTTGGCTGATTTATATATATATATAATGAATCTATATCTATCTATATCTATATCTATATCTATAATGAATCTACAGCAGAGGCCAGTAAACTATGGCTCATGGGCTGGCCATCTTTTTTTAAAATAAGTTTTATTAGGTTACAGCTACATCCTTTTATTTTCATATTTTCCATGCCAACTTTTGTACTACAATGCGAGAGCTAAGTAGTTATAACATAGACCAGAAGAACCAGATGCCTAAAATATTATTATCTGGTTATCTTTAAAGGAAACATTTGACAACTCCAGATCTAGAATAAAGACAATTGAAAAATATACCAAAATATTTTTATAAATGAGCTCAAAAGATTCAGACTACAAATGATTTTTGACAATCATTTTCAGATAATTCATAAACAACATATCTAAGGAATATGCCCCCTTAAGAAAAGCCATTATCTGATGTAGAATACAAAAGATATTAGAAATATTTTTTTCAAATATGAAAACAATATGATCACTGATATTAAATGAAATAGTAATAATTGAAAATTAGTCTAGTGAAATCTTTATGGGCTAATTGTTGCTTAAGGAAGAAACAATACACTTTAAAATAAATTGGCCCCATAGTTCATTTTTGCTTTTGCTTGCCCTGCCTCCAGAGACGAGTTGAATAAGATGTTGCTGGGGCTGAGGTCAAAGAGGTTTTTGTCTGCTTTCTCCTTTAGGATTTTGATGGCTTCCTGTCTTATGTTTAGGTCTTGAGACCTCATCAAGATAAAAACCTTCACAGCTAAGGAAATAATCAGCAAAACTAACAGGCAACCAACAGGACAAGTCTTTGCAAATGACATAACAGATAAAGGATTAGTATCAAAAATCTATAAAGAACTTATCAAACTCAACACCCAAAACACAAATAGTCAGTGAAGAAATGGGCAAAAGACATGAATGCATACTTTTCCAAAGAAGACATCCAGATGGCAAACAGATACATGAAAAAATGGTCAACATCACTCATCATCAGGGAAATACAAATCAAAACCACAAGGAGATACCACCTCACACCTATCGGAATGGCTAGCATTAACAACTCTGGCAACAACAGATGTTGGCGAGGATGCGGAGAAAGAGGATCTCTTTGGCACTGCTGGTGGGAATGCAAACTGGTGCAGCCACTCTGGAAAACAGTATGGAGTTTCCTCAAAAAATTAAAAATAGAACTACTCTATGACCCAGCAATAGCACTTCTAGGTATTTATCCAAGGGATACAGGTGTGCTGTTCAAATGGGCACACTCACCCCAATGTTTATAGCAGCTCTACTGACAATAGCCAAAGTATAGAAAGAGCCCAAATATCCATCGATAGATGAGTGGATAAAGAAGATGTGGAGGGGGACAAAACATAAAAGATTTAAATACAGAAAACAAACTGAGGGTTGCTGGAGGGGTTGTGGGTGGGTGGGGGATGGGCTAAATGGGTAAGGGGCATTAAGGAAGACACTTGTTGGGATGAGTACTGGATGTTACACATGGTGGGGTGGGGGGGAATTACCAGAATCTACTCCTGAAATAATTATTGGACTATGTGCTAACTTTGATGTAGATTAAAAAATTAATTAATTAATTAACTAATTAAATTAAAAAAATAAACTGGCAAGCAGTCAGGAAATGTATTAATGCTTGTCACTTGTCTGTTGTCTGAATGAATTCACTTTAAATTGAAAATAAAAATTGTGGTTATATTGTAAATATATATTAAAGATTTATAAAAACAGTAAAAATGTGTTTTCCTAAAGAAAAAGCTAATGTGCATTATCATTAAAAGACAAAAATATGCAAAGAATTGTTTCAAATAAATCAAAGTAAACCATATATAAGGCATTATATAAATAATAATTCAGAAGGCATCATCAGATTTATAGGTACTGAATTTAACCATCATGTAAAGATTATCAAGTAGTTAAAGATATTAATATGAGAGAGAAGATCCAATGCATCTATTATACACAGATAACAAAAAAAATCAACATATCATTTTATATGAATAAAAAATACAAAGTTTATGAGAATGTTCAAAAGTTGGACAGAAAATAACTGTCCTAGTTGAAGAAACTAATGTTTGGCTGATTACCTCAGGAAAATATCCAGAAAAATAGATTTACTCAGATCTATGGATGTTAAGTTCAAGAACAGAAATGTCATCACATCAACAGGAAAGGTGATTCTAGAACAAAGAACCTTGAACTGTAAATTCAATCCCTCCATTTAGAGAGTGAATGGAGGAGACAGATGAGTAGAGGCCCTATGGCAGTTGACCAAAATCAACAAAAATCAATTAAGATCTTAACAGTGACTGACTGTACACACTTCTTTAACTAGTACTTGCTATATTAAAGTCATACTTAAAAGACTTTATTTATGTCAAAAATTAAGACAAGAGATAATATTTATGTAGTGCTTAATCTGCTTTAAGAACTATTCTAAGTGCTATAAAACATTAAATTAGGTAATTTTCACAAGATTTTGGCAGCTTCTTTATATGCCCAGACCCACACTAACCGTCCTAGAAATCTGTTACTAACTCCTACTCTACTCCAAAGCCAAATTTTAAAGAGATATTTAGTTGTGTAAAGTTTGTAAGTCCCCAAGCCATTTTCATTTCTCATACATAACCATAAGTCTAGGGGTCCCCCAAACCACCTTCATTCAGACTCACAAAACTCACCAAACGCTATTATCCTCATAGTTACTATTTGATAAAGAAAAAAGATACAGATTATTATCACCTACAGGAAGAAGTTCATAGGATAGAATCTAGGGAATTTCCAAATTTGAAGCTTCTAGTAGTACTGTTGCAGTGGAGTTATGAACAATACTAACAGCTCCCAGGATTGAGGTGTAATAATATATGTGTAATCTGACCAACAAGGAAAGTCATCCAAGGTCTGGTGTCCAGAATTTAATTGGGGTTTGGTCATGTGTCAAGCCTGACTGGCCATGTGGCTGACATAGGCCTCTAAATTCTCCATAGGTCCAAAGCTGTCACCATAAATGACTGTCAGCCTAGACTATAAGGCATGTTCCAAGGACCCCTGGCCAATAAAGACATTTTATCAGGCAGGATGTCCCAAGCATTAGAGATTACTTTTCAGAAAATTAAGGCAAAAGACAACCTCTCTTTGGGTAAGGTTAATTCTTTAACAACACTAGTTCACAGCTACAATTCATCTTGGTTGGGCTCTTTGTAATCATAAAAATATGTAAGGTACAGAAGTAAAATACATTTTCAGATTTTTATTAAAGTAAATAGTAATAGAACTAAATGACAGGGGCGCCTCGGTGGCACAGTCGGTTAAGCGTCCGACTTCAGCCAGGTCACGATCTCACGGTCCGTGAGTTCGAGCCCCACGTCAGGCTCTGGGCTGATGGCTTGGAGCCTGGAGCCTGTTTCCGATTCTGTGTCTCCCTCTCTCTCTACCCCTCCCCCGTTCATGCTCTGTCTCTCTCTGTCCCAAAAATAAATAAAAAACGTTGAAAAAAAAATTAAAAAAAAATAAAGGAAATAGTAGTAGAACTAAATGACAGACACACAAAAAATTATATCTAGTTGCACATTCTTAACCAAACCATCTTAACCAAATATGCTACCTCTTTAAATGGCAAACTTACACTCCCTTTCAAATTATAGTTACATGATTTCAAAAGTATCCTGCATATATTTCTGTGCTTGAAAATGCAAAATATATTTGGTAAGGAAATACATACTCAAAGCTATTGTTACAATTTGTCCCCCCCCATCATACATGCAAGATATTTATAAGAAGAATATAGCCTAAAATATAGTAACAAGTAAGCATGCTGCAATTTCATGTCTTAGGAAATTATCATTTTCCTTAATCATGAATAACATTCTTATTAATAAGTTGTAAGGGACAAATATATGCCCTTACTTTATGTCAACATAGGTATAAGAATGACAAAGTAAGTTAAAAGCATAGTGAAAAGTAGCTAAACTGTGTAAGCACAATTTGCAATGCCTTATATAAATGTGGGCTTTGGCTTTATGAGTTGAAATTAAAAAGTAAATATACCTTTAAATAAGCTTAGTATGCCAAACTAACCATGGTAAACTCCATGTACCAGTGAAGAAACATGCCTATTTGTATTATGTTATAAACATGCATAAATAAAATATTTTGCTTGTTCTAGATAATATACAGAATGTGGTAATGTAGAATTTCCTTTCAATATTTTCAGTACAGTTATTAGGATATAGTAGCTGCTAGCATTGTGATGTTTAGCCTTAATGATTACTTGCACTGACAATAAAATGCATCATTTTGGATATTCATTTCAATTTCATCTTCCAAATGGAATGGTATCATGTACAAGATCAATAGAGTGATCTGACCAAACACACAAATCAGATTATACTCTCTTATCACCACTAAAATTTTAAATTATCGGCAGCACATAATGCATCATTCAAAGGTTTCCAATTTTTTGCAACATTTTTCTACAGTACACAAGAGAATTTCTTTCAGCAAGCTAATGAAATCCAACTATGTGGATATTTTATTTAATATTAGCTTTATTAAGGTCATGTTTATAATGTCATTAATCAACTTCCTCATTTTTATTAACATATTCATGGTAAATATCACATATCTTATATTGTCTATTTGATGCATTGAACCTCTATTAAAAATATATTTATTTTTCATAGGTGTCTCATATAAATCTCAGAGGGATAATTATTACTTAGAACTCGTAATGTATTCCAATTCTTTGTCTAAACTCTAAAACTATAAATTCTGATTATTATTTTTTTTGAGAGAGAGAGAGAGTGAGCACATGCACATGCACATGCTTGTGAGCAGGGGAGGGGCAGAAGGAGAGGAAGAGAGAGAATCTTAAGCAGGCTCCAAGCCCAGAACGGAGCCCAACGCAGAGCTTGATCTCACACTGTAAGATCAAGACCTCAGCTGAAATCAAGAGTCAGATGCTCTACTGACTGAGCCACTGAGGCACCCTATAATTTCTGATTATTAAGCCAAAAACATATATATATATTTTTAAGGTATTGTGTTGAAAATTTATCTCTTAAACCACACAGTGGTATTGAGAGAATCATTCTTTTTCAAAGGTATTTTCAGCTCCTGGTAAAAACTGGGCATACAAAAGGTGGTGAATGGATAGATTTTGAATAAAATTAATTTAGATATATGCTACAGGACTTCAATAAAAGATATCTATGAGCTGCCTCAGGCTTGTGCAAAGTGTTAAACATTTCTCATGGTAACTAATCTAATAACCACCCAATAATAGAATGAAAGATTTAATCACAGTCTATTAGTTTCCCTTCCTTTCAGAAAATTCATTCTGCTCACAGTTATCAAAGGGCAACTATCAGATATGTATATCTCTCAACAGTTTCTTACAATAACAGTAAATACAAACTACAGGCCAAAGTAAAATGTAGGCCACAGTTGATGCTTCTAAATATGTCTCATTGTAAGTATCAAAAAAGTACATAATTTTAAAACTATGAGAAGAAATTTAAGTGGAAACAGCATGTTTGTCATCTCAGAGATTTTTATATTTTTTAGATGGAAAGGTCACAAATGTATTAATTTGTATAAACTCTCTACAGGCAAAGTCAGGCAGACTTCAATAGTAAGGAAAATTCTTATTAGCAGCAAGTAATTAGTAAGACAGCCAGGCAAAATACTTTATTTTCTAATTTCTAATTTGAATTTCATTTATTTGGTAATATATTAATTTATTTGCATTATTATTTTCTACATGTGTGACTGCTTAACACAGTAAACAGATTAAAGTATTTTTGCTTTTTTGAAGACTGATAGAAATCTCTTGTTGCAAATTTCTTTCCTCTCCTCTCCTCTCTCCTCTCCTCTCCTCTCCTCTCCTCTCCTCTCCTCTCCTCTATTCCCCTCCCAAAAGTTCATTTTTTTGCAAAAGGCAGAAAAATTAGTTTTTCTAGAAGAAAATCTGTTTCTAAATGCCATGAAAGTCTTAATATATATTATATATTTAAAAAGACAAAAATAATGGGTAAGTGGAAATAACAGATTAAATAATTGTAACTTTATGAAGGTATGATTAAGAAACAGCGCGTACACATACCTAAGTTATGTAAATTAGAAATGTATATCAACAGTACAAATACGTTGATACTGAATCATGATACGTTACTTGTATATATAACTACTACTGTTATTAGTAAACCTTTGGGACTCAGTTTTATGCCTAAGACAGCATCAGTATGTCTTTAAAATCTTCTCTTCTTCCTGTATGGGAGGGTATTTCTAGATACTAATTTTCCTATCTAATATTCAAACACAGAAAACCTACTCTACAAGATGCTTCAATTAATGAGACTTTAAGTGTTTGTTTATTAAACTTTTGGACAGTAAACACTCCATGGGCACCACATACAAATACTATGTCAAAAGCGTTGTTACATTAAGCCTTTTGATAGGGCTTGATTGGTGATGAAACTTTATGACATGCTTGAGCCTCCCACTGAAGGGATCACATGTGAGGTAATACTTTGTCCAACCACTGTACAGGTCCATTCAGAGGAAGTTCAATCCAGTGAGAAGTCTTTACCATCTGCCTTCTGTATTCTGCTTCCCACCCTTTCACAAAACTCATGGTACATATTCTAGTCAGCTGATACACAACTTCAAAACTGATTAGCACACTGAGTAAGAAGAGAAGTAAATTCCTGGTTGGTGAAGATCTTCAAATTGCAGCCTGGTGGAATTTTACACTCTTGCTGCAGGGTGCCAGCTCTATATCTGACTACCCTTGAGGCTCTGCACAAAGACTGCACTATCACTTAGGCACTCGGCAAAAACTTCCCACCTATGTAATATAAGCACACTTCTCTTCCTATATGTCTTTCTGTCATTCCTATGTAGCTTTTTGATTGACATTGGAGAGTAACCCTATGCAGAACATTTCTTGATTTGATGGATCTGTGAAGCCATCTACAGTGAGTGAGAGCTATGATGTATGGAAGTTCTCTTCAACCCTCTGGTTTAATTCATAACATGATACTGAACACCAAAATGCAGGCTCTGAGTAACTGGATGCAAATCCAACTATGATTAACAGGCAAAGAGTAGTAGGATTTTTTTTTCTGCTGTAGATCCTATATCCATACATGTGTTCCATTGTTGATCACCTGTTCTTCCATCTTCACTGATACATCCAGAGGATGAAGTTTTTAGGATATAATTACTCTGTGGCTCAATTCCCACTAGGAAATTAGTGTTTTCTGGAAAGGAATAGGTATAATTATCTAGAGGTGGCAGTTATGTTATTTCAATACCAAAGGCAACACTTGTGTTTCCAATGTATGGTAGTAGTGAGGTTAAACATACTTCATCCTTTTAAAGACTAAAAGCACATTTTCAGTTTACATTGCTTTGAGTCCACGATGACTGTGAATATCAGGCCAGAACCATAATCAGCAACATATAAAATATGGCAGTCCTTTCCAATGAGATACTTGAAGATGACCATTGAGAGGCCCTGTTTGCTCAAAGCAGCTGTAAAGGCCGTTGTATCCCACTGATCTATCACATAATGGTGTACTTAGTCTCCAAATTTCAGAGTGAGGGCTTGGTATGGTAACATGTTTAGCGTTACAATTTTGAGTAGTGATGCCTTTGTCAAGTTCATCTAATTGTCCTGTTTTCTTTAGTTTCTTCTTCAAACTTTTAACTACTTCCTCATACCACTATTCTTCCTGTCCATTCTGCTCTCCTCCACCAGCTCCTCTAGATTCACCAGATGATTTCTTCTGTCCCAGCAGTCTCTTCACAACTGGTGGAGTGAATGACATGATGGCCATTTTCTTACCAAAGGCAGCAATCCACACTAAGAAAATATCTTCTTTTTTTTTTTTTAATGTTTATTTATTTTTGAGACAGAGAGAGACAGAGAATGAACGGGGGAGGGTCAGAGAGCGAAGGAGACACAGAATTGGAAACAGGCTCCAGGCTCTGAGCTGTCATCACAGAGCCCAACACGGGGCTCGAACTCACAGAGCGTGATATCATGACCTGAACCGAAGTTGGACGCTCAACCAACTGAGCCACCCAGGTGTCCCAAAAAATATCTTCTTTATCTAACCTGAAGCATTGCTGACCACCATGCCTCAGTGTCTCAGCCCAGGGCCCCTTCCATTGTCTCTTGTCTCATCATTGGATAAGGCCTATTGAGGACCACTGCCCTGGTCCACCCTCTGTAGTCAAGCCAGGAGAAGACACTTGTTTACCCCTTGGGGAAGCATGGGGGCTGCCCCATGGAGTACCTTGAGGACTGGACAAACTTTGGCCAAAGAAGGTTTCACAGAAGCCCTGGTGTAAAATTTAGTTTTTAAAATGTCATACATTACACATTCATTTTTAAAGATTATAAAAAGCATACTGTTTTGACGTACATAATCAATAAACCACCATTTTGTCACATAAATCATAAGAACTTCTGTAAAATAACTCTACATAATACTTTGATTTGAATTCAGATTTTTAAAAAATTGAATTGAAAATCTAAAAACAGTATAATATTTATAGCAGAATCCAACTTGTCTCCATGCTTTCACATATACATAATCTCCCACATTATAACTCAAATCAGTTTGTCAGTACCTGAAGTCATTTATCCTCCAACCAAATTTGCCAGTGCTGGTGCTTTTACCTTTCACTTTGTCTAAATAAATGATTGTCTATAGGAACTACCCTAGTGCCTAGCCCAGAAGCCTATGTGTCATTATTCAGTGGCCCATTTTCTACTTCATGCCGATACCTAACAAACCACAAGTGGATTTCACTTTCTAAATACTCCCTAATTTTTCTCTTGCTACTTGCCACTAATTTCGTCTTGATATCATTAATTTGCCTCTGAATTTCTGCAAATTATCATTGTTGCCTGACAATCCATTGTCTGCACTTTATTCAAATTGTGTAATTCCTCCTCCTTGAAAATACTCAGCAATGCCATTCTTACCAAATTACCGTATATATTATTTGCTTGACTGACCTCTTATGTAATTTACCACATAATACCAAAAAAACATTGTGATTGCCTATTTGTTTTCTTTGTGTTTAGGTATTTAAGAAGATCATGCCTCAAGATAGACTGCCTTCTTAAGGTAGATGACTTCAAAAGAATCCTGAATAGTTTCCTATACCTAAAAATTGGAAAGTATCTTTGGTAAAAATAAATAAATTACATAATACGCTCTCTACATTTACTAGCTGTGTAATCTTGGCCAGTTACTTAAACACCGTACCTCAGTCTTCTCATTTATTAAATGGAGATAGTAATAGAATTTATCACACAGGATTGCTGTAAATATTGCATATATCTATGTTAAAGCACACAGAACAGTGTTGGGAGCCTGTTAAGTACTATAGAAATATTAACTCTTATTTCATAAGTAGTATATGAAAACAAGAAATGTTTCTTACTCATAATTATCTAGGAAAGTAGTTTTTAAAGTGTATGCTAAATTACTATACATTAACAGATATACACACAATAAGTTAATTTATGAATAAACTCAAAATGATTATTAAATGAAGCAACAGATGTTACTTTCCCCACACACATACAAAAAGCTGGAGGATATGGTGAAATTCTACATAACTACAGAAGAGTTATCCAAAAAACTAAATACTTAATGTCAGTTATGTTTACATGCTATAGATATATTATACTAAATTAGTTTTTATCTTTATCAATTCCATCATCTTGTTCAAAAAATAAACATATAGCAGTTTTATTTCAACCATTTTTGTAATTGTTTGTACTCTTACTCAAGATAACCAAACTACCATGCTAATCTATAACTACAGGCATTAGCTTTCAAGAGATACAGATTTTTATCAATTACCATTAAAATAATAATACTGAATTTTTCCTTACTCTTTATAAGGCATCGCTCTATATTACTTTAGGATTAGAATGCCCCTTTTATATAACTAAGCTACATATGTTAATGGTGCAATTTTTTTAGTGTTGTTCACAAAAGTCCTTTTAGAAGTACAAACTCCACTGTGAAATTATCATTCAGATATAGACTAAAGTGTGTGAAATAAAAGATTATACTATTAGCTTTCAAATATTTTTATAAATTTCTTTTACTGATCTCTTCTCAAAAAATTATCCTAAAGCATCTTCTCTGGAAGAATGCCAGGTCTTATTATAGTAAGTTGGAGTAAATATCTTAGAATGTGACGCACTCTCTCTAAAAGGCTGACCCATCTGTGAGGTTCCAGGTAGCCAGAAAGCAGCAGGAGATGTCAATTTACAGTAACATTTAAGAATTCTCATTTAGAGGGGCACCTGGGTGGCTCAACCGGTTGTGTCCAAATCTTGATTTCGGCTCAGGTCATGATGTTGCAGTTTGTGAGATCAAGCCCTACATCAGTCTCTGTGCTGACAGTGCAGAGCCTGCTTAGGATTGTCTCTCTGTGTGTCGCTCTGCCCTCCCCACTCCAGCTTGCACCCCCCCCCCAAATAAATAAACTTTAAAAAAAAGAATTCTCATTTAGAGATTTATTTTTGTTTTTGCAAGTATAATTAATAAATGAGCTATATCAGCTTTCAGCAGGCCCAATCTCTGTTCACCTAAAGATGTCACCTTAGGGAAGATCATTCTGGAATCCCTTCCCTACTGCCGAACAACCCGAGTTCTCATTCCCATTGCTTAGTTGGGGGAAAAAAGACCTGCCTTCTCTGATAGAATTCTGAATATACTTTCTAGAGGAACCTGTTTATGAGCTGTGGTTAATAATAATGGAAATGTTACAGTCAATAATAGTCTTCTATAACATCATGGTAAATAGTATTCAACTTGTTTCAACAATCACCTTTTGTGGCATTGTTAATAGGAGGAATTTTAAAAATCTGCATTTCAAAGTGCTAAACTTCTCTGTGTCAGCTTTTAGAAAATAACAGAAATGTAAGTTGGGGAATATTCCTAAATTCATATTCAACAATTTGAACATTCTACCATAATGTTGACAACATATAATAAACTATTTGTCAGTTTTAACTGCACCAAAATCATGACTGAGAAAATTATTGAATCTGAGTGTTTACAGCTGCTTTTAATTTCTCATTAGTTCCTGTTGTTTAAGAAATAAAGAAGTGAAATACAGTGAAATACATCAAATATACTTGGCTAAAATCTTAAAGGGGGGAAATTTGAAATATCAGAACAATTCAACTGAAAAAAAAATTATGGATAGATTTAATTTAGTGAAAATATCACTAACAAATAACTTAGATCATTAAAATTTAACTACTGCATGGTGGGGGGGGGAAGTCAATACATAAACTCTTAAAGGATGAAGAAATTTTGTGTTTTTCTTATCAGCAAACATATATATATTAAAAATATTATTTAAAAATTTGCCAAGAAAACACACATATTAATGGATGTTCACTAATGTTCTTCTCATCATCCAAGAACCATGCTACAATTACTTTACTACAACACCTCAGGTTCTAAATTTTTATTAACTGTGAAAGAAATATATAGGGATTATTGGCCAGAGCTTGCCACAGTTATTTCTACCTCACCAACTCCTCATCAATCAAGAAATTGTCATTTTTTTCCCCATGGAGTATACTGAAGTTCATATTGCCTAAATGTCAGTGCGAAAGAGACTTAACTCTCTTTGGGACGAAGATCATGTACTTTCACTCTTGCTCATCATTTTCAACCATTTGACTAGATTTTGGCACCTTCTTTGTAGAAATGTGTGCACACATGAAGTAGCAGGAGTAAAATGACACAGGCTTCTTTACATTCCAAAGATATGAAATTCCCAATGTGCTACAAGCAGTATCTTAAACAAAATAAACTCCAACATTAATTCATAAAAATAATTTAAGGAATTTTCTTGGTTTGTTCTGACAGTTTCTGTGCAAATAATTCAAGCTTACGAGACATTACTTGGCATCTCTATAGACAAAAGATGACTGTTGGTATTATATGTAGCATATTCTTTGCTTTACAAGTTTTTCCTAATAATAAGCCTGAGTATCCTTATCACTTAGCCAATATGTTATGTCTCTAACACTTTCGTCCTAATTCTAGAATAATGAAAACTATTTTTACATTTTGTCATTAGGTTTCCTTGGGTTCAGATTTTTTTTTTTAGTAAAGTGCTAGCATTTGTATATATTGTATATGATGCATCTATTCCTTGAAAATTCAAGTATCACTGGCATATTTTATCTTTTATACCACAGGAAACTTTATAGTGTAGATAATTTCGAGTAAGATTTACTTGACTAATTACTTAACTACTATAAAACCCACTATAAAATTTCATACAAGCCTGTGAAATTCCACACTGATGATTTTACTAAAAATATAAACTTATACAAGAAGGTATGAATGTGTATATACATATACCCGGATAGTCTTAAAGTGTGGGACTTCATTTATTATACTGTATAGGAAACTAATCCGTAATTTATTATTTTTCTGTGCATATGGAAAGTAGGAGAAGGTGTTTTTTCGTGATATTTGGTGGAAGAGCACAGTGTGTTGTGTTTGTTTAGCACCTGCTGTGCTGCCACATGCCAATCCATGCTCTCCTCACCACTTTTCACTTGTACACACATCAAGCAGAAGGGACATTGAGTAGGATGATTTTATTTGAAATAAATGTCTTTGTTACTAAATAGCACTTTAAGTCATTATTAAAACCTACTCATATTTCAAGTTCTAGTTCATCTCCTACACTCTTAATAGTGCATTTCCAGATACTGATAATCCTATTGAAGTTTCCTTTCTCAGAAATGTAATGTTTTTAAGAATCAGTAAGCTCTTCAAATGTGCCAGTCCTTAAGTGTCTTTTTTGATTGTTTAATTCTAAAAGGTTGACTGCTTGATGGGGCTATATCTCCATATCTATTCTTTTTAACCTGATATTTTGAGAATTTATCTGAAATATTTATTGAGTAGTTCATATATAATTTTCCCTCAGCTTCATTTCAGGTATAATTGGCATATATTGTGTAAGTGATGTACAGCTTGTTGATTTGATACATTTACATATTGCATACTGATTATTACCTTACCTTTAGCTAACATGTCCATCTCATCATCTCATCACGTAATTACCATTTCTTTCTTTCTTTTTTTTTTTGTGTGTGATAATGTTTAAGATCTACTCTTTCAGCAACTTTCAAGTATATAATCTTGTATTGTGGGGTTTTTTTTCTTTTTTTTTTTTTTTTTGAGAGAGAGCATGAGTTGGGAAGAGGGGCAGAGGGAGAGAGTGAATCCCAAGCAGGTTCCATGTTTGGCACGGAGCCCAATGCAGAGCTCAGTTCCACAACCCTGGGATCATGACCTGAGCCAAAACCAAGAGTAAGATGCTCAACCGACTGAGTCACCCAGGTGCCCTTAATTCAGTATTGTTAACCATAATCACCATGATGTGCATTATATCCCTCAAACTTACTCTTTTATAACTGGAAGTCTGTACCCTTTGACCAACATCTCCCCATTTTTTTCACCATGCTCCCCCAGCCTGTGGTAAACACCATTCTATTCTCTGTTTCTATGAGTTCAGCTTTTTTATTTTTTTTTAATTTTTTTTTCAACGTTTATTTATTTTTGGGACAGAGAGAGACAGAGCATGAACGGGGGAGGGGCAGAGAGAGAGGGAGACACAGAATCGGAAACAGGCTCCAAGGTCTGAGCCATCAGCCCAGAGCCTGACGCGGGGCTCGAACTCCCGGACCGCGAGATCGTGACCTGGCTGAAGTCGGACGCTTAACCGACTGCGCCACCCAGGCGCTCCAAGTTCAGCTTGTTTAAAGATTCTAACACAAAAGTGATATCATATAACATTTGTCCTTTTTCTGATTTATTTCATTTAACATAATGTTTTCAAATTCCATCCATGTTCTTGCAAATGGGAGAATTTCCTTTTTTATCATGGCTAAATAATATTCCTGTGTGTGTGTGTGTGTGTGTGTGTGTGTGTGTGTGTGTGTGTACTACATCTGTATTCATTTATCCATTATTTAACACTTAGGTTGTTTCCATATCTTGGCTATTATGATAATGGTGTAATAAACATGTGTGTCGATGTCTTCAAGATTCTGTTTTCCTTTCCTTTGGATATATAAAAGAAGTGAAATATTGATGGTAGCCCTATTTTTAATGTTTTGAGGAGCCTCCATACTATTTTCCACAGTGGTTGCACTAATTCAGATTCCCACCAACAGTGCACTAAAAGGAACCACAAAAGACGAAAGCTGGAGGCATCACACTTCCTTCCTTATATCAAACTATGCCACCAAATTATAGTAATCAAAACAGTATGGGACTGGCATACAAATGGACACATAGATTAAGGGAATAGAACACAAACCCCAGAAATAAACCCTTGCATATACAGTGAACTAATATTTGAGAAGGAAGCCAAGAGTATTCAATGGGAAAGGATAGGCTCATCAATAAATGGGAAAACTGGATATCCACATACAGAAAAATGATACTGGACTCCTATTTTACACCACTCAAAAAATCAATCCAAAATTGATTAAACACTTAACCATAAAACCTGAAACCACACAGTTCCTAGAAATTTAAGAAAAACAGGGAAAAATTTCCTTTATACTAGTCTTGGCAATGATTTTTTTCACATGACACCAAAAGCACAAGCAACAGAAGCAAAAATCAATAAGCAGGACACATCAAACTAAAATACTTCTACAAAGCAAAAGAAAGAATCAACAAAATAAAAAGGAACCTAGGACATAGGAAAAATCTTTGCAAATAATATATCTGATAAAGGGTTAATATCCAAAATATATAATGAATTCATACAAATCAACCACAACAACAATAAAAACCAACATTCTGATTAAAAACTGGGCAGAGGAACTGAATAGACATTTTCTCAAAACAGACATACAAATGGCCGACAGCACATTGAAAATATGTTCAATTAATGTTCAGAGAAATGCAAATCAAAACCACAGTGAGACATTACCTCACACCTACTGAGGTGGCGTCATCAAAAAGGCATGAGATAACAAATATTGGTGAGGATGTGGAGAAAAGGAAACCCTCCACACATACTTGGGGAGAAACAGTGACCAAGTAGAATACTCTCAGCAAAGGTGACCTCAATTGTAGGAAATGATGTCTAGTTAAGAAAAGTTGAGGAAACAGGTTGCATTTAGTCTGAAAATAAGACCTAGAGGGCAACTTGATCATTGCATTGATACCATTTAAGATGTTCCACATGAGTAAGAGCTTAGGTTTATTCTGTGTTGCTTCAGAGGGTAACAGATGAGCTATTAATACCAACGTACAATTACATTTTAGAGGAAGGAGAAAATAAAGTATTATCCAAGATTTAATCAAGTCACTGGACAGCCTGGAAACTAAACAGTGAACAGTGAGAAAATGTATTAGGAAGGCATAAGAACTAAAGGCATAAGAAGACAGTCATTAGTCAATAAATTTGAGTCAATATTCCAGGAAATATCAAGCACCAATAATGCAAGAACAGATAATTTTTCTAGTTTTGCCCTCTGATTTACAACACTGCTGCTCTCAGGAAGGCTTAATCCCTCTCCACAGTCCTTCAGAATAAATGAGATTTACGAACTCGGTGGGGAACAACAGGAAACCAACTGAGGCCTGCTATCAGCAAGGCACATGGCCCATCAGTTGCTCATCTTCTTCAAATGGCTGAAAAGCACAGTTCAGATATGAAGCCGTATTTTATGAATTCCTGAGACTTACCTCACCTCCACAGGGAATGCAATTGTCAGTGTTCCCAAAAAGGCCTGTTTTAAGGTAAAATTTGAAAAGTAGCTGGTTGAAATCAATCTTGGTCTATGGAAAAATACATATGATAATTAACATTAACATCTTGTACAAAAAATAATAAAAACTACCATTCTTAAGTTAACATTCATCTGAAATTTACTTCAGTTGTAAAAAGTCTAATATTTTAGAAATAAATTAATTTAGGGTTTAGGTAAGTAGTTTATAAAGAAAAAGATATATACAAGAAACTACCTGAAAACGAAGTGAAAAATACAGGGTGGGCAGAGTCTCATTATAGTCAAGGCTTCACAGGTGAAATACTCTGGAAAGAAGATAAAAAATAGTAAATTAGTCATGCAAATGTATAAAATTATTACTAAAATATATCTTAGCATATACATATACAAATATATCAAGGTAATTTAGGTAGCCTCTCTTTAGCGCTTAAATCAATAAATATATTACATATCCAGACTTTCTCTCTGTTTTTCTCTCCATCTTTTTCTCTCTCTCCCTCTCTCTAAGTAATACATTTCATTGTTTTTGTTATTGAGAATTTTTTAATGTTTATTTGTTATTTTTGAGACAAACAGACAGAGAGAGAGAGAGTGCCAGTCCGGGAGGAGTGGAGAGAGAGGAGGACAGAGGATCCAAAGTGGGCTCTGTGCTGACAGCAGCAAGCCAGATGCCTGGGCTCGAACTCATGATCCTCACTGTGAGATCATGACCTGAGCCCGTTTCGAAGGCTCAACCAACTGAGCCACCAAGATGCCCCAGTTGTTGAGAATTTTTAAAAACCACTATTTCTGTATTTAATATCTGTCCTTTCAGTTTTTCATAAATAATTTCTTATAATTAAATCAAAATGCTCGTGTAGTGCTGCTATCTTCTCATTAAACATTACTTGCTGTTATAAGAATATGGATTGCAATCAAACATATAAAAATGTTCAATGTAATTAGTTATTAACACTCACTACTATGGCTAAATTAAAAAGACTGACCATAACAAGTATTGGAGAAAATGTAGAATAAAAATTATAGTACTTTGAAAAGTTTAATGAAGTTAAATAATCCCTTAGAGACTAAGCAAAAAAAGAAACAGAGAAAAAGGAAAATAGGAAATATAAGAGAGGATAGATATTACCATAGATCTCACAGACATTAAAAGGATAAAGTGAGCTCTTTTCTTTTGCGGCCATGGATGAAGGAAGCACTGGCAGCCAAAATAAATTTCAATCCCTTTGTGACTTCTGACTCAAGCAAGAACTGTAACAGGCATTTAAATTCACCTTCCTACATTTGCAGCAAGATTATGTTTTCTGCTCTTTGCAAAGAGCTGATACAGAAGTACAATGTTCTACCCATGCCCATTTGAAAGGATGATGATATACAAGTTTTGTGAAAACACACAAATTGGCAATTAGTCCAGGTGTGCAGGAAGAAATACATCATCTACATTGAACAAGTGCAGCGAGAGACGGTAGATGGCACAAATGTCCATGTGGGCATTCACCCTAGCAAGGTGGTTATCACTAGACTAAAACTAACTGCAAAAAGATCCTTGAACGTAAAGGCAAATCTCACCAAGTGGGAAAGGAAAAGGGCAAATATATAAGGAAGCAACAATTGAGAAGATGCAGGAATAAAGTCATCTTATATATGACTTTAAATAAAAAACTGTTAGAATTAGGGGCACCTGGGTGGCTCAGTCGGTTAAGCATCCGACTTCAACTCAGGTCACGATCTCGCGGTCTGTGAGTTCGAGCCCCGCGTAGGGCTCTGGGCTGATGGCTCAGAGCCTGGAGCCTGCTTCGGATTCTGTGTCTCCCTCTCTCTCTGCCCCTCTCCCGTTCATGCTCTGTCTCTCTCTGTCTCAAAAATAAATAAACGTTAAAAAAATTAAAAAAAAAACTGTCAGAATGAAAAAAAAGATAAAGTGAAAAATATTATGAACACCTATTTGCAAAATAAGTTCAATAACTTGAATAGAACAGACAATTCCTACAAACACAGCTTACCAAAATTAAAAAAGTAGACATCTGAATAGCTATATATTCTTTAAAAAGAACTCATAATCAAATTATTCTCACAAAGAAAATATCCCCAGATGGTTATAAACTGTATCAAATTTCAAAGAAGAAATGGAATAAATTTCATAAAAGGCCTTTGAGAAAGTAGTTGGGGACGGAGCAAAGTTTATTATAAGCAAATACGTTTCTGTCCTTTTCATGTACAAAAAAAATAAGAACAAACATCTGAATAATGTTTATTGAAATGATGAACATGTTTCTGCTTAATTTTCTTCTCATGATTTTAGAAGTAGATATTTTTCTAATATTTGTGCCAAGACATGTTTAAAGGCATCAACTGTGACCTACATTTTACTTTGGCCTGCATTTTGTATTACTGTTAGGTTAAGAAAATATTGAGATATGCAGACATCTGATGGTTGCCCTTTGATAAGTGTGAGCTGAGCAAAATGAATGTTGTGAAAACGAAAGTTTTCGTTATTAGGTTGTGATGAAATCTTCCATTCTATTGTTGGTCATTATTAGATTAGTTATCATAAGAAAAGTTTAACACTTTCCAGAAGGCTGAGGCAGCCCATAGATATCTCCTTACTGATGTCCATTAGCAAATAACTAGGTGAATTTCATTTAAAATCTATTCATTCAATAACTTTTGTCTGACCAATTCTTACTTGGAACTGAAGGTATCAATAAAAACATCAATTCTTCCCCCAGCCACGGTATCACATATATTGTTTAAGAGAGGATTAATTGATATTTTAAAATTTTCAATACGTACCATAACATGCATATACATGGAAAAGCAATTCATCTCATCTGGAGAAAATTAAATCAAGATTCAACTTAAAAGCTATAATCCTGATGAAAACACAATTTACTAATGGTTTTGAATTTAATAATTGTTCTAAAAATATTTTTGAGATGAAAAAATATTGAGTGCCTGTGATAAATGTCTTACATAACTTTATTTATAAAGTATAGTTAAGTTTTGCATGATATCAATGATCGTTGTTAGCAATGTTTTTAATGCCAAAAGGAGTAACATTTATTTTTTGCTTAATATTCTGATTGTTTTCAATTTTCCACTATTAGAAATAATACTGCATTTATATTGCTATATATAAACTCCTGTTTTTCTCATTTCTTTGTGATAATGTTCCAGAATAGGGTTAGTAACATTACCAAAATTTAAAATTAGAAGTGTAATGGATATAACACATTAGGGGGCTCTATGCATATTACTAAAACAATTTCTTAGTAACTGTTAACCAATTTATAGCCCCATCATACAATTAGTCGCATTCTTACCAACATTAAGAATTGCACTTAGGGGCATCTGGGTGGCTCAGTCAACTAAGCGTCCAACCTCGGCTCAGGTCATGATTTCACAGTTCATAGGTTCGAGCCTTGCTTCAGGTTCTGTGCTGACAGCTCAGAGCCTGGAACTTGGTTGTTTCAGATTCTGTGTCTCCCTCTCTCTCTGCCCCTCCCCCTGCTAGTGCTCTGTCTTTCTCCCTCTCTCTCTATCGCTCTCTTTCTGTCACAAAAATAAATAAACATTAAAAAGTTTCACTTAGATAATATTGTAGTTTATAGAATATAAAAATATATAATAAAGGAAAAAATAGAATATTAATGATAGAAGTAAAATTTTATCACAGTAATGTGTTAACCCACCAATGAAGATAAAGAAAGGAGATTTGGGATATGAATGGAGAATTAGTAACTACTAGCTGTGTAAGGTTAAGAAAATTAATGCATAAATGACATTCTAACCTTCAAAAACATTACAATCTATTGAATATTTTTATAAATCTCTATGATCCAAGCTAGAAAGCACTATGTCCTCTAAGGTAAAAATAGGTACATGATCACTGGGGAGGACAGAATACATCAAACTTAGACCATGGAAGGTTTTGCGGAAAAGAGGAAACTTTACAAGACTTTTAACAATCTCATAGGATTTTTCACTTTAAAACATTAAATATTGAGAATATATGATTTTTAATAAACAGTGAATTTCGACATACTGATAATATACAGCAACTGTTTAGTTTAGAGAGGCACTTGAATGTAGAGGGTAATGGCACAGATTCTGGAGAGAGATGCTCTCTTCAAATCCAGCTCATCTAACTTCTCTGTTAGATCAAAACCTCCTCTGGCACTCCCTGGTGTAGTCTGAAACTAGCCCCCCATACTTGGAAGGCAAAGACATACCACGGAAAAAGGCAGTCCACTTCATGTTAGTAGGTAGCAGGTTTAATAAGCAAGGGAACTTACTTATGAGGCTAAGTCAGGTGGCCACAAGACCAGTAGATCTCCACACCCACTCATCCGAATCTTAAACATTTACAGAGAGGCCTTAACTGGGTTCAATCATGTACCCAGTCCAGATAGCGTCAACACCACATTTCTATCTTAAAATGTATGCATGGAGCAGCTTCGGGGAGTGGGGAAGGCAAGCTGATCACACATCCCAAGGATACAAGAGGGGCTAGACAACCTCCCAATTGCAAGGGTCCAGCTTGCAGGTTTCCTGGTGGCCACATTTTCTTTATACCTTCTTCAACAATCTCTGTAAGTTTGAGCAAGTTATTTAGGTAATCTCTGCTCCAGTTGCCTCTTGTATAAAGTGGTGAATATAATTGTATCTGCCTCTTTGAATAGGGACAAATTAAATAAAGATTAAGTGTAATTTAATTTAAATAAGGATTAAATTAAAATTAAAATTAAAATTTTAATACATGTAAAAGGCTCAGAATAATGTCTGGCAAATGTTATATATGCCTAGACATCATTATTATTACTATCACCATCATCATCATGATTATTACAAATAGCTAATCAATGAAAGTAAAATCAGAAGATATATTTTAACATAATGGAAGTCCTAGAATAACAAATGTATGAATTTAAATTATATTCTAAAGGTAATGGAAAGACATTAAAATGTTTTCAATAGAAATACAATCAATTAAGAAATGGATGAGTGTAGTAGTAATGGGATAAAACAATAAGAATGTAATGTTCTCATCTGTATTTTTCCTAGCATATACCTTGAGCACAAACTACTTAGCAGATATTATGCATACAATGGAGATGATCATTTTAAACTCTGTTCTTTTAGAAAAAAAAATGGGCATCTAAACGCCTATTGAGACTTCAGGTCATAGAGCAAGAGAAAAATGGAACGAATACACTTGCTATGTAAAATGTCAAAATTTAAGGGATGCCTAGCTGGCTCAGTTGGTAGAGCATGTGACTTTTGATCTCAGGGTCATGAGTTTGAGCACCATGTTGGAGAATAGAGATTATTTAACAGAAAAATATTTTTTTTATAATTTTTTTTTTACATTTATTTATTTTTGAGAGACAGAGAGAGACAGCACGAGCGGGGGAGGGGCGAGAGAGAGGGAGACAGAACCCGAAGCAGGCTCCAGGCTTCGAGCTGTCAGCACAGAGCCCGATGCGGGGCTCAAACCCACAAACCTCAAGATCATGACCCGATACTTTATAAATGATTCCAAGATGTAAAACCATTAAAACTTCATTCTCCAAATTCTATGCCTATCCAGTACAGCAACACTTAACAATCACTTCGATGCTCTTGCGACACCCTCCCCCTTTTATCTCTTTTAAACAGAGCTTTGTCCCCCATGGCATTTACACTTTAGAAAAAAAAAATAAATAATGCTTACTTATTTTGAGATAGAGAGAGAGAGAGAGAGAGAGAGAGAGAGAGAGAGGGAGAGAGACCATGAGCAGAGGAGGGGCAAAGAGAGAAGGAGACACAGAATCTGAAGCAGGCTCCAGGCTCTGAACTTTCACCAAAGAGCCCAACACAGGGCTTAAACTCACAAATTGTGAGATCATGACCTGAGTCACCCAGATGGCCCTACACTTTTTTTTTTTAATAGAATACAGCCTCTAAAAGAGCCTTCACCCTTTCTAAGGACTTGATCAGTGGAAATATAAGTCCTAACTATCTTCCAAGAAAATCTTGCTTTTAAAATCTTAGATTTTATGACAAAGTTGAGCACATTGAGACCAAAATGAAATATGAAATTTCCCTACGTTAGCTCTTGGTTTGGAAAATAAGTATGGATCAGAAGTAAATCTTATTGTCACTAATATCCATGTAGAAAGTGAGTAGGGTTTGGTCTGTTTTTGTGGCCCATGGCTTTATGTTTTTCACATGATGCATATAAAAGCTAAAAGGTCTCTCATAAAAGAGAAAAACTAAAATTACAACTATAAAAGTATATAGTTTCTTTTTTCTGGTAGACTGCAAAGTTTTGAAAACCAAAATGGCCTGGTAATTAACTCAAACATAAAATTAACCTAACTAAAAAAAAGTTTGGTTGGTCTAATTTTAACAAATAAAACAAGCTGATAATTTATTATTAAATTATTCCCATTGTTAAGTTGGCTGCTTTGGTATCAATAAATATAAATTAATGTCATTTTATGAAAATATACTTGTTAAAAGGAATTAAATTTAAACATGTATATTATCATTAATTTTTAATACCTAATATTAATATTAGCAAATAAGGATTATCTCTTGTTAAGGAAAAAGTGGTACTATCTATATAACAAATTATTACAAGGAAAAAAGAAATTACAAAGAAATATTTATTATATATCTTAAAGATACCATTAAATGCAAAAGTTTAAATTGATTGGAAAACTTCTGCAGCTGGAGAGAGGAAATAGCCATACTTTCCTCTACTTTTCCCACCAAGACAATTAAAAATCCTGAATATTACATACAAAACAACACATGAAAATTCTGAAAGGAGGAGAGAAGAAGCCAACTCATCTAGGGACATTGAGACCAGAAAAATATTGCTATGGTGAGTTCCTTGAATATTCTTTTTGTCTCACGTATTCCAGATATGGAGGTAAAGAAGCCAACAACCTGGAAATGACAGTGGACATAGAAAAAAAAGAAAAAAAAATCCAAACAAATGCTTGCTTTTTCTAGCCAAAGGACCAGGAAAGGGGCAACTTTTCAAGAAAGACAATTTTTAGATAATACACAATATACTCTGCTGGACACCATAAGAAACTGTTGCCCCATCACCATCCATGCCAACAAAGCCCACCTGGGGAGCTTGGAATTCCATCTTCATAAGGGTATAATGAGATACCTGGACACCTCACTAGGATGCTGTCAGAGAAAGGTCAGTAAGATTCTGGTCTTTTATCATCATTTAGAGGCAGCAAGGACAGCCCTGATGTGGTATCAGTGAAGAATACATACGAAGACAGAAAGCCAATTCCTGCTAAGTGGCAATGAAAAGACCTACCACCTTGAATATAGCAGAGGCCAAGCAGTGAATCTAGACATTTAAGTCTACCTGGAAATATCATGGTGATGTTTCCCTTCCTCCCAGTCCTTTGAACTGGTGTCAAATAGCTAGCTAAAGCAAAAAGTTTAGATAAGATCAAGTCTTATAATATCCAAAATGTCTTGGGTTTCAGTAAAAAATAACCTGTTATATGAAGAAACAGGAAGATCTCAAAATGAATGCAAAAAGAGAATCAATAGATGCCATCATCGAAATGACACTAATGGCAGATTTATGTGACCATTATTTTAAAGCAGCCACAATAAAAGTGTTTCCATGACTAATTATGAATATCTTTGAAACAAATATAAAAATAGAAAGCTTCAGCAAAGAAATAAAAAGAAGTAATCAATAAATGAGAACATAGAGAAATAGATACTAATCAATGTGAGCAAGAGAGAAAATCAAACGTAAAAAGTAGACTAGAAACCTATGCGATCATAACAAAAAAATGTATAACATTCATGCCATTAGTTCCAGAAAGAGAAAAAAGACGGTGGAGATAAAAAAATAAATAAATAAATGTATTTGAAAAAATAATGCCTGAGAACTTCCTATTTTTGGCAAGAGACATAAAGCTACAGATTTGAGAAGCTAAGCAGGTTGATTATACCGGATTGCTTCCATCATGGAAGGGGCAGCATTTTGTTCTTACTGGAATAAACACATTCTTGATACAGATTTGCATTTCCCGCATGCAATGCTTCTACAAAACCTGCTATCTGTGGATTTATAGAATGTCTTATCCATTATTATCGTATTCCACCTAGCATTGCTTCTGATCAAGAAACTGTTGATAGCAAATGCAGTAGTACTGCCATGGACCCATGCTCATGAAATTAACTGGTCTTATGTTCCCCACCATCCTGAAGCAGCTGGCTTGATAAAATTGTGTAATGGCCCTTTGAAGGTCCAATTATAGTGCCAGCTAGGTTGCAATATCTTGCAAGGTTGGGCCAAGGTTCTCTAGGAGATGGTAAATGCTCTGAATAAGCTCTAATAAATGGTGCTCTTTCTCCAATATCCAAGATTCATGGATCCAGGAATAAAGAGGTAGAAATGGGAATGACACCACTTATATTACCATAAGAAACCCCTAGGAAAAAATTTGTTTCCTGATTTCATGATTTTACATTCTGCTGGCCTAGAGGTCTTAGTTCTAGCAAGTTCTAGCAAGACATAATAATAATTCCATTGGACTGGAAGTTAAGACTGCTACTTGGTCACTTTGGGTTCCTCATAATTCTGAATCAACAGGCAAAGAAGAGAGTTACTAAGCTGGCTGGGGTGTGTGATACTGAACAACTCTGGAAAAAAATGGATTGCAACTCCACATTGGAGGTAAGGAAGAGTATATAGAAGTACAGGAGATCCCTTAGGCTGTCTCTTAGTATCATTATGCCCTATGATTAAAATCAATGGAAAAATAAAGCAACCCAATTCAGGCAGAATTACTAATACCCATACCCTTCAGGAATGAAGGTTTAGGTCTTATTTCCAGGTAAAGTAACACTACATTATAGTATATAAATAAATAGTATATATATTGTTAAATATTGTTAAATTTACTGCTAAATATTGTTAATTTTACTTAACACCATGAAGTTAAATGCTGTTAACTTTACTTCATAGTTAAAAATTGCTAAATGTACTTTAAATACTGGTAAACATCATTAATTTTACTTCATAGCATTTAAGTTACAGGACAAGGGAGAGTGAAAAATCTTCCAAGGACTTCTCATTAACTTCTGGAGAAAGGCTTAGTGTATTTTGGTTATACATAGGGTTATTATATTATGATAAGTACAAGTATGGCCTTGTTATTGTCTTTATTTAGAGACTAGGTATTATTTAAAGAAATGCATATGGGTGCCAAATTTATAAGAGGTGGACTTGTAATATTTAATTTTGTGTGTCAACATGCCTAGGGCAAAGTACCAAGATATTTGGTCAAACAATATTCTAAATGTTTGTATGATGGTATTTTTAAAATTAGATTAACATTTAAATCATTAGACTTTGAGTAAAGCAGATTACTCTTGATCATGTGAGTGGGTCTCATCTAATCAACTGAAAGCCTTAAGAGAAAGACTGAGGTCCCTTGAGGAAAAGAGAATTCTGCTTTCAGACTGCCTTCATATTTGAACTACAACACCAACTCTTCCCTGACTCTCCAGCCTACTAGATATGTGATTGTTTGCAATCCCTGACTATAACATCATACAAGCAGAATCATACAGAATTTGTCCTTTTATTATTGTCTTATTTCTCTTAGCATAATTTCTTTAAGGTTTATCTATTTGTAGCATGTGCCAAGAGTTCCTTCATTTTTAAGGCTGAATGATATCCCATTTCATGTATATAACACATTTTGTTTATCTCTTCCATCCATCAATGAATGGAAAGCAACTTGGGTTATTTCTATCTTTTTTGGCTAATAATGCTCCTATCAACATGGGTATACAAATATCTGTTTGATTCTCAGATTTCAATTCTTGTGGGTATTCTCAGATGTAGAATAACTGAATCACATGGAAACTTCAGATTTAACTTTTTGAGGAATTGCCTGCCATACTGTTTTCTATAGCAGCTGCACTATTTTACCTTCGTATCAACAATATACAAAAGGTACAATTTCTCCACATCATTGTCAACAATTATTTTCTGTTTTGTTTTGTGTTTTAATAATAGCCATCCTAATGGATGTTAAGTGGTATCTCTTTGTTTGATTTGTATTCTCCTAATGATTAGTGATTTTGAGCCCCTTTTCATGTGCTTATGGGCCATTTATATATTTTCTCTGTAGAAATGTCTATTCAAATCATTTGCCCATTTTTAAATGGGATTTATATTTTTTTAGTCACAGGAGTTCTTTTTATTTTCTGAGTGTCACTGTTTATGAGATATATTATTTGCAAGTATTTTTTCCCTTCTATGGGTAGTCTTTTCACCCTGTTGATAGTGTACTGTTATGCACCAAAGTTTTTAATTTTGATATAACCTAATTTATCTACTTTTATTTTTGTTGGCTGTGCTTTGGTGTCATATCCAAAAAATCATCGCCATATCTAGTGTGAAGGTATCCCATGTATTTTCCTCTAAGAGTGCTATAGTATTAGTGTTTTCACTTAGGTCTTTGATCTATTTTGAATTAATTTTTGTATATAGTATAAGTTAATGGTCCAATTTCATTATTTTCCATGTGGATATCCAGTTTTCTCAAAATTATTTGTTGAAAACACTGTTCTTTTCCCATTGAATAATCTTAGCAATCTTGTTAAAATTGTTTAAACATATATGTGAGGGATTATTTCTGGGATCTCTATTCTATTCTATTGGTATATATGTCTGCCTTTATATCAGTACTACATACTATTATATTACTTAATTTTGTAAGAGGTTTTGAAATCAGGAAATGTGAGACCTCTAACTTTGTTCTTCTTTTTCAAGGTAATTTTAGCAACTTGGGTTCTATTGAGGTTTCATATTAATATTAGGATTTTTTTCTGCAAAAAATGTCGTAATTTTGATAGAGATTCAACTGAGTCATGGATTGCTTTGGGTAGTACTGACATTTTAAGAAATTTAAGTCATCTAATGCATAAACATTGGATGCCTTTTCATTTGTTGGTGTCTTCTTTAATTTCTTTCAGCCAACATTTTAGAGTTTTCTGTACATGTCTTTTACTTCCTTGGTTAAATTCATTTCTGAGCACTTTATTCTTTTTTGATGCTACTGTAAATGGAATAGCTTTATTTATGTTGTTTTCATATTTTTCATAGTTCAAGTATACAAATGTAACTGATTTTTTATGAACTGATTTTGTATCCTGCAACCTTGCTGAATTATTACTTTTTTATTCTAACAGATGTGTGTGTGTGTGTGTGTGTGTGTGTGTGTGTATGTAGCCTTTACACTTTTCTACATAAAGGATCATATCCTCTGTGTACAGAGATAGTGTTAATTTTTTACTTTCCAATTTGAATTTTCTTCATTTATCTAGACTAATTTCTCTGCCTGGGACTTCCAGTACTATGTTGAATATAAGTGGCAAAAGCAAGTAGCCTTGTCCTGTTGCTGATATTACAGGATTATAAGAAAATATTTTAGCCCTTCACCATCAAGTATGATGTTCACTGAGGATTTTTCAAGTATGATCTTTATAATATTCATGTATTTTTTTCTATTTCTTAGTCTGTTGTTGAGTGTTTTTATCCTGAAAGATTGTTGAATTTTGTCAAATGCTTTCCCAGCATCAATTCAGGTGAGCATGTGTTTTTGTTGTTGTTTTTCATCATTCTGTTACCGTGGTGTACTATGTTGATTGATTTTAGTATGCTGAAACATCCTTTCATTCCAGGAATAAATCCCATTTGGTTTATAATTTTTTTTACTACACTGCTGAGTATGATTCCTCCAAACTATGCCAGGCCACCATAGAAAATGGTTTAGGGAAGTCTGAGTAAAAATCTCATAAAATTTCCTACTATTTTGAATGGTGTTTTCTTGGTTGAGCATTTTTTGTTGTTGTTGTTGCTGTAGGTCTTTGAATGACTTCCAGAGATCCCATAAAGTTATTTCCACCAGTCTCTAATGGTTTATTTAATGCTTTTGTGGGAGAATAAGGACTGAAACTTCCTAGTCTACTATCTTGCTGATGTCACCCAAATCTTAATTCTTAAAAAATGGTATTAATATATGCTAGCAATAAACATACACAAAGTGAAATTAAAAGTTCAATATCATTTGCAACTACATAAAAAAATGAAATACTTAAATGTAAATATATCAAACCTATACAGAGCTTGTAGGCTGCAAACCACATGAAGCTGATGTAAGAAATACAGGATGAAAATAAATGGGGAGACATTCTGTATCTGTGGACTGGAAAACTCAACATAGTAAAGATGTTGATTCTCTCCAAATTGATCCACAGATTTAATACAATTGCTAGGATAATTCCCTCAAGATTTTTTTGTACATATGGACAAGTTTATCATAAAATCTATATGGAAAGGCAAAGATATAATGCAGCAAGGTCATTTTAAAAAATAAGCATGAAGGGGAAAAATCAATCTACTAAATTTCAAAACTTGTTATATAGCTACAGTAATCAAGAGTTTGTGGTATTGGCAGAGGAAGAGAAACATAGATCAATGCAACAGAACAAAGAATTCAGACATATCCCACCAATGTTCTCAATTAATTTTTGACAAAGGTAAAAAGGCAATTGAGGAAGGATAGTCTTTTCAATAAATGGGGTAGTTGAACATCCATATCCCAAAAAAGAAAAAGAAAAAAACCTCAGTCACGTATCATACCTTATATAAAATTAACACAAAATGGATCACAGATTTAAATATAAAATGTAAACTTACGAGAGTATAGGCTATAAAAAAAAAAGAGAGAGAGAATACTTTGGAATCTAGAGCAAGGTAACAAGTTCTTACAAGTTCAGTCTCTAGAATTGAGACCAAAAGTGTAATTAATAAAAGGAAAAGACCAATAAATTAAACTGCATTAAAATTAAAAATGTTTGCTATTTGAAATAATCTGTTAATAGAACAAAAGGCAATTTACACAGTGGAAAGAATATTCGAAAACCATATATCCAACAAAATATTACAATCTAGAGTATATAAGGAACTCTCCAAGCTTTCTAGTGAAAATAACCTAATTAGAAAATTGACAGGGGCACCTAGGTGGCTCAGTCGGTTAAGCATCCGACTTCAGCTCAGGTCATGATTTCATGGTTTGTGAGCTCGAGCCTCACGTCAGGCTCTGTGCTGACAGCTTGGAGCCTGCTTCGGATTCTGCGTCTCCTTCTCTCTCTGCCCCTCCCCAACTTATGCTCTGTCACTCTATGTCTCTCAAAAAACTAAATAAATGTAAAAAAAAAAAAAAGAAAATGGACAAAAGACATGAAGAGACACTTAATAGAAGAGAACGCATAACAGAAAATGAACACCTGGGAAGATGTGCAACATTATTAGCTGTTAGGGAAATGCAAATGAAATATCACTCTATGCCCATCAGAATAACTAAAATAAAAAAAAATAGTGACAGCACCAAATGCAAGACAGAATGTGGGAAACTGGATCACTCACACATTTCTGATGGGAATGTAAAATGGTATAACCATTCTGGAAAACAGTTGGCAGTTTTTTAAAAAAAACTAAACATGCAACTACCATACAGTCCCACAGTTATACTCCTCATCATTTATCCCAGAGAAATAAAATTTATGTTTCCATCAAAACCTGTACAAGAATATTTATTGCAGTGTTATTCTTAATAGCCAAAAGCTGGGATGTTTTCTATGTGGTGAATGGCTAAGCAAACTTTGTTATATCCATACCAGGGAATACTAGTCAGAAATAAGAACAAGCTATTGATACATTTATAAACCTGATGGAATCTCCATAGAATTTTGCTCAATGAAAGAAGCCAATCCCTAAGGTTTTCCATTTTGTATTATTCCATTTATATAATAAGATTCTTGACCTGAAAATATTATAGAAATGGACAACTTATTAGTGGTTGTCAGAATTTAAGGAATGGGGTGGTGGCTGGAGAGAAGTGAGTGTGGTTACAAACAGCAATATGAGAGATACTTGGGATGATGGAAATATTTTGTATTTTGATTTATCACAATATTATTATTCTGATTGTGCTACTGTACTATAATTTTGCAAGATAATATTATTGGGGGAACAGGTAACAGCTACAAGGGACCCCTCTATATTACTTCTTAAAATTGCATGATAATCTATTATCTCAAGTACATTATCTCAAATAAACAGTTTAAATTAAAGAACAGCTTCATGTTTACAGCACAAGGTAAGATGTCATCTATTAAAAACTATAAAAGTAGAAATATTTTTTAAAAACATGAAAATAAGATCAGCTGAGCATCCTTAACTTCCTTGTTTTATATAGAACATGCAAAAATAAAATGCCATATGGTTAAAAAATTAAATTTCTTTGTTGTGGAAATGACCTATAATAAAGAACAAAATATCAGAATTTCAAATTAGTTACAAATGTCATTCCTTCATTTGATGACTACAACATGAATATGTTGTTAAATTATATTTTTAAAATCTTGAAATAAGAGATTTTAAAAACTAGAATAAAACCAAACTGAATAAATTTGATGACTAATCTATTTTTCCTTAAGTTTTAACAGTAATTAAAAGAAATAAAATCATATTATATTTATGGTCATAAAACAATCTGAAATTTAATTTAAATTTTGTATTTATACTCAGAAACTAACAAAATAATCATTTGAAACCACTACTTTAAACACTTGTATGTTTTGGGGCACCTAGGTGGCACAGTCGGTTGAGCATCTGACTTCAGCTCAGGTCATGATCTCGCAGTTGACAAGTTGGAGCCCCGTGTCGGGCTCTGTGCTGACAGCTCAGAGCCTGGAGCCTGGTTCAGATCTGTGTCTCCCTTTTTCTCTGCCCCTCCCCTGCTCATGCTCTGTCTCTCTCTGTCTCAAAAATAAAGATAAACATTAAAAAAATTCAAATATTTGTATATTTCATAAAAATGATACCAGATATAATGGAGATAATTATTGTGCTCAAGTGGCAGAATTGGAGGCATTTTAAAATCTGTTTTGTAAATGTTCTTAAGCATCAACATGTTAATATAATTATATTTAATTCTATATATCCTCCAATCTAATTTTTTTTTTGAGAGACAGAGTGAGTGCATGCAAGTGGGGGGGAGGGGCAGAGAGAGAAAATCAAAAGCAGACTCTGCACTCAATGCACAGCCCCACATGGGGCTCCAACTCACGACCCTGGGATCATAACCTGAGCCAAAATCAAGAGTCAACATTTAACTGATTGGGACACCTAGCCATCCCTCCAATCTAATATTTTATGAAGTTAATATTTTATGACATTAAAAGAAGTAGTTTGGCTATGAAATTGGAAAAAGCTAATCCAGTCTTTACTCAGATGAAGATACCATTCATAAAGTGTATTATTAATTTATGAGTATTTGTCATTTAAAACACATTTTCTGAATTCTACACATAATCTTGATGTTATTCAATATCCTAAGGGATTACACAGTGAATATCTGAATTTCTGTTCTCTAGGAGATCATCATCCAAGATAAAAATTTATGTTCTCTACCTCCTTTCTCTCTAATAAACTATAACTGCTCAAAAAGACCCTCCCCTTTCCAAAAAAATCAAACCAGTCCAAATTAAAATTTTTTCCCAACAATTCAAAAACACTGACTTTCACATTTTCCTCCAACTTTTCTTCTCCAGCACTTTTTTTCTCTTCCTCTCTCCCTCCCTTCCTTCCTTCCTTCCTTCCTTCCTTCCTTCCTTCCTTCCTTCCTTCCTTCCCTTCCCTTCCCTTCCTTCTTCTTTCTTTTCTTCCTTCTTTCCTTTCTCTATTTTTTCTTTCTTTCTTTCCTTTTTTCTTCCTTCCTTCTTTCCTTCCTTCCTTCCTTCCTTCCTTCCTTCCCTTCCCTTCCTTCTTTCTTTTCTTCCTTCTTTCCTTTCTCTATTTTTTCTTTCTTTCTTTCCTCTTTTTTCTTCCTTCCTTCCTTCCTTCCTTCCTTCCTTCCTTCCTTCCTTCCTTCCTTCCTTCTTTCATCTTTCCTCCTCATATTGTTGCTTGTTGAATTGTGTCACCCTAAAGATTAAGTTTTATCTGATGTATTTAGTTAACTGAGTTGATACTGAATTAAGGTGAGCTTTAAATCCAATATAACTATGTCCTCATAAGGAGAGACACAAAGGCACAGGGAGGAACACCAAGTGACAAGGCAGGCAGAGATTAGAGTGATGTGCCTACAAATCCAGGAATGCCAGATTGCCAGATATCATCAGAAGCTGAGAAGGGGCAAGGAAGGAGCTTCCTCTAAAACCTTTAGAGAGAGCATGGCCCTACCAACACTTTAATTTCAGACTCACAGCCTTCTGAAAGGTGAAAGAATAAATCTGTGTCGTTTTAAGCCAGTATGTGGTAATTGCCAACACATACTATATTTGAACCTACAGACATTTCAGTTCTTAATATATTAAAGGCACTGTGCTAAATTTTCCTGTTCTAGAAATGGATGCAGGCAAAGTTGAAACCTGGGCCTACTGAGGCTCGATAGACAATTAAATTACCTTTGCTTCACTCAGTCTTTCAGTAATTGCTCAGGGTTGGAGAGGTCTGGTTGTCTGCTACTTGCACTTGGAAATGGGCAAGCATGTTGTCAGTTTTCACAGTAGCGAATCCCTGAGAGGAGAATAAAGACAAACTTCTTAATCGAACATAACAAGACCATCTCTCTGCTCAGGGGTTATCAGAAACACGGGGAAAATTTATGAACTTGAAGGTCAGAGAAAATGGTTCTTCCAACAGGTATGCCCTGCTTTAGGTAACAATGTCATATAATAAATCTCATTTTTCACTTTAGCCTTGTGTCTCACTGTTTTTTAAAGGTCTGTGGATATCTTTTCAATAATTATATTAAATCTTTGGGCAAACTGTGTAAATGAAACCAAAAAATATAATAAGGTTTAATGTCTCCCTCAACTGGCTTGTATTCTATCTAGTGACTCAGAAACACCAGCCTTATCATACTTGCAAATTCACATAAAAAATTAAAAATGCCACATGAGTTCTGACTATAGAGTGCTCAATTCTAGCTGTCAAAGAAATTCTATAGAAGATGAGAACTGATCTGCTTTTAAGAGGAGGGACATGGGAGATAGAAATTTGCATGAAGAAATTTATAGGGTAAAACATACATGTCAGAGAAAAGAAGTAGATCAGTGTGGATGGAAGGCTTATGCTTTCTCTATCATACTAGTAATATCTAATCTTTTAGTTGACTAACAACTGATGGCTCCTATATGCTTCATTTTAAACATAAACAAAATGCAAATATTTAATGAAAATATATATTTTATTAATATAGGATCAAGGCTTGCTATTTAACCAAGTGTTTGGTTATATCCCTATTCAACAGTTTGTCTTTTACAGAACAAACATATGCCTTTTTAGAACTACAGAACTCTGTATTGGTACAAATACAGTAAGAGCCACTAATTAACCTATTTTGCCAGTAAAATTTAATACTGAAGTTGGCATTATTTTTTCTCATAAAGTATTGATAATATATCCCCTTCATTAATATAATTTTATAATATTTAAAGAAATAGATATTTGTTTATATATTTAAGTAAATGATTTAATCCATATATGGAGATAAATCAATGTATCATAAAAATCACCTGGTCATATGGGAAATTTTTGTGTGGTTCTTTTCCCCAAATCAGTGGAGAAATTTTTTAAAACCGGCTGAATTATTTCTCAGAAATATTACAGCTTTAGCACCTGTTAATATATAGTGACAGAGGCAACTGCTAGATGGTCTTTAGGGTCAAACATTTGATGTGTCTGTGGTTCAAGATGTGATAATTCTTTGGCCATAGTACATGATGGCTTGAGGCTTTTATTCACTGTGTGGAGAGAGTGGAGAATGTGGAAGATCTCTTTATCAAATTCCCAAATATTAACCCAAATGAAGGTGAAAGGGTCTCCAATAATGTTCATACCTTGGGAGGAATATACTAGAGCAACAAAAGAAGTGACTAAAGAATAAATGTCCTTGGACCACGTGGATTAGAAGACTTTTACAAGGTGAGAAATTATAGGGAAGCTTCAGAGGTAATGAGAAAGGTGTGATTCTCAATTATTAAATGTTAATAAAAATGATCCAGGAACACAACAAGTTAGCTGCAAAGATTTTTAGCAGAAACAAATATAATCTGGTAAATTAATCAAAGCTATAGGTTGAATATTCAAAATGAGAATGTGGAAGAGTCTGATGAATAATCATACAACTTAATGGGTGAAATCCAAGCTGTTGCCTTCTTTTTTTTAATTTTATTTGCCCTTGAGAAATTAGAACCATAGGATTAAAGAATTTGACAAAAGATCAACTGTCTTTTGTTACTGATAAATTAAGTGGACAATAAAAAATTGCCTGCATTTGGAAAATAGATACTTGGTATAAATATTGCCTCTAGAACTTTGAGAAAAATGAAACTAACCAGTACCAGAAAGGGAAAAAAATCTCTTGTCTCTTGCTTTATTGTGACTATTTCATCAACATAATAGAGACTCTGACTGGAAATATTTTAAAATATGAAGGATTAGTTTTGGGTATCTACTTCTGCAAAGAAAGTAAATCAACCCCAGTGGCTTAAAATAATAGTTTGTTCTCTTTGGTGTTTCTCTGGGTTGACTGAACTCAACTATGTGATTCTCTCTTGGGTTACATCAAGTGGTTGTGGTCAGATATTGCAGTCATCTGAAGTGTTCTCAGGAGAGGGCACTGAAGAGAACTTACTCATCTGTGGCAGTTGATGTGTAATCTTGTCTGGAAACTCTTATGATACTGTCCACAAGAGCACCTTTATAACCTCTCCATAAGATTTTGATTTCTTATAATATGGCAGCTAGATTCTAAAGGGGAGTGTCACAAAGTAAATATTCCAAGAGATACTTTGCTACTACTTTCTTAAGTATTGGGCCCAGATACAGGCACGTGGTCACCTCTTGATATTCTGTTTCACTGAGAAGTCATGAAATTTGCCAGATTTCCAACAGAAATGGCCTAAGTCATATCTCTCAATAAAAGAAATGTCAGAAAATTTGTGGTAATTTTTAATTTTCTTTAAAATTTATTTATTTTGAGAAAGACAGAAACAGTGCAAGTGGGCCAGGGGCAGAGAGAGAGGGAGAGAGAATCCAAAGCAGGTTCCTTGGTGCCAGTGCAGAGCCTGATGTGGGGCTCAAACCCACAAAATTGTGAGATTTTTGACCTGAGCTGAAACCAAGAGTCAGATGCTTAATCACCTGAGCCACCCAGGTGCCTCTAATTTTTTATAAGTAACATCTTATGGTGACTTTTAAAGCTCATTGTATTCAAATAAGCAATTGAGAACAAAAATCTTGCTGACTTTGGAGAATTTAGCTTTCTTCAGCCAAAAAGAAAATAACATTAGTGTGAATAATATATCATGTACCCATTTTTCATGCTTCATCCGTGATGGCATAAATCAGTTGTGTTGGTATGTCCAACCCATTGCACCATTGCTGGAGTTTCTGCTCACCTTTAACAAAGGAAAATGTATTTAATATTGATAGCTGATTATTGTAGACAGAAATGCAATACCAAATTTATCCTGACTTGCCTTCCTGGAATTTGATTGTAAGGAACACAGCCATGTTTCTTCCATGTATGTATAACAAAAGATTTTAGTGTAAGAAAATATTATTTTCTGTTTACCCTGAGAAAATTGATTTCAGTGACTCCACAGGATTTGTAGAATAGAAGACATGTCTACGGTCTAAACTTACTGTTATGTCTTCATCGTCTTTGACTCAATAAGGGGACTTAGAATGTACCCAGGAACATGAGTTCACTATTTAACTGTATCCCTGTGTTCTCTGAGAGAGATCTCCATGAGGGCTTTCAAGTAATACATACTAATATAAATTCAGGACAAGAAGGAAACATTTTATGTTTTGTTGTGTTTTGTTTTGTTTCTCTCCAGAGAATTTTACCAAAGTTATGCACAAGGTATTTCTTGAGCCATCTAATGAAATAATGGGGAATTAGTCAATGCTAGATTCCACTGATCTAAAGGGATGACATCAGTGAATTTTTGAAACCTGGAAGAGCAGGAGTTAGAAACACTGATAGCATTAGGTCAGATGAAAATGTTGGGTTAAGACATGCATTTTGAGAAGCATCTATTGTTATTTTCTTTGGATTGTTGTTAGAGTAGGTAAGCTATTTCGAATTTCAAAAGGACTCCAGTTATTTTCAGAACTTTAAGGGAATAAATAACAAAAGAAGAGAGAGAAATGACTGAAAGATAGTCTTAACTACATATCAATTCAAAGAAGATTATTGTGGGAATTTGGAGTTTAAGAAAGTAAATCAGATTCTCAGTTACACAGTTGATAAAAACTGATTTGTGGGAGTAAATGTAGCAATTAAAAAAAAAGAAAAGGTAAAATCTATATCCGTTTAGTGGCTTTGTTCAGAATCTGAGGACATCTTCATAATCTTTGAAAATAAACACAAATATGTTGTCCTTCAACTGAATGTAAACTCCATGGAGGCAGATTTTTTTTCTGTTGTGTATACATTAATGTCTGATTCTTAAAGCAGTGTCTGGCATATAGTAGGTTATCAAAAAAATACCTGTTGGAAATATTTTTAATGAACATATGAATATGAAAACAAAAAAATGTAATGCAAACTTCACTCCTGAAGTCTTCACTAAATTTATTTTAATTTATTATTATTAGTAGCAATATTATTAGTTAGTATTACTCTTATTATTATTTGGAAACCACTGGAAAGAACTTTTTAAAAGTAAATAAAATAGCCAAACCATCATCAGAGTTAATGTTTGCTAATATAAAATCTATCTATCCACCCATCCTTCCACATACACGTGTACACACACACACACACACACACACACACACAGATATAACAAAGAAGAAAGTCTTACACAATAAAGTTTTATTTGTTAAAAACCAGACGCTCAGCCTCAAAATCTTAACAGTATTATCAGATGAGGACTATCTGTAAAAGACATTTTCATTGTATATATTCTTATCGTCCCTGATTCAAAATTGCTGAATATCAGACTTTACTCCTTTCACATCAAGATTGGCCTAGGAGGTCTGCCTCTCAATGTGCCTCTCAAAGGTCTTGACACATAGGAAGTCCAGAGAAGGAACCATAACTCTTGAAACCCAAGGACCTTTGTGCACTTTCTTCCTCTCTTTGTCTCTCCCCCCTGATAATCTTCTCTTCAATGTTATTACATATTCTTTCTCTGTATGTGGGTCTGTATATATTTTCCTTCAAATAGCATAAACTGCACTGTAAGGAGGTCTTTCAGGGTCCCTAAAATGAAAGTTCTCTGAAGGGAGGAAACATTGTTTCTTGACTAGTATTATTGAAAAAGTCAACCGTAAGTATTCTATCACAGTAAGACAAACAAAATTAAATATAAACCCAAGATTCATTCCATTGACTCTTACATAGGTGCTATATTGGGCCACAAATTTGTCTCTATGAATTCTATGATGCAATGTATACAGGAACATTACATTTTATAATATTTATTCATAGTGTTCAAAGTAATCTTTTAAAAAATATGCAAAGAAGAAGTAAGATTTTGTGTTTGAGGAAGAAATAATTACCTATAGTATGTTAACACTTCCTAAAATAATGCTAAATATTTTAATTTCATAATCAAGCTTGTGTATATACAAGCACTTAGTGAAGAGGAAATAGTTAAGCCTGCTTGACAACGGAGGCAAAATCAGTGAGATGGAAACAGCCTCATGGCAAGCACTAGCCCTAGCCTTGGTGCCAGGTGCTGGAGTCTATAATCCTTTATGGATGGTCTTTCTATGTCTCAAGTACTGCTGTAGAAATTTCTCAAGGCAATATTATGGAGTAATATTATGGTTTGCTTATATTGTTTCTTGTCTCTTGCTCACCTTCCTTCATTGCTTGATATTCAATGTTTAGAAAAAAGTTTCATATATTTTGCATCATTTTTGGTTTTTGTATTTTCGTTTGTTTTGTTTGGTCTTTGTTTTGTTTTGAGCAGGATAGTAACTTTGGCCCTATTGCTTCAGGTGGAATTAAAGCAGAAGTTTCTATTGTCCAAGTTCTATATACCTCAAGAGTAAGTACACTATTATTTTCTACTTCCTGGGAGTGTTGAACTTTCAAATTAGTATATAATTATAATTTACTATTTTATTTATAATTTATTATTTAATTTACAATTAATATTAATAAAAAGAAGATAATCTTACTAGTATCTGAAACAGATTAAATGTTCCATAAATATTATGTTATTAAGTTACCCATTCTAGGCCTTATTCTCAAGTACATTATACCCTCTGACAAAGACTTTCCTTGACCAAACGTTGGATAGGTTCTTCTTTTTTTTTTTTTTTTTAATTTTTTTTTCAACGTTTATTTATTTTTGGGACAGAGAGAGACAGAGCATGAACGGGGGAGGGGCAGAGAGAGAGGGAGACACAGAATCGGAAACAGGCTCCAGGCTCTGAGCCACCAGCCCTGAACCTGACGCGGGGCTCGAACTCATTGACCACGAGATCGTGACCTGGCTGAAGTCGGACGCTCAACCGACTGCGCCACCCAGGCGCCCCTGGATAGGTTCTTCTTAGCCCTTTTCTCAAGCCTTTACATTTGGCTCCTGCGTTGCTCCTTGCCTAGTCCAGTTTTAGCAAAAGTCTTGCTAAATCAGTATGATGAGAATGCACCCATCGTTAATAGGTGACCACCGCCAAATCTGATCAAATTCCTCATATCCACCTTGATACCTGATCACCTTCGTCTACATTCATCAAGAATCCTGTTAAGTTTCATTAGCAAAAATCCTCCCATCCTTGATGATGTCTTCAGTAATTTTCTAAACACTGACCTCTCACTCTGCTGTTGGCCATATATTCCTACCTATCTTTGCTGTATTTAGAGTTGCCTCTGGTCTTTCTCCCCTATTATTATACTCCTATTACAATAACCTTGAATAAAATCTTTCTTACTTCTTAACAAGTGTAACAATATTTATTTTTTATTTAACACCACATTTTTTTCCTCAGCTCAATTCAATTCTCACTTAATATTATATTCTAGTCTATCTGCCCTCTACTTCGGTTGCTATTTCCTATTTTTACTGAAAATATTTCCACCTATTCCTTCAGTAAATTTAGGGGCCCCCTTGTCCCTGTCAGTCTTTCATGCCTGAGAAGGAAACTTTGAATCTGTATACAATAGCCTGGATATTTTGTCCAATGGCGGAATATCTCTTCTCCCACATCCATTTAACTCTAATGAAAATCTGATCCCACTACCACCCTACTGCACATGTGCAATTCAAACAGAAGGTTTTGCCACTAAAGTGTGGTCCTTCCTCTACATATATCCATGTTGACTAAAATTCAAGTGGTATTTCTCATCAATATACCTCAAGATCTACTATGAATTTCACCTATATATCTTCTAGATTTTCAAATAGGTATTCAATTCCTTTGTAATTCTGAGACGATAGAAGTGAAAAAAATCACTAAAATTAAGCTTGTCATATATTTGGTTTTCAATTTTACCATTCCATGAAGCACATATCATTAACAATGACTCCCTAATTATATTTTAAATACAAGATACAATCATAATCACATATAGACAGCCTATAGACATAGTTCTATGAGTAAATCATATTATAAGAGTGGAGTCAAAGTATAAAATTGTTTATTTTATGACAATGAGCCAGTTCCTTTATTTCTTGGTATATATATTCGTATCTTTGTCCTGGTCTTTTGTTTATTAGACTGTATAATACTTCAAAGTATAGCAAGAAAATTCTTAGGTTTGAACAGTACCTTGGACTTATGAGAGAAAAATATACACCAATTATTTGTAGCTCAAATTGTATTTGTAAATTCTGATACTAAATATATTACTTTCTTACAAGGAAAAATGTTACAAGCCAGTTGGAGACTACTTGTCTCCACAAAGTGTTCTCCTTTTGTCCTTTAAATACTCTTATAACTTATACAAGCAGCATTTAAGATCCTGCCTTTAAATCAGTGCATATTCAATATCAACATTTGCTTTATGGCATGTAGTGCAAATTTTGTTGGGCCGTAGAGAAAGAATGTAAGTGGAGATGACCACATTCCAACTGAACATTCTCACATTTATAGGCTGAATTTGTACCTTATAATTATTGAAGAGTAGTTTTGTGTGTCTGATATTCTTTTTTTTAGGTATTATTGTATAAAACAAGAAAATAGCCTTCCATTGACCTTATGTTGAGTTATAATTTACATGCTTTTGTGTGCTGAATTGAGACTGCCTTAATTAACATGTTCTTTTGTACTGAGCAATTCCAAGATCCACAGGCAGCCACTTTTGTGTAATATTCAATGGCACAGAAATTTATAGGATATGTTCCAAGGGTACATTCTGCTTTGTAATAATCAGTCATTCATCATAATCCAAGAACAGATTTTTCTTCCTCCACAAAGTTTACCATATGTTGAATATTAGGAAGGAAATCAAATCATACCTCATTGCTGAGAGGACCAGAGTACTATTTAGACAACGTGACCACAATTTCCAAGTCTCTCTGATAAACCATCATACTACATTAAGCAGATTAAAATATTAATTGTCTGATTTGGAATGTGGTGATTATAAATTTTAAGGCCGATTATCTTTTGCATTCATACCCTAATGCCCTAAGAAAGAGATAAAACATCTCCTAAATGGAAACAGCTTTTATAGGTAAGAGGAAATAATAGTGACTTCTTTCTTTCCATAAGTGTCTCTCATACAACATAAATTTAGAGACGGTACTTTGTACTACATACTTTCAAGGCAAAAGATAGATAGGAATCCTAGTATCATTCTGTGAAAAGAAAAAAATGATAGGTGGTGTTTCAGTTTCTAAACTTACCACAAAAATGTATTTTTTTACAGTTATATAGGCTAGAACATTGAAGTGAAAGTGTTGGCAAGGTTAGTTCCTTTTGAGGACTGTGAGGGATAAATCTATTTCATGCCTCTCTCCTAGCTTCTGCTAGCCTCACCCATTTGTGGCCTGTAGATAGCATCATCCCTGTGTCTTCACATAATCTTCCATCTATACATTTTTCTGTGCCCAGATTTACCCCAACTTTTATAAGGGCATAGCACTGGATCAGGGTCCACTCTAATGAGCTCATTTTAACATGGTTACCTCTGTAAGGACACTATTTCTAAGCTCAGATTCATAGCTATTAGGGTTAAGCCTTCAACATCTTTTTGGATGACACAATTCAAGCTATAATAGGTACTAAAAGAAAAAAGGAAAAACCTGCCCAGCAATACACTCTGGAGTTATAGTTGCCAATGTCTTCTAGGAAAGATCTACTGCCTTCATGAAATATTCAGGACAATATTTAGGAGATTTATGCTCATTATGTTCCTAAATAATGAAGAATTCTGCTAGAGAACTTTGAAAATTAATTTATCATTTAACTTAAAGTATAAGAAAAATAGATTTTCCAAAAAAAAAAAAAAAAAACAGTATCAAGGTGACCCCTCATCTGTCACCTGAAAGAAACAAAATCCCCACCCTCCACCTAAAAGTGGTAACTGAATGTTCACCAGAAGAAGAAAGGAGCAAAAGATCTACAAATAAAGCAACCAGAAAGCAATGAATAAAATAGCAACAATAAGCTTTTACCCATCAATAATTACTTTAAAAGTAAATGGACTAAATTGTCCAGTTAAAAGACATAAAATAGCTGAATGGAAAAAAAAATAAGGCAAATTACATGCTGCCTACAAAAGACTAACTTCAGTTTAAGAGAAGCGTTGGAAAAGATATACCATGCAAATGGAAACCAAAAGAAAGCACGGGTAGCTATTCTTCTATCAACAAAGTAGACTTTAAGTAAAAAACTGTAACAAGAGACAAAGAATGATAGAGGGGTCAATTCATTAAGAAGATATAAAAACCATAAATATTTATATACCCCAAACTGGACTTGAGAATATAAAATTCCTAGAAGAAAATATAAGGGAAAAGCTCCTTGCCGTTGGTTTTGCAATGAGTTTTTGGATTTGACACCAAACGCAAAGATAAAAAAAGCAAAAATCACAAGTGTGAGGTATTTCATTGTGGTGTTGATTTGCATTTTCCCTGATAATTAGTGATGTTGAGCACCTTTTCATGTACTTGGCTCAATACTTGGCCATTTGTATGTCTTCTGTAGAAAAAATGTTTATTCAGTTCCTTTGCCTATTGTGAAATTGAGCTGGTGAGGTTTTTTTGCTATTGAGTTGTAGGAGTTCCTTATATATTTTGTATATATATGGTTTGTAAATAATTTTTTCCTATTCCATAGGTTGTCTCTTCATTTTGTTGATTATTTCCTTTGCTGGACAGAAGCTTTTTAGTTTGCTGCAGTTCTATTTTCTGAGTTTTGTGTTTGTTGTCTTTCCTTTTGGTGTGTAATCTAAAAAATCATTGCCAAGGCCAATGTCAAAGAGCTGTTTTCTTTTATTTTCTTTGTGTAAATGGATAGCCAGTAGTTGATCCTCAGATATCCTTGACTATATTGTAAACAAGTGAAATGTTCATGTTGATTGCTTTAATAAAATTAGCTAGAATTGTTTGTTGTGATATATAATAGTTAATATTTAACAGTGTACTGAAATATGGATACTATAATCCATATTTGCAGAGATAAAGAATAAAGAACTGCTAGAAAATCTGTTAAAATTTCAAAGTAATTATTTTGGTGACAGGAAAAACTCACAGTTCCTCTGTCAGCTCCATGTCAGTCACCCTATAATGAAGATACATGCCAATGTAATTTGGTGATTTCAAGACATTTAGGCGATAAGATAGTAATCTAAGTATGTATAACACATACTGTGGCATATTCTCTGTCATGTGCACTCTCAGTACTGTAGGGACTCACTTTTCTCATCTTCTACCAAGAATTTGATTGGTTTACAGAAAAGAGATCACAATGATTTAGTCTGCATCCTATACTACAGTCCATTGTTTCCTTATGTTATTGATATGAGTTAGTCTGCAACTTTAGTACAAATCAAAATCATTTATATGTTTTTATTTATACTATGGTTAATCTTTAACTTATACAATACATATGTGTTTGTGTGTATACACACACACACACACACACACACACACACACAGCATATATAGCCAAGATAAAAGTTGTGTACGATGAGAACTTGTTATTCTATTTTTAAATTTAGTGCTGACTTTAATAGCAAAAAATCTGATGATTTAACTTTCTGCTAGATAGTATACTACAAATTATATTCTGGATAAGAATCAACTCATATACTTTATGGAATTATTAAAAATAGAGATCCCAATGATCCATAACAAAAAAAATTAAATCAGTATGTATGAGAGGTTAGGCATTAAATCTGTATATTAAACAAACTACCACAGTATTTGAGAATCAGAGAGTGAGAAGATTAACTGAAATGTCCCTTACTAAGATATTTTAAATGAACGTCCACTGCCAGTACTTAAATTCCTTCTTAAAATTAATCTAAAGAGCTGGATAAAAAAGACATGCTCAGGCCATATGCTCAGAGGCTCATATAGCATATCTGCATTCTAACCAGAAGTCTGTATTTTTTAAAAGTCCGGTAGGGACCCCTTTGTAGAAGCAAGATTAAGAATCATTTTTTTTTAAATAAAATTGTTGGGGTCTATATGGAATTGATGGTTTATTCTAGCATCAAAAATGTAAAATAAAAAAAATTTATTTATCAATTTGACTGACTAGGACCATCTTTGATACATTTCAGATTTAGGAATAATTAAATGTATTATCTAAATTAGTATAAATGTAATATTCGTTCACTTTAAAATTGTACTTGAGAGAAAATACCAAATGGTATAATATGAAAGGTTAAATTCCTCTTTCAAATCCCCACTTTTCAATTCTGTGCATCAAAGGCGAGTTAACAATTTTTCAAGCATTTGTTTTCAATGTTCTATAGTTAAATAGAAATGTGGCAAACAAATACACAATAACAACAACAAATAAGAACAAGAACATATATGCATTAAAGTAAATCCTTCTTCCATATCAGATGACTCAATGTTCAGAAACATTCACAGTATCTACACATATGATTTGTTTTCCTTTTCCACAGAAAGAGATCATAATATTCCTATTGTTTGTTCTGTATATTACCAACTTTCCACACATCTTGGCAGTCTTCTCATATAGGAACATATGAGTCTAATTGCTTTACTGGTCACATATTTAATATACTTTACAATTATAAAACAATGTACTTAACCATCCCTTCATTTGTAAATATTTACATTGTTTACACTTTTTGATATCAACATCTCAATAAGGTAAAAATAAACATGTTTCTTTTACACATTTGAGTATATGTCTAAAAATTAAATTTCTACTCTGCTAAACCTAAAGGTTTTTGTACTTTAACTATGGCAAGCTAGTGACAAACCACCCTCCAAAAATACCCACAGATATTAGTCCCTTCCCCATAAGGCAAAAAAGTTCATTTTTCCACATGCTTCTACCAATAATGATGATTAGAAAAAGGATTTAGCTTTTGGCATTCACTTTAAAAGGTGTCTTATTGTAGTTTCAATTTTCATTGCTATAAGTAAAATTAAGCCTTTCTGCCTGTTTATTGATGGTATGACTTTTTCTGTGAATTGCCTGTTTGTGTTATTTTGTAATTTATGAGTGCTCCTATTGTGTATGCACTTTACATATAGTGGTAAAAAAAAATCAAAAAGCACTAGTCAGTGCTCTATTACCCATAATAACTGAGTACTTCATAAAATTATATGCCTCATATATTAGAAAAATAAATATTACATAATTTTATTATTTTTTTGTCAAAATCCTTCCCCCTTCATATATGCCTGCATAAAATTTCCACCACCAGGAGCATGCCCTATTTTTAATAAAATCTAGGCTTGGAGATGTTTGACTTTGCTCTTATAGCTGTTTGTGCTGATTTAGTGAAGTGTACTCAATGTGCTTAGATAAAATGTTTTCTGACAGAAAAAATAATATTGTTCCCATCGAAAATGCTTTGTCTCAAGGTAAAAATAGCCAATTTCAGTCTTTCTTTAGAAAAAAAATCATAGCATTTTATATAATAACAATGTGAGAGTCAGAGGGGTGGCTTACCAGGCTGTATTTCTAGGAGACTTCCTAAAGCCAGAGTTTCCAATCACAGAGGGCCAGTTAAGCCTTTCATCTTCTTCTAGGTAGATAAATTGAGTGCCATGCACTTTGCTGTGCAGGGAACTTTTGAATGAAACCTCTTAAAACAAAGGTCTTGTTTGCTGTGAGTGAAAATCAAAAGAGAGACTTGAATTTTTTATTAATAAAATAGGTTTACTTGGGAGCTGTTCTTGCCTTAGAAATTGCTTGATATTATTGAGTATTTATATAAATTGGTAATATGATAAAAATTTACAAAGCAACCCCTAATCAACTGTCTTCCAGATATAATTTGATTTTTAGCTATATGTTATTTAAAGTCATCATTATTTATAGTAATAGAAATGCAAATAAAAATACTTTTAGGGTTAGTTTTTCTGGTAATGCTGACAAACAATCCACAAAGGTAAAGTTATTTTTAGGAAAACTAACATCATGACTAAGACAGAATAAAAGGAAGTAAAGAGTAAATATAAAGAAATAAAAAATATAGAACATAACATGTATACTATACATCTCATGCATTTGTAAAAATGACTCATGTTAAAATAATAAATACCACTGAACTGATCTATTGTACTTGTATTATAATTTAAGTTGCCAAAAATAAGTGACTCTGATTTTAGAATTTTCTCCTTTAAAAAAATAGAATCATGCAATATTTAGGTATTCAATTCTAGAATCACTAGAACTGAACCCTTTCTCATCTGATTATTATGCAAATTATTTAAACGACTAAACCTCAACCTCACAAGGTTGTTATAAGAATTAAATCATATTTGTAAACACAGAATTATTTAGCATACTGCTTACCACATTACTAAGGGCTCAAGAAATGTTAGCTATTATTATCAATGTGGTAAATAGCTGCCAATTTCTATATGAAAGGTCTAAGTTTTCTGTGACAGAACTGGGAAAGAGAATGTTGGTAGGTGTATTAAGCAATTGTGTGTGTGTGTGTGTGTGTGTGCACACGTATGTGTTTTGTTTCTTCAAGAAATAGAGGGAGATATCTGGAAGGTAAGTTCTAGTTTAAGATGAAAGATTAAAGAGTTTAAAAAGCAATGCAAAGCAGAACAAAGAATAAAAGGCTGATAAAATGAATTAAGACAAAGTTAACAAGAAGCAAAAATAAAAGGGAGATTAAATATCAGGAGAGAAATAAATGAATTTAACTTTACAATATGTAATTTTGAAATTACATTAAAAGAATTAAAATAAAAAAAGAAAAAAAACACAAATCTATAAAACTTTTAAAATTGTATATGGGGCACCTGGGTGGCTCAGTCAGTTAAGAGGCCGACCTGGGCTCAGGTCATGGTCTCACAGTCAGTCCCTGGTTTCGAGCTTCGCATCTGGCTCTGTTTTGACACCTCAGAGCCTGGAGTCTGCTTCTTATTATGTGTCTCCTCTCTTTGCCCCTTCCCCGCTCATTCTCTCTCTCTCTCTCTCTCTCTCTCTCTCTCTCTCTCTCTCTGTTTCAAAAATAAACATTAAAATTGTACAATGTTTAATTGTTTGTAAATCATTTTAACCATTCTTTTCTATAGTAATCTTATAATAGGTATTTGAGTAGTGAGAATAGGTTTTATGCTTTCTATTTAAAACATGAGAAGTTAAAGCTTAGAAATTGTAAGTGATATGACCAAAGTTACTATCACGAATAAGCTGGAGGGTCTGAATTTAAATCCAATTTTTCCTTAGTGATTTTTCATGATATCAAATTATCTCTGTCAATAAATCCTAATGAGATGGATTATTCTAAAACTTTGTTCAACACCTATCATATCCTAAGAGCTTTGTCACACACTACAGACCTCTTATCATTTAAGGCATCTGATAATCCTGTGATTATGTTATAAAACAGATTTGAGAACACAGAAACGTTCGATAATTTATCCTAAATTATAAATACTAGCTTGGAAGTTGTGGATCCGCAGCTTGAACACAAAAACATCTGACTCCAAACTCTGTCCTTCTCACTGCGACTCACAAAGGAATGGTTTCCTGTTGAACTCTCCTTGGCATGTAGTAGTCATCCCATAAATACTTACTGGAAGACTAAACAAGCTAATAAATGAATGAGTGAATCAGTGTGTTTCAACATAAAATCTCTGCACCTTTACCACAGACGTCTAGGAACCGGAAGTTAGGGAATAATATGGACTATATATGGAAAGGGTATAAAATTCCCACACAATCAAGTATCCCAAGTTCCTGTACTCAGAGAAAGTGCTTAATGTTGTTACACAGAAATCTATTTACCACTCATTTTTTTCCCCAAACAGGATTCATTCTATATGCTGATTTCAATTAGAAGTAACTTTTTTTTGTCAAATTGAGTGGGACTGTAGCCTTCCTATTTGCCTTGGCAATGCAAAAATCTATCTAATTAAATTACCCCATTCAGAATGTGAGCTCATTCAGAGTACGAATGTCTTATCCCCAAAACTAGAATGTCTACTTATGCATACACAGAACCTAGAATACAAATATATATGTTGCATGAATAACCATTCATTCTACCAAGCTCACAATAAGATAGGAAATTTCCCAGTGTTTTGTTTCCCTACCTACACTTTGCTTGGCTACAAAATGAAAAAAAAAAAAAAAATCTCTGGAAGTTTTGCATAAAATTGAACTGAAATGTCTTAGAATACACACAGCCTACATTCAATAACTCTTGTTTTTTCCTCCTTTTTTTTTTTGGATGACTATAGCTTATTAACACATTTATTAACACCTATCCTCTTCTCTCTTAACTCTTAGAGAACAAACTAACGGTTATCAGAGGAGAGGTTGGTGGAGGGATGGGTGACATAGGTGAAGGGGATTAATCAGCACACTTGTGATGAACACCGGGTGATGTATGGAATTGTTGAATCACTACACTGTACACCTGAAAGTAATACAACACTGTATGTTAAGTATACTGGAATTAAAAAAAAAAATATTCCCTCCTTATTGACTCAAATTCTGTCTTTAGGTAATCAATCTCTTTATCTTTATTTATTCAGAGTTAGGATGAAAACATGAGTGTCAGAAAAAAGGATTTTTTTTTATAACCATGAAGTTTTTGAAATTCAAAATCACTGGAATTACCTATTTTACAATTAGCAATAAGGAAAGAGGCTTCTGATTTTTTAAAGGGATTAAGTTTATTCAGAATCAGCATTGGATGGATGTACTCAATACAAAGACTATTTAAGTATAAGCATATGAGACATTCTGTTGCAATAATTATCAAATATTTCTAGTACACCCAATGTCTGCCTATTCTATATAGGAAGCTTACCCTATAAAAGAAGCTTACCAAGTCATGCTTGGTAATGTAATTATTCATGAAATTTACAGGGTGTGGTAGAAAGTATCTAAATTTTGATACAGAACTAAAAGCCATTATTGACTTTTATTATCTCTATTATCTGACTATCATGTACTGATTTTTTAAAAATATGAACAATTAAATTTTAAAAGTTAATATGCCATTTGGAATCTGGAAATAACTATGGCTTGAAAGAGATATCTGATCCATGAATAAAAAAAGGTATATGTGTAATTGCACCCTAACTTTTATAGAACAGTGATTGAACAAGCCTAAGATATGGGTTTGTCATTTCAAATAATTTTAAATCTTTTTTAAAGCTACTACAGAATACCTAACAGTAAAGGCCAAGCACCATCATGTGTTATAAAATCCTAAATGTAGTATCATGAAAAGATCTCTCACGTTTCACTTCTTTTCTTTTTCAACTATCACCAACTTTATCAGACATTAATTTAACCTGCAATTATTTTAATTACTTCCCAAATGTTCATCGTGACTCCGTACCTATCTGTCAGAGTATATACTTCACTACTCTATGCTTAAAAAGATTGTTTCTTCTTGTTCCAAAACCTCAGTATTTTCCATGACCTAGAAAGGGATTATTGCTTTGTTCTGACACAGACTTGAAAGGTAGCTAAACACACACCAAAGAATATCTCATTCAAACGGTGATTCTCAACTCTACAAAGAGAAGTTAAATCACTTTGAAAAGACCTGTAGAAGATTCAAATGAGTATCCTTCCCATGGCCAAATCTAAATATCTGCTAAGGCAAAGTGCACCTTATGCCATAAAATCATCTGTAAAACCGTAGAATAGCCTTCCTTCATTCTCACGGTCTCCACAAATATTTCCTGATTTTTATAGCTCAGCACAACCATACTGATAAATATTTATCTCTATGATCGCAGAATTCCACAGGTGTATTTTCTCATTTCTCCATATCATGCTAACTTCAATAAATCCATTATTTTATATGCACAATGGTTTTACTTCCTCGTTGGTATAAAAATCTCCCTGACAGGTTGAAAGGCAATGGTTCCTCAAATAAACCATGGTATTTATCACAGAAATGAGCACATAGTACTTGATTTCAAAAAATGAGAACCTGAGTATATTATGTCATTCAAAATAACTGGGCTGAATAAAAGAATCTATCTAAATAAATAACATCTATTGATCAAAATGGAATAAATTTAAGGTCATTTAGACACCTTTAAGAGACTACTGAGTGGTTGTTTTCCTCTTTTCTGGACACACTTGAGAGAGATACTCCAACTCTTTTAAAATTAATGGTAACATACACTGAATGTCCAAGGACCCAAATCCATGTTTTTTCTGTCCCTAATACATATGATCACAAGCCTCACTACTCAGATCTCTAGCCTCTGTCAACTATTTGCCACTATCCTGACCAATAAATTATAAATATTTATCTGCTGAGGAGGAGTGGTTTCAAGGAAAGCACTTGCTGTATTGATAAAAAGGGACAAAACAAACAAGTATGACCATTCTCTTTTCCTTCCCTCTCTGTTAGCTCAATTTTAGATGGGATGATTGTAACTGAAGCAATCACCTTCCAATCATGAAAACATAGATATGAGGACACACCCTATCCTCTTGATTCAATGAAGTGACAAGATTAAGATATACATTGTGAGCAATTCATCCAGTGTCCGAGTTGTCTAACTCTGAAGTTAAACTATTGTTCATCAAAGTTTTTGTTGCTCACATGACAAGTATTTCTACCTGATACATTAACATTGTAATGTGAATTTATGATCACTGTGAAATTTATTTCCAATTGTCAGATAAAGTAGCATATTTTTTCCTTGTTCTTATATCCTGCTGTCCCTGAAATATTCAATAGGAATACTGAAAACAAGATTATTTACCCTAGGAAAAGGCAGTTTAAGCTATTGAAAGGCCATGCACAATTTCAAAACCTCTGACACATTTTACCACATTATAAAAGAAATCATATGAATCTCCTTTACAAAAAAAATACTGACATTGGCCTGTTCTTGGACCTCAGTTTCCACAAGTACAATCATATTAGATTGAGATGAAAGTTTTCACTTCCTTGCTTTCCAACTTATGTGTGAGAAATATAGTTTCTCTTGGTGCTGCAAAAGGCTACCAAGGTAATCCTTATCTCCTTGTATATAATACAAAGACTAGCCTCAGAGAGCTAAATAGTAGAAATAATTATAGACAAGTGTGGAGTCTTGTAGCATAGGGATTTTAACTTGACATATAGTATTTGAAAAAAAAATCTACTGCATGATTATTTTTCTTTCAAAAAATTAAACTCATGCTATATTTCTGTAACAAAAAAAAAGAAACTATGTGTTTGTTTTGAATTTGGCCTTTTTGGTCTATGAAACAGGCTTGCACATGACTAATTTTCAAAGCCAAATTAAACATTTACTGAATAGTTTTACATGGTCTTCTTTGTAACTATACCCTGAAAAACACACAGGTAAATAATGTGTTTTAAACAGTATCTTTTATTTCTGATTTTAAAAGAAACAATAAGCATTCAGAAATATTGTTTTGAGTTTTTAAATACCTTTGTAAGAATATCCAGGCAATGTCTCATTTCAGTGTACTATTAAAAACTCATATTGATTACAGTGACATTTGTTGTTTAGAAGAAAGTAACATTTTATTTATTTTATCATATCAGTCTTACTAGGTGAGGTGGTCATTTCTAATTTTGTTTTTAGAAAGCTATTGCTTTTGTGCACTTTGTGGTCTACATAATCATTATTTTGAGAAATAATCGTAAACTAATAAAAGCTACGCTTCTTGAAAAAACTGTGGCATAATATGAATGAGTTCTTTTTTTCTTGGCTACAGAGCTAATTTTCATTTTTCAGATTTGAAAAGATGAGAATAAAAATCTATGTTCTAGCACTTCTGTTTTGGAAAACTGAGCATTAATTCTTAAAAGCCTTGGCTGGCTAACATCTGATTTAAAAGGATAGGCATTTTGATTATACTCTATTAGAATGGATATGTTCAAATAAAAGAAACTGTTTTATAGGATACCATTGTGTGTGTGTGTGTGTGTGTGTGTGTGTGTTTCCCATTTGATTGGTAACTTTTAAAAAATTATCTATTTACTTAGAGAGAGAGAAAAGAGAGAGAGAGAGAGAGAGAGAGAGAGAGAGAGAGAGAGAGAAAACATGAGTGGGGGAGGGGCAGAGAGAGAATCCCAAGCAGGGTCCACACAAGGGGCTGGATTTGGGGCTCAACACAGGGCTCAACAGGGAGCTCAGTGCAGGCTTGAACCCATGATGAGTTAATTACCTGAGTTGAAACCAAGAGTCAGAGTTGGATGCTTAACCAACTGAGCTGCCCAGGCAGCCCCTGCTTGGTAACTTTTTAAATGGGATAAATGAACCCAGAGGGAATGGCTTCACTATCTTCAGAAAACTAAATATAGTTTACGTGTTAATGGAATTTTAAGTTCCAAATCAATTATGGATGCTGACAAATAAGCAAAGAAAATTAAAGCAACTTCACCAGAAACAACAAACCAACATGGTCAATTGATTGTGTGCTCTGATGTGGTTAAGTGTGCTGATCTTTAGGTTTAGTTTACTTTATCACACCCAATTGAATTATAACAAAAAGTGTCAACAATCTAAGTGTCTATCAAAGGATGAGTGGGTAAAGAAATTGTGGGGAATATATATACAATGGAATATTATTACTCAGCCATAAGAAAGAATAAAGTCTTGTCATTTGTGACAACATGGGTGGACCTCGATGGCAATAAACTAAATGAAAGAAGTCAGACATAGAAACACAAATACCATACAATCTCTATTATTTGTGGAATTAAATTAAAAAAAATTATAGATACAGAGAAGAGATGGGTAGCTGTCAGAGGCAAGGGATGGGAGTGGGAGAAATGGGTAAAGGGATTAAGAATGTAACCAATAAATAAGTAAATAATAAATATATCTCAAAAATGTAAAAGGAAAAAAATAATAAAGGCAAGAAAACTAAGAAAGATCCAAAGAAATTAAATAACAAATCTTGGGATTAGACAGCTGAATGGAGCTAAAAGTTTAAATGGGACAAGGGAGGACTGCTGATCAAGTTCAGGGTTCTTTCCACTAAATTATGTCACTTTGTTTGTTTGATTCTTAGTTCTACGTTTCCTAAATGGTAATAAAAGCAATATTTCCATGTTTCATAATGATATCATAATATTCCATGATTTTATGAAAAATCTATGATCCATTATCAAAAAGAAAAAGAAGGCAAGTAATGTCCCAAAATTTTACATGGACTCCTCACCATTTTTAATAACTGACAATGGAGTACTTAGCTCTTAAAAGTTCTAAAATTCTTAAAATTTCATCTCCTTCCCACCATTCAGGTTTGTGAAAGTTAAGCCTTAGTCCTTTCCATCCTGATACATGTTATGAAGAAGAAGAGAAGGGAAAGTCTATATTATATTCATTCATTCATTATTTTACAAAACAAATCATACTGTACTCATCTTCATATTATGAACTTTTTCACCATTTATTCATATTTTACAAAACAAATAATACTGTGATCATCTTCACTCTGTGAAATTTTTTCATCTTCCATGATCTCATGGGCATTTTGGCATATTACATTTTCAAGATTACTTTGGCAAAGTAATCTTTGCAAACATGATTTCCTTATTGCTGTCTGGTATTTTATTACATGGGTACACCTCATTTATGTAACAAGAATTAAAAGGTGGTGTTGGGAAAACTGGTTATCCACATACAAAAGAATGAAACTGGACTCTTACACAATATATAAAATCCAATTCAAAATGGATTAAAGACTTAAATTTAAGACCTGAAACTATAAAACTCTGAGAAGAAAACATAAGAGAAAAGCTTCACGACGTTAGTAATAGCAATGATTTTTCAGGTATATCAACAAAAGCACAGGCAACAAAAGCAAAAATAAACAAGTTGCATTATATCAAACTAGAATGTGTCTGCACAGCAAAGGGAACAAATGACAGAGTGAAAAGGCAACCTATGGAATAGGAAAAAAATATTTGCATACTACGTATCTGCAAGGGGTTAATACCCAAAATATGTACAGAATTCTTACAACTCAATAACAAAAAACAAACAAGAAAACAATCTGACTTTAAAGGGGTACCTGGCTGGCTCAGTCGGTAAGCATCCGACTTCAGCTCAGGTCGTGATCTCGCAGGTTCGTGAGTTCAAGCCCCACATCGGGGCTCGCTGCTGTCAGCCTGTCAGTGTGGGCCTGCTTCAGATCCTCTGTCCCCCTTTGTCTGCCCCTCCCACACTTGCGCTCTCCCCAAAATAAATAAATATTTAAAAATGCGAAGTACTTGAATAGGTATTTTCCCTCAGAAAACATACAATGGCCAATAGGGATATGAAAAATGAAAAAATGCTCAACAGCATCAGGGAGATGCAAGTCAAAACCATAATGGGATATTACCTCACACCTGTTAACATGGCTATTAGTAAAAATATTTTAAAAATAAGCGTTGGTAAGGATGTGGAGAAACTGGAATTCTGTATTCTGTTGGGGATATAAATGTGCAGCCACCATGGAAAACACTATAAAGGTTCCTCACAAAATTAAAAATAGAACTACCATATGATCCCTCAATCTCACTTCTGGTTCTTTATGTAAAAGAACTGGAAATAAGATCTTGAAGAGATATTTACATTCCCATGTTCATTGATGCATTATTAACAATAGTCACAATGTGGAAGCAACCTAAATGTCCTTTGATGAATGGATGAAGAAAATCTGGTTCCATTCAGCCTTAGAAAAGAAGGAAACCTTACCATATGCAACAACATGGATAAACCTTGAACACATTATGCAGTGAAATTAGCCAGTGACAGAATACTGCATTATTCCACTTACATGTTTCTAAAGTAGTGAAACACATAGAAACAGACAGTAAAATGGTGGTTGCAGGGCCTGGAGGGGGAAAGAAATGGGGAGATGCTGTTCAATAGGGAAAAGTTTCAGTTATACATGATGAAAGAGTTCTAGATTTGATGTGCAACATTGTGATTACAATTAATACTATTGTGCTATACACATCAAAATTTGCTAGAAGGTAAATCTTGTATTAGGTGTTTATTTTTCACTATAAAAAATAAAAGTATATAAACCAAGTGTGGAAATGCCAAATTATTCACTGAAGAGACCATTTAAATTGTTAGAATTGCTTTTGGAAGGAAGTTTATGACTTTGTAATGGTGGCTTGGCTTTGGGACTAAATGAAGAAGACTTTAGGAATTTTCCTTGGTAGCAATATGGACTTTCAAAATATCCACTAATTTTTAGTTTTAGTTTTACTTGCTAATGTTAAGTACAAAATTGGAATAAAACTTATGAAGCATTTTTACAGAAAAGGGGGCAGAATTTTACCATTGATGTCAGTTTTAAAACCCAAATTAATATTAAAAATACACAGAATAATGGAGACTTATTGTTGTTTTTCACAACCAAAGAAAGAACTGTTTCTTGACATGGGTGCCAAACACACACATATAATACACAAAAACATACAAAAGCCCCAAATAAATTGCCTACAAATAGGTTTTGCCCAAATCAGAAAGCTTTGTTGTGACACTATCATCATATAATGAATACTAAAGAATAAACTTTATGTCGCACTGAAATAATGCCAACCTTCTATCAGTTCTCAAGGATTGCTTTATTTATCATTCAAAATGAATGATGCCATCTCACGATTTCCCATAAAATCTCAATTTTCTTTGAAGAACTTTTATATAAATACTGACGGATTTGATGCTGCCATTTTATGAGATGACTAAATCAGAACTCATATTGGCATGTTTGCATGCTAAAAAATATTGCTGCAATATTGTATGCCTTGATCTACTTTTATATTTCATTCCTCATTTTGTATCATTTTATAGTATACATTTGAACATAACAAATTCAGGGAAAGGTTAACTCTGCTGCGTCACTGTACTATTGAATATATATATTCAAACTATTGTATAAGATATAATTAAGTGATTTTCAGTGTTTACAAGCATGCTCATGTTTACTTCCTACATCATTTATTCTATCTATAGAAAAAACTGGCTTTTGTAAATCACATTGCATCTTAAAGTAAATAATTTCAAAACATTGGTCTTTTCCTCTAATAAATAAATACTATGTATTATTTGTATATTGGCAACTCATAATTCCTTGCCAATTCTTAAACTCACAAAATACATCAATTTTAAAAAGCACAAACTTAGACACTAATCGAACCTAGAATGTATATTGATTGTTTGGGTAATATTTCTACCATATTACCACTTAAGTGCCTTCTAATAAAATATACCATGCCAGGTATAAGGGAGTGTAAGTGTAATACACTGCTCTTTACAAATGTACTATTTCAATGGCTATCAATCCTTTTTATGCATCACCATAACTTATCTGACCAGTGCCATTCCAGGAGTAATGCTTTGACATTATCGTATATTAATTCGTGTATTCAGTGGGGTAGAGGCAGAGATAGGCTAGGTTTTCCTATTATCTCCATTGAAAAAAATGTATCTCCCAGAGGAATATAATAGTATGAAATTCATCCTTCCACCTACGCGCTGGAAATTTATGACCTGACTGATGATACACAATTCCACACCTTGTCCAGACAAAGTGCATTTAAATGGATTCTGAAGAGAAAGAGGTGTGGCATTCTAAACCATAAAGCCAGAAGAAAGCAGAGTCTTCAAGGCCTAAGGAAAATTGTGAGGAATCATTCAAAGAATAAATAGGTTGCTCAAAATGAAGGATATGTACTACAAAGAAATAAAGTATGTTTGTAAATATACAGGGAGTATATTGACTCTTTCTTAGATTTCTTGGGAATCTGTATATCATAGGATCATGGAAAGAAAAGAAATGGTCTTGCTTAAATTTTCTGCTAATGACTGGAATATTTCTCAAAATGTGTGGGAGAAAGAGGGAGAAGGTGGATTCAGTGACAATCTGAGAAATCATTGTAGTTTTCCTTTATGTAGTTCTAGGCTATGATGATGATAAAGTGAATAGAGAGGGAAAAGTGCTCATAAAAGATATTTAAAAAATAAATTTATACAAAGAATGAATTTAGGGATGAAGAAACAAAAACTCAGAAATGGCTAGAGATTTAAGATCATCATGAAGAAATGCAAATATATAATCATAAAGCATTATATCCGAGTAAGTGCTAACAGATTTCTAATCCTGAAGCTGAAATTTGGAAACTGTAGACTTGCTCAACACTCATGGACAATGTATATTTGTTATACATTTGCATTTACTATTTACATGTGGCCTGAGAAGTCTGACTAAAGGACAGGAGAACAAATACCATCCTCAAAATGGGTTCACAGGGACACCTTCACAAACATAGTTACAGGTACTTATGCAAATATGATCTGTATGTCGTAACACATCAACCCAGCTTTCATTGTATCATATGTAGCTATTTATCAAGCATTCTCCCTCCCTCTTTTTCCCCCTTCCTCCCTCCCGCCCTCCCTCTTCTCTGTTTCTTAACCCATGCTTCTTAACATGGGTTAACCCATGTTTCTTAACCTCTGTTTCTTAACACATGTATGATGTGTGGATGAACAAGCTCTAAACCCATTAGGAGTGGCAGTTAAATTTTTATTTAACTTCCATTTGAAGTTCTCAGTGAAAACAAAATAAAAGTGGGATGGACAGAAGATCAAGAAAATTAGAAATATCACCCCGTGGGGTGTCTGAGTGACTCAGTCGGTTAAGCATTCAACTCTTGATTTCGGCTTAGGTCATATTCTCACCATTTCTGGGATGGAGACCCACATATCCAACTCTGTGCTAACAGCATGGAGCCTGCTTGGGATTCTCTCTCTCTGCCCCTCCCTCACTTGCTCTCCCTCTCTCTCCCTCCCTCTCAAAATAAATAAATAAACATTAAAACAAAAGAAACATCACCTAAGTGAGTAGTAGAAAGCAACAGCAAATAAAGTGCCTATTTTGTTCATTCTCCCTTTCAAAGTATAATAAATGAGCTAGGCTTACAAGTTCATTTACTAGGAAAAAATTCTGAAAATGTTACTGATTCCAAAATAGATGTATTATTTATCCTCAACTGTCTAATTGTGTGTGTGTATATTTGTATGAGTGTATATATCTGTCTTTATGAATTAAAGACTGATGAGTTTTAAATTGTCCACCAAAATATATAATATGCACGAATTCTATACTAATAGCCTATTCTATATTGTTACAAACATTAACCAGATTAAAAGGTTAAGGCAAAAAGTACTGTCTATATGTACCTTTGGATCTCTCAGAGTATCAAGCACAGTGCAATTAGTACCTTTGTTGGAAATGTAAGAAATGAATGAATGCATAGTATCTGTGACTAAAAGGATAAACCTTCAATACAACTAAGATTCAAAGTGAACTCATCTTTAGATTAAAAATAGAGTTCTTCTTTGTGAAGTTGGAGGTGAAATATATGACTTAACTTAACCAAGACTACTATCTCAGGAATGTCAAAAGTTTCATCTTTGTATACATGGTGAACTGAGGTCAGCTCACTAAAATTCTTTGTTTAAGCTCTTTTAATGATTAACACAAAAAAGTACCAGATCAATAACCAATGTCTGCCATGCACTCCACTTATTGGGAGTAGTAACATGCATTATTGCTGACTCCAGTTTAACTCATTTATAAGGCATTTTCCTTAATACATTGAATAATATTTCACAACATGAAAAGAGCTTCTTATGATAGAAGGGGCTCAGCAATGAGGGAAACAGTACCATAATGTGTGAGCCAGAGGCAAGACAGGAAAGAAAAAGAAGACACAATTAGCCTTTGGGGGATTGGTGGAAATGTTAGAATATAGGAGAAAATGTGAAGTGAAAAAAAAATGTAACTATAGAATACCTATTCATTGGGCATTAGTATCAAGTTTAGGTAGGTTCCATCTAAAATTGGATAGTATTTTTTTAAATTTTTTTAATGTTTATTTACCTTTAAGAGACAGACCATGAGCAGGGGAGGGGCAAAGAGAGAGGGAAACACAGAATCTGAAGCAGGTTCCAGGCTCTGAGCTGTCAGCACAGAGGCAGACACGGGGCTTGAACTCATGAACCGTGAGATCATGACCTGAGCCAAAGTCAGATGCTTAACCGACTGAGCCACCCAGGCACCCCAGAGTGGATAGTATTCTTAAGTGCACTTCTAAGTACCTTTCTCTGCTGGCCCTGTGCCCCCAAACTCTTATTACCTTTGCTTTATTTCCTCAACTATGATTCTACTTTTAAAAATCTCTTCACCTATAATTCTTAAAAAAAAAAAAAAAAGATCTGTGATTGCTGCTTCCCTTCTTCCTTTCCTATTCTTCTCAAGTCATGTTCTTTTACTTTAACACCCATCCCTGATGAATTTGTTTTCTTAAAGGTTACCAATGATCTCCAAATTGTCAAATTTGATAGCTGCTTTATCATGGTACTTAGATTCTCTGCAGAATTTGACAGTGTTAATAATCAATTTTTTAAAAGTCTGCTCTCTTTTCATCCATTAAAATTTATTCTTTTTGTTCCACACTGAATCTTCAGTGTCTTTTATGGGGTCTTCCCAAATTCATTATCTTCTCTTTTTATTTCTTTAACACTCATATTTGACAAGATCCTTACAAATATGGAACATTAAGCCTTGTTTGTCCTCAGTTAACCCACACTCCAACTACATTGTTAGGAATACAGAGAGTTACACAACATATAAGCCAAAGAACATAAACACACATTTGTGAGTTCACAAAAGACACTTTCTATAATTGAAAAAGCTTCAGAATTAAGCTACTGCTGGAAACTGACCTTGATAGTGAAATAAATTTCACCAAGAATTTAATAATTTGCATATTCATCCTATTAATTATACAATAAATATCCATTGATATAATCATGAACCTTGCTTATCTCTGAAAATAAGCAGAATCCTTTCCAAGGGAAGATTATTATCGTTCCCTATAGCACTTTATTTCACTTGTCCACTTTGGGCACCATCTCAGGTGGCATTTTCAAAAGTGCAAAATACTCATTTACCACTTACAGAATGTAAGACTATCTTATGCTTATATAACTGACCAAAGGTAGGTGTCCCTAAACTTTTCTAATCTATGTATAAACTTAACAGTCTATAAATAAACTTTAGTCTACTTTTCAGAGTAGTTTTAAGGTAAACAAACTGTAAACCTGGTGCACTTAAGTATAAAAAGAAAATAAATCAAAGTTTCAGAAACTCAGCGATTAAAATGATGCGTTTTAATAACTTCTTTAGTTTTCAAGTAGTCAAAAAGGATAACTTAATGAGGTCAAGTAGACTGATTAGTGGAAAGAATAATATACTATATACATAAACCAATTTGTGATTTACAAATAACTACCAGTTAAAAACATGTGCAGGAATTTTTAAAAATATATTCTGCATTTTTTAAAGGAAAAGTAATGAAGCTATATTAAGTTTGAGGAATTTTTTAAAATATATTTTCATTTTTTAAAGGAAAAGTAATGAAGCTATATTAAGTTTGATGTATTCAAAGTAACATAATCATCAGTGAAAGAAAAAAGAGTAAGACAAGTATGTCCCTTTTTATTGTCTTGTGTTCTTGCCATTATTATGTGCTAACCTCAATAATGACAAATATTCTTTTAAAAAATTAAAATATCAAAAATAATTTTTCCTGGTAAATGCAAGCCTTTCTCGGGTCAAACAAAATGGATTGCAGTTATAAAGAAAACTTCACACGAATAAAGCTGAAATAGAAACATTGCAAATAGTACATAGCTCTCTTTATTTTTTTTTAAGTTTATTTATTTTGAGAGACAGAAAGAGAGCATGCAGAAGGGGCAGAGAGAGAGGCAGTCAGTGCGGAGCCCCGTGCGGGGCTTGAACTCAAGAACCGTGAGATCATGACCTGAACTGAAATCAAGAGTCACACGATTAACCAACTGAGCCACCCAGGCACCCCAGTGCACAGTTCTCTTTAAATCTGAATCAAATGTCAAGGTGTAATAACCAGTCCTTAACTTCTTTGAAATGATGAAACTTGAAACTTTTGAGACTTGTGAGCATATTATAGCAGTTATTTAAATCTTATTGTATACACTGATGTCAATCACAAAAACAAAGCAAAACAAAATCCTGAGTAGTGATTTTTTTTATTATAATGAAGAAAATAATTGATAAAGATGAGCAGTTTATAGCCTGCTGTGTGGGAAGATATAGTTTCACAGATCCAAACCAAATATTACTTAAGTAAGTTATTAAAGTACAGAGAATTTGCTTCATAACGTGTGGCAATTACTTTGAGATATTAATAATAATAATTAGATGCTAGTTGATGAGAAAATATGAATTTTAAAAATATCATTCAAACTTAAAAAACATGTACTATTTAACTAAGAACTTCATGTAAACAAGAAGTAAACTAAGGACTAAAATTTAATGTTGTTCCATATTTTTTAAAAACAAAATGTAAATAAATAAACACAGTGGCACTGAATCAAATAATCATTTAAAACAATGGCATTTCAATTGTTTGTAATGAAAAAACTCAATAAGGAAAAACATTTGAGACCATGGGCCCAATAACTATAATTATTAATGTATAATATCTATTTAAATGTTGTACTTTGTATATTATAAAGTAAACACAATTATTTGAATTGCTATACTTTGTACATTATAAAATAAAGACAAGGTAGAAATGAGTAAGATTTTCTTGACATTATCAGGTTATAATGCCCTACCTTCGAGACTACTACTCTGACATCATCAACTACAACATCTGATAATGCAAATCAGTTTATCATAAGCTATTTCCTAGGCCTAGGTTCCTAAATCATCCTCAGGAACCTAGAACGCTTTATTGCTATACCCAAGAAACTAAAGGCTACTTAATCAATGTGAGGGAGACTCTTTCAAATATAGTCCATCTGTGAAAAATTTCATCCCCAAATAGATGAATGGACATCTTTCCAAAGGTATTTTATAGCTGCTCAGCTCATGTGAGATACACTGGGGACAAGTCTTGCAAAATAAATTTAAGAAGTATGGAAATTCTATGGGATACTGTTAAGGAGCTCTGTCAACTCAGCAAAGAATATCTAGTACAATCTGTAATGAGAACAGTTAAAATATTTCATCATCCTCATTTTGCAGATGAAACAGTTCAAGCCTGAGGAAGTTAACAGCAATATGTAAAAGTTGGTTTAACATAAAGGTGTGTGACTATCTTAAAAGTAGTTAAATGAAAATTAGAAACAAAGCTTCCTGTCATTCAGACCAATGAGTACTCTTCTATTCATTACAACACAGTGAATGAGTCAACTTTTAAAAATCATTGATAAAGCAAAAGGTGAAAACTTCTTTATATGTAGGTCTCAGCCTAGGATCAAATGTAGAACTCAATTATCAAATTATCAACATAACATTATAATAAAATGCAACTAGAAGAAATGTAAACTTCTAAGTCAACATTTCTGTATTACTTCAGGTTACTTTGTAAGTTATTCCTTAGTGTGTAGTTATTTCGAAGGGAACTTACTCACCTAAATGAAACTGAGTACAAAACTTGCTTTTCTCGCCAATATACATACTAGAAGATAGAGTTTGACTCACTTTGCTGATGCTGATGTTGCCTTTTCTGATCCACTTGTGCAACCTCATTTACATTCTGATGTTTGGGGAATACATGGTTTACCTGATGTGCATATGAGACAGAGGTAAAAACAAGAAGACATGGATACTGACGATACCTGCTGCAAACTGTTTATCAGAATACACTTCCAGTAGGCAGTGATCCACAACAGCATCAGGAAGAAATGTAGAAATAGATTTCAGCATTGCCTTAAAGCAAAGATTGAGTAATAATTTCATATTTTTGGTAAAAGAAAGGTTATAAAAGAAAAACACACACAAGACTGCTATTACCCACAGGACAATGTTGTCAATTTGCTAATTGAAGGGATTCTGCATGAAAGATGTATATATCTTAATCTTGAATTGTTCTCTATTTTGTCCTTTTGCACCCATAAAGCCTTTCTTTCAAGAGAGATCCTATTCTCTGTGCGACAAATCCTTTGAAATACACACACACACACACACACACACACACACACACACACACACACAAAATACTTAGAATTTCTGATAAGGTTTCATAAGATTTCATTCATTCATTCATTCATTCATTCATTCATTCATTCATTTAGAGAACATGTGCAGAGGAGGGGCAGGAAGAGAACATGAGAGAGAGAATCCAAAGCAGGCTCAGCACTGTCAGCACGGATCCCGACCTGGGGCTCAAACTCACAAACCGTGAGATCATGACCTGAAATCAGGAATTTGACACTTAACCGACTAAGCCACCTAGGCACCCCATTCACTCAAATATATTTAAACTAAAAAATGAAGTGAGTTTATTATTATATACATTTGACACATAGCTTATATTGATTTTCTATTTTCTATTGGTATGCAATTTTCTTTAGTTGGAAGTTTATTTAATATAGGAAAATGTTATTTTGTGTAGATAATCTGATCTATCACCATAGTTCCTGCACTGTTTAGATACAGTCTACTTCCTTGATCATTAAATTTAATCACACATTACACACTGAAGATTTTCAACATGGGGTTGTCCTCAAACTAGATTTCTTTCCAGTTCTGCTTGCATACTTGATATCAGGCATAAACTACATTAAGAAAAGAAAATAATCCATTAGGTAGCAACATTTCTTCGGAGCACTCCAAGATTCAACTCATCTTAGTGATTATATTTCATTTGCTTTTGAGTACAAGTTAGGAAGATCATTTTCAGTTTAATTTTTTAACGTTTATTTATTTTTGAGACACAGAGAGACAGAGCATGAATGGCGGAGGGTCACAGAGAGAGGGAGACACAGAATCCGAAACAGGCTCCAGGCTCTGAGCTGTCAGCACAGAGCCCCACGCGGGGCTCGAACCCACGGACCGTGAAATCATGACCTGAGCCGAAGTCAGACGCTTAACCGACCCAGCCACCCAGGCGCCCCTCATTTTCATTTTAAACACTGTCAGTTTTACTTTAAAGTACCGAAACATTTCCAGGTAATAAAATTATGTTTACCAAGCTACATCACCTCAAGGCTAGATCACATATACCATACAGAGATGGTCAAATGAAACCATCATTTTTTACAACAGTCCTGTCATAAATGTTTACTGGAATGGTGCTGTCCAGCTATCTTAAATAAAGTAGGCCAGAGTCACTGCACACTGTGGCTACCCTATGCCATCCCCAAACTCTTGTCCTTGATGGTACCTAACAAAAACTGGGATCCATGCAGAGTCTTAGTCAGCAGATTGGCAATATCTCAGTCTCATTAATTTGAGGAAAAAGAATGTAGGCTACATCTTTATACTAGAGTAATAAGAATTTGAGAACAAACCTTCCCAATCGAAGACACAATTCATTATCAATGATTTTAACTGAAGCACTACATACTGCATTTTTGTCTTACACTTTTGAACGTATGGTTGGTTTTTTGTTTGTTTTCTGGTTTAAAGCAAATATTCATATAATTACGAATCAGGTTTTTAATACATAAAATAGTCATTTTAAAATTTGAGACAAGTCATTTTTTAAAATAGAGTGTAGAAAAACAATTCCTATATGAACACTTTTCCTTCTGTAGTTTACACAAAAGGAATTACAATTATATCATTATGGTCTTATATCTTCATTTTCTCTTTGCTTCTTTTTGTATTTTGTTCTTTCTTCCTTTTTTTCCACCTTTTCTTCTTTTCTGCAAAGTTATGTCTAGAATTTGCTCATGAAAATCTCCCCATTGAATTAATAACAATGTATCTGTTAAAAATAAACTATCTCATATAAATCAGATTATCAAGGGTTATAGGGGCGCACTGCTGACATAACCATACATCCTTTCTTTGCTAGCTTAAATTTTAGTTGGAAAGAAGACAGGTTGGCCAGATAAAGCTATTTGAAATGCAGGACTGTGTCTTACATTTTTATTTTATCTGAAATTCTATGAAAATAAAAGATATTAAAATATGTCACACTGAAATGAAAAGGAATTATTTTCCTTCTAGATAAGAATAGGTAAGCATATGCTTTAGCTATTAGCTATTTAAAATATATACACCAAATCGACAGTAGATTCCATATAGAGTTCTCCATCTAATAAACAGTTGATTTTGTGGGAAGGTCAGCATACATGGGAAATGATAAGTCATAAAAATCACATTATTCTTTACTTTCTTTGTGCAAAGTTAGCTTAAGCTGAAACTGTCCTAGGATGCCATGTTAATTCAGTAGCATTAAAAAACCTAGTAATTTTTCAAATGTGGGAAGAGGATCTCATTAACCTGTCTTGAATGTAAAAAAGCTTATAATCCATAAAATTGAGTGATTCAGTAAATCAATCTTTGAAGAAACCTGCCAAGAGGATATATTGAAGATTTATGCATCTTTAAGCATATATAAAGGGCTACCCCAGGGATTTTGTTATATAAAAGAGTTTTCTAGTATACTCATCAATCTAACTACTATTTTTGCTCTTTCTAGACAATTTCTACTATACACTCAGGACTTGGATATGTGATGAGTAGTGATTGATGTTGGTAGGTAATCTCCTCCCCTCTGGACCCACATATCACCATATTAAAATTCTCTAAGTTGCACATTTGAGGGAACATTCCAAGAAAGAATTCGCATTATGCTAATCTCATTTTATGTGTTTTATTCTCTGGTAGTGCATTATTCATCAGATAAAATTTGATCCAGGGAAGCATATACCAATCTGTAGAGTGGGTAGCATGTATTTAAAACAAAATAAAACATGAGAAATACAGTACATATTCATTTTAGAATCAAATTTAAGAGGTTCCCAATTATCATTTGTTCTCATTTGAAACTGTCAGTTACTGAGGCACCTGGGTGTCTCAGTTGGTTAAGCGTCCAACGTTGGCTTAGGTCATGAACTCACGGTTCTTGAGTTTGAGCCCAACTTCAGTCTCTGCTCTGTCAGCACAGAGCCTGCTTGGGATCTGATCCTCTATCTGTCTCTTTCTCTATCCCTACCCTGCTTGCTTGCTCTCTCTCTCTCTCTCTCTCTCTCTCAAAAATAAATAAACACTAAAAAAATAAAATTGTCAGTTACTACATACCTTATATGGAGATTTCAGTGTTCACAGTTTGATACACTGCCCAGTTTTCCTCTCTGAACTTACGTATTAAGGCTAATTGAAGTTTCTATAGACAAATTTTGCTATTGTGAGCTACTCTTTAAAGAAAATACAAGAACCTTCTTTAGAAGGACATAAAATTAACTTTAAGAAGTAAAATTTTAAAAACTATTTTTCCTCCAATCTCTCAGTGTCACTGGTAATCACAGGAAAAAAATCATAAATTCTTAATTTTCCAGACAGAATAAGTGAGTAATAGGATTTTTTTTGTCCAAGGTTAATTCTATTGTTCTTTCTTTCCCCCACTCAAGTTTTATGATTTTAACCACTCCCAATGTGACTGATCTTTTCCAGTAACTGTTCAAATAAAATTCTCATCAATAAAAATGTAAGTTGTTCAAGTTTTAACAGGGTAGGAATAAATTCATAGCTATGTGATGAGATAAGGCAATTCCATCATTTACTCTTTTTCCTCTGACAGGATAGGGAAATATTTTTTTAAAAAAAGGAAAATCTTGTAATAAGTAATGAAAGTCTCTTGTTCATAAATATGCAAGGACAGACTGTATTATAATGATGCATAGCTGTCTAAGCTTCTTATTTTTATTTTTTAGTGTCTGAAATTATTATCATATTATAATTATTCACTCTCCTGGTGGAGTATGTTTTAGTATAAAACCAAAAATTTTGAGTCTATTAGAAATTAGATTAAATGGTCCCTTTTTTGTCTTTTGTTTTTGGAGATTTTTTTTTCAGTTGTAGTTTTGCCAGTGTCCTTAGTAAAATATTACATATATTGCATGTTTTAAAACTATACTTTATTGACAAACATTAAAAATTCTAAGTATTTTTTATATATTTAATACATACTACGAACTTGCCATTCTGCTATGTGGTCTAAGAGATCCATTTATGGTCAAGTTATAGAGACCAAATGGCATACAGAAAGCTAACGTGTGATCAAACAGTACTGATTATAGGACTCCATACTAGGATTCAAAATTAGTAGTATCAAAATGGTAGAGAAGTTTCCATGGACAAGTTAAACACTGCTGTCATAAAATAAAAAACACTTAGTACATATTTACTAACATAAAATGAGGCACATTCTTATAGTCATCTCTTACCTAGATCATCAAAACAACTCTAAAATTGCATCCTTGACAATTTTTCCCTCCTATTCATCCTCTGCACTACTTCTAGAGATATTAAAGATCAAAATTGATCATGCCAGGTCATTGTAAGCACTGTGTTTGTTGTGTGTCTGCTATTGGATAAAATCCAAACTTTAAAGTGAAACATATAAAGGTTATTTCCATTTTATTCCAAACTAAATTTTTATTTCTGTTTATGTATAACTATTCTACCAATTCCTCAATAGTCAGCTCAAATGGTATTTCCACTAATATATCTTGCTTGGCTCCACAAGTTCAATTTAGTGACTCCAGTGTTTCTCACTTTTTGAGTATATACACACACACATATATGCCTTCCATATTTCAAGAACTATCAGTGGTATAGTAAAACTAGAGAATATATTTACCTTCCTATTAGTCCTGGACTACTTGTTATTATCTAACTTCAAAATAAATGTCTTCTGGCAACAGCCTGTCTGTGGGAAGAAGGTATTCTTTAAAGTTGGCTCAGGTCAAGGCTGAGAGGAATAAAGATTGAGATATAAGGAAGAGGACAGTACTACACTTCAGTATTGTGTACTCTTAATTTTGCCTGCTTTCATAGTAATATATATGGAGTCTAGAAAGCTGTGAGAAGTAATCTAAACATTAAAAATGCCCATAAAATGTATTTATGAACAAATTTTCCATTTAAAATGTCAGTTGATAATAATATTCCGTTACTATTTTAAAGACTTTAAATTAGCTCTCAAATTTTCAAGGCAGATTTTGTAATTAATATGAATTTAGAGCATGAGATTTTAAAGATAACACACACACACACACACACACACACACACACACACACACACACACATATATATATATATATATATATATATATATATATATATATATATATTAAACTCTCCTTGTAAGAGAGTGCCCCATAAATAACTGAAAGAACCTGACCTTAAAACTCAGGAAGGCATATTTTCTATTATCAAAGTCTACTCAACTAACTCCTCTCCCAGAAATAAAATAGGAAACAGCCAACTAAATAATCAATTCACCAGATATGAGTTTGCCAGTTTCAGTGTCAGCAAGAATGGACATAATATGATTATGAGGACCCAGAGCATCCAGGACATAGAGCTGAATCCCACATATATTGCCAGCCAAAGGGAAATGTTGTTGGACGGCCTACTAACAGGGATTTATGAGAATCAAGCTTTTCGATATGTGTTTCCGTGGTGAGAGTGATCCCATGTCCAAAAATTAGGCTTTTATAATCACAAATTCTGCCAAAACTTTAGCTCATTACCTCTAAACAAGTCTTCAATAATTGCAACATTAATATTGTTGGGCATTTAGTACATTAAAGCATTTGCCACTGTTGTGAAGATTTTCCTAAGGAAAAAAAAATTGCCTGAAGTCATCCCTAGTTAAATAAAATTAAGACATGAAATGTTTCTCATGATGTGATGTAATGCATTAGTGCAAGAAGGTATGCAACAGAATTAACTTAATAGAGTTATGGTAGTATACAACAATAATCTTAAAAAAAACAAGAACAAAAGAATTGAGTTTTTTTTTACCCTTGATTAGTGAATACATATATATATATATATATGTACATATTTGTGTGTGTACATATGTGTGTATATGTGTGTGTGTGTATATACACACACACATATATATACACACACACATATATATATATATATACACACACATATATATATGTACCTGATATACATAAAACATATTTTAAGTATATAGATATTAAAATCATAGTGTATATATATATGCATGCACACATACATATATTTAATATACATATACTCAGAATTCCCTTATTGTGGAAAAATATCATTCTGTTAAATCAGGTTCATGAGGATTATACTCTACATGTGGACAACAGCTAAACCTGTGGAACTGGAATCTACTTATGTAGTTTTTATGTCTGAAGGAACATGATTTTGTATTCTCTATCTCAGCAAAACAGCCATAAAAGGACACCATTAAGTTCTAAGTCAAGAGAAATAGGACAAAAATGACTAGTTTCAGATTTTAGTAGCAGATGCCAGGAAGAAGCACACGAATGGGAATATTCCTCAGCAGGCATAGATTTGAGCACAACTCAGGGAATACACAACTCCCCCCACAACTGAGAATACACAAGAAGCAAGATGAAACCATTGAGCACGTAGGTCCACTCACATCTAATGCCAAGCAAAAGGTCAGAAAACTTTCCCTATGTAAAGGAAAGTTTTATCATCTCTTTAGGGACCTGAATACTGAACTGGTCAAATAATTATCCAAAATGATATTTTTGTACAACAAAAATGAATGAGATATTACCTAGCAAGTTTTTCAGGCATGCAAAGAATGGATGAAATGCTCATCATACATTATTTTACTACTAATGTAGGAAACAGTCTATCAATATGCAATTATTTTCATAATTTGTATTCCTATGGTTCTAAATATCTTCCCATTTTTAGTATACAATGCTACTTTTTACATAGAAAAATGTCATCCAAGTTGCCTAGTTGGCTCAGTTGTTTAAGCCTCTGACTTTGGCTCAGGTCATGATTGTGTGGTTCATGAGTTCAGACCCCACATTAGGCTGTCAACATGGAGCCCATTTCAGATCTTTTGTTCCTGTCTCTCTCTGCCCGTTCCCTCCTCCTCAAAAATAATAAACATTTTTTTAAAAATTAAAAAAAAAAGTCAGCCATTTCCTTTGTCTCAAAGATGACTTTACCATTTGAGCATGCTACTTTTTTTCTCATGTTTCTTGTGCTATAAAGGTACGGAAGTTTTATTCCTCTCTGGCTTTAGCAGAAAACGAAAAGCAAAATATTTTTTTTCTGATTGTGGGTCCAATGAGAAAAATGTACCTTTATTTTGTAGACCTCACTAAACATTTTGGCCATTCCTATGAATTACTCCTCCATATTTTCCTTGGGGAAGCCACCTGGTATTTGTGCTATTAAGTCATTCACACACACTATGACTTAAGATGCAGTTTGACTAACAGTATTTCCCAACCATGCAATAATGAAACATGTTAACAACAAGATTGTGATGTGTCACAATTCATGATTTCTTAGATTATATGCTGCTATTAGCTTAAATACACAATTACTTCTAGAAAAGTTCCACCTTGATGTGTCTCTACATTGTTTTTTGAAAGGCAGTAATGTAATTTAGAAGGACCTCCTAACTAGCAAGGAAAAGACCCAGATCATTATAACCTGTGATCCTGTACAATTTTAATGTTTGCTTTCAGAGTCACAATTCTCCTATTACAAAAGTGAGGTTGATTGACTACACACTTATTTGAACTTTTGTGTTTAAAAGAATGTGAAAATAGGGTGCCTGGGTGGCTCAGTTGGTTGAGTGCCCCACTCTTGATTTCAGATTCACGAAATGATCTCATGATTCATGAGATGGAGCCCCACATCACGCTCTACGTGGACAGCTGGAGCCTGCTTGGTATTCTCTCTCTCCTTCTCTGCACCACCCCGATCATGTACATGCACTCTCTCTCTCCCTCTCCCTCCCTCTCTGTCTCTCTGTCTCTCTCTCTCTCAAAATAAATATAAACATTAAAAATAATAAAAAATAAAAATAAATAAATGTATGTGAAAACAGAGACTTTATTCCTTATGCACTGAGGGCTGGGGTGATAAAGGGTCTCTAACTCTAACCATTAAGTTTATAAGGTAGATGAAAGATACTGCATCTTCCCTAATCTATGTAAGCATGAGGATAAAGCATACTATATGCTCTCCACAAACATTTTCATAGGAAATAAATTATAAATGTAAACATAAGAAAGAGAGAGTGATTATATAGATGCGAGAAAAGAAACACAATGCACCTTATCAACTTTGGTATTCATAATTATATATCCCAAAGTCTATACTTCTAACATATGCTACTTACTATTTCTACTTTCGGGAGAAAATGGAGCACGGATAAGATTATTAGCATATTTTTCAGGAAGTAGAAACAGGCTAAATAGGAAAGAAAAAAAATTTCTGATTTGGAAGAATTAAATATTTTGTAAAGAACAAGTTTTTAAAATCAGGTTTTTGAAAGGAACCAGAAAAAAAGAAAGCCCAAGGGGAGTAGAAGGAAGAAAATAATAAAGATCAGAGAAAAACTAAGTGACATAGGGACAAAAAAAAAACAGTAAAAAACAGTAAAAAAAATGAAACCAAGAGATGAAAATATAAACAAAATTGATAATCTCTTAGCCAAACTCATCGAGAAAAAAAAGAGAAAAGACCCAAATAAATAAAATCATAAATGGAAGAGAAGTAACAACTGAAACTACATAACACAAAGAATTATAAGAAAATACTACAAAAAAATTAGGCCAACAAACTGGACAACCTGGGAGAAATAGATAAATTCTTTAAATAATACACTCCTCCAAAACTGAATCAGGACAAAATAGAAAATCTGAACAGACCAATTACTAGTGACAAAATTTAATCAGTAATCAAACAACTACCAAAAATAAAAGTCCACAACCAGATGCATTCACAGTTAAATTCTACCAAATATTTAAGGAAAACTTAATACATATTCTCCCCAAACTATTCCAAAAAATAGGGGAAAAAAAAAGGAAAGTTTACAAACACATTCTACATGGCCAGCATTTCCTTGACAACAAAACCAGACAAAGACACCACAAAAAAAGAAAACTACCCCAATATCCCTGATGAACATAGATGTAAAAATCCTAACAGTATTAGCAACATGCATTTTAATACAATACATTAAAAGGATCATTCACTGTAATCAAGTGGGATTTATTACAGAATGGTTCAATATTCATAAATCAACATAATATACTATATCAACAAAACAAAGATTAAAAATCACATGATCATTTTAATAGATGCAGAGAAAAACATCTGACAAAATTCAACATCCCTTCATGATAAAAACTCTTGACGAAGTACATTTAGAGGGAAAATACCTCAACATAATGAAGGCCATAAGTTCACAGCTAACGTCATACTTAATGGTGGAAAACTGAGAGCTTTTCCTCTAAAACAAAAACTAGATCAAGAATAATTTATATACAATAAAATTTACAAAGCTGGCGTATAGTTCTGTGAGTTTTGACAAATACTTAAAATTATATCACATCAGTCAAAATCAAGTTAAAAAATAACCCATCACTACAAAAAAAAAAAAAAAAAGTCACCCTCATCCCCTCTCCTTCTCTCCGCTGCTGACAGCCATCCATCTATTTTCTGTCCGTACAGTTTTATCTGTTCCTGAATATCATAAGTATGTGGAGGATTTTTAGTCTGGTTTCTTCCCCTTAGTGAGATGCATTCGGGATGGATCCATGTTGTTTCATATATCTGTTTGTTTGTTTGTTTGTTTTTTTTCATTTTTATTGCTGAGTAATTAAAAGCATTTATGGAAGCACTACAGTTTGTTCATCCACTCATCAGTTGAAGGGTGTTTAGATTATCCCATTTGAATGATTATGAATAAAGTTTCTAGAAACATTTACATATAGGTTTTTGTGCGACACATTTTTTTTTTTATTTCTCTTGGTTAATTACTTAGGAGTTGAATTGCTGAGTCAGATGTTAAGTGTGTATTTAACTTAAATATTTTCCAACTGTTTCCAAAATTCTGTAATATGTTTCAGTCCCACCAGCAATATATGAGACTTAAAGTTGCTCCAAGTTTTTGCCAGTATTGGCATTTGTGTTTTTTCTATTTTATTTTAGCCATTCTACCTTAAATGAGTAATGTTATCTCACCGTTTTTTTCTTTCAATTACATGATTGATGAGAATTTCTTATACGCTTATTTTCCAGCGCACTCTCTCTCTGTCTCTCTCTCTCTCTCTCTCTCTCTCTCTCTCTCTCTCTCTATATATATATATATATATATATATAGTGCGTGTGTGTGTGTGTGTGTGGTTAAGAATCTATTCAAAGACTTTACCCACTTGTTTACTGAATTATTTGTTTTCTTATTACTGATTATAAGAGCTCTTTATACATTCTGGATAACAGTCCTCTATAAGATATATGTTTTGCAAAGTTTATTCTTCTAACTCACATCTTTTTCACAGGAGTGTTTTCTGAAGAATAGAAATTTTTAATTTTGATGAAGACAATTTATCATTTTTTTCTGTAATAGACCATGCTTATAGCATCAGTATGAAGTATTTTTTTTATTCAAATGTGAATACATTTTATAAAAGGGGAGTATTCTTAGAGTACTAAATTTGGAATCAAACAAACCTACTTAAATAGATAAGTAAGTAAATAGACACTATGACCTTGAGTAAATTTGTGAAAGTCTGAGTTTACTTCCTTGATATAAATCTTTGGTGTAATAATATTGACTCCTCTGTGGAATTCCTGGCAGGATTATAGTAGAAAATAAATGAAAAGGGGCCCAGCTCAGTATTTTAAATAAATAAAAGGGTATTGAACATTGCTACCTCCTGCCAGCTCACCACAAGGGTAGAAAAATAAAGAACTCAACATTCATTCATATATTCATTCATCTGTTCATTACAAATACTACTTGAGAACTTTCTGTGTGCTGATACAACTGTGTACTGATAATGTACTACTTGTTGAAAATTCAATGACCAATAAAACAGACTGAAAAAGTGATGTTATAAAGGAAAGAGCACCATGTCAATAGAAAATAACAGGGCCTCCAAATTTAGATTTGGAGGTTAATTATTTCTTTGAACAAGTAATATTTTACCTAGGACTTAGTGAATTATTAAGAGTTAGCCATTCATACAGTGGTAAAGTGATAACGAAATGATAATTTCAGATATAGGAAATATCATTTATGATGTCCATTTCAGGGAAAGAGTGTAACATATGGGATATTGATGGGAAATCAGAAGGACTAAAGTATAGAGCATGGGAGAAGAATAATAGTTTGAAGTTGAAGTAAAGGAGAACCAGATTGTGCAAAATCTTTTAGGTCTAAGGACTTGGTTCTATGGATAGAACATGACTGAAACTTTATTCTGGTCAACGTTTTCATGAAAGGTAGGGCCTACTCTATGAAATTTTGCATGGAGGAGGATGATAGAACCCAAATACAAGGCTAGGAGTATCACCAAGCTTTTTAACTTCTACCATTAGTGCATGGTCATTCACACTAACTACACTGCCAACTGGATATGGAAGTGTGATACTGGATCATATGAAGGGACATATGAGGGCGCAATGGATGGAGCTGCTCAGGGAATCACAGAATGGATGAGAAAAACCGAGCTCCAAAGGCAGGTAGAGAACTACAAGTGTCTTTGAACATTCACATTATGGGATCATGTTGTTTCATGGTTCAACCATCTCATGGAGTGGCTTCCATTTGCTAAGCCAAAGACAAGAAGTTTTTGGTTCAAGAGGAATCACTTCTTACCAAACTTTCTACACACATCCAAAAACTTCATAGGGCTGTCTGAGTGACTCAGTCAGTTGAACATCCAACTCTTGATTTTAGTTCAGGTCATGATCCCAGGGTCATGGGATCAAGCCCTGCATTAGGCTCCACACTGAGCATGGAGCATGCTTAAGATTCTCTCTTTCTCCCTCTGCCCCTGTCCCCCACCTCTCTCCCTCCCTCTCTCTCTCTCTCTCTCAAAAACAAAAACAAACAAACAAACAAACAAACAAACAAAAAACTACATAGACCAGCATCTAGACCTTAAGGTTATGATAGTTCTAAAGCTGCTGATGCATCAATAAGCCAACTAGTGCTTCCACACCTTGCCAACTGCCTCTCCAACCTCACCATAATATATTGGTCATGATAATGGTGAATGGTACAGTGGAGTAAGGGTAAAGTAGGGCATTTTGCCTTTTCCAAATGTGAGGCTGAGTACTAGTATATTATTTAAGTTGAATCTTCATTTTAACTAGTCAGTCTTAATAAATCAGTGTTACCATTAATCTCTTCCCTCCTTCGACACACTTTACATACAGAGAATGAATAGATATTCTATTTGAAGACTTTTAAGACTTTCTCTGGTACAGAAAAATATGTCAGGAAAATTTGCTGTAAGAGTGAGTAGGAGACTTAGAAAAACAGAGCAGTAAAGAAAAGATAGAAGATGAAGAGAGGCTTGGAAATGGAAAAAAAAAATCAAATGATCCAGTTGTAAGGGGTATCTTGAATACGTAGGAAAAAGGAGTAAAAACTGAAGGTGTGGATTTATTAATACCAGAGAGCAAAGGGTACTAAGGAAATGTGAAGGAATTGGCTTTTGCTAGGAAGAGGGATCCTTTCTCCTTCTTAAAATTAGAGGAAAAAATAAAGTCTGGGCATCTGGCTTTAAGTCCTAGAGTTGCTATTAGATAAATGGGGAAGCTCCCATATGATGGCTTCTATATTTTACAATAAATTCTGTGGCAATATAATCAGCAGAACATGTGTCAGAGGCATCAGAACTAAAATGTTTGAGAACAGAAAAAAATATATAATGGCAGAGTCTTTAGGGGATAGGTACAGGATTGAATTCTCTTTTGACCAGTTTTGAAAAAATGATTAGCATTGGATCCTCTTTGTTAGGGAGGTTCAAGTTATGCCACTTGGGAATACAAACTTATGTTATGGGTCTACCCCAAGAGAAATAAAACAGAGGTATCAGATATAGCATGATAGTCTGGGTAAGAAGAGAGAATGCAGCCAGCTACTGGCTGTGCAAATTGGACAAGTTATCTAACTTCTAAGTGTAACATTCCCTAATTGAAATTTTAAAATAATAATAAATCTCATAGAGTTGTGTTAAGGGACTTAATGTGTGTAAAACATCTAGCACAAAATCTGGTACATACTGAGACTTCAACAATGGTACTGGTGAGGGTGGAAGTAGAAGTAAGGGTAATAATGTCATACTCACTTGATTAGAACAGCCAAAAAGAGTGGAAGACATCATAATCTGCCCCCAAGCTCATTCTTCAAGCAAATTCCTACCTAGTTGTTTGCTTTACTTCCCTTTCTTTCTACATATGCCTCTTTATTTCAATCTTGTCTTAAATACTCTAGCTAGGCTAAACTATTTACAGTATTCCAGTTTTACAAAAAATACCATGATACCTTACATATATGCTCCTTGGCAAAGGTTTTCTTTCTGCCTAGCCATATAACCAGGAAGCCTAGCCCAAAACATACACACACACACACACACACACACACACACACACACACACACCACTCTTCTTTTGTCAAAGGAGTACTTATGTATTCTTTAAAATTCAATTCAGCCATCTTTTCAAAAAACTTTGGCTGAATGCAGATTACTGACCATTCTTCTGTTCTTTCTTCTGACATTAAGTGAAAATCATATAACATTCTATGTGTCATTCCAATGGATTGAGAGCTCTCTGAGAGAACAAACAGCTTCATCTATGTATGAAGTACGTTACACAGTTACTGACAAAAGAAATGCTCCATACGTAGTCACCCAATTAATGCCTGGAACTTCTGAAAGCAGAGATAACTCCATGAACCCTTTAAGTGAGGCTTCAGAGATAGGACATTTTGCACAAGAACAATTTGGGGATGAAAGGGTTGGAGTATTTCCAAGTGATTAAAACCCTACCAGGTGCACCATCAGCAATAATGGTGGCAGTGGCAGAACCCTAAGGTGGTTCCAAGTCTGTTAAGAGGAAAGATCAGCAACTCCGAAGAACGAACCACATGGAATAGGTAAAGTCAGTGCACAGGTGAAAGCAGATAATAGTTATCCAGGAATAAAAGCTTCAGATCCCCAAATTCTTCACATCCAAATAAAATGAATAATGCAACAAACCAAAATTTCCTTGGGAGAGGGAGTGATTAGCAGGTATCAACTTTCCCATCCATGATAGGAAATGTTGTAAGAAAGGCACATAAAAACTATCATGGCATTTTGTGCTACTTCTTATTTGTGTAATTTTGTATGAGACTTGCAAATTCTATTTTCTGACTAGCATTTCATCTATGTTCTATTTGGGATTTGAGAGGTTTCCTCTCATGTGTTTATTTAATTGTTTTGTGCTAGACTTCAGTGATAAATGTTGGGTATATAGCTACCCTGCAGGTGGTTAATAGATTTCCCCATACTTCCAAAGAATTTTGCCTAAGCCCACTCCATAATTTTGCTTCCCATTTTAACAAAATGCATTGCAATTTCAATGATCCAGTGTAGTATTATTTCTTAAGAGCAAAAACATGGATTTATAGAGATAGAAAGACAAATTAAGTAGATTAAAAAAAACTTGTCTCATCATCTACTGTAATTTTTTAGCAAGAATACTGTAAAAATACATGAGTTTGGAGAAAAATAGATTCACTATTTAAATCACAGTAGCTGAGAAGTAACAACCTCCTTTTCACTGTCAATGCATAGTATAGTTACCTTCTTTTAAATGTTTAATATGACTTGCTAGGAGTAGTTTTCAGTGTTTTTAAGCTTTTATCATGACTCACCAACAATACCGTCTCATATTTAATCTCAAGTAAGATCTCACTGACCTAAGGTTGCTTAGACAGACAATAGGACATTGCAGACACACACTGGTGAATTAAATGATTAGTAGATAAAATTTGTGTTGAACAAGGTCAAATTCTTCCAGATTGCCAGATGGTATTTTGAATGACCCGTTTGTTACATCAGTGGTATTACAGAGCTGCCTGTCAGTAGGGAAGACACAAGACATGATGCCCTCTTAGAGGGAGGGACTGTTATCAGTCAGTCCTTAAATACGACTAAAAGAAAAAAAAACAGGAATATTTCAAATAACCATTGCTTAAAAAATTAATTGCACACAAGCTAAAGTGAACTAGATTGTTCATCCATGAGAATAATGAAATGATTTATTTCCAACTCCATTTGAAAAATATGGCAACCCAGATATTCAAGAGCTTTTCTTTAAGAAAATTTTTTTTAACATTATTCATGTTTGAGAGACAGAGCGTGAATGGAGGAGGGGCTTAAAGAGAGGTAGACACAGAATCCAAAGCAGGCTCCAGGCTCTGAGCTGATGTGGGCTCAAACCCATGAACTGAATCGTGAGATCATGACCTGAGCTGAATTCAGACACCTAAGCAATTGAGGCACCCAGGTGCTCCAAAAGCTTTTCAAAAATATTAATCCTACAGAGTATAATGCTAATCAAAGTAAGTCAGAAAAGGATAAATACCATATGATCTCACTCATATGTAAAATATAAGAAATAAATAAGCAAAGGGGAAAAAAAGAAAGAAAGCAAGCAAGAAATGGACTTTTAACTATAGAGAACAAACTGATTGTTACCAGAGGTGAGATGGGGGGAGGGGCTGGGTGAAATAAGTGATGGGTATTAAGGAGTACACTTGTGATGAGCACTGGATGATGTTTGAAGTATTGAATCACTATATTATACATGTGAACACTGTATGTTAACTATACATAAAATAAAAACTTAATAAATTTAGAAAAGAAAACATTAAGTCTCTTATTTAAATGATCTCATATGCCAACATGTGCCAAGAACACTGCTTTCAAGAAAGATAATTCTATCCTATTGATCAAAGAAAATTATGAGTTTTCTGAAATCTGCCTTCTACAGTTTTTTGATAAGTCATGGTAAATAATTAAAAATAATTTCACACTTTGGGTTTCAAAATTGCTTAACACATTAGGTATGTATTGTTTCATAGTCCAGAATCTATATAGATTATAAATTAAACCAAAGTAATATCTTTAGGACTAGTGCCTAACCTTAATCTAAATATTAAATAGATATATTGGAGGGAAATGTTTTTGATAAATTTCAGATAGCATTTTTTTCCTGATGGATGAGAAAATGATTATTTACACACACACACATTATACTCAGTATGTTCATTATATTAGTGAGTTTAAGCTTCTAAGGAGTAATTTTCTTAGTAAGATGTAGATAGCTAACATTTAATATTTCCTATATGTCAGGTTCCTCATGAGTATTATCTCTTTAATCCCCAAGATAAAGTGCCCATTAGATCTCAGTTTTGTAGATGAGGAAGCTTAAGTTTTCAGGAGAATAGTGATTTGCTTAAAGTCACACAAGTAATATGTTTTGTTGCCAGAACCTCAATATTATCAGAAATCCCACTTCAAAGGATTCTATGACATAGTTCTTAATTTTACTCATAGATTTAGTTTTTATTTCTTGAATACATATTCTCAGTTCCTTTGTTATATGTTCAAGTTCTATCATGTTCTCCAGAACACTTTCTTGATGTTCTTAGTTGTCATATGTGAGTTAATTAGTTAATACTATAGAGTCCTGATGTTACAGAACCCTAACATCAATTACAAGCAAGGTAAAATATGATTGAATTGGGATTCATTTGTTGGTTAGGCATATTTGAATCTTCTCTTGAGTCCTACAAAGATATTTGGTTTCAATTTCCCATGTAGCAATAGAATTGTATGGCATAGTATTTGTGTATGGGAACATTTTAATATTGTTCTTTTTGTCATTCCTTTAGAATGTTATTTGCTTATTATATTTTTATAGATTTCTGATAGAATACGTGTTTCCCCAAATAGGTAAAATTTATTTTACTTGATCAAGTGTACAATGTTGAACTTAAAGCTTTTCAGTTTGTACTTACATTCCATGCCATATAATACATTGCACAGCATGTCAAGAAGGATAGGTAGGTGGAAGTTTTTGCCCTGGCCTTCCCTATTAATTGATGGTGCATTAGCATACAATAATGAGAGTGAATGAACAGTAATTTGTGACTGTATCCCACTCTTATTTTAATCTAGACTAGGATACTGCCCAACTTCCCTGGTGTGATGGACTCCATGCATTAATAAAATCTCCTAGTTTTCTCCTATTAAACTTTTCTCTTTTTTAATTACCCAAAGGAACTATTTCTACTAGAATTATGGTTCCTGATGACATTAGTTTCCTCCTTCTTCACATATCCTGAGTGATTTCATTCAAACCCATGATTTAAAGTCTTCTAGTTTCCAAAAGAGATCTACTTACTAATTTTTAGAAACATACAACCATCATTTATAGTCCCAATTTTATATGCATCCTCTCTTATATCTTCAACAAAGCTCTTATTTTGCCTTCTTTAACTTCTATGAAGGATTTTTAAAGTGTAGAATAGAGTAAAACAGTTCTTTTGTACGAGTGTCTCTTAAAAAAGTTATGACAAATAACAACATAAATGATTAGCATATGATTTGCTGCACAGAATTATTATTGTTAGTAATCTGACTCTCCTTGGAAAATTGTCAAACTGTTAGGCAAGAAATAGGCATGAGTGACAGGAGGATGGACCTTAGACATCCTGACAGCCCCAACCCAGGACTGCCCAGGGGTGACCCCATTCTACCCATTTAGCCATTGGTCTGTAGTAAGAACATCCTGGCAGATAAAAAGATAAGTTTGTTGTGCTTGTTGCTCTTGTGCAGAAAGTAGAAACTTGTCCTGATTTGATCTATGTCTCTAGAAAAGATGCAGTTTCCTACCTCCTGCAGGAATTTCCAATACATCTTGGGAAAGGACATGCAGAGTTGGCTAATTATTATATAACCCAAGTCTGCCACTCAAATCTTGCAACCCTAGGACCTACTCAAAAGAAAAAGAAATTGATATAAGCCCACACCCTGGAGTTTCTTAGGCCATTGTCTGTCTTGACTGGCCTGCTCCTCCCTTGGAGTGTACTTTAACAAAACCTAGTTCTGCTTTCCTTTCATTTCACTGTCATGGAATTCTTTACTGTGGCAGCAAAAAAAAAACCAAACAAGGTTCTTTCCTTTTCCATCTAACTCCTGGTAACAAAGCCATTGTTTTAAAAGAAACTATTCAAGAATGTTATTCTTTGTGGCAGAGGAACATGCTGGAAAAAATTTCCTTTGAATTTAAGAAAAAGCAATTATTATTTTTAAAATTAACTCTCTGAGGAAATCCAAATACTAGAACAGTTACATTGATTTGAAGGAGCCATGCCTTCTTTTATTAGTTATATTTATTAGAAAGTAAGGGTAGATTATTTGTTGACTATAAAGTTTCAGTTATGCTAGGTGAGATATGTCCTGTACAACATAGTGCCAATGGTTACCAACACAGTATTTATTGTGAACTTCAAAATTTATTATAAGAACACACCCCATAAGTGTCTTTAACACATACACACAACAAGGGGCACAAAGAAACTCAGGAAGGTGTTGCATAGGTCTATGACCTTAAATACAGTGACGGCATCACAGGTGTTTGCATATGTCCAAACTCATCAATTCTACACATTCATTATGCACAGTTCTTTGCATATCAAATATACCTCAACACAGCTGCTAAAAAAAAAAGTAAAGGTAAAAAGATATAGGGGAAGATGGTAGAGTAGGAGGCATCAAAGAATGTGTGTGCTCACCCATGCAACCATTGCATTGGCAGAATCTATGTGATGTAACTATTTTGAAACTCTGGGGTCTACTGAAGCCTTGCAAGTTCCAGGGGAAGGCTTGGGTGGTAAACTATGATTAATTTCAGTCAATGTTAGATCTCAGCATAGCAGCAACTACTCCCCATCTCCCTATCCCATGTCAGGCAGGCATGCTTACATCCCTGAAACAGCTTTCATCAACTAGTAAGAGCCAGTGTGAGCAAAAAGAACGCTATCCTCCAAATATCAGGGAATGTTTGTTCTGATCACTGATTGCTGCTTCTGATCTGAGAGGTGCAGGCAAAAGAGGCAGGCATTACTGTTACACTCCCCACCACTGCTGTAAGCCGGTTTCCTTCTGGCTGAAGTGATTACTGAGGGACTTAAAAGGCCAGTGTTTTTAGTACTTTTCATTTTTCTCTTTCTCCCCTTCTGGAAATATTAAAAATTAAAACAATCAAAAGCTGGTATCTATATATGGGGAAATTTTTAAAAGTCATAACACATGCCCAGGGAAAGGCATAGGCTTAAAACTTGAGAAAACCTTAAGTTTACATTTCAGGCTGATCCTTGCAAATGAAAGGGCCTACAACAATCCTCCCTATAAAAATAAACAAAAACAATAAACAAATTGAAAAAGAGCAGACCCTGGTAGAGGGGGAGAATCTGATTTCCATAGTCACCTCACAACAACAACAAAATCAAGGCATACAAAGAAACAGAAATATGGCACAGTTGAAGGAAAAAAATAAATCAACGAACCTGCCCTGAGAACACCTTAAGATGGATCTACTAAACAAGGACTTTAAAACAACTATCTTAGAACTGTGCAAAGAAAGGGATGGTGTGGTGAAAGATAAGAAAAACAATGTATGAAAAAATTGGAAGTATAAATAAAAAGATAAAAACCCTAAAAATATGCCAAAAATTAATTCTGAAGCTGAAAAGTACGACCAAAAAAAAAAATCTACTGAAGGGAGTCAAAGGCAGATGTGAGAAAGCAGAGTAAAGAATAAGTAAACTTGGAGATAGGACAATGTAAATCATTGAGTCCAAAAATCAGAAAGAAAAAAAGCCTGAATTAAAGTGAACAGAGCCTTCGTGATTTATGAGACACCATCAAACAGTCAACATATACATTATGAAACTCTCAGAAGGAAAAGAGATAGAGAAAGAGACAGTTTAAAGAAACAATTTCAGAAAACTTCCCAAATTTGATATAAACATCAAAGAAGCCAAGGAAACTCCTAGTAAGATGAACTCAAAGAGATCTGTACCAAAAAATCATTATAATATAATAAACTTTCAAAAGAGAAAGACAGAATTGTGAAAGCAGCAAGAGAAAAGTGACTAACCACATACAAAGGATCCTCAATAAGATTATAAGCAGATTTATCATCAGACACATTGAAGGCAATAAGGCAACAGGCCAATATATTCAAAGTGCTAAAACAAACAAAACAATACAAAAACAAAACAAAAACAAAACAAAATAAAACAAGAAAAAAAAAAAACAACCTGTCAAAAAGAATCCTATATCTGGCAAAACTTTCTTTTAAAAGTAATGAAGAAGTTTAGACGTTTCCAGATAAACAGAAGTTGAGGAAGTTTGTTACCATTAATTAGAGCCAGCCTGTAAAAATTCCTGTAGGTTGAAATAAAAGGACACGAAAGGGTAACTAGAAGCCATATGAAGAAATAAGAATCCCAGTGAAGGTAAATGCCTGGGCATTGACAATTATTTTTCCTTGTATAAGCACACAAGGTACAAAGATGTAGTTTTGTGATATCAACAACTGAAAGGGTGAGGCTAAAGCTATAAAGGAGCAGTTTTTGTATGTTATTGAAGTTAAGCTGGGATAAACTCAAATTATAGTGTTCTAACTTCAGGATGTTAAATGTAAACTTCATGGTAATCAAAATGAAAACAGCTTTAAAATATACACAAATGGAAATGAGAAAGGAATTTAAAACTTTTAGTACAAAAATTGGACTAAATACAAAAGAAGACAGTAGTGCAAGAAAAGGACAGAAAAAGCTGTCAGACATATGGAAAACAAATCACAAAATGATGGAAGTATGCCCTCCTTATCAGTGATTACTAAATGTAAATTAATTAAAATCTTCAATCAAAAGACAGAGATTAACAGAATAGTTATAGACACATGATCTTAATATATGTTGTCTACAAGAGACTCATTCTAGGTCCCAAAACACAAAAGGATTGAGAGTGAAAGAATGGAGAAGCAGTATTACATGCAAATAATATCTTTAAGGAAGCAAGCATGGCTGCATAGTATCAGACACAATAGACTTGAAATCATATAGCTACAAGAGACAAAGAAAAAGATTATATGTTAATAAAAGTTTCAATCAGCAAGCAGATGTAATAATTACAAACACTTATGCACCTAAAAATAGACCATCTAAATATATGAGGCAAAAATTGATGGAACTGAAGGGGGAAAGGCAGTTCCACAATAATAGTTAAATACTTTAATAATCCACTCTCAACATTGGATAAAACAAGACAGGAGATAAGCGGGGTGCCTAGGTGGCTCAGTCAGTTAAATGTCTGACTTCCGCCTAGGTTATGATCTTGTGCTTTGTGGGTTCAAGTCATGCATTGGGCTCTGGGCTGACAGCTCAGAGCCTGGAGCCTGATTCAGATTCTGTGTCTCCCTCTCTCTCTCTCTGCCTCACCCCCACTCATTCTCTCTCTCTCTCTCTCTCTCTCTCTCCCTCCCTCCCTCCCTCCCTCTCAAAAAATAAACATTAACATATTAAAAAAAAAAGACAGAAGATAAGTAAGTAGAGAACTTGAAGAAACCAATGAGATCTTACAATACAGAATTTTCTACTCAACAATAGAATACATGTCTTCTCAGTGTCATATGAGACATTTTCCAAGAGAGACAATATCTCAGGTCACAATTAAGCCTCAATAGTTTTAAAATGATAAATGCCATACAAAGTATATTCTCCAAACACAATGTTATGAAATCAGAAACGAATAAATGAAGACAAACTGATTTTATTAATTATGGAAATTAAATGACACTCTTAAACACACAATGGACCAAAGAAATCACAAAAAGAATAAGAAAATACTTACAGACAGATGAAAATGAAAACGCAAACTTCAAAACTTATGGTACCCAAGGAAATCAGTGATACATTTGCAGCCACAAATGCTTACATTAGAAAATAAGAAAAATCTCAAATTGACAACCTAAATTTAGAAATTAAATAACCAGAAAAAGAAGAATAAACTAAACTCAAATATATCAGAAGAGAGGAAATAATAAATATTAGACCCCAGGTAAATGAAATAGAAAATAGAAAAACAATAGAGAAAATCAACGAAACCAAAAACTGGTTCCTTGAAAAGTTCATCAAAATTGAGAAGTTTTTAGCTAAATGGACTAAGAGAAAAATAACAAAAACAAAACAAAACAAAGAAGATTCAAATAAAATCAGAAGTAAAAGAGGGGCATTATGACCGATTCTATAGAAATAAAAAAATATAAAAGAGTACTAAAAACAACTGTACAGCAACAAACTGGATAGCCTATATGAAATGGACAAATTTCTAGAAAGATAAAACCTAAATAAATCATCCAGGAGTAGAAAATCAGAATAGAACTATAATTTATAAGGAGATTAAGTCAGTAAACGAAAATGTCCTGACAAAGAAAGGCCTGAGCCTTATGGTTCCACTGGTGAATTCTAATTATTCAAGAAGAACTAACACCAATCCTTCTCAAACTTTCAAAAAATTGAAGAAGAAACAGTTCATGACTAATTCTCTTAGGCCAGAATTACCTTGATACCAGAGCCAGGAAAGACACTGCAAGGAAAGGAAATTACAAAGCAGTATCTTTTATGAACACTGATGCAAAAATTGTCAAGAAAATACCACCAAACTGAATTCAAGAGCAGGTGAAAAGGATTATACACCATGCCAAAGTGGGATTTATTTGTTAAATGCAAGGACGGTTACACATAAAAATATCAGTCAATGTAATACACCACATCAACAGAATGAATGAAAAAAAAAACACATGATGATAGAATTGATACAGAAAAAAGTGAAAATACATGACAAAATTCAACACCTTTTCATGACAAAAACCCTCAGTAAACTAGGAAGAGAAGGAAATTACTTCGACATAATAAAAGTCAGATATGAAAAGCATTCTAAAGATGGATGATGATCATGGTAGCACAACATTATGAACTGATTTAATACTGTGGAACTATACACTTAAAAATGGTTAAGATGAGGGGTACCTGGGTGGCTCAGTGGATTGAGCATCCAACTTTGGCTCAGGTCATGATCTCATGGCTTGTGAGTTCGAGCCCTGTATCGGGCTCACTGCTGTCAGTACAGAGCCCACTTCAGATCCTCTGTTCCCTCTCTCTCTGCCCCTTCCCTGATTGTCCTCTCTCTCTCTCTCCCTCTCTAGCGCGCGCTCTCTCTCTCTCTCTCAGAAATAAATATTTTAAAAAATGGTTATGATGATAAAAGATAATTTAGGTTACGTATATTTTTTCAACAATAAAAAATAAATAAAATAAAGGTCACTATTTGTGTGCAATTGGTAAATGCTACAATTTGAAGATTTTTAAAAACAATTATTTAATGTATGACACTGCATGTTCAGGAAGGGCTTAATTATTATGATATTTCATATTTCACATTTAGATACCACATTTTTAGTATGAGTGTGGGAGCACTTTTCCTATGTTATTAAAAGCTAAGCTAGGCTATGCTGCAATAAACAACAACCGCATATCTATGTGGCTTTAGACAACTGAAGTTTATTTCCATTCTTGCTACAAGTCTATAGTGGGTCTAAGAAGGCTGGCAGCTCTCTTAAAATTGTCCTAACTCTGAGACACTGGCTGGCAGAGCTTTCATAACAACACTTCTCACACTTTAGCGTGCATACAAATCACTTGTTAAAATGCATATATTTATTCACCTCTGTGGAGGTGCCTGACATTCTGAATCTCTAGAAGGTTCACAGAAAATGTTATGCTGTTGGTCTGTAAATTACATTGATTAGAAAGGTTCAAGAACATAGACTCTGCATGCAGAAGGAAGAGAATTTGGCAAGTGGCTCATTGGCTATTAATGGCTTTGACAAGGAAGTAACATGTTTCACTTCGGTTCACGTTCCATTTATTGAAGCATGTCAGACAGCCATTTTCCACTTAAGGACACAGATAAAGACAATCCTAACAAATTTCTAGAAGAGGAAGAACTGCAACATCAGAGAACATCCTTGATAACTATCAGAGAGAAGTAAATGTCTTTAATGCATAGGGATGTTCGTCTTGTGGAATAGTTCCATCAATGATGGCTATTTCTCACCACCACAGCTTAAAGTAGCTGAGTGTGGCCCAGAAACTCAGACCATGCCACTGTAGGTAGGCCTCTTTAATAACAGTTTTGACTTCTAAAGCCAGGAAATCCAAACCAACATGTAGAATCCCACGTCTTATAAGACATCCTATGAAAGGGACCAAGAGTTTGCTTAATTCTAAAAAATATTCTGATCTGCAAAATCATTCGTTATCCTGCCCCACAAAAGTGAGCTGAAGCAACAACCAGATCATTCTATGCAGATGTTGTTGACTGAGAATGAAGAGTTCTCCAGAGCCCTAGGAAGCTCAGAGCTCAGATGGTCCTATTTTATCATAAAGACCATTTGAATGGATTGAGCAGAGAGATTTACACTAATTTTCTACAGGCATATTCTTATATTTACTTAATAATTTACCATGACCCATTCATAACATAACCCTAGGGACTTTTGGTGGTCATTCATCTGAAATAGTAACCTTAAGTATATAAAAATGAATTCCACATGGGCCTATAACAAGGAGAGATGGGAAGTTTAAGAGATTGCTGAAAATTCTCCAACTTCTAAGAACTCCTAAATTCCTGCCACTATGAACTTAATTTAAGATTCATCCCATTCCGTAGCTTTCCTACCATCTCAATGATAAAAAGTAGTGTAATCACAGTAGTACATTATACTCTGTCATCCATTCACCTCGGCAACTAATACTCCATTCATTCAATAATGAAAGTTTCGTTTAGAACAGACAACCTCAATTAAGTCTCCTGGTTAACATATTGCTTTTACGCTGCTGCTTAAAACCCTCCACATCTATATTCAATATCCTCCATCTTTAGACTAAAAGTTATAAAGAAATCTAAAATGTTTTAATTCTACTAAGTGAATCTGGGACCCCATGCTATAGATGGCAAGAATAACATAAAAACATACAGAGGGTATTTACACATTAGCTCACAAATTATTCAGCTTTAAACATGTTGGCTTTCTTTCCATTTGAATATAGGGCTTCATCTACTACCCATGTGACATTAGCTCGCTACATGGTAGTTATCCACTCCCTTTGAACTGTCAACCCCCCTCTGATTTTTTTTCCCCTCAGCTAAAACAGTATTTCTCAAGATACAGTTTCCAATGTATGCCAAATACTGCCATACCACAAGGCAATGGCAACCCTATCCAGAACATTGTTCTGGCCATCATCAACTTGCAAAAACCCTCAGAAAGAACAGTGTTTTTAATCCTATGATTTCCTTGCATTTCCCAATATTACCAAATCCCTAGAAGCCAGAGGAACAATAGACTGTTTCAGATTCTCAATAAAACTTATTGGTGAATTTCCAAGAACAGTGCAACATATGTCATATGGAATAGTGAGAACAAGAAAAACCATATGAGAAGGATATATATGCTATGTCTATGAATGGGATACATCTCCCACTCATCTGAAAACTGATCATAGAAACTGAGATCCATTACAGAGATCACCAAATTGACTAAATGAAATTTCCAAGTTTTGTACTCTTCACCATAACACCCTACCCACTGGACATGACTTGGACTAGGAAAAAAATGAATACACTATAAAAGAATTAACTGGAGAAGATGATAAAACTATGGTTAAGTCCAGGATTTGGTTTAAAGGAAGGAATAAAGCTGACAAAAACAGTTATAGAAATCTTAACACCTAAGAAAGGTCCCAAGTATAGGATGTTGTCTCAAAAGCTGAAAACACTGGGTTCCACATACAAATTCCAGTTATTTTATTAATAAAATGGATTCTTGCTTTATTATTATTATTATTATTATTATTATTATTATTATTTTATAATCCTAAGCAATACATCTCCTCTTGTGGACAAGTTCCTCAATATTCATTGGATTAGCAGTATTGATGCTGTGGGGCCAATAAATAAATAAATAAATAAAGTCTTGATGACATCATGGTAACGATATTTAACTATATCCTTTTATTTTGAAGTGAAGTTAAGGCATGATTACGATCAATTGAAAATGATGGTTCACATCTCAGGAGGAAGCTCAGGGAAGAATTTATAAAATAGGGAGTTAGCTACATAGAGGTGATGGTTGAAAAGATACAGTGTAGAGGGAGAGATTGTTGAAAAAGCAGAGGGTCATGGAGATATCCATTAGGTAACATCTCCACTGGTGGAGTGAAGGCGGGATGAAATTCATCAGTAGAGACAGAAAAAGCAGGTAGCAAATTAAGAAGAGAACTGACAAACTGCAATGTCAAATGCCAAAGAAAGGAAAATGAACGAATAATGTGGCACTCAATACTGATGAATGACAGAGAAAATTCAAGGAAATGCTAAAATAATTCTGTGATAACCTGTTTCTTTTGAAATTTGGATTTTAATAAGACAAGGTCAGTTAGTATGCAAGTTTTGGAATCAGAAAACCTGGGTTCAAACTGAAGTTTTGCCACTTGCTAGCTCTGTGGTGCCCGTCAGTGATTTTCTAAGTTAGCTTGATTATCTATATGTAGGCTAAATTACATATCTAAGTTAGCTTGATTATCTATACGTAGGCTGAATTAAGTAATCCATGTAAAGGTTTTAGGCTATGTCTGGTACAGAAAGCCTTCAATTAGTGACAGCTCGAGAATAATGATTTGATTATATTTATAAGAGCAGTTGTGAAGAGTGAGGAGAATCAAGGCAATCTACAAGAGATTTAGGAATTAGGTGTAATTACAATAGAGGCAGTAGATGTGTACTAACTTTTCCAATAATTAACAGCAAAAGAGGTCAGTCTTTCAACCCTGACAGGTACATGGTTTGAAGTTAGAAACCTTTATTTTTTTTTATTGTTATTAGATTTTAGAATGAAGTTCCCTTGGACATATCTTCAGTGGACTGGAAGGACACAGTGAAGAGAGATCTTAAAAGAGAGAAAAATCACACATGGTAAAAAAGAATCATAGCTTTGGTAGGCATGTTAGCTTTGGTAAATAAATAAGACTAAACGGTATTCCACTGAACTCAGAGGGTAGTAGAAAATGAACAGGTATGTTGAGATTAGATGATTTATTTTTCCAAAATGCCTCAGTCTAAAAATATACTAAGAGGGGCGCCTGGGTGGCTCAGGTAATGATCTCTCAGCTTGGTGAGTTCAAGCCCCGTGTTGGGCTCTGTGCTGACAGCTCTAAGACTGAAGCCCGGTTCAGATTCTGTGTCTCCCTCTCTCTTTGCCCTTCTCCAATTCATGCTCTCTCTCTCTCTCTCTCTCTCTCTCTCTCTCTCTCAAAAATGAATAAAAACATTTAAAATAATAAAAATAAAAATATACTAACAAATGTCAGTTATAGAGAGTGAGTGTAGCAGAGATGGGGTTTGATACTGAGAAAGCAGAAAAGTTTGGAGTAGGACCAAATAGAATATTATATAGCATCCCTTAAAGATGACTAAAATATTTCCCAGAATTAGAGAATAAAGATAGGGAAGGGACCTATGGTATGCCTTAATCCAGAATATAGGAACTAGATGTAATTTGGCAACCAGTTGTATAACCAAGAAAAATGAAGTTAACATTAAAATTGTAATTGAGGAGGAAAAATCTCAGAAAGCAGCACAGAAAATGTACTGGAAGAGCGATCTTGGAAGAAGAAAGTGTTGTCAAGTAGCCATCTTTATAAACTAATTCAGTGTGCAAGGTGATCAAAATGAAAATGAAGGCAGGGAGAATGAAATGAATGGCAGATGAATATTGTTTTCAGTTCAATTTATCCATTTATTTCATATTTATAAAACACATACTATACCAGCAAGAACGTTATTATCTGGTATTTTCTATTATCCCAACACAGATTCCATTATAAATTATATAATTTACCTGAAAGTGTTAATTTTCAAATAAAATTAAAATATTATGGCCAAATTTTCTTTATTCAAGGAAATGACTCTTGGCAGTGTGAAAAACAATGAATTGCTTGGACTGAAAATGGAATTAATTAGTATGATTTGAGGCTATGGAATCGGAAATTTGGCTTATTTAATGAGGGTCGTAGTCTATTACATTTTCATAAAACCAACTCAACTGTTAACTTTCTTAACTACAAAGATTAAAAAAAAAGGATTGCTAAAAAAAAAAAGTCTCCTATGTGACTTGGCATTTGTAAAATTCTCATGATTGACCACTTTTACTGTCTGAGTGCTTTTTGCTTTGTTTTATTTTTAAGTTTGGGGCTAGTCCTTGGAATCAAAGCAAACTTGCAGGACCAATACAGTCATTTGAACTTTGCTCTAAAAATGATTGTAATGAAAGTTCTGTTTTTAGAGAAAAATCATGTTTTGTTTACATAGAGGCAAAGGCAGCAGAAAATTCTTCCCCAGGGAAAGACATTCCCTGTTGATTTATGTCTGTGACAGGAGAATGACATAACAGATGTATATTGCCTGGAATAAAGTGTAGACTGCATACAAATTTAAATATACAACTTATGTTTTATGGTACAGTTGTGAATTACATTTTTTGTTTCCATGTGTAATTAGAAAGCAGAACAGATGTGAAGGTTAACTTTAATATTCCCATTACAAAGAAAATATATATGCTGCCCAGGGAAAGGAGTTATGACTTTCCTTGTACTGACGTTTTGCTTTAGTAACACACACCAAAAAAAAAAAAAAAAAAAAAAAAAAAAGGTGGGGGAGTGACTTTAGAACCCACTATTTGGGAATATACACTGTAAGAGGAGTCGCAAATAATGTCAGCAATAATTTATGAAGCAGTCTGTGTTATGATGTTAGCGCTTTCAACTTTGAAATTTAGAGGTAAAGTACTGGTTAAACCAATACATTACTGCACAAGATATTCCTACTTCTAGCTGGTGTACTGTGCACACCTATTCTTTAGAAAAACATCTTTTCTTCCCCCATCCTCAATAAAAGGATTAGAGTTCAAGAGAAGATCCCAGATAGGCAGTTGCTCCTTCCAACTGTGTATATTTTGGTTAGGGCTATCTCCAAGTGTGTGGGACCTGCAGGTTGGCTATCTTTCATACTAGAAGGAGTAGATGAAATAAATCAACTCACGGTAAAATGGCCCCAGAGTAGCCTCTGGTAATAATTGTAAACTTTATGTTTGTATCTCACAGTATAAAATAGGCTTTTGTGTTTTTCCTAACATTAATTTAATTCATACCCACCAAATTTTATGTTTTCAATTTGCATTGGGAGGCAAAAACAGGATTGATGATAATCTGCCAGTTTTACCCTAAGGTATAGAAAAATGCTCTACATGAGAAGAGAAAATTGCCAACTAAAAATATTTTGCACAAGATCATTCTGCCTTCAGCTTTGTGAAAGCAAGATTTAGGCAAATTGTGTTAAGGGCCAAATTCTATCTGCACATGCCATTTGATCTTTTGGACTTACTTGCCACACCAAAGAAGTTATTAATTTCAGAAAGGAAATATCCAAAATGGATATAACCTAAAACCCAAAAGATAAAATTAGAAAAGCATTTGCTTCACAGCATTTCCTAAGAAAGTAAGTGTTTGGCATTTACTGCATATTTAAATAATGAAAGAAAGCCCTAAAAATGGTTTAATCATAGTCAAAATATGTAAGTATATTTTTATTTAAATATTTATTAATGTTAAAGATCTGTAATAAGACTAGTAAATAAAATTTTGTACAATACACATAACAATGCTACTAATTCAATGAGAACTAGTCATTAGTTCTACGGTGATAAAACAGATTATTTACAAATACTGCACTCAAATGGATCAGACTGTCAGGATGAAGATACATGTTGTAATTTTTGACGTGCTTTTTAATACCATTAACCATTAATGGTATTTTCAAAGATTATCAGTAATCATCTAATTCCATGAAGTTCACAATAGCACATTATTTCCTCATTTATTATCTGTAGAATATGGATAGTAATACCAACCTCACCACCTTAATATCTGAGCTCAATAAAATATTGCATTATATGAGACCATCAAGGCTGCTTATAGAAGGGGCAGCCATCCAGGATTGCACCCTCATCACATGACTCCTTTCTACACACTGACATTTACTGTGTTTCACATTCACATCTCAGCAACAGGAACTACTATTATTTGTAATGAATTGTCAGGATCATTAAATCTACAATGTTTAAACTTGCTATCAAAGATTCACCCTCAACTTTGTCCTCTCCGTCTCTCTCAAGGTCCAGTTTTTCTAAAGGCAAAGAAAGCTATCCAATATCTGCTATAATTATCTCTGTTTCCAGCTGCAATGTGAATTACAGTTTTATTGTTATTTGTTCTAAACTCTTGGGCCTAAATAATCTTCATTCTTACATTTGTAGCTTGATTTTCAATTACCAGAGTATAGATTATATGAAGATAGAATTAGATAAGTATAGGTACAGTTTCTTATTTAAAGCTCTGTGGGATTTTTCCTTAGTGAAACCATAGCAAATCCTAATAGTTCCAAATAGATGTTATTTGCTAACCTGCAAGAGAACAAAGTGAGTTTTAACAGCAGGCGATGGCCACAGTATTCCAAGGAGGACCACATGAGCTATGGATGAGGGATTGAGCCTAGATAATCTTGCCTTTGTGATGCTGTCCAATTCTGTAAATGACTTACTCACTTCATTCAAACCCCTCCATCCAGCCATTGGCTGGCCTATTCTATTTAAATTACCCTGTCTCAGCTTCTGGTCTAATCAGAATGGTAGTCAGCACTGCTCAACTCATTGCTCCTGCAGTGCTCAGCTCCATAGGAGCCAAAACATAATGGACCTACATAATGGATGACTGAATTGGAAATAAAAATAAGCTATTTGTTTGAAATTTACCTCCCATTTATTATATACTTGCATAGGAGGTCTCCTAAGAATCTGTAGGAGAGCCTTGTCTGGAAAAGTTATATAATATATGTTTATGTGCTGAGAGTGGAATACACATGTGATTACCACAGTGTTTCACAGTACTGTTTTTTTTTTTAAAGTAATACAGCCTTGAGAAAATTGGAATGCAAGTCCTGTCACCAAGCACATGCCTAAATAACATACTAGTTATAAGAGAGTCATGCAGGTATATATACACACAGACATAAATCACAAATGATAATTGTAGTTCTAATCATTAGGGGGTTTGAAATGTTCTTCAGCTATGCAGTGTGCATAAGATGATCTTATCAAAATAAGTGATTTCTCTATGCATACCATGAGCTCTGTCAAGATTGAGAGCCCATCATCATCTAATGATTTAGAATTAAACATTATAAAGATCCATGCTCCATACTCTGAAAGAGCTATTACTTCAAGCATAAGTGCTGTTATTGGTAGGAGGAATTTTACTCATATTTCACCCTGTGTATCATTGAAAACGCACTCCTATACATTTTACATTATTATTATTACCCGACGGCCATTCAGCATGCAGCCATCAAAGTGCAAGATATATGGTTCTCCAGTTGAATACCAAAAAGCAATGAGGTAGTGTAATTTGCCAGCTCTGGAGAGGAGTGTCACTTGAAATTTATGACCCTTAAATGGGAATTAAGGATGATATACAAAGACTTCTAGGAATAGTTTTGTCTATGAGAGAAGAGTTAACAGTGGTAGTCTGACAGGTTTCAGGTATTTCCTTAAAGCCTCTTAATAACAAAATCCCTATTATTGAATCCTGTGTATGGTAACTTGTAAATGCATCTAAACTGATTTTCTTTTGCAATTTTTTAAACAAGAGGGAAGTTTTATTTATTTCAAGGGTTTCAGATATTAGTGTAAATCATCTTCATACATATAAAAGGATACATTAGGTTATTCCACAACTTAAAAACAAACAAAACAAACAAAAAGCCTGTTAAATGTGTGTGGAGAAGGAGTGTGTTAGGAAAGCCCACTGCTTCTACCTATGCACAGCAAAACATAAAGACGAACCAACTCATCCTGGTTTTCCTGGAACTGTTTTTCTTGGTTTTAAAACGGGAAGTACTGGGCGCCTGGGTGGCTCAGTCGGTTGAGTTTCTGACTTCGACTCAGGTCATGATCTCATACTCATGGGTTTGAGCCCTGCGTCGGGCTCTGAGCTGTTAGCTCAGAGCCTGGAGCCTTGCTTCAGATTCTGTGTCTCCCTCTCTCTCTGTCCCTCCCCCACTCGCTCTCTCTCTCTCTCTCTCAAAATAAATAAACATAATAATAATAATAAAAAAATTTAAATGGGAAGTCCTGCATCCCAGAACTCCTTAGTACTGAATGGAATGACTGGTCACTAGACTAGAAAATAACAACAGTTCTTAATTAGAAACTTTATTAGAAGCTTCTGATAACTAACAATGAGCATACAAAGTTAATGTATTTTGGCTCCATACCACTAATATACAAAAACACGTACACATGCAAATGACTGAATAAAATCAAAGAGGAACTGGCAATAAGAAACTACAAAATGAGTGCCAGACCAACAAATTCTGAAGGCAATAAAATAAAAGAAATCAATAGTGCTCACCTCATCTGGTGCTTACAAATTATGAAGTTCAATTTCATAGAAACATCAATATCCCTAGCATACTATGACCTTTGAAGTTAGACTATTTATACATAGTATGATTATAGATTTAATGATTTACTAATATATTTTAGATAATATATATACATATATTAAATAAATATAAAACACCCACAATATAATTAACACTGGTATTATCCCTTCATCTGTCACTTGATATGAGCAAGAGTAGCCTTGTTATTTGGCATTCTCTCCTACTATAACATTTGTGTCTTGGAATTGGGATGGCACCGAGCAATAGGAAATAGAAACATGAGGTAATATATATTCAGATGTTAATATTCACGACCTTCCTTGCACATAGTTTTGATATTACTTCACTTTTAGGCTACTCAGAGATACATAGAAATAGATTTGCTATATAGTAGACAGTTCACAATTACATAGGTGAGCCACTGTTCAACCACAAATTCAACACCATCAGTGCTTTTTGTAATACATGATGACATCATTTAAAAGCATTTTCAATGTTCATTTTGCCACTTATTGCATAAATCACTCTTTGGTCACATACAGAATTCTTAAAGTATCATGTTAGGATACTTTAGAAAAAAAAAGGCTTTTTTTCCTGAAAGAAAAAAAAATTATTTTTTTTAACGTTTATTTACTTTTTTTGAGACAGAGAGAGACAGGGGGAGGGTCAGAGAGAGAAGGAGGCACAGAATCTGAAACAGGCTCCAGGCTCTGAGCTGTCAGCACAGAGCCCGACGCGGGGCTCGAACTCACAGACCCGTGAGATCATGACCTGAGCCGAAGTCGGACGCTTAACCGACTGAGCCACCCAGGCACCCCAAAAGAAAAACAAATTAAATGAACAAAATTGGTCTAATTTTTTTAGATATATGTTTTTAAAATGTTTATTTATGTGTTTTGAGAGAGAGCCAGCCAGATGGGGAGCAGCAGAGACAGAGGGTAGAGACAGAGAATCCCAAGCAGGCTCTGCGCCATCAGTGCAGAGCCTGAGGTGGGGCTCAATCTCACAAACTGTGACATCATGACTTGAGTCAAAATTAAGAGTCATATGCTTAACCAACTAAGCCACCCAGAGGTCTCTGGTCTAATTTTTAATTGCAGCTTTGACAAGTGTTTATATGAATCTGTGTCTCTTGAATAAAACTCACTGATAATATTCTGAAAGCTGAAGTTTGTTATTTTAATATATAGGTAATATGAAAGATATAAATACTATAGAATGGTAAGTAAATGGTTTGGCTTGGAATGAATTGATGAACTGTAGTACACTGGTAAAATTTATATTTTCTTCCTGTTTAATTTGTATAAAATAATGAATGAACCATTTAAGGATCAAGATCAATTCACTGCATCAAGACTAAAATTTGAAACTATATACAGGTCACAAACTGCAAATATATGAGGGTCCATTATATTTACCTTTTATACCTATCACTTCAATCAACATTGTGGTTTGTTAAGAAAAGGAGAATAATGCTACAAAGAAAAAATAACTTGGATTTAGAGGTACAATCAGGTTTAAAGCTGACTAGATATCAGTTGTCCATTGAACAACGCAGGGGGTTGGGATGCCAATCCCCTGCATAGTTGAAAATGCGCATGTAACTTTTGATTCCCCTACAACTTGCCTACTAGATAGCCTACTGTTGACTTGAAGCCTTATCAATAATATACATGGTCAATTAATGTGTATTATCTGTTATATGTATTATACACTATCCTTACAATAAATTATGGTACAGAAAAGAAAATGTTATTAAGAAAATCATAAGGAAGAGAAATTACATTTATAGTACTATACTGTAAAAAATCCACATATAAGTGAACCTGTTTAATTAAAACCTGTGTTATTTAAGGGTCAACTGTACTAATAAGACACTATGTTTTCCTTCCTAATTCATAACATATTTATAAGAATCAATTCTAATTTTTTAGGGAATTATTTACCCGATTAACTCAACAGAGTAGGATTTTAAAAAAATAAAAATTTCATAACTCTATTATTAGTACATAATTCAGTTGATGTTATGCTTGTATTCACAAGTTTCTCTAAGTCTTATAGACACATGCGCAAACACATTTATTTAGGTGAATGTTAATTATTTATGTCCTCAAAGGTGGTTGTTTCCTGAATTAACATACAAGCTACAGATGACATTTAAAGACTAATACTTTCTAAAAATACATTTTATATAGCAAAAGGAAATATTCTCTCCCATATGTATACACACACAAAAAAATGAATCTACAGAAGATGCTGATAAAGACAAAATCCTGAAATTAAATTTAGGGTAGTACTCTCACATCCTGGGAAAATGGTAAGCTGGACCAACTGATGGCTCTTTACACCATAATTTACTCTGCAGAAACTGTAGAAAAGATAGCTCAGCATAAATCTAGGGAACTACAAAAACCTGTGAGAAGTAGTTGTAAAGAGTAAGTTTCTTTGAACTGGCATAGAGGTAGAGGTATGTATCGGCAGCTAAGGATGTTTGGTGATAGGCGTATTGAGAGGATATAGTGGAAGAGAGGTTAAATTTTTGCTCTTGAAAAGGACATTGTCTTTCCCACTTCCAGTATAAAATAGAAGTAAGGAGAAATAGCACACATAATGAGAAAGAAGGTATATAATATCCAACAGTGCTAAGGCTCTTCTGGAGAAAGTAGCTGATGAAAACAGGTGTGGGCACTCAACTGTACCCTTGCCTCTGCTCTTCTGAATGTTCAAAATTTGACGATTACAAGTTAAGGAGTCTATACTGTTTTTCAGTGACACTTATTTGAAGTTTAAGTGAGATTATCTGATTAAAAGAGCTATATGAGGATATGGTAGTTAACTGAATTGCTCAACAGTTATTCCATAATATCTTGAATGATCTAACTACAATCTCTACCATCTTCTTAACATCACCAGAGGGACAAAACTGGGGCCTGAGATCCAGCTCCTACTCTACTACCTTACCACAGATAGGGTAGCTAAAACCTTTGTGGAGTATGAGTTCATAGATCAAAAATAATTAGACATCTGAAATGACATATGATCCCAACAGAAATAAGCAGCAAACAAAGAAATATATAAGCAATAAAGCAGTGGAACATAGATGTCAAAGAAACATATATAATATAATGTCACATATAAGTGGTGTGTGTGTGTGTGTGTGTGTGTGTGTGTCCATATCTGTATATACACAAATACACACATAAGTTAGGGAAAGACATTTATTTTATAAAATTAATGAAATAAAATTGAGACAGGGAGGATATATAGGATGAATAGAGCCAAAGGAAAAATTAAACATATAATCTGAAAGAACAGTTATAATAACTGTTCCAAAAAATATCAAATTAGAATAAAAATACAGAAAATGTAAGAGAACAGCTAAGAATCATAATCATAGGAGAAATATAATCATGTAAATAATAGAAGTTTCAGTGGAAAGGGAGAAAAATGAGGATGAGGAATGTTTGAAGAAATAATGAAAAGAATTGTCTAGAATCAGATCAAGTTGAAGATAGAAGATTAAAAGTGCTCAAAAATGCCAAACAGAGTAGAAAATAAAAGTGTATAGCAAGACATATTACAGTGAAATTTAAGAAATTAAGAGAGGCAAAGAATTCTAAAACCTTTCAGAGAGAAGATTCAGATCACCATCATTAACAAAAATTAAGAATGGTAACATGGGCCTTCCCAGCAATCCTAGATCTAAATCAAAAATAATGTCTTCAATGTATAAAAAGAAATGACATTTGAATACACATCTTGCAAAACTGTACCCTACAAAATTGTGATTTATCTGTGTATGTGTAATAGATATCTTCTTTAAGCATTGAAAGCCTCACAAGTGTTGCCACAGGGGAGGCCAATAAAGACACTCCTGGAGGAAGAACTAAAACAAGAATAGAAACAAAGTCCTCCAAATGAAGCTAAGCACCATCTGAAGTAACATATCAATCATAGACTCACTCAATGAGAAACTAATATACTATTTCCCCATATTAATACACAACATAACACATAATATATGAAATATCCTAACCTAAAACAAATCTAACTTGACTATAACCAACATTGTAGATCAAAATACCAATTCCTAGGAAATGCAAGGAAGAAGAAGCCAAGTTAAATTACACCATTAAGAAGCATCCACCTATAGAATATGGCTATTTGAGAGGACTGATAACATGATTCCCACTAAAGCAATAGATTGAAATGGTTGAAATTTTTAAAATGAAAAAAAAAAGCCAAGTATGAATATGAGCAGACTGGAAGAAAAGAAACCAACAACAGAATAACACAGCATATTTAATATTTGACAAAATAGAATTCAACTAAAAATGGAAAGTTTCATACTTCTAAAATAAGAATCACGAATATTTCTTTTACAAATATATAAAATAACAAACGACAGAAGACAAAAAATTGAATGTATTAATATTAATAAGTATATCTGCAGAAAACAACTTCAATAATGTCTATGGCTACAATTAAATATATTGATTATTGACTAAAATTCAATAAAAATCGAAATCAAAATCAAAATCAGGAAAACATGTGGTAAGTATAGAAACTAAAAGTACTATTACTATGCAATTCTTAGTTTAAAAACTAATTGTTATGGGAATGATATATACAACTGAATGAAAACTGGGCTGTGCTTATCAAAAATTTTGAAAATATTAAATATAGCTAATATGAAACCGAGAAATAAAAAAGAGACAAAGTACTCAAACTTGAGAACTTTGGACAAAAAAGCTTGAGACCAAGCTCACACAAGAATGAAAATAAATAATAAGGATGAATAGAGATGTCAATGAAATAAAAAACAACAATAAAAATAACAAATATAACTCTAATATTGGTATTTGGAAATACTATTAATATTGGTTTTACAAAATTGATAAAGGAAATAACAGTAGACATAAAAAATCAACAAAATTAAAATTATCAACTTTAGATGACAAAGGTATTTAAACTATTAAAATAATAGGGAGCAGGGAGCCAAGATGTCGGGACAGCATGGAAATTTTTTGTGTGTCTCCTGTCCATGAAATACAGCCAGATCAACACTAAACCATCCTACACACCTAGAAAACTGATTACAGGATTAATACAACAATCTGCACAACCTGAACCACAGAATTTAGCAGGTATGGGGCACGGAGAGGTGAACTTGGGGAAAGAGAAGCCAGTGGTGGGCAGGGGGCTGCTTTTGCAGGCGGAGAGAAGATGGAGTCAGGGAGAGAACACAGGAAAAGCAGCTGGAGAGAAAGTGGAAAATTTGAAATAGCCGCAGGGACTGAACTAAAAAGGGAGAAAGGAGAAAAGAGAAAGGAGAGGGCTTAAATTCCATTAAGACTGTAAACAAGCGGAGCGTAAAGGCTGCAACTCCGCAGCTCAATACCTGGTGGTGCTCTGGTGGGAAGGGCGAATCCCCAGGAACAGAGTGGGGTCCGGGAGGTTCTCAGGCCACACGAGGAAAAGAGATTCCACTGCTGGAAAGACATTTGGTAGAGACTGTTGAAGCCACCTGGTCCCAGCAGACCCCAGAGAGTGGCCACATTTGCTGGTGCTGGAACAAGATCATTAAGGGTGAGGCCTGGTGCCAGATGTATGTTGTGATTTTCCATAATCCCTGAAAAGCTGCTGCTACACTATCTCACAAACTTTTTCTGGGGCGGGCTGGACCCTGGCCACAGTCTTGGGGCACCAGCAGCAGCAGGGTCCAGCAAGCATTCCTGGGTGCTGCCGACAATCAGCCATTGTTCAGTCATTGCTTGGTGAGGCCCTCCCGAAGAGGGGTGGAACGGGGTGGAACAGATCAAAGCCACAGTCCCTCAGAAGTAAGGGGCTGGGAAAAACAGCTGCATCTGAGACAAAACTCGGGAGAGAGGTACTGCCTGGGGCTTGGTCATGGACAGTGAATAAACAGGGAGTGGACGAAAGCTGAAGACAGAGGATGAGTGTGCGATTGCTGATCAGGGAGAAGAGAGTTCCGATACTAGAGACTGGGTAGCTGGGTGACGCCATTTTCACCGCTCCTGCGCATGCACATACACACCTACCAGCACAGCAACAATCCACCCCAGTAGGCTAGCAGCGCCATCTAGTGGAGAATGGAGCCATTACACCGAGCCTTATCCAACTGGGTGAACCTCGCTCTTCATGAACACAAGTCTCACCGCCTACTTGGTTTATGGACTGTAAAGCGCTACCTAGTCTCTCTTCTGGTGGAAAACAAAGTAATTTCAGTCCTGTTAGCAGATCCATCTATTCAATTTTCTTTCTTTTCTTTTTTTTTACAGCTTTTCTTTTTTTGAATACAGAAAGAAAAAACTCATTATTACTTTCAAATTTATTAAAAATATTTTATCTAATTTTTTACTATATTTTTTACTTTTGTGTAAATTGTTTCAAATTCAATCTTACTTCCATCATTTTATTTTAGTCTACTTCAGTGTATTCACCTTTTCCAATATTTAAAGATTTCCATTTTTTTCCTTTTTCTTTTTTCTCATTTCTTTTTTCTTGAATGCAGAAAAACTTCACTTTTACTTTCAACTTCTATTAAAAATATTTTTCTTTAATTTTTTACTATATATTTTGCTATTGTGTAATCTTTTTAAATCCTATTTTACTTCCATCATTTTATTTTAGTCTACTACAGTGTATTCACTTTTTTTAAATTTTCAAACAATTTGTTTTGTCTCTTTTTCCTTTTTTGCTGCTTTCCTTTTTCTTGAATACAGAAAGAGAAAAAATTCATTTTTATTTTTAATTTTTATTAAAAATATTTTTCTTTAATTATTTTTCTACTATATTTTTACTTTTGTGTAATTTTTTCAAATTATATTTTACCCCCTTCGTCTGATTTTAGTCTACTACAGTGTATTCATTTTTTCAAATTCTCCCCCGCTTTTTTTTCTCTGATCTGTCAAACCACTTTTAACACCCAGACCAAAACATACCTAGGATCTAGCATCATTTATTCGATTTCTGTGTGTGTGCGTGTGTTTTATTTTTTAATTTTACTATTTTTTAAATTTCAATTTTTTTTTAATTTTATTCTATCTACCTCATTAATTCTTTTTCTCCCTTCAAAATGACAAAATTTAGGAATTCACCCCAAGGAAGAACACAAAGAAACAACAGCCAGGGATTTAACTAACACAGTTACAAGCAAGATGTCTGAACCAGAATTTATAATCACGATAATAAGAATACTAGCTGGAGTCGAAAATAGGTTAGAATCCCTTTCTGCAGAGATAAAATAAGTAAAAAATAGCGAGAATGAAATTAAAAATGCTATAACTGAGCTGCAATCATGGATGGATGCAGCAGCGGCAAGGATGGATGAGAAGAACAGAGAATCAGCGATATAGAGGACAAATTGGGGAGAATAACAAACCAGAAAAAAAGAGGGAGATTAAGGCAAAAGAGCATGATTTAAAAATTAGAGAAATCAGTGACTCATTAAAAAGGAACAACATCAGAATCACAGGGGTCCAAGAGAGGAAGGGAGAGAATTAGAGGTAGAAGCGTTATGTGAGCAAATCATAGCGGAAAACTTTCATAACCTGGAGAAAGACACAGATATCAAAATCCAGGAAGCACAGAGGACCCCCATTAGATTCAACAAAAACCGACCATCAACAAGGCATATCATAGTCAAATTCATAAAATACTCAGGCAAGGAGAGAATCATGAAAGCAGCAAGGCAAAAAAAGTCCCTAACCTACAAAGGAAGACAGATCAGTTTGAAGCGGACCTATCCACAGAAGCTTGGCAGGCCAGAAAGGAGTGGCGGGATATATTCAGTGTGCTGATTCAGAAAAATATGCAGCCAAGAATTCTTTATCCAGCAAGGCTGTCATTCAAAATAGAAGGAGAGATCAAAACTTTCCCAGACAAAAATTAAAGGAGTTTGTGACCACTAAACCAGCCCTGCAAGAAATTTTAAGGGGGACTCTCTGAGGGGAGAAAAGATGAAAAAATATATATATATATATAATAAAAATATACAAAATATATAATATATATAATACAAAATATATAATATAAAATATATAAAAATATAAAATAAATATATATAAACTAAAATACATATGTGTATATATGTATATATATATTTATAGAGAAAGAGAGAAATAAATAAATAAATACCAAAAGCAACAAAGATTAGAAAGGACCAGAGAACACCACCAGAAACTCCAATGCTACAAGCATAATGATGGCAATAAACTCATATCTTTCAGTACTCACTGTAAGCCTCAATGGACTCAATGCTCCAATCAAAAAACATAGGGTAACATAATGGATAAGAAAACAAGATCCATCTATACGCTGTTTACAAGAGACTTACTTTAGACCTAAAGACACCTTCAAATTGAAAAGAAGGGGATGGAGAGCCATCTATCATGCTAATGGTCAAGAAAAGAAAGCGGAGTAGCCATAGTAATATCAGACAATCTAGACTTACAATAAAGAATGTATTAAGAGATGAAGAACGGCATTATATCATTATGAAGGGGACTGTACACCGAGAAGACCTAACAATTGTAAACATTTATGCACCAAATGTAGAAGAACCCAAATATATAAATCTAATAATCACAAACATAAAGAAACTCATCGATAGTAATATCATAATAGTAAGAGACTTCAACACCCTACTCATAGCACTGGACAGATCATCTCATCACAAAATCAACAAGGAAACAATGGCTTTGAATGACACACCAGACCAGATGGATTTAACAGATATATTCAGAACATTTCATCCTAAAGCAGTGGAATATACATTCATCTCCAGGGCACATGGAACGTTATCCAGAATAGACCACATACTGGGACACATATCAGCCCTCAGCAAGTACAAAAAAGACTGAGATCATACCGTGCATATTTTCAGACTACAACTCTATGAAACTCAAAATCAACCACAAGAAAATTTTGGAAAGGTAACAAATATTGGAGACTAAAGAACATCCTACTAAAGAATGAATGGGCCAACCAAGAAGTTAAAGAGGAAATTAAAAAGTATATGGAAGCCAATGAAAATGATAACACCACAACCCAAAACCTCTGGGACGCAGCAAAGGCAGTCATAAGAGGAAAGTATATAGCAATCGAGGCCTTCCTAAAGAAGGAAGGAAGATTTCAAATACACCACCCAACCTTATGCCTTAAGGAGCTGAGAAAAGAATGGCACAGAAAACCTAAAACCAGCAGAAGACAGGAAATAATAAAGGTTAGAGCAGAAATTAATGCTATCAAAACCAAAAAAAACAGTAGAACAGAATAATAAAAGCAAAAGCTGGTTCTTTGAAAGAATTAAAAAAAATTGATAACAACTAGCCAGTTGGATCAAAAAGAAAAAGGAAACGACCCAAATAAATAAAAGCAAGAATGAAAGAGGAGAGATCACAACCAACACAGCAGAAATAAAAACAATAATAAGAGAATATTATGAGCAATTATATGCCAATAAAATGGGCAATCAGGAAGAAATGGACAAATTCCTAGAAACATATACACCACCAAAACTTAAATAGGAAGAAATAGAAAATTTGAACAGACCCATACCGGTAAGGAAATCGAATTAGTAAACAAAAATCTGCCAAAAAAGCTAGAGTCCAGGGCCAGATGGCTTTCCAGGGGAATTCTACCAAACATTTAAGGAAGAGTTAACACATATTCTCTTGAAGCTGTTCCAAAAAATAGAAATGGAAGGAAAACTTCCATGAAAACTTCCATGAAAACTCCTATGAAGCCTGCATTACCCTGATTCCAAAACCAGAAAGAGACCCCACTAAAAAGGAGAACTATAGACCAATTTCCCTGATGAACATGTATGCAAAAATCCTCAACAAGATATTAGCCAATCGGATCCAACAACACATTAAAAAAAATATTCACCACGACCAAGTGGGGTTTATATCTGGAATGCAGGGCTGGTTCAATATCTGCAAAACAATTAATGTGATTCACCACACCAATAAAAGAAAGGACAGGAACCATATGATCATCTCAATAGATGCAGAGAAAGCATTTGACAAAATACAGCATCATTTCTTAATAAAATCCCTCAAGAAGGTAGGAATAGAAGGAGCATACCTTGAGATCATAAAAGCCATATATGAACGACCCAATGCTAATATTATCCTCAATGGGGAAAAACTGAGAGCTTTCCCACTAAGGTCAGGAATTGGGATGTCCACTCTTGCCACTGTTATCCAACATAGTATTGGAAGTCTTAGCCCTTGCAATCAGACAACACAAAGAAATAAAAGGCATCCAAATAAGCCAGGAGGAGGTCAAACTGTCACTCTTCACAGATGACACGATACTCTATATGGAAAACCCTAAAGATTCCACCAAAAAACTGCTAGAATTGATCTATGAATTCAGCAAAGTTGCAGGATATAAAATCAATGCACAGAAATTGGTTGCATTCCTATACACCAACAATGAAGTGACAGAAAGAGAAATCAAGGAACCCATCCCAATTACAATTGCACCAAAATGCATAAAATACCTAAACAAGAGCTGAAAAATCTATACACTGAAAACTATAGAAAGCTTATGAAAGAAATGAAGACACAAAAAAAATGGAAAAAGATTCCATGCTCCTGGATAAGAAGACCAAATATTGTTAGTGTCGATACTACCCAAAGCAATCTACATATTCAGTGCAATCCCTATCAAAATAACACCAGCATTCTTCACAGAGCTAGAACAAATAATCCTAAAATTTGTATGGAACCAGAAAAGACCCTGAATAGCCAAAGCAATCCTGGAAAAGAAAACCAAAGCAGGAGGCATCACAGTCCTGGACTTCAAGCTATACTACAAAGCTGTAATCATCAAGACAGTATGTTACTGGCACAAGAACAGACACTCATATCAATGGAACAGAATAGAGAACCCAGAAAGGACCCACAAATGTATGGCCAATGAATCTTTGACAAAGAAGGAAAGAATATCCAATGTAATAAGACAGTCTCTTCAGCAAGTGGGGCTAGGAAAACTGGACAGCGACATGCAGAAGAAGGAACTTGGACCACTTTCTTACACCATACACAAAAAGTAAACTCAAAATGGATGAAAGACCTCAATGTAAGACAAGAAGCCATCAAAATCCTCGAGGAGAAAGCAGGCAAAACCTCTTTGATCTTAGCCGCAGCAACTTCTTACTCAACATGGCTCAAGAGGCAAGGGAAACAAAAGCAAAAATGAACTACTGGGACCTCATCAAAATAAAAAGCTTCTGCACAGTGAAGGAAACAATCAGCAAAACTAAACGGCAACCAAAAAATGGGAGAAGATATTTGCAAATGACATATCAGATCAAGGGTTAGTATCCAAAATCTATAAAGAACTTATCCAACTGAACACCCAAGAAACAAATAATCAGTGAAGAAATGTGCAAAAGACATTAATAGACACTTCTCCAAAGAAGACATCCAGATGGCCAATGGATACATGAATTGATACATGAATCCATACACTTTATTAGGTATAAAACATTGGTAAAGTGCACTATATTAAAACTGGGCAATTAGGAAAAAGAAAATGTAGATATTTCAATGATTATTCAAGACACAGAAATTATATCTTCTTTCTATATGTCTCTCCATTCAAAAAGAACAAAAAGAAGTTCAAGTCCTAGATATTTTTATAAATAAGGTCTTTTGAACTTCTAAGGAAGAGATTATTTTTCTTGTACACAATTTTACAGAACATATAAATAGGAAAGCTCTTTATTTCATTTTAAAATCAAATAGGGCCTAGACTGTAAAGCTAGGAAAAGAAGCAGTGAAAAAACCTAATTCAGTTAACAACTAGATGTGAAAACCCTAAATAAAATACTAGCTAAGAGAATCCAATGATGTATTAAAATAATGCTTTATATTTAACTATATTAATTGGCTAATGGGGGGAAATTACATAAATTATCTCAATAGAAGAAGGATTAATATTTGATGGAGTGAAAAACCTCAATTATGATTTTGAAAAGTTTAGCACAGTAAGGATCAAAGGGATATTATTTAAGACAGTCAGTACTTTTAAAAATCTATAGTAACTATTATCCTTAATGAAGATACTTTACAAACATTCCCTTTAAATATCAGAGAAATAACAAAGAAAAGTAAAATAAATAATATATATATATGTAGTATATATGAACATATATGTAGTATATTTGAAGTAATATATATAAACATAGATATATAACAGGTAAGCTATTATTTAAAGAAGATAAAACTATGCAAAAAATAGAATATGAGATTAGGACAAGTAATTTTGGTATTTTTATTGCAAAATCAATTACAACATGTTTGAATATAGTAACAACTACAAAAATCATTAACATTTCCCCAAGAATAATAAAAATGTAATTAAAAGTAATAAATCAATATGAAGAGCAACAATAACTATAAAATATCTAAATTTCAAGCTTAGAATATACAATTTAATTTCAATTAATATATTTTTAAGTAGGCTTCACACCCAGCACAGAGGGCAATGTGGGGTTTGAACTCACAATCCCGAAATCAAGACCTGAGCGGAGATCAAGAGTCGAACATTTACCCAACTGAGCCACCCAGGTGCCCCAAAATATAAAATTTAAAATAAAATTTAAAACATCTCTATAGTGGAATTATATTTTAACAATATAAATTAAACTTTATGAAAAGAAATATTCCATTCTCTTGGACAGAAAAAATGATGATGTTCATTCTATGTCTTCCATAAATTCATTGCAATTCCAATAAATATTTCAGTTTGACTTTTGAATAATTCATTCATGTACTTTGATATTTACTAAAAATAATACATTTCCATGAAGAGCTATGTCAACATGGAAAGAAAGAAGCAGAAAGAGAAGAAATGTAAAAAAGAGAATAGAATAAAGGCACAGAGACAGACAGAAACAGAACAGATTCTACGTAGAAGAGTGAAACTGAAAATTTCTTTTTTTAAATGTTTATTTATTTTTGAAAGAGAGCTAGAGCATGAGATAAACACAACTTAAAAGGATAGAATAAAGGATAGAACTTATAACTGCTCTAAGATGAATGTTCACATCCACTGTAACTGATACAGCCTTAGAAACTGTAGAACTTTTCAAAAATTTTACTAATTTTTTATTCCTTATTTTCTCTGAGAACTAATGATTTGCCTTTGAAAATAAGAATTTTTAAAAAATCATATACATGACCCACAGTGGTTGTAAGAAACAGAGTCAATCTCGGTAAAGGCACACCTACCTATTCTAAACTGCTGTGTAGATCTTGTATTCCTGAAGTCCTCTACTCCACTACTCACATTCTTCTTTGATGAATGAAATGCCAAATATCATTAACTGATTATTTGATAATATATTATTTGGGGCTGAATGACTCATCAGTGGAATAGGCATTCTAAAATGAAAATAATGGAATCTGGGAATGACAAGCATCTATTAATATGAAATGTCATGAAAATCTGAGAAATTCAAACTCACAGACTTTTAAAATTCCCCTGCATGTTTGTTTTTTTTATTTCCATGTAGTAAATATAATATATTCTTAAAATAGTGTGTAACAGAAGACAAATGGAAATTTTTTTTTCTGACCCACATTTAGATTTCTATTAGCTGTTGTATGACTGACACAGTATCATATCAAATGGACTGTGTCCAGGATAATTAGGAGATGACTGAAAGTGAATAAAATTAGTAGCATAAATGGTAGAAACAGTAGGGTGGGGGGAGAGAACATATGATACATGTCTCTTCTCTAATATTGATAAGGGATTATCCTTAGAGTTAACTCAAGGATCTATCTATCTATCAAGATAAAAGAATGATAAATAATCAAAGAAGTAAAAGTTGTATCCTTAACGCATAAATAATTTTATCAGAGTCTGGAGCTCAAATTCAGTTTCAATTCTTCTAGAATTTGAAGGTAGTTGCTCAATTACATATTGGAAAAACTACGATGTGTGACATAATGTCTACTAGGAATAAATATATATCTTTGTTAAGGGTATACACACACACACACACACACACACATACACACATATATAACTACTGAGTCTTTTACATTGTAACCATTAATTGTTTCTGAATGGAAGTATATATTTTGGTTAGCCTGTCCTTATTCCACTATTGTATTATTGTATATCAGATGGCTGGAAATATATCAGTTTGATTTTGTATCTTAAACTTCTGAGTCAAGAGAAAACATATTTTGGATGCACTGTAGACCACCTGCTGATTAAAAAAACCTCATAAACATCCAGAGATCCTAGATTTTCAGCTTGAAACTGTGTTGTTTCTTGTCAGTGATGAGTGACTTTGTCTTATATTAGAAGAAGAGACTAAACCCTTGGTTATCAGAAGGACAAACTTCAGGAAATAATTCAGATTTCCTCCTGTTTGGGCACAGCGGGAATAGACTCCCCTGCCTCTTTGAAGGTAGGTGTGATCATGTGACTCATTTGACATGAAACATGATCAAAGGGTTGCTTGTCTCTTCTGGGTAGATTTAAGAGAGAATGGAAGAGTCAGTAGTCCCCTTCACCTATCTTGGCTATTGTGGGTGCATGCATCAAGATAAGGTCTTTGGCAGCCCATACCCTTGGTAATCACTATGAGAAGAGCATGTCCCCAACTCAACCGACTACCCTGCAAAGGACATGGAATATGGATGGAAAATAAACCTTTCTTTATTTAAATCATTCCTGAAGATTTTCTTTCTGTTGTCATTATTTCAGCATAACCTAACTTAACCTAATGGATATATCTTTCTTAATTATGCTTCCCCAAACCATCTAAACAGGGAAAAATGTTAAAAAAGGAAAAAGGAAAACAACAGACAGTTTCACCTTGCAGGTCATAGAGTATAATAAACAGTGAAATCACTAAGTAAGAGTAACAGAGACATATCCATAACTAGAAATAGTTATATAACTAAATTAATTTATTATAAAATAAATGGTAATGCAATAATTAAAATTCTGGTATCTGCAAAGCAGAGATAGCAAGATTCATTAAATAGAACAGGAACAAAGCTAATATATATAAGAATTTGGTAGTTGTGGAAGATGCCATGACACATATTTGCAGAAAAGGTGAATTATAAATATAGCTAGTGCTAGCAGAGTTTATAAAGTATTCAGAAAAAAATACCTTTAAGTTTCTTTTCTCACAGATAATAGAAAAATAAATTCTACTTGGCTCAAAGAATCAAATATTTAAAAACATTCAACATTAAAAGTGAGTGTGTGTGCATATCTAATCTCAACATAAGGAACTTCATTTTAAGCATTTTAAGTGAAAGGCAACAGAAAAAGTAACTTTTTCAAAGACAGACATAATGGAATAAAACTGATTACATAATTTTTGAAACATATGATATCAAAAATGAAAGGATAACAAAACTGGAAAAAATAAAATAACCTCAGCATATAAGATAAAGATAGATAAGATGGACAGAAGAGTGAGGGACCTGAATAAGGAATTTCTAAAGAAAGGCCACTTTTCGTGTAAAAACTGCCATTTATTACTGAAACCAATAAATTCCAAGTAAAATTATGACTGACTTTTTTCTATTAAAAATTACTTGTTTTAACATAAGTGTTTCATGTGGATGTATAATTGAAGAAAAGGTATCACCATATTCTGGAAAGAGGAAAGTATTTTATATTATCTATTTAGTTAATAAACATGCTTAATTCTGGCAAGGAATATGAAGCATTATTAGCTGGATATCCGTCCCTTATGGTGTGTTTGTAGGATATGTTTTCTTTCCCATTTGTTAATTAAATAACATATTTATAATTTTTAAAATTGCACTGAGAAGTTTCTCTCAGTGGTTTCCTATAATTTCTATCATGGTATGTTCTCTATGATGTTCATTGGTCCAACACTGGTCATTAATATGCCTGTTTGAGAAATGGATACAGAAGAAAGCCTGACTTCTTGGTTGTTGTCTCCTCTACATAACTGTTTCTTGGGAAAATAGCAAAAATATCTGATTGGTTTTGTAAGGTTTATCGTCCTCCCCCTTTTATACTCTGAACATCAGTAAGACACTAAAATGTATTCATATATATCATACTCACTAAATACTTAAGAGAATCAAGTGGCTCAAATGATAAAATACAGATTCTGGAGTATTTGAAATCTATAATACACATATGGATAAATATTCTGTTTTCTAGCCCCAAATGGACAATATAAAACAAAGGAATTTTTTATCTTTATGCTCTTAAAGGTCATGTGTATTCTATACTATTTTATTTTTATAATAGGTAAAACCATAACATAATCCAAACAAAGGAGATTTTTTAAAATACTGTGGTTTCTTGGGGCACCTGGTTGGCTCTCCTGGTTGAGGATATAACTCTTGATTTCAGCTCAGGTAATGATCTCACGGTTTGTGAGTTCCAGTGGCACAGCACAGAGCCTGTTTAGGATTCTCTGTCTCCCAATCTCTCTGCCTCTCTCTCTTTCTCTCTCTCTCTCTCTCTCTCTCTCTCTCTCTCTCTCTCTCTCTGTCAAAAATAAATAAATAAATATGACAAAATACTGTGGTTTCCTGCATTTTTTTCCTTTAAAAATGCTATTTCCTGATCCATCTATATTTAGTAAAGGTCATAATTTTAAGCTTTGTCTAAAACACGTATCAAATGGCCTATGACCACTATGGGGAAAATGTAGAGATTTCTAATCATGCAACACTACTGACTAGGATTTGTGAATATCTCCTGAAGTACACTTCTTTTGGGTATTTGTATTTCTTGTTGAACATTTCCATCTTAATTTGCTTGGGGCCACCTTCTCATATAACACTGACAGAGAGTTCTGGCTCTGCCACTTAATAATTTTGTGACATGAGGCAAATCATTTTATTATTTTGTGGCTGGTTTTTTCATATGTAAAATAAAGATAATAGAAGTTCAACACTGCAGTAACATTTCTCTTCCCATGCCCCTCTCTTCAACCAGTCTACAAAACCCCTGTGTTCCAAGAACAGAGACCCCTCTCATTCACTGCAGTATACCCCATTCTAGCTTCCTTCCTGGTCACAGGCCCTCAGTGGCTATGGTTGGAAAGCACATGGCCTGTTCTGGCCTCTCACATGTACTCCCTCTCCTCTAAACAGAGTTGGAGTTATGGTCTGAGATTCCTAAGGGGTTACATCTCAGGGCAGCACAGCTAAGGAGGAGAAGCCATGATTGCTAAACAGATAATATCCCAAATGCCAGGATTCAGAGAGGGCCACTGAAAATAACCCAGGGCAGGATCCAGGAAACCTGGCATTCATCTGGGCTCTGTCACCAATTCCCTACATGTTCTTGGACAAATCACCCTTTATACCCTCTGGAGCACTCTGGAGCACTCCCTCTGATACTCAGTGTTCCCATTTATAAAATGGGAGAAGTTGGACAAGGACTTTCTCACTCTGATAGTCTACCTTCTCCTCTGGAGAATCCAGAGACCCTCCTAAAAGAATCATTTAAAGGGACATCAAACTGCAATTCCTCAGTAAAGAGCATCAATAGGGAGTTTATACCTTAAGAGTTTCTGAACCCCTTGCTTCAAAATCCCCCCTTACTGTGTCTATTGATCCTAAACTATAAAAAAAAAGCTCAACGAAAAGATGATCATTACTAAACATTTTTTCTGGTTATAATTTTATACATTTCCATGGGTAAACAGTCCACTGTATAATCTAGATACATTATTTTCATTTATTCATGTTTTATTTTTTCTCAGTATTTATCTAAGATATAGTTTCCATGCCCTCTATGAGCTCAAAAATGAAAATCAACTATTCCTGAAGATATTTCCTTAACTTATGAAAAATCTTGCATAAGAGAGATAAATGTAACGTCTTCATTCTCACTTACTTGTACAAATCACTTTCCTAAACTTGGGTGGAAAAAAAGGTATACAAAATGGATTTTTTTGTTCCTATCTTTTAAGAGAAAATGACTCCATATTGTTCTTCTCCTTAGCAATTTCAGCCTTTAAAATATTATTCCATAAGCAGAACTTTAAAACTTCTCATTATTAAGGGGAGAGGAGTACTCATAGAGACAATGAACCTTCTAACTAGAAGAATTTTTGCCTAAGAAGTAAAACAATAGATATCAGTTCTGAAAATAAATTTTTCAATGTCTTTGTCATAATAATATAATGACTTGAAAAATTATATCTTAACTATGAATAAAATATAAAATATTTAGTTTTTTATAGGAAACAATTGAAAGATTTATTTGATTTATATGGATGAAATTTAAAGAAGTTTTACTCCATGTTTTCAGAAACGTGTCTTCTTTCCTTTTTTAAAAAATTAACATTCTATTTGAAGACTGCAATTGTGAAGGGTAGAAAATGTTAGGCTCCAAAATACTAATTTATAGGACAAAAGTAGTGGCTTTCAAAGGAAACATGCCATCTTCTTTCATTCACACCCCTGGTATCAGAATGGACTTCATTCAGGCAATAGAGAAACAGATATTTGAACTGCCAATTTTTAATAGTAGCTGAGGACATTTGTGGCACCCTTAAGACAATATCATGAGTATCAATGTGGGAGCTGGAGCTTCATCCCTGGGAAGATCAAGCCAATATGCTACAGCAGACAATGGAGCCAACACAATACTTAACACCCTCAGGAGAGTTCTTGGAAGCCAGCAAACATAAAAGCAAAAGCAAACCCAAAAGAGCTCATATTATCCTACTCTTGTAGAAAATATGAGTGCACCTGTACCTTGAATACTGCAAGCAGTTCTGGTCATCACATTTTAAGAATAAGTACTGGATAAGGTCCAGATAGGAAAAAGTAAATAGTGAAAGGATAAAGACAGCTGAATGAACATAACGTTACTCTAGTGATGGGGAGAAAACAACAAAAACAAAAAACAAAACAAAACAAAAAACAAAAAAAAGGAGTAAGTCACAATTTAAACATATAATAATGTAAGGCAAATTTTAAAATATAATAATTTAAAAGGCAAATATAAAGGAATAAAATAGAGAGCCCAGAAATAAACCAATGCATACATGACCATTTAACTTAAAGAAGACAAGAATATACAACTAGAAAATAACAGCCTCTTCAATGAAAGGTGCTGGGAAAACTGGACTGCTACATGCAATTAATGAAACTAGACCACTTTCTTATAAAACAAACAAAAATTAACTCACAGTGGATTAAAGACTTGAATGTAACAATTAAAACCATAAAACTCCTAAAAGAAAACATGGGTGGTAAGCAACTTCACATTTTTCTTAGCAATGTTTTTTTGGACCTGACTCCAAAGGCCAGGGAAACAAAAGAAAAAATAAACAAACGGGACTACTTCAAACTGAAAGGCTTCTGCACTGCAAAGGAAACCATCAACAAAAGAAAAAGGCAACCTACTGAATGAGAGAAGGTTTTTGTAAATAATATATTCAATAAAAGTTTAATAGCCCAAACATATAAAGAACTTACACAACCCAGTAACAACAACAACAACAACAAAACCCCACAAACAATCAAATTAAAAAATGAGCAGACAGGGGCACCTGAGTGGCTCCGTCAGTTAAGCATCCAACTTTGACAACTGCAATTTGCTCAGGTCATGATCTCACAGTTCATGAGTTTGAGCCCTGTGTCAGGCTGTCTGCCATCAGCACAGAGCCTGCTTGGGATCCTATGTCCCCATTTCTCTCTGCCCCTCCTCTCTTTCTCTCTCAAAAATAAATAAACATTAAAATAAATGAGCAGAGGGCCTGAATAGAAATTCTTCCAAAGAAGACATTCAGATGGCCAAAAGACTCATGAGAACATGTTCAACATCACCAACCGTCAGGGAAATATAAATAAAAGCCACAATGAGATATCACCTCACATATATCAGAATGTCTATTATCAAAAAGAAAGAAATAACAAATGCTGATACAGTATGAAGAAAGATTAACCCTCGTGCACTTGGTGGGAATGTAAATTGCTACAGTCAGTGTGAAAGCAGTATGGAGGCTCCTCAAAATATTAAAAATTTAAAAATCATATGTTCCAATAATTCCACTATGGGGTATTTACCCAAAGAAAACAAAGACACTAATTTGAAAAGATATATGCACCCCTATGTTTACTGCAGCATTGTCTGCAATAGCCAAGATATGGAAGCAACCCAAATGTCTTTCAATCGATTAATGGATAATGAAGAGGTGAAGTATGTATGTGTGTGTGTGTGTGTGTGCATGTGTGCGTGCATATGTGTGTGTGTGTGTAAAAAAAAATGGCACATTACTCAGCCATGAAAAAAGAATAAGACTTTGCCATTTGCAATAACATGGATGAAACTAGAGGGTATAATTCTAAGTGAAATAAATCAGTCAGAGAAAGATCACCCAGAGGTGGGTAGGGTGGGTAGGTGAAATAGAAAAAGGGATTAAGAGTACACTTATAATGACATTTAGAAGGGATTAAGAGTACACTGAGTAATGCACAGAACTGATAAATAATTATATTGCACACCTGAAATCAATATAAACTAGATATTAATTATACTTCAATATAAATAATAAAAAATGAAAAGATATATGCACCCTATATTCACTACAGCATTATTTACTATAAATAAGACATGAAAACAACCTAAGTGTCTATCAGTGGATGAATGGATAAAGAAGATGTGGTATATATGTACAACAGAATAGCACTCAGCCATCAAAAAGGAACAAAATCTTGACATTTGTGACAATATGGATGGATCTTGAAGGTATTATGCTAAATGAAATAAGTCAGACAAATACCACATGATTTCATTTAATGAGGAATCTAAAAATCAAACCAAACAAATAAAACAAAACAAAACAAAACAAAACCCAGACTCATAGAGAACATATTGGGGGAGGCTGAGAAATGGGAGGGCAAAATGGGTGAAGAGGACTAAGACATTCATACTTTAGCTATAAAGTAAATAAGTCATGGGGATATAATTAAGGTACAGCATGAGAAATATAGTCGATAACATTGTATTGTCAGGTGACAGACTGTAACTCAACTTACCATGCCAACCATTTCATAATGCATACAACCATTGAATCATTATGTTGTGTGCCTGAAAGTAATGTAATATTGTATGCTAATTATATATCAATAAATCTTTTTAAAGATTTAAGGATGTAAATTAATAAAAGCAGATGAGTACACTCCACAGCACTTTTAACAAAACTATGGAATGTCTAACATTACTGTATAATCCAATGAAATGTACAGTTTTAAGATGGGCTTCAGAAAGTTCACAAATAGCATATAAGAGAATTCATGATGTTTAAGTAGAGTGATCATATACTTTTTTTTATCTAAACAAGGATGTTTAGATAAATGTTGAGAATAAATGAATGGTTAGAAATAAATACACAGGGGCACTTGGGCAGCTTAGTAAAGTGTCTGATGCCTGATTCTTGATCTTGGCTCATGATCTCACAGTTCATGAGATCAACCCCTGTGTTGGGCTCTGCACTCACAGTGCAGAGGTTGCTTGGGATTCTCTCTCCCCCACTCCTCAAAATAAATAAATAAATAAACTTTAAAAAAAAAAGAAAGAAGTATACAGATACAAGTGTAAACCAGGAGAGTCAAACTGGGAAGTATGCTCACGTTATAGGAAATATTGCCTTTGACTTTTTAAGTTAATATGAGGAACAAAACACATCTATCCTCTACAGCATAGAAAAATGTCCTTGCTGCTACTGTTAAAGTAAAACCTGACTTTAAATGCACACATTAGAGATGGTTACCTGAGAAGTGTGATGTTTTTAGATGAAATAGTACTAAGCTACAGATAACAAATTTTGAAATACCATACTTAGAGTGACATTCTTTGAAAAAGAAGAAACAGGAGTATTACTTTTTTATCTTGTTTCAAATTTAAATATATTTTTAAGTTTATTCTGAGAGAGAGAGAGAAAGAGAACACATGCAGGGGAGGGCAGAGAGAGAGAGAATCTCAAGCAGGCTCCATGCTGTCATAGCACAGAGCCCAACATGGGGCTCAATCCCACAAATGGTGAGATCATAACCTGAACCAAAATCAAGAGTTGGATGGTCAACTGACTGAGCCACCCACGTGCCCCATATTTCAAATGCAAATATTATCTGTATTATGTGTATTTTTAGAATAAATAACATATTAAATAAGTTCAATATTGTATGATTATAACTTTTAAGTATGTTTTTATTTCTGCAGAAAGAGCCTAGAGAAAAGAAAATGCCACACTCTGAGAAGGTTGCAGAGTATGATCCTGAAGAAATATTGAAATATTTGAAATTTTGAAATAGATCAATATAAGATACAATCTAATATACACACAATTATAGGAGAAAGAGATAAAACTGCAGATAATTCTTAGGAACTGTGTTAATTCAATTTATAAAGTGTACTTTGGAAGAATATGTTAAGGTATTAATAGCAGATATAAGTATACACATAGATATAATAATGTATACTGAACTAAATTTATAAAGTAAACTATTAAATAAATAAGATTCAAAGCAGAAAAATGTTCTCCTTATATATTCTATATATATCCAAGACCCTACTTGACATTTCAACTTGGAAATGTCAAAGGCATTGAAGAATCACATTTCTAAAATTCTCTCAGCTTAAGTCAGACAACTGGAAAGAGAATTTCAGACTCTAAGAAAGCTATATCTTTGATAGATCTCTTTCACTAATTACTCTGTCCAATAATTGACCAAGTTCTGTTGATTTTACTTAAAAAAAAAACTTTCATCTGCAAGCTCCTATCCATCTCCATCTTCAATTACCAAGACAAAGCTTAACAAGCATCTCTTGCCTCAATTACTGCAATAGTCATTTTTATTTTATTTTACTATTTTATTTTATATTTTATTTCATTTTATTTGAGAGAGACAGCAGGAGAGAGGGGCAGAGGGAGAGAGAGAATCTTAAGCTGGATGCACACTCAGCACAGAGCCTGATGTGGGGGGCTTCATCTCATGACCATGAGATCAAAACCTGAGCCGAAATCAAGTCAGAGATTCAACCAACTAAGCCACCCAGGCTCCCCACTGCAATAGTCATTTAAATAAATATTCTTCCTTATGTTCATTTGTTTCCCCCAATACACTGCATACTTTTGCAGCCAATATAAACTTTAAATATAAAGACAATCATATCAATCCTTACCAATAAGGGCTCATTACTGTAAGGATAAAGACAAAGACCCCACTATAGTTTGGAAAACCCAGAACTCTGCTCCAGCCCAACTCTCTAACCTCATTTCAGGCCGCTATTTCTTTTAATCTCTCCAATCTAGTAGCACTAGTCAATCTGCATGTAGATATATTATCATACCTGTGTTGGCACATATTATCTCTGCTTGAAATTTCACCAACTGCTTTCTACTAATTCATCTTGTGACTTGTATTCAACTTTCATTACCAGTAGGGAAATTATTCATTAACACCTCCAAATTAAATGATGTTTCCCTTGTTATGGGTGCAAAAAGCTCCTTGAACTTTTTATTATTTTTTAATGTTTATTTATTTACTTTGAGAGAGAGAGAGAGAGAGAAACGAGAGAAAGAGAGGGAGAACGTGAGCAGGGGAGGGGTAGAGAGAGAGGGAGAGAGAGAATCCCAAGCAGGCTCTGTGCTGTTAGCACAGAGGCTGATGCAGGGCCCAATCTTACAAACCATGAGATCATGACCTGAATTGACATCAAGAGTCAGACACTTAAATGACTGAGTCACCTAGGTATCCTGAAATTTTACTATTAATATAATAATTTAGAATCTGATTTTAAAGAGATAATTTGATTAGTATCTGTCTTTATTATTTATTAGACATGTAGCTCAATCAAATGAGGGCTATGACTGTCTGACATATTAAAGATGTAAATAGTTTGGGGTTTTTTTGTTGTTGCTCTATCATTTATTTTTTTGTTACTTTTTTAAAAATTTGTTTAAATTCAAGTTAATTAACATACAGTGTAATATTGGCTTCAGGAGTAGAATCCAGTGATTCATCACTTACATATGACACCCAATACTTATCCTAACAAGTGCCCTCCTTAATTCCCATCACCCATTTAGCCCATCCCCCTACTCAACCTCCCCTCCAGCAATCCTCAGTTTGTTCTCTGTATTTAAGAGTCTCTTATGGTTTGCCTCCCTCTCTCTTTGTACACACACAAACACATATTCCTTATTTATTTATCAGTTCTATGGATATTTGGGCTCTTTCCATACTTTGGCTATTATTGATAGCACTGCTATAAACATTGGGGTGCATGTGCCCCCCTTAGAATCAGCATTTTTTTATCCTTTGGATAACTACCTAGTAGTGCAATTGCTGGTTCATAGGGTATTTCTATTTTTAACTTTTTGAGGAACTTCTATACCCAGAATGGCTGCACCAGTTTCCATTCCCATCAACAGTGCAAAAAGATTCCCCTTTTCTCCTCATCCTCACCAACACCTGTGGTTTCCTCAGTTGTTAATTTTAGCCATTATAATAGGCGTAAGGTGGTATCTCATTGTGGTTTTGATTTGGATTTATCTGATGATGAGTGATCTTGAGCATATTTTCTGTTAGCCATCTGGATGTTTTCTTTGGAGAAGTATCTATTCACGTCTTCTGCCAATTTCTTCACCAGATTATTTGTTTTTTGGGTGTTGGGTTTGGTAAGTTCTTTACAGATTTTGGACACTAACCTTTTATCCAATATGTCATTTGCAAATATCTTCTCCCATTCCATCAGTTGCCTTTTAGTTTTGTTGATTGTTTCCTTCGCTGTGCAGAAAAGTGTGTCCCCAGTGCCCATATTGCCAACATTTAGTTTCTTGCCTAACATATTAAATATGTGAATAAGTATTTTCGAATAACAGCCACTAAGTAGAGTCATTAAAAATCTGTTCCTTCATTGTATATGCATGTGGACTTGCATTAAGCAACAGAATGCAGCACAAGCACTGTTCTATATCTCCCAAATCTAGGCCTAAAGAAGACTGTCAGCTTTCATTTCTCCTATTTTGTACAACCAACCACCACGCTGTAAGCAAATTCAGGCTGTTCTGCAAGGGAAAGACAGAGACAACAAAAAGAAGCTCTGGAGAATATGATATAACAAGGAAAGAAGGTGGCCATGTGGAGGAATACTGAATCACCAAACTAGTGAGTGAAGCCTTCTAGCCTAACCAGTTGCCACCTGAATGTAGCTGAATAAATTTCCCAGCTGGTTCCACAGGAGCAAAATAACCACCTGGAAAAATCCTGACCTAAATCCTAATCCACCCAGTCATGAGAAACAATAGTTCACTGGCTTAAGTCACTAAGTTTTAGGGTAGTTTCTTACACACCAATTGAAAATGGAAATAATAAATGAACACCAATTATTAAAGTTCTCAGAAATATATGTGTCCTTTAAAAATAGTATTTAAGGTTTATTCCATTCTCAAGTGAATATAGGAGGTTGTAGGATATAAAAGTTGAAATACAGAACACATTTTATGTTGAATAAGCAATGAGTATCCAGTAGGGTTTTTTGGAATAGTGATGTTCTTGAAACTACTCCTTAGAAACATTAATCTAGCTACCATGATACAGATATATTTATTTGTGTTTGCTTACATACCATTTCTTTTTATAGGACTGAAAAACATTTGGTGAAATACATACGAGATAAAGTAAAAAATAAAGCATTTGGCAAAGATAATCGGAGGTAAAATGAGATTGAGCCAGTAGAAAATAAATTTACAAAATATGCTCTTGGACCTTTGCTGTGAGGTATCCAATAGCTCCTGTCGTCTCTTTAGAGGCTTTCTTAATCTTGATTAGGTAATCTTATTCAAGTGATACTTTCCTAGGGAACCAAAATTCATGTTAGGCCTAGATTCAATTTTTAATTGTCCTGTCTAACTCTTCTTTAACATGGTTTATCATAGTTTTCCCCATCCCTTAGGATCCTAGATCCATACATTATCATAACTGTTTTTCTCAGGAGACAGGCAACATGCATGCCATGACTTACACATTTTCTGTATGCTTTCATAAACTTTGAAGGAGTAGTTTTCCGGTTGCTTGTGTAATATCTTCTCTATTTCAGATGTGAAAGGGTGCTTCTTAAAAGAGTTCTACAATCTCTATTTCATACACTTGGAATTATGTATATTTCAGAATTCAAAATTTGGATAATATAGAAACGTGAAATTGTCCATATACTGAATTTTACGCAAGACCCATAGGGGGCTGATAAGTACTCTGTTACGCAGTACAATAACATTTTGCTGCAAATGTATGAATATTCACATAAAGTGAGGTTCATAAAGACTATAAGTAACCTCTAGTCAACTTTTCTCCCAATTAAATTCAGGTAAAGTCATGTTTTGCTTTCAAATAGAGTTATTAAAGACGATTTGTTTTCTGTGCCCTTCAGATAGAACTAAGGGTTAAGAAATATGATTTTTAATTTACTGGATCCTATCTCTCCCTAGCGTTGTCATTCCAGTCTTCTCCTTAAATTGATCCCTTTCCTTTTTTATTAGACATCTTTGGTCCCCAGTCATGTTCTTTCACCAAGTAACCAGCCAAACCTCTTCCTTTGTAACTTTGTCTTTAAAGGCAGTTAGATTTGATATAGAGTTGTCTTAGATATACTCCTTTTCTCATTTAAATCAGACGATAGGTCTAATTTACCCTTTGAAGCTTCAAATCTCCTTTAAAGTATTTCCCTCTGCTCTTTCATTTTCCCATATTTCTCTGCCTATGCCACCTTAGTACTGAAACTGTTTCTTGAACCACTACCTTTTATTCATTTCAAGTACTCTGCAATTTCTCTATCTTTTGTTCTTCCTTGCACTGTTTAATTACCAAGGCACCTCAGAAGAACTACTCTGTAAAGCTATCTTGGCCTTAACATTGTTATGAAGTCATCTGGCTTTATTTCTTTTCAAGTAGATCTTCTATCTCTGACATGGTAGGCTCACCTATTATCTTTCATTTTTAAGTAATATGTTTCTGACAGTAAAGCCAGAATATTGATCTCAGATATTCATGAAGATAATTAGCACAGGGTGAGTAAGGAATGCCTCAAAATGATGCCAAGGCAGACAAGTCTAACAATTTCTGGACCAACGCCTGGACATTTCAATAAAGGTGAATGTTTACAGTTTCAAGGCTAAAATTTCCTTGTGATCAAGACCTCACAGAAAAACCATATACTGAGTGAAAATGTTAAATCTATCAATACTTGTAAAGGCTGTGAAGAAAATTTGCCCCAAGTTGGGATTTACAATAAGTTCAAAAGTTTGAAGCCTAGAGGCTCCACCAAAAATCTCACCATTTATTATTTGGGTCTGCACATTCCGCTCACTCTTTTATTTCCTAAATAGCCCAGATCAGGAACCAGACCATACAGTCTCTCATGTAGCCTAATTAAAACTATTTCTCTATTTAGCGTAAATTCTCAATCAATAAAGACAAGGAGTAAAACGCAAAGAAGTCAAAATATCATCTTTCTTGTTGATACAATCTAGAGTGAGATTTGAGGCTTAATGGGATTGACATAAAAGATCTTGCTAACAGAACCCCAACCAAGAATTAGGCCTCCCTAACCAGAAATAGAGAAAAGGAATTATATTAATTTATATTTCTGCATAGCAAGTCATCAGAAACTTAGTGGCTTAAGGCAACAGATATCTGCTATCTCATAGTTTCCATGAATCAAGAATCAAGCATCAGTCAGCTGGATTCTCTGCTCAGGATCCTAATGACATCAGCCATGCTGCATTTTCATCTAGAGGCATGGCTAGAGAAGAATCTCCTTCCCAGCTCATTCACGGTGTTAGCAAAATTCATTTCCTTGCAGTCGTGACTGTAGGTCCTAGTTTCATACCATCCGTTGACTAGAAGCTGCCCTCAGGTCTTACAGGTATTTGCAGTTTCATGTTTCTCAGCTTCTCCATACCAAGTTCATAATATGGCTGTTTATTTCTTCAAGACCAGTGGTAAAATTTTTCATTCCAGTTTCCTATATCAGAATCTTATGTTACATACTGCAATTATAGGAGTGACATCTCATCACCTTTGCTATATTCTATTTATTAGAATCAAGTGATAGATTCTGTCTGAACTCAAGGGGAGGATAATATACAAGGATGTGATGCAATGAGGTCCCCCTAGTGTGTGTATGTCACTGAATTGATGGCACCAATAAGGCAAAATGAACAGACTCAAAGCAAGAACACAAATTAAAATAAATTTTTCATAAGCACATCATATATTCCTGGTCCTGAAGATTGGTAAAAGAAATTGTATTATGAACATCATTAAGATTATTGGGGTTTTGTAGTTCAGTGGGACAGTATTACTAGTCAACTTGGCTAGGATATATTTGCCAATTATTCAATCAAATACTATAGGCATTGCTGTGAAAGGTAATATGTAGCTTTGATTAAAGTCCATAATCAGTTGATTTTAGATTTAGGTAGATTATTTTAGGTAATCTGCGTAGGCCTGATTCAATCAATTCAAACACTTTAAGAGTAGAACAAAGGCTTCCCTAAGGAAGTGTAAATTCTACCTATAATAGTAGCATCAACTCATGTCTGAGAGTTTCATCTTGCCTTTCCTGATGGCCCACACTACGGACTTCAAATTTGCCTTGTTCTCCACAACCACATATAAGCCAAATTCTTAAAATAATTCTCTGTCCCCCTCCTCTCTCTCTCTCTTTCGATAGATAGATAGATGGATAGATAGATATAAAATACATATCTTTCTACATATACATCTCTCTATAAAGTATATCTTTAAAATTTATATCTATATTTATATATCTATATCAATATATTTTATATGTCTCTGTGTGTATATATGTGTGTGTGTTTATATCTATATAGATAGATATAGATATAGATATAGATATAGATATAGATATATAGATATAAAATCTTCCACTAGTTCTGTTTCTATGGTTGAACAGTGACTAATACAGTAATAAGTTACATTCTTAAAGACACTTGGTATAATTATAGTCCAACCCTTTATATAATATATATAACATTATATATTATATAATATCATTCAATGTAAATAATACATGCCATAGTATCACAGAAAAGTCTTATTTAAAAATTCTTTAGAACATTTTCCAATCAATTTCAAACAAAAGAACACATAGAGAAAGATAACCTTGTATTTGTATATTGTCTCTTTGTCCCTTACTGCATATGGAGAGAGCAACCAATCTGAAGGATCCGGCCCTCAGGCCCTGTGTGGTCACCTCAAGAGATGAAGGAATCTATATCTCAGTACAGTTGTGATCTAGTGAGCCATAAGACACTGGCTTGGCAGTCCTGTCTTAGAGAACCAAAATAATATGATCTAGGAACACCATTCTTTAGTGGATTTACTTAATTCAGAAATAGACCTCAGAATAAGAATGAAATATATAACCTTCAACAATTATCAATAAATATTTATTCTCCTAAAAGAAGTTTTGATAAGTATTGCACAAGAATAAGATAAAGGTTATTGGGGCACCTGAGTGGCTCAGTCTGATAAGTATCTGACTTCTGCTCAGGTCATGATCTCACGGTTAGTGACTTTGAGGCCCACATCAGGCTCTCTGTTGCCAGCGCAGAGCTGGCTTCAGACCTTCTGTCCCCCTCTCTTTGCCCCTCCCCAGCTTGTGCTCTCTCTCTCTCTCTCTCTCAAAAATAAACACTTGCAAAGAAACAACATAAAGATTACTGATAGAGTTAAGAGAGTGTAGCAAACCTATAATTCTTATGAATAAAAAGTATATATGTATCAATATACAGATATATAATTTTAGAATGTATTATAAAGATGTTTTTGTCTGCTTCAAAACAAAAACATATGATTTATCAAGAACCAAAGATTTATGTCATAGCCATAATAACTAAATGCCTGACTTGAAAAAGAACCCATATATTGTTTAATTTTGAAAAATATAAATTCCATGAACCACTTAAGATTACTGAGAGCAAAATATATACCTAGACAACAGAATGAGGTGTTTTCTATTGTTTAGCTGTTGTTATTTTATATAAGATTATACTATGAGCCAGTAAAATTATTATGAGACTTCCACCAAAAATTATGATTTTAGATTTAGTATAAGAGAAGGGTCGTTTATACAAGATATTAAAAAGCAAAATGAGCTGATAGAAAAAGTGTGGATTCTGTTTTAATGGCTCACAGAGTTAGAAATCCAAAAATATAAAAGGTTCTATTCACAATGTAAAAGTAGAAACTATAAAAATTTAGGTTTCTAGCTAGAGAAAGAAACTTAAGACAATCAGATTTTTCACATCTAGATGACTGTGAAAATGATGTTGTCTCAAGAAAAACAGTATAAAAGAAGGAGACTGGGGCACCTGGGGGCTCAATCAGCTAAGCATCTGTCATGATCTCAGGGTTCGTGGGATTGAACCCCGCCTGGAGCTCTGAACTCACAGTGTGGAGCCTGCTTGGAATTCTTTCTCTCCCTCTCTCTGCCGCCCCTCTTTCTCTGCCCCCCCCCCAAATAAATAAACTTAAAAAGTAGGAAGGAGACTGGTGGTAATGGAACAGAGAAGAGGAAAGGATAGGTTCTGAAGTATGTGGCACTTAGAGGACCTCAAAGTGAAGACATTAATCAAAGACCTAGAATTAAGGTTTCTTATTTAGGGCAGTTTTTATAAGAAACACAGATTCTGGAGACTTCTGCACAGATCTGTTATTAAATGCAAACTAAATCTGGTGGAAAGGAATTAGAAGGATCTGTAGATGGGAGGGAAAGCACCAAGGCAAAATACAAAAGCTAAGGAGTCACGGAAGAAATAACTGCATGCTGCCACCCAGGGAAATAGAAGCAAAAGCAATAAGGCAAAATGCAAGTGGCCCATGATCATGAGAGTAAGCCTACCTCATTAAAGCATAAGCTAATAACTTCTGGATTGTGAGGATTCCAGGACAACAGCAATTTTCACATCCAACATAAATTTGATCAGATAAAAACACATACTTTATAAAAAGATTAAAAAAAACATATACAAAATAAATTGAGAATTGCGAATGGTGAAAGTTGACAGTTTTAACTGGTCATAATAAATTTATATATTGTGGATGCACTGTGGAAAATTTATAATCCTGATTTGGATCTTTATAAAAGCCCATCAAGTGGCTGAGTCAAGCATGTTCTCTTACCCTACTGAAATTACCCAATCAAATTGTTATCTCCACTCCCTGAAGTGAAGTTGAGTAATTGGAATTAGGCTATTTGAGCTCTGTATACAAGACAGACACATTAGGAGTGGGAAAGAAGCATTCTCCACAACATAATAAATAAAAATCACTGGAAGGTTTTTCTTAAAAACAAAAAAAAAGCGATTGAGATCAAGAAAGAAAGCTCGAAATGAATTGCAATTCACTGACATTGGAAATAAACATTTAAAAACTATTCACACTGATATGTACTATACACTCACATAATTATCATTTAATACATTATTTTATATGCATTTGTTCATTCTTATTCTACATTTATTGAACACAAAATATCTTGTAGGCACTGAAATGCAAGAAAAAAAGAGATGAACCTGTCTTTCAAAAGCTTTTTCTTTACTCTTAAGGAGAAAAGACACATAAATAATTACTATTTATTATGGAAATCACAATGATAAAAATAGGTAAATATGAAGATGGCTTCTGGAAACAGTTTACACCTGAGCTGAAACACAAAGATTTAATGACAGGCAGATAATGTTTGGGCAGGGAGGACACTCTAGGTAGAATATAAAAGCAAATCCAGGAAGATGAAAAATAACTAGGAATGAGCAGCAACTTAAGAGCATTTTATAATTCCCAGAGCATAAAATTAAAGGCTAAAGATAGATCTGGGGAAGCAAACAGGCTAGAGTGATATCTTAAGAGGCTTGACATTCATCCTAAGGTCCATCTAGAAAAGCAGAGCTGCAGGGTGTTAATAGATACTATAAATGAATGAAAGGGGTTCATTGTTAGGTAAATTTGAAAAATATTGAAACAAAATTAAGCATTCTTTGAGTTTTTAATATATTTCTATGCTTTGTAAATTACCAAACATAAGTGATTCCTGAACTCATCTTTTCAAGGTAATTTTTATAAGAAGTATCTCAAAGGACAAGGATTCCATAAAAAATTCTACTAGAAAGGATAGGAAACACTGAAGATTTCATATGTGGAAATAACAAGACCAGATCTGCAATTCAGAAATACTTCAGGATTTTTGTGGAGACTTGGCTGAAGGTTAAAATAAATGGATATGGGAAGGCTGGTTAATTGACTAGACCAGGGAAATGATCAATGAAGTCGTACTGTTACCAGGTCACTGGGTTCTTGTCTCAGATACACCAAAGAATTGAAGGCCTGAGACCAGAATGGGGAGATAGTTTCTTGAGTGGTAAGTACAGTTACTTTCAAGAGTGAAAGCAGGCCCCTGCCCAAGCAAAAGTGGCAATGGCCTAGAGAAGCTCTAGCTGCATCCTTTTAAGCCTGTTTTGTGTACATGCGAATTTGACTTGGATTGACATTTTTGATTGACAGCTGGTGGTTATATAACATCTTGGCTTCTGCATATGCACCTACGCATGATGCATTCTATCATAATTGCATGTATGTATGTACTATACATTAATGAGTGTCTAATGAGGTTCGGTTATGACCTTAATGATACTCAAAGGCAAGGTACACACCCTGTGTACATACTCAGCTCTTGGAAGTCCTCTAAGGCTTTTGAGTCAGCTCTGTGGTTAGGCCTTTCCAGTTCTGTTAGCTCTTAGAGGTGGCTCTGAAGGTGTGGCTATTAACTCTGAAGGGGGGATGGGGCAGTGCTCCAAGGGTGTGGCCAGCATCTGCTTTATCTCTCCTGCTCATCCCTAAGTAACTGCTAAAGAGAAAACAAGGGAACTATGTTAAGGAATTGGAATCCATAGCATTTGTGTCTGGATGACAGGCTCAAGGGAAAAGAATAAATCAGTTAGTTCTGAGTTTCTAGGTTAAGGGAGTGAAAAAGTGACGAATCACAAAATGAAGTAAAACTATAGAATCTTTTGAGGGAGAAATGAGTTACAATTTGGAAACAGAATATGAGATGCATCTGTAACACTAGTAATGCCCAACAAACCATATTTACAGACACCCGAAGCCTGTGAAAAAATTTGTCTCAAGAGAGGATTTCTGACATCCATAGCTTTGGTTTTGTGGAATTTCTTCACAAAAAAATGTCATCACCATTTATTTTTCCTGGTCCCACTCACATGATGGTGTCACTCAATTTGCTCAACCCACAGTTCTTTAGATGATGTATCTGTTTTTGCTTATTCAACACACACACACACACACACACACACACACACACACACACCCTTTCTATTTGCACCACTGATAAATGTTTCAGCTAGAAATTGGCACTGGTATAATTCAGAATAGACTAAGCTATCATTCAGTCCTTCAGTAACAAATAGTCCAAAATATCAGTGACTTGAAAAAGCCAAACTTTTGCTCATTATGAGTCCAGGTAATTCTCTAAGGGATCTCCCCTTCAGGTGATGACTTCTCATTCCAAAATACTCTAATTTTATACAATATTCATATTAATATGTATCTTCCAAAAGCATGAAGAATTACCAACTGGCTTTTACATGTTAAATGTTTCTATCTAAATGTGAGACAAATTCTACTTTAAAAGCAATTCACTATGCCTCCTATCTTTCAAAGAGATGGGAAAACACAAAAACAAAAACAACCAGAAATATCGGTGAGCAGCAGTAGATAATATTCTAAATTAATTAAATAATCGACCAATTTTTATTTAGGGTTTAGCACAATTATAGCACTGTGACAAGTGGTATCCATGGCTAATAAAAGGGAAGTTGCTAAAATAAAAATTGTTCTAATTATTCCTTAAATACCAAAGAATAAATTAATAATGAATAATGATAATCTAAAAAAAAATAACCCCTGGAATTTATTTTGGAGAATATAGTACATACTGCTGCCACCTTACCTCTGACTACTCGGAATCTTAGTTGAAGATGGAAATGTGAGGGCATCTTGAATACCACCTAGAATGTGATTTTAGGTGAAAAAGATGTTAAAGTGATTTTCCATGGGATGCTCTAAGTTGTGTCAGAAGAATCACAAATGCCTGATGAGGACAATAATTATAATAATAAATACACAAATAAATAATACAACACTTGACATAATAAATGCTAATATAACTGCCATGTTCCACACATCTTGTCACTCATGAGTGTCACAATCTAGACTCTAGAGAACAGATCTTTGTTGATGTCGTCAGAAATGAAACCAGACATTGTGTGACTGACAATTTTTCAAATGTGCTACAGTTAATGTCTACAGTATTATTTTGTATTGGGAAAAAAAGAGCAAAACATGTATATATGAATATGTTATTTTTCTCTCTTATGTTCTGCTATTGCAGGAGAGAAACCAAAAGAATCATTGTGAAACACACTGACTCTTTTAGGGAAGATTAACAAATTTGGCATCTAGAGATTCCTCCTTTGGCCTTAGCGTCTGTATTTTGCACAAGCATTTTCATTTTAGGAAACTGGTATTATAAAGTGCAATGTGTCCTCATGTGATTTCTCAAACAAATGAGGGTTTTTAAAATATCACTTTGTAATATAAAAATATATTCATAGACTTGAATTATTACACTGTTTATAACTATTCCCTTGGTGTGAATTACTTTGTAACAATTCAAAGCCAGCTCACTTGGCTTAATTAAAGTGTTCCCATTCTTACAAAGTGCGTAAGTGGAGTAGAATTATTTTAAAATATGTCATTTTGGAGGAAAGCGTCTGATTAGTATTTGATTTAATGGCAAAGAGAAATGAATTCTGCCATAGGCAGCAAAGCTCTGAGAACCAAAGAGACTGTCGGGGAAGGTGAAACTATGAAGATATAAAAATAGAATACTTTTTGACTTTAAGCCTATTTCCCCAAATCATAAGGGACAGACTAATGGTAAGTCTTCCAGTATTTTCTGCTTGTTTGTACAACAAGCAAGTCACGATGATAATAAATGAAGACCCCTGTACCTCCTGAGTTCCACAACCAACATGCAGATGCAAGGTTTAAGATGGTATCCTAGATTTACACACCTTCATAAGCTTGATGTGCCATTGTGAGTCATTTTAAGTGTTCATACTTATGTAAAGCATCTTCCTTAAAAAAACTTTTTAGTTTTTATTTAAATTCTAGTTAGTTAACATACAGTGTAATATTACTTTCAAGTGTACGGTATAGTGATTCAACATTTCCAGACGCCTGGTGCTCATCACTAGTGCACCACTTAATCTCCATCACCAATATCTTTAACTAAATTTCTGTACAGGTATAGTAAATAGATATATGATTACTAGTAAGTGACAAAGAAAATTTATCCCTTTTTTCTAAATATTTTCTCTGGATAAGAATTGAAAAGCTAGACTATCACATTAACCTTAAAAGATTGCTTGCTTTAAGGATGGCTATAAGTTTAACTTTTCACAAAAAAATACACATTTGAATACAAAATATAAGTTCCTACGATCACTATCACATATACTCAAAAGTTATTTCTAGAATAGGGATTTATTGGCCACAAATGTAGTTATAACTAAAGTATTGCATATCCAATTTCTATTACCCATACATTCACTCAGGGGGAAAAAAACAATGCTTAAGTGTTTTATTCATTATTTAGTGGAAGCACAGATTTCTATATTAACCAATATAAATTAGGAGAAACATTTAAAACAAGAGCAGATTATTTTTTAAACAGCACAGATGAGATTGTTTCTTTCATGTAATTTATGGCACCTCTACATGACTGCCCTTCATTTCGGTAGCAATAAGGAGAAAAACCCCAGACGTCAAAATAATAAATACTGTTCGTACACAACAAATATCTTTCTCCTTTATACACTACACGTTCACTTTAAAAGGGCATCATTTCCTAGATATGTTGAGACTGAGCTAAATTTTGTAAGTATCATGATATGTGTGTTGTAATGAGCATGGTGATGTACTATCATGACTTCGATATGATCAAATGCTGGTAATATATCTGAGATTCCTAAAACAGAACTAAAAGGATGACAAGGATTAAAGACATATGAAATGTTAGATCCTTAATCATTTTTCACACATTTTATGGCTAGCCTATCCTTTCTCACAACTCTGTGAGGTTGAGATGATGACTGGTGGAAAATAGTCAACTAATTAAATTTTAGACTTTCAAAAAGGTCAAAATAGTACGGCATATTACTCTACTTCACAGAATAAATGGAGCATGCAAATGCCAATACTCCATTCTAGTGACAAAAGCAGGAAAAAAATGAAAGGAAATTGAGCAAAATTGTCTCATTGCATCAGGTGTGGCAATCAAAATCTAGCTAGAATTTTAACTGCATAGTGAGCTATTTGCTAGAAAATAGCAAAGGCTGCCTATGGTTTTACAACCATACCTTTAAAGTTACTTCTAGCTTCTACTTCTTGAATATAGCTTAAACAACTGTAGATTATAAATATGCTATAGAGTATAAATCATAATCTATATTTCTAAAATCTGCACTTATAGGTTACATATGAGATAAATTCTCCCTTAAGTACATGTCTTATAAGCTTTACTTAAAGTTTTCTTTAACAATCAGATGGCTTGCCACATTCTATCCATTTAAGGAATAATCATCAGTATGGTCAGATGGGACAAAATAGCCTACATAAATAGCACATCAAAAAATAATGGCAAAATTATAAAATGTGCATAATCATTACTTATATTAGCACAATTCTTAGTGTTTCTAATGTTCTTTTATATTTAAGAAAGCACTAAATACAAATGCACGAGCTTCTTGCTGCTTTCCTTGATCTTCTCCAGCAACCTAAATGCCACTTATCACCCATCTCTCTTCAAGGCTCAGTTCTTCCAATTTCACTTAAAAAAGAAAAAAAACTGTTCTAATGACTGATGTTTTCCTTCTTTAAAATGCTAGCTTATGGTTAATCTCAGTAAAATTGCTTTAAGTAATAAATGAGATAATGCATGTAAAGCATGTATCATAGGACTTGACACAGACCAGATGTTTTAAGAAATGTGGCCTTTTACTGGATTGGCTTTGGAAACATGACCTACATTAGCTGGAAACTGCAATCTCACTTCTTCATAATTATATATCCTTCAGAATATTATTCAACCTTTCCAACTAAACATTCGTTTTCAAATGTATAGAATGTACAAAATGGTACCTATCTCATAAGGTTATTGGGGTGATGATACACAACTTTTTAAGATGCTAAACACATTAAATTTAATCAGTGCTCAACAAAGAGTCATTTCTCTCTTACCATTTTAGCACAACTCTGCTTTCAATTTAATCATTTCAATTTTCCTGAACTTTCCCAAGCTCCTCTATGTATACCGAATTAAAGCAAAACTCAGTGTATTAGTTCCTACTGCTGCTATAACAAATTACCACAAGCTTAGTGGCTTTAAACAACACAAATCTATAATCTTAACAATTCTATAGGTCAGAAGTCTGACAGGAGACTCGCTGGACTAAGATCAAGATGTTAGAGTGCTGTGTTCCTTCCCAGAGGCTCTGGGTGGAATCTGTTAGATTCAGTTGTTGTTCCTTGCAATTATAGAACCAAAGCTACTGTTTTCTTGCTGGCTGTAAACTACAGGTCAATCCCAACTTTTAAAAGCCACCTCACTTCTTGCTCTGTGAACTCTTTCATCCTTCTTCAAAGACAGTAATGCCAGGTCAAACCAATATCACCTCTCATCTTCCTGGATTTTAAAACCTCAGGTGATTAGATTAGGCCTACCTAGACTTTCCTGGATAGTCTTCTCATCTCAAGATTTATAACCTTAATCACATATGCAAATTCTCTTTTGCAGTGCTCAGTAATATATTCACAGTTTCCAGGGATTAGAATGTGGACATCTTTGAGGAGGTCATGATTCTGCCATCCATACCCTGTGTGGAATCATGTTATAGGACTTGACTTTTGGACACCTTATATTCAGACAAGCACACTGTTTCCACTATGCCAGGCCTGATTATTAGCAGTTAGTCTTGTCCAAGAACTTCCCAGGAGGGCTACCAACAAAGGAACATATTTTTCCTTCCAAATAATGGATTAAGTAATGGTCCTAACCCAGAGCATTAAACTAAAACAGCCAACGAAAATTACCTTTTCTTTTCCTTCCTTACATCACCTACAATCTACTGCTGTTTGAAGATGTCCTGTATTTCATGACTTATGATGATTTGCTACCTTATCCTGGACTCACTTGTTTCTGATCACAATTACAGTGATAAACTTGAATATATTACATTCTAAACTAAACTGTCAGCCTAATTGCTACATGTTCCAATTTAAAGGATAATTCTCAGGTTTTACTTTACATCTAACATTTAATAGGTTTCATATCTGATATTCCATTTCTTAGTATTACTATCAGTCATGAAAAATATTATTTTGCATTCTATACTCTGCTCATCCTATCAGTATTTTGAGAAAACCATCATAGGTTCAATTTTCTTTTTCCTCAAATTTGAGATCAGAAATGAATTTATCTAGAGTTTTTCTTTCAATACTCATTTCTCCAATTCTTTTTCCCCCCTAGAGATGTCTCTCTGGTATTAAATAGTTGAATTTGAGTCCTACTCTATTTCACTCTTAGCACCCTGACCTATTCAATCTGGTTAACTCATTCCTGATCCTTTTGAATTCCTCTTCACTTGTCTCCTTTTCCTGATGCTTAGAATGTAACTGTTAACTTTGCTCCTCCACCAATCCTGTAATTGTTTTATCACATAGGTATTTATGCAACCCTACTGCTGGCCTAGAGTTCCCTGCAACTGTAACATTGGCTGGGTATCCAGTAGATATGTATATATGGATGTGGGTTCAAAACTTTAGTCAGATTTTTAACTTCATACTGAGATAGCTGCTATAAATTATCACTATAATAAATTCATAATTTTAATATACAAATATATTTACTTGTGTATATAAGTATGTAATATGTATACATATGTAGGTATATGTACACATAGAGATATATACATGCAGTCATATTGATGTGCATATATATGTATGGTAGAAATGATAACACTCTAGTAGAAACCAGCAAATCTAGTGTTCTATTTTGCATTCTAAACACCATTCTTCAATATAAGGAAATCACTCCTTAGAGACATGAATGACTTCAGGGCAGAAGAAATACAGTAAGAGCTGGAATGTGTTATGTTGTCAGAAAGTAACGAAGTGACCTAAAAAAGAAAGGGGCTTGTTGAAAGAACACAGAAGCCAAACAATCTAAAGAATCTCTTAATGGCCAAAGCCAGAAAAAAAGTTTAAATAGCAAAATAAATGATGATATGGAATTTAAACCATAGAAGAAAATAAATATTTATAAATCAGTTTCGATAAAATAATTTATCAAATAAATATGTGGAGGATGACAAACTTCTTTCTTATGGTACAATTCAAATTGATAAAGAAGGTAAGAAGAAAAGAGAAAATAGCAATTAACCAAACACCACAACAGTAAATTCTAAAGACAAGATCCACTGATGGATGCTAAAATTATAAGGCAAAAGGTTAAGGAGAATCAGGATTTCATAGTCTCAAAGTGTGTCCCCAAGATATTTATTAAGTGCAAAGTGAAAGCTAGTAATTTTACTATGGAGAAAACTGAAAGAGGCAACCTTAAGTAAGTGATCAAGGTTTAAAACATCTGTAGCAAAATATATTAACATTATGAACCACTTGATATGATGTAATGAAAAGGATTCAGCATTATTTCTACTGTATTCTTTCAAAAAGTCTCTAACATCATTACCATGATGAAAAATCATCAGGCAAACTTAGATTAAGGGACATTCCACAAAATAACTTATCAATATTCTGCAGGAGTCAACATGATGAAAGACAAAGAAATTCTGAGAAAATCTTACAGACATGGAAGATACCAAAGAGAAATAATAAATATAAATAATGTGAATCCTAGATAAAACCTGAAACACAAAAAGTACATTAGTAGAAAACCTGATGAAATGTTATAGGCCTGTAATATGGTTGATGCTATTGTACCAGTGTTAATTTCCTGGTTTTGACAATTGTACTATGGTTATATAAAATGCTAACAAAGGGAAAGCAGGATGAAGGAATAAGGAAACACTCTGTGATATTACGGCAACTATTATGTATTCCTTAAATTAATTCAAAATAAACAATTTAAAAAAAACATGTAATGTAGTAAATGTTATTAGAACCATTTACACATAAGCACAAACTACTACCTTGCAGATAGTAATAATATTGGTATATATTTAAGCACATATTATTAGCAATCATTAATTTTAGAGTTTTTATGAAGTAATTCATGTAATACTCATGACCACAGCATGCAATAAGCACTTTTATAATCAGCCTTGTTTTACATTGACAAAACAGAGGCAAAGAAAGAGTATTTTACTTTGAAACTAGGTGAAGCCCAAGTTTTTATCCACTATGCTGCATATCCTCTCCCTGTACAACATATGCAAGCTTAATAAAAACTTCATTAAGCTGATATTTGGACTGAAAGTTGTACAATTAAATTATTAAACTTTGAGAAATTAAGTTAAGAAATAAGTGAACATAATTTCAGAGTAAACAATACATGATATAACTCAAAAATATATGCTGAATAATGCATAATAATGAGAATATTAATGAGAATATTTTCATGTCAGTTTCTATTCCTATTGCTTCAACTTTTATTTTTTCTATGCTATATAAAATATGGAATTAGCACCATTTTTCTCTCTTTAATGTTCCCGCATCTCAAATTTATATTACAGTCCTCCCTGCCTTTCCTCTATTTTTTTTCCTTTTTCTCTAACATTTCCTTAGAAGACTATAGATCTATCTTGTGTTTGCTCCACCCCCTTCACTTACTCTATTCCTTTTTATACCTTTTATAACTTGCTCTGGCTGGGAAGATAATAAGCCTCAACACTGTACATTTCCTCACATCACAGCAGCTATCAGAGTAAGCATTAATTTTCATCTTAAGTATCAATATAAATCTCAGTTTAATATCATTCTGAAATGTTCCAGTAAAATCCTTATTCTTCCAGCAGGTCTTTCATAACCTCATAGTCATGATGAGTTTAGGAAGTGACAAATAGCAAACTGTGTCGAACTCTGCAGTGGCTCTGACTCCCCCTATTTCCTCCCTTTATCAGCCTCTCTAGAATAAAAGTGACAAAATTCACTGCTGAGAACCTTATAAAATTTACATTGTACTTTCAAATATAGAATAATAATTCTCATGGATAGGGGGAAAAAAAGTAAGAACTAGTTTCTACTTTACTAGTTCAGACACCATAAGTACTTGACATTGTTTAATTGTGATACTAAAAGAATAGTGTTGTTACCAAGTCTGGAAGCCAAACTTGCTAGTCCTGTTACAAAATGATAGGCAAGAATACACACTAGTTAAAAAAAAAAAAAAAACCCTTCAGATCCTTACTCAAGTGTTCTTATGTGAATAACACAGGTTTCTCTTGACTTAGAGCAAGACCAACTTCTCTCCATTTGTATGGATCAATGGGCATCTTTTTCTTTTTCAGCTTTATTATGGTCTAATTACCAAACAAAAATTGTATATACTTAAGGTGTAGAACTTAACGTTTTGATATATGTATGCATTGTAAAATAATCATCATTATCAAGCTAATTAATATTTCTATCACTTCACATAATTACCATGTTTTGTTTTATTTTTGTAAATAGAAATACTTTAGATACATCCTCTTAGCAAATTTCTAATATAAAGTACAGTATTATTGACAATAGTCACCATGCTGTACATTGGATCTTTAGAACTTATTCATTGTGCATAACTGAAACTCTGTATTTTTTTTTTACCAACACCTTCCATTTGCCCCTCACCATAGTCCCTGAAAAACACCATTCTACTCTCTGCTACTGACTGTGATTATTACGATTACACATATAAGTAAGTTCATGCAGTATGTGTGTTTCTGGGTTTGGCTTATTTCACTAAATATAATGTCCTCCATATTCATCCATGTTGTTAGTAATGACAAGACTGTTTTCTTAAAAAAAAAAAAAAAAGTCTGAGTAACAGTCCAGATCAATGGGTATCTTAAAGTAAATACACTAAAAAAAAAAATCTCATGTCAGCCACCTTTGCTCCATCAGTCCTAACTATCCCCACAGCAGTCATCCCTTACTACCTTCACTTTCCCTTGGCCCAACATGTGGAAATAGGCTGTTCACTAAAACTCTCTTCATTTCCCCCTTTTGACTATGCCATCTGTTTCCTACTGGGTCCTTGGCCAATGCAATGTGCAATTTTCTTATATAAAATACTAATCATCTAAAAGATAAATTTCCAGAAACAATTAGAAAAACTCATATTCACAGTTCATACATACTGCACAAAAATGCAATTTAATTTTATTGAATGCTAATGAATTTTATTTTGATATTTATTGAGCAACTTGGTATTTATTGTAAGATCTATGTGCAAGAGAAAACACAATATATACTGCTTATGATATGTTCAATTTTCAGAAGACTGATAATGCATCATGGTGGCTCATAACATATTTCTTTGTAATTCAGCGATCCAGAGAATCAGGGCTATTTTTATGAGGCTGGAAAATTTGTGTAATGTTTAAATGTGCATGTGTATTTCCTTTGCTATTTAAGGTTTATATGAGTAGCTGCCCTAATTGTACTAGAGTCTGATGTGCTGCCTTCCAACTAGAAGGGTGGAAACTAGGATACAGGTTCATACTAAGTTTGGGTTTTCTCTCAACGAAGAAAATCAAAGATTCGTCTGTGGGAGGGAGCCTTAGGATACATGAAAATTGGCAAGTGTCCCTAGTGAAAGCAAACTGAGAACACAAGGAATAGCTATCCAACAGACAGTGAGAAAAAAATATCTTGAAAACTTTGTGTCTGAGGATAAATAAGTATCCTAGTATTGAATATTTAGAAAATGGAGAGAGACATTTGTGTAGTCATGATTTCTCTCCCTGGTCACTAGCTTTGGAAAAATTGTTGGTATGTGGCCAGCCAATGAGGCGAAAATTTCAATTGGCTGCAATAGCACACACAACTAGTGACTAATTAACAATACAGTACAAATTGTTAATCTAGCCTCAACACTTACTAGATGCCTGACTTCAAATACATATATACCTTCTTTAATGAAATGACTTAAAACATGTAAAGAACATAGAACAATGCCTGGATCAACTTACTGGATCAAGTAAGTTCTATGTAAGCACTTGCTATTATTATTACTATTATCATCATCATAACTAAAAATGCATGATTTAAAAAACAATTCAAGAACACTTGCCTTAAACCTGGGCTACCAATACTTCCCGTCAATCTTACATTAATTCTTCAGTTAATTCCCTCTTCTCCACAATTGCTATTTTGAAAGTTTTCTAATACCCTACAAGTTTCTATCTTTCCACCAAAACTTTCCAACTTTTTATCAGATGAGATTGTCTTCTAAAGCATAGGTTAAATATAAACCATTCAACTGGAACTTCTTCAAATTCTATCCATTCATTTTTCCCCCTGACTTCTGTTTTCAAAAAGGAAGTCTCTTATCAAAAGTCAATTATTTTCATCTAAGTTTTGGGTCTCATACTTCCCAACTTCTTAGAAATAATAGATGCTCAATGAACTATTTTAATTTTAATGGCTCAATGAGCCAGTTTTTTCCTTTCAATATTATTTAGCATTTAAATATTATTTTCTCCCATTGTAAAATAATTCCTGGACACCATATTTCTCTCAGACTACCTTCGTTTTATAGCCAATCTCTTTGAAGGAACCAAAGAATATATTCACTCCCCATCTCTGCATTTTTCCACTGAACCCCAATCTATCTTCTGTCTCTTTCTTTCCAGAAAGAAAGAAAGAAAGAAAGAAAATTAAAGCTAAAAACATCAATGGCAACCATATCGCTAACCCCAGCATACATTTCCAATCTTTACACCATTTCCTCTCCCCCAAAATGATCAGTGCTGACCTTTCCCTCTTAGTTGAAACTCTCCTCTCTCGCTTTTATTGAATTACACTTAGATAATTTTTTCTCTGTATCTCTGACCATTCATTTCTGTCTTGTTTCTTTTTGTTTATGAGTTGTTTTAAAATAATATGATCCTTTAGTCAGTCATTAAAAGTTGAGTTTTCTCAAATCTAGATTGTGGACTGAATCAAATGCTTTGGTTTCTAATCAATCTCTTCCCTACCCACAGAAATATAAGGCCTGTATTCAAATAATTCCAAAATTTTTATTTTCAATCATGTCTTATTTTCTGTTCTATACCAGTGTAACTATTTGACTATGAGCTACTTCTAATCATGGGTCTATCGGACCAGTTCACATTCAGAATTATTAAACCACATTTATGACTTTCTCTCCCTTCTATTCCACATCACTCCCCTCTATTCCCTATGTTCCTAGCATCAGTGAATCACATAACCATCCATCCATCCAGTTTCAGGAACTAGAAACCTGCAAGCTATATTTGACTCCAATTACTCTCTTGCCCCCCAATTCAATAAACAATATAAAAATTCAATAAATATTTATTGTGTTTGTGCATTCAGCCAGGTCCTAGGCTAAGTGCTAGCGATAAAATGGGAAAATAAATAAATGAATAAAGCCCATGCCATTATAGCACACCATTTCAAGGAGAGGATAAAAAGCAGGAAAGAAAGACAACCAAGAAATAATGAAATAATCTGCTGGTTCATGATAGCTGCTATGTATTAAAATAAAGCAGGTTGCATTTGATAGTGAATAATGACAAACTATTTTATATTTGATAATCAAGGATAGCCATTCTGATAAGGTGACTTTTGAACAGCTTTTGAAATTTTGTATCCTGACTTTTTCTCAAATCCATTTACTTATTTTCATCTCAACTGTTGTCATCCTTACCAAAAATATGACATTCCTCCCTTGGGCTCCAGTATTAGCCCACAGACTTCTTGTTTGCTTTGGACTTCTTCAATCTTATGTTTAAAAGCAATGGAAGTTATTTAAATTTTATAAAAAGGAAATACAAATACAGCCAGGTGTCTAAGCCTTCATATACAGCTATTTCTTCCAGTTTTCATACCTTCAATTCACATTTATAACTTCTATTTTTTTCTTCATATTAAAACTCACATGACAATTTCTATGCTCCTTTACAATCATTAGCAAAGTTGAAAATTTACCTTTTTATTATTTGAATTTGCTTGCTTTTTTATTGGAATATAACTTCCAGATGGTAGACTACATTTACCCAACCATGGTATGGAATTTCATCCCCTATGCATTCTTATCATATATTAGGTTTACAATAGATTTTTGTTGACAAAATGAAATGACATTCATATTTTTATAGGGGACAAAATTTTTAAATTAAGACCAACAATGAAATCTACTTGCAATCCTCTCTCAACAAGACTTATTTACTGTATAGCAGTAATTATTTACACATCTTTTAATTCTACCATATTTACTAAGAGTCTGGTACATGTATAGTCTACGTTATTTGCTAGAGATACATGAAGAACAAGGCAAAAAATGTTCACATGTTTACAGAGCTCACATACTTTACTGGTGTAGGGAAAGACATCTAGACATCTAGAACATATATATATATATATATATATATATATTAATTATACATATGTATTATATATATTACACATATATGTATATATGTGAATATGTATGTATGTTATTAATAGTTAATATGATTCTACAATATATAAGTAATGAAGCCCACTTTGGACAGGATGATCAGGAACTATTAGAAATAACATTTAAAAGCAATTACCGTAAATGGAAATGATCCAGGCAAAGAAAGCATCAGGAAAAGAGGCAGTCTCAGAGAATGGCAAGTGCAAAGTCCCTCAAGTAGAAAATGGTTTGGTATATTCTAGGAACTGATAAAGAAAGGTATTACTGGAATGCAGTGAACAAGGAAGAACTGAGAATAACCTGTGTCAGGAGAAGTGAGCAGGGGCTGAACCAAACCAGGAGAATGGGAAAAGCTTGGAGATTACTATAAGTTATTTTTTTTATTTTATATTTGAGAGAGAGAGACACAGAGAGAGAGAGAGACAGAGCATGAACAGGGGCACGGCAGAGAGATGGACACAAAATCTAAAGCAGGCTCTAGGCTCTGAGATTTCAGCACAGAGCCCAATGAGGGGCTTGAACTGATGAAGTGTGAAATCATGACTGAAGTTGGATACTTAACCAACTGAGCCACACAGGCACCCCAAGAATGCTATAAATTTAATGAGAAAGCTTATAAATACAGAAGTGACATTATATGATTTACATATTTTTATTTATTTACTAATTAATTAATTTATTTATACCATTATAAAAAGGAACCTTTTATTATGGAAAAGAAAATATATGGACATGGTAAAAAATATCCAAAGCATAAAAAAAATTTAAAAAAATTAAGTCCTTCCACACCATTCTCCCACTGTAGCCACCACCACCTTCAGTTTTATTCCCGAAAGTAACAGTAGTTTTTGTGCAGTTGAAGAAATATATACATTTTTTACATAAATTGATATAATTATAAAATGCTAATCTCTTTTTTAAAGTTTTTTTTTATTTGAATATAGTTGACACACAAAGTTAGTTTCAGATGTACAACATACTGATTCAACTTCTCTATATGTTATGCTATGCTCACCATAAGTTTAGCTACTATCTGTCACCATACAATGCTATTACAATATCATTGACTATACTGTCTCTTTTATTCCAGTTACTTATTCATTCCATAACTGGAAGCCTGTATCTCCCACTCCCTTTAACCCTGCCTCCAATCCCCTACCATCCAATAAGGGGTTAATATCCAAAATTATATAAAGAACTCATACAACTGAACACCAATAAAAACAAATAATCCTATTAAAATGGGCAAAACACCTGAACAAACATTTTTCCAAAGAAGATACATGGATGGCCAACAGACAGATGAAAAGATGCTCAGTATCACTAATCATCAGGAAAATCCAAATCACAACTACAGTGAGATATCACCTTATACCTGTCAGAGTGGCTTATCAAAAAGATAAGAAATAACAAGTGTTGGTGAAGATGTGGAGAAAAAGGAACACTTGTCCATTGTTAGTGGGAATATAACTTGGCACAGTCCTGTGGAAAATGGTAAGGAGGTTCTTCAAAATATTTAATAGAGAAATACTATATGATCTAATAATTCCACTTCTGGGTATTCATCCAAAGAAAATAAAAGCATGCATTCAAAAATATATATGCACCCTTATGTTTACCACAGCAATATACACAATAGCCAAGATATAGAAGCAACCTAAGTGTCCATCAACAAATAGGTAAGAAAGATGTGATGGATAGATAGATAATAGATGATAGATAGATAGATGATAGATATAGATATATACATATATATACACATACATAAACACAATGGAATATTATGCAGTCATAAAAAGGAGGAGATTGTGCCATATGGACATATGGACAACATGAGCTGGCCTAAAAGTTATTATATGTTAACTGAGAACGATAAATACCATGTGATTCCACTCATAAGTAGAATATAAAAAAAATCAGATGAATAAACTGATTTATACTACTTTAAACATTCATTTTGGCTTATCTAAGATAAATGGAATGAGGAAAGGGCAAAAGGACAACTGGAAAAGCAGAGTAACTAGAAAATAATCAAGGCCCATGTGGATTAAAACGAGAGAGCAAATACTTTGGAGTTAAATACAAGTTGGATAAGGAGTGACAGAATAAGAAGAATGGAAGTCTAAGGTCAGATTTCAAACCTTAATGTCATGTATGTATTTAACATTTAATAAGATTGTTGATGGCAATAAATGATTCTGGGAATGTTAGAGAGATATAAGACTCTGGGAAGAAGTGAAGAGTTCTCCTTTGTAACTGTTGAGTTTGAGGAGTATTTGAAAGTTCCAAGTAAATACAAAAAATAAGCCCCTGAATATAAACATCTGAAAGTCAATGGGTAGGTCTGGCTGGAGACAACACATTTGGGAAATATAAGCATATATTTATGACATGGAAAAGAATAGAAACCTCTATGTCACTATAATAGAAATATGTTGTACTTGAACCCTGAAAAGTGCTAACATTAAAAGTTTCAGTCGAGAAAGTATAACATGCAGAAGTGTATGAGGGGTAGCAGCAAGTGGGGCAGGATGGAAACCAAAGTGGGAGTATCTGAGTTACCAAAGATAGGATATGAAATTAGAACATTGTCAATAAAGCAAATGCAAGACAATTAATATCCAACATCTGCAAATAGCAGAATTCCCTCACTGAGATAGATAAATTTATGTGGCTGAGCTTGTGTCTGGCTTCTCTTACCCTGTCTTCTCTTTCAGTACTGTAGTGACCACTTATTTAATTATTTGGGACCTCATTGCCCACCCAACTCTTGCCAATATTCTTTACAGAGAAGCTCTTTTTTTTTTAATTTTTTTTAACTTTACTAATTTTTGAGAGAGAGACAGAAAGAGTGAGCAGGGGAGGGGCAGAGAGAGAGGAAGAGAGAGAATGCCAAGCAGGCTCCATGCTATCAGCACAGAGCTTGATAACAAGCCTCAAACTCACAAACCATGAGATCATGACCTCAGCTGAAACCAAGACAGACACTTAACCGAATAAGCCACTCAGGCGCCCCTAGAGAAGTTCATTTTTGCTCTCTGTCATGAGGGTCTCACTGCTAATGGACAAATATTCAGAATCCTGATGTTGAAGCAGTGTTTGAAGTAGAAGATTGCAACCAGCACAGAACCCTACATTCCTGAACACCAGATTGGTGTCTTCCAGGACAACACTCACATTTGCAAGATGAAGTACAGAAATTATTTCAGCCTTTATTTTTAGCACAGATTCCTTAGAAGCCTCACTGATAAATCATTTTGGTAAAGATTCTACTGATCTCTCCCAACAAAGCTTACTTCTTCCATTATACAAATCAGGTTCTGGGTAGGTTAAATGAAAACTCTATTTATAGCTTTGAAATTTGTCCCATAGATACACTTGCCTAAGATAATACTTTTTCTGATATATTCTTTTAAGGAGGAGTGCTTCAACTTCTGTTTTCTGTTTTTTGTTTTTTGTTTTTTTGATATATTTATCTTTCCTGACTACCTTTGAAGTCAAGCAAACAGTATCACCAAAACAAGTGAAATCTGAAATTGCTTTATTGGTTCAGTGTAATACTGATGCATTTGAAACTTTATTTTATAAAACGCTATGTGTTTTTTTTAGTGCATTAATCTTATCAAGCAAATTAACAGCTATACTTCACGTAGCTATGTTTATAATCAATGGGAAAAGTATCCCAAAAGGGGCAAATGTTATTAATGAAATGAATATTTCTCATGTTATTGAATGCCTCATATATGAGAACCAAAGATCTAGAAAAGATATTGATAGGTCATAATAGTGCATTTGTTATAAAGAGACTGATTTCAATTACTTATATCTTCCATCAGAAGTTGTATAACCACAGGTAAAAAATAATGTAGTTGCTTAATACAATTTCCTGCCTGGTATGTGAGTGGTGTTTATATGATTTATAATGCAGAAGAATCATTAAAATCAAACTAAAATTAAATTATAAGTCAAAGAAAAGATCAATGTGTATCTCAGATTGTAAAACAGAACTGGGACATGGTGGGACAGGGCTTGGAATAGTGCAGGTTATGACTATATGTATTGAATTTCAACTGTGTGCCATGCACTGTGCTATTAGCAGCACACATGGTATCTCTTTCATAATTTAATAAAGAACACCTATTTGTGAGATTTCAAAGGAGGACTACTGGGAAAACTGAAGAGAGGGGTATAGGCACTTGTGCTGGACAAAAGGAACAGAAGTCTTTAGGGCCTAAAGATTTTGGTGACAGGAAGAAGTCCTCCTCTACTCAAGTAGCTCTATTCTGCAAACAATTACCCAGTAGCTGCCCTAAGCTAGGCCCTTTGCTAGGTGCTGAGATGTAGTGATGAATGAGAGACATGGTTTCTTGAATTCATCAATCACGTGGGAGGCTAAACAAGATAAACAGTGAAAACACTTTATATATTGGGAAAGTGGTTAGAATAAACTTGTATTTCCTGCAGTATGGCAGGCTATATACTTTGATGGTTTTACCAATGAAGTAACTAAAATGACAGATAGAAATAAACAAACCCAAATATGTTTGTAAAAACTGAAGTGCACTGAAGGAAACCCACAAGTGAAGTGAGAACAAGAATCCTGTTTAAGGGGAAAAAGTGAGAAGGGAAGATTGCTTTCACCCTGGGGTTGTTCACCGTACTCTGGGACCAAAGGCTTCTGAACTGACATTTGAACACTGGGAAGCAGGGAAGGTAGAAAACCTAAAGAAACCTGTTATAAAACTGAACATTCAAAGGGTACACCTTCAGGGTAAGATCCAATAAGAAGCTGCACTAAGGTGGACACAGAAGGGAAGCTCAACTACCTCAACTTTGACAGAATAAACAAAAGTCCCATTTGAAAATTCAAAATTCAAAAATGGCTCTAGCGCTTACTTTTCATCCCAACATGCTACCCGTGTTCTCTGGAAAACATCAAAATCAAAGAGGTAATTAAAATTTAAAGTGGTCCTGGTTGTTAGTGGCCCTGGCAGGAGACAATAGCAAATGGAAATCCTGTCTGAAGAAATTCAAGTCAAGAAATGCCTAAAAATGGTCATAGATTAAGTTGCTTAAAAAAAAGAAAAAAACAAGCAACTCACATGTAAAACTCACACAAGTAAACAAGTCACTAGTAAGTAAATTTTAAATTCAGTTGTAAAATGTATTAATTGTGCTTAGTAAGTCCAAAGGAAAAAAAAGAAAAATTTTAATATATCTACAGGAAACAGAATTATGAAAAATGATCACGAAGATTTCCCAAAAAATATTTCAGGGGCACCTGAGTGGCTCAGTCAGTTAAGCATCCAACTCTTGATTGTGTCTCAGGTCATGATCTCCCAGTTCATGAGTTTGAGCCCCACATCAGGCTCTGCACAGACAGTGCAGACAGAGCCTGCTTGGGATTCTCTCATTCCCTCCATTTACGATGTCTGTCTCTCTCTCTCTCTCTCTCTTTCTCTCTCTCAAAATAAACAAATAACCCTATTTTTTTGATATTTCAAAAATAATCACACAGATATTCTAGAAATAGTACCTGATATCATTATAACTGAATGATTTTGAAAATTAAAAATTCAATGGATAGCTTTAAGATTAAAAAGATTAAAAGAAATTTTCCAGAGCACAGCCTAGTAAGGCAGTAGATATTAGATCTGAAAGATAGGTTAAAAGACATATAGGAAACTATAAGATGATTCTATAGTCTCTTCATGGTTGCTGTAGAAGAGGAGAAAAAGAATGGCCCAGAGAAAAAGATAATTGCAAGAATTCTGCACACTAACAAAAGACAAGCATCTAAAGATTCAAGCAATAAATCCCAATCAGATTAAGTAAAACAGAAATTAGCAGATACCTGTATCAGGGAGAATGTGGAATTTCAACAGAAGCCTAAAATGAGAGATTACCTTCCAAGATGAAGACTTCAGTTTTATAACAAAAAGTTCTCAATCACATTAAGCAACGTAAAATTACAGTGAAATGACTGTCTATAGGAAGAAAGAATATATCACTTTATGCTGGCCCAGGTGGACTCGGTCATGGTGTTGTAATTTAAATAAACAAGTAATCTGCATTCCTATACCACCACTTACATGTAATAGGAAAATGGCTTCACAGGGAAAATAATTATGCCCATTCAGAAAGAGGAAGAATGGAAGACATGCAAAGCCAATAGATAATCTATTCCACAATATCCTTAGGCAGTCATGATCCCTCTAACATGAATTTTTATTATTAGGTCCTGCTCCTACTGCTTAGGAAGTAACTCTGTACAAATTTGTCCCATGACCCACAGCTCAAACTGTAGAGCAGAAGTCAGAAAACTGTGCCTTAGGGGCAAATCCAGCCCTTGGCCAAATTTATTTTTAAATATGGTCTTATTGGAATACAGTCACAAACATTGATTTAAATATTGTTTATGGCTGTATTTAATAGTAGAATTGAACAGTTGCAACAGAGATCATATGGCCTACAAAGGCTAAAATATTTGCTAGGTTCTTTACAAAAGAAGTTTGCTGACTCCTGCTCTAAGAGAGTCCCACTCTCGTTTGCTTTAGCTAAAGTGGTTGTTAGGTAATATTCTTTCTTCCTTGGAAGCTACCTGGCCTTCTCAGTTCACTTTCTGCTCCTAGGAGTGTGGGAGCCAAGGGCTATTTGAAGACTTAAATGGTAACAGGATTTTTAGTTCCAGACTCAAAGAATCTGTAGCAGGACAACGTGTGTGTGTGTGTGTGTGTGTGTGTGTGTGTGTGTGTGTGTGTGTGTATGAAGGAACTTATACAACTGGTAAAGAAGATGTAGGTCACAGGAAATCTAACAACTAGAAAAGCAAGATAAATCACAGATAAGCTATTGTTTTAAGAAAACAGATGGCTGTGGAAGCAACGAGGCTTATAGAAATTAAAATCCATTCTTGGTCATAGGCAATTTGTACAACTGAAAGGATTTATTGGAAGTCTTCCCCTCAAAAAGATTTTCAACTTTATCTTACGTAACAGTTGGTTCTTCCACACCTAGAAAGGTTCCCAGTTTATGGAACCTCAGTATTACTTTTCCTTTATATGAACAAAATTATCTATTTTTCCCAAATTATTTGCTTCCCTGTAATACACCGCTAAAAGCAGCAAATAAAAATGCACATACTCACTATTCATATTCTGTCTTCCAAACTCATTTCCTAACATTATTCACATGTTAGTCTTCCTGTAGAGGCCCAAATTTTACTAAATATTTGCCACTGCAAAAATTAATTGTGATCTTTCCTATCTTTGGCACAAGTTCCTTTACTGTCCATTGACCAACTGCCTTTCAGGTTTTTTGTTTTTGTTTTTGTTTTGTTTTTTTTTTACAACACAGGGATACCAATCACTTATGCTCATATTTTCTTATCCAGAGCCATATTAATATGCCCCTGCCCAATTGTAAGGGGAGTTAAGCAGTCTTCTATGTCCTGAATGAAAAACAAACAAACAAATAAAACAAACAATAATACTGATGAGAGTTAATGTTTACCACTACCTGGAATGCTACATTCAAATGCAAAAGTGTGCTCACAAAGACTTAAAAACATACTTCTAGAACTTAAAAAAAAAAAGAAAAGAAATGGAGAGAACTTGAGGTTTTGTGGAATTTTCAACCAAAAGGAATATAACTTCAGACTGAATTTCCAAATGAATATGGAGACCAATGAAAGTAGAAAAAATATGGGTAAATATAAACATTTTTAGAGTGTATAAATCAATGATAATGTCTTACGAAGTTAAAATGTCAACAAGATAAATTATGTCAACAACAGTTATATATGTCAGAAGTCAGAGTTTATATTTTAAGATCTTATAGAAATACAAATATATTCATTAAATTTAAACTTTGAAATATTAGGTATACATGTATTAATTTCTACATAACTAACATAGTAGTAGAAAATGAAACTTCAAAATTAGTTCAAGGGAAAAAAATGGATGATAAAACTAACAATAAAGGGGGGAAAGAAAAATTTTACATAAAAAGAATAAGACATATAGACATAAAACATATGATGGAATATATCTTACATATTTACCCTCATATTTCTCATCTCTAGCTTTTGATATTCTTTTAATTATTTATGACTATCAAGATAAGAGACACTCTGCCTTTCATTCCTTTTCTTTCTTCCCTTTTCTTCTTCTTTCTTTCTACTTCTTCCTTTCTTATCTTTGTAATTAAATGATATGAAGGAAAGGGATTAACTGTTGTAATAACCATTTTATTTAAAGTAATTCATTAAATAGATTAGATGTAGAACACTAAAAAAAACTTTTGGGAAACAAAAGCAAATATGAACTATTGGGATCTCATCAAAATAAAAAGTTTCTGCACAATGAAGGAAACAATCATCAAAACTAAAAGGCAACCAATGGAATGAGAGAAGGTATTTGCAAATGACATATCAGATAAAGGGTTAGTATCCAAAATCTGTCAAGAACTTATCAAACTCAACACCCAAAAAACAAATAATCCAGTAAAGAAATAGGCCAAGGACATGAATAGCCAGCCACTTCTCCAAAGAACACATCCAGATGGCCAACCGACACATGAAAAAATGCTCAACTTCACTCATCATCAGGGAAATACAAATCAAAACCACAATGAGATACCACCTTATACCTGTCAGAATGGCTAACATTAACAACTCAGGCAACAACAGATTTTTGCAAGGATGCAGAGAGAGAGAGGATCTCTTTTGCATTATGGTGGGAATGCAAGCTGGTGCAGCCACTCTGGAAAACAGTATGGAGGTTCCTCAAAAAAACTAAGAATAGAACTATCCTATGACCGAGCAATTGCACTACTAGGTATTTATCCAAGGGATACAGGTATGCTGTTTTGAAGAAGCACATGCACCCCAATGTTTATAGTAGCACTATCAACAATAGCCGAAGTATGGAAAGAGCCCAAATGTCCATCGGTGGATAAATAGATAAAGAAGATATGGTATATGTTACTCGACAATCAAAAAGAATGAATGAAATCTTGCCTTTCGCAACTATGTGGATGGAACTAGAGGGTATTATGCTAAGCGAAATTAGTACGAGAAAGACAAATATATGACTTCACTCATCTGGGGACTTTGAAGTACAAAACAGATGAACATAAGTGAAGGGAAAATAAATAATATAAAAATAGGGAGAGGGACAAAAACATAAGAGACTCTTAAATATGGAGAACAAACAGAGGGTTAATGGAGAGGTTGTGGGAGGGAAGATGGGCTAAATGGGTAAGGGCATTATGGAATCTACTCCTGAAATCATTGTTGTGCTATATGCTAACTTACTTGAATGTAAATTAAAAAAATAAATGACAAAAAAGAAAATCTCCATGACAAGAATAATTTGTAACTATTAAAAAAAAAAAACTCAGTATGACAAAGGCAGGAAAGGTAGAAGGAATATAAACTAAGGAGACAAACAAAATAAACAGCAAAAGAGCAGACCTAAGTAAATAATAATAATAATAATATTCAGGGACACCTGGATGGCTCAGTTGGTTAGGCATCTGACTCTTTATTTTGGCTTAGGTCAGGATCCCAGGGTCCTGGGATCAAGCCCTGTGTCAGGTTCTGTGCTGAGCACGGAGTCTGCTCAAGATTCTCAATCTCTCTCTCTCTCTCTCTCTCTCTCTCTCTCTCTCTTCCTCTCTCCCTCCCTCCCTCCATCTGACCCTCTCCCCTACCTGTTCACTCTCTCTCTCTCTGTTGCTCTTAAAAAAAAATCAATGTCCCCTGTTATATAATGAATATTTGGGTCCTCCCAAGATTCATATGTTGAAGCCTTAATCCCTAGTGCAGCTGTATTTGAAGATGAGGTCTCTAAAGAAGTAATTAGGTTAAAGTGTGGGGCCTTGACCCATCAAGATTATTGTACGTATGAAAAAAGACACCAGAGACTTCCCTTTCTCCTTCCCTCTCTATCTTCTCTTTCTCTTTCTCTATCTTTCTACTTGCACATCCACTGAGGAAAGACCAAGTGAGTACATTAACAAGAAGGCAGCCATTTACAACATAGGAAGAGAATTCTCTCCAGAAATCAAATTGGTTCAGTTCAGTTAAGCACATATACATATTAAATGCCAATTTTAGGTAACTATTAACATAGTCTCATTATATATAAAGCTTAATTTACAGAATAGAGGAAGTTAAAAAGCCCACATTGAAGAAGATACAATCAGAATTGTACATATAAAGATTATAGAAGATATGAATAACATGATTAATAAACTTTAATGACCATATATAGAATAATACATCCACAATAGTAGAATCCTCAACAATATCCTCAACAATAACACAACTAAATTAAACTCAATACTGAGATTATATAGAACATCTCTTCTGATTTCAAGGCAAATATTACAAAAATTATTACAAAGTTAAACAGAAAATACCCATAATGGCAAATTATGAATCACATGTCCAATGAACCATTCTATAAATGACACATCAGAATCCATGCTTATATGGTGAATAAACTACTTTAAAGAAGCAAGAATATACAATGGAGAAAAGACAGTCTCTTTAATAAATGGTGCAGGGAAAACTGGATAGATACATGCAAAATGAAATTGGGCCACTTTCTTACACCATCCAGAAAAATAAATTCAAATGGATTTAAGAACTAATGTAAGACATGAAACCATAAAACTCCTAGAAGAAAACATAGGGAGTAATCTCTCTGATATCAGTCTTAGCAACATTTTTCAGATATGTCTCCTCAGGCAAGACAAACAAAAGCAAAAATACACTATAGGAACTACACCAAAATAAAAAGGGTTTATATAGAGAAGGAAACTTCAACTAAACAAAAAGGAAACCTAATGAATGGGAAAAAAATTTTGCAAGTAATATATCTGATAAGGAGTTAATATTAAAAACATAAAGAAGTTATACAACTGAACACCAAAAAACACAAATAGTCCAATTAAAAAATGAGCAGAGGACCTGAATAGACATTTTTCCAAAAAAGACATACAGACAGCCAACAAACACATGAAAAGATGCTCAATATCATTAACCATCAAAAAATGCAAATCAAAATCACAGTGAAAAATCACCTTACACCTGTCAAAATGTCTAGAATCAAAAAGAGAAAAAATAAGTGTTGGCGAGGATATAGAGAAAATGAAATCTGTCACTGTTGGTAGGAATGTAAATTGCTGCAACTACTGTGGAAAACAGTAAAATTAAAAATAGAAATGAAAAAAACTAAGAATAGAAATACCATATGACCCAGTAATTGAATTACTGGGTAAGTACCCAAAGAAAATGAAAACACTAAAGAGTTCAAAAAGATCTATATAGGCACCCACAGGTTTACTGCAACATATTTGCAGTAGACAAGATACTGAAGCAACCTAAGTATCCACTGTTAGAACAATGGATAAAGAATCTGTTGTATATATATGATGTACAATTACTCAGCCATAAAAAAGAATGAGATTTTTGCCATCTGTTATAACATGGGTAGACCTAGTAGGTATTATGCTAAGTGAGGTACATCAGATAAAGAAAGACAAATACTATATGATTTCACTTATGTGTGGAATCTAAAAAACAAAAGAAACAAACAAAAGCAGAAAAGACCCATAAATACAGAGATCAAACTGATGGGTGCTGGGGGAGATGGGCAAAATGGATGAAAGGGAGTGGGAGGTACAGGTTTCCAGTTACACAATGAGTAAGTCACAGGAATGAAAGGTAGAGCATAGAGAATATAGTCAGTGGCACTGCAGTAGCATTATTTGGTGTCAGATGGTAACTACACTTGTGGTGAGCACTGCATAGTGTATAGAGTTGTCAAATCACTATGTTGTACACCTGGAACTAATGTAACATAGTGTGTCAACTATAATTCAATTAAAAATACATATCATAAGAATAAAGCACTTCAAAGCATCGTAAACATACCATCTCACAGTAGACTGACACATGGCTCTAAACAGAGTGAAACTGGTCTCAAAAATAAATGTGCATTCATTGATGATGAAAACTCTTAATAAACCAAGAACTGAGGGAAACTTCAAGTTAATAAAAAATATCTACAAAAAACCTACAGGTACCATCATAATGGTAAGAAGTTTGAAGCTTTCCCACTTAGATCAATATCAAGACAAGGATGTCCCCTCTCACCACAGCATTTCAACATCATAATCAAAGTTGTAGCTAATGAAGTAAGGCAAAAAAAGTGGCAGGAAAGGTATACAGTTTGTGAAGGAAGACATAAAACTGTATTTGTCTGCAGATGACATAATCACCTATGTAGAAAAATCCAAAGGATCCACAAGAAAACTCCTAGAGCTGATATGCAATATAGGAACATTGTGGGACATGAGTTAATACACAAAAGTCAATTGTTTTCCTATATACCAGCAATAAACAACTGGAATTTGAAATGTAAAACACAATACCATTCATAGTAAGACCCCCCAAAATGAAATGCTTAGTTATAAATCTAACAAAATATGTACAACATCTAAATGAGAAAAACTACAAAACTCTGATGAATAAAATTAAAGAACTAAATAAATGGAGAGATATTCTATGTTCATGGATAGAAAGACTCAACACTGTCAAGACATCAGTTCTTCCCAACTTGATCTATAGAGTAAATGCAATCGCAATCAAAACTTAGGTCACTTTTCTTGTGAATATTGACAAACTGATTCCACAGTTTATAAGGAGAGGCAAAAGATTCAAAACAGCTAGCACAAGGTTAAAAGGAAAAAAAAAACAAAGTTAGAGGACTGATATTACTTGACTTCAAAACTTATATAAAGCCACAATAATGAAGACAGTGTATATTAGCAAAAGAATAGATAAATAAATCAATGGAAAAGAATGTAGAGTCCAGAAATAGAGGCACACAAATATAGTCAAATGATACTTAACAAAGCTGGTTATCTCTTCTACATGGACCCCTTATATTCTGTATTTTGTTGTTTATTTCTTTGTATGCCTTCTTCCTGTTAGCTCCATGATGACTATAGTTGTTCTTGCCCCATTTTACTTATTTTTCACTATGCTTTCATAGCCAACAGAGTGCTTATAGCATGTTGGATACTCGGTAAGTATTTGTAGAATACACAGATAAATGATTTCACAAGGATAGAATAGACAGAATAGGAGAACATTAGACTCCTAAAGAATAAAGTGGGTAAACATGCTATATAGGAGGTCAAGAAAAAACAACAAACGTTTCAGGCTAAGAGCATAATTTTGCTTAAGAGGGACTCCCTTTATCTTTATCTAGTGCCAAAAGTATTTTTTCCACCATTGCAAAAAAAGGTGTCAGCTTTATAGTATTTACTTAAGTGCCTTTAATCGTTGTTGCTGTTTAATATGATTGACATCATTTACAGCAACTCTTACTTGGGGCGTTTCTATAACAGAAAAGTCACTCATGCCCAGGACTCCTTCAAGTAGGTCAATTCAATTAGATACAATTTGATTGAATATTCTTTTTATTTGCTTTCACAATGGAATTGCTACAATACCCACAGACAATAATTGTAAATATCTTAAAGACCTAATTTTCTTGAAATTCCATTTAAAATATGATCTAAAATCCCTTATGCTACAATTTATGTTCAGTTCTTCCAGGCATGTTCAGAAGAATTAGAGAATACAGTATAGTATTCTCTGTATAATTGTCTGTAATATTCTTAACAGATAATTCTAACTTATCTTTTGGCTTCCCTCATCTTCAGGCTAAATAATTACAGTCCCTTTAACCTTCTTTTGGAGGTCATATATTTAATCCTTCAATCATTTATGGAACTCTCTTTTAATCCTCTGTAAGTTTCCTTTTAAGTTGCAGAGCCAAAACTTAATGTAGTACCAATGAAAGGTTTTAACCATGCTGTGATGCTGAGTATAATGGGAGATTTATCTCACAGTATCAACATATTCTTCTTCTCACCATGAATCCCAGTATTGCACTGTTTTTATAACTAAGAAATGACATTGTGCACTCATGTTCATCTTGTTAGTTCATCTTGTTACCCACTGCTAATGAATAGCTCCCATTGGGATTATGAACCAGAGAACCAAAGATGTCACTTCATAGGATCAAATGTGAATTAAACATTCACAATAAAAGAATAATCATGCAAATCCAGTGACCTTCCTCAATAATGAAATGAGTACCAATTATAGCTTACCCTGGATATATTATCTACCAGTGTGGGGAGTTTGAGATTCATTTTATCTTCTATCTCTATAATGAAAGTACTGGGCAGCCCATTGTGGAGCAGAAAGAGATGGGTGGATTAATTTTAAATTAAGCAGTATATTTCTAATATATGCCTGACAGTGATTCTGTGCCACTCAAACTAAAAATCACACTTCTTTAGTAATAGCTTTATAACTTTTTACCACCAAAGGGATTAATGTTCATGCAACTTTCTCATGAATTCCCCCAGTAGCCTCCTATGAAGAGGTTCCTAAATGCCAGCCAAGGTAAGGTCAGGAAGCTGCATAAAAGTTACCTGAGAAGATTCTGTTTTATTTTGTTTTTAAAAAATATTTTTAAAAGTAATTATAATCTCAAGAAGTTTCAAAGAAATATACAGGGAGTCTCATGTACCCTTCACCCAACCTTCCCCAATATTAGCATCTTGCATCAGTACAATATATCAAAACCAGGAAATTAACATTGGTACAATCCAGAGTTTAATCTGATTTCACCAGTTAAAGATGTGTGTGTGTGTGTGTGTGTATGCACGTATGCATTTCATGTAATTTTCTCATATATGAATCTTTGTGTAACCCTTGTCACAATCGAGATACTTAACTGCACCATGATGAAATTCACTCATGCTACCCTTTTCTAACTATATTCTCTTCCTCCACTTCTACCTCTAAACTTAGCAACTAGTAACCTATCTTCCATACCTTTAATTATGTTATTTCATAAATTCTATGCAAATGGAGTCATGAAATATGCATAATTATAAAAACTAAAGAGATTTTTAAAAATAATATTCCAGAGTCTCATAACCAAGAGATTTTGATTCAGCAATCTGAAATGACAGCATGGAATTTGAATGAGATAATCAGAAATTTTCACCCAATTAATTCAAAATCATTTATTTGGGGGCTATTAATGTGTAATGCTAAAGTTCAGTCCTTACACATTTTTAAAATTAATGGAGAAGATATATGATACAACTCTCACATCTAATACAAAGTAGAGGTATATAACTATTAAAATATAGGTAAAATATTTGCATATGATATGACGCTCTATGCAGAAACTCCCAAAGAACCTACAAATAACTCCTAGAACTAATAATTGATTTCATCAAAGTGTAAGATATAATATCAACATAAAAAAATCAATTGTGCTTATGTATTGCACAAGTATGTATTCTACATAGAAACAAAGAATAAATATAAAAAACTATTTACATAATTCAAAAATAAGGAAACAGTTAAACATAAAGCTAATAAAACATGTACAGGACATCTGAATGCTGAAAATTACAAAATACTATTGAATGAAATAAAAGATGGCTTAGATAGGGGTGCCTGGTGGTTCGGTCAGTTAAGCCTCCGACTTCAGCCCAGGTCATGATCTTGGGGTTCACGAGTTGGAGCTCCACATCAGGCTCTGTGCTGACAGCTCAGAGTTTGGAGTCTGCTTTGGATTATGTGTCTTCATGTCTCTCTGTCCCTCCCCCGCTCCCACTCTGTCTCTCTCTCTCAAAAATAAAATAAAAACATCAAAAAAAAAGACGACTTAAATGGAAAGGCATTGTATTTGTCAATTTGCAATCTCTACACTCTGAAGATGTCAATTGTCCCCCATCAAAATTCCAGCAATACTATGTAAACATTGGTGAAATTATTCTAAAATTAATAAGAAAAATCAAAGGAACTAGAATCACTAAAAAAAACTTTGAGAAGCAAAATAAAGTTGGAGGACTCTATCTACTTTTAGATTTACTATGTAGGTACAGTAATCAAGAGTGTGTGGTACTGATGAATGAACAGACACACGGGTCAATGGAATAGAATAAAGAACCCAGAAATAAACACAAACGAGTATGGCAAACTGATTTTATAGGATGGTGCAAAGGTAATTCAAAGGAAGAAGGATTGTCTTTTCAATAAATAGGTGCTGGAACAATAAGATACCCTTATTCAAAAAAGAAAGGGAAGGGAATGGAAGGGAAGGGAAGGGAGGAGAGAGAAAGGCAAGGGAGGGAAGGGAAGGGGAAGGAAGGAAAGAGAAGGGGAAAAAAAAGAATGAGAAGGGTAAAGAGAAGGGAGGGAAGAAGAAAGAAGAGAGGACAGAAAAGAAAAACAAACTTCAACCTAAACCCTACATCTTTTTAAAAATTAACTCCAAATATAAAAATATAAAACTTTACGGAAAATATAGGAGAAAATCTTGATGACCAGGATTTGGTAAAGAGTTCTTAAACATGACATCAAAAATACAATCCCAAAAGAAAGATGTGATAAATAGGATTTCATTATTTTTTTTTCTCTATGAAAGATTACGCTAAGAGGATGAAAATGAAAAGTACCTATTGGAAGAAAATATTTTCAAATCACATACAAGATAAAGGACTTAAAGTCTGAATATATAGAAAATCCTCAAAACTCAACAGTTTTTTTAAATGATTTAATAGATATCAGCAGATATATCCTTTTCATCACTAAAACTTATAAAAAATTATTTGTAATCTTGCATTTGCCAAAAGCAACCAACATTATTTTCTTTTAATTAACTGGAAATAAAGTTGATAAATTACATATTTGCATAATCTAATAAACTAATTTGTAGAGAGGAAAGCCAGAAAAATCTTAGAGTCAATAAGATACATATTAATAAGATATTATAATTATTATATTTAAAATGAAACAAAATATTTTTGCAATGTTTATGTTCATGTTGTTTCTCATGCATCACTATCACTATATAATTATAGTTATATCATTATCACTATAATAATGCTATATATTATATGTAATAAAACATTTTTTAAAAGTATAGATAAAACATGATGGAAATTAAAAGAGAAAGAATATATTTTTCTGCTTAAAGTATCAAGAAAGGATTGATGAAGCAGGAGGAATTGTGAATGTGCTATAAAGGATAGATAATTTGATATAAAGCTATAAAGAAAAGCTATAAATGACAGTTTGATAAAAAATTGGCAACAAATGTATGAACATAAGCAAACAGATGGACATGATTATATGGTTCAGAAAAGAAGTATTAAAAAGTAAAATCAGAAAGGAGATTTGGAATCAGATTGTAGAGTGCCTAAAAAACAAGTTAATTTCTTTTAGTCTTTATTCTGTAGAGAACAGAAATTCGGCAGAGGTGTTCCTTATTATACTATTTATCAGATAAATGCTTCAGAAAGATTCATTTAGTAACTGCATAATGAATTGGAAGACATACAGATTAAGGATAGTCCAACAATTAGAAAGCAATGTTGACCACTCAGCTGTAAGGAATGAAGATTTAAACTAGAATGTTGGATGTAATGATAAATTGAAGATAAATGCAACAAGAAAATAATAGCTATGGCAGAAGAAAGAATGACAAATGATTGCAAATAGTTTTAAAGTACTAGAGACTATAAAAATCTCTAGTACTTTGAATCTGTGTCCCATTAAGTGCAGTTTAAAATAGAGGATTGAAAATTGAAGCATTATTGTAGAAGAATAAAAGATGATTATATAGTGATGAAATGGAAACAGAATATATAGACTGATCTTTCAAGAAGTTTAATGATTAAAAGAATGAATGGTTGCAAAACTGACTAAAAGATTTTATCAGGTTAGGAAAGACTTAAATAAGTTAGAAAAGCAAGTGTAAAAATTCAGTGGAAATGGGAGAGAATAAAATGCCAAGAAGGAAATGATATAAAAACCAAAATTCTTGGGGAACCTGAGTGGCTCAGTCATTTGAACATACAACTGTTGATTTTGGCTTGAGTCATGATCTCCAGGTTCATGGGATGGACCCCACATTGGGCTCTCTGCTGGGAGCCTACTTGGAATTCTCTGTCTGCCCCCTCACCATTTGCTCGCTCTCTCTTTCTTTCTCAAAAATAAATAAACATAAAAAAATTTAAAAAGCAAAACTCTTAAGAAAGAAGATAGTCACCAAGACACAAAAGAGTGATTTGCCTGGGAGAGAAGAAATGATAAATATTCTGAGATCATGGAAAAAGAAGAGAAGAAAATAAAGATGCCATAAAATTTGTGAGAAAGAAATGGAAAGTGAGTTTCTACCACATTGTGTCAATGTTACCAAACAAATTGGGAACTTGTTTGTCCGACAAAATTGCATTTGTGAGGTGGAGAACTCATAAAGGTAGCAAAGTTTTAAAATAAGTTCTCTGAAAACATGTGTAGAATAGCCCTCTTTTAAATCTTTAGTTAGTTAGGTAGTTCCAAAATTAAATATAATCTGTCAAGGGCAGATACCACATGTTTTCGCTTGTTATAGAACTCCCAAGAGCCTAATCTACTACAAACAATGTATGATAGATTCAATATACAATGGCTAATAGAATTATAGTTCTGTTTTTTTTCTATCTTAAATACAATTCAAATGCAAAAGTCCCACTGAAAAACCTATCATTATGACATTAAATTTTGCATTGAAAGCTGCAGAGTCAATCTACCATTTCAAGATCCAATGAGAAGGTGTTCTCCTTACAAAATATCTGAGGAATCTGTGACATCCCCCTCCATCCTGGTGCTCCAAGAAGTCCCAGAGAACTCCTTGGTTCAAATAATTTCCAAGAGCTTTCCCACATATATTAAATTCGATTTTATACCAATACCTCTAGAGATACATTGTATCTGAATATAAATGGACTTGCTCTGGCTAAATTATAGGCTCTAAATGAGTATACTACTGGAAAATGCATTTGCATATTATTTCATTTGGGTTTACCCTCTTAAGAAAATCTTATTCTTACTTTGCAGTCTCTGCTCCTCCAAATTAGAGAACCAGCCATAAAAGTATGCCATGTTAGTTGTATGACTTTATTGTTTTTCACTTCCTCAGATACACTTGACATTTTCAGCTCAGTTTCCTTTTATTTGGGAAAAGATAAAAATGCCAAAGAAAAGACAGATATACTGAAATAGAAGAACCAATGGAATAAACAAAACAGGTAAGTTGAGAAAATTAACCAGAAGACACATTTTCCCATTCTTTATACAAGCCCTTTTGTCCATTTTACATGGTAATAACATTGTCATCTCTCAGTTACACATACGCCTTTTATTAAGCAAAAACATTCTGCCAAGACTGAGAAAAGTAAAATTAGTAACGTAGCCTACAAAGAGGCGACTACAACGTCTATGTCTAGATATCCTAATCTTTCAGATATTTTCTCCAAAGAGAAGTAGACAGGTAAATTTCAGGATGAACTTCCATAATATATGTAAGAGAAATATTTTTCTTTCAATCACTAACCAAATAAAACGTATTTGATAATGCCTGCTTATTTTTGCAGCAGCTACATTAGACTCTATTTACATGTACCTACTTATTTTTATATACATAATGATGAAACTTTCCTGTAAGTTCCCTTTCTTATAATTCTTAAGTTTCAATATTAATATTATGCCAGCCTCGTAAAATGCAATGAAAAATATTACCTCATTTTACATTCTCTGGAAGAATTTTTATAACATAGACATTATTTCATAATTATTTAGTATAATTCAGGGGTGGGCCATATAGGCCTTAAGTGTTTTGTTTCTTTGTTTTTTTAAGGTTTATTTATTTTGAAAGAGACACAGACAATGTGAGTGGGGGAGTGGCAGAGAGAGGGAGAGAGAATCCCAAGCAGGCTCCACACTCAGTGCAGAGCCCAATGTAGGGCTCAAACTCACCTAACTGTGAGATCATGACCTGAGCCGAAACCAAGAGTCAGACGCTTAACCAAGTGAGCCACCCAGGTGCCCCAAGGCCTTAAGTTTTCTTTGTGAGTTTGTATATATATATATATATATATATATATATATATATATACATATACATATATATATGTATGATTTATTCAATAATTACAAGACAATTTTGATCTTCTGTAACAGTTTCGTAGGTAGTCAAATCCAGTGACATATTTTATAATATTATTTTGGTGGTAAACATAAGATTAGTACCTGTTATTTAACCTCTGGTGTTGTTACTGCCATTTTCTTTTTTTTTTAATTTCATTAATGTAATGTCTCATTAAGCTTCTTTATTTATTAAATTCTTTACCTTATATATTAAAACTTGTAGAGCTTATATAATATATTTACGGATAATGTGATCTTCCTCAGATAAAATTCACTTTTGTAATTGGCTAAGCTAAAGGTCCTAGAAATACCAAATCTACTTATTCAATTCAGGGATTCAAAGAATTCATGTTTGGGCCACAATTCATGGGAGTTTATCTACTTCCTATTTATCCTCCCTCCTAAGATGTAGGCCTTTGAAATCTCAACACAAAGCCTAAGTGGATACAGGAACCTGTTTCTGGTAGATTGTGATCTTTAATATCTGACTCTTTAGCTCCCTAAGAAGGTTGAAGGCACTGTTCAACTTGCTAAAAGCAAACATCAGCTTCTGTAAGGAACAGAATGTTTGTTCCTGCATGGAAAACCTACAGATTTATAAGTAAGGGCAATATTTTTCATATATTCATTCAGATGAAAGGCTAACTTCAGAGGTGATATTAAACCGTGAGATTTATCTTTGAGATCTCTGTAAAATTAAGAAACAAGTATAATAATATAGGAGTACAAACATATACACAATTACATATTATACATATGCTGTATAGGTAAAATAATTATAATTTTAATTGTAAATATAATAATATGCAAGTCATTAGTCACATTCACCAAATCTCTATAGCTTTCTCTATTAAAATAATTATAATTTTAATTGTAAATATAATAATATACAAGTCATTAGTCACATTCCCCAAATCTCTATAGCTTTCTGCTCTCTGTACAAATGATAAAATTTTACTTTTAAGCCAGGTGAAAAAATTAGGCATTGTCATGTGACTTGCTTTTGTTACTGAAATGTGAGAGGACATTCTATGTGTCATTTCCAGGCTAAAACTTTAAAAGCTAGATCATAATTTGCTACCTTGTATCTTTTTCCCCAAACCTCCTAAATGAGAATGAAATAAAGTTCCCAACTAACACTACAGAGATTTGTTGCTATAGTAAGAATTAGACTTTTAATATTTTAAGCTACCGAAATTTTAATCCTGGGCTTCCAAATTTTACTTCTGACCCATTCTGATGGATACGGGAAAGGGTGCTGTTCAGGAAAGGATTAACTCAGCAGATCTGGGTTGTTCAAACATTCAGGTTTTCTAAAGAAAGGCCTAGTTCAGTACTGGCCATTGGTCAGCTTCTGAGAACTAAGCTCCTTGGATGTTCTGGTAAGACCATTTGACAATGCCTGAAGCCTAGACCCACATGTGCCAGTTTGTCCAGATAGTATATACTAATGGTGTAATTTACAGTGAACACCTACTTTCTCTCAGCGAGTCTAGAGCTAGAAAAACTGAGGTCAGTCACTCATGGCCTGTATTTCTAAATGACTGACCCCCAGAAAAGTCTCTGAACAACCAAGCTCAAGTGTGCTTCCCTAGTTGGCATCACTTTGCACATGCTGGCACACACATCACTGCACGGGAGTTAAGCATGTCTTATGTGACTTCACTGGGAGGGATGCCTGGAAGCTTTTGCCTGTCTTCCTTTGAATTTTGCTCCATGCATCTTTTCTCTTTGTTGATTTCATCTGTAACTTTTATACGTAATAAACCATAACCATAAGGACTGAAGTGAGTAATTCTAGCAAAGCACAATGGTTCGGGGTACCTCAACATAGGTACCTATTAGTGGAGTGTTTCCACAGCCAGAACTTGAAATATGTGGCTTTGGCTTGGAGGCAACGCAGTAAACACACATATATCAAAGGCTGGAAGGATGGCAATACATGTTATGTGGTTGTGGGCATATTTGGGAAATTTTCCTGTAATAATATCGATGGCACATAATTTGCCTAATGTACTTATAGCTCTTAGGAAAGAGGCTTAAAAGAGAATTACAATAGTACATTCAGTTATTTGCTGTTCTTTATAAGTATTATAAAATATATGTTCAGAACTAGACAGTATGTAAGAGGATAGAAATTTTCAGAAATAATCCAGAAATTAGGGAATTTATAAATTTGGAAGAGGCAACTGTCCCTTAACTTCAAATAGTGAAAATTAAAGTTGGAAACTAGTTAAATAAACTAAATCTAACTAAAACTCAGCTGTGCAGAAAAGATCAAATAGAAAGTATTATAAATTTAACAACTGGTGAATTGAACTGGTGAATATATATCTGATTATTTTAATATGAATAGCTCACTAAACATGAGACTCTCTCACCAAAGTCTGTGAGGTCCAATTTAGTTGAGGATAAAAGGAGGTATGTAGACAAGAACACACATACACAAATGTCCTATTGCAAATTACAGAATTATATATAGAAAATAACTTAGAAAATTAAACATTAAAAAGAAAAAGAAAACCAGAAAATTTGTAAGAGATCTGCATTATAAAAGATCATGGGCCTGGATTCAAAATATAAAGTGATTATTTTGGAGTTAGAATGACCTTAGAGCTTCTCCAAACTTCTACACCAGAAACAAAATAGAAATGGAAGTGGAATTAATTTCTCCAATAATCACTTTGGATGAGGCCATAGAGCTTAAAGGAATGACTACCCAAATATGTTCCCCTTCCTGAATGTGAATGCTTTTATAGCTATCTTTTCCCTCTTTCATTATTATATATTGGTTTAATTTATGTCACATAGAAAAGCTGCATCTTCAATACATAAGTCTCTCCAACAAGAGGATCCATATCAGCCTCTTGGGACAAAGAGGAAAGTTTAGAGAGAAGCACAGAGAGTGGATCCAGAGGCTGAAACAGAAGACATCCATCACAGATGTCAACATAAAGAGAATCTCAGTGGCCAAAAATTAGAAATGATGCTCCAGGTACTATAACAAACCACACTCAAACCAAAGCCATTTAATATGGGTTCCTAGGTTGAACCTTAGACCTAATAAAGGACAGTTGTAAAAACTCAAGGATGTTGGTTGAATGGTATATTTTGTATTATATTCGCAAATCTTTCCAAGTCTAAAATTACTTCTAAATAAGTTAAAACAATAAGAGTAACAATAAGTTATTATTACTTTTCACAGTTGTAAGAGTGAAATAAGTAGTTCTTTGCCTATTGAAATAAGTAGTTCTTGCTTGAGGATGTTGGCTGGGGCTGGAGTCAGCTGGAGGCTCAGTTATTTCCTTCTCTGAAAAGACAAAAAAGTTGAGGAAATGTCTCTCCATCTGTATTTGGTCACTTATATATTGTCTCCAGCAGGGCAGCTTCAGAGTAGCCACATTACATATATATTGGGACTCCCAAGATACATACCCTAAGAGAAAGAAAGTCAAGAGAAAGCCATACTGCTTATTGTGATCTAGATTCAGAAGTCATATAGGAGCACTTCCACTGTAATCTGTTCGTTGAAGTTATTAGAAAAGTCTGCCGAGGTTCAGAAAGAATAATCTCCACCAACTCAATGGAGGAATACCATAGAAAGTAGAACATATGTGACAGGATCAGTTGTGTGCCGGAGTTGAATCATATGGGTTTTTGGTTAACATTACTTCCCAACTCTACCTTCACTGGCATCACACTGATAGTTTGAGATCAGACATGGTGGTAGTATTTATACCATGAAAACTGACAAATGCAACAAATGCTATCACTTTCTCCTGCCCACATTCTGTCAGTTGTTAAATATTTACCAGCACAGTACATATATATGTGTGTATATGTGCAATCATCTTTGAAAAATACAATCTGCCTCACAAAACATCCCTATGATTATAAAGTGGAAGGGATCAAATTATGAGTGGAAGGTGTCAAATCACCAACAGTAATCAGACTCTAGTGGTAACAGTAACCATGTGGGAAGAAAGAGGTTAAATACAGGGAATTCTTATGCCCTTGAGAATAGAGAATACAGATAACTGTCAACAGTTACTTATCCTTAACAAAAGATGTTCTTACTGTGCATGAAAAGCTCAACAGGTCCATCTCACAAAACCAACTGATACTAAGGGATGTTTCACAGAAAACCTTTCAAGGATTTGACTTTCGAAACAACCAAACGTTTCACATGAAAACAAAACAGAATTAAATTTAAAATGAAATCCCTAATCTCTAAAGCAAATTACAAAATAAACTGTGGACATAGTCAGTGGCTAAATCATAAAGAAAAGTTGTATCAATGTACTTTAGAATCTATAAATCTGATGACAGGTCTCTAGTGGTTTATAGCCAAGGATACAAAAACAAAACTGTAAAAATGCCTAAATTATTTCCAGTAATAGTATTTACCTAATAAGGAATCAAGAAAAAATATAAACAAATATAAAATAACTCATGATGTACTAATACAGTCCCACAGGGAACTCAGGTGGCTCAGTGAGTTCAGAGTCTGACTCAGGTAATGATCTCATGGTTCTTGAGATCTGCATTGTCAGCACAGAGCCTGCTTGGGATCCTCTCTCTCTCTGCCCCTCCCCTGCTCACTCAGGGTGTGCACACTCACTCTCTCTCAAAATAAATTTTATAAAATAAATGAAAATAATATAGTCCCTCATTAGCCCAGCTTAAAACACTTAGAAACAATAGCCAGTGTCATAGGTTGAACTGTGTGCCCCCAAAATTCATATGTTGAAGCCCTAACCCCCGATACCTCAGAAGGTACTGTATTTGGAGATAGGGCCTTTAAAGTGATAATAAATGGGGCACCTGGCTGGCTCAGTTGGTTGAGCCCCCAACTTCAGCTCAGGTCATGATCTTGTGGTTCATGGGTTCGAGCTCTCCATGGGGCTCTGTGCTGACATCTCAGAGCCTGCTGGAGCCAGCTTCAGATTCTGTGTCTCCCTCTCTCTCTGCCCCTCCCCATTCCATCTGTCTGTCTCTCTCTCTCTCTCTCTCTCTCTCTCTCTCTCTCTCTCTCAAAAATAAATAAACATTAGCAGGAGGAGTCAAGATGGCAGATCAGCATGGAAGTTTTTTGTGTGTCTCACGTCCATGAAATACAGTAAGACCAACACTAAACCATCCTGCACACCTAGAAAACTGATTGGAGGATTAACACAACAATCTGAACAACCTGAACCACAGAATTCAGCAGGTATGGGGAGTGGAGAGGTGAACTTGGGGAGCGAGAAGCTGTGGTAGGCAGAGAGAGGACAGAGACTACAGGAAAAGCACCCCTACCCAAAAGCAGCTGGAGAGAAAGTGGAAAATTGGAAACAGCCACAGGGACTAAACTAAAAAGGGAGAAAGGAGAAAAGAGAAAGGAGAGGGTTTAAATTCCATTAAGACTGTAAACAAGGGGAGCGTAAAGGCTGCAACTCCGCAGCTCAATACCTGGTGGTGCTCTGGTGGGAAGGGCGAATCCCCAGGAACAGAGTGGGGTCCGGGAGGTTCTCGGGCCACATGAGGAAAAGAGATTCCACTGCTGGAAAGACATTTGGTAGAGACTGTTGAAGCCACCTGGTCCCAGCAGACCCCAGAGAGTGGCCATATTTGCTGGTGCTGGAACAAGATCATTAAGGGTGAAGCCTGGTGCCAGATGTGTGTTGTGATTTTCCATAATCCCTGAAAAGCTGCTGCTACACTATCTCGCGAACATTTTCTGTGGCTGGACCCTGGCCACAGTCTTGGGGCTCCAGCAGCAGCAGGGTTCAGCAAGCATTCCAGGGTGCAGCCGACATTCAGCCATTGCTCACTCAGCCATTGCTTGGTGAGACCCTCCCAAAGACGGGCGGAACGGGTCAAAGCCGAGTCCTTCAGAAATAAGGGGCCAGGGAAAACAGCCACATCTGAGACTAAACTCAGGAGAAAGGTACTGCCTGGGGCCTGGTCATGGAGAACGAAAAAGTGGGGAGTGGATGAAAACTGAAGACAGAGGACGGGTGCACGATTGCTGATTAGGGAGAAGAGAGTTCCGATACTAGAGATGGGGTAGCTGGGTGGGCCATTTTCACCACTCCCACACACGCCGATACACACCTACGAGCGCCACAACATTCCACCCTGCAGGGTAGCAGCACCATCTAGTGGAGAATGGATCCGTTACACTGAGCCCCACCCAACTGGGCTAACCCCGATCATCAAGAACACAAGTCTCACCTCCTACTTAGTTTATGGACTATAAAGTGCTTCATAGTCTGACTTCTAGGGGAAAATGAAGTAATTTCAGTCCTATTTCAATCTGTTAGCAGGTCCATCTATTCAATTTTCTTTCTTTTTTTTTTTTCTTTTTCTCTTTTTCACTTGGTTTCTTTTTCTTGAATAGAGAAAGAGAAAAAAATTCATTTTTATTTTCAATTTTTATTAAAAATATTTTTCTTTAATTTTTTTACTATTTTTTTTTACTTTTGTGTAAATATTTTCAAATTCTATTTTACTTCCATCATTTTATTTTAGTCTACTTCAGTGTATTCACTTTTTCAAATTTTCAAACAATTTGCTTTTTTTCTTTTCTTTTTTTCTCTTTTTCCTTCCTTTGCTTTTTCTCTAATGCATATAGAGAGAAACTTTATTTTTACTTTCAATTTCTTACAAATGATTTTCTTTAATTTTTACTACCTTTTTTTGCTTTTGTGTAAATTTTTTCAATACCTATTTTACTCCCATCATTTCATTTTAGTATTCTTCAGTGTATTCATTTTTTAAATTCTCAAGCGATTTCCTTTCCCCCCCTTTATTTCTCTAATCTGTCAAACCACTTTCAACAACCAGAACAAAACACACCAGGATCTAGCGTCAATTATTCGACTTTTTGTGTGTGTGTGTGTGTGTGTTTTAATTTTTTAATTTTAACATTTTTAAATTTTAATATTTTTTAATTTTAATTTTTCTACCTCATTAATTTTCTTTCTCCATTCAAAAAGACAAAATGAAGGAATTCACCCCAAAAGAAAAAGCATGAAGAAACGTCAGCCAGGGATTTAACCAACACAGATACAAGCAAGATGTCTGAACCAGAATTTAGAATCACAATAATAAGAATACTAGCTGGAATTTAAAATAGATTAGAATCCCTTTCTGCAGAGATAAAAGGAGTAAAAAATAGCCAGAATGAAATTAAAAATGCTATAACTGAGCTGCAATCACGGATGGATGCAGCAGTGGCAAGGATGGACGAGGTAGAACAGAGAATCAGTGATCTGGAGGAAAAACTTATAGAGAATAACGAAGCAGAAAAAAAGAGGGAGATTAAGGCAAAAGAGCACAATTTAAGAATTAGAGAAATCAGTGACTCAACAACATCAGAATCCTGGGGTCCCAGAAGAGGAAGAGAGAGAAATAGGGGTAGAAGGGTTATGTGAGCAAATCATAGCAAAAAACAACAGAACCAGAAAGGAAAAACAGGAATCCTAGGGAACAACATCAGAATCCTAGGGGTCCCAGAAGAGGAAGAGAGAGAAATAGGGGTAGAAGGGTTATGTGAGCAAATCATAGCAAAAAACTTTCCTAACCTGGGCAAAGACACAGACATCAAAATCCAGGAAGCACAGAGGACCCCCATTAGATTCAACAAAAACCGACCATCAACAAGGCATATCATAGTCAAATTCACCAAATACTGAGGCAAGGAGAGAATCATGAAAGCAGCAAGGGAAGAAAAGTCCCTAACCTACAAGGGAAGACAGATCAGGTTTGCAGCAGACCTATCCACAGAAACTTGGCAGGCCAGAAAGGAGGGGCAGGATATATTCAATGTGCTGAATCAGAAAAATATGCAGCCAAGAATTCTTTATCCAGCAAGGCTGTCATGCAAAATAGAAGGAGAGATCAAAAGTTTCCCAGACAAACAAAAATTAAGGGAGTTTGTGACCACTAAACCAGCCCTGCAGGAAATTTTAAGGGGGACTCTCTGAGGAGAGAAAAGATGAAAATATAAATAAATACATACATGCATACATACCAAAAGCAACAAAGATTAGAAAGCAGCAGAGAACACCACCAGAAACTCCAACGCTATAAGCATCATAATGGCAATAAATTCATTTCTTTCAGTAAATGTCCATTGATGGATGAATGGATAAAGAAGATGTGGTATATATATATACAATGGAGTATTACTCGGCAGTCAAAAAGAATGAAATCTTGCCATTTGCAACTACGTGGATGGGACTGGAGGGTATTATGCTAAGTGAAATTAGTCAGTAAAAGACAAAAATCATATGACTTCACTCATATGAGGACTTTAAGAGACAAAACAAATGAACATAAGGGAAGGGAAACAAAAATAATACAAAAACAGGGAGAGGGACAAAACAGAAGAGACTCATAAATATGAAGAACAAACTGAGAGTTACTGGAGGGGTTGTGGGAGGGGGGATGGGCTAAATGGGTAAGGGGCACCAAGGAATCTACTCCTGAAATCATTGTTGCACTGTATGCTAATTTGGATATAAATATAAACAAACAAACAAACAAACAAGCAAACATTTAAAAAATGTAAAGAGGTAATTAATATTAAGCAAGGTCATATAGGTGGGCCTAAATACAATCTGACTGATGTCCTTATAAGAAGAATTTTGGACCCATCAAGAGATGCCAGGGCACACTTGCCTGAGGGATCATTATGTAAACAGGCATCAAGAGGTCAGCTGTCTATAAAACACAGAATGAAGCCTCCAGAGAAATCAACCTTGCTGGCATGTTGACCTTGTTCTTTCAGCCTCCAAAACTGTGAGAAAATAATTTCTGTTGCTTAAGCCTCCCAATCTGTGGTATTTTGTTATGGCAACCCTAGCAAACTATTACAGCCAGTAACAATGACAAATCATAGTGCTCAGAAGATAGCCAATAAATCCTATCTTCCCCCACCAAAAGGAAAAAAAATTCTTTGAGAAAATAACTAGTTCCACATCTGGGCAGAAAAAGTGCATGACAGTCCTAAAATAATTTGTCATAACAAAAGGCAAAAACTGTCAAAATCTACCAGAGTTAGGTTAACAAGATTTATTGGTCAACTTGAAGAAGTTCTCACTGTCAAAATATGTTAATATAAGCGTCATTAAATAATAAGCAAAACAAAACAAAATACTTCCATTTATAAAATAAACAAGTCATGGAAATGAAAAGTACACCATAGGGTATGCAGCTAATAATACTGTAATAACATTGTATGGCAACACATGATGACTGCACTACAGAGAGCACTGAATAATGTATAGAATCAATGAATCAATATGTTTTACACCTGCAACTAATATAACACTGTATGTCAATTATACCTCAAATAATATTTTTAATATCTTCAATAAATTATAATCAATCAATCAATAATGTTTAAATACATGTATTCCTAATGGTTAAAGGCAAAAAAGGAGAGAAAACCCTCTTGGTCACTTTTGGATGATGCTGGGGAATTAACTCCTCATTTTGATTTTTGTATTAAGTAAACCCAAATAAAATTTTATTTTACCTTAATGTAACCTTTACCACAATGTAAGCAAATAATTGAAAACAGTATGTCTTCCCTTTATAAGTATAATCGGTATAGATATAATCCAGCTAATAACTAGACAAAAAAAAGCAATATGAAATTAGATCTTCTCCATTTTGCAATTGATGAAATAAAAGGTGTAGGATGCTACCAAAACAAAGAAATAGAGATTCTGTGCTTTCTGATAAGAAAACACAATATAACCCATGGTTTTCTCTTACCAAAAAATGAAATCAAATAACAATAATAATAATAATAATTAATTCCAAATCTGCTCAAGCTCATATATTTGAGTACCAGGAAAAAACAAAGATCAGAAGAACATGATATAATACAACATGACAATGAGATCACTCTGAATTTCAGATAGTAAAAGGCAGCTGGTTTCTCAACAAATAAATCTGCAAGGTCAAAAAGAGAGACAGAGAAAGGTTGTGGGGGGCAGGTGGATATCTATAGATTAAAAAATGTTAAGAAATGTATTAAACAATTGTATTATATGGTCTTTACCTGGAACAACACACAAAGACTAAGTAAATATAAAACAATCAGAAAAATTTGAATTTTGAACACTGACTAGACATCATTAATACTCAGGATTATTTTAGAAATAATGATAGTACTGTGGTTATGTTTCTAAAAAGATCTTTGCCTATTAGTAATGGGCATTAAGGAAGGTATTTTTGTACATGAGCACTGGGTGTCATATGTAAGAGATGAATCACTGGATTCTACTTCTGAAGCCAAGATTACATTGTATGTTAACTAACTTGAATTTGAATAAAAAAAAAAGAAAAGAAATGAAAGTCAAATATGTCATTAACATAGCTTAGTTTCTTCTGCATTTGGTAATTTTTACTATGAGTTAACATTTGGCTGATTTTCATTTTTACATAACAAGAGGCTTGTATTTAGAAATAACATTTTCATGTAAGATTTATATATTTGCTTCTAGCAAAAAGAGAATACCAATTCTGATATCTCATTCATTTAATGGCTTGGCTTAGCTTTTTTGTTGTTAATATGAAGCACTTAATTACTATAGTCAAATACTGGCATGGTTATAGGTTCTCATAAAATATAATTAATATTATACATATTTTTTCCTGGAACTGAAAGAGCCGAACATTTTCTTTGCCACCTGCTAGACTCTTCTAAGCCCATCTTGCGGTTATTCTATGTGCCCCAGTATTATCTGTGTTCTGGAATTTATCTCTACAATTTCCATAAGCCCAAGGTCTGGTTTCTCATTCCCTCAGAAATAGAAAATATAGTCAAAAATTCTGTGTGAACAAAGATTTGGGGTAGCCAGTGAACATTATTGAAGAAAATCATGTAAAGTACTGGAAATTCAAATCCATGGCTTTCACCCTCAGTGAGCATCTGTGCTGATTCACAGTGCTTTTCCTTATCCTTATCAAATCTCTTCACTTATCTCCTTCAAGAATTAGCCATAAACATTAAAACTCTTCAAAATATTCCTTTGCAACCTCCACCACCTTTAATTTCAGTAAATATTATCATTCCTTATCTTCTTCATACTATTAAGTTCATGCATGAACACTCTCCACCAAATTCTACTAATTCCTATAAACTGATTTCTACTCACTGATATTCTTACTTCCGTCAATATTAAACTCAAGGTCAAGGTCAATTTCTATCTCCTTTCTTGATTTAATCCACTACTTTTTGTATTTTCTTTATATTTTTTAGGTTTTTATTTAAATTTGAATTAGTTAACATATAGTGTAATATTGATTTCAGGAATAGAATTTAGTGATTCATCACTAATGTATAATACTTAATGCTTCATCACAATAAGTGTCCTCCTTAATACCCATCACCCATTTAGCCCATCTCCCACCCACTTCTGTCCATCAACCTTCAGTTTGTTCTCTATCCTTAAGAGTCTCTTATGATCTGCCTCCCTCTCTTTATTACCCTTCCCCTATATTCATTTGTTTTGTTTCTTAAAGTCCACATATGAGTGTAATCATATGGTATTTGTCTTTCTCTGAGTTACTTCACTTAGCCTAATACACTCTAGCTCCATCCACATCATTGCAAATGGCAAGATTTCATTCTTTTTTGATGGCTGAGTAATATATATGTATGTATATATGTATACATATATGTATATATGTATACATATATGTATATATGTATATATATGTATACATATATGTATATATGTATATATATGTATACATATATGTACATCACATCTTCTTTATCCAGTCATCAGTCAACAACATTTGGGCTCTTTCCATAATTTGGCTATTGTTGATAATGCTGCTATTAAAGGCTGTGCGTGCCCCTTTGAATCAAAACTACAATGAGATATCACCACACATCATTCAGAAAGGCTAATATTAATAATGCAGGAAACAACAGATGTTGGTGAAAATGTAGAGAAAGGGGAACCCTCTTACACTGACAGTGGGAATGCAAACTGGTACAGCCATTCTGTATTTCCTTTAGAACAGCATAAAATGTGAGCATGAATTTCACCTACCTTGTGTGCTACCTCCTCATACACTTATGCCCATGTCATCATTTACTTCCTATTTCCCTTTAACATACACTTATGCCCATGTCATCATTTACTTCCTATTTCCCTTTAATATAGTTTTGATTCTGAATCAGTCTATTCCTGTGTCTACGGAACCTTATTCCAACATTTTTTTTTTTTTTGTCTCTGATAAACCCTAACCTTGACTCTCTTTTCACGGACCTTTTACCCTATGAATATGCCTAACTCTCCCCAACAACGCACACACACACACACACACACACACACACACACACACACCTACAAAAAAGCCCATCACTGATTCCATTCCTAGCTTCAAACTTTTTGATGTCTCCTTTACTTCATTAGTAAGCTTTGCCAAGGGTAGTATGCACTTAACTGGTGTCTCTCCTTCACTAAATACCTACTCCAACCCCCAGTGCAATTTAGCATACATATCCACAATACCACTAAAATTGGTTCTGAATGGTCACTGATGACTTTTTAAATACTAAATCAAATGAACAAATATCTAGTATCTAAATTTATCTGAATATAGTATTTGATACTGTTGCATGTATCTTTTTTTTCCAATAGCACTACTTTTTATTTATTCTCCTTTTAAACTTCATAATTTTTGAAATGCTTGCTTAGGAGACAATTTTCTATGAGTTTCTCATGTTCTGCATGTCTTCTGAGCAAAAGCACTGACAAATATTGTCCATGGCCATCTTTGTGTGGCAGGCAAAATAAAGAAAAAAAAAGAAAAGAAAAAGTCCCCCTAAGGAGTTCCACACTCTAATCTCTAAAACTTGCTACATGGCAAACTAGATTTTCTAGATGTAATAATGATTTAGAATCTTAAAGTAAAGAAATTATTCTGGTCGCCACGATGTAATCACAAGCCCTTACAGGCAGATAACTTTCTAGGGCTGGATGCAAAAGAACTCCGGGATATTCCAAGTGTGATAAAGATTTTATGTTTCTCTCTGAGATATAGGGACCCACAGGCAAGGACCAATGAGAGGCCTTTAGTTGCTAGAGAAGCCCCCACCTGACCAATAGCAAGAAACTGGGAACCTAAACCCCACAATCACAAGGAATTTGATTCTGCAACAACCTGAATGAGCTAAGAAGTGAATTCTTCTCAGAGCCTCTAGATGATAAACCAGCTGACCAATATCTTTATCTCAGACATGTGAAACCTAGAGCAGAGAAACCAGTTAAGCCTACTCAGATGTGTGACCTACATAACAGTGAGATAGTAACTTTGTGTTACTCTAAGTTTGTGATAATTTGTTATAGCAGTAGTATAACATGAATATAGTGTTCAAGGACGTTCATGAATCAAACAGCCTTGGAAGACAGAGATGATGTCTCCCTCCAAAGCAGAGGACACATTTGTTTGCTGTCCAGTATAATACAGATAATACCTTGATTCAGGGTGAAAATCAGACAGGTTTGCTTGTTACCATTATAAAAATTGGGGTTTTCTGTACCCAAGGTCTTCAACTGGGACCAAACTCACTTCATGAATAGCATCCAGCTGTGCTCAACCACATCACCCCTGTGGAACGTGAGGGGCAATGGGAACTGAGGCAAACAGGGAGCTCATGTAATATCTATTCTTGACCTCTGACCCAGGAATCTTGTGTGCTTTGGGTGTTATACCAGCATCAGTGAAAGTGTGGAAAGCTCTCAAGAAGGGTAAAATCTCAGACCCTGAACAATTCTTGGTACTCAACTAACTCTTAAAGGTTAGTATGCAACAACTTCTGTCTAAATACTTTATTATCCTATATGTCCTGCTGTCTCTGAACAATCATGTCAACTACTGTGGTTACAACTACTCCTTATATGCTCAAGACTCCCAAGTCTACATGCTTACCCTGTTCATCTTGCCTTGTATTCACACAAAAGCAAGTAAACGGTTTGGGGATATTTATGTGATAGTTAATCCCCAAGATGTTTATAATCAATTATTTTCTCCTATATACTTATACCTCATTTCCCCATAAGAGGGAAGGGAGTCTATTCTTCCTGTAACCTTGTACCTGGGTTCTTAGTCATTCGTCTAACAAATAAGATGCAGAGGAAGTGACATTCTAGGCCTTCTTCTCTTGCAACTTTCCCCTGAATCTTTTGGATTGCTCATTCTGTGGAACACAAGCCACTAAATACAATGTCCAACTACCATGAGATGAACCACCTTGCTATGAGAAAAATCTAACTAGACACATAAAAAAGAGAAAGAATGAAACCATACCATCCTAGGTTCCAGAACTAAGAGAAAAAAGCCATCTTCAGTGTTCATCCCATTCAAGCTTTAAGCCACCATCTAAAATGGTAATTGAGAGACTGCTAAGAATTGCCCAGGCTGCCATGAGAGATAATAAATTATTTTTTTAGTTCTTAAGTATTTAGGTACTTTGTTGTGCATCAATAGAAGACTGAAACCATCTTTATTTGAGTAACTCATTTTAAAATCAACAAGATATAAAGTATCTTCCACCACTGAATTATTGATTCTTTAAACAATATCTGAGTTAAACAACCACTCCCCACTAATTTTGAGGCTAAAAAATCTCTGGATTATCCTACATTCCTTTTACTTTTCCAATTACACATATATTAAATCTTAAAGTTCAATTTATCTCCTTAATGAATCTGTGTCTTCAAATGCATTTCTATGAAAAATACAGTTAAATCATGGTTTTGATTCATTATAAAGTCCTTTACAGTTAGCCCCTTCAGATCCATCACCAGATGATTTGTTTCCTTAGAATTTTATCAAATCTAATAAGGGTTATCCACTAATTAATACACTTCAGTACCTAACCAAGTGTAAGCAGATTAATGAGAATCTTTATGTAGAAGTATGCAAAGTACTCTTGCCTTCTTCCTGAATTCATGTTGGCATCTAGTGGTTGACTTCCTTCTTTACTTTAGAGTCCCAAATCATGTAGTTATCAATGCATTGTATTTTAAAGGAATGAATATAATTTCTATTAAAGCATAATCGATAGAATTAGCAAAGCAAAGATACCTATCTCACTTAATAGGAACAGACAAAAAATTAATAAGGTCTTGTCATGATGTATTGTGGCTTTTGCTTTTGCTACTACATTTTTTTCTATTCTCTTTTTTTCAGATTTATTTTGAGGTATAATTAACAAATAGAATTGTAATAGTGTACAATGTGATGATCTGATAGATATATATATATATACACACACATTGTGAAAGGATTTCCATTATCAAATGAATTAAAACATCCATCACCTCACACATTTACTCTTTTGTGTGTGAGAGAACACTTAAAATCTATTGTCAGCAAATGTCTACTATATTATCTACTATATCTACTATATTATCTACTATAGTCATCAAATTATGTTTTAGATTCTCAGACCTTATTCACTTTATAACTGAATGTTTTTATCCTTTTACCAACCTCTCCTAATTTCTCCTACCACCCAGACCCTGGCAACCACCAATTATTCTGTTTCTATGAATACAACTGTTGTTTTTTTTTTTATTTAGATTCCATATATAAGAGACACCATGCAGTATTTGTCTTTCTCAGTGTGGCTTTTTTCACTTAGGATAATGTTCTCCAAGTTCATCCATGGTGTCTCAAAACGTAGGATTTCCTTGTTTTTTAAGACTGAAAAATATTTCATTGTTATTCACTCACAACCTCTTCAGGAGCTTCCTAAATGATACCTGAAGCCTGTCGCCATATGTGGAGGGGAGGGAGAGACCAAAGAAAGAAGCACACCACTCCAGACTGATAAGTGACAGGTTTCATATGCAAGGGAACTTGCATATCAGGCTTGTCTTAAGTGGCCACGTGATGAAGAGATGAGAAGATCTCCACACCCACCCTTCAAATCTTAAAAGTAGGTAGAGGCTATAACTATGTTCTATCTACATCCCAAAAAGTTGGTCTCTATACTATATCATTATGTCAAGGCTATGTCCTTGGGACAGATTTTGGGAGTGGGTAAGGCAAACAGAATGCACATTTCAAGAGCAATGGAGGGGGTGAATAGACAGACATCTTGATGACCTTTGCCAATAATTGTGTATATAGGGACAAACAGATAGATGACAGATCAATAGATAGATAGATAGGCAGATGGATAACAGATAGATTGATAGAAACAGATATAGATACTATATATACACATACATACTCAACCATCAATGGACATTTAGGTTGTTTCCATATTTTGGTTATTGTGAATAATGTTGCAATGACCATAAAGGTACAGATAACTCTTCAATATAGTGATTTATTTCCAATGTAAATATACCAGAAGTGGGACTGCTGGATAATATGATAGTTCCATATTTAATTGGGGGGGGGGACTCCCTAGTGGCTGTACTTACATCCCTAGCAACAGTGTATAAGGGTTCTTTTTTTCCACATCCTCATCAACCCTTCTTATCCTTTTTTAAAATATTTTATTGAGGTATAATTGACATCTAACATTCATTTCAGATATACAACATAGTGATTCAATATTTATATATATTGTGAAATAATTACTATATTGTCTAGTTATAGTCCATCATAATACATACTAACAAAATTATATATTTTTTGTGATGAAGACTTTTAAAATCTACTCTTAGAAACATTCAAATGCACAATACAGTGTTATTAATTATAGTCACCTTGCTATACCTTACATCCAACAACTTACTTATTTTATTCCATTTATTTTTTTTATGTTTCAGGTTTTTACTTAAATTCTAGTTAGTTATCATATAGTGTAATATTAGTTTCAGGAGAAGAATCTAGTAATTCATCACTTATATATAGCACCCAGTGCTCATCACAAGTGCCCTCTTTAATTCCCACCACCCATTTAGCCCATCCCCCTGCCTACTTCCCCTACAGCAACCCTCTACAAATTGAAACCACAATGAGATACCACCTCACACCTGTCAGAATGGCTAAAATTAATACAGGAAACAACAGATATTGTCAAGGATGCAAAGAAAGGGAAACCTTCTTACAATGTTGGTGGGAATGCAAACACTGGCTGGGTACAACCACTCTGGAAAACAGTAGGAAGGTTCCTCAAAAAGTTAAAATAGAACCACCACCCAACCCACAAATTACACTACTAGGTATTTACCCAAAGGATACAAAAATACTGATTTGACACATGCACACCATTGTTTATAGCAGCATTGTCACAACAGCCAACTTATAGAAGTTGGGTCACTAGATGGCAGTCCAAACCATTTGCTCCTCACAACAAAGCTGGGAGTTGGGGGGTCTTCTCAACCTTGTAGGGCACTGGGCCAGCAGTGGGGTTTGTAGCAAGGGTTTGTCTCAGCCTTTCCTGACCATTTCGATGTAGTTACTTTCTTACTCACACAATGTACAGATGTCACTCAGCTAGTTTCCAGATTTCCCTTAGAGGCAGCAGCTGTGTGTATAGTGGTATATTCAGTGTGTCTGTGGAAAGACAAATTCTGAAGCCTGGAGCCTCCTATGTTACCATCTTGGTCGGAAGCCTGATGTCTACTCTTCTCTTTTGTCACTCCAAAGATATTTTTCCCTTGCATCTTTAAATTTATCCGACTTACTGTAACCTTACACACACATATACACATACCTACACACACACACACACACACACACACACACACATCTGAGAAGATCCGTCCATTAGAAGAAACATGTTCCATTAAAATTCAAGAAATTCTGGGTATATATACAAGTAGTAAGTGTGGGAAAAATAAAATAGTAACTCGATACTTGAGCATCCTAGTATTTCAAGATTTTTGACAGACGTAAAAAATGTTGTTAAATTATTATCTAGCTTTAAACTGCAAGGTTTTTAGCTTTGAGAAGGCTTTAATGGGAAGAATCAGCCATCATTCATCAAAATAGATAAAACTATGAAGCTAAAGTAAGAAAGTAAAATTGATTTTTGAAAAGCATGAAGGAAAGTACTATATCCAAGTAAAAACTTTCAGACCGACAAAAATGCTTCAGAAATTACCAAATAGTTAAAAAGACTCAGGCATTTCAGAGAAAGAATGAGGAAATTATTGAAAGCTCTAGAACTGAATGTCCCAAGGAAACATTAAACTTGCAATTCTATGCAAATATACTTTAGCTGTTTCTCTTTTAGCAGACACTGAAAAGATGTTTTTTCCCCAGAAAAATTTTAAAGTAGAACAGAAGGCTTGATTTTCTCCAGATTTCTCAATAGTGAAAAACTTAATAATAACACTAAATAAATAAATACTTCCTGTAAAGGATTTTATTTGCCTATATCTTTTGAGAGCATCAGTAATAAAACATGCCAGACTGATAATAATCATTCACTAAAATAAAATATATTGAGGATATATGATATACCTGATATTATTCTAATTGCTAGTAATACATGAGTATAAAAAACAGTCTTATCATTGATGGAGCTTTCATTTTATTGGACAATGACAGAAACATTACTCAAATAAATAATGCCACGTTACAGATGACGATCAGTATATAAAGTAAAGTAATGTCAGGTGACAGAGAGTGGTAAGAGAGTTAGTTGGTTACAAAAGGTTAAAGACACTAGGTATCCTATCCACAAATGACTGGCAATATATTTCAACTGGTCAAAGGAAAGCTAGCTAAACAGTGTTCTTTCTGAAATCTCTAGATACATAGTACCATTCTTATGAAATAATAAATATGTGTTCTTTCAAGTCACAGGTTATGGTAAAATAATTGCCATCAAAAAGAAGTTGTAACAGATAATTATTACAAAATGACAAAGATGACGTTATTCAAGACTATTGCAATAGGAGAAATTTAATGCAATAGGAAAGAAAGATTGGATTTAACTCTCGGCGAAAATAAAAGACAAGAGAATATTTAAACTGTGGTGTCAGCTGATGGAAAAGTATGGGATAACATTAGGGGAATGACTGCACAGGTGATAAGGCATGTGCCACCTATGTTTGCTGTTTGACTCATGTAAGTTAGGTTCTTACCCTCAACAGAGATGAGGAAATAAAGGCATTGTCTTTGTTAACTATTACATCCCAAAGGGATGGCTCATAGGTCTTTGAGAAAGACATTCCTGGGTTGTAGAAGCTTTGCAATTAAAGGGCAAAGAATTTACAATTGCAATTTTTCTAAAATAAATTCTCTACGAAAAGGGAAGTCAAAGGCCTCTAGACAGGAAGAAACCTTCTAAAGTTTGGTAAGTTTAAAGGCACATGGAAGTCACCACAGTCATTACATAGCAAAGATGACTAATATATTTGTTTCAGATATCAACTAATGTGTTAGCTTCTAGATATCACTATTTAATATAGCCCATCTACTTAAGAAACTATTGTTCCAGAGGGAGCCAAGATGGCGGAACAGCATGGAAGTATTTTGTGTGTCTTGCATCCATGAAATACAGCCAGATCAACACTTAACCATCCTGCACCCCTAGGAAACTGATTTTAGGATTAACACAACAATCTGCACAAGCTGAACCACAGATTTCAGGAGGTACATGGCGTGGAGAGGTGAACTTGGAGAGAGAAAAGCCATGGAGGGCAGGGAGGTGCTTTTGTGTGTGGAGAGAGGATGGAGACAGTGGAGAAAATATAGGAAGAGCACCCCTCCCCAAAAACAGCTGGAGAGAAAGTGGAAAACGGAAACAGCCACAGGGACTCAACTAAAAAGGGAGAAAGGAGAAAGGAGAGAGTTTAAATTCCATTAAGACTGTGAACAGGGGGAGCACAGAGTCTGAAAATACACAGCTTGGTAGCTGGTGGTGCTCTGGTGAGAAAGGTGAATCCCCAGGAGCAGAGTGTGGTCCAAGAGGTTTTCAAGCCACACGGGGAGAAGCAGTTCCACTGCTGGAAGGACATTTGGTAGACCCTTGAGGCAACCTGGGCCCAGCGAACCCCAGAGAACGGCCACATTCACTGGTGCAGGAACAAGGTCCTTAAGGGTGAAGCCTGGTGCCAGATATGTGTTGTGATTTTCCAAAATCCCTGAAAAGCTGCTACACTATGTCGTGAACTTTTTCTGGGGCAGGCTGGCACATGGCCACAGTCTCGGTGCTCTGGCAGCCACAGGGTCCAGCAAGCATTCCTGGGTGTGGCCGACATTCAGCCATTGTTCAGCCATTGCTGAACTGAGACACTCCCTCAGAGGGGTGGAAAGGGTCAAAGCCACAGTCCCTCGGAAGTAAGGGACTGGGGAAAACAGCCACATCTGAGACAAAACTCAAGAGAGAGGTACTACCTGGGGCTTGGATACGGACAGTGAAAAAGCGGGGAGTAGACAGAAGCCAAAGACAAAGAAGGGTGTGTGATTGCTGATCGGGGAGACAGAGTTCCAATACTAGACACTGGGTAGCTGGGTGACGCCATTTTCACCGCTCCTGCCCATGCACATATGCAACTACGAGTGCCACAACAATCCCAGTAGGTTAGAAGTGCCATCTAGTAGAGAAAGGAGCTGTTACATTGAAGCCTGCCCAACTGGGCCAACCTCCCTCTTAAAGAACACAAGTCTCACCACCGGCTTAGTTTATGGACTATAAAGCGCTTCACAGTCTGACTTCTAGGGGAAAATGAAGTAATTTCAGTCATATTTCAGTCTGTTAGCAGGTCCATAATTTCAATTTTCTTTCTTTTTTTTCTCTTTTTCACTTTTCTTTTTCTTGAATAGAGAAAGAGAAAAAATTCATTTTTATTTTCAACTTTTATTAAAAATATGTCTCTTTAGTTTTTTACTATATTTTTTTTACTTTTCTTTAAATTTTTTCAAATTCTATTTAACTTCCATCATTTTAGTTTAGTCTACTTCAGTTTATTCACTTTTTCAAATTGTCAAGCAATTTCCTCTTTTTCTTTTTTCTCTTTTTCATTTATTTTATTTTTCATGAATACAAAAACAGAAAAATTCATTTTTATTTATAATTTTTATTAAAAATATTTCACTATAATTTTTTCCACCTATATTCTTTACCTTTGGGTAATTTTTTTTCAAATTCTATTTTACTTCTATCATTTCATTTTAGTCTACTTCAGTGTATTCATTTTTTTCAAATTTTCAAACGATTTCTTTTTTTTCTCCCCTTTTTTAATCTACCAAGCCCCGTTCAACACCCAGACCAAACACACCTAGGATCTAGCATCATTTATTCAATTTTTGTGTGTGTGTGTGTTTTGAAAATTTAATATTAATATTTTTTTAATTTTTTTATTTTAATCTTTTCTACCTCATTAATTCCTTTGCTCCTTTCAAGATGATGAAACAAGGAATTCACCCCAAATAAAAGTGCATGAAGAAACGACAGCCAGGGATTTAACCAACACAGATACAAGCAAGATGTCTGAACCAGAATTTAGAATCATGATAATAAGAATACTAGCTAGAGTCGAAAATAGATTAGAATCCCTTTCTGCGGAGATAAACGAAGTAAAAACTAGTCAGGATGAAATAAAAAATGCTATAACTGAGCTGCAATCACTAATGGATGTCGTGGTGGCAAGGATGGATGAAAGGGAACAGAGAATCAGCGATATAGAGGACAAACTTATGGAGAATAACGAAGCAGAAAAAAAGAGGGAGATTAAGGCAAAAGAGCACGATTTAAGAATTAGAGAAATCAGTGACTCATTAGAAAGTAACATCAGAATCCTAGGGGTCCCAGAAGAGGAAGAGAGAGAGATAGGGGTAGAAGGGTTATGTGAGCAAATCATAGCAAAAAACTTTCCTAACCTGGGCAAAGACACAGACCTCAAAATCCAGGAAGCACAGAGGACCCCCATTAGATTCAACAAAAACTGACCATCAACAAGACATATCATAGTCAAATTCACCAAATACTCAGGCAAGGAAAGAATCATAAAAGCGGCAAGGGAAAAAAAGTTCTTAACCTAAAAGGGAAGACAGATCAGGTTTGTAGCAGACCAATCCACAGAAACTTGGCAGGCCAGAAAGAAGTGGCAGGATATATTCAGTGTGCTAAATCAGAAAAATAGGCAGCCAAGAATTCTTTATCCAGCAAGGCTGTCATTCAAAATAGAAGGAGAGATCAAAAGTTTCCCAGACAAACAAAAATTAAAGGAGTTTGTGACCACTAACCATCCCTGCAAGAAATATTAAGGGAGACTCTCTGGAGAAAAGATGAAAATATACATACATACATACATACATACATACATACCAAAAGCAACAAAGAATAGAAAGCAGCAGAGAGCACCACCAGAAATTCCAACTCTACAAGCAACATAATGGCAATAAATTCAAGTCTTTCAGTATGCACTCTAAATGTCAATGGACTCAATGCTCCAATCAAAAAACATAGGGTAACAGAATGGATAAGAAAACAAGATCCATCTATGTGCTGTTTACAAGAGACCCAGTTTAGACCTAAAGACACCTTCAGATTGAAAGTAAGGGGATGGAAAACCATCAAACATGCTAATGGTCAACAAAAGAAAGCGGAGTAGCCATACTTATAACAGACAATTTAGACTTTAAAATAAAGACTGTATGTATCAACAGATGAAGAAGGGCATTATATCATAATTAAGTGGTCTATCCACCAAGAAGACCCAACAATTGTAAACATTTATGTACCAAATGGGGCGGCACCCAAATATATAAATCTAATAATCACAAACATAAAGAAACTCATCAATAGTAATACCATAATAGTAGGAGACTTCAACACCCCACTCACAGCAATAGACAGATCATCTAATCAAAAAATCAATAAGGAAACAATGGCTTTGAATGACATACCGGACCAGATGGACTTAACAGATATATTCAGAACATTTCATCCTAAAGCAGCAGAATATACATTCTTCTTCAGTGCACATGGAACATTCTCCAGAACAGACTACATACTGGGACACAAATCAGCCCTCAGCAAACACAAAAAGATTGAGATCATACCATGCATATTTCCAGACCACAACGCTATGAAACTCGAAATCAACCACAAGAAAACATTTGGAAAGGTAACACATACTTGGAGACTAAAGAACACCCTACTAAAGAATGAATGGGCTAACCAAGCAGTTAAAGAGGAAATTAAAAAGTATATGGAAGCCAATGAAAATGATAACACCACAACCCAAAACCTCTGGCACGCAACAAAGGCAGTCATAAGAGGAAAGTATATACCAATCCAGGCCTCCCTAAAGAATGAAGAAAAATCTCAGATACACCACCTAACCTTATGCCTTAAGGAGCTGGAAAAAGAACAGCAAATAAAACCCCAAACCAGCAGAAGACAGGAAATAATAAAGATCACAGCAGAAATTAATGCTACCAAAACCAAAAAAAAAACAATGGAACAGATCAATGAAACCAGAAGCTGGTTCTTTGAAAGAATTAACAAACTGATAAACCACTAGCCAGTTTGACCAAAAAGAAAAAGGAAAGGACCCAAATAAATAAAATCAAGAATGAAAGAGGAGATATCACAACCAACACAGCAGAAATAAACACAATAATAAGAGAATATTATGAGCAATTATATGCCAATAAAATGGGCAATCTGGAAGAAATGGACAATTTCTTTGAAACACATACCCTACCAAAACTGAAATAGGAAGAAATAGAAAATTTGAACAGACCCATAACCAGTAAGGAAATTGAATCAATAATCAAAAATCTCCCAGAAAACAAGAGTCTAGAGCTAGATTGCTTTCCAGAGGAATTCTACCAAACATTTAAGGAAGAGTTAATACCGATTCTCTTGAGCTGTTCCAAAAAAATAGAAATGGAAGGAAAACTTCCAAACTCTTTCTATGAAGCCTGCATTACCTTGATTCCAAATGCAGACAGAGATCCCACTATAAAGGAGAACTATAGACCAATTTCTCTGATGAACATGGGTGCAAAAATCCCCAACAAGATATTAGCCAACCGGAAACAACAATACATTAAAAAAATTATTCACCAGAACTAAGTGGGATTTTTAGCTGGAATGCAGGGCTGGTTCAATATCTTCAAAACAATTAATATGATTCATCACATCAATAAAAGAAAAGACAAGAACCATATGATCCTCTCAATAGATGCAGAGAAAGCATTTGGCAACATACAGCATCCTTTCTTGACAAAAACCCTCAATAAAGTGGGGATAGAAGGAGCATACCTCGAAATCATAAAAGCCATATATGGACAACCCAATGCTAATATCATCCTCAATAGGGAAAAACTGAGAGCTTTTCCCTTGAGGTCAGGAACAAGACAGGGATGTCCACTCTCGCCACTGTTATTCAACATAGTATTGGAAGTCTTATCCTCTGCAATCAGACAACACAAAGAAATAAAAGGCAACCAAATCGGCCAGGAGGAGGTCAAACTTTCACTTTTTGCAGATGATATGATACTCTATATGGAAAACCCTAAAGATTCCACAAAAACACTTCTAGAACTGATTCATGAACTCGGCAAAGTTGCAGGATATAAAATCAATGCACAGACATCGGTTGCATTCCTATACACCAACAATGAAGAAAACAAAATAGAAATCAAGGAATCAATTCCATTTATAGTTGCACCAAAACCCATAAAATATCTAGGAATAAATCTAATCAAAGAGGCAAAAAATCTATACACTAAAAACTATAGAAAGCTTATGAAAGAAATTAATATGACACACAACAAATGGAAAAATATTCCATGTTCCTGGATAGGAAGTACAAATATTGTTAAAATGTCGATACTACCCAAAGCAATCTACATATTCAACACAATCCCTATCAAAGTAACACCAGCATTCTTCACAGAGCTAGAACAAATAATCCTAAAATTTGTATGGAACCAGAAAAGACCCCAAATAGCCAAAGCATCTTGAAAAAGAAAACCAAAGCAGGAGGCATCACAATCCCAGACTTCAAGCTATACTACAAAGCTGTAATCATCAAGACAGTATGGTACTGGCAGAAGAACAGACATGCAGATCAACGGAACAGAATAGAGACCCCAGAAAGGGACCCACAAACGTATCTTTGAAAAAACAGGAAAGAATATCCAATGGGATAAAGACAGTCTCTTCAGCAAGTGGCGCTGGGAAAACTGGACAGCGACATGCAGAAGAATGAACCTGGACCACTTTCTTACACCATACACAAAAATAAACTCAAAATGGATGAAAGACCTCAATGTAAGACAGGAAGCCATCAAAATCCTCGAGGAGAAAGCAGTCAAAAACCTCTTTGAAATTGGCCACAGCAACATCTTACTCAACATGTCTCCAGAGGCAAGGAAAACAAAAGCAAAAATGAACTACTGGGACCTCATCAAAATAAAAAGCTTCTGCACAGCAAAGGAGACAATCAGCAAAACTAAAAGGCAACCAACAGAATGGGAGAAGATATTTGCAAACGATACATCACATAATGAGTATCCAAATCCATAAAGAACTTATCAAACTCAACACCCAAAAAACAAATAATCCAGTGAAAAAATGGGCAAAAGACATGAATAGCCACTTCTCCAAAGAAGACATCCAGATGGCCAACCGACACATGAAAACATGCTCAACTTCACTCATCATCAGGGAAATATAAATCAAAACCACAATGAGATACCACCTGTCAGAATGGCTAACATTAACAACTCAGGCAACAACAGATTTTGGAAAGGATGCAGAGAGAGAGGATCTCTTTTGCATTATGGTGGGAATGCAAGCTGGTCCAGCCACTCTGGAAAACAGTATGGAGGTTCCTCAAAAAAACTAAAAATAGAACTACCCCATGACCCACCAATAGCACTACTAGGTATTTATCCAAGGGATACAGGTATGCTGTTTCAAAGGGACACATGTACCCCTATGTATGGAAGCACTATCAACAATAGCCAAAGTATGGAAAGAGCCCAAATGTCTATTGATGGATGAATGGATAAAGAAGATGTGGTATATATATACAATGGAGTATTACTCAGCAATGAAAAAGAATGAAATCTTGCCATTTGCAACTACGTGGATGGGACTGGATGGGATTATGTTAAGTGAAATTAGTCATTCAGAGAAACAGAAATAAAATATGACTTCACTCATAGGAAGACTTTAAGAGACAAAACAGATGAACATTAGGGAAGAGAAACAAAAATAATATAAATACAGGGAGGGGGACAAAATAGATTCATAAATGTGGAGAACAAACAGAGGATTACTGAAGTGGTTGTGGGAGGGGAAATGGGCCAAATGGGTAAGGAGCACTAAGGAATCTACTCCTGAAATTATTGTTGTACTATATGCTAACTAAGTTGGATGTAATTTTTTTTAATTAAAATTTTTTTAAAAAAGAAAGAAACTGTCGTTCCCTTTTCTGTCCCAGATGAGTCATAACACAAAGGAACAAAAAGAACAAAAGACCGTAGAATGTATGGTCTCTAGGCCATTAGAAATGATGATTAAATCATCAGTCAAGGGAACCCTACCATAACTTATGTCATAAGCTTATAATAAAGTTCCCATAAATGTACCTCTCTAATTTGGCCTCCTAGAAATCCTGGCCACTGATCTGAAGGTACATCAAATTCCACAATGATTAAATGCCCAGTAGTCTTTATAGAAATTATTTTATTAGTTCAATTACTTAATGGTTTTATTTTCCTCTAAACTTGAACTCCTCCAAAATTTTTTGGAGGAGAATACTTGCTAGAAGCTTTGTTTGAGTCACCAAGTCCTTTTCATGATTATGAAAAACCTCAAGGAATATTATTTTAGATTGACTCAGATCCCTAGACTATCTCTTAAAATCCTTTTAGAACATAGCATAGCACTGGCAGAGCAGGGCCAGGACTGATCAAGCCTTCATACATATTGTTGCCATTCACTATTACTGGGATTTGTGTAACCAAAAATATTTTGTGTCCCATGAGCCTGTTATATGATATATTCTGCCATCAAATTCAATTCCCTTCCACAAAGGTTCTATAAAATACCATTGATATAGGTGTGATTTGGTAATATAGTGATACCAAATAAGATCCAAATTCTTAATAAGATAGCAAATTAATGCTATCGTAACTTAATTTCCACTTTCCTTAAATACTTTCTATCTAAATTTATATTCAGTATAATCAGGGGAATGAGATTAAACCAAGCTTATTAGTCACATGGCAGCAAACTTCTTTTTCTATTATCCCAAGGTATCATTGTGGATTTTGACCCCAAAGAGTGCAAAAACTCGGCTGGTCAGAAATGTATGCCTTATATCATTCATTGTAGTATGTCTCTCAACTTATTTAAAAATTAATCACAGTGGTGGGGTGTCTCGATGACTGTCGGTTAAGTGTCTAACACTTGGTTTTGGCAGTTTGTGAGATCGAGCCCCCTATTGGGCTCATGCTGACAGTGGGGAGCCTCCTTGGGATTCTCTCTCTCTCACTCTCTCTCTGCCCCTCCCCAGCTTGCACTCTCTCTCACACTCTCAAAAATAAATAAAATAAGCTTTAAAAAATTAATCACAATGGTAGTATTGCTTATAAAGCACAACCTAATGGTTATCTGTTTTTAGCTACCAGGAAGTTTAGTCATCAAGAACACAACATCATTTCATTGCCCCAGATTATCCAAGTGTGGTATTTAGGCAGACCTTATATAAATCAGTAGAAAGCTGAGTTTCCTTCCCTGGAAATCACAGTTCTACACAGAGGTTTTCTCTCACCATCATCCACTAGATAGTACCCAAACATAAAAAAAAAAAATAGTGGACAAAGTTATTCTCTAGATCTGAGATACTCCTAAGAAAATGGCATGAGTGACTTCTTCCTGGTACTCTTACTCACTTATGAGCATCCCTCCTGTTTGTAGGATCTCCTTTGTTTCCATGTATCATCTCTGACCCACACCCCTCTCTCTTTACTCAGAATTTCTCCTCCTGGCTCAGCTATAATCCCTACCAATAGGGTAGACAAAACTGACTAAGTGACTAACACTTTTTATCAGACACACTTGGGATGGGTGCCAGTGGATTTGACTGGTACTAAAAAAATAAATCACAGGATTGTCTGTGTTGATGGTGATGGAGTTGCAGTCAGTTAACCTCAATTTGGCTATATGGGGTGAAGTGATCATACATCCTACGGCACATTTAGGAATAGGAGCTGTCAAATATAACGTTATAGATAGAGTGCCTTATGTATTTATATGAACTTCTTTGGATATACATAGATTCACAACTTGGCCTGGGACTACAGGATCAGAAAAAATCAAAGGATTTTTGAGGTGGGAAAGATAGAAAGTTTTGTGCTTTCATCTTCCCCCATTCCTCATTCTCACGTTTGATCTTTGAAACCTTTCCAATCAAGTCCCTAGCTTACTTTATTTTATATGCAACATGAGGGTACAATCATTTTAAAAATTAATCCATACTTTCAATTAAACATTTTTATCACATATTTTGAATAACAGGTGCTTCAATTACTCATTTTAATTTTAATGTGTGATCACTGTTCTGAGGGTATGGCAGAAATATGGTATGCCCTTGTACTATGTTTCCTTGCTTTTTCTTTTTCTTTGTTTCCCTGTTTCCTTCCTTCCTTCCTTCCTTCCTTCCTTCCTTCCTTCCTTCCTTCCTTCCTTCCTTCCTCCCTTCCTTCCTTCTTTCCTTCTTTCTTTCCTTCCCCCTCCCTTGCTTCCATCCTTTTTCTTTTTTTTTTACATTGGTAGTCACAATATGTATAATTTGCTCTCTCAAACTTTTAATTATATTATCCAAAGCTGTTTCAGATACAAGATAAATAAAGCATAGAGTATGTGTCAATCCCAGTTAACAATAATTTGTAGCAGCCTGGGGTTATTGGTGTAGGTTCAATATAATCTACTTGCTAGGTATGGTGGGACTCTCAGCTGTGCAAAAATTTTCCCCAAGCCATTTTCAAATGAATTCTCTCCTATTGAAAATGGGTATAATTTATTTTCCTTATATCAGTTTCATAGGATGCCAGGGTAATATGTGTTCTCTCTGTCCATCAGTGTATGATGAGTACTTGCATTTCAATATGTTTCATATACCTAGGGAGGAAGACTTGGAGGTCTCACAGAAACATTTGCCTTAGCATCCCAATACCTTTCTGGACTGGAAACTGATTTTGGGGTTTGATTATTTGTCTGTTTTGTGGCTGTGTGTGATATGTGCATATTACACACACACACACACACACACACACACACACACACACACAGTTTTCTACATGAACCACTTTAATTCTTTCTGTAAATTCCCACAGAAACTTCCATTACCAAGAACTCCATAGGATGGCATTTTTATTGTCTAGTCATCTAAGACTCTGTTTGCCTATTCACATATTACAAGTCCACTAGCTACCACCCAACAGTCTGCAAATATTCAAACAGTGCTCTAAGCACCCAAGCCTAATTTCTCTTCTACCACAAAGTAAACAACTCTCAGCTCTGACCTTCTGTCACTAAGATTTTACCATCTGCAGGGTGTACTGTAGATGATTTCCAGTCTATAAGGACAACCTCAACTGGGATCCAGGAAATCTGTTTTGTCTCAGTTGGGGAGAATCATATTGTTCAGCTTATGAAGCAATGGAAGCAGGAAAGTCCTTTTAGTGCTCTATAGTCAGTCCTATGGGAAGTGAGTTAATCTGCTCCTGAACAAGGTGAATTCCTTTGAGTTTTCCCTCAGCATGCCCAAGAATATACTATTTCCATCCTACGAGTGATCTTTGGTGAGCATCAGCTTCTCTGTTTTAATTTCTCTTACGTCACCCCAGTCATGATCAGTATTTCTGGATCCTGAACTGATGCCCTTTTATAGTTGGAGCAGTTTACACCGATATCCTATAAAAAGGTGGTGTATGTCTATTTAATAAAGAACAGCTGCATAGATAGCCTTTGAGTACAGAACTCCCAGGAATTTCAGACTGGACACTTGAATTTTAGTTGGAATTATCACTTAGTGAGTTTTAGTACTGGTGACCACAGTCCTTAACTTTCCCTATGATTCTTTGTCAGAAGTGGCAAATCATGATATTATCAAGGTAGTGTATTAACACACTATATAAATGGTTATCAAGTCCAAGTACGGTATCATTAGATTATGGCAATTCAAATACCCCTGTAGCAAAACAATAATTGTGTACTAAATTCCAATCCAGAAGAATGCCACATAGGGCTACCAGATAAAATACATTATTTGTCCAATGCAATATCTAAGACATACCAAAAAAAAAAAAAAAAAAAAAAAAAAAAAAAAAAACGGTATTTTTTAATCTGAAATTCACACCTAACTGGGCTTCTATGTTTTATTTCAAAATCTGGCAATTTTACCTTTGTGCCTGGATGGAATCCACGTTCATATGAAAATGAAGGTATTAGCCTTGTGACACACTGTCCCCTTTAGCTTGTGGCACTTCCTACAGAGCCTACCCTTTATCAAGTACAGGTGAATCAACCTAAGGAATAACCTTTTTTTAATTCTGTTAGTCTATTGTCAAACTCCTGGAACCATCTATTTTGCATATTGACCATACAGGACTGATAAAAAGGACCCAGGAGGAATTAAAAATCACCATTCAACCATTCCCTCAATCTTAGTAGTGATCTCTCACTGCCCTCTGGGAATACTACATTGCTTAATGTTTTCTGTAGAGGAGAGAGGGGACAAGTTCAACAGTTAGCTTCACCAATTACTTGAAATGAAGAACAGATTTAGTCTGTGAAAAAGGTAAACGAAACATGTCCCATTCACACAAATATCAAACCCAAATTATTTATTCAAGTAAAGTCTATGTGACCACAGACTAATCTCTTCAGTCCAACTTTACAACTTGTTATTCCAACTTCACTTTAATTTCCTCTACCACACATCTCCACATGCTCCCAGAATAGCCTTCACACCTATCAGACCGCCATCTGTATCCACAGGGGGTAGGCGGGTGGTTATATTGAACTTATGCACCTAGAAAATCTAAAATGTGTTGTATACCATGCCCTGGACATGTCACCCATTATGCTATTGATGGGGTTCAGGACATGCTACCCCAAACTATGGCAATTTGCTATATTAAATATTTTTAGCTAAAGAAATTTTTTTATGTTTATTTATTTTTGAGAGAGAGAGAGAGCATGAGCGGTGGAGGAAGAGAGAGGGAGACACAGAATCCAAAGCAGGCTCCAGGCTCTGAGCAGTCAGCACAGAGCCCGATGCAGGGCTTGAACTAATGAACCATGAGATCATGACCCAAGCTGAAGTCTTACGCTTAACCAACTGAGCCACTCAGGTGCCCTTAAAAGAATTTTTTAATGACAGAAGCAGTAAGGTCTCTCTGATCTTCCCCATCCCTGCCCTTCCTCCCTGAAAGTCATCATAAAACTCCCACGTAATAGGTACCCTCCCTATACCAGGAGGAGGGAAGACATTCTTATCACTAGGTATGGGGAGCTGGAGGTGGAGGTGGGGGGTTGTACAAGAAATCTGTGCAAACAAACCTTAAACTATTCCTCGTATTCCTAGTTACTTCTTTACCATTTATTACCCCTACCTAAACCCCTCTGTCTTGTCAAATCTTCACAAATTTATTGTTTCTTTTTCCTGCTCTGGTCAATTTTTGGTTCTTCATTTTTTTTTGATGCTTGTTTATTTTTGAGAGACAGAGAGAGACAGAGGATGAGTGGGGGAGGGGCAGAGAGAAAGGGAGACACAGAATCTGAAGCAGGCCCCAGGTTATGAGCTATCAGCACACAGACCAACACAGGGCTGGATCTCATGAGCCATGAGAGCATGACCTGAACCAAAGTAAGACGCTTAACTGACTGAGCCACCCAGGTGCCCTGGGTCTTAATTTCTTATGAAGGCTTCCCCATACATGTAAAAATTTAATAAAATTTGGATGCTTTTCTCCTATTTATCTGTCTTTGTCAGTTTACCCAGCCAGGAACCTTATAAGGGTTGAGGAAAACTTTTTTCCTCCCTTATCTTATTATATGCCAATACTGTCCCAGGCATTGGGCATATAGGTGATTTTAAATATAGTTAAACATAGACATATACCTATAACATACCTGAATGTAAAAGTGACTTTTATATTTTCTATCTTTTTATGATCACATATAAACTAAGATCTACAGTGAAACCAACTCTTTAGCAAGTTAATGAATGAGGGTTTTATTGTGTTTTTATTTTAAAAAGTAATTTTCAAGATCCAGTTTCTCTACGTAAGGGTCAATGTATAAAAACATTGAATAGATGTATTACTATTTTCATTTAATAAGTAGTTATTAAGTGCCTACAACTACTCAGATATCTTACTAGATCCTGGGAGTACCAGAAATAAAAACAAAAACAAACAAACAAACAAACAAACAAAAAACCCACAATAGTTTCAAGTCTAAAAGATAAAATATTCCCCTAATTTGTGGCTGGGAAACTACAAGATGTAAATGACTAACAGGTATTAACTATCCACTAATTCGCCATTTCCCTTTTTCATTTAATTTCACATATTATTGAGAAACTAATTATTTGGGCAAAAACAAAGAAGCTTTTTGAGACCAGAATGGAGACAACTAGGGAGAGGTTGGAGATTTGGGTAAAGGCCAGATTGTGTATGGCCTTATTTCTCACGTGAAAAGACTTTCCATTATCCTAAAAACAACAGAAAACCATTAACTGTGGGGAGAAGATAATTATCAGATGTACATACCTAATAAGACTCTGGTTATAGTGTAGAAGCATGATTAGAGATGTAAGAATTGGATGCAAATACATGAATGTTGATTGTCATGGCTAAAATGGTTCAAAACTATACTGACTGATTTCATCTCAAATTCTTGACCATAAATCTCAAGTGAGCCTCTGATACTGTTGGGCAGGCACACTACATGACAGTTACTCCCTCTTATGCTCTTCTAATAACTCTTTAAGATGTTCTCTTTTCTTCTCAAACTTGTAACATCTACTCTGCTAAATTACTTCTCAGCTTGTGACCTTGCTTCTTATCTCATTTTCAAGCAGAAGACCACTAACTTGCTCAAACTCCTGTCCTCCAATAGAGGTACCCATATTATCCACCTTCTCTCTGTATATTAAAATGAATAGTTTGTGCTGTAGTCTAAAGACAACTATGCCACTTGGGCACCAGATTTCATTTGAGAGGCCTGAATTGCCTATCCAAGGCAAGGTAAGATTCTTTCTCTGTCCTACACCATCAACTTTTCAACTCTACTAGATCATACCTGTCATTACACAAGTAAAATATTCTCTCTCTCACCTTATAAAATCCTCCTGAGGTTTCACTGTTTAAGATATATATATATATATATATATATATATATATATATATATATATATATATATATATAGGATAATTCCTTCATAATAGAGTCATTGATGCTTGCTTTCTCTGATATATCTCTTCCATTTCTTTCTTTCATTGTAGTGCTAAATAAATTATCTGGGCTTGTTTTCCTTTTTTGACCTTTTACAAGAGAACTTATCAGATACATTAAAACTTAAAGGTAATTATGTAGGGGCGCCTGGATGGCTCAGTCAGTTGAGCTTCCAACTTCTGCTCAGGTCATGATCTCACGGTTCGTGAGTTCGAGTCGTGAGTCGGGCTCTCTGCTGACAGCTCAGGGCCTGGAGCCTGCTTTGGATTCTGTGTCTCCTTCTCTCTCTGCTCCTCCCCTGCTCACACTCTGTCTCGCTCTCAAACGTAAATAAAGATTTAAAAAATTTAAAAAAATAAAGAGAATTATGTAATAAACCTACATATATACGTCAGCCAGTTGCATTGATTATTAACTTACAGACAGTATTGTCTCTCTCCCACTCTCTCTCCTCATTTTAAATTATTTTGAAGCAATTTCTAGATATGGCTATCTACCCATAAACGTGCTAGAATGTCTCTCTAAAAGATAAAGGCTTTCAAAAAATTCACAATATTATTTTAAAACAGAAAAAATATTCATTTAATAATAAAAGGCTCAAACTCCCCTAAATTTTTCACAAATGTGTTTCTTTCCAATCTGTTTGACTGAATCAGTATCTAATAAATTAGTAAATACTTTGTAATTGATTGGAAATTTATTATGTCTACAATAAATCCGGATCTTTTTGTGATATCAGCCAAGTGATTACCCCTTGGTTTTATTAATTCATTAGTCATCCTTTCTTTCTTTAATTTCACACCAATTATGTGTTTGACCCTGCAACTACATAGAAAATGTTCTTGTTAAGGTCATCAAAGACCTCTGTTATTAAGCACAATGGTAAATTTTCTGTCCACAACTTACTTTGACATGTTAGCAACATCTGACACCACTGTCCAGTACTCATCCTTAACATGCTTTCATCATTGGCCTTCCAGGAAACCACATACTACTTTGGTTTTCCCTCCCACCAGACAAGCTACTCATTCTGTTTGCTCTGCTGGCTTCTCTTTTTCCCAAATACTATTGCTGGTGTGTCTCAGTCTGTGGATCTGCACCCCTTTTTAGTAATAATCAGCTTATGGTTAATATCTCATCCAGTCTCACGGCTTTAAATATCATATATTATACACTGACAACTTTAAGATGTAGATTTCCAACATAGGTCTTTTCTCTAAACTTCTTCATACATAACCTCTTCATTTGTTTGTCTCTTTTGTTTCTTAAATCCCACATATCAGTGAAATCCTTTGATATTTGTCTTTCTCTGACTGACTTATTTTGTTTACCATAATACACTCTAGCTCCATCCATGTTGTTCCAAATGGCATTATTTGACTTTTGAGGCCTTATATTGAGGGTAAGTTGCTCCACTAACATATACTTAACTCATTTGTTTTTATTCTTTCCAAATTGAAACCTATAAATGAGGATATTCAATACTCTGCCAACTCATCTTCTCTGCATCAGGAAACTGGGGAGTTATAAGGAGTACCACGACACTCATGTTGAACCTCATAGTTAGCGTTTTTCAAAGCATACTGTATGTTTAGATTCATTTTCTCTTTTATTGTTACCAGTAAACTTTAAATCTTTTTTTTCTCAATTTTGGGGTGCCTTTGTTAAATTATAAAGGTATTTTCTCTGATATTGTAAAGTTATCTCTGTATTAATACCTGACTTACCCTTAGTTTTATAAACTATCAAATTGAGCTATTAGCAATACTTGTCTCATAGTCCTGTTTTGGATGTTACCTAAGTAATGAAATGTATAATGTTTGGTGGATAGCCCTGCACAAAGTTGTTGACACAAACCAAATAAACTATTGTTATCACTCACTTCTAAATATGGTACTGAAATGTGACACATATACAAACAATTATATTAGAGAAAGAGATAACATTTCCAAATGTATTTATCATAAAAGTTTCCTTTGGATATTTTCTTGAAACAAGACGTTAAATATATTTTAGGCTACATAAACAAAAAAAAAAAAAAGCCTACACATATCTTAGAATGGGTATGGAGAAAAACCTTGCCTTCTAAAGTAAAAGTAGCATTTTTAATTTTAGAAATTCTAATGAGCAGATGGAAAAGCTGTAGGTAAACTTCAACTGCCATTAATTATGTATATCTGTTGGATTTCAACAGCTGGTATCATTATAAACATTATTAGCCTTATTAGGTATGTATGTAGCATTTTATTTGCAATATGCTTTATAGTGTTTAATTAACGCACAACAGTCTTAAGAAATGGATGAGGTGGTTATTTTAAATTCCTAGTAATGGAAACCAAACGTACAATGATTATCTCTACAACTAATGCGGTTGGTAATTTGGGTGCAAAATAAATTCAAATTCCTAAGTAAGTGCTTATAATCATGTTCTATATTCTTGAAATTCAGCTTTTATGCAAATATTGTAATGCTATTTTATTACTCTGTCATTTTCATGTTTCTGACATTTTTCCTTCATTCAGCACTTTTTGAATAGTTTTTTTTGGGGGGAGGGGTGTTGGTTTTATTTTTTTCCTCTACAGAAAAATGTTCATGTAGGAAATCTATAGCAATATAGTAGACATTATTTATTGCATTAATTTTACTTTAAAAATGGGACAAAGGCAAAAATTTATGTATCATAAAATATTAAGGTTTACTTTCCAAGATATCTTCTTCTATTGAAAACCATCAAAGTTCCATCCACAGTTTTTGTCACAATTATTTGTATTAATCAGAATCTAAAACTCAGGGTTTGCAAATGTGTTTATTGTAAAGGTGCAGAACTCCTGATGCCTAGAGTAATATCCAGTCAGTTTGGGTTGATTGAATAATTAATACCCACTCAAAACTGAATGACATTACTCTGTGGATCAGAACTCTAAACCTAATTGTGAGGATTGGATTGTGGAGATGATGACTTTTGCTCTCCTTAAAACAGTGAAGACTCAAGAATATATAATTCTCTTTATAAAGTTTCATGCATGTTTAAACACTTTTAAAATACTTTAAAACTGGGGTTCCTGGCTGACTCAGTTGGTGAAGCACACAACTCTTGATCTCAGGGTTGTAAATTCGAGCCCCATGTTTGGTATAGACACTATTAAAAATAAAATCCATAAAAAATGAAATGAAATATTTTAAAACTATATTTATACAGCAATCAGAATGTGAATGGTTAATAGAATGACATCAAATCAAAGATAATAAAATAATTTATATAAACGTGATAATATAAGTTGATACAATGTATTAATTAGTTTAAATTAGTATACATAGACCTTTTAATTAAGATGTTAATTAGCTAGTTATAGGTATTTAAATATATTCTTTCCTTTTCTACATTTACTATCTCCTTCTCCCTTATTAACCAATCTTCTCATTACCACAATCTCTAGAAAATACATACTCCACACAAGGACAAGTACAAGTTAAAAGGTATGGTGAAGGAAAATTATATAAAAAGAATTATTGCTACACGGTTCTTATTAAAATAAAAACAGAGAGATATACCATTTCTATATTTATTGTAAGGGTCATCAGGGTGAATTGTAAAGTACCATATAGAATTATTAACTTCAGACAGTTCAGCTGAAATAAAAACTATATTAGTGCATATAATGCATTCTTATATTGCCTTAGGGAAAGTACCGTACAGTAATCATCACCACCAGTATTTACTAAATAGCCATTTATAAATTGGTACTACCCAAAATCCATAAAACAGGTTTAGGAGTGATACCTGTGCCCTAAGGGCATAATATTTGAGACAAATATAACTTTATGAAAAATGCCTAGTATAGACTAAAATATTCACTTTTCATTGGGACAAAAACTTAAGTGTACTTTGTAAGGTAATGAAGAATAATATGTGACCTTCTCAGAAATTTGTTATATCAATTCTGGAAATAATCACTAACTCCAGTATAAGCAAATATTTGCATGATAAAAATAAATAAGGGGTATATTATAATTTCAAAAAAGAACTTCTATTTTGAAATTGGATTAAAGACAAAGGTGTTTATAGTAAGATTAATTTTCAAAACTGTAAAATTAAAGACACCAGTCATAGTAATTAAAATGGATTTTCAATTACACATGTATTCACAATCCCTTTAAAGAGAAAACTTCATGAATAAGTCTATTATCCAAATTTTAATCTTTTGAATTATGTACTTTTCAACGTGTTTTTTTCCAACAACGTACTTTTTAAAGGAAAGCCTGAAGTAAGTTAATTCCTCTCTAACAAATAAAAACTATAAATGTAATTGACTTTGGTTGGGTGGGTCTCTGTTGCCAGTAAGTTACCTATTGGTGATTGATAATGTATCTTGGAACAATGGTTCTCAAACTTTGCTGCTTTTTATAATCACCTGGAGGTTTAAAAAATCCATGTCTAAGTTGCACTTGCATGCCTACTAAATCAGAATTTCTGGAGTTAAAAAAAAGCATCAGTACTTGCAAAAAAAATTCTGTTTCCAATGCTTAGCCAATTTCTTAGAACAGTATTTGCCAAACTTAAAATGTAATTTGTAATCTAAGAGGTCTGAGGCAGGGCCCAAGAGTCTGTGTTTCTAACTAGCTCCCAAGTGATGTTGCTGCAGGTCCTTGGACTTCATCTTGAGAAGCCAGGTCACAGAGCACCTTTATCACTTCATCACTCAAATAGTATTTCAAAGTTTAACACTGTATGTGTTTTTCTGATAAGAGAAAACAGCATTATGTAAAATTTGTTATCTTTTTCTTCCAAAATTGGTCATTTAGTATAGTGCCGTTAATGTTAGCTTTATTAAAATCTTAAAAAATTGTTGATCATAAGTTTAAATTATTTTTCATATAGGTATTTTTCTTAATGTTTATTTATTTATTTTGAGATAGAGAGAGCACACGAGCTGGGTAGGAGCAGAGAGAGAGGGAGAAAAAGAATCCCAAGCAGGTTCCTTGTGATCAGTGCCAGGCACCCCCATTTTTTATATGAGTATTTAGAAATACTTCCTAATGTGAAGACATATTGTCATCTTGGTAGACAGTTTTGTACGTTAAGCCTGTTCTAATTCTTCTATAATATTTTTCAAAGAGTTACGACTTGTGTAAAATTAGAATTCCTTTAGTCCAGATTATCTTCTTTCATAATAATTACAATAATATGTTATAAGCACCCTTCATCTGAAAATTTTAAAAGTCAAATCTTATAACCTGTTCGTAATGTAAAGATGGCTGAATAAATTTACCATATTTTGGCTTGGTTATTGAAGGAAAAATTAAAAAGGAATACAACCAATATGTATCCTGTGCCTATAATTCTGAAAATTGTGTTTTTGTTTTTGTTTTTTACTGTATGCTGAGGAGATTTTAGCAGCATTAATTTGCTTCTTTAAATTTACTTTGCTCTTGTTACTAATATTCAGCAGAAAAATCTCATTTACCTTCACTTAATTACATTATATTAATCAAAGCAATACATCTATGCAGCCATTTCTTTTCTAGTTATCTTCATATCTGATTAATATAAGTGGTTTTTTAAAATGATCCTGTAAGTATATTAAACATTAGGTGAAATGGTAATTGAACCTATTTTGATTTTGAATATTGACATGCTGGGTTAGAAGAGGAATACATTATAATTCTCTAAAACTGTTTCTTAATCACATCACTTGATAAAGTTGAGTAGAATGTATGTTATCCCTAATTAAGTACTTGATATTTTTTATTGTCAGAACTACTACCACCACTACCATCACAATCCCAATAAGAAAAGTGTAAATCATCCTTCGTTTGGTAAGGAAGACACTGTTTGAGAAAGAACAAATTTTGTTGAATTTTTAATTAGGACAGAACAGCCACACAGTCTTTTTTAAAATATATGAGCCAGGGGGAAGTGGGAAATATATCAAATTAATGTGTATTAATATCACCTATTAAAAGAAAACCTCAGGTAACATTCCCTAGAATTATAAAACCGAGGTATTCGTCAATGTGTTAAACTAACTCACTTCCATGCAGTGGTTAAGGTGAATTAACTACTGTCATATTGAAATAACACATGCTATGGTGGATGCATAATGACTTCTTGGGAAACAGATGCCAATTAGAAAGTTACTCTTATTACCTCTTCTGCAGCATGCATTGATAACAAGGTCCACAAGTCATGGCACCAAGGCGTAAGTTTCCTTTCTTTCTCATATTTGAAAACAACTGGAAAAAGTTATCTGACACAATAATCCCATCTCCCCTAATCAATAGTGCTATGGTTTCTCAGATCTTAATATTTTTTTTCTGAAAAGATATTCATAAGCTTTTAGTTTTGAATGAAATTTATCTTAGAATCTTGAGAACCTTAGAAGGAAATCAAATTATATACCTAAAAATATAATAATTGTAACTGGAAAATTATACATGAACAATTTTGATTATTATATATTTAGATATAAACTATGGTGGCACTATGAGCAAGAAACCATCACAGTGTAAATAATGTTGAAATTATAAGTAAATTCCAAAGCTAAAAATTAGACTTAAATTTATAATTCTCATGTCCTTTCATTTTTCTTTTGAAATAATTTTATATGCATAGAAAAGATACAAAATAATACAGATTATTTCCTCTGCACCCTTCACCCAGCTTCCCCTAATATTAACACCTTGAAAAATAATGGTATGATTAAAACTAAGAAATTAATGTTAGCACCATGAGATTAACTAAACTACAGATTTTATTTAGATTTCATCAGGGGCAGCTGGGTGGCTCAGTTCAGATTCTGTGTCTGCCTCTTTTTCTGCCCCTCCCTCACTCACGTTCTGTGTCTCTCAAAAATAAACAGTACAAAAGAAAATTATTTAGATTTCATCAGTTTTCCACTAATATTCTTTCTCTGCACCAGTCCAATCTAGGATTCAAAACTGAATTTAGACAACATATCTTCTTGGTTTCCTCTAATCTGTGACAGTACCTCAGGCTTGTCTTTCATGACCCGGACATTTTGAAGGATACTGGTCAGATATTGTCTACACTGCCCTTCAGTTAGGGTTTGACTGAAATTTCTCATGATTAGATTTAGTGATACGCTTTTTTTTTTTTTTTTTTTGTAAGAATAGCATACAGAATTGCCCTTCTCAGTAAATCTTATCAGTCATACATAGGATGTCTGATTACTGAAGATACTAACCTTGATCATTTCATTAAAGTTGTGTTTTGAAGTTATTATGTGGTAAAATTATTTTTCCCTTTACAACTCAGAAATATCTTGAGACTCTTTAAGAATATATTAGTATCTATTTCTTTGCAAACTTCCGACCACAAATTTTAGTAGTTATTGTGAATCTTGCCTTCTTCAGTTATTACTGTGGGGTTCTAATGTTGATTTTCTATTTTCCTCATTCCTTCTACATCATCCATTGGGAATTTTCTCCAAGAGGGAACACTGTCATGTTCCCAATAATTTATGTATTCCATTTTGTTTTAATCTATAAAAATATGGACTCATGTTAATTTGCTCTATTATCAATTATCAATAATATCAAGCTTACAACTTGATATTATTATTATTTTCCTGCTCTAATTTTCCTGCTCTCAGTTTTAGTCAGAGTTCTTTCAGAATGCCTCATCTACCCTTTCTACATGCACATATATCTATGCCTATGTCTACATATACTTCCACAACTATGTTTTTATCTATCTATATCTATATCTATATAGTACTTCCCTATTTTTTATCATTATAAGTTTTTCCAGATTCACCTTGATTTTTCTACCACAGCCCTAGAATTAATAATTTATTTAAGGAGAAATGGCATTTAGAGATGAATATCAATGCTCACTGCTAAATGTGCTCATTCCTACAAGAGTATCATTTCTAGGGTCTCTCAATAAAAACAGAGCTAGGAAATATAACCACATTATATTATATGTATATAATATAATGCATGGATAGTTAAATCAATAGATCAATCGATAGATAGATAGATAGATAGATAGATAAATGAGTCCTTACATGTAATACCAGAGAACTTATTTCTCCAACAGTGAAAAACTGTGTCCTACTTATTTACAATATGTTTATTTATTTGTTAATAAAGGATATCCATAAAAGTCTTAGAATTGTAACCTATACACCTGTGAAAAAAATTACTAAGTATTATTTATAGAATATAGTATCTATGTAGTTTCTTTTCTTTAGTCTTATATTATCCAGCCAAAATACTGTTTTCCAAAGTCACATAGGTTAGTTCTTTTCATCCCCACATTTTTCAGTGCAGTTGTCAATTTTAATTGTACTTAATTCGTAACTATATCCTACTCTCAGTCCTCCTCTGTCTGGACTGCATCTTATCTAGGTTGAATTCATAGGTTGAAGTCTAACCCCCAATAAGTATTTGCAATAGGGTCTTTAAGGGGGTAACTAAGGTTAAATGAACTCTTAAGGGGCCCTAATTCAATAGGAGTGGCGCCCTTATTAGAAGAGACATAGGGAGTGTGCCCACTCATGTAGGGACATAACAAATCAGTGGCTGCCTGCAAGCCAAGAGAGGCCTCAAGAGAAACCTTGTTCAAAGTAAATTGGAACATTATAAAGCCCTAGAAAACAAAGCAAATAACAGAAATGCTTGAGTTTAAAATGATACTGTGACTGGGTTTATATTCAACCAGCTGGAAGTGAAACTCCAGACTCCAAAACAATTCATATTTTGAAAGAAAAAGAGAAAGAGAGAGAGAAAGGAAGGGAGGAAGGGAGGGATAAAGGCAGGAATGGAGGGAGGAAGGAAGGAAGGAAGGATGGAAGGAAGGAAAGGAAACACTAGAAATTTTATAAAGTATGGCCTCTGTTACACACAGGAAAAAATAAAAAAAAACACATGACTGGATTCCAATGGATTCCATCCTTCTTTCCTAGAGCTCAATGAAGAATAAATAAAATAGAGATATACAAGAATTTGGCATCTATAAAAAAGCAAGATGAAGCATAAAAGGATAAGTAGGAAAAAGAAAGCACAACAGAAAAACAGAGAGGTCGGGAAGCCTAAGACGACCCTCATCCAGATCGCCTTCCCCTAGAAGGTGAATTTCCCCGGTCATGAAGACTGGGCAGTCATTCTTCATCTCATCTACACAGAACCAAGATTTGCCCCGGGAGGGGGTGGGGGGGGCGGGGCGGTGGGTGGTGGTGGTGGTGTAATCCTTCCCTAGCCACTGAAATGAAGAAGACTCCAGAGCTCCCAAAACCTTGGGTGAAAGTTAAAGAAACTTCAGTGCAAGAGGCCACCTCTACTAGTAACATCCTAAAAGTTCGCAAACCTGAACATGTATCAGACTCTAGAGAACCTTCTCGGGGGTGGGGGGTGGGGGAGGGGAGTAAAGAAAATTATAAAAATGGAAAGGACAAACATACTTACTTGGCCACGTTCCAAATTGAACTGCCAAATGCCTTCTAAGTCTCCTTCCCATTCTCAATAGAGCCAACACCATAGATCCCAATGAAGATCAGTGACTCAGGAGGTGGCCTAGCCCACCAACGAGGCCATTTCTCAAAGAACTCCACAGGACAGGTGTCTCCTCCACCGGACAGGTGTCTCCTCCACCAGACAGGCGTCTCCTCCATCAGACAGGTATCAACCACAAGGCATAACAGGAGAGATCTCCAATGAAACAAAAAGATGCTCATCTGCAACCTTGTCTGGGAACAACATACTGTCCTCCTTTTATGTCACCAACAAGGAAACCTCCCACAAGAATATCCAGTCCTCCCGGTAAAACTAACAGGTTATCTTCCACAAGTCTTCCAAGAAGGTGCCGGCTGTAACCTTCCGCAACTCCCCCGCCAAAAACGTTTCCCTCAGCACTGTACAATCCAACTACACAAGAAAAAAGACGTGCTTCTGTCTCTCCAGACAGAACTTCAAGTAAAATGATAAAACTTAAAGGAACTGAGAAAGTCCTTTACCAGCACTCAAACCTAGAAAAGTAGTTGTCGAAACAAACAAAAACCAGTTAAAGAGAAAGTAGAGTGATACAAGCAACAGCAGATTCGGTTCAAGACGCAAAGATGGCCAACAAAACTAGCAGCCTTTATATGACTCAGGCTCTTTCTCTCAGCAACTTGCGACTCATGAGGTCCCATGTGAATTATAGAGACAGGCAGGCTGCAGAAACACCCTCCTTCCCAGGGTGCCTATCCACGAAAGTGCCGGAAAGAGATTTCCCTTGCTGCAGAGGGGGGAATTGCCGTTATTGCTGCATCAGAGGGCAACGTTTTTCCTCCTTCTTTCTTCCCCTTTCTCTCCCTTCTCCCCCATCTCCTCTCCCATATCCGTGCTCACCTTCCCCAAGAAGACACTCATTCTAGAACACAGAGGACATATTCTCCAGAGAAGAACCGTCTCCGCCCAACCTCCTAAACAAAAGCATCACTCTCGGAACCACAGCAATGCAGAGGCTCCCCCCATTCTTCACAAAGAAGCTTACCAGTCCAAGAAAAATTTGCCTTTGTTATCAGAAAAGCATAAGAAAGGGCCTTCCCTGAGCCCATTTAGCGAAGAAGCACCATCACTACAACCAACCAGTGTTTGCCCTCACCATCACCTTCAGATCACAACAGCACCCCTCACCGTTTTCTGCCCAGTCACCCCCACCTTAAGAGTAGCAGCAGCAGCTTACCACAAAGAAAGCAGTCCATATCTTCAAGTCTTAGGGCCAGGACTCTGGAATTCCAAAAGGTGAGAAAACAAAATAAAACTAGGCAGCATCGGCATCCCCAGTTTATAAGAAGAGTTATCAAGCTCCAGATCTGTCTCAGGATCTCGTGATCTGCAGCAATCTCCATCCCTGATGTCACCCAGTAACAAAGAAAACACAAGAAGGAAAAGACTGCGGCTACTCATGTGCAGGTATTCTAGCCCCTGCAGCCATCTCTGTTACTGCAAGCACAACAGCACTGGGAACTCCAGGGACTGAACTAGAGCCTAAGGGGAGACTGAAAGTGAAGCCCAGGGTAACGTAGAAAGTGCTCAGAGATCAATGGGGTAGGCTGATGGATTCCCTACATTTGGAAATATTTGGTATGATGTAAATTATATTTCATTTGTACAACATGGATTTATATTGCAAAAGGTATAGCATTTTAGTGGCATTTATTAACAGCTGAACAATTCATTTAGAGTGAAATATTTTAAGCAAAAAATTTCTTTTCTTTAAAAAGGCTGTGGGGGCACCTGGCGCAGTTGGTTGAGTCTAACTCTATTTGGGCTCAGGTCATGATTACAGGATCTTGGGATTGGAGCCCCAAGTTGGGCTCCGGGCTGAGCGTGGAGCCTGTTTAAGATTCTCTGTCTCTCTCTCTCCCTCTCTCTGTCTCTGTCTCTCTCTCTCCCCTTCTGCCCTGCTGCCCTGCTTGCTCTCTCTCTCTCTCTGTCTCAAATAAATTAAATTAAATTAAATTAAATTAAATTAAATTAAATTAAATTAAGATGTATTTAAATATGGTTGGCATTCTTGCTTCCTTTAAATGCCCATGGCTATTCCCAGGGGATTTTTTTGTATCTATTTACTTTCTCTCATTTGAGTCTTAATGCCCTTTTAAGTTATGATGATTTTGACCCTTTTATAGTTTATAATCTTTCCCAGAAATTTAACCATTGTTGAACAATGAATAATAACACATGAACAAAATGAACACAACAATTATATATAAACAAAATTGTAAATGAATTTTAATGACACAATCTTTACTGTTTATTTACATAAGTATACAAAATATAACACCTATACTATACACCTTTTTCAGAAATAGAAGAGGAAGAAATACTTCCCAACTCATTTTAAGAGACCAGCATTAGTTTAATACCAAAATATTTCTGGTAATATCTTTCCAGAAATGAAATTGCAGACCAATAGCCCTTTTAAACACACTACATATAGGTGTCATGTTTTCTTTAATGGAGAATTTTAACTATGAATTCAATTTATCTGATAGTTATTGAGCTATTGATTATTGGTTTCTTCTTGAGTGATTAGCATTTATATTAACATGCATTTTAGACTTTAATAAGTAATTACCACATTGCTTTTCAATAAGGCTATTGTAATTTACTGTTTCCAAAAACAATGTATGAGAATTTTGTTTTCCCTACAATGCTAAAGAAGTAGTCATAATCACAGTTTTTAATATTTAAGCTGATGTTGTAAAGCATTATCTCATTGTTATTTTATTTTACAATAACATGACTAGTAGTGACTAGGTAGTATCTATGACTACTTACATTTATTGCTATTTTGAATTTACTGTTCTACAACATGCTTAATCATCTTTGCACCACTTTCTTTTTGCATACTTATGTTGTCGATGACATATCACAGGCTTTATTTCCTATGTACATATAATTTTTATATTTATTTCCTATATAAATATTTGTTTGTCTAGTTGTGGATTGTGATATGTAAATCTCATCAAGCAGGAATCAGCATACGGACCAAATCTGGCCTATCTCTCATTTTATACATAAAGTTTACTGAACTACAGCCACATTCATTTCTTTATGACTGACTACCCGTGGCTGATTTTGCACTACAGAACTGAGCAGAGTGGAGTATTCACAATAGGGACTGTATGGACCAAAACACGTCAAATAATTACTCTGTAGTCCTGTACTGACCCCTGCCATAGACCATAGGTAATAGGATTTAGAACTAGAAGAAAATAAAACATGTATTTCATTTTCTATGTGCAACTAAGGAGACAGACTTAAAGCATGGAATAATTGGCCTAATTAAATATATCTAGTTACTCTAACCAAGATGAGAACTCTAGCCTCTTGGTTTTCATTTTCATCATTTCTGTACCTGTATCTATTTTTCAAAATCTGTAATTATGGCCAATTACTATGTAAACATTAAAGAAAATCAATCTTTGGCAAAATAAATACTCAGGAGACTGCAAATATTTTACCATAACAGTATCTTGCCTGAAATATAAGTGGTGAAATTAAAACATTGTTATTTTAAAATATATGCTGAAGACATATACCTTATAATAGAAACTATCAATTTAAGAATAGAATCAATATCTAAAAACAACACTTTTGTTGGGGAAGGTAAAAGATTTTCCACTATAGTGTTTGACAGCATTTAAATTATTTTTTAAATGTAACTCACATAGCATAAATTAGAAATGATATAATATTAATAACAGACATAATGATCAAGAACAGCATACTTAAAGAATGTTAGGAAATGACATCACACCTTTGTCCTTATCATTCTTCAAGGATTCTACTACTAACTCTTTTGTTTTCCACGATGAACTTTATATAATAAGCATTTTTTAGTTACCATCTTTTACTTAAGATAATTGAATATATATGTATTAGTTTGCTAGGACTATTGTAACAAATACCTTAGACTGGGTGACTTAAATAATAGAATTTTTTTTTTAACAATTTTGGAAGCGAGGTCCAAGAATCAATGTGTCATTAGGATTGGTTTATGAAGGGCTTTCTCCTAGGCTTGTAGATAGCCATATCTTTGTGTATTCACATAGTTTTTCTCCGTGTTTCCACATGTCTGTATCCAAACATACTCTTCCTACATGGACATCAGTCATAATGGATTAGGGTGCTCCCATATAACCATAGGACCCACTCATTTTACCTTAATTGTATCTTTAAAGACCCTGTCTCCAAATATAGTCACATTCTAAGGTACTGAGGGTTAGGACTTCAACATATGAATTTGAAGGCGAAACAATTCCACCCATAACAATATATGACCCTTATTGTCCCACATTATTTGGTGACATTTTTTGGCTATTTAAACTACATATTCATGAGAGAGATTGCAAAGTCTATATTAATTAAATATATAAAAATCTGAAGAACAAAGCCAGGAAAGTCTATATCAGAGCAACAATATTTTAGTTCTTAGCAGTTAGGCTTTTTCCCTAGGCTGTGGAACAAGTGTCTGTGCCTTTGCATAGCAAAGCTTTCCCAAGAAAGAAGTTATATTAAATTGTGGATACAGTGGTACATTCTCAAGAAGAATAATTCAGATGCTGGCTTCCTGCATGTTGTTGATGCAACTTGTGTTACATTCAAACATAGAGGTCACTTATATACATTAAATATTTCCTTGATATGGAATGAAACTAAAAAAAGTAAAGAGATGTTTCACAGATCTAAACTTTAGGATATGGAGGAAAAGAATGACACTGTAAAAATTTTTTAAAAAGCTAAGATGAGCAAGCTAAGATCTACATGTGTAATTAAGGTATGCATTCTGAGTTCTGTTTATGAGAAAGTTATCTATTAGGCAGAAGTTTGTTGAATTTTTTTGTCTGGTAAGTGATACTTAAAATAATTGTTGGCTTCAGGCCTGCTAATTCTAAAATGATCAGTTCCTTCTGTATGATTTAATTATTTTTTCATTCCAAATTTTGTCTTGTTATTTTTTCCATAAATTTAAAGGTACCATGATCACAATCTGTCACTAAAACCCACACAGAGAGGAAAATTAAAGATAGTCAAATTTATTCATATGAAAAATGAAACTATTCATTTCATAGGCCTAAGATTATCTATATATGTAATTTCAGATCTATCATGATTTACAGTGTTTATGCTCTATTGTTCTTATCAGTATCTCTTCAGTTACTCAATTTATTTCTGTTAGTTACTAATTTTGCTGACTTTGTTATGCTTTACCCTCATAAAGAGTTCTTTCCACTTAGGCAACATAGATTATCTAATAATTAACATTAATAATAATAAAAATAATAAACAGCATCTAAATTTTTGTGACAGTAACTACTATTTCTATATTTAATATATTTCTATACTTCTACAAAAATTTTCCAGAGGATTTTCAAATGACATATTTCATAATCATAACCATAATTATCCAAAAATAAAATTAGATTCACCATACAAAACCATCAATATCTGCTGAAAGCTCCGTATGACATACCTGTTCTCAGAAGTCAATGTATCTACATTTTGAGGATTCCTGGACAGTTCCCTCTTAAGATCCCTAATTCTCATGGGTAACTTTTTATTTATAAACTGGGAAACAAAGGAGGTGAAACAATTTATTTGTATGCACATAGTAGGAGAACAGACTAATTCCCAGGTCACTTGACTTCTTTTTACATTTGTATTGAATGATCCCAAACAACGTGTGAAATCATTATTCTAAGACACATATCTTAAAATTATTATTTTGTAATTATGCTGTCATTATTTCAACAATAGAAAAGTATTCCTCTATGTACAAAATGAACAGCTAAGTTTGTATAAAGCCAAAGGTCACTAATATAGAATTTATGAGGTTCAGCAACATTTTATATTAAATTTGGTGAAAATAACATCCTCATTTCTAAAAATTTTATAGAGCTAGAATAGCCCAAGACTATTCAGGTATAAAAGAAATAAATGTTTTTGTAATGCTGCAGTATAGTATAAAACATTGATGTGCATTTAGTTTTTTGACTGATTGTTATTATAAGCCTTATTTCATAGGAAATTAATTAAAAATGTAATGCTCGTGAATGACTCTGCTTAATGATACTCTTTATATAGCTTCAGAGCTTGTGGCTACTGTATTAGGTTTATTTCAAAAAAAAAATGTTTAAAGCCCTGCAGCTATCTGTAGCATTCAGAATCTTTGTTTTCATATGGAAAGGCATATCTGAGTACAGACAATAATCTTTTCAAGTTTTATGGTTGCTGTGAGCATTTGCTCCTACTGAGGATCAACTGCCTTAAGCTGCAAAGAAATCACAACCTTCAATCCTCCTGCTAATAAGAAAATCCAAAATGGCAGAAAAGATTTTTGTAGTTTCTAAGATAACTTGTGAAGACCTTAGCTGCTTGAAAGTATAGAAAATGCCAAAGAAAAGAAACACAGGCAATTAAAGAAAACTATCTCTTAAACACAATTCAAAATGGAAAGCATATAAAAATGAGAATGAAAAAAAAAAAAAGCATGACAATCTTATTTTCAAATTAAATAAATATCTTCAGTAATATAATCTGGCTTTTATAATATCAGATTTTTTTAATTTTTTAAAATGTTTATTAGGGAGAGAGCAAAGGAGGGGCAGAGAAGGGAGACAGAATCTGAAGCAGGCTCCAGGCTCTGAGCTGTCAGCACAGATCCTGACGCAGGGCTCCAACTCACAAACTGTGAGATCATGACATGAGCTGAAGTTGGATGCTCAAACCGACTAAGCCATCTAGGCACCCCTGTAATATCATATTTAAACAAATGCTATTAAACTAAAGTTTTCATATAATAAGTTTTTTTTTTTCATTTGGCTTTCAAAAAGAGGCTAGCCCTTTCTACTACATGATATATCCTGAGGGAATCACAAACTAAAAACAAACTACATAATTAAAAACAAAATCTGTATGTAAACCGCACAATAATCTATCTTGTATGCATAACTCAATGCATAGAGAATGTCTAGATAATTATCACTAAAATGCTAATGAAAATAATGTAACTTAAACTTTTGCATTTGTATTTTTGAAAATTGATGTTTGTTTTGCCATACTGATGTTTTTTACGAAACAAATAAGAAATCTATTGTATAATTATTCCTAAATTTAGATCTCCAACCCTGATATATTTCTGAACTTCAGACTCACATATTGGATATCTATGTTACTTAGCGTAATGGGCAGTTTAAACTTAACATTATAACACTCTTAAATTCTACCATTAAACATGTTTCTCCCACAATATCCTCCATTAAGATGGAGGTAAGTGGCAAAGTTTATTTTCTAGTCTCCCAGGACAAATATCTTGTAGTTATCCTTGACTTCCCTTTTAGTAAACACCCTAAATTCAAACCTTGACAAAATCTTGTCAACTTCAATTTCAAAAGATAGCCAAAAACACCACTTTTCCCTACTTACACTGCTGACATCTTAGTCTAAGCCACCATTACCTCTTGCCTGGATGTCCTAACTGGTCTCCATGGTCTTGCCCCTGTTCTTTTAAGATTTATAGCCAAAAAGGCAGGCAGAGATAACCTTTTATAAGTAAGTTTTTCACATCTTCTGTTCAAAATCATCTGAAATGATTTCTGATACTTAGCAGCATAAAATATCAAATCCTTATCATAGTACTGCAGAGGCTACCCGACATCCATTTTTGCCCAGTTTGTTCTATCCTCATTAATAGAATTCTGATTTCTTTGAAGTGATAATGTGATTATCCCCAAAACTTTATTTCCTATCATGCCTTACAGATAGGGTCTAAAAAGATGTAAGCTGACATTTTACGGTAATTTCAGGAATGTTCCTACAATAGTGGCAGGTTCAATCGGCACTCCTTTTTGCTTTTGTTTGTTTGTTTGTTTGTTTGTCTTTGGTCTTTCCTCATTACAGTGTTATGGAATATAATTATGCAATTTAAACTGGTCAACTATCTTATAAGAATAGAGACCATGCTCTATGGATGGTGTAGAAGATAGCTATAATTGCTATCTGAGTTTTTGATGAAAAACTAGATCCATCATAAAAGCCCTGGACCTCGTATTATGCAATAAAGTTTTTAAAATATAAATTTAAAAATGAAGGGTTTCCAGGGTGGCTTAGTTGGTTAAGCGTCTGACTCTTGATTTCAGCTCAGGTCATGATATTACAGTTTGTGAGGTCGAGCCCCACATCGGGCTCTGCTATGACAGTGCAGAGCCTGCTTGGGGTTCTCTCTCTCTCTCTCTCTCTCTCTCTCTCTCTCTCTCTCTCTCTCTCTTTCTCTCTCTCTGTCTCTGCCCCTCCCCTGCCTGTGTGCATGTTGTGTCTCCCAAAATTAATAAATAAATAAACTTCAAAAAATTTTAAAAATTAAATAAAAGTGAAATAAGTCACTATTTGAGTTTTCTATTATATGTAGCTGAACTTAGTCCTTACTGGACACATTTGATCTTCAAAGACCTAGATATATCTGTTTCTAATGCCCTAGATAACCACCTGTATTAGTTTGCTAGGGCTACTATAACAAAGAGCTACACTTGGGTAGCTTAAAAGAAGAGAAACATTTTTGTCTCACAGTTTTGGAGTATAGAAGACTAAAATTAAGGCGTCTGCAGTATTATACTTCCTCTGAGACTGTGGGTAGAATCATTCCTTGCCATTTACTAGCTTCTCGGTATAGCCAGCAATTTTTACATTCCTTGGCTTGCAGCTACATCAGTCTAATCTCTGCTTCCCTCATCATATAGCCATCCTCATATATTGTCTTCCTTCTGTGAATGTCTGTGTCTATGTCCAAATTTACTTCTCTTATAAAGACACCAATTGTATTGGATTAAGGGCATAATCCAATCCACAATTAACACTGCCCCTAGTGATTTTTTTTTTTGCCTGATCTTTGTATTAATACAGCATAATGCAATTCTTTATTGAATATTCCAAGTGTGCCCTTGTCTTGGAGTGTTGGAGTAGTGGATAGAATGGTGGCTTCCATAAAGACAATGACTACCCCTTAATACTTGGAACCTGTGATTGACCTTATTTGAAAAAAGTGTCTTTGGAAGTTTAATGAAATTAAAGATGAGATAAATGAAATGATCCTGGAATACCTGGATGTGCCTTAAAGTTAATTAAAGTCCTCCTAAAAGAGTACTACTACTGGAGGAGAAAACAGAGAAAGCAGGAGAAGACAAGGAAAGGGGTGGGAATTATGCCAAAAGCCAAGGATACCTGGTGCCACTAGAAGGTAGGAGGGGCAAAGGATTCTCTGCTAGAGCCTCCAGAGGAAGTGTGGCCCAGCGGACACCTTGATCTCTGACTTCTGGTCTCTAAAATTATGAGATAAGACCTGAAACTATAAAAATCTTAGAGAATACAGGCAAGTAACCTCTTTTGTTGCTGCAGCAACATTTTCCTAGATATGTCTCCTAAGGGGGAGGAAACAAGCAAAAGTTAACTATTGGGATTACATCAAAATAAAAAGCTTCTGTACAGGAAAGGAAACAATTAACAAAACTAAAAGGCAACAGACAGAATGGGAGAAGATATTTGCAAATGACATATTGGATAAAGGGTTAGTATCAAAAATCTATAAAGAACTTATCAAATTCAACACCAACCCCCACAAAATAAAAAAAAAAAAAAAGTGAGAAGACATGAATAGATATTTCTCCAAAAGACATCCAGATGGCCAAGAGGCACATTAAAAGATGCTCAAGATCACTGATCATCAGGGAAATACAAATCAAAACTATAATGAGATATCACCTCACACCTGTAAGAATGGCTAAAATCAACAACAGAACAAACAACATATGTTGGCAAAGATGTGGAAAAAGGCGAACCTTCTTGCACTGTTGGTAGGAATGAAAACTGGTGCAGCACTCTGAGAAACAGTATGGAGGTTCCTAAAAGTTAAAAATAAAACTACCCTATGATCCAGCAATTACGCTCCTAAGTATGTACCCAAATAATACCCAAAGAATATGAATTGCAAGGGATATGTGTACCCCAATGTTTATAGCAGCATTATCTATAATAGCCAAACTATGGAAACAGCCCAAGTGTCCATCGACTCATGAATGGATAAAGAAGATACGGTATGTATAAATATTTATATATATACATATATATAAATTAAAATCTTGCCATTTGCAATGACATGGAAGGAGCTAGAGAATATTATGCTAAGCCAAATAAGTCAAAGACAAATACCATATGATCTCACTCATATGGAATTTAAGACACAAAAGGGGAAAAAAGAGAAAAGGAGGCAAACTACGGAACAGACTCTTAGCTAAAAAGAAGAAACTGATGTTTGCCAGAGGGGAGGTGGGTGGGGGGGATGGGTAAAATAGGTGATAGGCATTAAGGAGATCCCTTGCTGTGATGAGCACCCTGTGATGTACAGAAGTGCTGAATCATTATATTGTACATTTTAAACTAATATTACACTATATGTTAACTAGCTGGAATTTAAATAAAAACTTTAAAAAAATAAAACTATAAGATAATAAATTTCTGTTTTCTTTGAGTCATCCAGTTTGTAGGAATGTGTTACAACAGCCTCAGGACTTCAATATAGAACTTTTGCATAAGCTCGTCCTTTGTCCTAGAACAAATTTTTCTTACATATTTGCTATAAATTTTGCTTCCTAACTACATTCAAGTCTCAAAGGTTTGTTTTTTTATCAACCTTACATATAGTTTTCATCATCTCACATATCACATATCTCTGTTATTTTGTGTCTGCTTCTCTCACTAAAATAAAGGAAACATGAGAGCCGAAACTTCATTATCATCAGCTCTTAGAAGATGCCTACATCAGAGTAGACACACAGTAAATACTTCGTTGATCTAATGTAACTAATTAGGAACTAATAAGTATTGATTAAACTAATGAACAAAACTGAAAACATTAAACTGACCTCTACATGTGGTTTTATTTAGTCTTATTTTAATCACTAGGAAAATGAAAAGTCATGACTTTCATAATTACATCTCAGTTTATCCTTTATGATGTTAGGGAATGGTATCAATAATATGAAATGGATAGGAAGACAAGAGCACTACAATTTATTTATATATTTTCATTTTCCAAGCAGCACTTTCTTTAATTCACTATTTAGAAGAAAGAAATATTGACTTCAGGCAAGTGTGTTATTCTGAAAATATAGAGCATATATATTTTTATGTATAAAATAAGCTAATAAGTTTGTGAAACATCAGCTATTCATTTTTAAACTTAAATAGATACACAAAAATAGACTTATTTACATCAATGCTATGTTGTTCACAATATATATGTAACCCTTCATTTGTAGTCTCATTAACCTTCCAGCCAAATCCTGATACTACTAAGGGCCTTGAGACAGGACTTGGCAAAGTATGGAAATGCAGAGACAGAGTACAGAAAAAGTGAATCGTTAGCCAAGAAGCGTTTGGAATCCTAAAAATAGCTTCAGTGGAAGAGTATTTTGAAATCATAATATGAATAAACATGATTGAATAGTCACATGCATCTTTGGTGAGTGTGTAATAGAATAAAGAGGGCAAGATGCCTATGCCAGAGATGGACCTCTAAAAGGGAAACAAACAACAAATATCCTGAGATGAATGTGGCAAATCTCCTTATAGTTTAATTAATAATAACATTGTCTATGTCTTTTATTCTGTCCTATGCATCATACCTTATTTAATAATTTAAATTTAAATCAAGAAAGTTGATATTCTATTAATTAGCTTCTCAAAATTTTATGTGACTTGAAACAATTTAAGTGGTAAGGAGAAGGTCTATAATATTACCCTCTACTTCTAGTAATATGTAAACTGTACGTTTACTAAAAATGTGCTATTTTACTAAAATATTATATATAAGCAATTAAAATTCTATTCTATGTTATCAAATAAAGCCATCTTACAGGAGGTTCTCAAAGCCACTTCTTCTCCTTAAAAAAAAAAAAAAAAGAATTTTGTTTTTTGAAATGTCAATTTATGAGTTCCACAAAAAGCCTATTTTTAAAAAGTAATTTTTTAAAAAATGTTTTATATAGTTGTGTGCATGTGTTTGCCCTCTGATTCTAAATGCTATGAGAGCTTTGGGGAACAGTGGCTATTTGTCCATTTGTGGAAATATTTAAGAATAATTTTAATATCCAAAATTTACTCATTATTTTAAAATATATCTTACTATATCTTTATCAGTCCAAGAAGAATATTTTTGGATAAATGTTTATCTTTCTAAAAATAAGATTCTATGAAATATGATAAAATAAACAGGAAGAAAATTTGCTACTTCAAGGAACACATTTATACTTTTAAAATCATATCTTAATATAGATTAATCAGAATTTTATATTAATTTGTTTCTTAAAGAACTGGTGTATACAAGTGGTCTTCCTAGAAGAGTTTTAATATATCATTAAGGCTCTTTATATGGAGATAGATAAATAGATAGATTATGTATACATTTATGCACAAAAAGCATACATAAATGTATCCACACATTGAAGTCTTATTTTTTTCTCATTCTCATTCATTTTAAAATAGAAACCAGAATAATTTAGAGTGAATTAGTACATAGCATCAGGGACAACACTAAAGGCACAAGTGTTTTCATGTCTGCTGTATGGGAGCCAGAGCTATTCAGATTTGCTGCAAGCTTCTTCCATAAAAATAACCCAAGAGACCGCATTCTTATACCACTTGGGGGTACCTCTGATGGTACATATTAATTTATATTGGCAGGAAGTTTTGGAAGTCAGCCATTTGCCAGCTTTCCAAGTACAAATTGTATAGCTACAGATGTTGCAGCAGTAGGTAGGTACAGAAAAGTAGAAACCATGAAAAATAAAAATGAATTACTATTATTTTTTTAGAGTTTGTATGTAAATAATTGAGGGATGATAACATTTTCAAATTGAAAGACTAATTTCAAAGCTTATTTAAGCAAATTAGTCTGTGTATAAATAAAATAAATTAAGCTTTACTCAAGTGCAGAAATATAAGTTTAAAATTTGGATCTACAAATAACTGGCAAAGAAAAATATGTCGATTCAAAAAATGGGCTGCTTCTGAAGAATCTTTGCTTGTTCAAGAATTCTCAATCTATCTGTATAAATGTATATAAAACCACTAATATACTTTCAGTGTCATTGGCAAGAAAACCATAAACTATCATTTCCATTCAATGGTTTACAGCTAAATGGTTTAAAATATGAATTTGGCAAGGGGAGAGAAAGGGGGAAAAATGAGATCTATGACCTGAATTGTTCACACAGAGATATCATTTTAATAGAGTTTTTAAAAGCATTTTATTCAATCTTAATATCCCAAATTTGAAAGATAATTAATCTATTTCAACTATTCATACCTCCTCATAACCCAGTTTAAGCCAGTTCCCATAAGAAATATTAGTTCTCATTATTATTGAAAATTGCATATCTTTAAATTAACCCATTGATTTGCTAATTACACTGTACTCTGGAAAATTCTTCTGTTAGCTTCACTAAAGAACAGAGGAAATTATTAGGGTGCATTTTGAATTCCGTTTTTTTACGCATTTAAATAATGATTATATTTGTAAGTTATATTTGTGATTTAAATACTATTTTAATTCCATTGAATATGAATGATAGAATCATATATTGTTTATAGGAAAGAACATTGTCTTCAAAACCATTGCTCTAGGAAGCTTTAAATCCATTGATATCCTTGCCATTTATGGCCACTATATTTCAACGTATAGATTTTGTTTAGCTTTTAAACTGACTTAAAGGTCTGACAATATCAATTATTCTTCCTTTCAGGGTGAATATGATTTTTGAAAATGAAAATGCACTAATTGAATAAATTTATGGTAAAAATAAATAATGCAAAGTAATGACATATGCACTCTTGGAGATAACAGTATTAAGGTTCCAGTAGAGGTGGAATTTAATCCTATGACTACAAATAAAAACAATATGGCTTTATACAATTCAAATGAACTTTCATGTTTAGGTTTGTCTACAAAATGGATAGTTTAGGGGCATCTGGATGGCTCAGTTGGTTAAGCATCCAACTCTTGATTTCTGTTCAGGTCATGATCTCACAGGCATAAGATCAATAACTCCATTGGGCTCCACACTGAATGAGGAGCCTGCTTAAGATTCTCTCTCTCCCTCTCCCTCTGCCCCTCCCTCGCTCACATATGCAGGACCTCTCTCTCTCTCAAAAAAAGAAAAAACAAACAAAACAAAATGGATAGTTTATATCAATTTACTTCATTTTCAAAGCTGAATTTAAAATTATTACGTTACTTATTACATGTAAAATAGATTGTATTTATTTAAATATTATCAGATTGTAGAAAATGTTGCAGCATATGAGAAAAGTGGAAGTCCCCTGTAATCTTTTTGTCTTGCAAAAACTAGTGTTAATATATACATATAACATTATATGTATATAAAAGATATCATACTAAAGAAAAATGGAAGAGAGAACACTTTTTAATAAAAGAAGTAAATATTTTCTTTTTTAAAATGTTTTTTTAGTGTTTATTCACTTTTTTGAGAGACAGAGACAAAGTATGAGAAGGGCAGGGGCAGAGAGAGAGGGAGACACAGAATCTGAAACAGGCTTCAGGCTCTGAGCTGTCAGCACAGAGCCTGACGTGGGCTCAAACTCACGAACCAAACCGCAAGATCTTGACCTGAGCTGAAGTCAGATGCTCAACCGACTGAGCCACTCAGGCACCCTTAGAAGTAAACATTTTCATCTTTGGGCCAAGATGGAGTAACAAGAGCCAGATTTATCATCCTAACTTAAACAAATAGAATCTAGATAACATCTGAAAGACTGTTTTCAGACATTAGACAACAAACAGCACAGAACTGTGAGTCCCTGACAGGGGGGGCCAAAAAAAAAAAAAAAAAAAAAAAGATAAGTCCTGAGAAAAAGAAAATCAGAACTTATCTCATAATTGAAAAATAAGGCAGACTGGGGCGCCTGGGTGGCTCAGTCGGTTAAGCATCCGACTTCAGCTCAGGTCATGATCTTACAGTCTGTGAGTTCAAGCCCCGGCGTCAGGCTCTGTGCTGACAGCTCAGAGCCTGGAGCTTGCTTCAGATTCTGTGTCTCCCTCTCTCTCTCTGCTCCTCCCCTGCTCATGCTCTGTCTCTCTCTGTCTCAAAAATAAATAAAAACTTTAAAAAAATATTAAAAAAAAATAATAAGGCAGAAAATCAGAAAGGACATAGAAGAGTAGAACAATATGTCCTAATTAAGATTTATAGAACAACACAATCAATGGCAGTATAATACACATTTTTTCCCAAGTGTAGATGGAATATTTACCAAGATAAACCATAATTTGGCCCAAGAGTCAAGTCTCAATAAATGTAAAAGGAAAAACAGCATGGGATGTATATTCTCTGAACACAACAGAATTACAAAATAAATCAAAATGAGAAGATATCTGGAAAATTCCCACATATTGAAAATTAATCAACAAACTTCAAAATAATCCACACATTTAAAAAGAAATACAAATGAAAGTTTGAAATTATTTTAAGCTGAAATAAAAAAACACTTTTAAATAATAAAATATGTCAGATACAGCTATAAGAGTATATAAAGCAAAATTTGTAGCATTGATCACATTAGTAAAGTAAAAAGGTCAGGACATCTGGGTTGCTCAGGCCATTAAGTGTCTGACTCTTGATTTTAGCTCAGGTCATGATCTCATGGTTCTTGAGATAGAGCCTCACATTGGCTCAGAGCTGACAGCATGGAGTCGTCTTGAGATTCTCTTTCTCTCTCTCTCTCTCTCTCTCTCTCTCTCTCTCCAAATAAATAAACATTAAAAAAAAGAAAAAGAAGGAAAGTAGAAAGGATTAAATTCAGTGAGTAAGTTTTCATCTTTAGAAGTTATAAAAAAAGCGAATTGAACTCAAAGCAAGAATTAATAATTATAAAAATTGAAATCAACTGAAATCAATGAAAAGGATAATAGAAAGCAGAGTAGAAAAATAAACCAGAAACTTCTTTCTTTCTTTCTTTCTTTCTTTCTTTCTTTCTTTCTTTCTTCCTTCCTTCCTTCCTTCCTTCCTTCCTTCCTTCCTTTCTTTCTTTCTTTCTTTCTTTCTTTCTTTCTTTCTTTCTTTCTCTCTTAACATCAATACGATTGATTATAGCCATACTGATCAGGAATAAAAAGGCCAATGTTAGAGAAAAGAGAATAAGCATTACATGGGTAATAAAGAAATACAAATTATGACATGCATATTAATGTATGAATTATGAAAAACTTTATGGTAATAAATTCAACAAGTTAGATATAAATATATTATCTGAAAGATAAAAACTATCAATATAACAATGTATAGCAAGATAACAATGTAACAAACTCCATAGAAGATATTGATAATCTGAACAGCCATATCTCTACTTAAAAATTGAATTCATAGTTAAAGATGTCCTACATAACGTTTAAGGAATATTTGTGCAAATTCTTCTCAATCTTTTCCAGAAAATGAGAGATAACAACACGTCCCAATATTTTTTTTTAATTTCAATGAGCTATACATGAGAGTATTCCTATATGCTTATTTTCCCTCCTAAGATTTTATTTAAATTCCAGTTAGTTAGCATACAGTATGGATGAAAGACCTAAATGTGAGGCAGGAAACCATCAAAATCCTAGAGGAGAACACACATAGACAAGTAACCTGTTTGACATCAGACATAGCAACATCTTCTTAGATATGTCTCCTGAGGCAAAGGAAACAAAAGAAAAAAATAAATTATTGGGATTTCATCGAAATAAAACTACCTCTGCACAGGGAGGGAAACAATCAACTAAAACAAACAAACAAAAACTACAGAATGGGAGAAGATATTTACAAGTGACATATCTGATAAAAGGTTAGTATCCAAAATCTATAAAGAACATCAAACTCAACACCCAAGAAACAAATAACCTAGTTTAAAAATGGGCAGAAGACATGAAAAGACATTTTTCCAAAGAAGACATGCAGATAGTCAACAGACATATGAAAAGGTGCTCAACCTGCCAATTCTTTTTATGAGACCAAGAGTGATTCCCAAAACAGACATGACACTACAAGAAAAGAATAATATAGACCATTATTGCCCATTAATATAGACCCAAAGAACCTTACGTTTTTAGCACATGGAATTCAATGATTTATAAAAAAATATAGTACCCACATTGGAAAAACCGAGTTCATTCCAGAATGCACAATTAGTTAAAAAGAAAACTCAACCAATGGAACTTATAATATTAACACATTCAAAAAGAAGTACCAGTTGAACATTTCTATAGATGCAGAAAAAAACATTTGAAAGAGTTCAACACCCATTCATTGTAAATTCTCAAAACTGAATGAAAATTCCTCAACCTGAAAAAGAATTTCTATTAAAAATGTGCAGCAAACATTATACTAAACAGTGAAAGCCTGAAAGCTTTACCCAAATTTCAAAAACAAGGCAAAAATATGTGCTTTCGCTACTTTTAATTAACAATATACTGTATAACCTAGCCAGTGCAATAAGAACATAAACAAAAACAATGGAGGAGCACCTGGTGGCTCAATTAATTAAGCGTCAGACTTGGACTTAGGTCATGATCTCTGGGTTTATGAGTTTGAGCCCTGTGTCGGGCTCTGTGCTGACAGCTCAGAGCCTGAAGCCTACTTCAGATTCTGTGTCTCCCTCTCTCTCTGCCCCTCCCCTGCTTGTTCTTTGTCTCTCCCTCTCTCTCTCAAAAATAAACACACATTAAAAAAAAAAATCGATGGAATACTGGTTGGAAAGGAAGAAATAAAAGTGTTCATTTTATTGGATGGAGTAATTTATATAGAAAAATCAAGGGAATCCATACAAAATCTCTGAGAACTAATAAGGAGATTCAGCTAATCTACCATAATCAAGTTGTAGTTTTATATAATAACAAATAATTGGAAATTCAAGTTGAAGTACACTACTGTTAACAATTATAAATCATTTAGAAATTTATTTTTTTTAAGTTAACAAGATATGGACAAGTTTCATTAACTAAAAGCTACATAAACATTGCTGGAAGGAATTAAAGACAATCTAAAAAATGAGGACATATACCATATTACAAATGAGGAAACTCCATATTATTAAAAAGACAATCCTCAACAAGTTGATCTCGAAATTGAATGCCATCCAAATGAAAACCCAATAGGGTAGAGTTTTAGGAGAGGGAAGAGGTAAAAATTGACAAGCTGATTATATGGAAAATCACAAAATCTAGAATAGCAACAATTTTTGCCAAGAAAAAAAACAAGGTTTTAGGACTGTAGCTTCCTGATGTAAAGACTGATTGTGAACCTACATTGTGATTGTCAATAGGTTATTGACATCAGGATAGATATGTAGATCAGTGAGGAAAAAATAGAAACCCCTGAATAGATTTACCTGCATAGGGTTAATTACTTTCAGCAGAGGAGCAAAGAAAATTCAACTAAGAAAAGATGGTCCTTTCCAAAAAATGCTTTTGAAACAAGTGAATATTTATGCAAAAAAGAAATCATAAAATTTACCTAACACCATATACAACATTTAACTTAAAATGGACCAAAGATAAATATAAGAACTTACATTAGAAGAAAACACGGGTGCTATCAGACACAAAGACAGAAAAATCGATGTAAGAAATAGAACAGAGAATACAAAAAAACATATCTAGCAATATGCAATTTGGAGTAAAATTTCAAAAATTATACAGAATGCTTAAAAATCAAGAGATGGTCAAAGTAAATGGAGATTGCCTGAGTTTTCACAACTTAAAACGATTTGACTGAGAACTAAGACCACCTGCATCAACATAACTATTTGCTCCAAGATACTTTTACTCAGGAAGTTAAGTAACTTCCGTGTTTGCATGAGGAAGTTCTTGCAAAACAGTTTGTACAGGTATACACTTTGCTCATCTGGGCAAAGGGCTGTCTAGCCAGAACATCAATTGTTCACTGAGATAAACAGTTCAGTTATCTGAGCAAGTATTTGACCACTAAAAGTTGCTTCAGTCTTGCCTCCATGGAACAGACTTTACCTAATCCCAATTAATTTCCAACAATGGAAGTCTTGTCTTAAACTGCTCATCACCAAATCCAAAAATTCTCTACATCCTTCTCTAACTTTTCCCTTTTGACACACCATAAAGAATGTCAAACTATTTCTAGTTGATAATGTAAAAAAATGAAAGGAACTCCTTATAAGTGAAGAAAAATATACATAAGACAAGACTAGGCCTCTGAAAAAAAACACAACAAAAATCTATTTTGACACAGAAAAAAATGCTAACATGAAATCACATAAACATTTTAAGGATTCACTAAGAAATTTTGTTTTGTTGCTAGGGAAAATTAAATGTCACAATGGAGTCTTGGATAAATAAAAATAGACCATTTCAAATTTTATGGTAAATAGTCAATACCATAATAAAATACCAATGCAACATATTATAGTATAATGTAAGACAATTCAATATAACATAGTGAAAATATAATTCCTGGACAGATACCAATATGTATATAAATTTGAAATTTAGTGAACTAAGTTTTCAATAAAACAAAGTTATTAGAACACTATTAGTAAACTGTTAGTAATTAGAGTAATTAGAAATTAAGACAGCATAAAAGTAATGGAATTTTGCATAAAACAAAGAGTCTCACAAATAGCAATTCAATTAAAAAATGCCACATCTAACTTGAAAACAGAAAGAAAACACAACATTAAGAAGGAAAGGAGATTTAGTGAAAAAGATGTAGGAGAAATTTTTAGAAACATTACAATGTTCAACTCTAAAAGAATAATTTAGAAGATATAAAGATGATTTTCTAGAAAAATTAAATTACCAACAGAAGGTAATTTATACTGATAGGCTGACAAGTTAAAATAAATTTACAAAACAAATGAGCAAAGGGAAAAGAGAGAAGAGAAGAGAGGCATCCCAGAAACTTGTTTTTATTCAAAATACTCATTTATTTTAAGAGAGAGAGAGAGAGGGGCGCCTGGGTGGCGCAGTCGGTTAAGCGTCCGACTTCAGCCAGGTCACGATCTCGCGGTCCGGGAGTTCGAGCCCCGCGTCAGGCTCTGGGCTGATGGCTCAGAGCCTGGAGCCTGTTTCCAATTCTGTGTCTCCCTCTCTCTCTGCCCCTCCCCCGTTCATGCTCTGTCTCTCTCTGTCCCAAAAATAAACGTTGAAAAAAAAATTAAAAAATAAAAATAAAAAAAAAATAAGAGAGAGAGAGAGAACACAAGCAAGGGAGGGACAAAGAGAGATGGGGAGAGAGAGAGAATCTCAAGCTGGCTCTGCACTATCAGCACAGAGCCCCACTTGGAGCTCGAACTCACGAACCCTGAGATCATGACCAGAGCCAAAATCAAGAGTCAAATGTTTAACCAACTGAGCCACCCATGCACCTCTCAACAGACTCTTAGCTATACAGAACAAACCGATGGTTACTAAAGGGCAGGTGCATAAGGAATGGGGGATGGGGATTAAGGAGTACACTTCTGATGAGCACCAGATGTTGTATGGAAGTGTTGAGTCACTCACTATATTGTACCCCTAGCATTAATATTACAATTTATGTTAAGTAACTAGAATTTAAATAATAACTTTGAAAAATTATAACTAGTTTAAATAAATAAATAAATAAATAAATAAATAAATAAATAATAAAATTTGTACGGCTTGTCAAAATTTAAGATCCTTAAGAAAGGCCATTTGGTAAGGTTAGGGTGTAAATTACCGAGCTGGTCCTTTGGAAGGCATCAGAGAAAATTTTCTATATAAGTTTATAGCTTGCCAGCCTGAGCCAAGGAAATGAAATCCTTCCCTGCATTTTGGGCAGAATCTGTGTTTTGGGACCTACCCACAAAATATTTGTCTCCTCCTAATGTGAGTGATATCAAATCAATATAGGGATAACATCAACATTTCTGATTTTAGAAAGTGCTTTCTAATTAATTGTATGGATATAACTTTGATACAAAGAATCACAACAATAAAACCTTAATTCCAATATTCTTCATAATGGGTTTCATGGGCTACTGATTCCTTGGAAGGTGTGTGTGTGTGTGTGTGTGTGTGTGTGTGTGTGTGTGAGAGAGAGAGAGAGAGATCTAAGTTCCAAAACTTTGTTCCAGTTTTTCAGGGTCCCAAAGTCCCTCCTCATCCTTCTCACAAAGCAGGTTTCATTTGCTACATATAGAAAAAGATCTTGATTAACACATCTCTGTTTCTAAATTCTTCAGTGGCTTGTTTCATCTGGCTGGCTTTCCTCTTCCTCTCTTCCTGAATTTCTAATGAGTCTTAAAATCAAAAGTCCATCAGAGCACCAGGTTAAAAGAATATTCTTCCTACAGTTTGCTCTATTTTTCTCTTTTGTTTTGTCGCTCTTGCTTTCTCAATCTTTTACATATTCCTCCCTTCAATTTCCCCTTTACTTTGGCCTTTTATCTCCATGTACAAACAAATAAAGTACCATTCAACTCTACTACCCTATGTCATCATCTTCTTTTTCATCCTTGAACTCTTCCAAAGAATAATTCACAGTATTCTGCTTTCACTTATCAGCCATTCATTCACAATAAGTTTCTACCTCTGTTAACATATAATAAAAACAGTTCTCTGCCTTTCCATCATTCTTCATACAAATAGCATGGCCCAAGGGGACATACTAATAAAAATTCAAATCACAACTCTGGGATCTTAGATATGTTAGTCTTTATAATGTTTAGGTTTCATGTATATAAAATTTCTTTATTTTTATATAATTATTTGATAAAATATATGTAGAAATGTTTCTGTAAAAGGCATCACTCATGTTGTTTTACTTTAATTACTCTTTATAGCTTCTGAACTTGCTTTTGTATGTAAACATTATCTTCTAAAACTTTTCAGTTCTGTTACCTTATGGTTTTGTTTTGTTTTTGATTATCTTAATCAGGATTATTCATTGAAAACTTAGGATTCTAAAAATGTCAGGAGATAGAACAAAGTGGGGAGCCATTGAACTCTACAGGTGGCTATAAAGGGAACAGGAAAAATGCAGTTGGCCTGGAGAGGAATGGAGCAAAATTGTCAGGATCAGAATCCAGTGTTATAGGATAAACAAGTCATAAAGATAAGCATGGTAGAAAGAGTATCATGGGAATAAACTAGAGAAATGTAGTCCAAGTGTATGATAAATGTTTTGGGTAAGTGCTGAACAAATCACAGTATAGTCAGGCAACATATATCTCATTGGTAATTGTGAAATGCTATTTATCCCAGTAGAAATGATAAGGAAAAACAACTACGGCTTAAGTTCAGGATGTCTTAGAACCCAAAGAACAGACAAAAAGTCAAGCCTGAAGATTTAGAAAGAGCTGCTTGAGGAAATGGAGTCCAAGCTGAGATCCAAAGGCTTTTCTAATAAAGAGGAAAAACGTGAATTCCTTTTGGATGGAGAGTGAAAATACAGCCTTATAAGAATGTTGTATTGGACACACTCAAGTGTGATGACAGTGGCATTGAAGAGACAGGGTAGGTCAGTTGGTGCTGTGTCTTGATGAGCCTTATGAACCCTGTTGAGGTACTTGGACTTATTCTTAAGCAAACAGATGACAGTGAACTCTCTCTAGTTTTACATATATGCAGGTCATAGAAGATCATAGGCACAAAATATATTTCTTGAAAGTCTGATTTTTGTGTGTCAAATGAGTCATCAAGGTCACCTCATAAACTGTTGTTCATACCAAGAATACATGTGTTACTCTTTGAACAGCTATAAAAATCCATGCATAATACTCCAACTGGTTCTACAGAGAGTAGAACGGGTTCTAAAACAAGAGTTCAGAAACAAAATAAAAAGGCTTTTGTCTTCATGCTTTATAATAATGATCTAAAAAGACTAAAAAGAAAAAAATGATTTTAGGAGTAGTTATTTCAGACTAAAAGTCATTCAACCAATCTCAAAATCTGTTATGAGATGGATGCAAAATACAGCATAAACAGGCTTTCTTTTTATACCAGGATTTTAAGAATTATCATTTATCTCTATTTCCAACTCCTTTTCCCAGTCAGATCCCTGACTACAACCTTCCAAAGGTTTGGCTGGTTCCTTGAATATTTCTGTCTCTGAAATTCTATGTTGATAATTTTTCACTAATAGAATTTATCCCTTTTTTGAGATTCAAATTTATCCTTTGAAAATAATTAGCATGATTATAAACATCTGTATTCTCTGGAAGTTACCCAGAAATGCTAAGGAAAGTATATAAATTATTAGGAATTTATGTTAATATTATATTTAATATTATCTTGTATCTATTTGATTTTATTGACTGTCTTTTTCTGTCCATGTGTTGAGCCTTGCAGTTAGCCATTCCTGGGCTCCAGTTATAATTATTATTGGACATAGAGTAATGCATCATGATGATAACTTCCTAACTTAAAATTTCATGGCTTATTGCACTTCCTTTTATTTTTAAGAACAACAGCATTTTGTTCATTCCAATGCTTCTATTTAGCAAGTTTCAAAAACTGAGACTTTTGCACTACAGTCTTCTGAGGAACTTTGAACCCAACCTACGTCAATAATAGCCAGCTGACTGGGGTCTGTCTGGAGGACCTAATTGGTATGAGTGACGCACAGTAGAAGACAGCAGCTCAATTTGTATGCAAGCGTCAGTGTAAGAAGTATGACACTTCACAGTGAGAGCAGAAAACAGCAAGCCAACAGTTCAGGACTGGTCATTCAAATGGACTCAAGGTCACTTCCTTTTGTCTATGTTTTTTACAAAGAGTTACTTAGAGATGGGAAATGGAAGAAATGAATTTTTCATGAAAGATAGTGCCCGAGGAAAAGTAAGAAAAATGTCTATTTCATTGTGCAGACCTAGAGCAAAGCAAAGGCAGGTTGGCTACAAAAAGTCCTAGGCAAAGCTTGACTCTTTCTTCTACCACAGAGTTGGATGAATGGAGCTTGGCAGTAATAATGTATCAATTTCCCTTAGGTATACACCTGGATGGTAAAAGAATATAAGAAAAACATCTTTCATCCAGAGCCAGGGAATGATTCAGAATTTCCTGTATCAAGATCAAAATCTAAAACTGTCTATATTATATAATATATGACATTTTTTTAATATTCAAGGAAATTTTCACCCATATTTCTGTGTGTTTGGAAATTTTGCAATATTTTCATTACATTTATATTATAAATTAAATTTGAGTTCATAATTATAAGGGATATTTTAAAGAAGTATATCAGTAAATATCTTCTTCCTTATTGCTAGTAGTTCTCTAAGCAATCTCTATAGGTCCCACTGTGACTCCTATGACCTTATGTAAGGAATAATAAAAGAGAAATGGATTTTAAAAAAGAAACAAAGAAGGAAAGAGAGACAACAGTGAGAAAAGTAAAAAAAAAAAATTGAATGAAAAAAAGGATGAAAGGAAAGAAGGGAGGGAGGAAAGAGCAAAAGACAGACTTTACAATATAAGACATATGATTATATAGTAGTAACAAATTAGACAATAAGTGTGTAAGTGTTATAATTAGTAAATAGTATCTTAAGCCACCCAAGAGTTATATGCATTTAAGATGTTAGAATAACCATCTGAACTGAATAGATATATTTCTAGGTGTTATTTAAGTGAACATAAATTTATTCCAATGAATATTTTTGATTGTTTAATATATATCAGCCCTACTCATATCTACCCATTTACCACTGGTTTTTCTTCTTGAACCCTAATACAAATGAACCCTACTTACGTCAGAGTTGCTTGATTTTCTCTGATATTAAACTCTTTCTCATTTTTTTTCTTTTTTCTTTCTCCTCTTTCCTGCTTCCTTCTTACTTTTGTTCTTTTGTTCCACTTTCTTTTTCTTTTCTTTTACCTGCTTCCCTTCCTGCCTTTCTTATTCTATTTTCTTTCCTTTAATTACCTGCAATACACACCACATGAGATTTCACATTTTCCAGTTGGAGGTTTCGTTAGGCTGATTATTAAAAGTTTGATCGCTATCATCTATATTAACAAAGTAACAAGAGGCAAAATGACTAAAACTGTCTAAATAATGGCAGGTAATGAAAAGGATAAATGAAATTAACTGAACAACAGTTTGAAATAAAGAGTAGGAAAATTAAACAACACCTGTTTCTTACGAATTGCTATTGGTTTTACTGCCTAAAAAGGGATCTAGTAAATTCTGTTACCTTAGGGAACACACTGGCAGTGAGGATGGGGCAGAGCTCTTTCACTGAATATAAATTTTATTTGAAGAAATTACGGTAAGGATCTGAGGATGAGTTCTGCTTTAGATAAATTTGACACAAAATTTTAGTATGAAAACCAACAAATACCCTGAGACAGAAGTAGTGGAAAATGTTACGATTTAACAAAAAAAACAAAAAAAAAAAATCAAAAAACCCCCACTAAAGACCAATTTATCCTAATTAAAACAAGAACATATTAGAGCACAGTGACTTTCAGTCACAGTCAACCTTGTACCCACCAGGAATGCGAGGATTTAGAACTCTGCATCTACTACACACCAGAGCTACGAATCCCCAAGAAAGTTTTCTATAAATGTATTTAATTTGTTTAATTGACATCTGAAGGAAATTACTTCAATATTAAAACATAATTCACTTTAAGTAGATAGAGGTGTTAAAATTCCCTGAATTTATGATATTGAAAGTAAGAAGCTAATTCTGGCCACCATCTCCACATTTTAAAAAATCATTACAGGGGGCACCTGGGTGGCTCAGTCAGTGAAGCGACCAACTTTGTCTTATGTCCTGATCTCACTGTTTGTGAGTTTGAGCCCTGCGTGGGGCTCTGTGCTGACAGCTTGGAGCCTGGAACCTGGAGCCTGTTTCAGATTCTGTGTCCCCCTTCCCCGCCCGCCCCCCCCCCCCCCGCCGCTTGTGCTCTTTCTCTCTCAAAAAATAAACATAAATTTTTTGAAAAAATAAAAAAATAATTTAAAAAAATGATTATTTAACTCCACTTTCCATCTTGTATCATGTATGTGTCTCACACATTCTAGCTTCTAGATGATGGATCTATAGGAAGCACTTTTACGAAAAATAAAATTGCATGTAGCATGCCTATGAAATTATAATTTTTCTACATAGAAGAAATGTAAATATGGTGCATATGGCACTCCTGTCCTCTCCTGGAGCATGTGACATAGGTCAAATAAAAGATTTGTTGATTTTTCTTTAATTTTAATCTATCACTATGCAATTCTTTAACAACAAAATTCTTGATAGTTATCAAGTACATATTAGGACTCATCTGAAGAAGAGTGTCCATTAAATGTTTATATAGGTTGAACTTGGTAATTCCTATAATTCTTGAAAAAATATTAAATAATTTACTTTACACTTTGTATTTTCATTGAACTAAAATTTTATGATCTTTACATTTTAAAGAAATTACTGCACTAGCAAGTTTATTGGTTAAAGACAGCTCTCTCCCCTCCATAAGTCCATTACTGTAAGGGCACAAGGATCCTGTTTCATATTTCTATTTCAGATCCAGTGAGAGCATCTGGCAAATAGTAGGGGCATCCATTTATAGACTACAGATTACTATGGTACTATACCTGTTCATTTGTTTTCCTTTGTACCTTCCATATTGAATAAGAACACAACTGTTGAGAGCATTTAATTGTGTGAGTTCATGGAATGAAACCTCATATCCTCTTGTGTGTCTGTGTTGCTGGGAGACCTAGGTTACTGCCTACAATATGTTTTTGTACTGAATAAAGCTGTGGAAACCCAATCCAACAGTTTTTGGCAAGGAAGCTCCTTTTCATCATGAACCACCCTCCCTTGGGACTTGGACAGTCTTCTCTCCTTGGAAGGCTTAGGCATTTGTAACTTTTTACACCTACTATGTCCCTTGAGATATAGTATTTCCCCAGATTTCAAGAGAAAAGTTGGATTGACATTTTCTCACATTATTTTTTCACACTTCTTCCAATTTTCAAGAAAATAAGAACCACTTGATAACTAGGCCAAGTGCTATTGCTGCTTCTGTTATTAACTCTTTACTATAATACCACGACTTAATCTACCTAAGCTAAATTGTCATATTCTTAGCCTTCTATTAAAATATTTCTTTTGAATTCACCTGAGTTTCTTTGACAACAATTCTCAATACATGGCTTAATGATTCCAGGTACATCAGCATGAACATTAACTTTTGGATCTTTATCCTTTACCTTACATAATTTTATAGTTTTACCATGAAAGTAAATAATAATTTTCTCACTATTATCAGTAATGGTATTTTGATTAAGAAATTATTTTGCACATGTGCTGCTGAAATACTGCAACCCTAACTTATTTTGAACTGTCTTTTCTGTTTTTCATGCTACAGAGACAGGGGGAGAGTAGAGTTACCATTATGTAGCATTTCCCTAGTTAATATTTAAAACATTGTGGAGAGCCTTTTCAAAATCACAGCATTATATAAGCTTCTTTGCTAAAGTTCTTATCTTCCACAAACTTACACCAGTAATTGGCAAACATTTTCTGCAAAAGGCCAGATAGTAAATATTTTAGTTTTTCAGGCCATATGATTTCTATCACAACCACAACTCTACTTTTGGAATAAAAACAACAACAACTACAACAACAACAACAAACAGCCACCGAAAAGAAACAAATCAGCAGGGCTGTTTATGTGGTTTTATTTCTGGATACTTGATATTAGTTTGGTAGGGCTGCCATAATAAAATGCCACATACTGAGTGGCTTGAGTACCAGAAATTTATTTTCTCACAGTTCTGAAGGCTACAAGTCCAAAATCAAAGTGTAGACAGTGTTAAGTAATGAAAATTAAACTGAATAAATTCTACAGCTCTAATCGGCTTTATTAAATGATTTATGAATCAGGCAGCATCCCATCTAGTAAGTAGAGGCAAGATCTGAGGAGTTGTACAGAATGTCAGTTTGTTTTTTTTTTTAACGTTTATTTATTTTTAAGACAGAGAGAGACAGAGCATGAACGGGGGAGGGGCCTAGAGAGAAGGAGACACAGAATCGGAAGCAGGCTCCAGGCTCTGAGCTGTCAGCCCAGAGCCCGACGTGGGGTTCTAACTCATGGACCGCGAGATCGTGACCTGAGCTGGAGTCGGGGGCATTTAACCGACTGAGCCACCCAGGCGCCCCAGAATGTCAGGTTTTTATAGAAGGAAGGTGGCAAAAAAATTACTAGCAAAAGAAAAGGATTATTGTAGGCAAAGCTTGAGGGGGAAAAGCAAGTGGTTTATGCAGATTCTGTCATCATTCTTTGGGGATGGAGAGGACCCATGTGGCAAACTCATTGGCCAGAAAATTCCTAACTCACCCATTAAGAATGTATTTCTGGGGCACATGGGTGGCTCAGTAGGTTAAGGGTCCAACTTTGGCTCTGGTCATGATCTCATGGTTTATGAGTTCGAGCCCTGCGCCAGGCTCAGTGCTGATAGCACAGAGCCTGGTGCCTCCTTCAGATTCTGTGTCTCCCTCTCTCTCTGCCCCTCCCCCATGAATGCTGTCTCTGTCTCTCATAAATAAATAAACCTAAAAAAAATTTTAAAAAAGAATGTATTTCTGAGGAAGTTTGAGATTGCAGTTAGATTAGCAATTAAGCCCCTGTTTGGGGATGCCTTTTAAGCCTATGGTTTTCTTTTTAACAAGTTTAGTTTCCTCTGAGATCTCTCTTTTTGGCATGCAGATAACACCTTCTGATGCCCTCACATGGTCTTTCCTCTCTGCACTCACATTCTTCATGTCTCTTTGAGTATCCAAATTTCCTTTTATTATAAAGACACAAGCCATATTGGAGTAAGACCTACACTAATGGCCTCATTTTAATTTAATTGCCTCTTTAAAGGCTGTATCCAAATATAGTCAACATTCTGAGGTACTGGGTATTTAAATTTCAACTTGTGAATTTGGGGGGCAAATATAATTTTTCTCCAACTCAGCTCATAACAACACTGAAACTTGAATTTCATATCATTTCCAAGTAACCTAAAAGATTATTATTTAAAAAAAAATATTTTCCAAACATTTAAATTGTAAAAACCTTTGTTAGCTCTCAGGTCAGGCCCTACAAAAACAGGCAGCAGGACAAATTTCACCCATAGGCCTTGCCAAATTCTGCCCTAGAGAATTATTCCTTCCCTTAAACATTTCACTTGCATCTGAACACAGTAAGTCAAATTATATACATTATATAGTACATTGGTGCTTTCCTGTTAAGAAGACACTATTTTCATTATAATTCAATTTTATATATAAACAACAAAAATAACCCAATATATGCGATTAGTATCAGGTTCTCCAATTTTATCAGACTACTCTTGCAGGGTATAATTTAGTTTATGTTCATATTTTAACTCTTTTTACAAAGATATGCATGTAGTGCTCTCTTTGGTGGCAGCACATATATAGATATACATGTAATAATAATGCCTTACATTTGCATATTAAAATTTACTATTTAGTTTGATTTTCATATTTTTGCTTTTCAGTGTAGGGATAGTGCCTTGCTTAATTATCTTGTCAGTGTTAAATAACCAAGAATAATTTCTGCTCCATTGTTGATGAGCATTGCATATAAATAAATGAAAATAGGCAGACATCATTCTCAGATTATGTATAGATAAACTAAGACTCAGAGACTTTAAATGATTATCACACGATGAGTATGTTCAAAGCTGTAATAGGACAAGAGATTTCTAGTATTTTAGATTACTTAATGGGATAAAGACATACCAATCAATGCACTTTATTTTATATTTACTAATATAGTCATATAATATTCCAGAATTAAAAGATGCATCATTCATGAATATTTACTATAATTTTTTCTATATAGAATGATAAACTATTCAGGACATTGAGCATAAGATTAATATATATGATTTTTTTAATATATGAAATTTATTGTCAAATTGGTTTCCATTTATATTTTTAAACCATATTTTGTTACAAGAATCCAAAAATAATTAAGGCATCATCTCTCAGTTTTCTAAATAGGAGAAATAGTCACGAAAACATGTGGTTATCATATTATAAGAAATGTGCAAATATAGATCTATAAAAATTTAAATTGTACATCAAAAATATATACACTTTGGGTCATATCTGAAGAAAACTGACAAAGGTGGTGTGCCTGAGTGGCTCAGTCTATTAAGCATTGAACTCTTAATTTCTGCTCAGGTCACGATCTCCATCATGAGATTGAGCCCTGAGTTGTGCTCCACACCAGGCGTAGAGCCTGCTTAAGATTCTCTCTTTCCCTCTTCCTCTGCCCCTCCCTTGCTCATGCTCTCTCTTGAGTCTTTCTCTGAAGAAAAAAAAAAAAGCTGAAAAAGGAAGTAACATTTGAGAAAAACCTTGAAATAAAGAGTGTTCCAGTTCATCATGACAGTCTGTGCATACACATTCAGGTCTCTTTTCACCTCATTTCACATTTAAATTTCATGAGAAATATAAAAAAAATTTTAAAAATGTGATTTTAGCAGTTCTGAGAATTCAGGAGGCGTCTCATGATCATACCAAGAAACTAAATAATTTCTGACAGATTTTATGAAAATGACTAAGAACCCACAACTCCATGCCAGGGAAAATCTCTAAAATGTATGTCACATTGGAATTGCAATGAAATCAACAATAGCAGAGTCTAGAGAATGAAATGGATCACTATAGTCACCAGGGAAACTGAATAAAAATTCAGGTAAGGCATAATTGAGATAAATGAGATAAAGGAAGTTAAAAAAATGGTTTTCATATGTTGAAGCCCTAGTTTTCCAAAGACTATAATTTTATTTGTTACTTCAAAGCTTTCCTTAATTGTTACATAAATTAATCCATGATGAGAAGATATCACTAGAACCTTTTGTTTAAATTCATCAGTCTATTATCCATAATTACTTCTTCTTTTTCTATTCATTGATGTTATTAAGTGTGTGAAAGTTTGACTTTTATACTGTTACTTCCTTTTGACAAGAGTGGTAAGTCAATTCAATGAAAAAAGAACAATCTTTTCAAAAAATGGTGTATGGACAACTGAATGCACATATGCAAAACAATACAGTTAGACTCCTATCTTGCATCATACACAAATATTAATTCCAAATTTATCCTAGTTCTAATATTAAGAGCTGAATCTATAATAGTCTTAGAAAAAGAAATAGGAGTAAATCTTTGTTACCTTGGGTTAGGGAATGTTTCCTTATAAATCATATAAAAAGCACAAATAACTACAAGAAAAACAGATAATTGAACTTCACTAAAATTTAAAAATCAAGGACACCATCAAGAAAGTAAAAAGATGATGCACTGAATGAGAAAAAAGAATGTTGCAAATAACATATCAGATGAGGAACTTGTGTCTATAATATACAAAGATTTCTCATAACTCAATAATATAAAGAACCTAATTTAAAAGGATACAAAGGGTTTGAGTAAACATTTATAGGGTAGTATACTTTTTAATAGTTTATTAAGATATAATTTATATAAAATTCATCCATTAGAAGTGCACAAATTAATATTTTAAATTATATTTACAGATATGTGCAGCCATCACCATAGCCAATTTCAGAATATTTTTATTATCTCAAAATGAAACCTAATACTCTTAGCTTTTAACCCCTTGTATCCCTCTACCTCCTCAAGGTATTTATTCTTCAGAAACAAAAATCATAAATAAATCTTAAGCTGATCTCAGTGATTTTATCATATTATTATAATATTGGCTTTATTCAAGTACATAAAATAACAAAAACAAATGCATATATGTAATGAGGAATCAATATTTACAAATATAATCAAGAGTAAAATTAAAGATATTTTAAAAAACTACTTTTTACTATTGAATGCCAATACAAAAATAAACTCATAATTATCTTAAACAAAAGGTATTTCCTGGTATTGTTAACAGGATGAACACAACTCATTCCCAGTTTTTCCAAATATCATTTATATAATAACCAACCTACAGCTCCTTGGAAAAATCATTGATTCCAGGTCTGGAGTATAAAGTATTCATGAACAACATTTTACATTAAAAAACAAGGAAGTACATGACAACTTATGATAAGAGTCATGTCAAATGGACAAAAAATCCAATTTTAAGGTGCTCCAATGGCCACAACTGGAATAATTTAAACATCACAAAAAATAATGCCTGAAATTTACTGTTTAAAATTAAATAATCATCCTTTAAATCATAATGATACTGAAAAAAAAAGAAAAAAAAAACCCATTTAATATCCATGGAGGAAAATATTTCATAACTACTTACTAAAAAGCTACTTTTAATGAATCTATCAAGCATTTATCATTTCATATTTTTGAATAATAATTAATTTTTTGTTACTAACAATTTTTGAAAAAATTTTCCACCAGTGGTGGTAATCAGCATGCCAATTTCTTCCTCAAAAAAAATTAATAATTAAAATTATAACTACTTACACTTCCTTTTTAAAGGAAGACTAGCAGTTCAAATAAAACTGCAAAGGAATGGCAGATAAATTTAGAAGCAATGATAAACAGAACATCATGTTTTCAACCTATGAGAAAGTAAATGATTCACATAATGATCACTAAAAAATCCTGAAAACATCGTGAAAAGTTATCAGGGAACAGAATATTTGCAAAGACTCAAGGTATCCCCCAACATGGCACTTGCTGATTCTAAAAGGAATGGTATTCTTTTATATTTTTGAGACCTGGTAGTTATATTCTTTAAAATACGGTGTTCATTGTTAAAAATGAGATAGCCTGGTATCAAGTGACCTCTGATGTGATTCCACACAAAGTGCTTAGCATCATCTATGAAATGCTCTTATCACAAATATTTACCCTGTATCCATACCATCCTCTAGGTTATACTAATCTGGCTTCTAGTCTACATGAAATATAGGAAATGGAGAAAGATATTACATAATACTGTGAGAAAACAATCATACACATAGAGAATATGGACCATTCTACAATCAATTAAACAGCTTTGTCTATTTACTTCAATGTTATTTTTTAGAAAAGTGAGGTTAACCAAATGTAAAAACCAAGTGCAATAAGTGAACCTATTTGAAAATATGTGTATAACTGATATTTCTATCATAATGGCACATTTAGGGACACTTAAGTATGAACTAGAAATTAAACAATTCTAAGAAATAATTTTTGAGTAGTTTTAGGTTGGAGGATTTTTTAAAAAAGAATGCATACTTAGTGGTAAAGTATTATGATTGTTCAGTTTTTAAACCAATTCCAAATAAATAGCAATACTTACATATGTGATTCCTATACCATTTATCTTTGTATATCTATATATTTATGTTTAGAACTATACATGCAAATAATGCAGACATGACAAATTTTAATAATTATTAAATAAATTACATCATTATGTTATTCTTTCCATGAATCTTTAAGTTTGAAATTTTGCATAATAAATAGCTGTGAGAATATGGTGACAATTTAGTAAGTCATAATGACAGCTTCATGGTTTTCAAAGTAGAAATGAAAGAGAACATATCATTTAGTTATGCTGCAATAAAACTATCATTAATAATAAAACCATACTTGAAATATTTTTATTGATTAAAATATGACTTTCATAGAACAGATGATCAAAGCAGAACTTGAAAGTTTGATAAAGTTTCCTAAAGTATGGGTATTCAGTAGAAATATATTCTGCTCCAAGGGTCAACAGAAGCAGTAAAGAAAAGGTGTGTCTACACAGGGAACTAGAAAGTAAGATTAATTTACATTGTACTGCCTGACCAGATGGTACTAAATAGCTTGTGCAAGATTTCTGCCACTTGCCTTTTCTTTTTACTCTTTTTTTTCCCACCCTTTTATATTATAGACCTCATTAGCCTCTGAAAAATATAATATGCAATTATTAAATCATATTTTCTTCCTTTAAAGAGTGAATGGACTGACTTCTATTAAAAAGGAGACAGACCGAATTAAGAACTTTATGGGGCGCCTGGGTGGCTCAGTCGGTGAAGCGTCCGACTTCGGCTCAGGTCATGATCTCGCGGTCTGTGGGTTCTAACCCTGTGTCACGCTCTGTGCTGACAGCTCAGAGCCTGGAGCCTGTTTCAGATTATATGTCTCCCTCTTCCTCTGACTCTCCCCTGTTCATGCTCTCTCTCTCTCTGTCTCAAAAATAAATAAATGTTAAAAAAAAAAATGAATTAAGAACTTTACTTAGGCTTCTTATTAGAAACAATATTTTTAAACAATGTCATGGAAAAATGTTTGGAAATTGTTATGGACTCCCATGGGAGTCTCTGTGGGACAGCTCACCACAACATGAAAGTTTGTGTCATTAGAATGAACAGCAAAAACAGCCAGAAGAAGAGAGGGGGAAAGTAGACAGAAGACATAGTCTTTTTATAATCTCACTTGTATAATCACACTGTAGGGGAGGTGATTATACCAGAACATGAGTACCAGGTGTCAAAGATCATAGGGAGCCATTTTCAGGAGACTGCCTACCACAGGTGACAAATTCAAAGACCCAATTTCAGAAATTTATTATTTCCTAACAAATATAAGCTATCCAAACATACACAAAGAGGTATCGGAACCTTAAATAGACCAATTAATATAGAAAACTTTTCAAATATGAATAAATTAATGTTATTGGATCAGTATTTGATGGCTAATTTCTTTTGAGCTTAAAAGAGACCCATATATTAATTATTTAAGCTACCAGGTTTTTAAAATAAATTTAAATAAGACTAAACTTTCCTAATCATACCTAATAAAGACAGAGTGGTTGATGACATAATTTGATATTGTCCCTACTATTCTCAATGATTATTTTACTTAGACATGTTTTACTGTTTTATTTCTTTTCATCCCAGTGTAAAGTAATATTCATGCTTTTAGAACCTTTACTGTATGTTCACTACTATATTCCCAGTGACTGGAATAGTGCCTGGAATATAAAGTGTTTTTAGTAATTGACTATATTATTAATTAAAAAATCAAATAAGGTATTATGATTTTATTTCTCTTAAAATCACGTATGTGTCAGAAATAGGCATATTAATCTATTATCTATAGTTTGCAATAGACATCTATGGGAGGAGAAGGAAGATAGTGTACATTAAAAGGGGAGTAATAAGCATCTCTGTATTAGTAAATCGTTGGACTTTTTATGTCTCTGTTGCTCTGGACATTACATAAATAATAAAATAAATAAACATAAAAGGGTCAAAGATAAATATCTCACTAGAGGTTATTGGAAATTTAATGGATAAGGAGTATTAAGAGAGAATTTTCTGTGGCAAGGAATAAGAAACAGCACAATTATTATTATTATTACTAATATTATTATTATCACAGCTAAATGCTTCTTTTCAGAAAGAAGATGAGAATAAAATAAATATATTTAGTCCTCTGATGGGGAATTTTTATTTCAGTGATCAAGTACATTATGATGTAATATTTCAAGTAAAGGGTTTTACCCTTTATGGGAATGGATTAAGAATTTCAGATACTTATGTATATTGAAACTAAAGCTAATTGAATACATTGCACAGAATTGAAGAGAAATATAATTAAAATGTTTAACGTACTTTAGTGTTCCAAAATTGCTGTAAAGCATTTTTTAACATGGAAAAAGAGATCTGCATTTTGTTCAGCCTTCCTTTTGGATTCCCTTAGTCACTTATATTCTATCAACAAAACCATTGTGGTAGGTAGAATTTGCAGATAACTCATAAGATTTATACTCCTTTGTATACACAACATATATATTACTCCCTCCCTTTTAATGTGGCAGAATTGAAGGGATTTTACAGATAAAATTAAGATTCCCAATCAAAAAGGAGTTCATCAAAGAGGAGACTATCCTGAGTAGGCTTTATCCAATCAGGTGAGCCCTTAAAAGGAACTGGATATTTACTGAGGGAAGATATTTAAAGTGTGAGAGGGCCTAAGGAGGGGACCATGTGCTAAGGACCTGAGTATGACCTCTAAAAACATAGAAAGGTCTCCTACTAACAACTACTAAGTAAATAGGAATGTTGGTTATATAGCTGCAAAGAAATAAATTCTGCCAACAACCCAAGGGAGCTTTAAGACTGACTTTTCTCTAATCAAACTTTAGTCAAGGACACACCCAGCTTTGTCAAGTCTTGAACAGAAGACACAGCTAAAATGTTCTGGACTCCCGACCCATGGCAAGTATGAGATTATAAATCCCATATATTCTGAGGTTCTGTATTGATTTCAGATCATGGATATGTTTGGGCTAAGCCAGTTTTTGATAATTTCATGTTGGTCATAATAAGATTCCAGGAGTTACACTAGTAAACAGAATAGTTCCTAAATCATCCTACTCAGAAATTTCACTGTTTCCTCCCAGTGTAATTGCAGAAAACAATATTTCACAGATGACTAAGAATTCATTGATTTAATAAGTAGAAAAATTATTTGGTTGATATTTACTATGACAAATTTGATTAAATATGTTTTACACTTTAGTGTTTTTTTGCAATTTTGAGAAAAAACATTAATTGATGCATGATAACAGCAAGTGAAATGGAAGATATATTTTTAGTCTGTTGGAGGAGGTCATCAAGAAGCTGTGACTGCCAGTTGGACCCTGACAATTGGAGACTTCCACCTCCTCCCCTGTCCTTGGAATGTGTGTGAAGCTTGCCTTTCCCACTCACAAACACTGTTCCCAGGCTGTCTGGACTGGGTATGTGACTAAATCATTTTAAGGTCTCTTTATAAACTTCAAGGATTCTAGAAGGCAGGTATAGAAATCTATTTGCATTGTGGCTACCCAAGATAAGCCTTAGAAGTAAGTTCCCATGCTTATTAAACTTGCCACCTACCAATCTGGAAGTGGCCTGCCTCTTTTTTCAGTCTCTCTTTGTCCTTCAAGTACAGGGCTGGTTTCAGGGTTCACCCAGAAATCTCCCAAGAAGGTTGTGAGCTAACATAGAGTCAAACAAAAATTATGATACAGAATATCAAGGAGCAGATATATCCCAAGGGAATAATTGAAATAATTATAATGAAATCTGTATACTTCATTTGTTTAAACTGTTTTTGACATCTTAATAGATAATTTTAGCTTTATATAATAAATATATAAGAACTGAAGTTATCAGAAAACATTATCCTCATTAAGAATATGTTATTTTATTCCTAGCTATTCTTACCTGCTTGTTCTAATGATGCAAGCTTTCATGTTGTGAGCTGCCCCATAAGGAGTCCCATGTGGTAAGGAACTGAGGAAGACCACAGATTGACAACCAGCAAGCAATTCAATTTTAAAAGAATTTATATGAAGTGATTATGCCCCATTTGTTATCACCTCTTTAATAACTCTACACATAAGTTTGTAGTCACATAAAATAAAATAAAAATATAAAATGCAATTCCTGATAGCTGAGTTGAATATGTTAATCTGACACAATGTTATACATTTTCTATGAGTAACAGTACTGATTATAAACAAAACAAATATAAAATGGTATATCAGAACTTTAGAAAGAAGAATATAATGTTCTAAAACCAAGAGCTGCCAAAGTTTAGAAGTAAGTCACATATAGTAATTTTACCTACTCAACAAATGTCTTTGGTAATTTTATTGTCATGAAGTCATAAAATTTTATCTAATGTACCCAGTTTTATGTCTTATGCCTTTAAGTACCGGTAAATATGACATGATACTAGAATGACTCATACCTGCATAACTTAACTAAATCTTCAAGATGGCTAACAAACTGTCAGTGAAAACAGTGTAGCAACCGAAATGAGAACATATAAAGAGGTATAGGTATGCCTAATCTTTACTAGGGATACCACTTTACTTGGGAAGTACTAGTCTCTTTAATCCTGAGATGAATTAAAAATGACACTGTATTAGTGACTTATAAATATTGCTCCTCACAATACCAGCAGTCTGGAAATACATTGGGTCTGGATAATAATGAGTCAGTCTTCCACGGCTCTGCTCCTACCACTGATTTAGTTATTAATGATATTGTCCAAGCCTCTAAGCTCTTACTTAGTAAAGATGAAGACATTCTGAAGAGTCGTTAAAAACTTTGATCTTCCCAGTTCCCATAGTTTTCTCCCTTTTCCCTGTGTATGGTATTGAGTAAAATTCCTCTAAATTATCTGTTTGTATAGGGACTTTACTGTCTTACAGGGATCCTGTGAAGTACAATTCTACCTGATGCTCCCTCTACATCACACCTGAAGTATAATGCTCATTTCCTGCTATTGTAGACCCCTGTCAGTCCTGCACTAAGCCAATAACTGACTCATCAGTGCTCTTAATCAACACCAATGGAACCTGTAGGAATATGGGAGGTCCTATAGAAATATGGGAGAGGATAGGGGCACCTGGGTGGCTCAGCTGGTTAAGCATCTGACTCTTGAGAGGGAGCCAAGACGGCGGAACATCATGGAAGTTTTTTGTGTGTCTCGCATCCATGAAATACAGCCAGACCAAAACTAAACCATCCTGCACACATAGAAAACTGACCTGAGGATTAACACAACAATCTGCACAACCTGAACCACAGAATTCAATGGGTACCTGGTGTGGAGAGGTGAACTTCAGGAGAGAGAAGCTGCAGAGGGCAGGGAGGTGCTTTTGTGTGTGGAGAGAGGATGGAGACAGTGGGGAGAATATGGGAAAAGCACCCTCACCAAAAGCAGCTGGAAGGAAAGTGGAAAAGTGGAAACTGCCACAGGGACTGAACTAAAAAGGGAGAAAGGAGAAAAGAGAAAGAAGAGGGTTTAAATTCCATTAAGACTGTAAACGGGGAGCACAGAGAGTCTGCAACTCTGCAGCTCAATACCTGATGGTGCTCTGGTGGGAAGGATGAATCCCCAGGAGCACAATGGGGTCCGGGAGGTTCTTGGGCAACATGGGGAGAAGCAGTCCCACTGCTGGAAGGAGATTTGGTAGACGCTGTGAGGCAACATGGACACAGCAGACCCCAGAGAATGGCCGCATTCGCTGGTGCTGGAACAAGGTCCTTAAGGGTGAAACCTGGTGCCAGATGTATGTTGTGATTTTCCATAATCCCTGAAGAGCTGCTGCTACACTATCTCGCGAACTTTTTCTGGGGCCGGCTGGCACCTGGCCACAATCTCTGGGCTTTGGCAGCAGCAGGGTCCCGCAAACGTTCGTGGGTGTGGCTGGCATTTGGCCATTGCTCCATGAGATACTCCACAGAGGGGCAGAATGGGTCAAAGCCACAGTCCCTCAGAAGTAAGAGGCTGGGGAAAACAGCCGCATTTGAGACAAAACTCAAGAGAGAGGTACTACCTGGGGTTGGTCATGGACAGTGAATAAACGGGGAGTGGATGAAAGCTAAAGACAAAGGACTAGTGCGTGATTGCTGATTGGAGAGAACAGAGTTCCAATACTAGAGACTGGGTAACTGGGTGGCGCCATTTTCACCACTCCCGCACATGAGCATATGCACCATAACACTCCACGTCAGAAGACTAGCAGGGCCATCTAGTGGATAAAGCAGCCATTATGCTAAGCCCGCCCAACTGGGCCAACATAGATCTTCAAGAACACAAGTCTCTCCGCCTGCTTAGTTAATGGACTATAAAGCACTTCATAGTCTGACTTCTAGGGGAAAACGAAGTAATTTCAGTCCTATTTCAATCTGTTAGCAGGTCCATCTATTCAATTTTCTTTCTTTATTTTTCTTTTTCTCTTTTTCACTTTTCTTTTTCTTGAATACAGAAAGAGAAAAAAATTTATTTTCAATTTTTATTAAAAATATTTTTCTTTAATTTTTTTACTATATATTTTACTTTTGTGTCAATTTTTTCAAATTCTATTTTCCTTCCATCATTTTATTTTAGTCTACTCCAGTTTATTCATTTTTTTCAAATTTTCAAAAGATTTCTTTTTTTTTCTTCTTTCCCCTTTTTTCTCTAATATATCAAGCCACTTTCAACACCCAGACAAAATCACACCTAGGATGTAGCATCATTCATTTTTTTGTGTGTATATTTTTAATTTTTTAATTTTAATATTTTTTACATTTTAATTTTTTTACTTTATTTTTTTCTACCTCATTAATTCATTTTCACCCTTCAAAGTGACAAACAAAGGAGTTCATCCCAAAAGAAAGAGCAGGAAGAAGTGACACCCAGGGACTTAACCAACACAGACGCAAGCAAGATGTCTGAAACAGAATTTAAAATCACGATAATAAGAATACTAGCTGGAGTCAAAAATAGATCGGAATCCCTTTCTGTGGACATAAAAGAAGTAAAAATTAGGATGAAATAAAAAATGCTATAATTCAGCTGCAATCTCTAATGGATGCTGCGGGGGCAAGGATGGATGAGGAAGAACACAGAATTAGTGATATAGGGGACAAAATTATGGAGAATAACGAACCAGAAAAACAGAGGGAGATTAAGGCAAAAGAGCACGATTTACGAATTAGAGAAATCAGTGACTCATTAAAAAGGAACAACTCAGAATCATAGAGGTCCCAGAAGAGGAAGAGAGACAGATAGGGCTAGAAGGGTTATGTGAGCAAATCACAGTGGAAAACTTTTCTAACTTGGGGAAAGACACAGACATCAAAATCCAGGAAGCACAGAGGACCCCAATTAGACTCAACAAAAACCAACCATCAACAAGGCATATCATAGTCAAATTCACAAAATACTCAGGCAGGGAGAGAATCCTGAAAGCACCAAGGGAAAAAAAAAAGTCCTTAACCTACAAGGGAAGACAGATCAGGTGTGCAGTAGACCTATCCACAGAAACTTGGCAGGCCAGAAAAGAGTGCAGGATATATTCAGTGTGCTGAATCAGAAAAATATGCAGCCAAGAATTCTTTATCCAGCAAGGCTGTCATTCAAAATAGAAGGAGAGATCAAAAGTTTCCCAAACAAAAATTAAAGGTATTTGTGACCAGTAAACCAGCCCTGCAAGAAATTTTAAGGGTGACTCTCTGAGGGGAGAAAAGATGAAAATATAAATAAATAAATAAATAAATAAATAAATAAATAAATAAATACCAAAGCATCAAAGATTAGAAAGGACCAGAGAACACCACCAGAAATTCCAACTCTACAAGCAACATAATGGCAATAAATTCATATCTTTCGGTACTTACTCTAAACATCAATGGACTCAATGCTCCAATCAAGAGACATAGGGCAACAGAATGGATAGGATAACAAGATCCATCTATATGCTGTTTACAAGAGACCCACTTTAGGCCTAAAGATAACTTCAGATTGAAAATAAGGGGATGGAAAACCAACGATCATGCTAATGGTCAAGAAAAGAAACCCGGAGTCGCCATACTTATATCAGACAATCTAGACTTTAAAATAAAGACTATGTATCAAGAGATGAAGAAGGACATTATATCATCATTAAAGGGACTGTCCACCAAGGAGACCTAACAACTATAAACATTTATGCACCAAATGTAGAGGCACCCAAATATATAAGTCAATTAATCACAAACATAAAGAATCTCATCAATAATAATACCATAATAGTAGGAGACTTCAACATCCCACTCACAGGAATGGACAGATATTTTTTTTAAATTTTTTTAATGTTTATTTATTTCTGAGACAGAGACAGAACATGGGTGGGGGAGGGGCAGAGAGAGAGGGAGACACAGAATCAGAAGTAGGCTCCAGGCCCTGAGCTGTCAGCACAGAGCCTGATGTGGGGCTTGAACTTACAAACCGTGAGATCATGACCTGAGCTGAAGTTGGTCGCTCAACCTACTGAGCCACCGAGGTGCCCCTGGAATGGACAGATATTCTAATCAAAAGATCAACAAGGAAAAAATGGCTTTGAATGACACACTGGACCAGATGGACTTAACAGATATATTCAAAACATTTCATCTTAAAGGAGCAGAATATACATTCTTCTCCAGTGCACATGGAACATTCTCCAGAATAGACCACATACTGGGACACAAATCGGCCCTCAGCAAGTACAAAAGATTGAGATCATACTGTGCATATTTTCAGACCTCAACGCTATGAAACTTGAGATCAACCACAAGAAAACATTTGGAAAGGTAACACATACTTGGAGACTAAAGAACATCCTACTAAAGAATGAATGGGCTAACCAAGCAATTAAAGATGAAATTAAAATGTATATGTAAGCCAATGTAAATGATAATACCACAACCCAAAACCTCTGGGATGCAGCAAAGGCGGTCATAAGAGGAAAGTATATAGCAATCCAGGCCTCCCTAAAGAAGGAAGAAAGATATCAGATACACATCTAACCTTATATCTTAAGAAGCTGGAAAAAGAATAGCAAATAAAACCCAAAACCAGCAGAAGACAGGAAATAATAAAGATTAGAGGAGAAATTAATGCTATCAAAACCAAAAAACAGTAGATCAATGAAACCAAAAGCTGGTTCTTTGAAAGAATTAACAAAATTGACAAACCACTAGCCAGTTTGATCAAAAAGAAAAAGGAAATGACCCAAATAAATAAAATCAAGAATGAAAGAGGAGAGTTCACAACCAACACAGCAGAAATAAAAACAATAATAAGAGAATATTATGAGCAATTGTATGCCAATAAAATGGGCAACCTGGAAGAAGTGGATAAATTCCTAGAAACATATACCTTACCAAAACTGAAATAGGAAGAAATAGAAAATTTGAACAGACCCATAACCAGTAAGAAAATCGAATCAGTAATCAAAAATCTCCCAGAAAACAGGAGTCCAGGGCCAGATGGCTTTCCAGAGGAATTCTACCAAACATTTAAGGAAGAGTTAACACCTATTCTCTTGAAGCTGTCCCAAAAAATAGAAATGGAAGATAAACTTCCAAACTCTTTCTATGAAGCCAGCATTACCTTGATTCCAAAAGCAGACAGAGACCCCACTATAAAGGAGAACTACAGACCAATAGACCAATTTCCCTGATGAACATGGGTGCAAAAATCCTCAACAAGATATTAGCCAACCGTATCCAACAACACATTAAAAAAATGATTGACCATGACCAAGTGGGATTTATAACTGGGATGCAGGGCTGGTTCAATATCTGCAAAATAATTAATGTGATTTATCACACCAATAAAAGAAAGGGCAAGAACCACATGATTCTCTCAATAGATGCAGAGAAAGCATTTGACAAAACACAGCATCCTTTCTTGATAAAAACCCTCAAGAAGGTAGGAATAGAAGGAGCATACCTCGAGATCATTAAAACTGTATATGAACGACCAAACGCTATTATCATTCTCAATGGGGAAAAACTGAGAGCTTTCCCCCTTAAGGTCAGGAACAAGACAGGGATGTCCACTCTTGACACTCTTATTCAACATTGTATTGGAAGTCTTAGACCCTGCAATCGGACAACACAAAGAAATAAAAGGCATCCAAATCGGCCAGGAGGAGGTCAAACATTCACTCTTCTCAGATGACATGATACACTATATGGAAAACCCTAAAGATTCCACCAAAAAACTGCTAGAATTGATTCATGAATTCAGCAAAGTTGCAGGATATAAAATCAATGCACAGACATCGGTTGCATTCCTATACACCAACAATGAAGCAACAGAAAGAGAAATCAAGGGATCAATCCCGTTTACAGTTACACTAAAATACCTAGGAATAAATCTAACCAAAAAGGTGAAAAATATATAAACTGAAAACCATAGAGAGCATATGAAAAAAATTGAGGAAGACACAAAAAAATGGAAAAAAGATTCCATGCTCCTGGATAGGAAGAACAAATATTGTTAAAATGTGAATACTACCCAAAGCAATCTACATATTCAATGCAATCCCTATTAAAATAACACCAGTAAAATAACACCAGGAACAAATAATCCTAAAATTTGTATGGAACCAGAAAAGACCCCATAGAGCCAAAGCAATCTTGAAAAAGAAAACCAAATCAGGAGGCATCACATTCCTGAACTTCAAGCTATACTACAAAGCTGTAATCATAAAGACAGTATGGTACTGGCACAAGAACAGACACTCATATCAATGGAACAGAACAGAGAACCCAAAAGGGACCCATAAACATATGGCCAACTAATTTTTGACAAAGCAGGAAAGAATATCCAATGGAATAAAGACAGTCTCTTCAGCGAGTAGTGCTGGGAAAACTAGACAGCGACATGCAGAATGAACCTGGACCACTTTCTTACACCATACACAAAAAGTAAACTCAAAATGGATGAAAGACCTCAATGTAAGACAAGAAGCCATCACAATCCTCGAGGACAAAGCAAAAGAGGCAAAAACCTCTTTGATCTTGGCCACAGCAACTTCTTACTCAACACGTCTCTGGAGACAAGGGAAACAAAAGCAAAAATGAACTACTGGGACCCCATCAAAATAAAAAGCTTCTGCATGGTGAAGGAAACAATCAGCAAAACTAAAGGCAACCGACAGAATGGGAGAAGATATTTGCAAATGACATATCAGATAGAGGGTTAGTATCCAAAATCTATGAAGAACTTATCAAACTCAACACCCAAAAAACAAATAATCCAGTGAAGAAATGGGCAAAAGTCATGAATAGACACTTCTCCAAAGAAGACATCCAGATGGCCAACCGATACATGAAAGAATGCTCAACGTACTCATCATAAGGAAATACAAATCAAAACCACCATGAGATGCCACCTCACACCTTTCATAATGGCTAACATTGACAACTCAGGCAACAACAGATGTTGGCGAGGATGCAGAGAAAGAGGATCTCTTTTGCATCGTTGGTGGGAATCCAAGCTGGTGAACTTGGAAAGCCACTCTGGCTTTCTGGAGGTTCCTCAAAAAACTAAAAGTAGAACTACCTTCGACCCAGCAATTGCACTACTATTTATTTATCCAAGGGCTACAGGTGTGCTGTTTGGAAGGGACACATGCACCTCCATGTTTATAGCAGCACTATCAACAATAGCCAAAGTATGGAAAGAGCCGAAATGTCCATCGATGGGTAAATGGATAAATGGATAAAGATGTGGTAATATATACAATGGAGTATTACTTGGCAATCAAAAAGAATGAAATCTTGCTATTTGCAACTATGAGGATGGAACTGGAGGGTATTATGCTAAATGAAATTAGTCAGTCAGAGAAAGACAAAAATCGTATGACTTCACTCATATAAGGATTTAAGAGACAAATCAGATGAATATAAGGTAAGGGAAACAAAAAATATATATAAACAGGGAGGGGGACAAAGCATAAGAGACTCATAAAAATGGAGACCAAACAGAGGGTTACTGGAGGGGATGTGGGAGGGGGGATGGGCTAAATGGTAATGGGCATTAAGGAATCTACTCCTGAAATCATTGTTGTACTATAATCTAACTAATTTGGATGTAAATTTTAAAAAAAAGTATTATGATAAAAAATATCATCTGATTCTTGATTTGGCTCAGGTCATGATCTCATAGTGGAACTGAGCCCCGTGTGGGACTCTGGGTTGACAGCACAGAGCCTGCATGGGATTGTCTCTCTCTTCTTCTCCTCCCCTTACTTGTGCACTCTTTCATTCTCTTTCTCTCTCTCAAAATAAATTAATTAACTAAAAAATATAGGAGAACATATAGTGGAAACAAAGAATATTGACATGGAAATGGTGATGATACTGAAAGGGTAAGTGCTAGATTTTAGATCAGTCAAGATGTTTCACCATAAATGATACAAAAACTTAATTAGCTTAATCTCTAAAAAAGGAGTAAGAGGGAAGATAATCTTTCCAGTAAGTCAGTACTCATACCAACATAATCTAAAGAGAAATAATAAAATTCTCTTTTCCCCCTTGCATCATGTGTCCATCCTCTCAATCAAAGGCAGGAGATGGCAATTGGTGGGAATTAATATTATGGATATTAATTAAACCACATGGGTTGAAAATGTATTTTCCAAGGAAAGTACTATTAAACATAAATGTTAGAACATAGAATTTAGTAGAATTTACAAAGCCTAATAATTACATTAATATTGAAATGGTATTACATGAAGAGTGGATAAAACTAACAGTGAACTGGGCTTTTTGAAGAATACATCAGACTCAGAGCTTTTCCTGGAGAAATGGGCAACCTAGTTGGTTCATTAGTCAAATTCTACATGTGGTAATTCATGTGAATTTATAACTGCACAGTTTAGAAAGAGATGTACAGATTGTTGGGTACACTTAGCACTCAAAGTGTATTCCTATATTTGTGCTTAGAAAAAAAGGGGGGTTTCCCTTGGTTAGGTGTCTGACTTCGGCTCAGTGCATGACCCCGCCATTAGTGAGTTTGAGCCCTGCATTGGGCTCTGTGCTGACAGTTCAGAGCTTGGAGCCTGCTTCAGATTCTGTGTCTCCCCCTGTCTCTGCCTCTGCCCTGCTCATGCTCTGTCTCTCTCTTTCTCAAAAATAAATAAACATCCCACCTCCCCTGGAAATAACAGTGATTATTCAGGTGGATTTTGTCTCCCAGAATTATTTAGGTTGATTGATTCTGTTAAACCAAGTCTGGGAAATGATTACGTTGTCAAACTCTATGCTTTAAAATAGAATAATATCCTCTAAGTTAGTGACACTAAATGTTGAGCCAACATATCAAAATGTATGCAGTTTAAGAGGTTGATGATAGAAAGGTCCTGAGGAAGTTCTATTTTCTGTTCAGAGGAAGTCCCAGCTAGCAGACTGAGCATGGTAGCTGTGCAATAGTAACTCAATGCACCACAGAGGAGACAAAGAAAAGTAGTTACCATTGGGAGATTCAAAGATGGCACAGTATGTTTTGGTGTTTGAAGCACCTGAGCAGACAGCAGGAGATTAGCAAAAGGTAAGGTTTTCTGAGAAAAACACTGACCACCTGTCCTTGTGAAGAAAAGCAAAAAAAAAAAAAAAAAAAAAAAAAAAAAATAGAAGTCCATTTACTTAAAAAGAATGGTCAAAAGTTCATATTGGAAACAAACACATTTATGAAAATTAGGACTCGAGTTCAGTTAGGTAAGAAGGGTGTCTGCTATTAAGTTCCAGAATGTTTCTCAAGGTAAAAAGTAGGACTTAGTTTCTAGCTAAAATTAGGCTTTCCTATAGGTGTGGGTCAAGTAGCACCCTTAAAGATAATTTGGACAAAATTAAAATACCAGACAAGCCCTGAACTGTATTATTTGTTTTATAAAATGTTTTTGTTCAATGTATTTGTTTTGTAAAACTGTAATTTTACAATTGTAATTGTTGTAATTACTCAGAGCAAAACTGATAACATTAATTCTTATTAAATTCTGTTTTAAATATTTTTATATTAATTATCAGAAAATGATTTAAACTGAAATAGTAAATCAGTTTATTTAAATAAAGTGTATGTTAAAGGCTGTGAGACTATAGTTCGCAATAAATTTTTTAGATTTGGTTGTCTTGGAGTTTTTTTAGAAATCTTTAATCTAGAAATATTCAAAGAGCTTTTTAAAAAGAACACCTGCTTAAAGATTTTTTTAGAAGTTGTCATTTTTATAATTAGAGAAATTATTGGAATTGTGATTCTCAGCTATTTATAAGAGACTTTAGCTTGGTATTAGATCCAAGTCATCTGATTTTTAAAAATTCAAGTAAAATTGAGTATTAATCTTGGGGTATCTGGGTGGCTCCCTCAGTTAAACGTCTGGCTTTAGCTCAGGTCATGATCTCACACTTCATGAGTTCGATCCCCACGTCGGGCTCTGTGCTAACAGCTCAGCCCAGAGCCTGGAGCCTGCTTCCGATTCTGTGTCTCCCTCTCTCTGCTCCTCCCCTGCTTGCACTCTGTCTCTCCCTCACTCTCTCAAAAATAAATAAACAGTAAGAAAAAATAAAACTAAATAAATAAATTAAATATTAATGTTGATTTTCTTTTCTTAAGTTCAGAGCCCACCAAATAAACTATCTCTTATGGCAATCTGGCATTTTACCTGTAAAAGCTATAACTGATAATGCTATAATATTTGCAGTTTGCTATGCAGTTTTTGAAGTGATCAAAATTTACTTTAGCTACTCTCAAGTAAAATATCACAATTAATTACCTTAATATATGTTAAATTAATTAAAGGTTGTGCTTAAGAAGCTAGGAATGTATCATTTTTGTTTACATTGCCATCTGTTCTAATTACATATCCAAGGTTACTGGACATTATCCAAGAATGTGTAGTGACTATTGACCTAAAAAATTGCTAGCTGAATTCTTTTTACAAAATAAACAATGATTAAAAGTAGAGTACCCTTTTGGAGTAGGAAACAAAAAAAAAAACCTGGTAAATAATCCTGGGTTGTTCATCAAGGGGACAATTTCTCTGAAGTTGCCTTCAGTAAAAAAAAAAAAAATTCACATTCACTTATCTTATATATAGCAAAGGAAAAATGGTGGGGGGGGATTAGTAACTAGTATTTTCTCAATTCTGTATTTTTAGTTTCAAAGTCTAAGTTTCACACTCTTATAAAATCCACACATTCTTTAGGTTCTTGATATACAGTTTAAATATTCTTTTTTTAAAAAAATTTAATGTTCATTTATTTTTGAGAGAGAGACCACGGGCAGGAGAGGGGCAGAGACAGAGGGAGACACAGAATATGAAGCAGGATCCAGGCTCTGAGCTGTCAGCACAGAGTCTAACGAGGAGCTCCAACTCAAGAACTGTGAGATCATGACCTGAGCCGAAGTCAGATGCTTAACTGACTCAGCCACCCAAGTGCCCCTCCAATTTAAACATTCTGTGATAAGATTGTACAAATATCTAAGGACTAGTGTTCTGGATCATCATTGTCATTTTCTGACCACATGTTTATTTTATCATATTAATTGAAGACATTGGCATCTGTCTCCTCCACTTTCCATTTTAAGTTTCACCATTTTCTGTGGGACTATATTTTCCACAAGAATAAACTCTATCAGCATTTATTATTTTTAAGGTCAAACTCTGTATTTGTGAACAGTGAACAGGAAGTGACAATCTTGTTCAGCTTCACTCTGCTATCATCTCTATATGTGTTAATCAGGATTCAATCAGGAGGTAGAAACCACATAGTAATTTGAAGAACTTAATATAAAAATGTATAAAATATAATATAATATATAATTTAACTTAATATAAAAATGTAGTTATTAACTACAACAGGGAAATAGAGTAATGCGGAATTGGTGCATAGGATGTAAATAGAACTCAAAAGAAATGTAAGAGAAGTATATACAAGTGTAGTTACTACCCCTAGAGTGGAGACATCTACAAAAAAGGACCGCCCAAGGCTAGATCCAGACCTTGCTGGAGAAGCACACTGTTGACTACTGAGTGGCAGAGAAGTCACTAGAGTGATACTGGCATAAATTGCTAGAAAAGTGTCCTCCAGAACTTGTCATGAATCTACCCGTTAGGGTACTAGTGAAATCTCCTCACAGGGAAATGTATCATCAGAAGGACTCCACCAGAAAATCAGCAAAAGGGAAATTGCATTTAGGTGTCATTACCAAGAAGGCAGTGGGGTACACTAATTATTTAGGTTATTGAAACTCTTTGGAAACTAAGATGTTGAAAAAAATGCTAAAGTGTGTAGAATATGTGAAAAACTTGGATTTATAGTGAAATATCAAAAGAGCTAATGCAGAGGGTATATAATCTGATTGCCTATACAGCCTCAAAATAAGTAATTTTTCTAGCCAATCAACCATTTCAATATTGCAAATCAATATTTTTAAATTATTCATGTAATTTCATCAGAATAATCAAGTAAATATAGCCTCTAAAAGGATTTAAGATTTTTTAATGTGATTATGTAACAAGATATAAAGATTTCAGAAGAGAGCATTCCTCTTGAAGTCTGAAAATCTGCAAGTAGGAAAAAAAAATGAGATTGCATTTGCTTGACTTTCTTATAACTTCCACTTTTTAAAAATTCTTTGGTCCTAGTTTAGAGTATATTGTTTCATAACTTCAACATATTTGACCCTAGTTTCGATGTGGGAGTTGGTGAGATGAGAAACTTCAAACTGTGATTTTTGAAACCCCCAGTTCAAATGCTCTGGGGTGATACTGTGAAGAGACTATTCCTTAAAATAAACGATTTGATCTTCAATCAAGAAAAGTGTTAACTTCCTGGAAACTTTCCAGTTTGCTGTTCTGAAGAACTCAATTTAGCAATTTCATCAACTTTCACTTATCCATGTTATTGGAGAGAAGCAGTGGCATGAATAATCTAAAAGTGCAGTTAATTTTAAAAGAATTTATATGAAGTGATTTTCTGTAGTAGATTTAACTTCCTAGTTGTGTTGTACCTAAGCTAATAATAAAATTAGTTTTTCTTTCCTCAGGGCATAATAATTGGTACCTCAGTAAAATAATGTGTGATAAGAGAAAGGCAGGCACTTTTGTTAGTTAACATGAAAAATTCTTTAAGGAGTATAGCCATATGTGGACTGTTAGTTGAAAATTGTTGATAATAAGAAAGCTTACTGTGTGTGAAAATCTGGAGAATCAGTACAACCAACTCTGCATTGTGAGATGCTGAGTGGACCTCATTTATATGCACATTAGTTAGGTGAATATACTTTACTAGCTTATCCTTCTGTGAATCCATGGATTTCAAAGCACTCTGTAAATTATAAAGCATTAGATAAATATATCCTAAATTGGAAGTTTTCATAATGTAGTCTACCGATTCTTTATAATTCTCTCTCACTCTCTCTCTCTCTCTCTCTCTCTCTCTCTATATATATATATATATACGCACACATATATATATATATATATATATATATATATTATATAATGTATAATATATATATGGGAGTTGTTCTTTTAAAATGTCACTGTTTTTTCCCATATTTTCTCCTTTCTTGTTTCCCAACTAACTGGGTGGCAGGTTCTGTCATTCCTTATCTCAAAGAATGATCCTTGAAGATATTTATTTCCAAAAGCCTAAGTCTACCAAAGAAAAAGGATGACAAGAGATGGTTTCTAGTAAATTAAGAAAGGAAATTCTATTATGGCATAATATAGGAGAATATGATGAAGTAGTTTGGCGACTTTAGGGAAAATGAGGTATATGTATAGGGCATTAAGATTCTGGTTCATGCTGGGGTGCGTGAGTGGCTCAGTTGGTTGGGCATCTGGCGTCCGACTTCGGCTCAGGTCATGATCTGCAGGCTTGTGAGTTCGAGCCCAGCCTCTGGCTCTGTGCTGTTGGCTCGGAGCCTGGAACCTGCTTCAGATTCTGTGTCTCCCTCTCTCTGCCCCTTCCCTAGCTCGCACACTCTCTCAAAAATAAATAAACATTAAAAAATAAATAAATAAAAAAAGGATTCTGGTTCATGCCAAATCAACTGCAAGCTCAGTCCGCTGAGAGGAACAATCCTGGAGTAGCTGCAGTAGCTAAAGGAAAATGTTGATTTTAGTAACTAACAACAACAAAAACAACAGATGTAACCAACTTGAAAAATCTGTAGGGAGATTGGAGTCTTTCTAGTCAGTGTATGTGGGAGATTGAGGGTTACAAAACTGGGAGAGGCAGAGACAGAAGACTTTTGAAGGAACATTTTAAATACTATGGTTCTTTTACTTGTTGAATATTTTATCAACTTGAGGCAACAGGAGTAGTATCAGGGCAAGATCAATACTCTATGCAAGAAATTGATAGAAACTGGTGTGCCCTGACCAGTCATTTATAAACATTTCTTTTCCACCTCCTCCTCCTGAATCACAAACTTTGCCAACTGTTTTCTCCTAATGTTTCTCAGAGTCATGCTCATGAATATATGAAAAGTTAATGTATAATAAAGGTAGCATCACAAATACATGTAGAAAGGACAGATTGTTTATTAGATAGTGTTGTAAAAACTGGCTCATTATATGGAGAAAAATAAATTTGGATTTCTACCTAACTCCAAATGGAAAGGTGAACTCCATATGGTTTAAAAACTTAATGAAAAATAAAACTATAAAGTCAATAAACAAAAATGTTAGGGGCACCTCGGTGGCTCAGTCGGTTAAATGTCCAACTTCGGCTCAGGTCATGATCTCCCAGTTCCTGAGTTCCAGCCCCAGGTCGTGCTCTGTGCTGTTGGCTTGGAACCTGGAGCCTGCTTGAGATTCTGGAGATTCTGTGTCTCCCTCTCTCTCTTCCCCTCCCCTGCTCACATTTTCTCTTTCAAAAATAAACATACATTAAAAAATTTTAAACAAAATGTTAAAGACTATCATTGTTACTAAGATACCATGAAGAATTTCTTAAACAGGACTTTCAAAGCACTAACCATGAAGCAAAACAAAAGAAAAAGATGAAAGAATGATAATATTCAATAAAGATACCATGAAAAATATAAAAACAGAAATAATGCACAAGACTGATAAGGATTAATGTTTAGCATATAGAGACTGTAGTAAAATATGCTAATAACTATAAATCAACTAGAAAAAGATAGCAATCCAACTAGGAAAATGAACAAAAGAGAGAGAAAATGTATAGAACAGGAAACTCATAAGCAAGATATGGAAATATTTTGTAATTCACTAGTAGTCAAACAAATTGAAATGAAAATAATTAGATATCGTATTAAACCCATCAAATTGGACAATAGTAAGTCTTGTAGGATATGGGGAAGTAGAGCTCCTGTTGTAACATGATGGTGCAGCTATTCTTAAGAGAAGACTGACTGTTCTTGGTCAAATTAAATGCACGACCTATGACCCAAGATTTAGAGACGTAAGATATTCTTGTGTAAATGCATTGAAGAATATATACAAGATATTGTACAACCTATTGTCTGCCCTTGGAAGGATGAATAACTGAAATGTGGTGCAGCCATCTGACTGAGTGGTGTATTAGTTATTAGCAACTAGGCAGTGACACATATAACAACATGTATTAATCTTAAAAAAAAGAACTGAAGAAACAAAATGTAAGAAATAGAGTAAGATTTATTACATAATACGATCATACATTTAAAATGTGTGCAGCTAAAACAAGACATATATTCCAAGCACACATACAGGAGACATATTCATACAAAACATAATAAAACAACTATACAGAAAGGGTGAGAAAGAAGAATGTAGATAAAGTAAAGGACTTATTAGGAACAAATTAAAGGCTGAGATATCAGTGATAAGGCAATGGAAATAGTATCATCTGAGAAAGCTGAAATCCCTGGGGAATGAATTGATTTCTACAGGCTGCTCAGCCCTCATTTGAGTGTGTCCTATCCTTGCCTCTCTCTATAGGCTTTCCTGGCTCTTTTCAATGGAGAAAGAACAGTCTCTTCAATAAACTATGTTTGGAAAACTGAAAAGCCACATGCAAAATAATTAAATAGGACTTTTATATCCTATACAAATATCAACTCAAAATGGATTAAAGACCTAAAAGTAAGACCTGAAACAGTGAAACTCCTGAAAAAAAGCATAGGGGAATGTTCTGTGACATTGGTCTTGACAATGATTATCTAATATTTGACATCAGAAGCACACATAACAAATGCAAAAATAAAGTGTTACTATATCAAACTACAGAATTCTCCACAGCGGAAGAAACAATCAACAAAAACAGAAGGCAAACTATGGAATTAGAAAAAAATAATATTTGCAAACTACATATCTGAAAAGAGATTAATATCTACAATATGTAAGGAAATCTTACCACATAATAGCAAAAAGTCTCACAAATAACCTGATTTAAAAATGGGCAAAAGACCTAAATAGATATTTTTCCAAGGAAGGCATATCTATGACCAACAGTAAATGATATAAGAAGGTACTCAGCATTACTAATCATCAGGGAAATGCCAATCAAAACCACAGCGAAATAACACTTCACATTTTTTAGGATAGCTATTGTAAAAAAGTCAAAAGATAACAGAAGTTGGCAAGGATGTAGAGAAAAAGGAACCCTCTACACTGTTGGTAGGAATGTAAATTACTACAGGTAATAGGGAAAACAGAATAGAGATTCCTCAAAAAATTGAAAATAGAACTACATTATGTTCCAACAATCCCACCCTGAGGTATACATCTAAAAGAAATAAGTCACTCTCTTGAGGAGATATCTGCACTCCCATGGTCACTGCAGCACTATTTATAATAACCAATATATGGAAACAACCTAAATGTCTATTGTTGGGTGAATGGATAATGAAAATTATGGTATATATACATACAATGGAATCCTGCCATTTGTGACAACATGGATGAACCCGGAGGACATTATGCTGCATGAAATAAACCAGACACAGAAAGATAAATATTTCACAATCCTATTTATATATGGAATCTTATCAACAATGTTGGACTCACAATAACAAAGAATTGAATGGTGATTACCAAAGGCTAAGGGTATGAGGGGGAAAAAGGGAGGTTAGAAAAAAAAAAGTAGAATGGAAGCTGCCAGGGGCTGGGGGGAAGCAGTCATGGGGAGTTACTGTTTATAACTCCCCATATATACCAGGGGTATAGAGATTCAGTTTTGCAAAATGAAGAGTTCTGGACTTAGATGGTGGTGATGGTTACACAACAATAAATGTACTTAATATCACTGAACTGTATACTTACAAAAGTAAGATAATAAATTATATGTTATATGTATTTTACTACAGTAAAAAACTGGGGAAAAACTTAATTCTGCAGCTGGATGCTATCTTGGTGACTATACAGCAGGGATGATGATGATCAATGTCTTGAGTCTTTGAGTTCTTTCTGAGCTTCTTCATGAACCATGTGAATTATATGAATTTTATCAATCACTCAACACACCAAAACAACAGTGAGAAATTGAAATTTGGGTGACCTTTGGAATCTAGTGAGAGTTGAGGTATATGCACATAGAGAAAACATCACAACCTGAACTTGTGCTTTGGATGTATGGACTAGATCAAAAGAGTTTGAGTCTCTTAGAGCTAATATAATGATTAAACTAATTCAATCTCCTTTTCTAGATTAACACTTACATCTTTCAGCAGCAACAAATAGTATTTTGGAAAAGACTGAGTAATATTAAAAAAGGGCATACAAATTTCAACACAGAAAAATATCAATCTAATGAGAAATCAAACAGTCAAAGCTTACAATTAAAAACAATGGATATATATATATATATATAAATATATAAAATATGTATTATACTGTATACATTCCTTTTATATATCATGCATATATATATATATATATATATATATATATATATATATATTATACATACACATACACACACACCAAAAACAAAACCTTTTGAGTTAGACAAATTAAAAATCTCTACTTTTGCAAGCAGTAAAACCCACTATCAACACTTGAGGAAAATCAAATCTCTAAAGGCACAGTAGAGAGCATATGAGTAGCATATGGAATTAAAACTAAGAAAAATCCATATAGCAGAAAAGATTAATATAGAAAATACAGTTCCATTAGTTTTGCTGAGTAATAATTCAGAATGAATTCAGAATGAATGGCAGAGTCCAAAGAATTTTAAATATATTTATATAATTGAAAAATATTGAATACAGAAAAATATCTTTTATAATTTTAATAAATCAAAACAAAATAAAACCTAAGACACTTTCTGATGATTTTGATTAAACTGAAGTAAAGATATCTTCATTAGAGAGTACATCATTATTATAATAAATACTAGGAGAAAAAAATGCAAAGCAAAAAAATTTTCACAAATCTAACAGTAAATGGCCATGGTTATTTCTGAACCTGTTTTCAACTCTAATATTTCATTTTATACCCACCATTATTATATGACAGTGTGTGTTTTAAGTCCTCACATTATTTAATATTCTCAAATTTTAAAATATTGTCAATCCAGTAAATGTTAACAGACATGTTGTTTTTAGCCTGCATAAAATTAGATATCTTTTCACTTTTTTGCCATCTGTCCTTAATTTCTATGAATTGCTTGTTCACTTTGAGGTTTTAATTTCATGATTCCTCTGCTGGACCTTTTATTTCTATATGAATAAAAAGCTTTGATTTATAATAAAATACACAGTACAGGTACAATTGTAAACAGTATGCAAAACTCAGTCAAGTTGTTGCTTTCTTTTCTTTTACTATTTATTTCAAATTCATTTCAAAGTTAAGGAAAGGATTGAAGAACAGTGAAAAGAATACACCATTTACCTTTAATTCAGATACTTAATTCAAATTCTAAAAATTTTTCCAATAATATACTTTATATCAAAAAGATTCAGATCAAGATCGCATGTTATCCTTAGATGTCATTCAGTCCAGAGCAATTCTTTGTTCATTCTTGACTTTAATATCCTACATATTTTTGAAAACTACAGACGGTATTTTTTAGAATGTTCTTTAATTTGTCTCATATCTCCTCATGATTAGATTTAAATTATGTTTTTTGAGTAGAAATGTTATAAGAATAATTTTGTATTCTTATCATTGTATCTCAATAGCTGCCATGCAGTGTGAATATGTTCCATCATTTGTATTGTTTGATATAATTACTTGAGGTACTGTAAGCAAAGACTCCCTACTGCAAAGTTGCTTCTTTCCCCCTTTTTAAAATAGGTAAATATTTTGGGGGTACACACATAAGAGACTATGAAGATATCCTATTTCTCATCAAGGTTCCAATCAGATTTTTTTAAATGTTTGTTTGTTTATGTATGTATGTATTTATGTAGTGTGTGTGTGTGTGTGTGTGTGTGTGTGTGTGTGTGTGTGTGTGTGAAAGAGAGAGAGGATTGCCAAGCATGCTTCATGCTGTCAGCAAAGAGTCTGACATAAGCCTGGAAACCATGAACCAAAAGATTATGATCTGAGCTGATCAGGAGTTAGACACTTAACTGACTGAGCCACCGAGGCACCCCTAGGTTCCAGTCACTCTTAAGCAACAATTGACGTTACTTGCCTCCATTTAAGTGCTACAATATTAAAGTATAATTTTCTAATTTCATCATTTCTTCTAAATTTGTTACTTCTGAATTTGTGGATTCCTATTTTATCCAGTGTGATAAACACACATACTATTATGATCATTATTTATTTTGGAACTCAATTTGTTCAGCTGAGCCAATGACAGTGCTAGCCTCTTTAAATTGACTTCCTTACTGTTACAATATGTCTTCTCCAATCTTTAAATATTTCTTGTTTTCTTGTGCAATAAAGTTTTCCAGAGCCATGTGGTTCTTTCCCAGACCAGTCCTGGAATCAATAATTTCTCCAAGGAAAGGTAATTCCCTTCAGTGGAAAATATTTATTGACTAAGTTCTGAATTTTAGGTATTTTCAGTTCTATCGGGAACTTGCGGTCCCAGGCCATTCAGTGGATAAAGTCAAGGAATAAATGAATGCATATTCATATATAGGGGTATTACACATACACACAAACATAGTTTAACATCTATAATTGTTTCTATACCTATGAACTCACACCTCTACTTCAAAGTTCAGAATATTACTTTAGGACTTATTCTAGCATTCACTATTTTCATATTTCACAGTCCTTTCTCCAAATGTGAAATTTGGCTCTAATTATTTTCCTTGTATTTATTTACATATTCATTAATACCCTGTATTTAAGCAATTTCTGAACTTTAATGGATTGCTGCCCCACTTACTTCTGCTTAATGGCTTTTTAATTAGGCCAAGGAAGGAAGGGTGGAAATAAATTAGGAAAAAGGAAGAAAGGAAGGAAGAAAGAAAGGAGTCTTATGAATTTTTACGTATGTGTCTATTAGTGTAAGCTTCATCCCCGTTAAGACACAGACCCTTTCTTCTCATCTCAGTAAGTTCTGTCATGTTCTTTTTCAGTCAACTATTCATTCTACTTCAATCATTGCTCTGTTTTCCATCAGCATAGATTAGTTTTATCCATTCCAGAAATTCATTTTAATTCATCACAGAGTACGTATTTTTTTGTGTTTGATTTGTTCTATTCTGAGCAAAATTACTTTAAAATTCATTATGTTGTTGTATGTATTGCTATTTCATTCGTTATGTCTTTCCGAATTACAATAAATGATATGAATATGCCGTAATTTATCTGTTCATCAACTATTGGATAATTATTTCCACTATTTGATTATTAGGTAAACAGCTGTTATAAACATTTTATACAATTCTTTGAATAAATATATTTTTGTTTCTCTTGGGTAAATACCTAGGAGTGGAATTGTAGGTCATAGGATGTTTGTACTTTCATTTTATGAGAAATCTGTTTCTAAGAAAATATTTTTCAAATGAGAAACATGTTTTCCAAAGTGATTATATCATTTTGTACTGCTATCAAATATACTTAATGACATTTTTATATGAAGCAATACATTTCAATACCAAGATATAGATGTATATTCTCACAGACACATTCATTCTAATAAATCATTTCTAAAATATGTGCTTAATATTATTTAGAATCTCTAAGAATATTCATTCAAATATATTTTTTTCAGAAAATAAAGGTAAATCCTTTGGTGTTTGAAAATGAATGACACAACAAGGCACTGAATGGTTTATAGAAAAGTTTGTCACTCCTTTCTCTTTCTATCTTCCCCCTCCACATATTGAGAAGGAACAAATAGGTGACCGAAGTGTCCACCCTGGAAAATTATTTCAAATAAATTACAATTTATTAATAGAAGCTGATATAATCTCACATTTTACAACAAAGTATAAAGATGTACCTTTTTCCTTCTTAGTGCTAATTTCTCCTTGCTTCATTGTTTCTTTTTTTGGTCTGATAAAGCATTATATAGTGCCATTTTGAAAAAGTTCTATTTTCTTCAGACATATACCTGAGCCCTAATTAATTGATTTGTTACTGTGTTAAGGAAATCTTTTCTTTTTGATGGAGCATGAACTATAAATTCATTTTTGTATAATTAAAAAGGTTGTGGGGCGCCTGGGTGGCTCAATCGGTTAAGTGTCCGACTTAGGCTCAGGTCATGATCTCAAGGTCTGTGAGTTCCAGCCCTGTGTCGGGCTTTGTTCTGACAGCTTGGAGCCTGGAGCCTGCTTGGGATTCTGTGTCTCCCTCTCTCTCTGCCCCTCCCCTGCTCACGCTCCATCTCTTTCTGTCTCTCAAAAATAAATAAACGTTAAAAAAATTTTTAAAAATTAAAAATGTAATAATGCGTGTAAAGAATTTTAAATTTTATACAATTAACATATATGCTTATTTCTGTTTCTCTTCCACAAGTCACATAGCATAACAAAAAAAGCCATTAAAAATCAAAGAGTAACAGACTTAGATGCTGTAAAAAGTTCCCATAAAATAGAAACATTTGCAAAGTAAAATATTATATGTAATTGTGTTTTTAAAAAAATATTTTAAGACATATATTATTAAACAGAGAAATTGCCTTGAGTGTATAAATTCTGATAATGAAGTTGTATATAAATACTTAGTAATATACTTTTTCGTAGTAAGTAGAAGCATTAATAAGAGAAAGAACTAAATATAAACATGAAATATGGTGGTCTGGTTATGCACCTGTTAAATTAGAACTGATGTGTTATCTATTACGGCCATTTAAAGTAATACTTAGTGGTCTCATTTATTCTTCCAGAAACTTTAAAACCCACAATTGTAAAAGAAACATTCTTGTAAACCTTTTGATCTTTACTTATATTGGAACAAAATGGAATAGAATGTAGAATATAGAACTTATTTTGGCATACTTTTCTTAGCGAATAATACACACTAGCCTTGTGATGGTAGTCAGTAAAAATATCCATTGGGAAACCTTCATTTAATTAGAATAAAATACACCTTTTTAAAAAAAATAGAAAAAGCATAATCTCAACAATTGCCAAAGTATTCTTTTTATTTTATTCTTCCACTTAATTTACATTAATTTTGATAATATAACTGATATAGAGCAAGTATTCTTACTATCGCAAGCACTGTATTTATTGGAATAAAGTAAAAAGATAGTATGGAAGAAAAAATACTATAAGTAAAAAGGAGCATAAATATTTGTATGATATTAGTATTTTTTGGCTACCAAAAATCCAAATAATGTTGACTATGAGATTAAAGCAGATAGCTCAATATTTCTTCTCTTTCTATAGCTCAAAATAAGACTCAGAAATTAATTTCACTAAATAAATACAAAACACATATGAGACAGATTAATGAATAAAAGGATTTAAATTTAAGTAAATAAATTGAATAGTGGGCAACTAGGGAAGAACAACATCACTTGTTTAATTCATTCGTAGGGATATGGTAAAACTTCCTAATAGTATCATATATAAAAATCTTGAAATTACCAAAAATTACTAACAATATGATATTTGAAATACATTCTTTATATTACAACATAATAAGCATCTTGAGGATTAAATATTTCAATTGTCCAATAGATATTTATTGCTAAAAATGTATTATTGGTCTCCCAGTTAAGTATAATATACAAACTTTTCTTACTTTCTTAAAAGGAAAATATGAAAGAGTGAGAAAGCAGAACTGAGGTATTACCTATATTTTGGTAATGCTTATGTGGATTTGTAGTTCATACTGAAGGAAATAAATGAGACAAGGGTAAATGAAAATTACTTTAGTACTTTACTGTGCATGAAAAGAAAATAATAGGGAAAACAATCTAAAAATTGAGTCACATAAAGAATGATTATTAAAAAAACAATTTGCTGTAAGAAGCTGAATAAATCTTCTGGGGGAAAAAAAGTTCCTTTTAATGTTAAAAAATATAACAGAGAAAAAAGGCCATGAAAGAATATTCAAAGAAGAGTTTCAATATAACAATGGATAATTAGATGGTTAATTTTATGTGTCAACTTGACTGGGCTAAGAGATGCCTAGATACCTGGTAAAACATGATTTTTGGGTGTGCCTGTGAGGTGTTTATGGAAGAAATTAGCATTTTAATTGGTAGACTAAGTAAATAGATCCAATGTGAGTAGATACCATCCAATCTGCTGGGGGCACAAACAGAACAAAAAAGGCAAAGGAAGGGTGAATTTGCTCTCTTTGAGTGAGCTATATCCATCTTCTCTTGCCTCTGCACTCAGATAGGATTGGGACTTATTATGGTCCCTAGATTCTCTGGGCCTTGGACTCAGGTTGAATTACACCACTTTCCTAATTCTCCAACTAGCAAATGGAAGATTAGAGGACTTTTGGAACTCCATAATCATGTGAGACAATTCCCATAATAAACTCCTCACATATTTATATATATTATCTTGTTTTTTTCCTCTGAAGAATCCTAACTAATACAGTTGATAAGACTATAAAAGTGAGATGATAAATGATTTAGAGAATTTCAGAAAAGAAATGGAAGGAAGGAAGTTACCCTGGGAAATAATGTTACAGAAATAAAAAACAAAACAAAACAAAACAAAACTAATGTAAGAGAATTGTAATATTAATTTTGCTTTAAATTCAAATGTCCTCAACTCTGAGGTTTAAGACAGTTTTGAGAAAAGTATAACATGAAATGAAAAAAGATGTATATAAGAAGTATGTATATTGATGTAGAAAGCTTTCCATAATATAATATTTAGCAAAATGTAGTAAGTAGTCTTATATTGTCATTTAATACAATGAATATTTATTTTAAATGTACAAAAAGATGATACATATGTAAATTCACATTTTTGTAAGCATACATAAAAATTTATGTGATTCATAGAGATATAAATATGGTCTCAGATATAATAGGCCTAACTATGCACAGATAATGTTTGTATTGACAAGGTTAAGTTATGAACATATTAAAGGATGTTAAGTTAATATTGAGAAAATGTTAAGTCACTCCCTACTGTAACGTTACTTCCAATAGTGTAAGAGTCCTGGCTTCTTTCTGATCTATTATACATCTTCTTATCGAGTAAAAGTTTTTCATAACTGTGAATGTGGAAGAGAAAACCAGGTCTGTATATGTAGCACAAGTCCTTTCCCTCTCATCTCTCTAGATTTACCAGACTGCAGATATTACAGGTTCTTAAAGCTTTCCTCCATACCCTAGATTATCTGAAGCAGGTATTAACAGGTATTTCCTGTAGCAGGTGGGAGAAAGAAATTAGAAAAGTGAATGACTATTTATTGAGCAATAAAGTATTTGGGGGGCACCTGGATGGTTCTGTTGGTTAAGTGTTCTATTCTTGGTTTCCTCTCAGGTCATCATCTCATGGCTCATGGGTTCGAGCCCCTCATCTGACTCTGTGCTAACAGTGTAGAACCTGTTTGGGATTCCTTCTCTCTCTCTCTCTCTCTTTTTTTTCTCTCTCTCTCTTCCCTCCCTTGCTCACATGCTCTGTCTCTCTTTCTCTCTCTCAAAATAAATATACTTCTAAAAAAAGTAGAAAAAAATATCTTTTGAAAATCAGGTAATATCCATTCTTCTCTTTCAGCAAAATTAAAGGAATATCTAAATTACTTTTTACGATGAATCCCATTTCTTTTACAGAAGTTATTCAAAGAACTGAATTATAGTGCTACGAAAAATTAATTCCTGAATACTTACATAAGTGACAAAGGGTTTCCCACTTATTAACATCATACTATGAAGAACAGGAATAAAGTGAAAAATGAGATTACAGAATGAACACTATCCCATTTAGCATTGAATAACTCTCATCCACAGATAATAACGAATTAAAATAACTAATAAAAATTTTTTCCACTGATAAATGCACTTCCAGTAAAAGTTTAATTATTACATTTAATTTATATTTATGTGCCTGATGAATTATTTACTAATAATTTTAATGATAACTCATTTGTAAATAATAATTTTAACACTAAGCACTCTATAGGCTAAAATTATTTTAAGTAAATTTCAATTTTTAATCTATATTTTTATAGAAAACTATAAGGAAATTAATATAAGACTATGAAGTATAACATCATATTATATAAACATTTTTGCTTATAGTTGAATAAAAACATATATGTAAGTATTTTTTAGTAAAGTTAACTTTCCCACAGTTAAAGATGAGCTTTTTGATATATTTTTAAAATGGTTATTGGTAAGTTTCAAGTTATCTGGCTCAGGTCATGATCTCGTGGTTAGTGAGTTCGAGGCCCACGTCAGTCTCTGTGTTGACAGTGAGGAGCCTGGAGCCTGCCCCTCAGCCTCTCCCCTGCTCACTCTCTGTCTCTTTCCAAAAGTAAATAAACTTAAAAAAATTTTTTTAAAGCATAAAAAATAATTTTTTAATGTATTTAGTTTTGATTGAGAAAGGGAGAGAGGCAGAGCATGAGCAGGGAAGAGGCAGAGAAACAGAGAGACACAGACTCCAAAGCAGGCTCCAGGCTCTAAGCTGTCAGTACAGAGCCCAACACTGGGCTCGAATTCACAAGCTGTGAGATCATGACCTGAGCTGAAGTCAGACACTTAACGACTGAGCCACCCAGGTGCTCCTAAAAAATTTTTTAAAGACACATGATATTTATTTTAACCATACTACATTTTTTATTACCATATCTTAAGTGATGAAAATATGTAAGTAATCAAAGGGACTCAAAATTATATATTTGCATATGCTGTGTGATTTCTGAAATTTATGATTGTATGGTAAATTTAAACAGACCGCCATATTTTGGCTTTTTTATGTATGTACTTAGCATTTTATTACATGATACAAGGTCCAAAGCTCTCCTATATATTATTTCTCTAAGGAAAAGTGATGGTCGGGATGTGAAGTTGTTTTCTTCTTTATTGAACCATTCACTCCTAATGTATCCAAATTAGTCTCTAGGACTGAAAGTTTCTAGTCAACTCTTGCATCCATTATGTGAAACAATACTTTGTAGGGAAGAAAATTAATCACACTACGAAGGTTGAAAGAATTTCCTTTAATCACTACTGTACACCTTAAATTTTTGTCATACTTCCCTATTAGCAATCGCTATATTAATAGAGTTGGAAAAACAAAGAAAAAACTGAATCTTAAAAAAAAAGTATTCTTGAGATCAACCAACCAAGTCAAAAAATGAACAGATAAGAGTTAATGGATATGGCACTGGGGAGGTCATTTGTCAAAGCAGATGTTCTGCATAGCAATACAGGCAACATTAGCCATGGACTGGTGAAAATAGACACCACATTCAAATAGCTGAGGAAAGAATAGGAAGTGAGGAAGCAGACAGTAAATGTTGATGACTCTGTCAAGAATTTTGGCAGTATATTCTATAATGATGAAAAAGATGAACTTGAGCATTAAGACACCAGGGTTTGAATCTTGATTCTGACATTAGCCATGCAATTTGTAGTAAGTCATACAATTCTTGACATTCAGACTCTTAAGATGTCAGTTGATGGTGAGGATATCTACCTCATGGGGTTATTGCAAGCATCATAAGAAATCGTCTATAAAAAGTATTTTACATACAGCTTCTCATATGGTAAGTACATAATACATGGAATATACATAACAGTATATAAATAAAGATGTGAGGGAAAAAATAATTTAAGGGTATATTTTACACAGTAATTTGAACTATAAAATGTACCTACAAATACCTAGGCTTATTGGAAAAATCAATTTATATTGGAATTATTGACAACATTGTAACTTAATGGTTACATTTATCAGGATTAACAACAAAACTTTTAATTCCAGGTAGGGAGCCCAAACAGAAATTCCTCATTTGAAATGTTACCTGTGGTTTTTTATTTCCAGTTGCAAACTAAATACTTGGAATCTTAAAAGTGTTAATAAATTGGATCAATGTTAATAACTCTTCTTGAGTTATATCTAGATCTATGAAGACTCCAACAGAAATTATGACTGCCAGAAAAAAAAATCTTCAAACCTCTCAGCTTCTCCTGCTTTTAATTTTCAGTTAATTCAGAAGCACTATACAGTTTAATTTTACATAGAAATTCTGTAATAAAATTAGGGCCATTTCTTAAAAATGCCTTTGCCATAGGTTTATATACATGCTTGTCTGATTTTTTTTGTGCTTGTTATAAATCATAGAATATATCTGATTTGAAACCATTAAGATGAAGTTAGTCACCTAAAATGTAACTAACTTTTTCATTTTTAACAATGTAGGTGATAATGCTTAAAAGTCTAACTATATTCATAATTTGAACATGAACTATGAACTATAGAATATGAACTATATTCATAATTCATAATTCTGATTTGGAAAAAAATCTTTAGTTTTCAATTTATTTATCAAACTCAGATAATTGCCTCTATCTCACAGCAAAGAAAAAAAATGTTGTCATGGTTGTTTTTGCATTTTTTATTTTGTTTTTATGTAAAAGATGGTGTCTTTTTTCTTTAAAATTTATTTATTTATTTTGAGAAAGACAGCACAAGTAAGAGGTGGGCAGAGAGAGGGGGACAGAGAGAGAGAATCCCAAGTGGGCTCCTCACTGTCAGTGCGGAGCCCGACATGGGGCTCAAATTCACAAACCATGAGACCATGACCTGAGCAGAGATCAAGAATTGGATGCTCAACTGACTGAGCCACCTAGGTGCCTGTAAAGAATGGTGTCCTATTCTGTCTGCAGTAGAATAATTTCAGAACTATTTAAAATAAGCTTAAATGACACGGTTTATGGACATTAAAAATCAATGTGCAAAAACCTAAAATATTTTACATTACTAATCATGCTAATGTGCAGATCAAGTATGAATGTTTATTTAGCATCACTGTTATAGGTATAAAGAAATATGGTAATGTTAGAAAGCTGATGATTTTTACACATTATGAAGTAAAAAAAATCTTAGATTTGCATACCATTACTAAATTTATATTAATCATACTATGATGATCATATGTATTTATAATGAAATTGCATGTTTTAAATTGATATGCTCATATATGATTGTTTTAATTTTGTAATAAAATACACATAGTTTCATTTTTTAAAATATCTAGTATTTCAAGTGTTAAAATTCACTAAAACTTTGTCTTTTTCCTCAATACTATTGAAGGACCAAATGAATCATAAGAAGTACATGATTAAATTGATGTATTAACAATTTGTCGTTTACATATATTAATATATTTCAACTTCAATTTTAGTGTATTGAGAATCAATAAAGGATAAAGTACTTGTCAATGTAATTGAGCAAAACCACCTAAAAATTTTAAACAAATATAGGTGTACCTTCTTCTCTGAAAACTTATAAATGGTTACTTTCCTGGAGCATTAGAAAATTAACTTTGAGTTAAGCTCAAAGTTATTCAGGATGATTCTTGTTGAGCAATAACATAGAAGGATCTGTCAATACTATTTGCTTTTAATTGTTCATTATATTAAATATAATGGGTACAGGTGCACTGAGTGGTGTATGAAATACACTACTTAGTGAAAAATTCAAGTAAAATATACATGGATTGTCAACCAAAAATAACTAAGGTAAGGGGTACCTGGGTGGCTCAGTTGGTTAAGCGTCTGACTTCAGCTCAGGTCGTGATCTCATGGTTCATGAGTTCAAGCCCCACGTCTGGCTCTGTGCTGACAGCTCAGAGCCTGGAGCCTGCTTCAGATCCTGTGTCTCCCTCTCTCTCTGTCCTCCCTCCCCCACTCATGCTCTGTTTCTCTCTCTCTCTCAAAAATAAATAGACATTTTTAAAAATAACTAAGGTAAAATAATACAGTAAGTGATTTCAGGATGCTGAAAAATCAAACAGGTCTGCTAATGATTTAAATGTTTTACTTAGTACACTGCAAAATATTCCATAGACACACTTCATAAAATACAGTGTCATGAGGCGTGGACAAGGTTACAGAGCAAAGTAGAAAAAAATGGTAACGAATGAGCTAGAACTTAAAAAGCCCAATGTGGTAGCAAAGAGAACAAAGTTAATAGTTTTATAGAGTATCAAATATAATTTATTATTCAGAAACTGTATAATTATGAGAGAGAAAACAAATCACTCAATTGTAATTTACCATATCCTGATTTTGCAGTGCTCAGAAAAAGTTTACACTTATGCTTTTTTATTTGCAAATAGCATGCTCTGTCAACTCAGTAAATATTTGTGTGTTGCCAAAACAGATAATAGATTTGCAATTTATTTAAGAATGTAATTTAAAAATTAAAAAAAATATACACATAGAAACTACATCTTGAAAAAATATTATCCTGCTCAGAAGTATGATTTTAAACCAAGCCAAGATAGTAATGCATGAAATAACAATTTTAAAAATATATAATGTACTAAAAATTCTGAAGCTTATTTACAAATTTTGTGGACAAACCCAGGAAAATTAAATTTTATCGTTTAGAAAATTGTGTATTTGATTATTTATGATACTTTTTAGCTAATCTAATCCCAATTTGAACACCTCTGTAGTATCCTATTTGTTGCTTCAAGATAAACCTGTTACCTATGGCTGATCACTTTATCCAGTTACAATAGACGGAAGACTCTCCAATCATTTAGGCATTGTTATAAAATAACTGTTTCCCTTCCAAATGCAAAATAATGTGTCAGATGAGGACTATATGTATCAGGATGTATCAGCAGAAATTATAATTATTTTATTTATCTTTCAGTTCCATACAGTAAGAATGCAATGCTTAAAATGATTGGGGATTTTAAATGTTAGAAAACTAGAATTCTAAAATCATAATGTTCATGACTATTGAAATCTTCAAGTCAGTAAAAAGAAAATTGATACGCAAGCTAACTCTACACTAGCTATAATTTAGCATTAAAAGTAATTGACAGGAATAGCACCAAACTCCAGCTTATCAGATATTATGAAAATATAATGCTCATTTTTCTCAATGTGCTGGAAGAGTGTAGATGAGGAGACCTTAAACTACAGTATTCTGCTTACAGATGTATTGAAGTGATCTATAGTATTGACCAACATGGTATCAATAATGATACATATTAAACAAGTCGTGGGGCACCTGGGTGGCTCAGTCGATTGAGCCTCTGACTTTGGCTCAGGTCATGATCTCAGGGTCTATGAGTTTGAGCCCCCCAGAGGGCTCTGTGCTGACAGCTCAGAGCCTGGAGCCTGCTTCGGACTCTGTGTCTCTCTCTTTCTCTGCCCCTCCCCCATTCATGCTCTGTCTCTCTCTCAAAAATAAATAAACATTAAAAAATAAAATAAAATAAACAAGTCACTGCTGTATAAAAGTCAGGAATTTTAGCAAACTACCACCATCAACAAAACCAAGATTACTGGAACCTCATTAGTAATGGAAGGTTTGGAAAAACTGGTTACACATTCCAAAAGAAAGTGAATAGCTAGAAATGAGTAGGGCTGCTCCTCCACCATTTCCTATTTTCTGTCACAGATATGTTTGTCATTTGCCATTTCTTACTGTCCTTTAAAATGATATGACTTAAAAGGAAAGTTAAATATTTCTAGTAGTTATGTCTCTAATAATAATTGGGAAATGAAAGATGAACTGTGAGGCTGTGTATTTAAATATTTTGTGGAAATAAAAATCTCCCAACTTATGTAATATTCAAATCACTTGCCTTCATTAATTTGTGTTACCTACATTGCCCCTATAGGTGTGTGAGTTTAAATTCTGAGCTTATATAATTGCTACTAGGAAACTAGATATTTTATTGTCATAGAAGATATAGATATGCTGACGAAACAATAATAGTAATAGACTCATCACACAGAAAATATTCATTGCCATGTACAGGTAAAATTTTAAAAAATACCAATGCCTTTGGTAGTAAGAAATGTATAAACTGTAATTCATTGAAAACAAATCTCACACTTTAATTAAAATTACTATTAGATATCAAAGCAATCAATTACATAAGTATTTTAACGTGATTCATAAATGTATCATTTCCTTGAAACCTATAAGAAATTTATAAAATGCCAAACCTTGAAAACCACAGCAAGAATATTTTATAAGAAATCTTACCTTCAAGGGAATAAAATGCATGGTTTAAAAATAGTTTTATAAATAATTGAGAGTGGAATATTGATTTGTGACAAAAAAACCCTTGTTGATCTCAAATAATCAAATTGGATTTAGTATTGTTAATTGCATGCATTTACTATATCTAGATGATAGATTGATAAATAAGTGATAGGTCTCCCAATTGCTTGATACTTCCCAGGATCTAACCTTGATTTTTGACTATTTTGGCAGAATTAGCAATGATGAACTCTGGCAAATCTCAGGGAAAACAATAAAATAATTTATTACAAAAAATGAATTTAAAGTATTATTAAACGTTAATTTTTTCCCTTTCATTGGAGAATTTCTCTTTCCTTTCCATTTCATTCCCTTTCACATGTGTACTTTATCAACTGACCTGACTTAAAGATTATTATATTACTTCTTCCAATAAAATCATGATAATATATTACAAAATGCCTGGGTATAATTCAACATGTTGCAGAAAAAAAACTCCTGTTATTATGTACTCCTTTCTATTGTTTTATAAAAAAATAAATCTTATTCAGCACATTGACATGATTAGATTTTCCTAAATTCACCCAATATCAATTTACACATGTATATAACATATATATAATAACATAGTACATACCTATAATTTCAGTACTAGCTTAAGAAAGTAAGCAAGAATAGTAAATATATATATTAAAAACCTACCTATGTCTTATTTATGTTAAAGCCACATGGATATTAAAAAAATAAGAGGCAATTTTATTTACATTTATATTCAGCAGAAATCTATACCATGATTTTTACTCTCAATTTTGGTCACTTATAGGTGCAATCTTTATCAATGTAGTTCAACAATTAATACTTCAAAAGAAAGAGGTTTGTTTTTGTTTTGTTTTGTTTTGTTTTTTACTTTCTCCATATTATTCTTACAACCACCAATGAAGTCCTGAAAGCATTACTTTGGACACTTTTTATTAGACAACACTGGGATAATACTTTATTTTCTCCACATAATCTACTGAAAGTTCTGGTTACATAAAAAAATAAGAATTCCTACCATTATATTTTAGTAAAGAAGGATGGGATCACAAATGTATTCAAATCAAGGGTGAAGTGAAATTGTTAAGCATATAAGGAGGACGGAAGTTACCAAAAGTTACAAAATTTCTAAAATGGATACAAATTGAAAAGGGAATATAAAATAGATGAGGTGTAAATTTTACCTGCATCCATGTCACACATTTATAATTTTTGTTAAACAAGATATATGAGACCAATTGCTCTGTGGAATGTTAATAATGGGTCCAACTTAACTGGAAAAGTAACTAATGGATGGATGAAGATAAACTAGTGCTCAAAACAGAGACACAAACAAAAATGCACAAAATATATATCCACATGAAAATAGGCAAAACTAGAATTTATTTGTTTCTGGGGCGCCTGGGTGGCTGAGTCGGTTAAGCGTCCGACTTTGGCTCAGGTCAAGATCTGGCAGTTTGGTTTGTGAGTTTGAGCCCCTCCTCGGGCTCTGTGCTGACAGCTCAGAGCCTGGAGCCTGTTTCAGATTCTGTGTCTCCCTCTCTCTGACCTTCCCCCATTCATGCTCTGTCTCTCTCTGTGTCAAAAATAAATAAACGTTAAAAAAAATTAAAAAAAAGGAATTTATGTGTTTCAAAGGCCACATACCAGGCCAATAAAATCACATATGTGTGTTCTTTTGCATATATAATTCATATATTCATTTACATAAGATACAAATTTATATTCATTTACATACATATACAAAAATTATATGCACCCAAAATTCTGTGTGAGAGTTGTTTATAGAACATAAACCACAATAACAATTTGAAAAGTAAATTTTTATTTTAGAATAGTAATTTATGCCAAGGAATTAATTGATTTATAGAAAGTCCACAGTAGAAAATGACATATGACATTGAATGTTTTGAATGTTATGAATATTTTCTCAACCTTTAAATTGTAAACAAAAAATCCAAAATGTTTAAAAATTGGTCTGGTTGGACATTTTCCGTTTCTCTAAAATTAAATGATGTGAACAAGAGTCCTCAGAAGACTACATGATTTTCAAAGTTACTTTCATCCTCTTTAGTTATTTGAAGATCCTACCTTAATTCAAGGAAGATATTTAATGATATAGGAATTTTTATCCTAATTAAATTATTAGATGAGTGATATATGTCATATCACATAGTGATTGCTATATACAGTGTATGGACAAAAATTATTCCACTCAAGTTAGGCAATAAATAATATTTTAACATCAATTTTTTTGATTGCCAAATAAAAATTTTATATATAGAAATTATCTTAAGCAGTTATTTAATAAACATAAAGCAACTGAATACATTACTGAAAGGAAAAGCAAAAGTATTCTTTCCTTCAACAGCCATTTGATATGCAGTTTGTTGTTGTGGTCTAATCAGATAGATCTAAAATGAGAAATTGTCTTATCTTTTCAATTTGTGGGTCTTTGTACTTTAATCTTTCAGAGTTGAATGATCTCATAGTGCTGATATAATAAGAAATTAGAGGATATTTAAGACACATTAATCTGATTCAATATGTGTAATTTGACTTTTCAAGATATGTCAAAAGAAAAGGTTTTTTTTCTATATAGTAGCTCAAATGTTTCCACTATTACCACATGAATGCCAATGCACAGAATATGAGATATGACGGATCCTTCAGTTTTGTATTTCTAAAGTAAAAACGTCTTTGGCTTGAGAAAAAAATAATAATCATTACTCCAGGGCAATTTTAAAATGCTACCTTTTTGTGGCATACATTTTATTTATGATAAATATTCTCCTTACCTTGTAGATGGTAATTTTGAGGAAAAACATTAAAAAACTTTCTCTAACCTCAGTATTAAAATTTACTCATCAATTGAAATTCACTTATTTGAAAACTACAATGCTATTCATTTATTTCCTAGATCCTGCAAGGCTTGTATTTGGTATATTATAGTTTTGCTCTGCATTTTTTTTCTGTTAAGCAGTTATTACCCTAACAACTGCAAACAACTAGTCAACAAACTTCTTCAGTTACTCGAATCATATTTTTACCAAATACTACTGAAGTCAATTTTTATTGAACTTAATCTGTAAAAATATGTATTTCATTTTAATTTACATAATTACCTACCAACTTATTTCTTATATACTTTGAAATTAAGGTAGAGAGTGGTTTAATCTAACTAATATAAAAAAAATGAGTGAAAATTTAATTCTCAGACACTTAATTAAAAGGAAAGTGATGTAGAAATGATTTTCTCTTGCTTATAATCAGATAGTTATTTTTCTTAATGGTGATGTTTAAAAAATTGCAAAGCATATTTTTCAGTGAGTTTGGGTTAGGTTATGCATGTTATGTAAACCAACAACCTGTAAATCTTAGTTGCAGCAAGAAGGGTTAATTCTCACTCATGTTACATGTGTGCTGTGTGTATTTTATCACCTAGGTTCTTTTCCATGTCTCCTCCATCTGAGATCCAGGCTAACAGAGAAGCCAGTATCTGGTATTACAGGTTTCCATGGTGGATAGGACAAAAAAAAAAAAAAAAAAAAAAAGAAAGAAAAAGAAGAAGAAGAAGAGAAAGAGAGAAATTTGCAAATTACTCACTGGCTCATAAAATTTCAGCTTTCCACTAACATTTCATTCAACTGGTGGTTTTAAACATATGTTCCTTGGACCACCAATAGCAGTATCATTTAAGAACTTCTCAGAAATACAGTTTCTGGCCCTACAAACCCCCCGCCCCAGAATTAATTCTGGGTTTAAATACTCTGGGTAGTTAAATACTTCTGTAGTTAAATACCTAGTATATTTCTAACAAGTTCCTAGGTGATGAGGATCACAGATTCATTTAGTCGTCTGTATACTGAGCTGGGGTCTAGCAATCTATGTTTTAACAAGCCCTTCAGTAGATTCAGACGCACAGTAAAATTTTGAGAACCAATGCATTAGACAAACCTTGTCTAAATCTAACTTCAAAGGGGTAGGGATGTACTATCCTACTAGTGCTGAGGAGAGAATAAAAAATATTTCATGGCCAAAGACAATGAATACACATAAGTCAAAACATGAGAAAAATATGATTGTTGTTGGGCTCTAGGTCATTTCTAATATAATCTTTATATGAAAACCTTTTGATTGCACACCCATTTAAAAGGAAACATTGGGCTGCAAAGATTTGATAGAAACTTAATATTCAGAGATTGCAATATAGTAGGAGAGACAGATTGAATAGCAACAAGAAACTGCCTATGTGGCATTGTCAATCAACTTGTATGGGCTGGTTGGCTGGAGCTCTGTATTGAGGACTCTGGATTATCATCACATACAGTATTAAAGAATGCTAAGATCAATCCAATTAGAAATGTTCATGTTGGGACTGCATGGGTGGTTCAGTTGGTTGATTGTCCAACTTGATTTTAGCTCAGGTCATGATCTCTAGGGTTCGTAGGATTGAGCCCTGTGTCAGGATCGGTGCTGACAGTGTGGAGGCTGCTTGGGATTTTCTCTCTCCCTCTCCCTCTCTCTCTCTCTGCACCCTCCCTCAAAATAAATAAATAAACATTTTTTAAAAATAAAAAGAGAGAAGAAATATTCACTTGGGTAGGGACGGGAGGAGAGGGGCACAAATGTCATGCCTTTGTTAGCCTTATTAAACCAAAAAATGAAGAATGTTATGAGAAGAAATCAGAGTTTTAAAAGTGAAAAGTGAGGATAATTAAAATGGGCAGCATTCCTAAGTTATGTGGCTCTTGTAGAAAAAAAAAAGTTTCAGAAATTATGAGAGAGGACAGAACAACGTTTTCTACTATGCCAACATAAATTCCTATATGGTGTTAACCTCTTTTCTGTTGTATTATTCCAGGTGGCTTTCTTTTCTTTCTGTCTTGTTAGAACACAAGAATAAAGTCCTTTTTGTCTCAATGCATTTAAATTCTTATCTTTCTGAAGCATACTATAATGTGTATCCCTAGTTGTTTTATTGTTTTATTCAATGAAAAGGGAACCATTATTTATTTATTTATTTTTTTTTTTTTGGCATCTATCCTTCTAAGTAAAACCTTATGAAGTATTCCTTTACCACACTACTGTTGTTTTCTTGTAATCAATATTGGAAAGCAAATCTACTTAATTCTAACATTTCACATGATAATTTTACACTTTGGCCTACTTAATATTACTTAATGTCTCTATTGTATACTTGAATTAGCATCACAGATTTATTTAGTCATCTGTATAATTATAAAAACAGCTATACTCATATGGTTTCAAACAATTAAGAGGAATCAAATTTTTTAAATTTTTATTTATTTTTGAGAGAGAGAAATACAGAGTATGTGCGGGGGAGGGGCAGAGAGAGAAGGAGACAGAATCTGAAGCAGGCTCTAGGCTCAGAGTTGTCAGCACAGAGCCCAACGTGGGGCTCGAACCCGTGAGATCATGACCTGAGCTGAAGTTGGATGCTTAACTGATTGAGCCACATAGGTGCCCTGAAGAGGAATTAAATTTATATTTTTCCCCACAACAGAATGAATTTGCAAATCTGTACCAGAACAGGGATGGTGGATAGCTCTATCTTTGTAGCTATCTTAGTAACCAGAATTTTCAACAATATTATGTTAAGTTATAACCTAAGTTATATTAGAATTATAATTTTACAATTTAATTTGAATTCTTTATAGAATTTTAAAGGAAACATTTAAATAAATCTCTAACAAATATCCACTAATAGCCTAGGGTAGAAAAAGTCAAAATAAAAATAAAAATGAAGATGAAGAGAAGGTGAATCTCTTTAAGAATTTTAAGAGAAGCTGTAATTCATTCTGGAGCTATAACATTAGTTCATATTTTGTACCAAAGCCTTCTAAATACTTTGAATTTCTAGACATGACATTCTGAATAAGTTTAAGGGAAAATCCTTGAAGCTGAATGACAAAACTCTTTATTCCATTTGGAAAATAGATCTAGAATTTGAATTCTTGTCTCTTATCATATATGATTTGCTTTTATCTGATTGATTTCATTTTAGAAAATATTTAAATAAGCTCATTAAGTTCTTTTAAATATTTAGATTTCCAAAGAAGTGTGTGTGATAGAGAGAGAGAAAGAGAGACAGAGAGGAAAAAAAAAAAGAGAGAGAGAAAGAGAAAGAGAAGAAGCAAGATTTATTTTCCCTTAGTATGAGTTAGAGTATTCACATTTCAGTGACTTATGCTTAAATTCAGACCTACACAGCATCCAACTTCTACAAAATCTGGGAATAATCTAATCAAACTACTAGCCCTGTTTGGTTTGAATTTCTATCCTAGTCCCTCCAATCCACAAAGCACTGGTTTCTTCTGTTTGTTAGTAGCTGCCTACTATTTATGTATTGACTACCATAAATATATAAGTGGTAGGCATTCAATTTCAGTGTAACATTTCAGTAAAACATTTGCAAGTTTGCTCTTTGCAAAAAGGCCTTTACGCAATGTTTTAACTAATTTTTTTTTCCAATAATAGTGTTCTACTTGAAATGAATGGTTAATGTTTGTATATTTGGCTAAATATCATCACCCATATCAGAAGAAGATAATCAGAGAAGATGTCCAGAGAAGTCTAATCAGGAAGATTATTTACATGTCTTTACCCAGAAGCATGTCTGTCTCGGTGTGCATTGTTCTGATTTATCCAACTGCTGTTTTGCTGGGGAAGAACTCTTCCAAAAGAAAATCATCATTATTAATAGCTTTTACTTTCAGGAATCTTAGTATTATTTTTCCTTTTAAATTCTTATCTCGTCAAAATTAGACTTGTTAAATATTGGTGATGTTTGCTTATTAGATAATAATGATATTGATGGGGATGTCCAATTAAATGTTCTCTTCAAACAAGTACTTTCTGCAGCTTTTGGTCTCGAGCTGGTTTTTACTCCAGTTCCTCTACCTAATATTTGAATTAAGAAGTTTTAACATACTTTCTGGGGCTCAAACTTTTCTTCTGTGAGTGGGGCTAATAGCACACATTGCTCAAGGATTTGTGAAGGTTGCTTGAATTAACAAATCAGTTTCTAAATGCTTTTATCTCGCCTAATGATTCTTGGTTTTACAGAGTTGTAGCTGTTTTTGGATTCATTTTGTTTACCTTTTATTTTCCTTGGGTTTACTATTTTGTTCTGTTTGGCTATCTAACTTTCTTATTTCAATGCTTAGCTCATTTAAGTTAAATCCATGTCTTTTTTTACATTTTATTTAGGTAATATTTATATCGATCTCTAAACACCACTACTACTTTAGATGCATGTTGCACATTTTGGCATTTGTGTCTTTTTTCTTTATTATTCAGCTCCACACATTTTACTATTCCCCTTATTATGTTTTAGATCATAAATTATTTAACCTTATGATTGGGAGTCACCAAAATAAAATTTGGCTTTCTTTTTTGTTATTATTTTAATACTTTATTGAACTGCATTCAGAGAAATATTTTTATGATGTAGTCTGCTATAATTCCTGGTAAATTATTTGTCTTTAGACTACTGGTGATTTAAAAAATAATTTTCCATGTGTACTTAAAATTAATACATTTTTTTTAGTGTTTGGATGTAAGGATGACCATATGTACATTTGACCAAATTTACTGAATGTTTGGTCAAATATTCTATATCCAACAGTAGCAGGCATCAAAACTAATGCTAAAGGTATAGGAATGAAAACAAGGTGGGGTGGCATTGGTACAAGGATATATGGTCATACTAATGGAGATAGAGAGATTATAGAAATTGACCCAAGAGAGTCTGAATTATGAAAATATAACAATACCATTTGGAAGGGTTGTGAATAGTATTTTCAATAAATGGAACTACCAATTGGACAGTCATATAAGAATATATATATATATATATATATATATATATATATATATATAAACACATTAATACATACACATATATTGACCTCTAAATCAAAACATACAAAAAAATTAAATTTTGCATGGACTGCGGATCTAATTGTGAAAAGGGAGAATAATACGACTTTTAGAAGACACAGAAAAATACATCATAGTGATCCTGGAGCAGTCGGTTTTCTCAAATATGAAAAGGGTTAAACTTAAAGGACACATAAAGATAAGGTGAACTGTATTCAAATTAACTTGTATTCATTAAAGGACACTTTTAAGTACATAATTCAGAGAAAAATATCTTGTGTGAGAAATTTATGAAGAACCATATAAGTTAAAAAGTCAAAAAATATAGTAGAAAACTCAGAAAAGATTTGAACAGACACTTCACAAAATGGGACATCTAGATGGACAATGCCCTATATATATAAAGGTGTTCTACTTCCCTAGTGATCACAGGAATAAAGATAAAACCACAACTTAAAATCAGTAGAACTTGATGACTGAATTAAACCATAGCAGAAACACAACTCAGAACTCTCTGGTTTTATCTCCTAAAGTTCAACATCTGCCTACCCTATTACACGGCAATATATAACATTAGTAGGTATACAACCAACAAAATGTGCACATCTGTTCCCCTACAGACACACAACAAAATTGTCACCATACATGATACTTGTGAGAGAACAACTCTGGAAACTACACAAAAACATATACTTCATGATTCAATTTATGTATAGAAAAAAAAAAAACAAGTGAAACTCATCTATACTCATAAAAATTTAGATAGTGGTCACTACTGGAGGGAAGGGTAGAAGAAGAAAAAGAAGCCTCCTTTGATATGTTCATAAGATTCAGCCCCTTGATCCAGCCCCTTGTTTGAAATAGTGTGACTTGTATGAAAAGGTATTGAGCTGCTCACCTGTGAGAATTAAAGCTTTCTGGTGTATTTTATATTTTAATAAACTATATCCTAAACAAATTCTATCTTGCTTGATGTGTCAGTTGATGAGAGGAGAGTAATGCTCCTACTCTGTTCATAAACTTGCCAATTTCTCCCTTTGATCACAGGATATGAATTTACATACCTTTAAGGTTATTATACACAATGTAATTATCATTTTATCTTTGTAATAAAAGGACTAGATTTACTGCACCATTGTTTGCTTACTTTTTCCTGAGATATGTTCTTTTTCTATTATTTTATGCTATTCTTTTAAAATATTTTTAATTGAGCCATTTCCTATAGAAAGTAAGTATCTAGTTGGTATTGGTTTGATTGCTTCTTTTTTATTTCCACTAGAAAATTTTTTTTTGTTTTTTAGGTGATTTTAATATATACATCTATTGCCATTGCTGACTTCTTTAATTTTATTTCTCCTATCTTAAACACTCCCAATATATAAAACTTTTTCTTTTCCTGTGTTTTGTTGCCTTCATTGACTGTGATAAAGATAATATTTCTTCATTCTTAATTACCTTTTTATTATTTAGAAGTTCTATATATAAAGGAATATAGAACTTCTTTAGTATTATATAAGTTCGATGAAAGTCTGAAGAGACAAAACGGTATAATTTGAACAGAAAATGTTTAATGTAAACAATCATAACAGGGGACTCAAATTACAAAGATTGGCTAGAAGAAAGTAAATAGAACTCTAGAGACTATAGAAATACCATATATATCATGTCATGTCATATACAATACACTCTAATGTATAATAACCACTAAGCTTAAGGCTGAAATGCATTCAAGGAAGAGACTCCACTCCACTTCTACTGAGGCGTGACCCTCAGTGAAAGGCAGAGAAGTTGGTGTGGTACCACAATGATGAAATTTACTATAAATCATCCTTTTGTAACTTGTCAGAAATATGACCTCAAAGCAGAGAAAGATATTTATTTGCAGTGTTTCACTGAATATACCATGTGGTATGGATTGAATTGTGTTCTCCAAAAAGATATATTAACCTGTTGATGTGAACTTATTTGGTAAAAGGGTCCTTGCAGACATAATTAGATCAAGTGACAGGTGGACAAACTGGAGAAGGGTGGGCCCTTAATTCAATATGACTACTATCCTTATAAGAAGAGGAGAGAGACACAGGGAGAAGGATGTCATGTAAAGATACAGAAACACTCAGGAAGAAGATGGCTGTGTGATGATGGGGGCAGAGATTGAAGTGCTGTACTAAAAGTCAAAGAACATTATGGATTGCTAGCTAACATGAGCAGCTAGAAAAAGCAAAGAAGAAATTGCCTATACAGGTTTCAGAGCGAATATGGCCATACTGACATTTTATTTCAGACTCCTAGCCTCTGGAACTGCAAAATTTCTCGTTTTATACCATATCAGTTTGTATTACTTTTTTTTAATAGAAGCCCTGGGATACTAATAAACCACCCAAATTAGAGTGACAGGGTGAAGATGTTGGCCCCTGAACACTGCTGACCGGGCAGTAGACAGTAGAAGCCATTCATGCAGGAGCAGAAATCACTTTGCACTGAAAGTTCCTACTGAAGAAAGGCTTGCAACCAAAAACCAAAAATTTTCTCTTAAACAGTCAAGTGTTCTTTAAACACTTTGTTAAAAAACAATCAAGGTTTCTAGAGTGTTTTAACATGAAATCTCCCTCATTTAATGGTCCATGTTTCTTTCTCATAGTTTAATTCCTTTGCTTTTATAATGTCCTATTCAAAGTAGTCATCTCCTTTTTTTTTTTTTAATTGTCAAGGCTTATCTGATTTACTTATATGTTTACAAGTAAATCTTTTCTCACCACTGATCATTTTTTATGATGGCTTACTTTAAAAATTAAAAATAGCAAAAAAAGTATAATACAAACCAAACAATTTTCCTGATACTTGATACATAACCAAACAATATCCTTCATGAACACAGATACAAAATTCTTAACAAAATATTCACAGAGATCCAGCCAACTACATCTTAAAATAATATTAATATATTATAACCAAGTGGAATGCAAGATAAGGATGATAAAAATTCAGTTAATATGAGTCATTCTGAGAGCATAAAGGTAAAGCACATGATCATTCAACAGAACATTTGCCAAATATAACAACATCCATTCATGATAAAAATTCTGAGAAACCTTACAACAGAAGGGAATTTCCACAGTCTCATAAGCGGCACCAACAAAAAGGTTGAAGCTGACATGTTTAATGCTGAAAGACTGAAAATTCTCCCCCTAAGATTGAGAACAAAGCTAGGGTTTCTATTCTCATCACTTCTATTCAACATTGTACTAAATTACCTATCTGGTATAGGCAAGAAATAAATAAAAATATAAGGATTGGAAATGAAAAAATAAAATTTTCATTATTTTCAAATGACACGATCTTGAGTGTGGAAAGTCCTAAAGAACCTACAAAAATGTATTAGAGCTAGTATGTGAATTAAGCAAGGTCATAAGATACATAAAAAATATATAAAAACTAAATGGATTTTAATATATCACTAATAATAAAAAATGAAATGAAAAGTAATAGAGTCAACAATTGCATGACGAAAATATATATAGTGATAAATTTAACAAATGACGTGCAATGTCAGTAAAGTGTATAAAACTTTACTGAAAGGAAAAAAAAAGGACCTAGTAAATGGATACATATATTTATGAATTGGAAGTGTTTTTATTGTTAAGATGGATATTATCTATAGAGTGACAAAGGAACTTTTTGGAATAATGTAAAAGTTCTAAAACTGGTCTGTGGTGGTGATTGCACAATTATATAAGTTTAATAAACTTATAACTACGTTAAATTAAGGAAGTTTATGATATATAAATTATATTTCAAAAATTTACTTTTAAAATAGAATTTTGTTTGTTTGCTTTTTTAATTGTTTTACTACAAAATTTTTCATGCTTAAATAATATATTAAATTTTTTGTTTCAAATTTTATAAACATAGATTCAGACTAAAATATGTCCATCTGACTCATGTTTTTCACTGAAATTTATATATATGTATATATACATACAATATATACATGTGCATACATATAGTATATAAATATATGTATATACACATACAATATATAAATATATGTATATATACATACAATATATAAATATATGTATACATATATACGTATATAAGTACATATACACATATTTTTGAGAGAGAGAGAGAGAGAGAGAAAGCATGAGCGAGAGAGAGGGACAGGCTCCACACTTAGGGTAAGCCCAATGCAGGGCTTGATCCCATAACCCTAGGAGCATGACTTGAGCCAAAATCGAGAGTCAGATGCTTAAGTGACTGAGCCACCCAGGTACCCCTGAAATATATATTTTTAAAAAATATATCTACTATTTATCCATGTTTATTGTTTTATAATATTTTTTGCAAAAATATGCCAAACAAATTCATGAATTCAAATGCTCATAGATACTTGAGTTATTATAATTTTTTACTCAAATAATGCTGCTATGAACAATATTTATGGTTGCCAGGTGCATTTCTGCTAAAGACTTACTTGAGTATATACATGGGGTAGTAGGATTTTGGGTTTTAGGATATATTTGTTGTCAATGTTACTAGAAAATATAAGAGCAGTGCTAAAAATTTACATCACCAGAAGTGTATAAATGCATTGCTCTTTCAGTTCTTTAACCATTGCTGGTATTATCACACTTTTAGATTTTGTGAACTTGTATGTGTTCATAAAGAGGTATAAAATTACAGTTTTAATTTATGTTTTCTAGCTGACTAATGAAATTAAACATATTTCAAATATTTACTTTTCATTAATGTTCCTATCTATGAAGTGCCTCTTCAAACCATTTGCTTTTTTGTCTCTTCACTAGATGTCCCAATAATCTTTAATGTCCCCTCTGTCCTAGAACATATATATCCACAAGTCAAGTGGCTCTATTTTATGGTGCTGCCCGCCCATACCTGCATGAGTAACACAATATCTTAGTAACTATAGTTTCATAATCATTACCTATTTTTGCTTAGGTACATTCCCTCACATCTTTTTCAGGAGCCCTTTGCTATTCTTTGCTTTTGCTTTTCTGCATCTTTAAAAAAATTTTTTTATGTTTTATTTATTTTTGAGATAGAGAGAGAGACCGAATATGAGCTGGAGAGGAGCAGACAGAAAGGGAGACACAGTATCCACGGAGCAGGCTCCAGGCTCTGACCTGTTAGCACAGAGCCGGACGTGGGGCTCGAATCCATGAACCAAGAGATCATGACCTAAGCTGGAATCGGTCGCTTACCGACTGAGCCACCCAGGTGCCCCTGCTTTTCTGCATCTTTTAAATGCAATATGTCAATGCAGTATGTTTCTCTTAAACAAACAAGTGAAAAACTGAATGGGTTTTTGATTGGATATGGATTAAATCTATAAAATCATATTGAAAAGTCTATCAAAATAGAATACAATTTTTATTTCTTTTTCTTTAAAGTTTTTCAGTTTCCCTTAATATTTTATAATATCCCACTTGCACCTCTTTTATTACTTTTTATATATATTTCTAGTTTTTATGTTTATCTTGTGTAATCTTTAAAAATGGTGCTTTTTATGTTGCATCTCATTTAATTAAATCAATCCCATTTTTGTATATTTATTTTCTAATCAGTAACCTTTCTAACTTTCATATTATTTTAGTTGCTTCAAACCTGAAACAATATTTTAAAAACTTAATCAGAATTTTAGAGTATCTCAACTTCTTGGCAAGCTAACTTTTCTCTCTGATGTGTTTTGTGTCCTCCACGTTAAGTAATCTTGTTTGTGACTTCTTATTCTGACCTTTTCAGTCAAATTTTTTGTTTTGTTTTGTCTTATTGATTATTATTATTTTTAACCTATTTTGTTTTTCTTACAGGCATCATATAACTTAAAATTGTGAAACCTCACTACTATGGCACTATTTTGAATTTGATCTTTTTTGGGGGGGCGTTGTTCACAGGACGAGGAACAATTTTTATATTAATTTGTGACTTGGGGATTCTTATGCCATATAGTTAAAATAGACTTAAAATATATAAAGCTTGTGATTTTTTTCTTTAACATTCTGTATGTTAAAGCATATACACCTTACCAAAAATTATTAAAATTATATTTATGACATTTTGTATAGTCTTGAAATATTCTTCTCTTAAAATATCACCTATTGTGATAACCAATTTTTGAAACCATTATAGTTTTTTTCATTTTAGGAATAACTTAAATGATATGAAGTCAACACTTGGTATAACAATTAGTTCCCTAGGGCTGCTGTCACAAAGTATCACACACTGGGTAGCTTAAAATAACAGAAACTTATTTTCTCACAGTTTTCGGGTGTGGATAAACAAAATCAAGTTGTTGTCAACGATTTGTTCCTTCTGAGGGTTGTGAGGGCTGTTCCATGCTTCCCTCCTAGCTTCTGATGGTTACTGAACAACATTTGCATAGCCTCCTTCACTACCAATACTCTACCCCTGACACACACACCAGAGTGATACATTTGTTACAACTGATGAACCTACATTGACATCATAATCATCCAAAGTCCATAGTTTACAATAGGATCATTTTTGGTGTTTTACATTCTACATCTTTTGACAATTGTGTAATGACATGTATCTACTACTCTAGTATCAGACAGAATCATTTCACTGCCTTAAATACACTTGTGCTCTGCCTATTCATCCCTCCTTTACTTCCAACTCCTGGAAGCCACTGACCTTTTTACTATATGCATAGTTTTGCCTGTTCCAGATATCATATAGTTGGAATCTACAATAATTGGATTGGCGTCTTTCGCTTAGTAATATGCATTTAAAGTTTCTCCATGTCTTCTTTTTTAAATTTTTTAAATGTGTATTTATTTTGAGAGAGAGAGACAGAGTGCCAGTGGGAGAGGGACACAGAGAGAAGGATACACAGAATCTGAAGCAGGCTCCAGGCTCTGAGCTGCCAGCACAGAGCCTGACACAGGGCTTGAACCCATGAGGTGTGAGATCATGACCTGAGCCAAAGTCGGATGTTTAAGCAACTGAGCCACCCAGGTGCCCCTCTCCATGTCTTTTAATGGTTTGATAGTTCATTTATTTTTAGTACTCAATAATATTTCAATGTCTAGATGTACAGTTTATTTATCCATTAACCTACCGATGGACATCTTGGTTGTTTCCAAGTTTGGTATTTCTGAACAAAGCTGTTATAAAAATCATGTGTAGGCTTTTGTGTGGTTGTAAGTTTGCTTCTCTTTTCTTCTTTCTCTTTTTTGTTTACTAGATAGTTTATGTGTTGTTATAAGTTTTCAGCTCATTTGAATAAATAGCAAGGAATGTGATCACTGGATCATATGGTGAGAGTATGATTAGATTTGTGAGACACTGGACAACTGCCTTCCAAAGTACAGTAAACCTTGGTTTGTGAGCATAATTCATTCCAGAAACATGCTTGTAATCCAAAGCACTTGTATATCAAAGCCAATTTCCCCATAAGAAATAATGGAAACTCAGATTGATTTGGTCCACAACCCAAAAATATTCATATAAAAATGATTGCAATACTGTAATATAGTACAAAATAATAAAATAAAAAATATACATAAATATAAACAAATTAACCTGCACTTAGCTTTGAAAACTTTCGTGACTATTGTGAGGGAGACAAGAGAGAGGAAAGTTATTGTGTAGGATGACTTTCATTATCACTAACAGAAACACTGCTATCTATTGGCTCAATCAAATCTTTTTATTTTCACACAACTTTAACAAGGAACCTATAAAATTACACTTGTTTTTGCCTACTTTTAGGATTTCGTGGAAATGTGACATTGCATTGATGGTCACCCAGAATCCAACAGCAAGAGAAAGAAAGAGAAGAACCATTGGCTCAGCTGTGATCATGTGATGTTTGGCGTCACGTGCTACTTGTATTATAAGACATTGCTCATTTATCAAGTTAAAATTTATTAGAAATGTTTGCTTGTCTTGTGGAACACTCGCAAAACAAGTTACTTGCAATCCAAGGTTACTGTATTTCTACTAGCAATGGATGACAGTTCCTGTTGCTCCACATCCTGCTCTGCAAATGGTGTTGCCAACATTCCAGATATGAGCCATTTCAACAAGTGTAGAGTAGTATCTCACTATTGTTTTAATTTCTATTTCCTTGATGGTGTATTGATGGTGTAGATAATTTTTTTCATATGCTTATTTGCCATTTGTATATCTTCTTTGATGAGGTATCTGTTAACATCTTTGCCCCATTTTTTAAAATTGGTTGTTCATTTTCTTATTTTTGAGTTTAAGAGTTTGTGCTATATTTTGGCTAACAGTCCAAAATATATCAGATGTGTCTTTTGCAAATATCGTCTTTGAGTTGATGGCTTGTCTCTCATTCTCATGACAGTATTTTTCCAGAGCAAAATTTCTATATTTTAATAAATTCCAGCATGTAAATTATTTCTTTCATGAGTCATGCTTTGGTGTTGTCTCTAAAATGTCATTGCCATACCCATGCTCTTCTAGATTTTCTCCTATGTTATTTTCTAGGAGATTTTTTTAAATTTTATTTAACTCTATGATCCATTTTGAATTATTGTGTATGAAGTGTGTAAGGTGTGTGTCTATATTAATATTTTTGCATGTGGGTGTTCAGTTGTTCCAGCACCATTTATTGAAAAAAACTATCTTTTATCCATTGTTTTGACTTTCCTCCTTTGTCCGAGATCAGCTAATTGTATTTGTGTGTCTATTTTGGGCTCTATTCTGTTCCATTGATCTATTTGTCTATTATTCATCAATATCACACTGTTTTGATTACTATAGCTTTATTATCAGTCTTGAAGTCAAGTACTGTCAGATCTCTGCAGTGATACCTTTATTCATTTCCTTTTTTCCTTTTTTTCTACTCTTGTCTCTCCATCCCAGTTCAATTCCAGAGAGCTCTGAGAGTAATCCATTTTAAAAATAAATAAAATAACTTCTTTAGCAAAATCTTTCAGTAAGTCCCATTTCTTTTAAGAAAAAAATAGAAATTAGCATAGTAATCTAAAAGTCCTACATTGTCGAATGCCTGCATTCATGTCCAGTCTTTTAGTCATTCTACTCTCTGCTCACAGTTACTTTGACTTCATTAAATTTCTGGAATATACCAAGATCTTTTCCCTCTGTGCATCTTCACAGTCTTTTGACTCTCTCTCTCTCTCTCTCTTTACCTCCACCATTAGCCCAACAGTCTTCTATTCACTTTTAATTCAAGTTACTTCCAAAATGAGGATCTCCTGAACACATAATTTGTTCTCTGCCTGTTTTGTGTTTGAATATATTTGTTAGTCTTTTTTCTAATCTTTAACATCACTGAGATCAGTGACCATGTTCATTTCTCTCAGAAGTATGTGCATGACAAAATATATGTGATCATTTAAAAATGTAATTTAATAAATGGATACATCATAAATTTAAAAAATTTAAAAGGAAAAACAGGAAATTATGGAACATTCTAACTTTCAAATAGTCTCTCTTCAATTATATGGGAACTGTAAAAGCATCCCACTGATATCCTGTCTTCTGAATTTCAATATTTTCTTAATAAAGTCATCACACTGATTATGGTAAAGCATGTTACTTTGTTCAAAATCCTCCAGTGGTTTCCTATCTCACTCAGAGTAAAAGCCAAAGATGGCACAACATGGTACTTAGCTATCTCTACTCTCACTGCTCTGACCATGACTGCAAACCAGCAACACAACATCTTTGCCAGTCTTCAAACACACCGGTAGCACTCTCATTTGAGGCCCTTGTCATTTGTTTTTTCTCTTGCCTGGAATATACCAAATATCTGCTGTCTGTTCCATCAGGAACACAGTTCACTACTCAAATAGTGACCTTCTCAGTATTTTCATTCCTTGCTGCATGATCTAGTAATGCAATCCTGATCCCACAACTCATTTAGATGTGAATTTTTCAAATCTGTGTCTGTATTCTCAGGGGTGTGTTTGTCTGTGTGGACTTGCAAGCTTTTTAATCTAGAAGGATGCTACAAGTCATGAATTTATCCCATGTGACTCAATTGAAGAATGAAATGTGTATTTGCAGCTCATATTTTTGGTTAAAATGTCATATTAAAACAAACAAACAAAAAACAGTGGCTCAGTGGATTAAGCACCCAACTTTTAATTTCAGCTCAGATCATAACCTCACAGTTCGTGAGTTTGAACCCCACCTCAGCCTCCCAGGCTCCATACTAATAGCTGGAAGCCTGCTTGGGATTCTCTTTCTCCCTCTCTCTCTGTCCCTCCCTCACTTTCACTGTCTCTCTCTCAAAAAATAAAAATAAAAACTTAATTAAAAAAACAGATAAAAAATCCAGAGGCTTAGTATCAATTCAAAATTTATTATTTTAATAAAATTGTAAAAAAAAGGGAGCTATTGACATTGAGATGGTACTCATCTTTCAAATATTCTTATATTTAGATTGTCAGCATAGTCCGTAGCAAAATCAATGAATTAAATACTTTGAGATATATATTAACAATTTTGGCAAATAACTACTTTTTAGACTATGTTTTCAGTCTTGACTGAAGGCAAAGGAAATCACTTTATGATTTATTAGAATCCTTTCCATCAGTATAATTCTAAGTAGTAGCATTCTTTTTAGAACATGCAAGAAAATAAGCAACAGATTAGCAGCAAAACCCAGCGTAAGTGGATTAGCCATCTGAGCAGTCTTGAAGGTAATCCTTTTTATTTGGGAGAAAAACATACTAAATGGAGAATTTATACATCTGTGGTATTAAGCTTTATTAACAAAAGGAAATTGAAAATGACAATAGGTCTAAATGCTTTTTACGGAATATTAACTTTATTTCAGTGTATGGGCTTGGGTATTAAATATGATCCACAAAATTTAACTCTGTAACTACGTGTGAAGTCTCAAAATGAATCATACTCCATATGTGTAGAGAAATTGCTGGTCTTTTGTCTCAACAAAATTGACCACAAATTCATGAGCCTTATGTTTGGGTTGAGGAGAAAATTTAGTCCTGACCAATATACAATCTTGTCAGCTCTAATAAATTTAAAATGCAACTTGCATAACATTTAGTCTTCAGAGATAATTGTTCCTGCTCTTTTCCAAACTGGCATCTGAGGGAATGTAGAAAGAACTTTTATGATCTTTAGATGTTGGCCTCATCTGGTCCTCTAAGGCCTCATTCTGGTCCTTGGGTGTCAGTGGTTTGATTGTCTTTGAGAAGTGAGAGGTCTCAGGACATTCTTTAGCATTCACAGTTGGTATATGGGATGCTGTTAATTGATCTTCCTGAGCTTGTTAGAGTCTATTGGCTGTTTCTTGGAAGGCACAGACTTTCTCAGTTCTTATACGAACATTATAATATTCTCCAACCATTCTCTTGGTTCAGGACATCCAATTTCATAAAAATTTAAAGAGTAGGCTTTCTGGACCTAAACTAAGCTCTGAGTTACCTAGAATACATATGATTTAAGGATTATGAAACCCCATCCTTAATGTTTTCTTATATAAACTTCATCACCTTCTTATCTCTGCTATGTTATCTACAGTTTCTTTTTTTTAAAAATTTTAAAAGTGTATTTATTTTGAGAAAGAGAGAGCAGGGGAGGGGCAAAGAGAAAGGGAAAGAGAGAAAATCCCGAGTAGGATTTGCCCTGTCAGCACAGAGCCTGATGCGCGGGGCTCGATCTAACAAACTGAGATTTTGACCTGAACTGAAACCAGGAGTCAGACGCTTAAGTGACTGAACCACCCAGGCACCACTTATCTACATTTTATTAAATTCACTCCATGCTATATAGAAACACTAAGAATAGAAATGTCATCTCTGAGAACCAGGACACATAAAGGAAGGATTTGGACATTTTTCTCATATCCTAAATCATAGATATAACAGAATTATGTATTTTCTTATATCTTTCTTCCTTACCAGTCAAGGTCCATGGTTAATCCTGAATCTCAGACACATTATCTTCTTTATAGTAAAGAATTTATGACTTATTTTCTCTGTTTCAAGATTTACTAATGAAGCATGAAGTAAATTAAAAGATGATGTCTTTGTTTAAAGATAGATTTTTCAACTCTATTATCTTGTTAAAGACATCGCAATCCTATGTCTTTCACTTAGAGGTGATAAAATTTATGATTTAGCCTTCGTAGGGGAAAAGTGCAAAAGAACATTAATTAAGGGTGAAATTAAAATGTATCAATTTGATATTTTCAATTATTCTTTCTATTGTAAATCTTCCTGTCTCTACAAATTCTCTACTCTAGTGTCAGCTATTATAGTCCCTCAATAAAGTGGAAACTGGGTTCTTTATCCCAAACCTACTTTTTAAATTCCTTTTTCATTCCTTGCTGCTCCATGTTATTCTTGATTTACCTGATTATTGGGTAAAAAAATGCCATTTTATACCTAGCCAGGTACCCAAAACAATATTTTCTACATGAGGGCCATGACCCATTTTTATTTGTCATGATATTAATTTAGTTGGTTCAGTTGAAAGAAAGAAAACAAAAGAGGAAAAAATAAAGAATAGTGAAAAAGGAAGAAAAAGAAAGAAAGAAAGAAAGAAAGAAAGAAAGAAAGAAAGAAAGAAAGAAAGAGTAGAAAAAGAAAGAAAAGAAGGAAGGATGTATAGAGGGGGAATATTGAAAAAATTAAAGGGAATACAAAATAGAAAAGGATAAGTAATATAATTTTAGTTAAATTTTATTTGTTTGCATGTGAAAGTGTATATTCATGTTGTGTAATGACATAAGTATATTTCTTAGTTTAGTTATAGGCAAAAGAGGATCAAAAAGTTTTGTTTTAACCTTTAGAAAATACTGCCATAGCCTCTTTCTGAAAGATATAAATTACATAGGCATAGCAAGTTTCTCTTCTAGGTGGGTCTTATGTAGTGTGTGTGTGTGTGTGTGTGTGTGTGTGTGTGTGTGTATACACATGGAGGATGGGCAAGACTTTATGAGAATGTTTACTCAAAAACAGAAAGATAGTTTTTAAATTTTTTTTAAATGTTTATTTATTTTTGAGAGAGAGAGTGAGAGAGCATGAGCAGAGGAGGGGCAGAGACAGAGGGAGACACAGTATCCGGAGCATGCTCCAGGCTCTGAACCTGACATGGGGCTCAACACCACGAGCTATGAGATCATGACCTGAACTGAAGCCAGATGCTTAACCAACTGAGCCACCCAGGTGCCCCAGAAAGCTGGTTTAAAAAATTATTTATTTTGAGAGAGAGAGAGAGAGTGCACACACATGCATGAAGGGGAGAGGCAGAGAGAGAAGGAGGGACAGATCCCAAGCAGGCTCCCCACTGTCAGTGCAGAGCCCAATGCAGAGCTCAAACTCATGACCTTAGCTGAAATCAAGAGCTTGACCAGTTCAATTACTGAGCTCCCCAGTCTCCCCAGAAGGATAGATTTATGAGTCAGCATCTCAATCTCAATCTCTTCCCAGTTCTCCCTCAGGTTCTCATTTCAGGGTCTGCCTTTAGCTATTTGACTTGAGAGAGAAATGCATGACATCTGATCTAGATTACAAGAAGCAGTGTGGCATCATGTTCTGGTTCTGTACGATCTCTTAAGCTACTGTTAGCTACTATATACTTAATTGTGCAGTCTCTTTCTGGCTCATTTGTTTGATAACTTTCTTCAATTTGTTGTCTCTATGTAGTCCACAAGTCATTTTGGCCTGAAATTCTGCTGTTGGAATTGGATCTTCCCTATGAGAAGTTGTGGTCATGACTCATGTATGTGATATCAAAATAGTCAAACACGAAGCTAGAGCAATCCAAATATAATGATGTCTATCTTTCTTTCCCACTTGAGTAGCATGTGCACTTTATATACACCAATTACTCATTAGAGACCTGGTTTCCTCTTCTGTATATTAAGGAACCAAAAACAATTTAAATATCTAATTATGGTTTGCCTTGTTTTGCAGCTAACCAGCAACAACCAAGATGTAAAATTCTAGGGATCACAATCTAGAGAACTTCATGAAGAATGGGAGGATTTCCTCCCACTTAACCCCACTCACACAAGGAAGGAGGGATTGTAAGCTTACCATAAGATACATTGATTGATTAAATGATTATATTTGGTAGTGAAGGCAAATAGTCCATTGGTCATTGATAGAATACAAATTTACCACAAGTTTGTGGTAAATTGGCTGAATCAGGCAATAATAGTAAAGCAGAGAGCCTGAGGCCAATAGAGTCTGTAGTGTAGAAGTAGATACCTGATATGCCAAAAAACAAACAAAAACAAAAACAAAAACAAAAAACAAAACAAAACAAAAAAACCCCACTGACAGTAGCAAACAGCAATTTCAAGAACACTGATATTAGGGATTAGGCAAACTGTGCAAACTGATAGTAGAATTTTTGACTACTCAACGTACAATCAGATGCAATCACAGCAATAAGGGGATTAGGAATGAAAAGGGAAAATTGACACTTATTGGCTATATATTAGGAGCAGAGTTTGCTACTTTTGCATAGAGTATAGAATATTTTCTCTCCTCTTCCTCCACAAATTTACTCTGCTTACTTTTACCTCTTTTCCTCTTTTCTGATACTCTTGTTCCAAATTCAGTGGTATGAAAACAGAAAGCTGAGTTAATCACACACTTCAGTTCATAGCCCACTATTATTATTTGTTAGTACAGGACCTTCTTGTTTGATTTTATATTTTTGTACTTTATCTTTGATCTCATTTCCTGTCCCCAATGCAGACACCTATTCTATAGTTTTTTCTCCCTCAGCCCATATCTCTAGGTCCTGTCAATTCAGCCTTCAATAACCCTGGCAATTATACCCATCTTATCTAGTCTAACTGCTATGCCTTTATTCTGGTCCTCATTATTTTCATCTTTATAAGAACTCCATAAGAATTTGGATTTTAGAATTAACTCTTCTTTGCAATTTTTTGTCTTCCATTCTGGCCTATCCTATACATAAATGACTTATTTAAGCTGGATTCTCTAAAAGCTCATTCTTACTTGGAAATTCTTGTACTTTTGGATGAGTTCACCAAGGGGATGCTATCCAGAGGAAGGAAATGACAAGTTCTGAATAGAGCAGGAGAGAAAACCCAAACCAGTATATGGTTTAGTTCAAGACTACCTTCAACCCTCAGACTGCACTGGAGAATGAACTATTCCACATGGCTAGTGCCCCCATGGGCCAACCTTGTATATCTCTGTGTCAGTCAGTCATTTTGCCTATGGAGTCCCTTCAGGCAGGAGGAACATAACATTATGGCTGAGGGCAACTTTGAGCCATGAGTAGCTAACACAGCAGCAGCAACCATTCTGAGAAGGAATAGGTTCAACTGCTCAGAAAAAGCTATCTGACCAGAGCATCAAACAGATTCACTACACCATCCACGTGATCTTCTAAGACTCTTTTACTCCTTGCTCACAATCCAGTGGCTTCCTACAATATTTGATATTAATTCCAAATTATATATCATGACATACTTTTGCTCCCTTTCAATTTATCCATCTTTGCACTCTATCCATGTGGACCTATTTTCAATTTTTATTTTAATTTTTTTATTTAAATTCAAGTTACTTAATATACAGAGTAGTCTTGGCTTCAGAGTACAACCCAGTGATTTATCTCTTACATATGACACCAAGTTCTCATCTCAAAAAGTCCTCTCCTTAATGCCTGTTGCCCTTTTAACCCATCACCTCTGCCACCTCCCCTCCAGCAACCCTCAGTTTGTTCTCTGTATTTAAGAGTCTCTTACAATTTGTCTTCCTCTCTGTTTTTATCTGATTTTCCTTCTCTTATGTTATCTGTTGTGTTTCTCAAATTCCACATGAGTGAAATCATATGATATTTGTCTTCCTTTGACTGACTTATTTCACATAGCATAGTACACTCTATGTTGTTGCCAGTGGCAAGATTTCATTCTTTTTCATGGCAGAGTAGTATTCCATTATGTATACATGATATATATGTGTATATATATGTATGTATATATGTATATATGTATGTATATATATGTATGTATATATAATATATAATATATACATATAACGTGTATATGTATAATATATACATACATAATATATATACATATTACATTAATATACATATTACATTATAATATATAATATATATACATATCTTGTTGTCTACTGAAAGGACAACAGGAAAAGTAGTTAACTTTCTTGAGCCACACTTTCTTCATTGTCCTTTACCCATGATGTCCTTGGCACGATCACTTCAATTTTTTGAACTTTGATTTTCCTGCTTAACCCTTCAAAGACACTTCTATATATGTATTACTTCATCTTTGCTTGCCTCTGTATTAGTTTTTTGCAATTCACATGCACACAACACATATGTACACAGCACAAACACTGTCACTCAAGCAATACCACATAATATCTAGCATAGCTATCATGTTAACATGCAGCTGTTTATATAAAGAAATTGGTGCCCTTCATTTAGATGTAGTTAAGACCAATGCTTTTACCTAATCCTCTATAGAATATCTTATTTTTTCATCCATGTCTCTCTTTTCTTCATCGCAAATTAATCTGAGTTAAATGGTCATTTTTTAATGGTGGTTCATGGGTACTAACTACATGTCCTCTGTTTGCAACTGCTTACTCTTCAAACTCAAATGTAGAGACTTCATCAACTATACCTCTGTGTTGTATGGAACTGCATCTTATTTATTCCATAAATCTTTGGCTCCTGCTTTTGATAGAAAAAGAGTAACTTCTAAGTTGAATTCTACCAGAGAAAGTCTTCTTCACTTTTCAAAAGTCATGGATTCTAAGTAACTTTCTGGGTTATACTTTCAGACATGCCTCTGGCTATTGCATCCTGAGGTTTTTCTTTTTAACGGTTTCATTTCCACTGGGCCAGTGCTACATAAGCACTGCCTAGAAAGGCTTTTGGTATAAAAGTGTTGACAGAAGCTTGAATCAGGTTCAGCATAGGTCACAAGGATGACAAAGGGAAAGTGACCTAGAAATGAGCCCAGCACTAATTAGTGACAATAGAAGCTGGAATAATATTACCTCTTCCATGTTTAACATGTATTTTGTTCAATCTACTACATTACAGGTACTTGCACCTTTAATTTTCAGGGTTATCCTTATGAAACAAATAGGATTTCCATTTCATAGATGAGTTTTACCGAGGTTAAGCAATTTGTCTGAGAACCTTGAGCCTGTAAATGGCAGGGCTGAGATGTGCCTCAATGCCATCTTCTTAGCTAAATAGGTATTTGATCTAAACTTTCTGATTAGCTTTCTCAACTCTCTCTCGATTTACCATGCACTTGTATCATGCCCATATGTGCCAGGCATTGTTTTTAGGGCATTAAAAGTACCTAAGATATTTACTTATAATAATCCTATAATTAATGCATTAAATCCTCATTTTAGAGAAGAGGAAACTGGGACCAAAAATGTTCAGTACTTGCTCAAGATTACACAGCAGATTTATACTTCATTTTCAATAGGTAGACATGTGTAACTAGATTCTGGGATGTAATAAAGTCCTTGAATTTTCTGAAATTTAGTTTGGTTTTAAAATAGGCTTATAGTAAGAAGTAGAAATTTTAGTTTGAGCTCTAGCTATCAATTGTCCATGCCTGGAAGACATTTACCTTTTAAGCCTCGGTTGCTCTAAGTGCCACTACCACTATTTCCTTTTGGCAGCTACTAGATTTTCAGGCTGAGGAACTTGGGATTAATAATGGTTTCTAGAAGATGTACATTAGAGATCCAATATATTTCATTGATGACACATGCCCTACTTCCTCAATATCCTTCATTCTACTCAAGGCTCTCTGTGACTGGAAGAAAGAAAATACTTTGCAGCATCCCTAGAACTGCAGGCTGCTGACAAGGACCATTAACTAATTTAGATTTAAGTGTCTGTGGAATTGCTCGATAGAACTACTGCAGCAGTGCCAGGGGTTAATAAAGGTTTGCCTCTATCAGGGAGTCTCCAGCTCTGCCTGTGTCTCGTATTTCTTCTCACTATAACTTAATGCACTGGAGACTTTGTGGTGTGTGTGTGTGCGCACGCGTGCGTGCGTGCGTGTGTTTATTGTTTAGATGAACACATGGTGTGGTTTGAATAAAACGTAGATTTTACAGTATACAATCAGGTGGATAATTTGTTACATGTACAGCATTAAAGAGATCAGGGAAAATGTGTTATTGGTTACACGGGTCCTCTATGATGTTATTTGGCATGATGTTCTTCACATGAATTGCTCTGACAGTTTTTATATCTTGTCATTGCATGCAATGGCAGTGTGCAAATAGGTTTGCCACATAGGAATTACCTGTCCCACAAGTTCATTTTCAATGGCATTCTAAAGATCAACCATCCTTGCAGGAGTTAAGAAAGATTTATAGAATCATTACAATGCAAATCCTTAGAAAGACAAAAATTACTGACAGTTTTGTGTAGAAAAGAATATAAAGAAGTTCATTATTTTAATATTTTATATATTTTTTAGATTTAACTGATATACAATAAAATATAAAAATCAAATTTCCATAAAATCAAATTTTAATATCTTTTCTCCACATGTTAAACAACAGATCCTTACAAACACTTGTAAGGAGGCTATACTACAACCAACAAATAACTAGCATTTGTTTATTTTTATTTTATTATTTTTAAAAATTTATTTATTAATAATTTTTTGTCAAGTTAGCTGATATACAGTGAATACAATGTATTCTTGGCTTCGGCAGTAGATTCCGGTGATTCATCACTTACATACAACACCCAGTGCTCACCCCAACAAGTGCCCTCCTTAATGTCCATCACCCATTTTCCCCGCCCCCTCCAGGTCCCACCATCATCAACCCTCAGTTTGTTCTCTATATTTAGGAGTCTCTTATGGTTTGCCTCCCTCTCTGTAACTTATTTTTCCTTCCTTTCCCCTGTGGTCTTTTATTAAGTTTCTCAAATTCCACATGTGAATGAAAATATATATCTGTCTTTTTGTTTAAGTGGTAGAAATGCCAATCTACTATTCATTATACAAAGCTGTGATTTACATAGATGATTATCTGAATATAGATTATCAAAAAACTAGAAATTCTGATATTTTCATATTTTTAAATCTGCATTTGCGAGGTTAGAGTGGAAGAGAGCCAAAGCATAAGAGACTCTTAAAAACTGAGAACAAACTGAGGGTTGATGGGGGGGGCGGGAGGGAGGGGAGGGTGGGTGATGGGTATTGAGGAGGGCACATTTTGGGATGAGCACTGGGTGTTGTATGGAAACCAATTTGACAATAAACTTCATATATTGAAAAAAAAAGAAAAAAAGAAATATGCATTTACTTGGATTCATTAAAATGTTGGTGAGAAAAAAACTAGCATCTTATTTTTCAGTTGAATGTGTATACAGACATATTCTATATGTGAATATAGTGCATTTATGCACAACATATAAGTGATACCATTCCTATACAGTGTTTAAAAACAGCAAGAGCTATTACCTGACTTGCTTCCCTTGCACAGTTGGACTGATGATGTATTTTCCATTACTTTGTGGATGTACATGGCATTTTATTATATGTTACTTTATAGGCTATAAAATACGACAGTATTTATTATTATGCTTCTGCATTTTTAAAGGATTGTAAATGCAATTTAAAGATCAGGTACATAAAGGAAATATAATAAAAACAAAAATCTGCATTCCAAAAGGCCTCAAAGTGGAAATGCCTAGATTAGAAGTTTGAAATATAGTTGATTGAAGTCAGTTAGAATATAATTTGAGATTTCTGGCTCATAAGTTTCTAACAGATTGTTAGTTCCTTGAGGATAGTGTAGACTAAATTTTCTTACATAATATAAAGATCCACTACAGACTATATTTTTTGAATAATATTAAGATTAATAAAATATTTGTTAAATAAATGAACTCAATGTTTTGAAGAAAAATCTCCATGTATTTTGTACTGACTTTACTCTCTCCATCTTCCTTTCATGTACCCTGTCCTAATCTCACACTGGAAGTTTAATAGCCTCCTTTACATATCAAGTTCTTGTTCTTGTGATATGCAAGCCCTGCTGTCACTTCCTTTTCCTAAATCTTTCATAGACTGAAACATTGTAAAGCACAGTTTAAAACTTTCCAGAACTTCACATTGCCTACAGGAAAAAGTCTGTATTTTTAAATAGAGTTTAATGGCAATAAAAACCTTTCCCTAATTTACTGCCTTAAGTCTTACGTCATTTTAGCATTCATTCTACCAACTCTTCTTCCCAACCTCTTTCTTCTATTTCTGTTTTAGTGAGCCTACAACCTTATGCATTGAACTTCTTTTTAATTTTGTTTTATTCCCCCCAAACTACACTAGTCCATAATGATGCAAATATAAAGCACAGTCCCTATTTACTTGCATATCTGCTTGACTCATGGCTTTCACATTTCTCTTCTGTCTCTTTCAGACAAGTGAAATGATACTCATTTTCATGACCTGCTTTTTCTTGGAAGCCATTCCAAATGTCAAAGAAAGAACTAATTATTTCTGCCTCTGTCCATATTACTGACACAGGCCTAATAACTCTGAGATATGGTTAGTTACATACATTGAGTGTTCCCTGAATTTTGATGTCGTTGAGCTCAGGGACCATATTTTACTAATATTTGTATTGCTAATAGAAAACACTGTGGTTTACATGTAATATATATTCAGTGATTGCTTGGCTGTCAATTTTATTAAAAAAATAAAGTATCCATATATTTGGATCCATTTTAACTAATGTGATACTGCTCCCACCCCCTCAAATACTCTCTGCAATAGTATAACATAAATATGTATGTATATATGTAGGCATACAAATAGAAGCATCTATGGCTACAAAAATATTAGAAACTGGTGATTATGATTTTAGTGACAGTTTAGCTTCATATTTCAATTTAACACTAAACCTACCATCTATGTAAAATATTTTAATATTAAATGCATATAGGATATATCATAGTATATAAATTACCATTAAAAATGCAATTATGTAGTGTGCTTGGCTGGCCCAGTCTGTAGAACATCCAACTCTTGATCTCAGTGTCATGAATTCAAGTTCAGAGCCTACTTAAAACATGCAATTATGCATATAAACAAAAATTTTCTAATGCAACATTTAATTTGATCTTAATTATAACCTATGATTATATACAATTATAAATAATAATTATATAATTTATATGTGTATATTATATATAATACATACTATATATAAAACAATTAATACACTCATATATTACTCATATAAAATTAGTGATAAAAGAATACTGCGGTCATATTTTCTTTGGAACAAGACTTATAAGTTGCTTAAAAGAAATTGTCACAAGGTAATTATTTTCCGCGAGACATAAATTTTTTGTTGTTGATATTATCTGAAATGACTTTTATGATGTCCTTTGATAAATATTGATAATTTGAGAATATTAGTTGGTGTGTATAAGGCATAATCTGTGAAGATCCTTACATTATTTTCAGGAATATTGAATATTTTATCTATTACAAACTATCCCCAAATAATCAATGTTGGAGAACAGTGATATATTAATACTCAGAATATGAATATAGTTTTTCTGTTTCCAAAGACATACTAGCATATATATTGTACTTAAAAAAAAATTAAAACTAACTTCATACTTAAATTGTCTTTACTGGGGGCGCCTGGGTGGCGCAGTCGGTTAAGCGTCCGACTTCAGCCAGGTCACGATCTCGCAGTCCGTGAGTTCGAGCCCGCGTCAGGCTCTGGGCTGATAGCACAGAGCCTGGAGCCTGTTTCCGATTCTGTGTCTCCCTCTCTCTCTGCCCCTCCCCCGTTCATGCTCTGTCTCTCTCTGTCCCAAAAATAAATAAAAGTTGAAAAAAAAAGTAAGTAAATTGCCTTTTCTGGAAAATGTAATCAACTTAGACACAAGAGGCAAGAACATTTGACATTTACTCCATAAGACACAAAAGGAAAAGCAAATGTACTTTGAAGGACATTGGCCTGTGACATAAACAATTGAAGAAGGAAACAATAAAAACAACCATTTAGATAGGTGTATGCCAAATTATTAAAAAAAGGTGGGAGAGATGTATCAAAATTGTCAACAATGTTCACTTACTCCAGTATCTGATAAGAGTAAAATAGAGCATAAAGGAATAAAAAGCAACACATTCAGCTCATTAGAGACTTACAAAATTTTCATGCTAAATTTGAAATATGTAAGAATTAGGAAATAAGCACTATAGAATGTTATAAAACATTTTTGTCTGTTACACATTAAAATTACATTATTATTGAGCACACACAAACTCACAAACATAGACACATACGGTACAAGGATGAGAGAGACACAGAGAGAGGAAGAGAGAGAGAGAGGTATCCATTTTTATTATGTACAGCAAGAAAAGCCCCCGAAGTATAGTATTGCATTGAAATATCACACCCTCCTAGTTTTCCTCTTCCTACTTCTGATTCTCTTTTGCTAGCTTTTTCTACTTTTCCCAGCCACAAAATATTGAATCATAAATTGTCCAGGTGTAATCTCAATTCTCATTTTTCTCTATACACAATTCCTTAGTTATCTCATCCACATCCATTTTATATACTGCCTCTGAAATGATAACCAGAAAATTTTAAATCTCTATTAAATTTCTCTTCTAAACTTTACCCTTATATATAGAACTATATTTGCAACATTCTACTCGGATTCTTTAAGGACAATTTCAAATCTAACTCCCAAAACAAAATTATTTTGGTTTTCTTACATATTACCAGCTCCTCCCCCATTTCCATAAGTGAGACCATCACAGAGTTACTTGTTCTATCCAAATAATTCCTCTGTGACTCAAGAGTTACTTGATATTTTAAAAGAAAATTATGAAAAGATCAGAAAAAAAAACTTATCAAATATTTAATTGTCATGCAGAAAACATGATTAATGAAGAATTAGAGGAGCTATTAATGTTGTCCACAGAAAGTGTAATCCTACTCACAAAATGTCTACCCTGAAATTATCCATAATTGAAAGTATATTTGAGGTTACCACTAACTATATGTAATTTTACTTTCCTATTTGACATTAAAATCTTACTCTAGAAGATGCAACTCCACCATTTATAATCTTTTTTTTCTTTTATTTTTTTCAACATATTAATTATAATTTGTTCTAATATGTGGTAGAGTTAGTAGTTAGTCCTACTTATATATTTAGTGTCTTTTTAAAACTATTCTTGCATGTTTATTTGTCTATATTGATTAGTATCAATTTGTGCAGATCCATAAAAAAAACTTCTATTTATTTTTTAATGCAGTTGCTTTAAATTTATAAATTAATTGGAACTCACACCTTTATAACATGTAGTCATCTACAAAAAGTATCTTTCTAGGGGCACCCGGGTGGCTCAGGTGGTTAAGCATCCAACTCTTGATTTTGACTTAGGTCATGATTTCATGGGTTCGTGGGATCAAGTCCTGTTATCAGATCTTGAGCTGACAGTGCTAACAGCATGGAGCCTGCTTGGGATTCTCTCCCTCCTCTATCTCTGTCCCTTTCCCCACTCACAATATCTCTCTCCAAACAAAGAAACAAACCAACAAAACATTCAATTCTACTTGTGTATCTGTTAAGAGTGTCCTTTAGTTTTTCTTACATGTTTTGCATATTTTGTTTTTGTTGTTGTTGTTGTTCATGTTAGCTTCTTCCTAACTATATTTGTCTTCTTTATTTCTATTGTAAATGAGCTTTCTCTACAATTGTATCTTCTAACTGGTTATTTTGTGTATAATGAAGGCTATTGATTTCTGTATGCTAATCCTATGCCCTGTTATCTTAATGAATGTTTTACTGTGTGAAAGTTGAATTTGTTTTAATTTCTCTTATATTTCCTCTATTATTCATGAATTATTTATATCTTTTCTTAAAACTTTCATGCAGTTAGATATTTTCTAATTATCTTGTTGTTCTTGAGTTCTAGTTTAATAACATTGTGGTCAGTAATGATTATCTCCATTATTTTAGTCTTTTGCCAGACAGGCCTGAACTGGTAGGAGGAGATACAGATTAAATTAGAGTTTAGATAAATGTTTTAATTTATATCAGATGAGAAATTTAATATCTGAAAGCCAAAGTCTCTTAATTCCCAAAGGTAAATGTAAAAGCTGTGAATCTGCATAAAGTATTGCCAAGGTGAGTAACATTGCTAGAGAGTCACATTAAAAAAAGTAAAGCTTTGTGTCTTAATGAATGTACCTGGCTGAATTCATCACTTTCAATGAACATTATAAAATCATATATTCTAGAACAATGGAGAGGGTTTGGGGAAGATCAGTGCTGAAAGGGAAGGGGGCTAATACTGGGCCAGGGAGTACACAACTATCCAAACTCAAGATTCTATAAGGAAATAGAGAAACTAGGTAGTGAGAAAAGGAAGTCATAATCTCTAGCCATGATGATTCAAGAAATAGGAAAGTAACTACAAAAAGATTGCTGAGTCTTGATAATGTAGTGCTCCCTTATGCAAAGCAATTAAATATGGCTACACATCCACATCTTAGTGAGAACACCCACGTGCTACACTCACACACTGTAAACTAGGATTAATACAGCATGACTAACCCAAGGTCTGTCATCCACTCCAGGAACTAACTGTATGTTTGAATAAGAATTGATTTGGAGGGGCAGCTGGGTGGCTCAGTCGGTTAAGCGTCCGACTTCGGCTCAGGTCATGATCTCACGGTCTGTGAGTTCGAGCCCCGCATCGGGCTCTGTGCTGACCGCTCAGAGCCTGGAGCCTGTTTCAAATTCTGTGTCTCCCTCTCTCTCTGACACTCCCCCGTTCATGCTCTGTCTCTCTCTGTCTCAAAAATAAATAAACGTTAAAAAAATTAAAAAAAAAAAGAATTGATTTGGAAATGACAGGGATTTTTGTAATACAATCTCTTTATTGTACAATCTCATTTCTGCTCTGTTAAGGGTGGCATATTTGTACATACTTAGTAGACTTGGGTATACACTGATGCTTCCTGTTTTTTAAGGTCAGTTCTATTTTCATATATTATATTGGATCTCAGGTTGTATGGAGGACTTAAGGTTGTTTGCTTAGGGTACTCTTCATAAAATGCATTTGGGGGCCGACTGGGTGGCTCAGGCAGCTAAGCATCAGACTCTTGACTTTAGCTCATGTCATGATCTCAGTTTTGTGAATTCAAATCCCACATTGGGCTCTGGGCTGACAGCATGGAGCTGCTTGGGATTCTCTCTCTCTCAAAAATAAACAAACAAACATAAAAATAAATAAATAAAATGCATTTGGTAAAAACTCATGGTAAAATTTTCCTTTTAAGGAACATTTCTTTGGAATACAAGAAATAGAGTAGATAAACCAACTATGAAGGTTTTGCAATAAATAATAGTACACAGATAGTCATAGCATGTGAGTTACAGATGATCATGTTTTTATAAAGAATGTGGTAATGAAATGAAACTTTTAATTTGATGTATTATATGTGATTACAGATCAAACATCTAAACAACCTAGTTTATTCATTTGGGTAAACCACTTAACCATTTGACCCTTTTGTCTCATCAGTAATAGGGAGAAAATAAAATCTCTTTTGACTATTTCCCATAGCTATTGTGGGAACAAATTAAGATAGTGATTATAAAATAAAGGCTTTTGAAAAATAAAAGTTACAATAAAAAATTAGATGCCATTGTAATTAGTTGTAAATGTTAATGAGCTCTCATAAATGTCTAAAATTACTATTACTTTCACTCTAAAAAGCCAAGTAGTATTTTTCTTTTCAGCCCCTCTTTATTTTTTATTCTTTTGGTATTTCCAAATGAACACATGGAATCTTCCTTTATTACATATATAAATTCAAAACACACACTTACATAACATAGACACATTTTTCTCTGACATATAGGTGACTTTTTTCTTTGTAACTATATGCTTTTCCAACATAATTATTCATCTTTGAGTTGTTTTTTTTTTTTCTTCCTTCATGGCCAAACCAAACTGACCAGGTAACTAACATAAGCAGATTAAAAAGACCATGGTTGCACTTTATAGACCACAGATAAACATTACAGCTTTTAAAATTTAATACATCTGCTTGCTGCATTTATTTCCATTGTGTTAAGCAAGCCTTTCATCACAGTCATTAATCAAGGTAGATGATGTATTGTTGCACCATAGCTACTATGACATATGAAAGATTCCATAGCCAATTAGCTGCAGAAGGTTATGTGAGATCAGGAGGTCTAGGTTTCTGTCCATCTTCAGTTGCTAACAGACATTGTGACTTTGGGCTAGACTCTGTCATTTTGAAACTGTTTTCTTTCAGATAAAACAAGGTAATAGGGATAAGATGATCTTTCTGATCACTTCTAGTTTTAATGTTTTATGATGCTAGGGAACATTAATAATTTTGAAATCAAACCCTTATCTTAGACCTGGATTCTCTGAGGAACATGGGACAGCCTGAAATATGCCATAAAGGATTATTTAATTGTAATTTCCTTAACTTTTACAAGGTTACAGAGCTCTCCTACCATATCCTCAATAGAGGGGAAATGCCAAGATTATGAAAATGATACAACATCCCCAAAACAACAACAACTAAAACAAAAATCTTGATGACTAGATCTTTTGGTTTTATAACTAGGGAACAAAAATATAACTTTGAGAAAAGCATGATGAGAGTTCAAGTAAAAAATATGAAAGCATCCAATCACTCGATAAAACTTTGCCAACTACTATTGGCACAATTTAAAATTCATTGTCTACTAGAAAAGGCTATAGAAATCAATGTTGAACCTAAGAAGAATTGCAGACAAGATGGCACCTAAAAGCCTATCAATATCTCATTTCTGATGGCATGTTAAATTTTTCATATAATATGACTTCTTTACTTTATGTAATGAGATTTCTTTATTTTCCCCAATGTGGGACGTAGGAAAACTTACCTTATCCATATAAGCAAGGTAAAAGATGCATAAATATGTGATGATCTTCATAAATGTATGATGCCTCTCCTAAACAGAAGAGTGGTTGTGGTGAAGATGCCCATCCGAGTGCGAGAATGCATTGGTGCTCTTTGTGTGAGAGTGGTATATTTATCTTAAAAACCACCAATAGGCAGTGATGTGTCACCTCCTAGGTGCTTACATAGCATAGGACTCCAGAATATTTTCCTGAATGGGTACTAAATCATTGATGTATCCTAGCAGGGGTTTGTAATCTAAATCTGATCAGGGCAAAATAAAACCATCACCAAGATGGAAAGACTGGAGGATGTGTAGGAAGAAAGGTTTTACACACAGAGTGTAGGAAGTAAATTAAGTCTCTTGACTTCAGAGCAAGGAAGTGAGATATATTTTTCACTTGGATCCTCTGGACATGTGAAAATCCCCTGAGAGCTCAAGCCTATATAGGGGAAACTAAAGCTATATTGGAGAAACTAAAAAACTATATTGAAGAAACTAAAATAATTTTATTTAGAAAATTTAATAAAACAAAATAACATTTTTTGTTAATTTTTGTTGAAAATTTGATGTAAAAATTTAAGTTAATGTAAACTGTACTCATTTTGTTTCTCATGACATCTTATAGAGGCCATGTTATTTTAAAAGCAATGATATATACACTTCTCCAAGGAAACCAATCTATGTATTTTCAGATTTAATACATGTTTCAGTACAGAACAAAAACAAAACAAAAAATAAATAAAAGTAAAAAAAAAGTCCAAACACTCCTACGAGATGGCTTTAAAATGTTGTATTTTTACTATTCTAAACCATTGTTTCAAACTTTAATTTCAAATGTGAATTTATATTAATTATTTCTATTTTGAAAACTCATTATAAACCAGCATGAAAAAACTTGCATTTCAAAAACAGAAATAATGTTAAATTAGATCTTATGAATTCTTCATGAGATCAAATTTAATGCAATTATTTTTAGAATTACTAGTTAGTAAATACATTTTCTTAGATAGGATTTTCTAAGGTGCTAATATAACAAAACAACAACTCTGCATGTTTCCTTTGTAATCAAAGATTTTTATATGACTGCAGTATTTATTTATTTTTTTTTAATTTTTTTTACATTTATTTATTTTTGAGAGATAGAGAGAGACACCATGAGCAGGGGAGGGGCAGAGAGAGGGAGACACAGAATCCGAAGCAGGCTCCAGGCTCCGAGCTGTGGGGCTGGAACCCAGGAACCGTGAGATCATGACCTGAGCCAAAGTTGGACGCTTAACTGACTGAGCCACCCAGGCGCCCCTATGACTGCAGTATTTAAAACTGAACCCCACATTTTGTTTTACTAATAAATTTGAACTGTTATGGATTATCGCTCAAGAAATGGAATGATCGAATTATCCCTTTTTTTAAAGTTTTTATTCAAATTCCAATTAGTTAAAATTTGTTTTTTTTTCAAGAATTGACTCAAATGATGAACTATAAATACTCAGTAACATGAATGTGCATATCCATATAGTAAAAACAGAATTAATTTGAAATACCTATAAATTTTCAACATAGAATATAAACATTGGATTCAAAATTTAGTGGGTTTTTTTGTGAGACTTTAACATCAAGATAAATATCCAATTATTATTATTCCATGTATAAGAGATATGTGAAATTGTTATTAAAAATCTTTTCTGTAATCTCTCTCTCTCTCTGGTTGCATATAGCAAGCAACAAGGAAATATTTGGCCCCAAAATAAATTTAAAAATGCCATATTCTTATTACTTTAAAATGTCTGCTATTTGTGATCAGACATGCTTTGATAATTTGTGAATGTATAATGGGGTAATATGCAAAACCAATTTTAGGGTCTCCTAAAAGGGCCTCCTATATCCTTAATTAGCAAACTTCGTTTCTTTTACTTCTTTAAAATCATTTTTAAAAATGAGTTATTTCATAAAAAAGGGGCGATTTTAGGATATCAGCTGTAAAATATGTTTGTTCTGGAGCTCAAGATAATTCCTGGAAGAAAGGATACATATTCTAGCATTAAACGTATGGTAATAGGGGCACCTGGGTGGCTCAGTAAGTTAAGTGTCTGACTTCAGCTCATGTCAGGTCTCCCCTTCTTGAGTTCACCCTACTCTGCTGTCAGTGCAGAGTCTGCTTCTGATCCTCTGTCCCCACACCCGCCTTGTGCCGCCCCACTCTTTTGCTTTCAACAGTAAATAGACATTTAAAAAAATGGCAATCTACTACTTCTCTATCTGGGCCAAATATTTTGTTGTTATATATTTTCTGATCATTGTTCCATATAGTTGAGGAATTTTTTCTTCCCATTTCTGCATAATTCAACAAATTTCTCTCTTGTTTGGTTTCAAGTGTAAAGTCTTCAATTTAACTTTCAATGGTCTCTCAAATATTTCTCTTTTGTTTTTGAAGGAAAACATGTTTATTTTTTTCAGGTTTTTTTGGCAATTCTTTTTTTAATGTATTTTTATTTATTTATTTTTAATTTACATTCAAGTTAGTTAATATACAGTGTAAACTTGGGTTCAGTCTTGGGTTCAGGAGTATAACACAGTGATTCATCTCTTATATATGAAACATAGTGCTCATCCTAGAGAGTGTCCTCCCTAATGCCTGTCACCCATTTAACCCATCCCACCACCCACACCGTTCCAGGTACCTTCAGTTGTTCTCTGTATGTAAAGTCTCCTATGGTTTGCCTCTTCTCTGTTTTTATCTTATTTTTCCTTCACTTTCCTTAAGTTCATCTGTTGAGATTCTCAAATTCCATATGAATGAAATCATATGATATTTTCTTTTTCTGACTGATTTCACTTAGCATAATACCCTCTAATTCTTCCATGTTGTTGTAAATGGTAATATTTCATTGTTTTGATTGCTAGGCAGTATTCCACTGTATATATATCTTCTTTATCCATCCACCAGGCAGTGGACATTTGGGCTCTGTCCTTAATTTGGCTATTGTTGATAACACTCCTACAACCTTTGGGGTGCATGTGCCCATTCAAATCAGCATTTTTGTATCCTTTGGATAAATACCTAGTAGCTCAATTGCTCAGTCATAGGGTAGTTCTATTTTTAATTTTTTGAGGGACGTCTATACTGTTTTCCAGAGTGGCTGTGCCAGTAGCATTCCCAAGAACAGTGCAAATGGGTTCTCCTTTCTCTGCATCCTTGACAACATCTGTTGTTTCCTGAGTTGTTAATTTTAGGCATTCTGACAGGTAGGTGTAAGAACATATCTCACTGTGGTTTTGTCTTGTATTTCCCTGATAATGAGTGATGTTGAGCAGCTTTTCATGTATCTGTTAGCCATTTGGATGTTTTCTTTGGAAAGGTGTCTATTCATGTCTTCTTCCCATTTCTTCACTGGATTATTTGGTTTTTGGCTGTTGAGTTTGGCTAAGTTCTTTATAGATTTTGGATACTAATCCTTTATCTGATATGTCATTTGCAAATATCTTCTCCCATTCTGTTGGCTGCCTTTTAGTTTTGTTGATTGTTTCCTTTGCTGTGCAGAAGCTTTTTACCTTGATGAGGTCCCAATAGTTCACTTTTGCTTTATTTTCCTTGCTTCCAGAGACATGTTGAGTATGAAGTTGCTGCGACCTAGGTCAAAAAGTTTCTGCCTGTTTTCTCCTGTAGCATTGTGATACTTTCCTGTCTCACATTTAAGGCTTTCATCCATTTTGAATTTATTTTTGTGTATTGTTTAAGAGAGTTTTCCAGGTTCATTCTTCTGCATGTCACTGTCCAGTTTTCCCAGCACCATTTGCTGAAGAGATTGTCTTTTTTCCATTGGATACTCTTTCCTGCTTTGTCAAAGATTAGTTGGCCATATATTTGTGGGTCCATTTCTAGGTACTCTATTCTATTCCATTGACCTATTCTGTTTTTGCGCCCGTAACATACTGTCTTGATGATTACAGCTTGAACCCCAGAATTGTGATGCCTCCAGTTTTGGTTTTCTTCATTACTTTGGTTATTCAGGGCCTTTTGTGTTTCCATACAAATTTTATGATTGCTTGTTCTGACTCTGTGAAGAATGTTGGTGTTATTTTGATAGGGATTGCATTGAATGTGTAGATTGCTTTGGATAGTATCAATATTTTAACAATATTTGTTCTTCCGATCCATGAGCATGGAATGTTTTTCCATTTCTTTGTGCCTTCTTCAATTTCTTTCATAAGCTTTCTATAGTTTTCAGCATACAGATCTTTTACCTCTTTGGTTAGCTTTATTCCTAGGTATCTTATGGGTTTTGGTGCAATTGTAAATGGGATCAGTTCTTTGATTTCTTTTTCCTCTGCTTCCTTATTGGTGTTTAGGAATGCAACAGATTTTTATACAATGAATTTATATCCTGTGACTTTCCTAAATTCGTGTACTAGTTCTAGCAGCTATTTGGTGAAGTCTTTCAGGTTTTCTATATAGAGCATCAAGTTGTCTGCAAATAGTGAAAGTTTGGCTTCTTCCTTGCCAATATGGGTGCCTTTTATTTCATTTTGTTGTCTGAATGCTGAGGTGAGGAGTTCCAGTACTATGTTAATAGTGAGAGCAGACATCCCTATATTGTTCCTGACCTCAGAAGAAATATATATATATACATATGATGTTAAAGTATGTTCCTTCTATCCCTACACTCTTGTGGTATTTTATCAAGAAAGGATGCTACTCCCTCTCTCTCTCTGCTCCTCCCCCACTCTCTCTCTCAAAAATAAATAAACATTAAAAAAGTTAAAGGGGCTCCTGGGTGGCCCAGTCAGTTAAGTGTCTGACTTTGATTTCACCTCAGGTCATGATCTCATTGTTTGTGAGTTCAAGCCCCACATCAGGCTCTCTGCTGTCGGTGCAGAGCCCACTTTGGATCCTCTGTCCCCCTCTCTCTGTGCCCCTCCCCCCTTCCTCTCAAAAATAAATAAACATTAAAAAATTTTAAAAAATGCTGTATTTTGTCAAATGCTTAAATATTTCTCTTTTCTCTGAAATTCCACAGTATTTCATCTGTCAGTGTGCTTCCTTGAAGACATTTTTTGCCCTTTGTATGACATTTTTTTAGGTTTGTACCCTCCCTTACTTACTATAATCTCTATTAAAGATGTTTATGGTTGATTGAGATTTTATCTTAATAGTAACCAAATGAATATTTCCTATGTAACAAGCACCCAAAATATGTGTTGGTAAATAAATAAATGAGTCACTGGATGTTTTATGTTCATTACTACCTCAAGGCACAGACATAGAATAAGGCAAGTTTTTCACAATCTTTCCAAAACTTTTATTAGAAATAATTTTGGGACACAAACTAATTAAAACCTTTCAAGATTAAAGAGTCAAAAGTTCACTTATGCCTCAATTTCCTGATAATTTCAAATTGATTTTGTTTGAGTTTCAATGTTACAGAAAATTACTTTCCATCTTGTCTTTTGTAACAGTAGAGCCAGTTTTAGCGATATATATATATATATGTACATGTATATGTATATATATGTATATGTATATACATATAACAACTTTAAAGAAATAAGTGACATATCATCTGCTTCCAGTACTTGCAACTAGTTTTTAAAATTTTCTTTCCATATTTGAAGTGGTAGCCTTATGAAGTATATATTTTCCTCAGAATAGAAGTTTTCAACATTGAAATTGTACGTGTGATTCTAGAACAGATTGTTTCTTGAATATGCTCAATTGCAGTTTAAATCAAATGTACACTGTTGGGTGTATGATATTACTACACCTGAAAGTAGGATATGAAATATTTGAATCATTATGTGGTTCACGCAGTGTGAAATGCAAACAGTACCATGAAAATTTGTCAATAAAATAAACATGAATTCCACTCAAGTTCTCATTTTAAAACTTCATTCTGATATGAAAATGTTTGGAAAATAAAATAAAATATTTGGAAAAAAATATTATATTTATAAATTAACTTGCAACTATAGCGATGTCAAGGTGTTAACCTTAAACCAAGAGCAATGCATTTTGAAATTTGAAATACTCATTAATAGAAAGTGGCATTTCCACATCTCTTCAACCAATAACTCTGTGGAGTTATTATAAATGTCCTGGTGGTACTTTTTAGCAAATAAGTCTAAGTGCCAATTAATCTGAATATTTGATCTGGGATTTCACTGCCTAAGGTGTGAACCTAAGATGAAACTCACCTTTCTTTTCTTTATTGTTTTATGGATCTGGTTTTAAAAATACAGGCCAGAGAAGAAATAGCATTATAAACAATACTATATAAGCATCATAAGCAGCATCATAAACAATTATATATAATATAATCAAGAAAAGCTATAATTTGTGATCTTTGACCACTGTTCTACTCAACATTCTTATGCACTTTATTATGATGCTTAAAATATTGTTCAGTTAAAGTAAGCTTATTGGAATCTTGTTGGATGATTATATGTCAAATCTATCTAACTTTTGGTTGATAAAGTAGAACTTCTGAGTGCATTGATTTAAGACTGTTGCTATAGTCTGAATTTGTCCTTTCACAAATTCATATGTTGAAATCTTAATGGTATTAGGAGGTGATTGCAATCACCTAATGGTGATGGTATTTGTCAAAAGGTGGGACCTTTGCGAGATGTGTAGGTCAAGAGGGTGGAAGAGTGTTCTTACAAAAGAGACCACAGAGACTTCCCCAGTCTCTTCTACTAAGTAGACAAAGAGAAGTCTGCAAACCAAAACAGAGAACTTATCTGACCATTTTGACATTCTGAACTCAGACTTTGGCTTCAGAAATAAATTCCTGTAGTTAATAAGCTACCCAGTTTGTGGTATTTTGTTATAGCAGCCCTAATGGACAAAAACAACAGTGAAATAGAAAAGAGAATGATGTAGTTCTTCCTATTTTAGTTCCAGTATAAAGAAGAAAATAAGATTAACAGCTACTATTCATATCACCATTCAATCTAATGAGCATATTTATAAAACACATATCACTATGTAAAGTAAAATAGAAATTGGTCATTTCTTATCATAATTATAGTTAAATAAAATATAACATGAAGTTTAGCTGCAGTCCTGCTTATTTGGTTAAAAACCAACTAATCTAGAGTGAGAGACAGAAATACTTCCCCAAAATTGTCAAATTAACTTGAATATATTAATACACATCTTATTTCACCTAATAGAAAATACACCTTATCTCTAAAAGTTACTTCCTATCAATTATTTTTATTTATGGTATAATCTGTCATGTAATTAGTAAGGCTTTGGATTTTCCCCCCAAGATATTATTTAAATTCAAGTTAATTAACATATAGTGGTGTATTGGTTTCAGGAGTAGAATTCAGTGATTCAACACTTCCATACAATATCCTATGTTCATCACAGCAAGTGCACTTCTTAATCCCCATTACCTATTTTACCCATCCCCCTACCTACCTCCCCTCTGGTAACCATCAGTTTGTTCTCTATATTAAGAGTCTGTTTCTCGGTTTGCCTCCCTCTCTCTTTTTCTCCCCTTTGCTTATTTGTTTTGTTTCTTAAATTCCACATATGAGTGAAATCAAAGGGTATTTGTCCTCAGACTGACTTATTTTGCTTAGCATAATACTGTCTAGCTTCATCTACATGCCTGCAAATGGCAACGTTTCAGTCTTTTTGAAACCTGAGTAATGTTTTATATATATATATATATATATATATATATATATATATATATATATATGTGTGTGTGTGTGTGTGTGTGTGTGTGTGTGTGTGTGTGTGTGTATGTATACACACACACACACACACACACACACACACACACAAAACCTCTTCTTTATCCATTCAGTATATGGAAATTTGGGCTGTTTCTATAATTTGGCTCTTGTAGATTATATTGCTATAAACATCAGGGTGCATGTATCCCTTTGAATTAGTAAGTTTGTATTCTTTGAGTAAATACCAAGTATGGAACTCACTGGACTGTAGGGTATTCTATTTCTAATTTTTTGAACCTCCATACTGTTTCATAGAGTGACTTCAACAGTTTGCATTACCACCAACAGTGCAAGAGGATTCCCTTCTGCACCTCCTCACCATCACCTGCTGTTTCTTTTGTTATTGATTTTAGCCATTCTGACAGGTTTGAGGTGATATATCATTGTAGTTTTGATTTTTATTTTCCTGATGATCAGTGATGTTGGCCATCTTTTCATGTGTCTTTTGGCCATCTGTATGTCACTTCTTTGGGTAAATGTCTATTCATGTCTTCTGCCCATTTTTAACTGGATTATTCATTTTTTGGGTGTTGAGTTTTACACATTTTCTTAAAATTTTTTAAGTTTATTTTATTTTAAGAGAGACAGAGAGACTGTGAGTCGGGGAGGTGCAGAGAGAGAGGGAGACAGAGAATCCAAAGCAGGCTCTGTACTATCAGCTTGAAGCCAGATGTGGGGCTTGAACTCATGAAAATGTGAGATCATGACCTGAGCCGAAATCAAGAGTCAGACACAACCAACTGAGCTACTCAGGTGCCCCGAGTTTTATACATTTTTAATGAATTTTGCATACTAACTGTTTATCAGATGTATCATTTGCAAATATCTTCTCCCATTCCATAGATTTTCATTTAGTTTTGTGATTATTTCCTTTGTTGTACAGAAGCTTTTCATCTTGATGAAGTCCCAATAGTTCATTTTTGCCTTTTTTTCCTTGCCTCTGGAGACATATCTAGAAAGAAGTTGCTATGGCTGCTGTCAAAGAGATTATTGCCAGTGTTCTCCTCTAGGATTTTTATGGTTTCAAGTCTCATATTTAGTCTATTTGAGTCTATTTTTGTATATGGTGTTAGAAAACCACTTTGACTCCCTTTGAGTCTATTTTTGTATATGGTGTTAGAAAATGGTTCAGTTTCATTCCTTTGCATGTTGTTGTCCAGTTTTCTCAACACCAGTTGTTGAAGAGACTGTCTTTTTTCCATTGGATATTCTTTCCTGCCTAAAATTATGTCAAAGATTATAATTGACCATATAGTTGTGGATTCATTTCTGAGCTTTCTATTCTGTTCCACTGATCTATGCATCTATTTTTTATGCCAGTACCATATTGTTTTGATCACATAACATCATTGATATACTGAAACTCATGCTCAATGCTGATGGTAATTACTAAGGTATTTGAGGCACTTTTTTTTATATTTAAAAAAGTCATTTGAACACATGGGGCATATTTTTTACAGCAATGTGAATAACTTGTGCAAAATATTATTTTAAAAATACCCCTTGCAAAACTGATGTTTTATTGTTTCTTTTTTCCTCCCTAGATTATCAATATCATTTAAAACATTTTAAGAAGTGATTTCCTATAATTCATTCTGTTGGAAGTGTTTAAATAAATCTATTAACAAGGATATTTTATTTTTTCTTTTACTGGTTTACCTACGTAACTTTCTGGGCAGCTTGATATTTATGTTAGATCCCCACATATCAAAACTCCAAGTAATAGAATCATTCTGTTGTTGTTTTTAAAACATTTAATATGTTAAGTGTACAGGGAAGCCTGGGTGGCCCGGTCGGTTGAGTGTCCGACTCTTGATTTTGGCTCAGGACATGATCCCAGGGTCATGGAATCAAGCCCCACATCAGACTCCACACTGGGCATGAAGCTAGCTTAAGATTTACTCTCTCTCTCTCTCTCTCCCTCTGCCCCTCTCTCTGACTCCCTCTCTAAAATGAAAAAATAAAATAAAATCAAAAGGGCCATTAAAAACTATGTTAAGTATACATATACCTTCTTTTACTATACAAAGACACATACTGTTTATTTACTATAGACAAATTTTAATTTTAATAGCTAAGAATTAGCTTAGTTTATTATACGTTTGTGAAATGCTTATTCCATTTTCTAATATCAAAAATAAACATGGGTGGTTGATGAGATGAAATATAGAGATCAAAAAGTGATGGTACATTGCACGCAAAAAAAATTAATCTTCACAGTTTTAAGTAAATTTTTTCCAATGTGATTATCTTTATACATTATATATTTTTAATAAACGGTCTTCCTAGAAATTAAGAGAAATGCAGGAGCACTTCTCATGGGGTGTCAATATTATAAAATCAGTCCCTCTTTTATTTACTGCCCAAGTATTGGAAAAGGTTATTGTGTTTATCTGCATAAAATATGACTAGCAGTCAAGCATGTCAAAGATTCAATTTGGGTCTCGAAATTAAACATAGAGTAATTTACTACTAGGGTCATGTGGCCAAATTTCCTTTACCCATGTGGTTAAGGTATTTTGTTTAAGTTCACTCTCGCTGTATCTATTTACAAGTGCAATAAAAACCACATATAACAGTGATAATTAATGTCATTCTTATATCCATATATATAGTTAACAAACCTAAATCTTCATCTATAAACATTTATCAATAAGTATATTATTAATATAATAACTCCCTAAAGGCTAACTATAGGATGAACCATGGCTTAAAGAGTTGAGATTCCATACATGTAATTCTTCAAATGTGAGAAAATGTCATACTTGTGAATTAAACTGCAAGGTATTAATAGCAAGCTAGGATTTTTAATAACTGATGCTTAATGAATGTTAATGAAGAGAATGGGCCTCTACTGCTAAAATAAAGCTCAGAGGTCTCATCTGAAGATAGATCAAAAGAAAGTTTTATTAAAAATATATGTAATTGCACCTTCTTTCTCAAATTATTGTAATCAAACCTGTTTTAATTAACTTACTGATTCAGTAAAGTTTCTAGCTTGAGATCACAAATCTAATAAGATTTAAGTACCAGTTTTTCCTTAGGTTTATAACATAGATTTTATTTTCTCAAAAATTTAAAAACTTTTCTCAAATAAAATGTCCTTCAAAAGGGCAATATTCTATTTTATTGATTCTATTTTAGTTATTTTGAAGGAAACCACAAATACCTGTCATTTATATTGTTTTGATTATTCTAATTTATGTACTTGATTTCTATATCCACTATGTGTGTTTTGTGGATGTCATCTTACATCTTTCATTCATTACCTATTAATAAAGAAGGTAATTTTTAGTGTATCTAAGCTTGACGGAAGGTCACTACAACAACAGGTGAACAATACTTAGAACTTCTGTTATTTCAACTGAGTGATATGTAAACAATACAAGAAAAGAAAAACCTGATTTAATGCAGGTGAAGTGAAATCTGAAGGAAAGACAGGGTTTCAGATGGAAGTTTGGCCTGATCCTTGGCACTCAGGAAGATTTCTTAATCTCTAAGAAGTTTTTTTTTTTTTAAACTTAGAGATTAGGATAGCCCAAATTCAGATAAATTGAGAAAAAAATAGTAATTCTGACAACTTTGGAAATTTACACATGATGGAAGTAATAATGTAAATTAGATTTTTTTAAAGGCAAGGAAATTGATAACTTGGGTCTAGAATTTTGAACTCTGAAAGTAAATTGTATATTGGCTACCTGTGATTGCACATTGGTAAATTACAGATTCTTTCCATAGCTTTCTTTTTAGGCCTAGTTTTTTAAATATATGACTTTAACAAAATAAATTTAAAAATTTTTAAATCAAAATAAACATATGAGTAATTTTTTCTGATTACAAATAATTATCTTCAAATTGCTTTTCACCAAGAAATTAATACTTAACACCTAAGATTTATTTATATTTTATTCCTAAACCAATCACTGGCAAGCATCAGGTGTCCACAGTGATTCATTCACACCCATCATTTTACCATAGGGGCCTGGGGAGAGGCCTCTACTAAGCTCCTGTTTTCCTAGCTCATGTTAACAAAACCAGACCATCCATCATAAACAGACCTACATGCCTTGTCTACTAAAAGATAAAGATCTTACTTAACAAAGTTCTTAATTTTTATTTCCTGGGATAAATACTGTGATCTCATTGTAGATCATCAATGTTTACTCCTTTGGGTAAATGTAACTCCTAGATAATTCCTGGGTATTTTAGTGAGTTACTATGACTTTCAATTATATCTTAATTTGTATCCTTTTAAATAGCTGTTTTGAAGTTTGCTTATTTAAATCTTAAAGGTTTCCATACTTCTTTTGTGAATAAATGTATGCCTTTGGATGGAACACCTCTAAGAAGACTTACTAAAAATAATTATAGTGTAGGAATTCACTCCCAAAGTGAAATCTTCCATACAAAAAGATGCATATTTTACAGAGTTTGAATCATTCTTCCAGTCTTCGATATTTCAATTCTAAGATGAAGCATTGGAATCTCATTACTAATTACTCAGACATGCATTTGAATATTTCAAAATGAGATTCAAATCTATGGAGGTTTTTGATCTCAAGTATATTTAATTCTAACCATTGGTTAATTCATTAGCTTATGTATTATCCTAGAAAAAAAATTCCTGCTTGTTTTCTGTTACATATTTCAATATAAGTAATTTTTTATGGCCAAACTTTTATTTAAGTCAACTAATGGTTGCTATATTAATTAATGTACTAAATTGGAATTTAAAAATTCACTGTCAATCTCCTATTACATATTCTAGTACAGGTGATTTTTAATGGCAAAAATTATCAATGTTGTAAGCAATCATAACAATATATGAAATCATAGCAAACTTTAAGTAACATGGGAAATGATATATGGCCCGTGAGTTTTCATAATGGAAAGGCTTCATGTCATAAAGTAGTAAAAGTGGCTTTTTAACTGTTATTTTCAAAATAATAGTTTATAAGATTTTAGTAAAAACTAAGCAGAGAACAGAGAACACATATTATTTGTTTAAGTGACACTAGGCCAGGGGTGCCTGAGTGGCTCAGTCTGTTAAGCAGCCAACTTCGACTCATGTCATCATCTCATGGCTCATGAGTTCGAGCCCTGTGTCGGGCTCTGTGCTGACAGCTCAGAGCCTGGAGCCTGCTTCAGATTCTGTGTCTCCCTCTCTCTTTGCCCCTCCCCCACTCACACTCTGTCTCTCTCTCTCTCTCTCCTTCAAAACTAAATAATCATTAAAAAGAAATTAAATGACCCTAGGTCAGTAGGAAATTATTTTCAAGCCATTTAAGAGTATCCAAACAATAAAAAATAAGTTATTTTTTGACAGACACCCGTACCTTCTGGGAGGAAATAAAGTGACAAAAAAAAAACTGGTCTTTGATGCTTCTTCAGCAAATAATTTCATATTCTAAGAAGATATAAAGGAATGTCAGAGCAAAGTTGTTTGATAAATAGTAACTTTATTCAAAATTTATTTGTTATATTCAAAGTTTGTTCATTTATTTTATAAAAAGCACCCTTATTTTCTTTATATTTATTTGACTTCATACTCAGCATGAAAAATCTGTTGTCCTACTTACCAAGCTACAGAAAGTCATCCATGATTTGTGGGTCAAAAAGGGGGAGGTTTATTATTATCTCTTGCTCAAGCACTTTCACCTCCCTTGGCACTTGATTCATTAGATACTTGTATGGCCTTGGAAATTACTTTCAAGCCTTTCAAAGTTAATTGAGCTCTGAACTAAGGTCCAAAGCATCTGTACTTTTCTCCTTTACTGAAATAAAATATAAATCAGTGAACCAAATAGTTTCCTATATTGCCAGTAAGCTTTAAAATTTGCTATAAAATTGTCACATTATATATTAAGATAAAATTATACTTCATGATTGAAAAATGTATTTTTCCTCAACCAGTGAGATGTTTTAAACTACTTTTCCTTTCCTCTATGCTATAGTACTTATTTTTGAATTTGGTTTCATATTCTAGTCAAACAAACAAATGAACAAAAACCCAACCACTAAATAAACTAAACATAAACACTAAAAAAAAAAAAAAAGGAATCTGAGAAGATTATGAAAAATGTATTGTTTTTCAATGTCTTCAAGTACATATTTGGAGAAATGGTTTTTCATCTTCGACCAACTCACTTTATTTTTTTCCTTGTGAAAATATAACATTCAGACTTCCTCTTTCAGTAAGGATGAAGGGACAGTAGATATATTTATATCAATAGTTTTTCAGACACTGGACATGAAGCAAGAAGGAATAGTTATCCCTGAGAGAAGAGAAACAAATGAGGTAATCTTTACAATGGCCCCAGTTTATTGAATGAAGAGAGTTTCCAGCCTGCCATATAGGACAAGGATACTCAAACAGAAGCAAGCTGTCTTTCTGCATAGAAGGGAGAGTATTCAGAGTTCATGGAAGCCTAGTTTGACAACATTTCAAGGGAAAATTAGTGGAGAAAAGAGAATTGCCCACAAAATAGAATGGGTTCTGGATCTAATAAGGATTCTTTTCTGATCTTCAGTTGAGTACAGGTCAGTGCATTCATGTAAGAAAACTTCCCAAAGTCACAGAGAGACCTCAAGAAAGGATCTGGCATATAAATCATTGGGAAACACACTGACCTAAGATTATGATCTAAGATTCATGGTCCCACAAACTGGAATAGAAAGACTTAAAGAAATTCCATGAATTTTAAAATAAAATTTTAAAATAAAATTAAGTGGTTGTTAAGAACAACTCCATGCCAGTGTATTTGACAACTTCAATGAAAAGAGCACATTTCTTGGAAAGATATTGAAACTCCATTAATAATAACAATAATAGCTTTATATCTATTAAATACACTGAATTTTTTGTTTAAACACTTTCCCATAAAGAAAAATCCAGGCCCAGATGACTTTCCTGGTGAATTCTATTAAACATTTAAGAAGAATTTAGTGCCAATTTTAGAGGAAAATAAAAGCAGGGGATGAACTTCCCAATTCATACTATAAGCCCAGCATTAACATGACATTATAGCTTGATATAGATATTACAAATACAAATGATGTTTATATAGCAGCATTATCAACAATAGTCAAATTATAGAAAGAACCCAAATGTCCACTGACAGATGAGTTGATAAAGAAGACGTCTGTATGTATACACATACACACAATGGAATATTGCTCAGTCATCAAAAAGCATGAAGTCTTGCCATTTACATGAACATGGATGTAGCTAGAGTGTATTATGCTAAGCAAAGTTAAGTCATTCAGAAAAAAACAAATGCCATATGATTTCACATATGTGTGGAATTTAAGAAACAAAACGGATGAATGGAGGGGAAGGGAAAAAACAGAGGGAAGCAAACCATAAAAGACTGAACTATAGAGAACAAACAGGGTTGCTGAAGGGGAAGTGAGCAAGGATGGGCTAAATTGGTGACTGATATTAAGGAGGGCACTTGTGATGGGCACTGGGCGTTATATGTAAGTGATGAGTCACTAAATTCTACACCAGAAACCAATATTACACTATCTGTTAACTAAAATTTAAACAAAAACTAAAAAAAAAAAAAAAAAAAAGAAACCCAACAATATTAAGCTAAACTTGTCTGCAACAGCTTATGTAAATTCAAACTTAAATTTTTTTTAATTTTTTTTAACGTTTATTTATTTTTGGGACAGAGAGAGACAGAGCATGAACGGGGGAGGGGCAGAGAGAGAGGGAGACAGAGAATCGGAAGCAGGCTCCAGGCTCTGAGCCATCAGCCCAGAGCCCGACGGGGGGCTCGAACTCACGGTCCGTGAGATCGTGACCTGAGCTGAAGTCCGACGCTTAACCGACTGAGCCACCCAGGCGCCCCTCAAACTTAAATTTTTAAATGATTTGGGTCAGTATAATTTTTTCATATTGGAAATATTAGAAGTTTAGTATTTATTTTTTTATTTCAGGGGAGTTTTCAGTCTCTATAATTTATATAAGCATTTACTTATTTCTAGCTGCTTAGAATAGAGCTACCTTAGGAATTTTATAATTTTATTTTGGTAATATTTTGTTAATTTGGTAGTTGAGAATTAAGAAAACATAATATATATAACATAAATAGACACAAATAGAGACCTAGAGCTTTCATTCCAAAATTTTAGCCATGTCAAACATAAACACAGAAATTCAAGTGTCATTAGTTTATAACAAAGAGTTGACTCTTTGCCCCACCTTTATATTTTTATCATAATTGTGTTTTTGGCAGATGGAGCAAGTTGAGTTTATCTGTTTAACATCAGGGCTAAAGAGTACCCACCAATATTTGTGGAGGAGACTTTTAGCATTTTCTTTGCCCTAATGTGTGACTTTATGGAGAGTTTGGACTAAATTTTGGGCAAAGGATGAAAGAGACACCATGTGGCCATCTGGGTATCTCCAAAGTCACCTGCGTATACAAAATATACAGTTTATTTCTAGTTAGCTTTTTCAACATCAGGTGGTTACTTTTGGGGTCCCTGAGCCCCTCAAGTGTCACCAATAGGAGCAGGAGGCCTCAGATTCTCGTGATTATAAGGAGTTGAGGAGCTGGATGGAAAGTGGAAAAGTTTGGCAGGAGTAGAAAAAGTGGTGGAGGAACTAGGGACATTGAAAGGAAGACAGATCATAGGATTCAAGGGAGCTGAAAGGAAAGTCGAAGAGGTAAAAAGGAAGAAGAAGGAGCAGGTAAAATGGGAGGAAGAGGTCTTACATGAGCCAGTTTAGGAAGATCTCAAATTTTCCAGAGATCATTAAAGTTCCAAATTATCCATTGTAAAATTTTGCCATTTTAAAAGTTATTGAACAGACTTAATGCTATAGTGGTAAATCATACAGTCAGTGAGGGAATTATTGAAACTGCCTTTGAATAGTAGTTTATAAAAGACTGAAGGAATAGCAGTTGGTTATTTAAAGTCCACAATTCCATCACACTCCCAATCCCTAACGTTGGCAGTTACTACTCTCAAGTGGAGTGCATTTTGTTTCTTGAGGCAGAGACAGAAAGAAAATTAGGAGTAAAGAAGGAATTCTCTTAAGTCAGTTAAGTGAGGGTAATAATATTCAAGAACCTCCACATTTCATTACCTCAGTTTTAATACTGGAAGCTAAAGCCATCTATTAAGCAATGGGTAATTACATTCAGCACTTCCAAGAGTTCGGTTGGTTACCTATATGATTTGATCTATATAGAGAGGATATAATTACAGGGTGAAAAATGAAAGATTGAGAGGAAGACATGGGGAAATAAAAGTGCATTTGGCATAAAAAGGAAGGAATGTTAGGAATCATGGAACTGGTTAATTCAAGAGTTTGGGACATAATTCTGGGTATTAGCAATGCTTACCGGATATCTCTTTTGATACATGACAGAAATGAAGAATAAAATACATTGACTTAAAGCCATTATTGAACAGACAAAAAAATTATGAATTTACAAGATAAACAATGATAAAATCTGATGTTTCATTTCCCAAATATCATCAGATAATTTCATGAAATACTGTTTATATATTTTTGTCTATGTATGAGTTTAACATTTGCACATTATTTCAAATAAAAGGAGGGAGAAAAAAAGGATAACTGTTAATTTTAGTGTGAGGGGGGCGAAAGTGGCCCTTGTTAATTCATTTCTGGTAGTATAGGCACAGCCTCAGCTTCACTCTGAAGGAATTCAATAACTTCCTCAGGGGTAAGTTCTGGCTGACTGCCCCTGGCTCTTGATTGCCATGCTCTCAAGCACTTGATAGCAAGATCTTTTCTTTACAGATTCAGTCATGCCCATTATCTCCTTTTAGGAGATTCTCTCAAAAGACATGGCTATAACATTTTCAAACTCTCTAGGGTCATTAGCACACTATCTCTCTTTCACCTCTCTCTTATCATTCCCTAGGCTTCAGAAATTTCAATTCACTTTTCAGTAAGTTGTTAAAACTCTGAGGATGCAGTTCTCAGTACTTACCATGCTAGGAATGTTGATACAGCATGACAAAATCTATCCATTACTTTCTAAATTTCCTCACACACTGAAGGCGTTCAATAGAATATTTATGATTCAAACACGAGGAATAAAAGATTTATTATGTAACTCTTCTGAGGAGGCATTTAGACCATAACTAATCACAGCTGCATAGTTATTTTACCTATTAAAACTTAAAGAATTCTAGACATTGCACCTTTGTCTTTCATATAAATTCCAAGCTAATAATTTAGATTACTTTTCATATGGAATGTTTAGTTATCTAATTAATGGTATAATAATGATGGCTTGAACATGATTTTTTTTTGGAAAGCATCTAAAAAAATAAGAAATTAGTTTGGCATGAATAGAAAATAAATTAAAAAAACAAAAAACATTGTTCCTCCTCTTATTGTCATGAGTTCTGTCTCCTTGTCCAACTATAGTTTTCATAAAGCAAAATTTGAAACAGAAATTTCCATGGTAATCTTTAGCAGTTTCCTTTTTAATAGAAGTAAAGTGTTTGTTCAAAACTTATTCTAATGGAAAGAAAATCTAATCTATTAAAATATTGTAATTTCCCTATGGTCACTATCAGACATTAATACATTATTTATGTAAAACATACTCATTGCTGTACGTATTAAAAAACAAAATTTTACATGATTAGAATTTCATAAGGTAAAGAGTCTATATAGTGCTCTGATCAATAGCTATTTACTGTATTGTATTCTCCATTTAAAAAAATAAGAAAGAAGTCAACAAAGTGAAATATAGCTATAATTATTCTGACTTCTTTATCCATTCATCAATCAATGGACACTTGGGCTACTTCCAAACTTTGGCATTATAAATGATGCTGAAATAAACATAGGGGAGCATTTATCCCTGTGAATTAGTGTTTTTGTATTTTGGGGGGTAAATACCCAGTAGTGCAATTACTGGATCATAAGGTAGTTCTATTTTTAATTTTTTGACGAATCTCCATACTGTTTTCCACAGTGGTACACCAGTTTGTATTCCCATCGACACTACAAGAGTGTTTTTTTTTCTTTCTCCAAATCCTTGCCAACATTTGTTTCTTGTGTTTTTGATTTTAGCCATTCTGACCGATGTGAGTTGATATTTCATTGTAGTTTTCATTTCCATTCCATGATGAATGATGTTGAACGTCTTTTCATGTGTCTGTTAGCCATCTGGACGTTTTCTTTAGAGAAATGTCTGTTCATGTCTTCCACCCCTTTCTTAATCAGATTATTATTATTTTTTGTATTTTGATTTGTAAAAGTTCTTTATATATTTTCGATACTAACCCTTCATTGGATGTGTCATTTGCAAATATCTTATTTCATTCAATAGGTTGTCTTTCAATTTTGTTGATTGTTTCCTTTGCTGTGCAGAATCTTTTTATTTTTATGTAGTTCCAATAGTTTATTTTTGCTTTTGACTCTTTTGTGTCAGGAGACATATCCAGAAAAATGTTGTTATGACTGATGTCAGAGAAATTACTGCCTTTCTAGGATTTTTATGGTTTCAGGTCTCACATTTAGGAGTTTAGTATATTTTGTCTCTTGTGTATACTGTAATAAAATGGTCAGTTTCTTTTTTTTTTTTTTTTTTTTGCATGTAGCTGTCCAGTTTTACCAGCACCATTTGTTGAAGAGACTTTTTCCCATTGTATATCCTTGCCTCCTTTGTCAGGGATTAATGGACCATATAATTGTGGGTTTACTTCTGTGGCTTTCTATTCTTTTCCACTGATCTATGGGTCTATTTTTGTCCAGTACCATACAGTTTTGATTATTACAGCTTTGCAGTATATCTTGAAATATGGGATTGTGATGCTTCCAGTTTTGTTCTTCTTTTTCAAGATTGCTTTGGCTACTTAGGGTCTTTTGTGGTTCCTTACAAATTATTTCTAATTCTGTGGGAAATGCTGTTGGTATTTTGATAGGGATTGCATTAAATTTGTAGATTCCTGTGGGTAGTATATACATTTTGACAAAATTTGTTTATTAAACCCATGAACATGAAATATCTTTCCATTTGTTTGTGTTTTCTTCAATTTCTTTCATAAGTGTTTTATCATTTTCAGAGTACAGTTCTTTCACCACCTTGGTTAAGTTTATTCCTAGGTATTTAATTATTTTTGGTTCAATTATAAATGATATTGTTTTATTAATTTCTCTTTCTTCTACCTTATCATTTGTGTATAGAAATGCAATGGTATTCTGTATATTGATTTTGTATCCTTCAGTTTTTCTGAATTCATGGATCAATTCCCTTAGTCTTTTGGTGAAGTGTTTAGGGTTTTCTACATATAATATCATGTTACCTGCAAAGAGTGAAATTTTACTTCTCCCTTACCAATTTCAATGCCTTTCATTTCTTTTTCTTGTTTCATTGGTGTGCCTAGGGATTCCTGTACTATGTTAAACAGAAGGGGTAAGATTTGACACCCTTGTCTTTTTTCTGATCTTAGTGGAAAAGTTCTCAGTTTTTCAACATTGAGTATGATGTTAGCTGTGGATTTTTCATATATAGCCTATATTATGTTGACATACGTTTCTTCCAAATCTACTTGACTGAGGGTTATCACAAATGGATATTGTACTTTGTCAAATGCTTTTGCTGCATCTATTGAAATAGTCATATGGCTTTTATCTTTTCTGTTGTTGATATGAGTTATCACATTGGTTGATTTGTGAATAGTGAAACACACTTTCATCTCAGAAATACATCCCTCTTTACAGTGGTGAATGATGTGTGTGTGTGTGTGTGTGTGTGTGTGTGTGTGTGAATGATTTTTTCAAGTGAATTGTTGGATTTGGTTTGCTAATATTGTTGAGGAGTTTTGCATCTATGTTCATAAGAAATATTGGCCTATAGTTCTCTTTTTTAATAGTGTCCTTACCTGGTTTTGGTATCAGGGTAATGCTGGCCTCATAGAATGAATTTGGAAGATTTTCTTCCTTTTCTATTCTTTGGAATAGTTTAAGAAGAGTAGGTTTTAACTCTCCTTTAAATGTTTGTTAGAATTTGCCTGGGAAGACATCTGGTCCTGGACTCTTGTTTGTTGGGAGTTCTTTGATTTTGGATTTAGTATTATTGCTGATAATTGATTCTATCTCTTCCTGATTCAATTTTGGAAGGTTATATCTTTCTAGGAATTTATCCATTTCTTCTAAGTTGTACAGTTTGTTGGCATATAATTTTCCATAATATTCTGTTATAATCCCTTATATTTCTGTGGTGGTTGTTATTTTATCAATCCTCTGTCTCTCTCTGTTTCTCTCTCTCTCTCTCTCTCTCTCTCTCTCTCTCTCTCTCTCTCTCTCTGTCTCTGATGAGTCTGGCTACAGGTTTATCAATTTTGTTGATTTTTTTCAAAGAACCAGCTCCTGGAATCATTGACATGTTCTATTGGTTTGTTTGTTTTTGTTTTGTTTCCTAATTTGCTTATTTGTTTCGTTTCAATATCATTTATTTCTACTCTAATATTTATTATTTCTTTTCTTCTACTTGATTTCAGTTTTGTTTGTTCTTCTTTTTCTAGCTCCTTTAGATGAAGAGTTAGGTTGTTTATTTGAGATTTTTTTTGCTTCTTGAGGTAGGCCTGTACTGCTATTAATTTCCTCTTAGAGGAGCTTTTGCTGCATCCCAAAGATTTTGGAACACTGTGTTTTCATTTTCATTTGTCTCCATGTATTTTTTGGTTTTCTCTTTTAAATCTTGGTTGACCCATTCATTGTTGAGTAGCATGTTATTTAACCTCTATGTATTTGTAGTCTTTCCAGATTTTTTTCTTATGCTTAATTTTCAGTTTCATAGTGCTGTGGTTAAAAAGATGTGGGTTATGACTTCCATCTTTTTGAATTTGTTGAGACTTATTTGTGGCATAATATGTGATCCGTGTATGTTCCATGTACACTTTAAAAGACTGTATTCTTCTGTTTTAGGATAGAAAGTTCTAAATGTATCTGTTATAGAACCATGGCATCAAATGTGTCATTCAAAAACCACTGTTTCATTGTTGGTTTTCTGTTTGGATGATCTGTCCATTGATGAAAGTGGAGGGTTAATGTCTCCTACTATTATAGTATTACTATTGATTACTTCCTTTATATTTGTTATTTGCTTTATGTATTTGGGTGTTCTCATATTGGGTGCATAAATATTTACAATTGTTATATTTTCAGGTTGGATTGTTCTCTTTATCATTATATCATATCTTATTTTGTCACTTGTTAACATGTTTGTTTTAGAGCCTTTTTTGTCTGATATAAGTATTGCTACCTTGGCTTTCTTTTCACTTCCATTTGCATGATAAACACTATTCCGTCTCTTCACTTTCAATCTGCCTGTGTCTTTAGGTCTGAAATGAACCTCTTATAGGCAGTAAATAAATAGGTCTTGCTTTCTTATCCATTCTGTCACCTTACCACTTTCGATTAGAGCAGGTAGAGCTATTAGAGCATTAGAGCATTACATTCAAAGTAATTATTGATAATCATGTACTTACTGCCATTTTGTTACTTGTTTTATGGTTATTTTTGTACTTCTCTGTTCTTCTCTGATTGCTTCTCTCACAGTTTGTTGTTTTCTTTAGTGATCTATTTGGATATATTTGCCTTTATTTTTTGCATATCTATTACTGAACTTTGATTTTTGTTTACCATTAGGTTTGTAAATGTCTTCTGCATTTAGAGTCTATATTAAGTTGATGGCTGCTTAAGTTTGAATCCTTACTCCTTTCCTTCCCATGTTTATTTTATGGTGCCATATTTTACATCTTTTAATTTTGTGAATCCCTTGACTGATTTTTATAATAGTAATTGATTTTAGTGTTTTTGCTTTAACCTCCCTACTGGTTTCATAAGGAATTAATCTATTACTTTTATTATATGTTTGCTTTTATCTGTGATTTTTTTTTCCTTTCGTAATTTTCTTACTTTTGATTATGGCTTTTTCTTTCCACCCAAAGTATTCCTTTTAACCTTCTTGTAAGGCTGGTTTAGTGGTGACGAACTCTCTTAACATTTGTCTGGGAAAACCCTTATCTCTTCTTATAATGTAAATGATAACCTTGATGGTTAGAGTATCTTGGTTGCAGATTTTTCCTTTCCAATACTTAAAATATATCTTGCCACTCCCTTTTGGCCTGCAAAGTTTCTGTTGAAATTTAACTGATAGGGGCACCTGGGTGGCTCAGTTGGTTGAGTGTCTGACTTTGGCTCAGGTCATAATCTCACGGTTCATGAGTTTGAGCCCATATTGGGCTCATTGCTGTCAGCCTGTCAGCACAGCCCACTTCGGATCCTCTCTCCCCTCTCTCTGCCCTTCCTCTGCTTGTGGTCACCTAAAATTAAATAAATATTTAAAAAAAATAGCTGATAGCCTCATAAGGTTTCCTTTTTATGGAATTATTTTTCTTTTTCTGCTTTTAAAATTCTCTTTTTATCATTACTTTTGCCATTTTAATTACTATGTGTCTTGCAGTGGACCTCCTGGATTGATTTTGTTGGGAGCTCTCTGTGCCTCCTGGATCTGGATTTCTGTTTCTTCTCAAATTTGGAAAATTTCCAGCTATTATTTCTTCAAATAAATTTTTTGTCTCCTTTTCTCTCTCTTCTCCTTCTATAATGCAAATGTTATTATGGTTGATTATGTTTCTCTATTTTCATCTATTATTATTATTTTCTTTTTCTCATTTCTGTTCAGCTTGATTGCCTTCCATTACTCTGCCCTCCATGTCACTTATCTGTTCTTCTGCTTCCTCTAGAATACTATTTATTCTATCTAGTGTATTTTTATTTAAGTTAGAGAGTTCTTCACCTCTAATTTATTTTTATGTTTTCTCTTTGTTAAAGGACTCACTGAGGTCCTCCACTCTTAATTCCAGTAAGTATCTTTATCACCATCATTTTAAATTCTCTACCAGGCATGTTACTTCTCTGCTTCACTTAGGTGTCTTGCTGTGATTTTGTTCTATTCTTTCCCTTGGGACATATTCCCCTGTCTCCTCATTCTGTCTAACTCTCTATGTCTGTTCCTTTGTGTTAAAAAAAGTCACCCATATCTTCTACTCTTGAAAGTAATGGTCTTATGAAGAAGAGGTCCTATAGTGTCCTGCAATGCAATGTCCCCTGTTCAACAGAACCTGGAACTTTAGGGGTATATCTTATGTGAATTGCATGCACCCTACTATTGTAGCTGAGTCACCTTTACTTTCATTCCAGTCATCTGCAATGGCTCTCTTTGCTTGTTGTGGGCATGGTTTAGTTCCTGTGTTGTTAATGGACTAGTCTAGGGCTGCCTTGGGTATTTATCTTAAAGGAATCAGACCAGGTGTCTGCCCTGAGCCCACTGATGGTGTCACAATTGTACTGGTGGTGTGTACTCTTTCTCTGGAGCTGGAGTCACTTTGGAGTGGTGCTAACCCTTGTTGGGGCTGTTTGCATACTGCCAGGCTTGTGGCACTGCTGTGGATGGGCTCAGGCCAAGAGCATATTAGAGGGGGCAATATTGAAGAAACACATGGAGGCAGGGTGGGCTATGTTAGTGAGGTTTGCATTGGTCTGCTGTGGGAGGATACCTGCAGCCATCACGACCCAGGCAGACCAGGTTGGAGGATGTGGATACACAGAAGAACACAAGTGCAGGATCCAAGATGTTAGAAGCTTTGCAGGGGTCTGCTGTGGAAAGAGACATGGAGTGGAGGTCTGGCTGGAGGGGGCATATCCACAGAAGAATGGGGGATGTGGCATGCTATTATCAAGTTAGGTAGTACTGGCACTACACTGTTTCCTGTATATGTCTGTGTGTCTAGGCTGGGGTGCCAACACCTTTGTTCCTCCCAACTGATCCCTGCCCCTCCAGCACATGCTCTCAGATTAGTAAACAAATAGCCCTCCTGTTTGCCCCAGTCATTTTTCAAACTGCTTCTTCTTTGTTGTATTTTTGCCAGGCTGTGTATTATGCTGTCTCCTTAAGGGCAGAACTCAATTTCCTGTAGCCTCCCCAGCTCTTCCAGAGCCAAGCCTGCTGATTTTTAAAGTTGCAGGTGTTTAGCTCCGTTGATCTTAAGAACTAATGAAATTTGGTTTCTCTGGTTTTCAAAGCCAAATGTTGTGGGGATTCTTCTCTGATGGGGTTCCCTGGTGTGAGAATCTGTTTCTTTCCCCTCTCTGCACCCAAAGCATCTCTCTGTCCTGAGGGCAGTCTCTGCCTTTTGTACCGTCTTCAGTGTGGCCTCTTCTTTATATTTAGCTGTGGACAGTTTGTTCTGGTAGTGTTTGGATCATATTCTGGGTTATTTACACTGAGGTTCACATTATCTCGTTGTATCTATGGGAAGAGTTGAGCTTAGGATCCTCCTACTGCACCATCTTCCTCTTTTTGCTTGTCTCTTACTTTTACCTTCTCTTCAATACTGTCTTTTAAGAGTATTTCTTTAAAATAACAAACAGTCTGGTTATGTTTATGAAATCCATATTTAGTAATAACTGAGTTACTTAGCATTCACATGTACTTTATTAGATTCCAAGACTTATGTTTCCTATTTGTTTCTTTTTTATAATCATTTTCCTTTCTTATTTTTATTTTGCACGATCTTAAGTACTTTTTGTTTTGTTCAATTTTAACTCCATGTTTTAACTCTCTAAGTAACTATCTTCCTGTTTCTTTGAATATATCTTGCCCTTATCCTTATTTTAATTATCAAAAAAAGTGACTTCACAAATTAATTCTCCTTAATCTCATCACCACCAAAGTATTCTCTATATACACTCTTCCTCTTGGATGCCAATTAAGCAAGATCTCTGGAAAGTATTTAATGCTCTAAATTCCCTTAGAATATTCTCCATTTCTGTCTCCAAAAGCCTAGGTTCATGAGGTTTAAAATTTTGTTCCTGATAGGTGTTAAGATTTTCCTTCCAGTAAGTCACCTATTCTATTCCAAGAATGCAAATAGCCAATAATTTTCTCTTTACGTAGTATATATATATAGTATAAATAGTAACATACACACACACACACATATATATATGTGTGTGTATATATATATATATATATATATATATATATATATGTATATTAAAGCTCATTAGTTAACACTATCCTCCACCATTAATCTCCTTCTATACTGAAATGTCATAGATTACTCATATGATTTTTCCTTGGAGTATTTTCCTTAGATGCCATAGGTATGTGATTTACTCTCTCAATTCTTGCATATTAGCTAATATCTTTTCTTAACCCTAGGAAGAAAGTGATAGTTTGGTTATATTTAGGATATTAGTGTCACTGTATATTTTTTATCTATAGTTTTTAGCTCTTATTGTACTGCTTTCCCTATAGTGTGTTATAAATAAGATGTCAGATGCCAAGTATTCCCTTAATACAATGTGCTTTTTAAGTCAGGAAATATTCAACCTATCTTTCTCTTTCTCTCTCTCTCTCTTTCTCTCTTTCTCTCTTTCTTTCTTTCTTTCTTTCTTTCTTTCTTTCTTTCTTTCTTTCTTTCTTTCTTTCTTTCTTTCTTTAATACATCCCACCTAGATCTTGGTTAATTATTTAAAATGGCTATAGATACTGTTATCATATTTATTATTATATGTTCTCTACTTCCTGTTTATTTTCTCTTTGGAACTTGTATCATTATCAAGTAAGTTCTTCAAGTTTCCCTTTCCTTTTTTTTTTTAATTCTCTTTCCTTTTCATTCATATTGATGAATGTCTTTTTTTAGATTATGCATTACTTATTTGTGCATGATGATTTTTTCCTTGGTTAAGATTAATAATTTAGTATTTAACAATGACTATCATTTCATAGTTCATTAATTGGAGTTAATAATTCACAATTCATTTTTCTAGGAAATATTTCTTTGTAATTAATTATTTTTAATGTGTATACATAATATTGGACACTGATATTTTTACAAGTTTTTTTGTTTGTTTTAATCTCACCAGGACTTAACTGTTTTACTGTTCTAAGTGTTTTCTGCCTGGTTTGTCTTAGTTTCACAGTCTCACCTTTGAGTTCCATTTTTTCCCATTTGTTTGCTCAAAGCTGCATGTACTGCAGTGATTAAGTCATGTATTTAGAATCCTTTCTATCAAAGAAAACCCACATGTGAGGGTGGTGGAGCCTGTGATGAGGCCCAGGCATCTCAAAAGTTTAAACTCTAGAAGCTGAGGCATTCCTAATTTTGTTCCTGATCTTCTGCTGCTAATTCCCTATTCTTACCCAATTCAGCAAGGATCAGTGTTTCTTTTCTAATGTATCTATCATCTATATCTATCTATCTATCTATCTATCTATCTATCTATCTATCTATCATCATCATCATCTACCATCTATCAATCTATCATCTATCTGTCTATGCAACCATCCATGTTGCTACAGTAAACCTGTGGCTACTTTTGAAGTATTCCTGCATACTAACATGGAGACAGCAGACAAGTTTTTATAAGCCTGAACTAAAGTGGTATACATTATTTCCAACCACATTACATTAGCCAGAATCTGGATACAATGCTAAACCAAAGTGAAATAAATACTGAAAAGTGTACTGTAGCTATCAGTTTAGGATGAATGAAAAATAGGTTTCATGAATACTAAATTCTACTCCAATTAATTTAATTTAGCCATGTAAGTATAATATCTCTACTTACAAAAAAGCAAAATCTCTGTTAGCCAATTGCAAAATTAAGTTTCTTGATTAATATTTTCATTAAAGCTACAAAACATCTAAAACCACCCTGACTGTAGCTAGTGGACTGTTTCCTTCAAGTCTGCTCACAACTAGCTCTATTAGTTGAATTGAACAAGTAAGGTATGCCAGTTGAGTTTTTCTCTAAAACTTTTTGTGTCAGTTACAATTTTGGTTTGTATTTACGTAAGTGAATACTATATAATTCAATGAATACCCATAAATTTATTGATTTTTACTTCATGTTTCAAAATCTCATTTAAATTTTTATTAAATCAGGACACCTGGGTGGCACAGTCAGGCTTCTGATTCTTGATTTCAGCTCAGGTCATGATCTCATATCTCATAATTTCGAGCCCCCCATTGGGGTCTGTGCTGATGATGCAGAGCCTGTTTGGAATTCAGTCTCTCCTTCTTCCTGCCCCTCCCCCACTTATGCACTCTCTGTTTCTCTTTTTCTCTCAAAATAAACATAAAAATATTAAAACAACTTTTATTAAATTTCCTTGATGAATTGGTCCTTTTATTATTATGTACAGAACTTGTATATAGTTATGTTTTAAATTCTGTCTGGTATTTCACTTAGTATAACACTCTCCAGTTCCATCCATGTTGCTACAAAAGACCATATTTCATTCTTTCTCATTGCCAAATACTATTCCATTGTATATATAAACTACAATTTCTTTATCCGTTCATCAGTTTATGGACATTTAGGCTCTTTCCAAAATTGGGCTATTGTTGAAAGTGCTGCTATAAATATTGGGGTACAAGTGCCCCTATGCATCAGCACTCCTGTATCCCTTGGGTAAATTCCTAGAAGTGCTATTGCTAGGTCATAGGGTAGATCTATTTTTAATTTTTTGAGGAACCTCCACACTGTTTTCCAGAGCAGCTGCACCAGTTGGCATTCCCACCAACAGTGCAAAAGAGATCCCGTTTCTCCACATCCTCTCCAGCATCTATAGTCTCCTGATTTGTTCATTTTAGCCACTCTGACTGGCAGAGAAAGACAGATACTATATGTTTTCACTCTTATGTGGAGCCTGAGAAACTTAACAGAAGACCATGGGGGAAGGGAAGAAAAAAAAAGTTAGAGAGGGAGGGAGCCAAACCATAAGAGAGTCTTAAAAAGTGAGAATAAACTGAGGGTTGATGGGGGATGGGAGGGAGGAGAGGGTGGGTGGTGGGTATTGAGGAGGGCACCTGTTGGGATAAGCACTGGGTATTGTATGAAAACCAATTTGACAATAAATTTCATATTAAAAAAAAAAGAAAAAAAAAGGAAAAAAGAAAATAAAGGGGTTAAGTTGTGGGCTAAAAAAAAAAAAATAATTAATTAATAAATTCTGTCTGGTATTAATATTGCAACTCCAGACCTCTGTGTTTAATATTTGCTTGCTATATTCTTTACATTTCTTTATTCTTACCTTTGATATATGTATGTATGAGTGTGTTTACTTGTGATTTAGGTACATTTCTTGAATAACCAAAATATTTTTTATATTTTTCCAAGCCACTGAAATGAACAATAGAAAATATGAATAGCTTTGAAAACATCAATTGCTGGAAGTTCATAGTTTAATTCTGACCAAAAGTCAACACTGATGTCTGCCTTTTACAGCTTCTCCTGGCAACATTGAACAATTTTCACATTTACTAAGTGATTCTCACTTGGTCCCAAATGTCAGCACTTATCTTTCTTAAGAAGTGGAAACAGGTGTCATGTTTCTTCTCACTTAGTCATATATTTTATAAATTCCTGCCACATCACAGGTTTTCATATTTAATATCTGATCTTACAAGAGTTTCAGCTAGGAATTAAGATGAGAAAACATTTTAAGTATGGAACATGTCATATAAAAATACATAGTGACTGAGAAGGAGGGAAGACAGTTCCATTTCAGAACTATGTCATGATCATGGTATTAAAATAGGCAGAGGTATTATTTTTTAGTCTGTGCTTAGTATAATCCTGCCACATACAAGTGATATTACCATGGAAAAAGTTTCCACTTGAAGTTTCAATTTTCTAATCTATATAATGGGAATAATGGTAATACCTACTTTTGGCAGAAAAAGGTGTGTATGTGTACAATTTCAATGATATTTCAAGACTTAGGTCTTAGGGTTTAATTTCTATCTATGTATTTTTTTAGTTCTCACTTATTAAAGATGGGAAAATTAATTACAAAACTAATACAGTGTTAATTGATATAACTATAGTTCAATACTTTGATTACATTAAGATTAAAAGTCAATTTAAGATACAATAAGCCAATATTATAATTTAAATCCCATTTAAATTAAATTTTAAATTCAAAATTGACACTTAAATTTAAATATAATTTAAGTTTCTTTTCCGTTTAACATTCTTAAATTAAAAAAAATTCCTTCATAACACTAATCCCTCCAAAACAAATTTTCAGCATACTATTTATTTCATTTAAGGTAGATTGACTCCACATAGTTTTATTTTCCTTTTGATTTTATATGTGGTAAATGTAGTACTAAGACTTTATAATTATGTAAAATGGGGGGGAGCACATTTAACCTGAAAGTCTAATTTAATGTTACTATAAATAAAAGTGAATATAATACAGATAAAAAAAACAGAGATATGCTTAATATTAATTTAAATTGCAATAATAGTTAACCTATAATATATTGGTTAACACTTCTATAGAACTTACTTTTGTCTGGGAAATTTTTGAGGAAGAGAGAAAGGTTTACAAAATAACTCCGTGATTTCAGTGCTATTTTTATCTCTATTTTACATATAAGGAAACTGAGACACAGAAATAGCAATGAATTTCCAAAGGTTATATACCTAGTAAGTATTTAGCCTTATTGATTTTATTTTATTTCTTTACATATAGAATTTTAAGTATTAAGTCCATATGTTGATTTTCTGAATTTTAAGGGTGATATTTAGTCATAGTCATTAACTTAACCTATTTTAAAGAAAGATTTTTATCTTATCCTAAAATTGTTTCAGTATGTGGAATATAGCATTGAGAAAGAGATTTTTAACAATTCTTAAAATAAAAGTGTATGGATGAATACTATTGTTAAAACAAATAAAACAAATTTAAAATGTAAACTATCGATGAGTGCAGTTAAGATGGCAGAGTAGTAGGGGGACCCTATTCTTGCTTTGTTCCTTGAACACAGCTAGATAAATATAAAATCACTCTGAACACCCAGAAAATTGACCTGAGAACTAAGAGAACAATCTTCACTACTAGAGGGAGGAAAGAGACTACATCACGGAAGATGGGAGATGCAGAGTCGTGATTTGGGGGAGAAAATAATTGTCAATGCTACAGAAGAGAGGGAGCCTTGATCAAGGAAGAGAGGAGAGAAAAGAGAGAGAAATAGAGCAAGGGACAGACAAGAAAAACTTTTCCCAAAACCCATTGACAGGGAAAATAAGAGGGGCTGATTATGACAAGATTTTATAAGCAAGAGAGCTCAAAGTTTGAAGTTTTAGAAGTCTGCATCATTGCTGGGTGGAACCTGATGAGCATAGCATTTTTTAACAAGCAGAACAAAATACACCTAGTTAAAAGTTGCCACACAATGGACAAGGTGCAAACACTCCCCACTGCAGGCAAGGAGAAACTCTGCAGAAGCCTGACTTGAAGGAAAGAGCCGTCAAACACAACAGAGTGCACACAGCATATACCCGAAACACTTCGGGCGTGTGTTGGGCGATGGACTGTACATGACCTCTTAATATAACCATTAGTTTCAGGATTAGGAAACATAACAGGATTTCCTAACACAGAGAAGACAGAGAGCTAGATAAAATACCAAGATGGAGAAATTAATCTCAAAGGAAAGAACAAGAAGAGGTCACAACTAGGGATCTAATCAAAATAGATATAAGTATTGCCAGAACCAGAATTTGAAACAAGAATCATAAGGATACTAGATGGGATTAAGAAAGCATAGAAGATACCAAAGAGTCCCTTACCACAGAAATAAAAGACCTCAAATTAGTCAGGCTGAAATAAAACATGCTATAACCAAGATGCAAGCCAACTGGTTGTAGTGACCATAAGGGTGGAATAAACAGAAGGAACAAATAAGTTTTTGGAGATAAAATTATGAAAAATAATGAAGTTAAAAAGTAGAAAGTAAAATATTGGGTCACAAATGTAGGCTTAGGGAATTCAGCACCTCCATAAAGCATAATAACATTCATATCGTAGGTGTCCCAGAAGAAGAGAGGGAAAAAGAGACAGAAGGTTTATTTGAGCAAATTATAGCTAAAAACTCCTCTAACCTAGGGAAGGAAACAGACATCCAAATTTAAGAATCACAAGGAACTCCAAACAAAATCAACAAAAGCAGAACAACATCAAGATGTAACATAGTAAAATTTGCAAAATACAGAGATAGGGGGAAAAATCCTACAAGCAGCAAGGGAAAATAATTCCCTAACTTACAAATAATAAGACAAATATGGTTAGCAGCAGACTTATCCACAGAAACTTGATAGGCCAAAAGGGAGTGGCATGATATATTCAATGTGCTGAATGAAGAAAATATTCAGCCAAGAATACTTTATCTTTGAGCAAGTCTGTCATTCAGAATAAAAGGAGAGATGGGTTTTCCAGACAAATAAAATCTAAAGAAGTTCGTGACTGTGAAACCAATCCTGCAAGAATTATTAAAGGGGACTCTTGAGTGAGAAAGAAAGACCAAAAGTGACAAAGAGTAAAAAGGAACAAAGAAAAATATCCAGAAACACGCACTTTATAGATAATACAATGACACTAAATTCATATCTATCAATAATCACTCTGACTGTAAATGGATTAAATGTTCCAATCAAAAGATATAGGACATCAGAATGGATTTAAAAAAAAATAAGACCCATTAATACGTTGCCTACAAGAGACTCAATTTAGACCTGAAGACGATTGAAAGTGAGAGGATGCAGATCCATTTATCATGCTAATAGATATCAAAAGAAAGTCGATAGCCAAAATTATATCATACAAACTAGATCTTAAACCAGACTAGAACAAGAGATGAAGAAGGGCACTATATCATAATAAAGGGGTCTATCCAACAAGAAGATCTAACAAAGATAAATATATATGCCCCCAACTTGAAAACACCCAGATATATAAAACAATTAATAACAAACATAATGGAACTCACTGATAGTAATACAGTAATTGTGAGGGACTGTAACACTCCACTTATAATCAGAAAAACAGCAAGGAAACAGTGGCTTTGAATGACACACTGGACCAGATGGACTTAACAGGTATAATCAGAATTTTTCATCCTAAAGCGGCAAAATACACATTCAAGTGCACATGGGACATTTTCCAGAATGGATCACATACTGGATCACAAATCAGGCCTTAATAAATACAAAAAGACTGAAATCACACCATGCATCTTTTCTCACCACAACGCTATGAAATGTGAAGTCAACCACAAGAAAAAAATTGGAAAAACCACAAATACATGCAGGTTAAAAAATATGTAACTAAATAATGAATAAGTTGACCAGGAAATTAAAGAATAAATAAAAAAATTGTTTTAAAAGATATGGAAGCAAATGAAAAAGAAAAATATGGTCTGAAACTTTGGGATGCTGCAAAAGTGGATGTAGGAGGGAAGTACATAGCAATACAGGTCTACTCCAAGAAGCAAGAAAAATCTTAAATACACAACCTAATCTTACACCTAAAGGAACTAGAAAAAGAACAGCAAATGAAGCCTAAATTCAGCAGAAGGGAAATAATGAAGATTAGAACAGAAATAAATGATATAGAAACAAATAAAAACCCCCAGTAGAATAGATCAATTTAACTAGAAGCTGGTTCTTTGAATTGATAAAATTGATATACCCCTACCCAGACTTATCAAAATTAAAAGAGAAAGGACTTAAGTAAATAAAATCACAAATAAAAGAGGAAAGATCACAAACAACACACAGAAATATAAACAATTACAAGAGAATATTATGAAAAATTATATGTCAACAAATTGGGCAATCTGGAAGAAATGGATAAATTCCTGTAAACATAAAGACTACTAAAACAGGAAGAAATACAAAATTTGAACAGACCCATAACCAGCAAAGGTATTGAATCAGGATTAAAAAATCTCCCAACAAGCAGAAGTCCAGGGCCAAATGGCTTGCTAGGGGAATTTTACCAAACATTTAAAGGAGAGTTAATACCTTTTCTTCTCAAACTGTTATAAAAAATACAAAAGGAGGGAAACTGCCAAACTAATTCTATGAGGTGGGCATTACTTTGATTCCAAACCAGGACAAAGAGCCCCCAAAAAAGAATTACAGGTAAATATCACTGATGAACATGGATGAAAAAAATTCTCAATTACTGACAAGTCAAATCCAAAGGTACATTAAAATAAGTGATCACCATGATCAAATGCGACTTATTCCTGGGCTATAGAGGTGGTTCAATATTTATAAATCAATCAATGACATACACCACAATAACAGAAAGGATAATAATGATACGATCCTCTCAAAAGATGCAGAAAAGCATTTGACAATGTATAGCTTCCATTCTTGATAAAAACCTTCAACAAAGTAGTGACAGGTGGAACAACCTCAGTATTATAAGGTCATATATGAAAGATACACACCTAATATCATCCTCAGTGGGGAAAACCTGAGAGTTTTTCTTCTAAAGTTAGGCACAAGACAGAGATATCCACTGTCATTATTAACAAAGTACTAGAATTCCTGACCTGAACACTCAGGCTACAAAAATAAACAAAAGGCACCCAAATCAGCAAGGAAGAAGTCAAACTTTTACTATACGCAGGCAACCTGATATTCTATGTAGAAAACCTGAAAGACTCCACCAAAGAACAGCTAGAACTAATACATGAATTCAGGAAAGCCACAGGAAATCTGTTGCATTCCTATAGACCAATAATGAAGCAAAGAAAATAAAATCAGAAAATCAATCCTGTTTACAATTGCACCAAAAACCATAAGATACATAGGAATAAATCTAACCAAAGAGGTAAAGGAGATGTACTCTGAAAACTATGGAACACTTATGAAAGAAATTGAAGAGAGCATAAAGGAATGGGAAAACATTCCATGCTTATGGATTGGAAGAAGAAATATTGTTAAATGGCTCTACTACCCAAAGCAATCTACACATTTGATGCAATCTCAATCAAATACCAACAGCTATTTTCACAGAACTAGAATAAACAATCCTAAAATTTGCATGAAACCATGAAAGACCCCAAATATCCAGAGCAATCTGAAAAAGAAAAGCAAAACTGTAGTCATCAAGACAGTATGGTGCTGGTGCAAAAACAGACACATAGATTAATGGAACAGAATAGAAGACCCAGAAATGGACCCATTAGTCTATGGTCAACTAATCTTCAACAAAGCAGGAAAGAGTATCCAATGCAAAAAAGACAGTCTCTTCATCAAATGGTGTTGGGGAAACTGGACAGCAACGTGTAGAAGAATGAAACTGGACAACTTTCTTACACTATGAACAAAAATAAATTCAAAATGGATGAAAGACCTAAATGTGAGACAGAAAACCATCAGAATGCTAAAAGAGAACACAGGCACCAACCTCTTTGACCTCAGTCACAGGAACTTCTTACTAGCTATATCCCCAGAAGAAAGGGAAACAAAAGAAAAAGTGAACTATTGGGATTTAGTCAAGACAAAAAAGTTCTGCACAGTGAAGGAAAAAATAAACAAAAATAAAATACAACCTACATAATGGCAGAAGATATTTGGAAATGACATACCTGATAAAAAATCAGTATACAAAATCTATAAAAAAATTATTAAACTTTTCACCCAAAAAGCAAATAATCCAGTTAATAAATGGGCAGAAGATATAAATAGACATTTTATCAAGAAGTCATACAGGTGGCTAACAGAACATGAAAAGACACTCAACATACACTCATCCTCAGGAAAATACAAATTAAAACTACAATAAAATACCACCTCACACCTGTTGAATGGCTAAAATTAACACACGGGAACACAGGAACTGATGTTGGCTAGTTTATGGAGTGAGGGGAACCCTCTTACATTGTTGGTGGGAGTGTAAACTGGCACAGCCACTCTAGAAAACAGTATGGAGTTTCCTCAAAAAGTTAAAACTAGAATGACCCTATGACCCACCAATTCCACTACTAGTATACACCCAAAGGATACATAAATACTAATTGAAAGATGCACATGTACCCCAATGCTTATAGCACCATTATCAACAATAGCCAAATTATGGAAAGAGCTAAATGTCCATTGACTCATGAATGGATAAAGAAGAAGTGGTATATGTAGACAATGAAATACTATTCAGCTATCAAAAAGAATGAAATCTTGCCATTTACAATAACATGGATGGAGCTAGAATGTATTATGCTAAGCGAAATAAGTCAGTCAGAGAAAGACAAATACCTTATGATTTCACTCATATGTGGAATTTAAGCAACAGATCAGATGAACATAAAGGAAGGGAAAAAAGAGAGACAGAGGGAAACCATGAAAGACTTTTAACTATAGAGAACAAACAGAGTTTTTGGAGGAGAAGTAGGGAGCAGAGGGGATAAAAGGGTGATGGGTGTTAAGGAGAGCACTTGTTGTGATGAGCACTGGGAATTATATGTTAGCGATGAATCACTAAATTCTGCTCCTGAAAGCAGTATTACATTATGCATTAATCAATAAGAATTTTTTAAAAACTTGAAACACAAATGTAAATTATATATTCATTTATTTATAGACAAAATATTTAATTAATATTTAATTACTACTCTTGACTATAATTTCCTTCTAATAAAAATCAATTCCTTCATGTTTGAAGAAAATCATGAAATTTCTATAATCCATATAGAATGTCAAATCTTAGCTTTGATATATGCTTCTCAAATTATTATCTCATCCTAAGAAACTTTAATAAAAGAATGTTTTGAGATAAATGACTGAGTAAGCATCTATATAAAGAGTAGTTTTATAAGATAATTCCACCAATTAAAGACTATTATTTATATGACTGAAAGTGGCTTAATTCCTATTTGAGTATTTGTTAAAATAAAATCTGTCTCATGCACAGTTTGGTGTAGAATATCAAAATAAGACAAGTGGAAATCATTTCACTATAGGACCTCAGACATTGTACTGATGTACATACTATTTTGTGTGTTTTAGAATACAGATGTGTTCAGTCATTCCTATAATTTGGAATATAACAATGTCTCTTCTTCCTTCTCTCCTACCTCACTTTATTCTTGATCTCTCCTTTCATACCTAATTTATTATTAAACTTTGGTGTAACTCTTTGCCCATCATTCAGATGCAATTTTTTTTTTTTGCCAAAGTCACCAATAATCTTCAATTTGTCTAATGAAATGATTATTTCTTTTTGTCTTAATCTTTCTAGATATTTCATCTGCATTTGCCTCTTGGCTTATTTCAAGAAATGCTCTCTGCCCCTTTCTTTTTTAAGGTACAATGCTACTAGTTCTCTCCTTTCCCTGACCAGTCACCAGCAGGATGATTGATGGTTCAACACAGGTCCTATCAGAGATTGTCTTCTAACCATGACCTATTCATGTTCCTTGACTAACTTCATTCTACACCAGACTCTAGTAACTAAACACAATAAATATTTGGCCCAGGGATCTCCTTGATATTTATAGTTGGGTACTGCTTATTACCCCATGGGTATCTAAAACCGATGTGGGCTCAGCAGGAACTCCCCATCTCCTCCCTCAAACTTTCTCTTCATCCAGGTTATTTCATTAGTTTACATCATCTTTTTAGTCTTCCAAAATTAAAACTTGAGAATCAGTGTTGTCTGCTCCTCTCTCGTTTGCCTCATATTCAGCCCCTACAAAATTGTATCACTGGAACCTCATTAACAATCTTCACATCAGCAGCCTACTATCCCATCACTACCTATGCTACCTTGATCCATAACATGAAAACCTCTTGTTTCTATCACTGTCCTCCTTCAATCCGTCCTTTTAATTTTCACTGGATTATCATTGTAAAGTGCCATTATGATCGTATCCCTCCACTTCTGAAAATTATTATTTTTGCTATATTTCCTTCTTATGCTTTATTTTTCTTTTGTTTTTATTATTATCTTTTTTATTGAAACATAATTAAGTCATTGTATTAGTTTTGAGTGTACAACTTAATGGCTCAACAATTCTATACATTGCTCAATGCTTACCATGATAAATGTAGTCACCATATATTACCAGAGTTATTACAATATCATTGACTATATTCCTTATGCTATACTTTTATCTCCATGACTTTCATTTATAACTGGAAGTCTGTACCACTTAATCCCCTTTATCTGTTTCACCTATTCCCCCCACTCACCTTCCCTCTGTTAACCACCACCTTCTTGTGTTTTATTCTTCTCAAACAGCACATTCAAGTAGTTATTATGTTTTACTCCTTACTTATTCTTTGCCAAGCATCATGTATTCAATTAGTGGCGCCACTTCATGCAGTTGCACCAAACTCGGTTACAGTTTAGGTTTATCTTTCTCTTTAAACAACCAAGTAAATGACAGTATCTACAATTTGCTGATAAATCTATATTCCAAACCCATTGCCTTAATCTATACCACCATCTTCTCTTTTCTGGATTACAAGGTAGAGAAAGACAAATGCCATATAACTTCAATAACACATGAAATGTAAAAAACAAAACAAATAAGCAAATGGGGAAAAAAGAGGGAGAGGCAAACCAAGAGACAGACTCTTAATTGTAGAGAACAAACCGATGGCTGCCAGAATGGAGGTGGGTGGGAGGTTGGGTTAGACGGGTGAGGGGGTTTAAGGAGGCACTTGCGATAAGCACTGGGTGCTGTGTGTAGGTTTGAGTCACCATATTGTACACCTAAAACTAATATTATACTCTATGTTAACTAACTGGAATTTGAATAAAAACTTAAAAAAAATAGTCCCCAGTTATGCATCTTGTCTTAATTAATGCCATCTACCCACACTATAGGAAAGTACCCTTTCCAATACCCAAATATGAAAACAGCACTTTTCCTAATTCATGACTTCTTGTTTCCTTCAGAATGAAGCCCAGACTCCTTATTTTTGGAATCTACTTTCCTATGTTCCAGCTCCATCTTGCTTTTTTCACATTTTTCCCCAGCCATAATAAATACCTTATAGTTTCTTAAAAGTCACTTTCTTTGCTTCTATTCCTTTACACAAACCAGCCCTGACTTCTGTAATGTCTCTTTTCCTCAGTCAAACCCATACACTTTGCTGATTAATCTGTTCTGTAGGATTAAATAAAGCATTTTCTCTGCACTAAGCTTTCCTCATGCCTTTTCCTCTTTAAAGAGTAATTCAATTATCACTCTAAAGTGTACTTTCCTCAGTGCTTGTTGGTCTCCTCAATATGTTATTAATAGTCTTGAGAAAGGAGAAAATACTGCTTATTGTATCCTAAGCATTGACTGCAAAACCTGACACATAGTAGCTAATAGATAAATGTTTTTTAGAACGAATGAATTTTCTCCAACAACCAGGTACTTCATGATGTTTCTCTTTCACTGCCACAATGGTAATCAGCTAATTTCAATTTCCCAAAGTTTCTCTGCTGTCACACAGAGTTATATCTTTAAGCAGCCTGTTTGGATCATGGTGCTTATCCTCAGCATGTTTCTACACTGATTAATATTAAATTCATTTTGTTTACATTGGAGGTGAACTCTTCTTTAAAAAACTGCACACTGGGGCGCCTGGGTGGCTCAGTCAGTTAAGCATCCAACTTCGGCTCAGGTCATGATCTCGCGGTCTGGGAGTTCAAGCCCCGCATCAGGCTCTGTGCTGACAGCTCAGAGCCTGGAGCCTGTTTCAGATTCTGTGTCTCCCTCTCTCTCTGACCCTCCCCCGTTCATGCGGTCTCTCCCTGTCTCAAAAATAAATAAACGTTAAAAAAATTTTAAAAATAAAAAAAACCCAAAAAAACTGCACATTATTTATTATGACTTGATTAAGTATCTTTTCTTAGACTCTCATGGTTCCACCTCTAATAGGCCTTTATTGAATTCTGTTGTCCTGGATTGTCATAGATAGCTGTAGTATATGTTCCACCAATGACTTCAGCTTTCTGATTCTGAATTTGTAATTCATGAGTTTTGCCTATTTCCCAACAGCTAATAGGTACTCAATAAATATTTCTTAAGTGAGTGATATAATCTATGCACTATCATACCGAATAGATTTGATCCTATTGTTTTTGTATAGAATATTCATTCTCCACATCAAGACCTGGTGAAATCTCACACATTCTCAATACTTTAGCACAAATACCCTCTTACCTGTTAAATGTCACCTTAGACATCTCTCCCTGCCAACACTTATCAAGGCCACTTGAGCTTTCCCACAGGTGGTACACTTAGCATGCTTGATTTATATTGTTGTATATTCTTGTGTTGTAGTTTGACTATAAGGTTCATGGAGACTGAAGCTTAGCTCCATTCATCTTCATATGTTCAGCACATAACAGATTGCCTTGCACATGGTTTGCCTACAATATTTTATTTTTATTTATTTTTTTGCTAAGTTGAAAGGCTCATTCTTTTTTCTTATAGGACTTAATACAACATTTTTAGGGAAATAGCTCCTTCTTTTAGACACTAAGGAATTTAGACATGAGATTGATGAAACCAGTATAATAGACTATATTTGTCACAAGTAAGAGACATAACATCTTTAGTCCTATTTGCAGATAATTGTAATGTGACTCTAGGTCATATCACTAACTGATAGAAGAAAGAAATCTACGGATTTCTTGATTTTAATTTTCAGTATGAATATAGGCTATGAGAATTAGACCCAATGATTTTAATGTTGTGGAGCTCTTTTCTATTGGAAAAGGGGATTTCCCTTTATAAGCAATCACACTGTCTCTCAGATTGAGTACTGTCTTTTTTAAAAAAATAATGTTTATTAATTTTGAGAGAGTGTGTGTGCATGTGTGGGGAAGGGGCACAGAGAGGAGAGAGAGAACCTCAAACATGCTCCATACCATCAGTACAGAACCCCATAAGGGGCTCCATCTTAGGAACCATGAGATCATGACCCAAGCCAAAATCAAGAGTCAGATGCTTAACCAACTGGTCCACCCAGGTGCCCCTGGATTAATTACTCTCTTAACTGTTAGTTGTAATACTTAGTTATAATACTACATATCAAAGTTCTCAGAGCTTGTTAAATTTTAGATAAACTAAACAGAAAGGTCTTAAACTTATAATAATAAAGAGAGATTGAAAAGTTTTGCAGAAACATAGATACAATTTTGAATATTTTCTTGGCTGTTGAATTTTGAACTTTTCTGTATAATAGTTCATCACTAGCGTATTCACATACAAAAATAAATAAAAAGGAAATCATTTTTTGGCTTCCAGAAATCTCTCTTGTACTTATTCCAAAGAGCACTCCATTTAAAGGCATAAATACAAGCAGGCAGTAAGGTGGGTGGCCTTTTACCTGACAGGATTTCTGTCTAAGCAGAAGAGAAGAAAAAAATTTGCCCTTAGAGAATAATTTCAGTGTCAACTTTTCTACAGCTATTCCCTAGAGGTTAAGAAATAAACTGAACACAAACATGACTCTGAAGAAAACTGCTTGGGTTGGCTCAATTCTCCACTGAAAGGTATAACTATATTTGCTTTATTTCCATTTTTATAGGAAGCTATATTTAAATGAGTTATGCCTTAAAGGGGATATTTTAGAGATGGAAAAGAAGATGCAACTCCTGGATATAATTGTTTTCAAATTGAGGTTATTTTAAGGAAATGTTTAACTATCAAAGTAGTTACTCTTCCTTATATAATTTGTTGTTGGCATATTTCCATTATTGAGTCAGCTAACACAAGAATAAAGCAGCAACTCCATTATAGGTATTTAGTAACAGAATATAAAATGCCATACAAAATAAGCATTTAATATTAAAAACCGTACTTTGTTTTTATAAGCCTGTAGTCTTCTATGTTCCTGGATTTTTTTGGCAAAAACTATCAACTTTAGAGATAGGAGGATGACAGCAGAGGAAGAGGACCCTAAGCTTGCTTTGTCCCACAAATACAACTAGATAACTATCAAATCATCCTAAATATCCCAGAAATAGGCTTCAATACTGACAGAAGAAACTCCACAATTAACAGGAGAGAAGAAGTGACATAGAAGAAGGTAGGAGGTATAGAGATGTGGTTTATGGGAGAAACAGATCTTGGCTGCTGCAGAAGGGAGGGAGCCATGGTTATGGGAAAGAGCAAGAGAGAGAGAAGTACACAGGGGAATGCACAAGAACATTTCACCTGGGGCCAATAGTTTGGCAATTGATGGGTGGTTGAATCTCATGAGTTCTTGCAACCACCAGGCCCTAAACTTGAAGTTTTAAAGCTCAGGGGGATTGTCTGGGATAGAGCTTGGAGAGCACTGAACTGCTTCTGGAGATGAGGCAGGCAAGCAACCCCCTGGGGGCAGACAACTTGGAAATAGTGATCTGAAGAGCATGTGGGGCACAGAGTGGGGAGATTATCTATTCTTCTGAGAACATGCCTCTGAGAGGCAGCATTCATGGAGACACCTGTATGGGAAAAAAGAAGTTGTCTGGTGCCATTTCCCTCCCCTATGCCTTAGCATAAACCATAACCACCTTCAGGAAAAAGCACAAGTTACACATTGGCTGTCTAACTTGCTTACACTATGGCTCACCCCCCTGTGCTCTGGTGGAAATGTCATTCTGAGTCACAATTACCTCAGTCCCAATGTGGCTGGCCCTTCCTGCAGAAGACCAGCACAATCCCTTGCCCACACCAACTTTCCCAACCAGAGAGTTTTTCAGGGCCTCAGTTCTGCTGGGGGTAGTGACAAGTCTCATTTTACAGGAAAACTAGAGCACTCCTAGTTAAAACTTACCACATTCAGGCCAAGGACCAAACACTGTATGTAGATCATTTGCCTGAAGCTTAGAATGGCCAAAGCACAACAGCAGAGCACATGCAACACACAATGGAAGCAGCCCATGAAGCACCAGACCCTGGGCACTACAGAACGTCTTCTTCATAAGGCCATTACTTTCAGGAGCAGGTGACATAACTGGCTTTTCTAACCCCAGAAGAAGGCAGAGACTAAGGCAAAAATGAGAAGATGGAAGAATTTATTCTAAATAAAAGAACAGGATAAGGCCACAACCAGAGATCTAACAAAACAGATAAAAGTAACAAGCCTAATAAGAATTTAAAGCCACAATAATAAGGATATTCATTGGGCTTGAGGAAGAATAGAAGACATCAGTGAGACTCTTCCCACAGAGATAAAAGAGTTAAAGAAGAATCAATCAGAGATGAAGAGTATAATGAAGAAGATTAGAAACAGGCTTGATGCAATGAACAGCAGGCTGGAAGAAGCAGAGGAATAAATTAATGACCTAGAAGTGAAACTAATGGAAAGTAATTAAACTGAACAAAAGACAGAAAAAGAATTATGGAACATAAGAATGAACGTAAGAAAAGCAGTGACTCCATCTAACATAATAACATTCATATTATAGGAGCCCCAGAATACAAAGAGAGAGAAAAGGAGCAGAAAACTTATTTGAAGAAATAGTAGCTGAAAATTCCCTTAATCTGGGGAAGGAAATAGACCTCTAGATCCAGGAGGCACAGAGAACTCCCATCAAAATCAACAAAAGCAAGCCCACACCAAGACATATTGCAATTAAATATGCAAAATATAGTGATAAAATTCTTAAAAACATCAAGACAAAAGAAGTCATTAACTTACAAGGGAAAACCCATAAGGCTAGGAGGTTTTTCAACAGAAACTTGGCAAGCCAGAATGAAGAGGCAAGCTACATTCAAAACCTGGGAAAAAAACTGCAGGTAAGAATGCTCTATCCAGCAAGGCTATCATTCAGAATAGAAATAGACATAAAGAGTTTTCCTGACAAACAAAAACTAAAGGGAGTTCATTACCACTAAACTAACCCTGGAAGGAATATTAAAGGTGAATATTTGTATGGAAAGGGGAGGCCAAAATTGACAGTATAAAGGCAGGAAACATAAAAGCAATAAAAAGAAATAGTTCTGTAAAAAATAAGTCAAGGTACCCACAAAAATAATATAAAATATAATAGCATATATCTAAAATATGGGGAGAGGAGGAGACAAGAATGGGTTCAAACTTAAACAACCATCAACTTAATATAGACTGCTATTTGCAAGAGGTTATATATAAACCTAATGGTAACCATATGTAAAAAATCACTAATAAACATGCAAAGAATAAGAAGAGAGAAATCAAAATATATCAGTAAAGAAAATCAGGAAAACATGAAAGACAAGAAAGGATCAGAGAAAAATCTCTGGATACAAGCACAAATAATACAATTGCAGTAAACACATATCTATCAATAATTATTCTGAATATAAATTGAATAATTACTCCAATGAAAATATATAGGCCATCAGAATGGATTAAAAAACAAGACCCATCTATATGGTGACTACAAAAGGCTCATTTTCCACCTAAAGACACTTGCAGATTGAAAGTGAAGGAATGGAGAAACATTTTTCATGCAAATATGTATCAAACAAAAGCTGGAATATCAATACTTACATCAGACAAACTAAACTTTAAAACAAAGACTGTAACAAAAGAGAAAGAAGGGCACGTTATAATCATAAAGGGGACAATCCTACAAGAAGATATACAAATTATAAATATTTATGCACCCAACATGAAAGCACCCAAATATATAAAATAATTAATAACAAACATAAAGGAACCAATTGGTAATAAAACAATAATAGTAGGGGGCTTTAATACCCCACTGACATCAATGGACAGATAATCTAATGAGTTAATCAAAGGAAACGATGGCTTTAAATGACACAGTGGACCAAATGGACTTAACAGAAATATTCAGAACGTTCCATCCTAAAGTAGCAAAACACACATTCTTTTCAAGCACACATTAAATATTCTTCAGAATAGATCACACATTAGGCCACAAAACAAGCCTCTGAAATACAAAAAGATTGAAGCCATACCCTGCATCTTTTCTGAACAGAACACAATGAAACTAGAAATGAACCAGAATTAAAAATCTGGAAAGACCACAAATACATGGAGATTAAACTACATGCTACTAAACAATGAATGGGCCAACCAGCAAATCAAAGAAGAAATTTAAAAAAAATACATTAAAAAAAAATGAAAACAGAAACACAATGGTCCAAACCTTTGGGATACAGCAAAAGCAGTCATAAGAAGGAAGTTATACAGGCTTACCCAAGCAGCAAGAAAAAATCTGAAATAAAACACCTAACCTTATAGTTAAAAGAGTTAAAAAAAAGAACAACACAGGAGATGGAAGGAAATGATAAAGATTAGAGCAGAAATAAATGATACAGAAACAAAGCAAAACACAACAAAAACAAAAACAAACACAAACCAAACATAACAACATCAAAAAATCAAACCAAAACAAAACAAAGACAAAGAATAGATCAATGAAATGAGGAACTGGTTCTTTGAAAACATCAATAAAATTGGTAAACCTCTAGCCAGACTTACCAGAAAGAAAAGGACACAAATAAATAAAATCATAAATGAGAGAAGAGAAATAACCACCAACACCACACAAATACAAAGGATTATAAAAGAATAGTATGGAAAACTATATACCAACAAATTGAACAATCTAAAAGAAATGGAAAATTCTTAAAACCATAAAAACTATCAAAACTGCAACAGAAAGAAATATGAAACTTGAACATACCAGTCTATAACCAGCAAATAAATTGAAGCAGTAATCAAAAATTTGCCAACAAATGAAAGTCCAGGACCAGATGGATTCACAGGCGAATTTTACTAAACTTTTAAGGAATATTTAATACCTATTCTTTTCAAACTATTCCAAAAATAGAAACTTCCAAATTTATTACAAATTTATTACATCAGGCCAGCGTTACCCTGACACCAAAATCAGATGCACACCGCAAAAAAGAGAACAGTTAATATCTCTGATGAACATAAAAGCAAAAATTATTAACAATATACTAGAAAAACACACCCAACAATACGTTTCAAAAATCATTCATCATGATCAAGTGGGATATATTCCTGGGTTGAAAGGGTGGTTCAGAGCCAGACCAACACTAAACCATTCTAAATACCTAGAAAACTGACTGGAGGATTAACACAACAATCTGCATAACCTGAACCACAGAATTCAGCAGGTATAGGGTTCAGAGAAGTGAACTTGGGAAGCAAGAAGGTGCAGGAAGGAGGGTGCTTTTGTGAGCACATAGAGGACTGAGACTGGGGGGCAAGGAGGGAAGAATATGGGAAAAGCACCCCTCCCCAAAAGCAGCTGGAGAGAAAGTGGAAAATTGGAAACAGCCGCAGGGACTAAACTAAAAAGGGAGAAAGGTGAAGAGAAAGGAGAGGGTTTAAATTCCATTAAGACTGTAAACAAGGGGAGTGCAGTCTGCAACTCCACAGCTCAATACCTCATGGTGCTCTGCTGGCAAAGGCGAATCCCCAGGAACAGAGTGGGGTCTGGGAAGTTCTCAGGTCACACAGGGAAAAGCGATTCCACTTCTGGAAGGACATTTGGTAGAGACTGTTGCAGCCACCTGGTCCCAGCAGACCCCAAAATCAGCCACATTCGCTGGTGCTGGAACAAGTTCGTTGGGGTGAAGCCTGGTGCCAGATGTGTGTTGTGATTTTCCATAATCCCTGAAACGCTGCTGGTACACTATCTTGCGAACTTTTTCTGGGGAGGGCTGGCACCTGGCCGTAGTCTCGGGGCACCAGCAGCAGCCTGGTCCAGCAAGCGTTCCTGGGTTCAGCTGACATTCGGCCATTGCTCATTCGGCCACTGCTCAGTGAGACCCTCCTGCAGAGGCACTGAACTGGTAAAAGCCGCAGTCCTTCAGAAGTAAGGGCCGGGGAAAATAGCCGCATGTGAGACAAAACTTGGGAGAGAGGTAATGCCTGGGGCCTGGTCACAGAAAGCGAAAAAACGGGGAGTAGATGAAAACTGAAGACAAAGGACAGGTGCGCGATTGCTGATCAGGGAGGACACACTGGGTAGCTGGAAGGCGCCATTTTTACCACTCCCGGGCATGCGCATTCGCACCTACCAGCGCCACACACTCCACCTCAGTAGGCTAGCAGCGCCATCTAGTGGAGAGCAGAGCCGTTATACTGGGCCCCGCCCAATTGGGCCAACTTTGCTCTTCAAGAAAACAAGTCTCACTGCTGGCTTAGTTTATGGACTATAAAGTGCTACATAGACTGACTTCTAGGGGAAAATGAAGTAATTTCAGTCCTACTTCAATCTGTTAGCAGGTTCATCTATTCAGTTTTCTTTCTTTGTTCTCTTTTACATTGTTTTCTTTTTCTTGAATAGAGAAAGAGAAAAAATTCATTTTTATTTTCATTTTTTAATAAAAATATTTTTCTTTAATTTTTATTACTATATTTTTTACTTTTGTGTAAATTCTTTCAATTGTATTTTTTTCCATCATTTTATTTAGTCTACTTCAGTGTATTCACCTTTTCAAATTTTCAAATGATTTCTTTTTTCTTTCTTTTTCTTTTTTCTCTTTTCAATTCTTTTCTTTTTCTTGAATGCAGAAAGAGAAAAACTTCATTTTTACTTTCAATTTCTACTCAAATATTTTTCTTTAATTTTATACTATATTTTTTGCTTTTATATAAATTTTTTCAAATTCTACTTCCATCATTTTATTTTAGTCTACTACAGTGTATTCCCTTTTTCAAATTTTCAAATGATTTCCTTTTTTTCTTTCTTTCTTTTAAATCTTTTTTCTCTTTTTCATTTCTGTTCTTTTTCTGTATTTCTTGAATACAGAAAAAGAAAAGATTGATATTTATTTTTAATTTTTATTAATTCTCTTTAATTTTTTCCCACTTTATCCTTTACTTTTGTGTATATTTTTCAAGTTCTATTTTACTCCTATCATCTCATTTTAGTCTACTTCAGCATATTCATTTTTTCAAATTCTCAAACAATTTCTTTTTTGTTTCTCCCCCCTTTTTTTAATCTAATCTGTCAAACCACTTTCAACACCCAGACCAAAACACACTTAGAATCTAGCATCATTTATTCGATTTGTGTGTGTGTGTGTTTTTAATTTTTTAATTTTTTAATTTTAATATTTTTTAAATTTTAATATTTTTTAAATTTTAATTTTTCTACCTCATTGATTCCTTTTCTCCCTCCAAAATGACAAACGAAGGAATTCACCCCAAAAGAAAGAGCACGAAGAAATGACAGCCAGGGATTTAACCAACACAGATACAAGCAAGATGTCTGAACCAGAATTTAGAATCACAATAAGAATACTAGCTGGAGCCAAAAATAGATTAGAATCCCCTTCGGCAGAGATAAAAGAAGTAAAAAATAGCCAGAATGAAATTAAAAATGCAATAACTGAGCTGCAATCACGGATGGATGCAGCGGCGGCAAGGATGGATGAGGTAGAAAAGAGAATCAGCGATATAGAGGACCAATTTATACAGAATAATGAAGCAGAAAAAAAGAGGGAGATTGAGGCAAAAGAGCATGGTTTAAGAATTAGAGAAATCAGTGACTCATTAAAAAGGAACAACATCAGAATCATAGTGGTCCCAGAAGAGGAAGAGAGAGAAATAGGGGTAGAAGGGTTATGTGAGTAAATCATAGAAAACTTTCATAACATGGGGAAAGACACAGACATCAAAATCCAGGAAGCACAGAGGACCCCCATTAGATTCAAAAAAACTGACCATCAACAAGGCATATCATAGTCAAATTCACAAAATACTCAGGCAGGGAGAGAATCATGAAAGCAGCAAGGGAAAGAAAGTCCCTAACATACAAGGGACAGATCAGGTTTGCAACACACCTATCCACAGAAACTTGGCAGGCCAGAAAAGAGTGCAGGATATATTCAGTGTGCTGAATCAGAAAAATAGGCAGCCAAGAATTCTTTATCCAGCAAGGCTGTCATTCAAAATAAAAGGAGAGATAAAAATTTCCCAGACAAACAGAAATTAAAGGAGTTTGTGACAAGTAAACCAGCCCTGCAAGAAATTTTAAGGGGGACTCTCTGAGGGGAGAAAAGATGAAAATATCTATCTATCTATATCTGATATATATATATATATATATATATATATATATATATATATATATATAAAAACACCAAAAGCAACAAAGATTAGAAAGGACCAGAGAACACCACCAGAAATTCCAACTCTACAAGCAACATAATGGCAATAAATTCATATCTTTCAGTACTCACTCTAAACGTCAATGGACTTAATACTCCAATAAAAAGACATAGGGTAACCGAATGGATAAGAAAACAAGACCCAACTATATGCTGTTTACAAGAGACTTACTTTAGACCTAAAGACACCTTCAGATTGAAAGTAAGGGGATGGAGAACCATCTATCATGCTAATAGTCAACAAAAGAAAGCTGGAGTAGCCATACCTATATCAGACAATCTAGACTTTAAAATAAAGACTGTATCAAGAGATGCCAAAGGGAATTATATCACAATCAAGGGGTCTATCCACCAAGAAGACCTAACAATTGTAAACATTTATGAGCCAAATGTGAAAGCATCCAAATATATAAATCAATTAATCACAAAATAAAGACAATCATCGATAGTAATGCCATAAAGTAAGAGACTTCAACACCCCACTCATAGCACTGGACAGATCATCTAATTAAAAAATCAACAGGAAATAATGGTTTTGAATGACACACTGGACCAGATGGACTTAACAGATATATTCAGAACATTTCATCCTAAAGCAGCAGAATATTCATTCTTCTACAGTGCACATGGAATGTTCTCCAGATTATACTGGACACAAATCACCAAGTACAAAAAGACCGAGATCCTACTGTGCATATTTTCAGACCACAATGCTATGAAACAAGAAATCAACCACAAGAAAACATTTGGAAAGGTAACAAATACTTGGAGACTGAGGAGCATCCTACTGAAGAATGAATGGGCTAACCAAGAAGTTAAAGAGGAACTTAAAAAGTATATGGAAGCCAATGTAAATGATAACACCACAGCCCAAAACCTCTGGGGTGCAGGAAAGGCGGTCATAAGAGGAAAGTATATAGCAATCCAGGCCTCCCTAAAGAAGGAAGAAAGATCTCAGATACACACCTAACCTTACATCTTAAGGAGCTGGAAAAAGAACAGCAAATAAAACCCAAAACCAGCAGAAGACACAAAATAATAAAGATCAGAGCAGAAATTAATGCTATCAAAACCAAAAAACAAAACAAAACAGTAGAACAGATCAATGAAACCAGAAGCTGGTTCTTTCAAAGAATTAACAAAATTGATAAACCACTAATCAGTTTGATCAAAAAGAAAAAGGAAAGGACCCAAATAAATAAAGTCAAGAATGAAAGAGGAGAGATCACAACCAATACAGCAGGAATAAACACAATAATAAGAGAATATTATGAGAAATTATATGCCAAAAAATGGGCAATCTGGAAGAAATGGACAAATTCCTAGAAACATATACACTACCAAAACTGAAACAGGAAGAAACAGAAAATTTGAACAGACCAATAACCAGTAAGGAAATCGAATTAATCATCAAAAATCTGCCAACAAACAAGAGTCCAGGGCCAGATGGCTTTCCAGGGGAATTCTACCAAACATTTAAGGAAGAGTTACCACCTATTCTCTTGAAGCTCTTCCGAAAAATAGAAATGGAAGGAAAACTGCCAAACTCTTTCTATGAAGCCAGCATTATCTTGATTCCAAAACCAGAAAGCACCCCACTAAAAAGGAGAACTATAGACCAGTTTCCCTGATCAACATGAATGCAAAAATCCTCAACAAGATATTAGCCAACCGGATCCAACAACACATTAAAAAAATGATTGACCACGACCAAGTAGGTTTTATAACTGGGATGCAGGGCTGGTTCAATCCCTGCAAAACAATTAACGTGATTCATCACATCAATAAAAGAAAGGACAAGAACTATATGATCCTCTCAATAGATGCAGAGAAAGCATTTGACAAAATACAGCATTCTTTCTTGATAAAAACTCTCAAGAAGGTAGGGATAGAAGGAGCATGCCTCAAGATGATAAATGCCATATACGAGTGACACAACGCAAATATCATCTTTACTGGGGAAAAACTGAGAGCTTTCCCCCTAAGGTCAGGTACAAGACATGGATGTCCACTCTCACCACTGTTATTCAATATAGTATTGGAAGTCTTAGCCTCTGCAATCAGATAACACAAAGAAATAAAAGGCATCCAAATTGGCCAGGAGGAGGTCAAACATTCACTCTTAGTAGATGACATGATACTGTATATGGAAAACTCTAAGGATTCCACAAAAAAACTGCTAGAACTGATCCATGAATTCAGCAAAGTTGCAGGATATAAAGTCAACACACAAAAATTGGTTGCATTCCTATACACCAACAATGAAGCATCAGCAAGAGAAATCAAGGAATCTATCCCATTTACAGTCGCACAAAAAAAAAAAAAAACATGAAATACCCAGGAATAAATCTAACCAAAGAGGTGAGAAATCTATGGACTGAAAACTATAGAAAGCTTATGAAAGAAATTGAAGAAGACACAAAAAGATGGAAAAAGATTCCATGCTCCTGGATAGGAAGAACAAATATTGTTAAAATGTCGATGGTACCCGAAGCAATCTACATATTCAATGCAATCCCTATCAAAATAACACCAGCATTCTTCACAGAACTAGAACAAATAAACCTAAAATTTGTATGGAAACACAAAAGGCCCCGAATAGACAAAGCAATCTTGGTAAAGAAAACCAAAGCAGGAGGCATTACAATCTCAGACTTCAAGCTATACTATAAACCTGTAATCATCAAGACAGTATGGTACTGGTACAGAAACAGATCAGTGGAACAGAATAGAGAACCCAGAAATGGACCCATTAATGTATAGCCAACTAATCTTTGACAAAGAAGGAAAGAAAACCCAATGGAATAAAGACAGTCTCTTCAGCAAGTGGTGCTGGGAAAACTGGACAGTGAGATGCAGAAGAAGGAACCTGGACCACTTTCTTACACCATACACAAAAATAAACTCAAAATGGATGAAAGACCTCAATGTAAGACAGGAAGCAATCAAAATCCTCGAGGAGAAAGCAGGCAAAAACCTCTTTGATCATGGCCACAGCAACTTTTTACTTAACATATTTCCAGAGGCAAGGGAAACAAAAATAAAAATGAACTACTGGGACCTCATCAAAGTAAAAAGCTTCCGCACAACAAAGGAAACAATCAGCAAAACTCAAAGGAAACCGACAGAATGGGAGAAGATATTTGCAAATGACATATCAGATAAAGAGTTAGTATCAGAAATCTATAAAGAACTTATCCAACTCAACACCCAAAAAAACAATCCAGTGAAGAAATGGGCAAAAGACATGAATAGCCACTTCTCCAAAGAAGACATCCACATGGCCAGCCAACACATGAAAAAATGCTCAACATCACTCATCATCAGGGAAATACAAATCAAAACCACAATGAGATGCCACCTGACACCTGTCAGAATGGCTACCATTAACAACTCAGGCAACAACAGATGTTGGTGAGGATGCAGAGAAAGAGGATCTCTTTGCATTGTTGGTGGGAATGTAAGCTGGTGCAGCCACTCTGGAAAAACAGTATGGAGGTTCCTCAAAAAACTAAAAATAGAACTACCCTACAACCCAGCAATTGCACTACTAGGCATTTATGCAAGGGATATAGTTGTGCTGTTTCAAAAGGACACATGCACCCCCATGTTTATAGCAGCACTATCAACAATAGCCAAAGTATGGAAAGAGCCCAAATGTCCATCGATGGATGAATGGATAAAGAAGAAGTGGTGTATATATACAATGGAGTGTTCCTCAGCAATCAAAAAGAAGGAAATCTTGCTACTTGCAACTATGTGGATGGAACTGGAGGGTATTACGCTAAGTGAAATTAGTCAGAGAAAGACAAAAATCATATGACTTCACTCATATGAGGACTTTAAGAGACAAAACAGATGAACATAAGGGAAGGGAAACAAAAATAATATAAAAACAGGGAGAGGGCAAAGCATAAGAGACTCATAAATATGGAGAACAAACTGAGGGTTACTGGAGGGGTTGTGGGAGGGGGGATGGACTAAATGGGTAAGGGGCACTAAGGAATCTACTCCTGAAATCATTGTTGCACTATATGCTAACTAATTTGGATGTAAATTTAAAAAAATAAAAAATAAAATAAAATAAAGTTCAATATTCACAAATCAATCAACGTGGTATACCACCTTAATAAAGGAAAAGATAAGAACCATATGATCATTTCAATAGCTGCAGAAAAAGCATTTACAAAGTACAATAGCCATTGATGTTAAAAACCCTCAGCAAAGCAGGTTTGTAGGGAACATACATCAACATAATAAAGGTCATATATAAGAAACCCTCAGTTAATGTCATCCTAAATGGAGAAAAACTGAAAGCTTTTCCACCATTGTCGGCAAAAAGACACTGCTGTCCACTGTAACCACTTTTATTTAACATAGTACTAGAAGTCCTAGCCACAGCAATCAGACAACAAACGGGAATAAAAAGCATCCAAACTGGCAAGGACTAAGTTAAACTTCATTGTTCACAGATGACATGCTACTCTGTACAGAAAAGCCAAGAGTCCACCAAAATACTGCTAGAACCGATAAATTCAGTAACGTTGCAGGACACAAAATCAATGTACAGAAATCTACTGCATTTCTATACACCAATAATGAAACAGCAGAAAGGGAAATAAAGGAATTGATCCAATTTATAATTGCACCAATAATAATAAGATATCTCATAATAATAATAATATCTAATGATATCTAATAATAATAAATAAGAAATAAATCTAACCAAAGAGGTGAAAGATCTGTACTCTAAAAACTATAAGACACGGATGAAAGAAAGTGTGAAAGAAAGAAAGATGACATAAAGAAATGGAAAGACACTCCATGCTCATGGATTGGAAAAACAAATATTGTTAAAATGTCTCTACTACTCAAAGCAATCTGCACATTTAATGCAATCCCAATCAAAATATTACCAGCATTTTTCACAGAGCTATAACAAACACTTGTAAAATTTGTATGGAACCGCAAAAGACCCCAAATGGCCAAAGCAAACTTGAAAAAGAAAAGCAAACCTGGTGGCATCTCAATTCTCGACTTCAAGTTATATTACAAAGCTGTAGTGATCAAAACAGCATGATACTGGCACAAAATAGACACACAGATCAATAGAACAGAATACAAAACCCAGAAGTGAATCCATAATTATACGGTCAATTAATTTTTGTAATGCAGGAAAGAATATCCAATAAGAAAAAGATAGTCTCTTCAATAAATGGTGTTGGGAAAATTGGACAGTAAAAAATGCAAAAGAAAGAAACGGGACCACTTTCTTACATCATACACAAATATGAATTCAAAATCAATTAAAGACCTAAATGTGAAACCTGAAACCATAACCACAAATATTCTAGAAAAGAATACAGGCAGTGAATTTTTTTGACATGGGCTGTAGTAACTTCTTTCTAGATATGTCTCCTGAGGCAAGGGAAGCAAAAGCATTAATAAACAATTGGGACTTTATCAAAATGAAAAGCTTGGGCACAGTGAAGGAAACAGTCAACAAAACTAAAAGGCAACCTGTATAATGGCAGAAGATATTTGCAAATGACGTATCTGTTAAATGTTATTATCCAAAATATATAAAGAACTTATACAAATCAACTTTCTAAGAATGAATAATCCAATCATAAATGGATAGAAGACATGAATAGACATTTTTCCAAAAAAAAAAACATGCATATTGCCAAGAGACACATGGAAAGACGCTCAACATTGCTGATCATCAGGGATATACAAATCAAAACTATAATAAGAAATAACCTCATACCTGTCAGATGACTAATATCAACAACACAAGAAGTGACGGTTATTGGTAAGGATGTGGAGAAAGAGGAAACCTTTTGCACTATTGGTTGGAATTCAAATTGGTGCAGCCACTTTGGAAAACATCATGGAGGTCCCTCAAAAAGTTAAAAGTGGAATTACCCTACAATCCAGCAATTGCACTGTCAAGTATTTAACCAAAGAATACAAAGTTACTAAATCAAAATGATACATGCACCCTAATGTTTATAGTAGCATTATCTGCAATAGCTTAATTATGAAAATATCCCAGGTGTCCATCAACTGATGAATGGAAAAGAAAAGGTGGTATATATATATATATATATACAATGGAATATCCCTGAGCAGTTAAAAAGAATGAAATCTTGACATTTGCAATGACATGGATGGAGCTAGGTGGTATTCTTCTAAGCAAAATAAATCAGAGAAAGACAAATACCATATGATTTCACTCATATGTGGAATTTAAGAAACCTAACGGGCAAAGGGGAAAAAAAGAGAGAGAGAGAGAGGCAAATCAAGAACTGATAATTATAGCGAACAAACTGATTGTTACCAGAAGTGAGGTGGGTTGAGGAATGGTAAAATAGATGATGGGGATTAAGGAATACATTTGTTGTAATGAGTACTGGATGATATATGAAGTGTTGAATCACTATACTGTACCTAAATCTAATATTAAACTGTCTATTAACTTACTGGAACTTAAGTACAAACGTAAAACATAAAAATAAAAAAAATAGTAATAAAAATAAAATAAAAACGGGGCGCCTGGGTGGCGCAGTCGGTTAAGCGTCCAACTTCAGCCAGGTCACGATCTCGCGGTCCGTGAGTTTGAGCCCCGCGTCCGGGGGCTCAGAGCCTGGAGCCTGTTTTCGATTCTGTGTCTCCCTCTCTCTCTGCCCCTCCCCCGTTCATGCTCTGTCTCTCTCTGTCCCAAAAATAAATAAACATTGAAAAAAAACCAATAAAATAAAATAAAAACAAAAACTATTAACTTTATACTTTTCTTGGACACAATAAACACATTCTAACATGTTGTGGTAATTGTCATATGTATATTTTATTTAATACATGGTATGATGTTAAATATAATTTTCTTAGCTTTCTGTGTTTTCAAAAAATTTTTTTTCTGTGAATTTGCATTTACTATCCTTCTAATATTTGGGGTCATGATCTATTTGCCATTGCTTTTGGAATCTAATTCCTAGAAAATGCTATCTTCTATGAATTTCTAAATATAATAAAACTCTAAAGAATATAGTTTTATTTATTTTTTTATTTTTTTAAACATTTATTTTTGAGAGGGAGAGATAGAACACGAGTGGGGGGGAGGGGCAGAGAGCGAGGGAGACACAGAATCTGAAGCAGGCTCCAGGCTCTGAGTTATCAGCACGGAGCCTGAGGAGGGTCTTGAGCTCATGAACAGTGGGATCATGACCTGAGCTGAAGTGGGATGCCCAACTGACTGAGCCACCCAGGCACCCCTATCTGAGAATAATTTTATTTTATTTTTTTAAATTTTTATTTTTTGGTCATATTTAAAAATATAAATAACATTAATAAAAATATAAATAAAAATAAATAAAATTTAAAAATATATAAATAAAATTTAAAATATATAAGAACAAATTTTTAATATGGAATTTATTGTCAAATTGGTTTCTATACAACACCCAGTGCTCATCCCAACAGGTACCCTCCTCAATGCCCATCACCCACTTTCCCCTCCCTCCCATCCCCCCTCAACCTTCAGTTTATTTTCAGTTTTTGAGTCTCTTATGGCTTGGCTCCCTCCCTCGGTAACTTTTTTTTTTCCTTCCCCTGCCCCATGGTCTTCTGTTAAGTTTCTCAGGATCCACATAAAAGTGAAAGCATATGCTATCTGTCTTTCTCTGTATGACTTATTTCACTTAGCCTAACACTTTCCAGTTCCATCCACGTTGCTACAAAAGGCCATATTTCATTCTTTCTCATTACCAAGTAGTATTACATTGTGTATATAAACCACCTCACACCAGTCAGAGTGGCTAAAATGAATAAATCAGGAGACTATAGATGCTAGAGAGGATGTGGAGAAACGGGAACCCTCTTGCACTGTTGGTGGGAATGCAAATTGGTGCAGCCACTCTGGAAAACAGTGTGGAGGTTCCTCAAAAAATTAAAAATAGATCTACCCTATGACCCAGCAATAGCACCGCTAGGAATTTACCCAATGGATACAGGAGTGCTGATGCATAGAGGCAATTTCACCCAATGTTTATAGCAGCACTTTCAACAATAGCCAAATTATGGAAAGAGCTTAAATGTCCATCAACTGACGAATGGATAAAGAAATTGTGGTTTACATGCACAAAAGAATATAGTTTTAAAGGTACATACCATAGGAAGAATTACAAATAGGGAGTTCTCTGACTTCTCCCATTGGGCATTAACATATAGCAAAAAGAACAAAAAATATATTGAATGCAGTAGGTGGAAAATTTTGATCCAGTAAGTCAATTGAGTTTTCTATTCCAAAATAATAATACGAAATACCATAAAAATGTAATGAAATGGCATGTACTCATGACAACTTATGATCACTACACACACAGATTATTGTAATATTTCCCACATACATAATTTCTTATTTCACTTTCTTCAATATTATTAATCTTAAAAATTATTCCAGTGGGTTTATATTGTATTTTTAAAGCAGTTACTTAAAAATGAATGAGTTGGTTCTCTTTTATAGTTTCTTAAAACTTATGACAACTTATAATCACTACACACATGAATTATTATAATATTTACCACATAAAAATTTCATATTTCACTTTCTTCAATATTGTTAATCTTATAAATTATTCCACTGGGTTTATATTGTATTTTTAAAGCAGTTACTTAAAAATGAATGAGTTGGTTCTCTTTTACAGTGTCTTAAAATCATAAAATCATTTGAATAAATATAGATTTACAAATTTATTTTGACAGTGGTTCCAATTTGCAACTAAATTCTATCAACATTTTGATTCAATGAATCTGTTCTTTAGGGGAGCCATTTATCATTTTATTGTGGAAAAGATGTACTTGCATATTTATTGTATATACAATATTTATCATTGTATTGTGGAAAAAATGTACTTACATATTTATTGTATGTACAATATGTATTACATAAAGGTGTATTTATTACATCAAATACAATAAAATTAGATTTTCCTGATATTAAACTGAATTAAAAGAAAAATACATTGTATCAAAGAAAGAAATACATAAAGACAGAAAAAAAGAGAGAAGAAAGGAGAGAGGGAACTAGGCAGGAAAGAATACAAGAAGGGAGGGAGGGAGGGAAACAGGAAGAAAGGAAGAAGGAGGGAAGGAGGGAAGGAAATAAGGAAGGTCAAACAGAAGGAAAACAAAACATGACATTGTCCCTCCTAATCCATTTGGCAAAGGACAAGCAAAAAAATCGGTCACTTAAAGGGGACCTCTGTCGTATTGATTACTACCTCCAACACTGGCAAATCTTCTTAAGTTCAGGGCTTTATGGTTTATAATCAACTCAATAATGAAGCCTCTTTCTTACTTTATTTGTTTTACTCTTTCTTGCCTATTCTAGTCATTTATTCTACAAGCATTTTTTGCATGAATATATATGTAATAAGCTATCTGAATTTCCATCAAAGGAGATTGATTTAAATAAATTATGATGCATGCATAAAATGAACCACAATTAAATGAGTTAGAGATATACTTGCTGTTTTAAAGAAAATATCAATATAACTTCTTAATTGAAAAAACAGAAATTGATAAGTGCGGTCCTTTTTTGTATAATGAGACTGAAAATCCATGCTATGTAAAAATATATGAATGCTGACTATTTTAGGAAAGGTACACAAAGAGTATAAAAAGTTTTCTTATGGAACAGTGACTACAAATTGGATGAAATACTACGTGCTTTATGATATCATTTACAAAGTGTATTGAGTGAAGATCTTATCTCTGAATTTTTAATTTTAAGCAAAAAACTATCTTGGTTAAACATTAGTACAAATAAATAAAATAATTCTGCACAATTGCAAATCATATAACTTTCTTTGTAATATTTTAAATTCTACAATACATATGAAATAGATTATCTTCCAATTGAAGATTTTTATTTTCTAATTATAGAATAGTATACACCATATTGGGGAAACAATAATGTATTAATCAAAATACATTTGATTTTAGAAACATATGCATGTTTTGTACCTATTTGTGGTTGTTTTTATTTTTATATATTATGGATTTTGTATGACATCTAAAATATCACCTCAGTGATTATAAATCCTTCCATCATATAAATATAATACTTGATTTATCATTTTATGAATAATATGTACATCTCTGAGTATCCCATAAGGCAGAATTAAAAAGTAAAATGCTATATAGCTTTAAAATCTCACTTTTGGAGGGACCAATATGGCAGAGAAGTAGGGGGATCCAAACTTCCTGTGTGTCTCAAACAAAGAAAGGTTGAAGCCAAAGGACTTTGAACCCCAAAAGTCTGGGAGGAAAAGAGACTGAGTCACTACCAGGGAGACACCGGGACAATCTGATGGGCCATAGGTGGGTGATTGCTAACTGGGAGAGATAAAACGGGCTGCATTGGCATGGAGGGGAGGAATCCCCTTCTGCAGAGAGACAAAAGGAAGAGAAAGAGAGGCTGGGGAAGCATAGGACTGTATCTGGACAAGAGAAAAACCTTGGACCGGGATGGAGAGGGATCCTATCTCTAACTGCAGGGCTTTCTCTGGACTGGGACCAGTTGCCTTGTTCATGCACCTGGGGAGGAAGGGAGCCACCCCGGTTTGGTGATAGGTCAGGGGTGCAGTCCACAGTAGGAGAAAGTGGTCCTTTCCCTGAAATGCTGCAGGACAGGATAAAACCAGTGGGACCACATAACAGGTGGCAAAGAGAGGCACTTCCCCAGTGCCTGGGTACACGGAGCAAGAGTTTGAATCCCAGCCAAGCACAGGGGCACAGGAGTTGTCAGAGCGAGACAGACCACCTTGTCTGTGCCCAAGGCACAGTGAAGCTGGCTCCAACCAAGTGATTTGGGACACTGGGTCTGTGGAGAAGAGACTGGGGAGTCGCCATTTTTCTCTCCATCACCACCAAGGTGGGGCCTCCGCAGGACCCACAGTGGAGGCAGGACCCACCTACAACAAACCACGCCCCTCTGTGCCTGGTAACTGCATTTCTACTGGAGCTGGACTGATGCTGAGGAACCAGACAGCCCCCTCCTCCAGACCAGCGTTGGTGCACTGCCTGGCTTAATTTTCAGAGAATTCTTGTTATTTAGATATATTCTTCCTTCCTTTTCTCCTTCTTATCTCTTCCCTCCTCTAGGGTGGTTACTCTGCTTGTTGGTTTGTTTAAGCAGACATATTTAATCCATTCTCTTGATACATGTTCTACACCTCCTTCTTTACTTTCTCTCTCTCTCTGGAATAATCAAGCCATATAGTTTCTCTGTCTGGGTAACTTTATCCTTGTTTCTTTTTCTCCTGCCTCCTTCTTTCCTTTCCTTTCTCTCTCTCTGGATTAAGCCCTTAGTCTCTCTGCCTGGTAAATGTTTATTTTTTCTTTTTCCCCGCCCCTGTCATTTCTCTCTATGTATATGCTCTTCCATCAGCACCACCTCCATCCTGTTCTTTACTTGTAGCTGGTGTTTATGTGTTTTTGTTTTTGTTTTTGCTTTTGGATTGTTTGTTTTATTTGTTTTGTGTATGTGTGCTTTTGTTTTCTGTTTGTTTGTTTTCCTTTCCAGGGCTACTTCAAGAAACAAATCAAACACACCTGGTGGAGGGTACAAAACATCACTATGAGTAGGGAAATAAAATAACCAAAGTCACAACAACAGAGAGCAAGTAACACTCTCCACAAAACACCTCCTGAAGGGCCAGACTCTGGACATTGTATGACCCCTCCTTTAATATAGTAGTGCTCACAGGTGCAGCATTATTATTCTAAAACTCGTAAGGGACAGAAAACTAGCCAAAATGATGAAATGGAAGAATCTCCTCCAAGGAGATTCCAGGAAGAAGTGACAGCTAAAGAATTGAACAAAACAGATATAAGCAATATAACTTAACAAGAATTTAGAATAATAATCATAAGATTAATTACTTGGCTTGAAAAAAAACATAGAATACAGCAGAGAATCTATTTCTGCAGAGATCAAGGAACTAAAACATAGTCATAATGAATTAAAAAAATTCTATAAGTGGGGTGAAAAATAAAATGGAGGCAGCCACAGTGCAGATTGAAGAGTCAGAGGGGAGAATAGGTGAATTAGAAGATAACATTATGGAAAAAGAGGAAGCTGAGAAAAAGAGAGATAAAAAAATCCAGGGTCACGAGAAGAGAATTAGAGAACTAAGTGATTCAATCAGACAGAACAATATCTGTATCATAGAAAATCCAGAGGAAGAAGAGAGAGAGAAAGGGGCTGAAGGTGTACTTGAACAAATCGTACCTGAGAACTTCCCCAACATGGGGAAGGAAACAGACATTGAAATCCAAGAGGCACAGAGAACTCCCTTCAGACATAACTTGAATCTGTCTTCTGCATGACATATCATAGTGGAACTGGCAAAATACAAGGATAAAGAGAGAATTCTGAAAGCAGCTAGGGATAAACAGGCCTTAACATACAAAGGTAGACAAATAAGTTTAGTAGCAGACCTATCTACTGAAACTTGGCAGGCCAGAAAGGAATGGCAGGAAATCTCCAATGTGATAAACAGGAAGAATATGCAGCCAAGAATCCTTTATCCAGCAAGGCTGTCATGTATAATAGAAGGAGAGATAAAGGTTTTCCCAAACAAACAAAAACTGAAGGAATTCATCACCACTAAACCAGCCCTACGAGAAATCATAAGGGGGAGTCTGTGAGTTAAATGCGGCAAGGACCACAAAGTACCAGAGACATCACTACAAGCACGACACCTACAGATAACACACTGACTGTAAACCCAGATCTTTTTTTTTTTTTTTAATATTTTAACGTTTATTTATTTTTGAGACAGAGAGAGAGAGACAAAGCATGAACGGGGGTCAGAGAGACAGGGGGACAGAATCTGAAACAGGCTCCAGGCTCTGAGCTGTCAGCACAGAGCCTGACATGGGGCTCGAACTCATGGATCATGAGATCATGACCTGAGATGAAGTAGGACCCTTAACCGACTGTGCCACCCAGGCGCCCCTAAACCCAGATCTTTCAATAATAACACTGAGTATAAATGGACCAAATGCTCCAATCAAAAGACATAGGGTATCAGAATGGATAAAAAATTAATACCCATCTATTTTTTGTCTACAAGAGACCCATTTTAGACCTCAGGACACCTTCAGATTGAAAGTGAGGAGATGGAGAACTATCTACCATGCCACTGGAAGTCAAAAGAAAGCTGTAGTAGCCATAATTATATCAGAAAAACTAGACTTTAAATTAAAGGCTGTAAAAAGAGATGAGGAAGGGCATTATATAATAATTACAGGGTCTACCCATCAGGAAGAGCTAACAATTATAAATGTCTATGAACCGAATTTGGAGCCCCCAAATATATATAACAATTAATCACAAACATAAGCAATCTTATTGGTAAGAATGTGGCAATTGCAGAGGACTTTAATACTCCACTTACAACAATGGATAGATCATCTAGACACAGGATCAATAAAGAAACAAGGGCCCTGAATGATACATTGGATCAGATGGACTTGACAGATATATTTAGAACTCTGCATCCCAAAGCAACGGAATATACTTTCTTCTCAAGTGTGCATGGAACATTCTCCAAGATAGATTACATACTGGGTCACACAATAGCCCTTAATAAATATAAAAGAATTGAGGGGCGCCTGGGTGGCTCAGTCGGTTGAGCATCCAACTTCAGCTCGGGTCACAATCTTGAGGTCCATGAGTTCAAGCCCTGCATCAGGCTCTGGGCTGATGGCTCAGAGCCTGAAGCCTGCTTCCGATTCTGTGTCTCCCTCTCTCTCTGCCCCTCCTCCGTTCATGCTCTGTCTCTCTCTGTCTCAAAAATAAATAAATGTTAAAAAAAAATAAAAAAAGAATTGAGATCATACCACGTACACTTTCAGATCACAATGCTATGAAACTTGAAATCAACCACAGAAAAAAGTCTGGAAGACCTCCAAAAGCATGGAGGTTAAAGAACACTCTACTAAAGAATGAGTGAGTCAACCAGGCAATTAGAGAAGAAACTTAAAAAATATGGAAACAAATGAAAATGAAAAACAACAATCCAAATGCTTTGGGATGCAGTGAAGGCAGTCCTGAGAGGAAAATACATTGCATTCCAGGCCTATTTCAAGAAACAAGAAAAATCCCAAATACAAAATCTGACAGTACACCTAAAGGAACTAGAAGCAGAAAAGCAAAGACACCCCAAACCCAGCAGAAGAAAAGAAATAATAAAGATCAGAGCAGAAATAAACAATATAGAATCTAAGAAAACAGTAGAAGAGATCAATGAAACCAAGAGTTGTTTTTTTGAAAAAATAAACAAAATTGATAATCCTCTAACCAGGCTTCTCAAAAAGAAAAGAGAGAGGACCCAAACAGGTAAAATCACGAATGAAAATACAAGCAATTATCAGGGAATACTATGAAAAATTATATGCCAACAAACTGGACAACCTGGAAGAAATGGACAAATTCCTAAACACCCACACACTTCCAAAACTCAAACGGGAAGAAATAGAAAATTTGAACAGACCCATAACTAGTGAAGAAATTGAATCAGTTATCCAAAATCTCACAACAAATAAGAGTCCAGGACCAGATGGCTTCCCTGGGGAATTCTACCAGACATTTAAAGCAGAGATAATACCTATCTTTCTCAAGCTGTTCCAAAAAATAGAAAGGGAAGGAAAACTTCCAGACTCATTCTATGAAGCCACCATTCCTTTGATTCCTAAACCAGACAGAGACCCAGCAATAAAAGAGAAATACAGGTCAATATCCCTGATGAATATGGATGCAAAAATTCTCAAGATACTAGCAAATCGAATTCAACAGCATATAAAAAGAATTATTCATCATGATCAAGTGGGAATCATTCCTGGGCTGCAGGGCTGGTTGAACATTTGCAAATCAATCAATGTGATACATCACATTAATAAAAGAAAAGATAAGAACTATATGATCCTGTCAATAGATGCAGAAAAAGCATTTGACAAAATACAGCATCTTTTCTTAATAAAAACCCTCAAGAAAGTTGGGATAGAAGGAACATACTTAAACATCATAAAAGCCATTTATGAAAAGCCCACAGCCAATATCATCCTCATTGGGGAAAACTGAGAGCTTTCCCCCTGAGATCAGGAACACGACAGGTATGTCCACTCTCACTGCTGTTGTTTAACATAGTGTTGGAAGTTGTAGCATAAGCAATCAGACAACAAAAAGAAATCAAAGGCATCAAAACTGGTAAAGAAGAAGTCAAGCTTTCACTTTTTGTGGATGACATGATACTCTACGTGGAAAACCTGATAGACTCCACCAAAAGTCTGCTAGAACTGATACCCGAATTCAGCAAAATCGCAGGCTACAAAATTAATGTACAAACATTAGTTGCATTTTTATACACCAATAATGAGGCAACAGAAAGAGAAATAAAGACACTGATCCCATTCACAATTGCATGAAGAATCATAAAATACCTAGGAATAAATCTAATCAAAGATGTAAAATATCTGTATGCTGAAAAGTATAGAAAGTTCATGAAGGAAATTGGAGAAGATACAAAGAAATGGGAAAATATTTCATGCTCATGGATTGGAAGAATAAATATTGTTAAAATGTCAATACTACCCAAGGCAATCTACATATTCAATGCAATCCTTATCAAAATAACACCAGCATTCTTCACAGAGCTAGAAAAAATAATCCTAAAATTTGTATGGAACCAGAAAAAAACCTGAATAGCCAAAGCAATCTGGAAAAAGAAAGCCAAAGCAGGAGGCATCACAATCCCAGACTTCAAGCTATACTACAAAGCTGTAATCATCAAGACAGTATGGTATTGGCACAAAAACAGACACATAGACAAATGGAATAGAATAGAGAACCCAGATTTGGACCCACAGATATATGACAAACTAGTCTTTGACAAAGCAGGAAAGAGCATCCAATGGAAAAAAAGACAAGTCTCTTTAACACATGGTGCTGGGAGAACTGGACAGCAACATGCAGAAGAATGAAAGTAGACCACTTTCTTAGACCATACACAAAAATAAACTCAAAATGGGTGAAAGACCTGAAGGTGAGACAGGAAACTATCAAAATCTTGGAGGATAAAGCGGGCAACAACCATCTGTGACCTCAGCCGCAGCAATTTCTTACTTGACACATCTCCAAAGTCAAGAAAATTAAAAGCAAAAATGAACTATTGGGACTTCATCAAGATAAAAAGCTTCTGCACTGCAAAGGAAACAATCAACAAAACTAAAAGGTGACTGACAGAAATGGAGAAGATATTTGCAAATGGCATATTGGATAAAGGGTTAATATCCAAAATCTGTAAAGAATTTACCAAACTCCACACCCAAAAAACAAATAGTCCAGTGAAGAAATGGGCAGAAGATAGAAAAGACACTTTTCCAAAGAAAACATCCAGATGTCCAACAGACACATGAAAGGATGCTCAATATCACTTATCATCAGGGAAATACAAATCAAAACCACATTGAGATACCATCTCACATCAGTCAGAGTGGCTAAAATTAACAACTCAGCCAACAACAGATGTTGGTGAGGATGTGGAGAAATGGGAATCCTCTTGTACTGTTGGTGAGAATGGAAACTGGTGCAGCTGCTCTGGAAAACAGTGTGGAGGTTCCTCAAAAAATTAAAAATAGAACTACTCTATGACCCAGCAATAGCACTGCTAGGAATTTACCCAAGGGATACAGCAATGTTGATGCATAGGGCACATGTACCCCAATGTTTATAGCAGCACTTTGAACAATAGCCAAATTATGGAAAGAGCCTAAAAATCCATCAACTGTTGAAAGGATATATCTATATCTATATCTATATCTATATCTATATCTATATCCAGTGGAATACTACTTGGCAATGAGAAAGAATGAAATCTGGCCATTTGCAGCAACATGGGTGGAATTGGAGTGTATTATGCTAAGTGAAATAAGTCAGAGAAAGAGAGATACCATATGTTTTCACTTTATGTGGATCTTGAGAAACTTAAGAGCCCGGGGGAGGTGAAGGGTAATAAAAAAGTTACAGAGAGGGAGGGAGGCAAACTATAAGAGATTCTTAAATACAGAGAACAAACTGAGGGCTGATGGGGGTGGTGGAGAGGGAAAAGTGGGTGATGGACATTGAGGAGGACACTTGTTGAGATGAACACTGAGTGTTGTATGGAAGCCAATTTGACAATAAATTATATTAAAAAATAGAATAAAAGCTCCCTGTCTATCCTTTTTGTACCAATTAAAACTCCTACACAGTGTGAGAAAATTACTTTTCCAAACATTATGAAAACTCTCTTACGTTTAACTATCTTTGGTAATTTGATAGAGAAAATTAGTTTGTATAAATCCTTCTAAGAATTAGAAATTAATCATGTGTTTGAATATAGTTTCTCATTTCTCATTAAACATAAGCTACACATATTAATACGATATTATTTTATTAGACTAATAAATACTATACATAGTTTTTAACATTTTATTCAACTTTGGATTCAAATTTACGAGATTTATCTGCCTTTATGTCAATGCTTATCCAGTGTTATAGTACACCAGTCTTGTTTTCCTAATTCTGAATGATCTCTTTTTGGCTAAAATACCATGTTTAACAAAAATATATAAGTAATAAAGTTTTGTGTTTTTTTGTTTCTGTTTTGTTTTTTGCCTGATATCTTTAAAAGGATCTTCCTTTCTGTCTTCACAAATAAGTTGAGAACACAATATTAATTGAATGTCAAGTGGTAAAAATAAACAGGGAGATCTAAAAAGTGTAATAATTGGGGGGCCTGGGTAGCTAAGTTTGTCAAGTATCCAATTTTTGATTTTGACTCAGGTCATGATCTCACAGTTTGTGAATTGGAGCCCCATGTCGGGCTCTGCTCTGACAGTGCAGAGCCTGCTTGGGATTCTCTCTCTCTTACTCTCTCTGCCCCTCCCCAATGCATTCTCTCTCTCTTTCTCTCTCTCTCCCTCTCTCTCTCTCAAAATAAAGTTAAAAAAATACTTTAAAAGAAATGCAATATTTTTTTACAACTATTCCTAAATTCTATATCTGAAGATGCATTGAAATTCTGACCAAAGCACCAATTAAATAAACAGAACAACCAGACACAAGGACCACCACATGTGGACTGTTGAGAAAGGACAAAGAGCACATCTACTCTGGGACACGTGGTATAGTATGACACAGAATTCTCAGAGGTTGCTCTTCCAGGCTAGATTCAAAGGGCTGTTGCATATTGGGAAGCTTATTTGTTTTTGTTTTTGTTTTTGTTTTTTCCTTTCAGTTTCAACTAATATATTTTCAAGTTTTCTTTTTAGAAAGATGCATCAAAGGGATACAATCGTATAGAATTTGAAGATTAAAACTTACTATAGCTTTTATTTTCAGTATACAAAACCATTTCCCATTCTTGTTAGTTTCTCGTTTTGCCTATATTTAATCCCCCAAGTATCTCCAGCTACAATTTCTTCATTACACTACTCCCTTACAGAGCACTTTATTATTGAGCTAAATACTGATGATTGCACACTATGCACTCACTATACAATAAGCAGTAACAGGCATATTTTCTTTTCTTTTTTTAAAAAATGGTTTTATATATATATATATATATATATATATATATATATATATATAGTTTATTTTAGAGAAAAAGAGCAAGCGGGGAGGAGGAGCAAAGGAAGAGAGAATGAGAGAGAGATGGAGAAACTTAAGCTGAACATAAAGCCTGGTGTGGGGCTCGATCCCATGACCTTGGGATCATGACCTGAGCTGAAACCGAGTCAGAGGTTCAACCAGCTGAACCACCCAGGTGTAAGAGGCACATTTTCAACACACAGCCTGAGGAACTTAGAAGAAGTCTTTGTGGGAAGATAATTGTAAGCATAAAATAAAAATTATAATATAAGAATGACTTTTGTTTGCTTTATTACATGAAGTGTAGAGATAGACTTATTTTCTGAACTGAAGTCACTGATGATAATTGGAATAATGTAAGAAAATGTCAGGAAGAAAGTGTTTGTGGCTTTATGTGGCTTATGAATTTAGATAAGGTTTCTAAAGACTGTCATTAGGCAGATTATCAAGGGAAGCGGTTGACAATAACTAAAAAGTACAATGTGGAAACAATATTTACATAAAAGTGAACTTTTGGTTTGTAAAGTTTACAAGGGTCATTCACCTCAGAGAATAGTGGGTTGTAAGACATAAAAGGTATATTAAAAATATTCTGAAAAATAAATCAATGTATTTCATTCAATATGATGAGGGATAAATACAGTTTAGTATAACTGGATCTTCAATAGAATGTTTATTTTAAGAAATAAAGCTCCCTCTTTGTTAGTTAGGGTGTCACTTTAGTTAAGATAAGTGTTAATTAAATTCAGCTATGTCGTGCATAAGGACATGTGTTCCTAACATGGTAATTCATTAATAGCAATTTCGGTCTCTTTTTATTTATTTTTAATTTTTATTTTTCTTATATGAAATTTATTGTCACATTGGTTTCCATACAACACCCAGTGCTCATCCCAACAGGTGCCCTCCTCAATGCCCATCACCCACTTTGCCCTCCCTCCCACCCCTCATCAACCCAACAGGCACATGAAAAGATGCTCAACATCACTCCTCATCAGGGAAATACAAATCAAAACCACACTCAGATATCACCTCATGCCAGTCAGAGCGGCTAAAATGAACAAATCAGGAGACTATAGATGCTGGAGAGGATGTGGAGAAATGGGAACCCTCTTGCATTGTTGGTGGGAATGCAAACTGGTGCAGCCGCTCTGGAAAACAGTGTGGAGGTTCCTCAAAAAATTAAAAATAGATCTACCCTATGACCTAGCAATAGTACTGCTAGGAATTTACCCAAGGGATACAGGAGTGCTGATGCATAGGGGCACTTATACCCCAATGTTTATAGCAGCGCTTTCAACAATAGCCCAATTATGGAAAAAGTCTAAATGTCTATCAGTGGATGAATGGATAAAGAAGATGTGGTTTATATATACAATGGAATACTACTTGGCAATGGGAAAGAATAAAATCATGCCATTTGCAGCAAAAGGGATGGTACTGGAGAGTGTTATGCTAAATGAAATAAGTCCGTCTCTTTTTAAATCGCTGCAGTGGTGATCTGCTTTTAACCACAGTTTCTTCTGCTTGCTTTCACAGATCACTTTTTCAAAACTTGTCACTAATTCCTTCCTAATCAATTTCTGAGATTTATCATATCTTCACTCTGACTCACCTTGTAGGTGCTCACCCACTTGAAGAAGTCATAAAATTTTCATTTTTTTAGTGTGGTATCTTGCTAAGCACTTTCATCAGTGAAAGCATTTCCACTTTTTCCAGATGTCATTCACCATAATGCAAATGAGTGGCAGCATGAGAGACCTTGAGTGAGGACACAGATGGGCAAGTAGCACTCAAACTAAAGAAAGTGCAATACAGCAATGTGGTACAATCATTATTGGTTGAGTGTATGTAGTAGTACTTGTATAATCCTACTACTGGGTGCTGTAATAAATATATTTGGGTATGGACTATATGTGTGTGTGAATGTATGAATATATATATAATATATATATATGATGAATCAACATTTACAGGCATTATTATATTTCATATATTCATATAATGTGGACCAGGGACATACTTGAATCAATATTTATTAAAGTTCTGATTGCTTTTGAACATTTCTTTTTTTACATATTTTGCAAAATTCTTATATATAAAAGTAAAGTTTTACACTGGGTCTCTATAACTAGTTATTAAACTGACTTACTTTCAAATTCTGCTTATAGTCTGCAAAGTTTTTAGTGTGGTATGTATCTCCTAAGCTACATTTCATAAAGCTCATTAGAAACAGCCACTTATTTCCTTTCAATGTGAAAAAAAAATGTTAGTTTCATTAGAATATTTAAATAACATTTTGAAAATTTAACCAATTAGATATCAACATATAAATTGCTGATGGAAATTATAAAAATCATGATTCTTATTTTTCTTAGAACATTTCATGATTTTTCAATATTAGATTGTCTATTTGCCAATTTCATGTGTGTCATAAAAGAAAACAATGATGAAACCCAAGATAGTCTTTTTAAAATTATTTTTTCCATATTTCAGCTATGAGGAAATCTAAAAAGTAAAAAGGACAGGGCAGAAACATCTTGAAAAAATGAATATTACTGTAAAAGTCTATAAATTGAAGATGGATATAAGGTGAATAGTGATTAGCTCCTGTTTTCTTTCCATCTCCCATTCTCAAACACGAAAGACTACAGTTCTTACTTATCTTGCAGAGAGTTATTAGGAAATGACTATTTCTTGATCATTCGATCCCAAATTATATTGTACAGTTGTCTACTGTAGAAGGTCCATTTTCTTTATTTTGAGCTTTTTTTTGGTGACAGAATAGGCCAAACAAAAAGTGTTTTTTCTTAACCTCACATAAAGATCCATTATTTTAGGTTACTGGATTTTTGAATCCCAAGTATAGAATAATGACAAAATCTGTTATATATCAAGAATGGTAATATATATGAAATGCTTCTTTAAAAGAAAAAAAATAGATTCTCTAGTATCTTTTAAGTAGAAATTCAAGTGAATAGACCTACATTAATTCAAAAACTATTCTATTTTCATATCAAGTTTAGGTAATGTAAATGAATTTGACCTGAGGAAAGGTTTGGGATGAAAACTGAACTAATTAATATTTACTTGAGAAAAGAACACAATGACTGGAAATCTTCTAAATACTGCATCTTCTCATGCTGCATTTCCATCTTTCTCCAGGCTTGCTCTGTAGCTTGGGAGGTTAAATGTTATGGATAGTGTCAAGGACTCCTTTCTCTCTGAATTTGATTTGGGTTTGACTCATTGGAACCTACAGGAAATCAGAGACTGGGAGTAGAAGGTGGCAAAGGTATTATTCCCAGGAATTGCTACCAAATATGTTGCCTCAGGTTGCTCATGTCTGTCTCCAGACACTGCTCCTATCATGCACTCTGTTCAGGAGCTCTATTCATGAGCTCTCTGGTTCTGGTAGTATCATATTTGCCTGTTCGAGACCAAGGTAGTCATCCTACCTCCCACTGTACTGCACTGTCTCTTCTGGTTTCCCTAGACTTTCTCTGGAGAGTTGAAAACATCACTTTATTAAATTGTTGACAGTTTGAGTGTATATATTCTTCCTGTTTGAAAGCTGACAAACATAGCATAATTATTCAAGCATGCCTACTCTTTCCTTTTTGCTATACTTTACTAAAAAATGTGACTGTATCAACTTGCAAACAGAAATGTCATGAAATATTTCATCATAATTAAAAACAAATAGCAGCATTCAGGTGAATTTTTACTTATTAATCTGTGGGTGCCTGAATGAAATAGATTATTGATTATTAGATAATACTAGTCAAACACAAGAAATACATAGCAGGAAAGATCTAAGATTATCTGGACATTAAAACTGGAAAAAGTATTAAGGGACAGATGAAGTAAAATTTGATAAGCACTAACACTTTGATGTCCAAAAAGAAAAAAAAAAGAATAAATTAAAAATACATCATTTTTCCTTAAGTAACTTATTTTTAATCTTAAAATATTTCACCATAATAGGCAGTTTTGATAGGCAGGCCTATTTAGTACAAAGTAAATTTTACAACATTTTATGCTTTAATGCCATAAGAAATGAATTAGAGTAAGCTTGAAATTTTTATGATTAGTCATAAAAGTGTTAAATTGAGCTAAAAATAAAGTTAAAATGATTGTAGTTTGTGAAATGTAACATTATTTAAAACTAAAGTGAGATGATCAATATGATCTCATGGATATAATTCATAATATCTTTCAAAGAGTATACCTTGGTAACTACAAATTATCAAATGAAACTAGAAAGAGATCCTAGGAAAAATTGAGGCATGCCTCCCAACCTTTGATCTGTATCTATATTATCTATATCTATATCTTAAAAAAAAATCTTAGTGCATCCTTTTGAAGAAGAGGAATTTAGAAAACACAGTAGGTATAAAAAAATACTTAGGAACTTTTAAAACTTTCTGAAACAGATTTTCTAAATTCAAGAATCAGAGAGAAGCCCCTGCCAACTTTTTTCCTTTTCTAGACATTATTTTATTATTTTAAATTTAATTTATTTTTTAGTAATTTAAATGAAATGAAATACATGCATCTTGTTTATTTTGATGTCTTTTGACAAATATATATAAACAATAAACCATGCTGAAGTCAAGGTTAGAACATCTCCATTACATCAGAAAATTTTCTTGTGTATCTTTTGAAGTTTCACACAAGAGACATCCACGATTGTGATTTTGAAAAGTATACATTAGTTTTGTTTCTGTATGACGTTCATGAAAATATAATCATATAATGTGTTTTTTTTTGTATCAAACTCAAAATAACATCTGAAAAGCTCATTCATTCTGTTCTATCAGTAACTTTTTTTTCAAATTTATTTTATTTATTTTAAGACAGATTGAGAGAAAGCCCATGTGTGTGCATGTGAGCAGAAGAGGGCAGAGAAAGAGGGAGGGAGAGAATCCCAAGCAAGCTCCATGCTGTCAGCATAGAGTGTGACATGGGGCTCGATCTCACCAACTGTGAGATCATGACTTGAGATGAAATCAGGAGGTGGGTGCTTAACTAACTGAGCCACGCAGCTGCCCCTGACGTGTTCTTTTTTTTTTCTTTGATTGCTGAGTAATACTCCATTGTACAGATATACATTTCATATATCCTTTGTCAGGTTGATGGACATTTGGGTTGTTTCTAGTTTTGTATTCTTATGAATAATGCTACCTATAACATATTTTATATAAAATAACATTTTATAAACACATATTTTCATTTCTCCCGAGTAAACCTGAGTGGGATGGCTGTATGATAGGGTAGGCTTAAAATGTGAAGAAACTGCCAAATTATTTTCCAAAGTAGAGATTTTAGTTTTTCAGTCCTACCAGAAAGGTATGAGAATTGCAATTGTGCCACATCTGTGGCAATATTATATTCTGACAATTATTTTGATTTTAGCCATTGGATAAATATTTGCTGTAATAAACACAAAACTTTGATATATAGAATATAAAAGTTTTGAAAAATTAAAAATATGAATTATTAAAAAATTGGAGGACACAAAGTAAAAAATAACACAAAGTATAATTATTCAATAAGCATACAGAGGAAAAACTAACCTCACATATCATTGTATCAAAAAGCTGCTAATTAAATATGATACCACTTTAATATGTGTCAAATTAGACATCATTAAAAATTAAAACACAAAAATTCAGCAGTGTAGAGTACAAGAGAGATTATATGTTCTTTTGATTAAGATATAGATTTTAATATATTTCTTGGAGCAGAATAGGCAGTATTTATAAAAAGTTATCAAAATATCCTATGTACTTGTTACTTAGTATTTCTTTGTCTACATACATGTGAAAAGGAAATAGTGAGGATATTAGAGATTGAGAAAGAGGTTTTGGCAAGACTGTTGAAAATGTGCAATGTCAACACACTAAAAACATTTGAAAAATCTAATAGGAGGTTTTTGAATTAAAGCCACACAAAAAAGAAGCCCATAAAATATTCTTGAATGATACATAGCCATTACAACATGTTTTATACGAAATATTGCGTAAGCCACCCATGTTTAAGCTTAAAAATACTGTGTATAATTTGCTTTCTATTCATAGTCATATATAATCACATATATAAAATGTGCATAATAATATGCCTGGAGGAAACATTGAAAATTATTTGTACTACATCTGGGTGATGCCTTTATTTCTGATCTGTTTTCTTTCTGTTTTTGACATTTTTATAGCAAATATGTAGTATTTTAATTATTTAAAAATGACTTTTCTTTATGTTCATATATATATATATATATATATATATATGATCTACCTTGTCTATCTTCTGTCTGCTTATCTCTAATTCATAAAGTGGTATTATTCTCTTGTCCTACTATTCTATTTATTTCCCACGGCCCTTTCACTTATTTGCTTGGTACTCTGGAAAATACTTCAAATAATGAAACTGTATCCCTTGTTCTACTTTCACTCACTATGGCTCCAAACATCCTCCTTCCCACATTCACACACATCAGAAACATTTAATATGAGGGATACCTACCTGTCCCGTATTTATAACTGTAACATCTAACTTAAAGCACTGAAATGGGCATAAACAAGCACTGTAAATGCAGCACATAGTCAGGAATAATCCCCCAATTACTTTTTGTAAGAGTAGAGCTGCAGACTCATCGCTCCTCATGGTGAGTTCCTTCTGAAAGTGTTTGCCCTGTACAGTGCTTCAGATTTTATTTATTTTCACTATTGAAACATTTCACATAACACCGGTTTCCAACTTTATTCAAAATATAAAAAACGATTTGAAAATAATGGGTGTGTGGCCCTGAAAAGCCTGAAAAGAATATTAAATGTCCCCTGTTTGTGGGTACTTTTTCCTAATGTCCTTTATAAATATAAACTATTTTTATTGAAACAAAATTCACATAACTTAAAACTAAGCATTTGAAAGTGTACAGTTATGTTTAGTACATACATAATGTTGTGCAACCACCAACTCTATCATGTTTCAAAACATGTCATCACTCCAAAACAAATCCCCATACACTAAGGAGTCACTTTCCATTTCCAACTGACCTCACTTTCTGACAACAACCAATTAGCTCTCTGTTCCTATAGATTCACCTATTTTGGATATTTATTTCATATAAACGGAATCCTACAATATGTAACTTTTTGCGTCTTCTTTCAGTTAGCGTAATGTTTTCATTGTTCATTCTACTTCATTCTCTTTTATGGCTGAATAATATTCCATTGTGTATATAGTTTTGTTTATCCATTTATCTGTTTGTAGACATTTCTCTTTATTTCCCTACCTTTTGTACATATCCACTATTGTGCATGGTGCTGCTCTGAAGACTTATGTACAGTATTTGAGTATTTATTTTTAATTCTTTTAATTATATACTTAGAAGATCTTCTGAGTCATAAGGTATGTAATCACTCTTCATTACTCATCCACATCTTATTTTTCTGTGTTTTTTTTCCAGCTGAATTTCAATTCTAATTAGTCAATCTTTGCCTATGCAATTTATGGAATTCAAGAGAAACTGACCATTTATCCATGTCCAACAGTGAGTCCTCATTAGCTTTGGCCAATTATGATAATCTGATTTCTCTTGCAGATAATTGGTTTAGGAAAAAAAAAAAAAAGCTTAAACCCATCAATAAATGACATGCACCTAGGGATTGTTTTAGCCAATAAATGGATATGTGACCTAAAGTGAACCAAGCCAAATAAAGGAAGAAATTTTAGTCAAGCTTTGTAGGGAAGGCTCTGTACCGTCTTCTGGACGTGAAAAAGAGATAGGTATCCTCATGAAGGAGCCATAGTACAATGCAGAGATGAGAGGGATGACCTGGGAGAAATTGAACAGAGGCTCAATAACAGTACAACTTTATTGACCCTCTAGCTAAACTTGCAGCCATAAGAAACAAATTGCATTAGTTAAGTTGTTTGAGTCAGACTGTTTTTTACTTACGGTGGGAAGCATCTATTTAATAACCCTGTTTATGAAGTATATACTCTTCCACTTGGAAGAGATTCATTTGCATTTATTTCCATGGACTTATTTATATATTTACCCATTTATATTTCCTGTGTGGCTCTTAGGGGCATTTGAATTAGCAAATTTCAAAAAAAGATTATCATTCAACTAATCCTCCCCAAATGATGTTGTATGGCTGTGAGGAGAGAGGTAACAATTTTGAATACATATCTCCTACTATTGATAATATATAATATAATATACATATAATATTATATATATATAAAGAAGACATTTGATGTTAGGTCTTAATGAAATAAAGCAATATATTTATAATAACTGTGTAGTTTAATGTGTGTATATCACTAATAAAAAATATTCTCCTCCCCATGAATCTTACAGTGCCATGAATTTCCTCAAAAATAACTTTGAAAACTGAAAATGAACAAAATTATTTTGGGTCAAATATTTATTTGGCCTGTTATTGTATTTTAATTATATTACAATATAGAGTAATTCCCCAACCAATTACATATAGAAAGTTAATGTTTAAGCATTTAAGATAACACATTTAAGAAGTTTCCTCTGGATAACGAAAAATATTGACTTTGATTGTGACACTGAGAAGTCTTTTGCTTAAATAATCACCAAGGAGTTGAGGAATTACCAATAACGTACACTTAGAGTTCTTGACACAGCACAATGGAAAATGTTTATATTGCTATTTTCTTTATGAAAGGAGATAAAGGTAAATGCATCTATTTCATTCTAAAGTTCAATCAAGGGGCCTCTGGGTAGCTCAGTTGGATAAGCACCTGACTTGATTTTGGCTTTGATCCCAGGGTCATGGGATTGAGCCCTGCATCAGGCTCCTCACTGAGTGTGGAGCCTGCTTAAAATTCTCTCTCTCCCTCTGCTCCTGTCCCCCACTCATGCTCTCTCTGTCTCTAAAATAAAATAAAAAAAATTTTAAAAAGTTCAATCAAGACATTAATAAAAAGTTAAAAAGAATGGAGACTAGAAAACATTTACTTTTTTTTAACTTAGCTAGAAAATTTTTCTGATTATCTAAAGACTCCTCCCTGTCTGGCTTTAATATTAAAGCGTAATGCTATATTAATAAAACCCAGATATATGTTATATTGAAATTTTTGTGACTGAGCATATTAGAGCATAAGAAAATGTTTCAACTATTCTTCCCTTAACAATTTTTCACAATAAAAGAATCTTTGAAAATTATTTTATATAACTGATTTTATTTTTTAATTCTCACTCATAGAATGATACAGCATGATAACATAAAAATGTTAAATGACATAAAAAGTAAATTACCATCTCAAATAAAATCATCTTTTTCTAGAAAAGTGGAAAATTACTTATGAATAAGTGTGTTTTTAAAATCATGTACAGCCAAAGAAGTACTATAATAGACACTTCATACTGCACATAAAATACTAATCCAGAAAATAGTAGTGGGATTGATGTGTTTCTAGAATATTGTATGACTTCAATATTTTAAAGAATTACTTTCACATATTATAAAAAGGCAATGTGAAAATTTTATGGAAGGAAGTTAAATAGTGGGAGCTTTTGAATTCTTTTTTTTTTTTTTTTAAGATTTTGTTTTTAAATGTCTATACCCAACTTGAGGATCAAATTTACAACCGTGACTCAAGAATTACATACACTACTGACTGAGCCAGCAGGGGCCCTGGGAGTTTTTGAATTCTTATCTAAATATTTTTTAGTGGGGTCAATAGGAATTCAGCATGAAAAGTTATTATGCTTAGCATATTCAAGCATATTTCTTATAGTTTTGATTTCTCTAAGTATTATTAGAATTGATATACTATCTTAATTTTATAAATTTGTATTTTTTCTGTTTTTAATTTTATTTTTTATTTTTTAAGTTTTTATTTAAATTCTCGTTAATATGTAGTATAATACTAGTTTCAGGAGCAGAATTTAGTGATTCATCACTTATATATAACAACCAGTGCTCACCACAACACATGACCTCCTTAATACCCATCACCTATTTAGCCCACCACCCACCCCTACCCCTCCAGAAACCCTTAGGTTGTTTTCTACAGTTAAGAGTCTCTTATTGCTTGCCTCCTTTTATTTTTTCCCGTTCCTCTATGTTCATTTGTTTTGTTTTTTAAATTCCATATGAGTGAAATCATATGGTATTTTTCCTTCTCTGACTTATTTCACTTAGCATACTACACTCTAGCTTATCCATATCATTGTAAATGTCAAGACTTCATTCTTTTTGATGGCTGTGTAACATTCAATTGTATATACATATATCACCTCTTCGTTATTCATTCATCAGTTGATGGACATTTGGGCTCTTTCCATAATTTGACTATTACTGATAATGTTGCCATAAACATCAGGGTACATGTGCCCTTTTGAATCCATAATTTTGTATCCTTTGGATAACTACTTCCTGTGCAATATCTGGTCTAGAAGGTAGCTCTATTTTTAACTTTTTGATGAACCTCCATACTGTTTTCCAGACTGGCTGCACCAGTTTGCATTCCCACCGTCAGTGTAAGAGGGTACTCCTTTCTCCATAAACTCACCAAAATCTGTTGTTTCCTGTGTTGTTAATTTTAGCCATTCTGACAGGTGTGAGGTGGTATCTCATCATGGTTTTGATTTGTATTTTCCTGGTGATGAGTGATGCTGAGTGTCTTTTTATGTGTCTATTAGTCATTTGTGTGTTTTTTTGGAATATGTCTATTTGTGTGTTCTGTCCATTTCTTAACTGGATTATTTGTTTTTTTTTGGCTGCTGATTCCACAATTAGATTAATACGCTACTATAGAGGAGAATTACAGGCCAATATCCCTGATGAACATGAATGCAAATATTCTCAACAAGATACTAACAAATCAAATCCAACAGTACATTAAAAGAATTATTCATCACAATCAAGTGGGATTTCCCTGGGCTGCAAGGGTGGTTCAATAATTGCAAATCAATCAACGTGATACACCACATTAATAAAAGAAAAGATAAGAACCAAATGACCCTCTCAATGGATATAAAAAAAGATTTTGATAAAGTACAGCATCATTTTTGATAAAAACCTCAAAAGTTGGGATAAAGGGAACACACCTCAATTTCATAAAGGCCATATATGAAAAACCCACAGCTAATATCATCCTCAATGGGAAAAACTGAGAGATTTTTCCTCTATAGTCAGGAACAAGACAGGGATGTGCACTATCACCATTGTTATTTAACATAATACTGCAAGTCCTAGCCTTAGCAATTATACAACAAAAAGAAATTAAAGGCATCCAAATAGGCAAAGAAAAAGTCAAACTTTCGCTGTTCTCAGACAACATGATATTCTATTTAGAAAACCTGAAAGACTCCACCAAAACTTGCTAGAACTGATACACGAATTCAGCAAAGTCATAAAATATAAAATCAACATACAGAAATCTGTTGCATTTTTATACATCAATAATGAAACAGCAGAAAAAGAAATCAAGGAAACAATCCTGCTTGGGATTTGCATCCCAAACCATAAGATACCTAGGAATAAACCCAACCAAAGAGGTAAAAGATCTATACTCTGAAAACTATAGAACACTTATGAAAGAAATTGAAAAGTATACAAGGAAATGGAAAAACATTCCCTGCTTGGAATGGAAGAACAAACGTTGTTAAAATGCTTATACTACCCAAAGCAATCTACATATTAAATGCAATCGCTATCAAAATACTACCAGCATTGTTCACAGAGCTAAACAAAAAAATCCTATAATTTGTATGGAATCACGAAAGATCTCAAAAAGCCAAAGCAATCTCAAAATAGAAAAGCAAAGCTGGAGGCATTACAATTCTGTATTTCAAGCTACATTACAAAGCTGTAGTCACCAAGACAATATGGTACCAGCACAAAAACAGACACATAGATCAAGAGAACAGAATTGGAAACCCAGAAATGGACTCACAACTCTATGGTCAACTAATTTTTGATAAGACAGGAAAGAATATTCAATGGAAAAAAAGTCTCTTCAACATATTGTGTTGTGAACCTGGACAGCAACATGTAGAAGAATGAAACTGGACAACTTTCTTACACCATACACAAAAATAAATTCAAAATGAATGAAAGGCATAAGTGTGAGATAGGAAACCATCAAAATCCTAGAAAATACAGGCAACAACCTCTTTGACTTCGGGCTCAGCAACCTCTTAGTAGGCACATCTCCAGGGGCAAGGGAAATAAAAGCAAAAATGAACTATTGGGACTTCATCAAGGTAAAGACCCCCTGCACAGCGAAGGACACAATGACAAAACTCAACCTATGGAATGAGAGAAGATATTTGCAAATTACCTGTATGATAAAGGGTGATTATCCAAAATGTACAAATTTATAGTTTTAAATACATTATTTGTATATGACTAGAACTAATTTCTTTGAAAATAAAATTAAGATTCATGTAGCTATTATTTTATAGAAAATTTACTTACCCATAGGTACTCAATATTATGACTAATTGTATCATTTTCAAATTTTGAAAATACTAATGAAACTACGTTGTTGTTTGAGCAAGCAAGTATTTTTATAGATGGAGGAAATCCATTGGATGTAAGGAGGGAAAAATACATTTTGGGGGTAAAAAAGTTATAACATTACTCTCTAAAATAGACAAATCATTCAAAAGGCAGTTTTTTAAAGGAATAACTGACTAATATAGCCATATTCATTTGTGACTGAAGATCATTCAAAATACTGAATTATATGAAATGTTTTAAAGCAAAATTGGAAATTATATGCAGGCCCTAAAGTAGAACTTAATGTACTTAAATACATACAACATCTACCTGTATATTCACATATGTCTCTGTCTAGCTAAATTTCTGTGTACGCTTTTACATATGCTGGTAGGAAAATATTATTTTTGGTAGCCTTTGGAAATGGAGTTAGGTTAAATAGCTTAAGCATTATTGTTTTGTGTTGTAAATTTTTGTACTGTTTGAATTCTTATAATTTATATACAATTATTTATAAGGGAAAGGTCAAACTGATTTATTGATATACAATCAAAATTTAAAAATGAAGTTATTAATTCAAATGGTTGAAATAGATAAATCATGAATGACATAATTGTTCAAGCTGTTAGAAAGAAATGTAGATGGGAATAAAGATATAAATTGACAATCCAAACTCATCACCATATTGATGGCTGGTATAAAGAAACCTAGAAACTCTCTAAATTGAAAATATCTATAACTGGAAAATAATTACATACACTATTTTAACTGGCAAACGTGTGTTAAATGGCAAATAGGTAAAAAATTTGCCCCCGAACTTAAATGGTTTTTGTAAAGGACTAATGATGCCACTGTTGTTATTTTGTAATTGCAATAATACTCCCTTTATTACTACTAAGTCAATACCTAAAATGGATCAACTCAGCATGGATAGAAAAAAAGGACATTATATGGTTCCATATCTTATGTACTCAAGCCACCATTGTAAAGGACATAAAACAAACAACAACAGGAACAAAACATTAACAATAACTAGAGCAGTAGATGCAACAATGCCAGGACGTGAAACAATTGGATAAGACAAATCTTACTTAGAAAACTATATGTAAAGTTAACACGTGAGAAATACATAATAAACTGATTTTTTTCATGAGTTTGCTGACAGATGAATGGAGTCATATCAAAATATCTTTAACAAGGAAAGTACTAATCAATACTACCATATTCCCTTTCTTTTCCATACCCTTGAAAGAGTCCATGGTTGCATGGACTTATACCTAAGTTCCTAAATGTTGATATGTGAATGAAAACTTCTTGGCATTTTCTGGAGTTATAGTGTTTTTGAAAATCATATTTAGTACAATTTGCTGATTTAGACAGAGAATATTCTATTGACTTCAATTGGGAGGGAATATATTGATTAGAGTATAGACCATCATCCCACTCAAAAATGTGTACATTTTAATATTTCACAGGATTTTTATAACAACCATGACTTCTGCTATGAAAGAGATAATTTATCCAACAAACACTTAAGGGAGGACAAGATATATGCCCTTGTGAATTTTCCTACCTCATGCAAAAAAAGAGAAAATATTTCTGGTAAAGGGTGGCATCCCTGTGTTTCAACTGTAGAAGCTGACAGGTATTAAAACTGAAAGCAGCATGCTACCTAGTAACTGAGTTAAAAAAGTGAAGTGATCTAATATTTATTGAGCACCTATAGGTGCCATTTAATTTCACCTTTATCATGTCATGTAATTCTCAAAACAATATTCTTAGGTAAAAATTACCCTTTATTTTTTTAAGTTTATTTATTTTTTTTTTAGTTTGAATCGCTTCTCGGCCTTTTGGCTAAGATCAAGTGTATTTATTTTGAGAGAGAGAGAGAAAGAGAGAGAAAGAGAGAGAAAGAGAGAGAAAGAATACTCATACAGGTGGGGGAGGGCCAGAAAGAGAAGGGAAGAGAGAGAGAATCCCAAGCAGGTTCTGTACTGTCAGTGTGGATCCAGTTGTGGGGCTTGAACCCATGAACCATGAGACCATGACCTGAACGGAAGTCAGACCAACTGAGCCACCCTGGCACCCCTACACTTTCTTTATTCTCAATATATTTCTATAGGTTTCAGAATTATAGAGGACGCTTCCAACAGTTAAACAACTAGTGCACTTCGTTCTCACCGTCACAGGAAATTTAAAAAGGAAAGATTAGGGATAAGTGGATAAATCACACAATTGAAAAAATATCTTTTATTGGAGTGTACCATATGTAAAGAGATAGCTATGAGTTATAACTATGCAGCTCAATGAGAGTCTATAAAGTGAATTCTCTCATGAAGCCAACAACTACGTCAAGAAATAGAATATACCAGCATCAAATACATTTCTTTTGCCTCCTTCCTGGCACCAGGATTATTGGTACCAAAGATTTTCATGCTATTGATTTGTTTTCCTGTTTTTGAGTTTTAAAAACTGAAATCATACAGTACATACTTTTAAAATCTGGCTCTTTTCTTTTTTCAAATTTGAACTTGTGAAATAAATTCATGCTGTTGTTGCAGAAACAGGCTGTTCATCTTCAAAGGTACAATGTGTTTCTTCACACTTTGCTTTTGGTGGCCAATTATGTTGCTTCAAATTTAGGGCTATTATGGATAGTTCTTTTTATAAGTATTCTTGTGCATGTGTTTTTGTGAACATAGGTATGCATTTGACCTGTGAAAGTGAAGAATTTCTGGGTGACAATGTATATATATTCAGCATTTGCAGCAAATGCCCAGCAATTTTGCAAAGGAATTATATCAGTTGCACAGCCATCAGCAGTGTACCAGAGATCCAGTATCTCCATGACTTTGTTCAAATGTCATTTTATATCTTTAAAAATATATATTCATCATCATGGATATGACAAATACAGACTATATTTTATGTGGTTTTAATTTTCATTTACATGATTACTAATAAATGGAGAGCACATATTTATATATTTATTGGCCATTAGGATGTCTTCTTTGGTGAATGGATAAAAAACTTTTTTGCCCATTTTTGTTCTTTATGGGTTGCCTTTTTTATGTTTTGTTTAAGAAATCCTTGCCTACACTGAATATATGATTAGAGTCTCCTGTGTTTTATTCTAACATATTTATGGTATTACTTTTGCATTTAGATATACTGTCTTTTTTGACACATAATCCATGATTTTTATTTTAGCATATAAAATTAATTTTTATATGATCGTCTAATTCATCTAGAATCATTGATTAAAAAGATTATTCCTTTCCAACTGTGTCATAGTGTCAATTTTGTCATGAATCAAGTAAACCTAATTTCAAGTTAATTCATTAATTTCTGTTATGTTATCTTTACTTATTTCTACTAATGCTATGATGTTATTGTATTTTTAGACTAAATACTTATATTTATTACTATATATCCTACTGATTTGTCCTTCAATGTAATCCTCACTATTTCTTAACCTTTGAATTTCCATAGAGAAACTACTCCTCAATTTCCACAAACAACACATTGGGATTTGGTTGGGATTCCAATGGATCTGCAAATCAATGTGGATTTGACTAAGCCTTTTTACACTTCTCAGTACAGAGATCTTACAAATCATTTGGTAAATCTATTTCTATATTTCATTTAAGTGATAATTTAAATGGTATATTTCATAAACAATATTATATTTGAGATATACACATAAATACACACATATACACATACATATATATCTACACATACATATGATGTATCACTATGTAAGTTTCTTACTTTTTTCTTGTTGTAGTTCTGGTAAATTGTATTTTCCAAGAATTGTACCCATTTTATCAAACTATTATAGTTAATTATAAAATTATTTATACTTTCTTATTATTATATTTATAATATATTTATAATCTTCAATATTATAACTTTATTATTCTGCATATCAGAATTTTATACCTTTTCTTACTCTTAATTGTCTTCTTATAGTTATATCAATTATCTAATTATTTTTAGAAACCTCATTTTGGTTTTGGTATTTTTCTAATTTAAAAATGTTCATCAGGGCACCTGGTTCAGTCAGGTCATGATCTTGCAGTCTGAGAGTTCAAGTCCCACATTGGGCTCTGTGCTGACAGCTCAGAGCCTGGAGCCTGCTTCCAATTCTGTCTCCCTCTCTCTCTGTCCCTCCCCCACTTGTGCTGTCCCTCTCAAATAAATAAACTTTAAAAAATATATATCATATGATTTCATTTATATGTGGAATTTAAGGAGCAAAACAAACAAGCAGAGGGGAAAAAAGAGAGAGAGAGAGGCAAATAAAGAAACAGACTTTTAACTGTGGAGAACAAACTGATGGTTACCAGAAGGAGGTGGGTGGAGGAATGGGTTAAATAGGTGATGGGGATTAAGGAAGGCCTTGTGATGAGCACCGGATGTTGTACATAAGTGCTGAATCAGTAAATTGAACATCTGAAACTAGTTATCACACTGTATTTTAACTAATTGGAATTTAAATACAAACTTAAAAAAAATGACCATCACATTTGTAAAAGCTATTTTACACTCAAAAGAAGAAAAGTTAACTTTTAAATTACACTGAAATATGCTTAATGTTAAAAGACTAAATGCTTTGTTCTTAAGTTCAAGAGAAAGGTAAGATATCTATTCTTACCAATCTGATTCAGAATAGCACTGGAAATTCCACCTATTTCAATAAGGCAAGAAATGTTGATAGAAGGCATATAGATTGGAATGGAAAATAAAACTGTCCCTATTGCAGATGACATTATTGAGTAGGTAGAAAATTCCAAGAAACTACAAAAACATTCCTAGAACAGTAAATGAGTTCAGCAAAGTCACAGGATACAAGAGCAAAACACAAAAACCAATCATGTTTTAATATACTAAAATAAAAACAAGGACACCAAAACAACAACAACAACAACAAAAACCATTATCATTCATAATCAAAAATAGTGAAATATTCAGGTATAAACATAACTAAACATACATTGGGAACAACAAAATACTGATGAAAGAAATCAGAGCAGAATGAAGTGGATGGAGATATGTTCTGAGTTCAAGATTGGAAGACTTAATATAGTAAAGATGCTACTTGCCCTCCCCAAATTGATCTATAGGTTTAAAACAATTTCTGACAGAAACCCAGCAACCTTGTTTATAGGCATAGAAGTTTATTCTTACATTTATATGAAAAGGTACAGACCACAGTTTAGCTAAAGTGATCTTGACAGAGAAAGTGGGAGGAAACACCCTGCCTAATATTCAGGCTTTCTATAAAGCTATAATATTCAATCCATAGCCAACCTCCCACTCCCAAAACAAAACAAAACAAAAACAAACAAAAAACCCACCATCTCAAACTACACATTATAGTTTATCAAAATTGAACATAAACACACAGAAAATTTATAATACTCATGTATCAAAAACATAAAACTGTAACCACTTCAGGAAACACATAAGATAAAACTTTTGGGATTTAGGACTGAGAAAAGAGTTTGTGGACTTGACACTAAAATGTACCATCCATAAAAGAAAAAAAGAAAAAAGATAAATTGTACCTGATCAAAACAAAATCTTTCATTTTGTGAAAGTCCATGTGAAGAGAATAAAAAGACAAACTGGAAACTGATGGAAAATATTTACAAACCACTTACCTGGCAAAGGTTAGTAGCTACGCTATATATAAAAAAAAAAAAACAAAAACAAAAAAAAAACTTCAAACTTTCAACATTGAAAATAAACAATCTAATCAGAAAGTGGTGAAAAGTATGGATGAACACTTAACTGAAGAGGACATGTAAATGGCAAAAATGAATAAAAAGATGTTCAATGGCATTAGCCATGTGGAAATTCATATTAAATCATAATGATATATCCCTACAATCTACCAAAATGGCTAAAATAAAAAATAGTGGCATCACCAAATACTGGTGATGATATAGAAAAATTGGATCAATCACACATTGCTGGTAGGAATGCACAATAGTATAAGCTTTTAAAAAAATCATTTGGAAATTTTATATAAAACTAAACAGTTTCCCAGCAATTATGCTTTCATGCATTTAATCCAGAAAAATGAAAGCTTCTGTTTACACAAAAAATTCTCTATGGTTTATATAAACCTTGTGATAGTCAGAAACTAGAAACAGTATAGATGTCTTTCAACAGGTGAATGGTTAAACCGTGATATATCTATGCCTCAGAATACAAGGAATCCATGCCAGCATTATGAAGGAACAAGTTTTTCATACACACAACTTGTCTCAGTGAAAAATGCCAAGTCCATATTGTACGATTACATGTATACAACATATTTGAAATGACAAAATTTTAGAAATTAAGGGCAGATTATTTGTTTGCAAGGGTTAATGGGAGTAGGGGTAGGAGAGGCAGGTGGGGGTCATTATAAAAGGGCAACACCAGGGATCTTTGTGGTGATGGAACTATTCTTGTATGTACACTGTGGTGGTGAATTCACAAATACATTTGTGATAAAATATGCAGAAGTAAATTCACATACACACACATGCAACAAATGAAGAAAAGTAAAACTCAAGAAATCCGAATGTGACTGATCAATTATATCAATGTCATTAGTCAATATCCTGATTGAGATATTTTTACTACACAAGATGCTGGAGGAAATAAGAAGAAGAGTACATGAAGTCTCTCTGTATTATTTCTTATAACTGCAAGTAAATCTAAAATTATCTTAGGGGCGGCTGGGTGGCATAGTCGGTTAAGCGACCAACTCTTGGTTTCAGCTCAGGTCATGATCTCATACTTTGTGGGTTCAAGCCCCACATCAGGCTCAATGCTGACAGTGTGAAGGCTGCTTGGGATTTTCTCTCTCTTCCTCTCTCTGCTCTTTTCCTGCACAAGCTCTCTTTCTCTCAAAATAAATAAATAGACTTTAGAAGAAATAAAATTTCTTAATAAAAATTTTAATGCAAAATGTTACCCTGAGACATTATTTCTCATCTAGCATATTGGAAAATTACAAAGCTTGACAAACCGTTCTTTTGGTGAGACTGTGAGGAAAGAGTTACTCTCATATTTCACCTGTAGGAGATGAAATGAGTATATTTGTGGAGAATTTGAAAATACATAATAAAATACATATCCTTACTTTCTGATTCAGCCATCATTGTAAATATTTATCCTGACTATAATTCTCCAACAATATATATCTTATATATCTACAATTTTATTCCATTATTTATAAAGAGGATATATTGGAAATAACCTAAATATTCAAATATGGGAAAGTAATTAAACTATAGTACATCTATTTTCACAATGAAGTATGATATAACTTAAAAATTATAGACTACCTTTATGCATTGAATTTATAGGGAATAATTCCCAAGATGTAGTTTTAAAGGAAAATGACAAAGTTTAAAAGATACCTGTATTATGTAAAGGAAATAGGGACAAATGCATGTATCTGCTTATTTTTCCTAAAAATAAAGAGGAGAAGGATTAAACCAGAAAGTACTCACAGTGATTATCTACAGGAAATGGTTGGGAATGAGTAAAACAATGAATAATGGGGATGAGGTGGGGTTAATATGGAAAAGCTGTACTTCTTTGAACATACATTTTTGTACACTTTTGACTTTTAGAATCATGTCAATATATACTAACTCAGAAAAAAAGTTTTGAAAAAGACTGGGGAAAAACAAATCTATACTAGAAAGCAAAAGCAAATCCAACTATATTTCAAATGCTAAGTGTTGTGAGTGGCTAACTCCAATAGCCATTGAACAGAGTATTTTGGTGATAAACCCTCAGATTAAAAGTACAAAAATAGGGGCGCCTGGATGGCGCAGTCGGTTAAGCGTCGGACTTGAGCCAGGTCACGATCTCGAGGTCCGTGAGTTCGAGCCCTGCGTCGGGCTCTGGGCTGATGGCTCAGAGCCTGGATCCTGTTTCCGATTCTGTGTCTCCCTCTCTCTCTGCCCCTCCCCCGTTCATGCTCTGTCTCTCTCTGTCCCAAAAATAAATAAACGTTGAAAAAAAAAAGTACAAAGATATAAAATGACCTAAAAATACTAATAATCTTCTGAACTGGGTACTTTCATCCTTCCCATTCTAAAGACAAGGAATCTAAAGCATTAATGTGATTTTCTCAAACTGAGATACATATTTGGAAATACAGAATAATTATACCAACCAGTATTTAAATCATTGTCTTAAACACAATTCCAAACACATTATTTACACATATTATTACAAGGATTCTTCAGTATGAAGAATCTCACTGTATCCAGTTACTATGTGCCACAGTAAATTCACTGAAATGCTAAATAAACTTTTTAAAATAAGTTTTATAGAATTTTATTAAAATCTTAATTATTTCAGTAACTGAAAGAAAATTGAGTATAATAAATATAAAATTCAAACATCTATGCTAAAAGCATATGTTATCTTCATATTACCAATTGACAGTTAACTCAAATTGTTTTACATGGTGCCATTCATATGTCAGGGCATTTTAATTTTTGAAAAAAAAAAAGAAAAGTAATGCTCTTGAAAAAGTTAATTTTGCTGTTTTGAATTCATAAAATTAGTCCCAAGATATACCCTAAAATTAAAAAAAAATTAGCTTATATACTAATTTTAAATGGAACATACAATAGTATATATTGTTTATTCAGGCAGAGAAATATGGACAAATTCTTATCAGTGCATTGTAACAAAACTAACTTGGGGCACTTAGGTGGCTCAGTGGGTTAAGCTGACAGCTCAGAACCTGGAGCCTGCTTCAGTTTCTGTGTCTCCCTCTGTCTCTGCCCCTCCCCCACTTATTCTCTCCCCCTCTCTCTCTCTCTCAAAGATAAACAAAAAAAAAACCCCTAACTGGATATTAAAATATTGCATTTAATTTCCCCTAAGTAGTTATTCTAAAGCCCTGTTGGATGATTATATGACTATTATGTTCACACATACATGCACATACACACACACACACACACGCACATATATATATCTTAATTTTAATATGTTTAATTTTGTACATATGTTTATTTTTCCTCGATTCTCTGAACATCTGTGACTACATTAAATCTCAGTAATAGATAGCAAAGGGTTATGAAATACAGAAAGTTTAGCATATATTTAATGAGATTATATCCATAAATTACCTGGAATTTAGAACCAGGTGTTATACAAATGTATCATGACTATATGAAATGTAGGTGCAATTTAATTTTAAAAGCTTAAAATCCAATTTAATATGTTTCTGATTTTTTTTTCCTTTGGGTGGATCAGTAGCCTGCCTTCAAAAATTGATTCAGAATCCTAGGAAGATTGATGCTCAGATTTCTGTATACTCCTAAAGATTATTTGACACCTTTCCAATTTGTATGCCATTCTGACCTGAACACTGTGTGTTGAAATATGCATTTACGATATGAGTCTTTTGAAGCTAACAGAATTCTCAGAATTATGCCTGCGCTGATGTGCAAATGTGCCAAACAATGCCATTTCAAAGACGTCATTGACAGTGAGACAAGGTCTATGATGGTTTAGTACATGACCTCCAGAAATGCCAAAAATGCTTTATGGATTAGTTTGCCTTCTTATTGCCAGAGGCCACTTTGACACATGCATCATTTCATCTTGGTATGACCAATAGGTCTCTGTGTCAAATCTATTTGGAATATAAAGTGTGTTGTCTCTGAGTTTATCTTTCTTAGTGCCTTAGTCTGTTATTTGAGGTCCTGTCTTCTTTGATGCTTTATTGGAAACACTAGGCAAGCACAAATGTAAAAAGATGAAAGGGATATCAAATAAGAAAAGATAAAATATTATAGAGTGATTTCTATGACTTCCATTGTTTAGGTTTTCTTTTCTCTTATTTTTTTTTAATGAGGCATTAAAGCATTTTCTATCCCTCAGGAAAATAAAATGAGAGTATAAATAAGAAAAAAACAAAATGAATTAAAGATAATAATGAGTGTAGTAGATATAAACTATAGATATAGTCTGAAAAACAAGAATAAATAAATTTAAGCATTTTTGCTTTAGAGACAAAGGGAAATTTTTTTTTAGTAAAAAGAAAAAACAGTTTAGGCAACAGGAAATGGCTGCCAGCCAGCTAAAATATTTATAATCTTTCTCCATTTTATATTTTGGGTTGGTTTTGCTCCTTTGTCCATAAGCTATGACCATTGGGTCAAAATTGGCCCACTACTTATTTATATAAATAAAATTTTATTACAACAAAACTTACTCCTCTCTCTCTATGTCTCTGTTTATCTTGTCTCTCACTCTCTCTTTCATGAATTATATTTGATGCTACTCAAAGAAAGGTATAATTTAAGCCCCAAAAGCAATATCAATTTTTGGAGTGTGTGTGTGTGTGTGTGTGTGTGTGCGTGTGTGTGTGTTTTACAGATTGATTACAGATTCAAAATTCTTTGTATAGAATAATATTCATGGATGCTTTAAGAACATGGACAAAAATGTGCTATCAAATATATTCTAAAGTAAGTACTACTGTTACATCAGCAAGGTCTACATAAACTACAAAATTACTAAAAATATCACATAGCTGAAATTTATTAACACCAAATCTCAGTATAATTATTTAAAGGCCAGATTAAATAGTTTCCTTTTTTAAACCTAAAGGAGAACATAACTAATATAAAATTTCACTTCTAATTTGTAATTTAATATAATAGTCAAATAAGTTTTAAGGGATAATTAAACCAGGATCTATTCAATAAAAGTTAAAATATCTAAATGCTTTATTCAATATTTTAGATGTGGACATATCAAAAAATTGTTTCTATTATAAACAGCTAATTCAAATCTTTTGAATGTTTCTCTTTTCATATGTAAGATATTGCCTCAACTTCCATGAATACAATTTCATATGCAGCGTATTTTTCTTTACAGATGCTGTAGAAAATCTATCTTTGGTTTCATTTTATTTGTATTTGGGAAATTCTTTCCAATCATTATTTCAACTAAAACGTACATTAAAATTTTATTGAACCAGGGCACCTGGTTGGCTCAGTTGGTTAAGTGGCCAATTTCAGCTCAGGTCATGATCTCCTGGTTCTTGAAATAAGCGGTGGACTTAAGCTTATGTCATGATCTCATGGTTCTTGAGTTCAAGCCCTCTGCTGGGCTCTGCGCTGACAGCTCAGAGCCTGCTTCAGATTCTAGGTCTTTCTCTCTCTGCCCCTCCCCAACTCATGCTTTGTCTCTCAAAACTGAACATTTAAAAACAAATTAGTAAAGCAAATTATTGTTTCTTTCTTACATAAATGACTTGAATTTAACACACATTTTATGAACTTCAGCTTAAATTGAGAAAAAATTTATTTCATCAGATGGTGAGTCAATTAGGTCAGACTTTTAAAAAAATTTTAATGTTTGTTTATTTATGTATGTATTTATTTATTTATTGAGAGGGTGGGGAGGAAGCTTGGGAGGGGCAGAGGGAGAGAGAAAGAGAGAAATCCCAAGCAGTCTCCATGCTGTGAGCACAGAGCCCAACTCAGGGCTTGAACTCGTGTGCTGTGAAATCATGACCTGAGCCAAAACCAAGAGTTAGATTCTTAACCAATTGAGCCACCCAGGAGGTCCAGGTCAGACTTTTTGGTTTTAAGTGAGACAAAATTTACTCTAAATCAAAAATAAATGTACTGGCAGTTGGTGTGAACTGATGCACTTTTAGACTGTTGGCCTATTCCCATACAGGGACTCAAACAACACCATCAGGACTAAATTCCTTTTCCTGTTATCTCCCCGCCCCCCCTTTCTTTTTCTTCTAACTTTATTCGCAGATGGAGTCTCTCCTTTTTGACAAGACAATCTGCATTTACAGCAAAAGAAATGGACTCTGGCAGGGTCACAGACCCATCCATTCAGAGTAGCTTGGGAGCAGAATGCATAGGTCTAAATTGAACTGAACTACTGAACTGAACTGAAGCAGAGCTACCGAAAGAATATAAAAGGTTTTTGATAGGATAAGGGCAATAGATGTTGGGGAGGCAAAGAGGAAATAAATGTTTATTCAGTAATAACTGAATTTGTGAGTTTAAATTTAAAGAGAAAATAGAAAGTGACCATTTGTCCCTTAGATACCAGTTTCATGTGTGATTTTTCCAGTTTTACTGAAGTATGATTGATAAAATTGTGAGGCATTTATAGTGTATAATATGATGATTTGATATATGTTTACATTGTGAAAGAATTCTTCCCATTGGGTTAATTAATATAACCATCCCTTAACAAATTTAGCTTTTTTTGTGTATGTGTGAGAACATTTAAGTTCGACTTTCTTAGCAAATCTTGATTATGCAATACGGTGTTATCAATTTTAGTTACCATGTTATCCGTTAGATCCTCAGATTATATCACGTGATATCACTTATATGTGAATTTTTTTTAAAATAAAGTCGAATCCATGGAAACAGAATAGAAAAGTGGTTGCCAATAGGGGGAGGTTGGCAAAGGGTGCAAATTGTCAGTTATGTGTATTATTTTAAAAATATAATTATAATATGGCATCTGAAAAGCATTTGATGAAGGTAACTTATTAATATTACCTTTATGCTGTTCCTGGAGTAATATTACAGAAAGAAAAAGTAGATAAATCACAAATAACATAATCAGATATGAATGTAAAAGGAAAAAAATTTTAGTCCATTGGTGACAATGGGAAATTAACCATATCACAACAATGTATGGGAACTAATAATTTTGATTCTGAAAAACATTAAAAGTCATCATACACTCTTGCCAATAGCTCTTAAGAGGAAAGAAATCTCAATTGTTTTAGTTACCAAAAATTTAAGAAAACAAAAATGAAATTAAGGAAAAGTCATAATGGCATACTATGTACTACAAAAAAAATATTCCAAAAATATATCTTGGTCACTGCCAAATTATAAGTCTTATAATAAAAATTATGCTTATAAGAATAGTTGCCCTTAAGCTTCAAACATTACACTATTATAGATAGCTAATAAAATTTTGCATTTCTTTTGTATATAAATACTCCCTTTAGATCTAAAAGATGCTAAACAGATAAACATGGGGGGAAAAAGCTAGGCAAACCATAAAACAGGGTGTTTAACAATTTTTTTTAATGTTTATTTATTCTAGAAACAGAGAGAGAGACAGAGACAGAGTGTGAGTGGAGGCTCACACCACCCAGGTGCCCCAAAATAGACTCCTAATTATAGAGAACAAACAGGATTGCTGGAGGGGAGGTAGGAGGAGGATGGGTTAAATGGGTGATGGGGAGGGCACTTGTGATGAGCACTGGCTATTATGAGTGATGAATCACTAAATTCTACTCTTGAAACTAAAATAACACTGTATGTTAACTAACTGGAATTTAAATAAAAACTTGAAAAAGGAAAATAAGAAATAAATGAATGAATAAGTGTCAAGATGAAAAGAGAATAAAAAATAAAACATGAAAGTCATTCTTAGTACCTTTATTAGAAATAATGAACGATTGAAAACCAATATTCTCAATTTGAAACAGTGTAGAGAATATTTTTCTTCTCTTACAGTATATTTGCTCCTTAGGAGCAGACATATTCTAACTGGAAAAGCAACTTGAAATCTATTATTTAGTATCTTCCTATTAGAATGTTTCTTGTCATGTCAACAGTTTAGTAATGTTATCTAATAATTTCTACTAAACGTGTATAGATGATAAAATATTGCCTTAATTATGTCACACTTCTTTTTAAATTTTTTTTTAATATTTATTTATATTTGAGAGAGAGAGAGAGAGAATGCATGAGCGGGGGAGGAACAGAGAGAGAGGTAGACACAGAATCTGTAGCAGGCTCCATTCTCTGAGCGGTCAGCACAGAACCTAATGCAGGGCTTGAACCCAGGAACTGTGAGATCATCACCTGAGTTGAAGTCAGAAGCTCAACCAACTGAACCACCCTGGTGCCCCATTATGTGATGTTTCTAATTGTCACAACTCTTCCTTAAGACACCCAAGTACTAATCAGGTTTTATATCATGTAAATTGATGTCATTTAGTAATATGTATGTTGTAACTTGTCCCCATAATTTACAAGGCATCCACCAAATACAACCATTTGTGAGTTTCTCTAAGTTGAACTCTGGAACCAACAGTTTATTTTGCAGAGGAACAACCAATTTTGTTCAAGTATTTAGGACTCCATTTTTTCTAATATTCTTGTCTATATGGCACTGCCTGGTGATTCTAGGATTTAACATGACTTGATAATAAAACTAACAATTTCCTGTTTCTAAAATGTCAAAAATACCCATAACCACAACATCTAAGAATCCATGATTGTCATCTTTTTCTTTTTAGTAACTCATAGTACTATAATGAGGGAAATATCTATTACTTTTTAAGTATTAATTTAAATTTGATGTGCCTAAATAAAAATGTGGATAACAAATAAAGTAAAAAAAAAAATCTTCATTCAAACCAAACGAATTTTGAAGATTAGCATAGAAATAAAAAACAATGGGAAAAGTGATTGGGTCATACAGGAAAGAAATCAAGAGTAAGATATGAATATCTCAAAATATAATTGAATCACAACACTATCTGCTGAATCTCTTTTACAAAAAGCCCCACTGAACAGTTTATTGGCATTATCTCAGATTTATCTAAATTGTTTTTACAACCCTAGAGTACAGACAATAATTGATATGAGATTTAGAGAAGTATGGGACTGTCATGTAAGAATAAGAACTGAGGGTAATATTTTCATAAAAATGCACTTTAGCATCAAGTTAACATATTCCTTTATGGGATATAATTTAATAGTTTATACATAGCTCTATTTTATCACTGATGTTAATAAGGAATGAAAGAAAAGAAATAGAGAAAAAGATCATATTTAGAACAATTACTTAGGTCCAAATGAGCAGGCAAAGACGGAAATTCAGAATATAACTTAAAAAAGTAGTATTGGGAGCACCTGGATGGTTCAGTCAGTTGAGTGTCCAACTTCACTCAGGTAATGATCTTGTGGTTCATGAGTTAGAGTCCTGTGTTAGGCTCTGTGCTGACAGCTCACAGCCTGGAGCCTGCTTCAGATTCTGTCTGCCCCTCTCTCTGCCCTTCCCCCACTCATGCTCACTCTTTCTCTCTCTCAAAAGTAAATAGGCATTAAAACAATTTTAAAGAGTAGTATTGTATTTACTATATTTTAAGTATAAAATTATATCTAGAGCTGCAATTTTATTTAAAATGAACTGTTGTCCATTGCAATGTTTATATATGTACTTTAATAACTAACTAACCAAGTGTGCAAAAGAAGAAAGACATAGCCATTAATTTTTTATTTTCTTTTTGATAATGTTGATAATTATTAATTTTATTGTGGTATTTCCCTCCACCTGGACCACTATTTCCTTTCCCATTGCCCCAAATTTACTTTAATACATTTAATAAATTGTGTTAAGTGCATCTCCTTAACAAATACCTGTGCTTCTATTATTTCTAATTCACATACATCTTTTTATATTCTAACACCTATTCATTTTTTATGTTCTTAAAAACAATACTAATTCAAGAAATTCTTTTAATTAGCATGATGATTTCAATTAGTTAAATACAATGCATTTAGAAGTATTTAATTCCTGGGGTGCCTGGGTGGCTCAGCTGGTTAAGTGTCTGACTCTTGATTTTGGCTCAGGTCATGATCTCACAGTCATGGGATTAAGCCCTGCATTGTTAAGCCCCATGTCAAGCTCCATGCTTGGCATGAAGCCTGCTTGAGATTCTCTCCCTCTCCCTCTGCCCGAACCCTGCTCACACTCTCTTTCAAAAAACCAGAAAAGCAAAAAACAGAAAAAAAACCCAAAACAAAACCAAAAAACATTTAATTCTTCTTCCATCTGAAACCCTCCTAAAACACCAGTAGAGAGTAAAAAGTAACCAACAATATGCTAAGTAGAGGAGAAAAGACAAAGCTGGAAGTTGGTAAATAATTTACCAGAACTGGGAACACTGAACCTAAGTATCCAGAGTATCTAAGTGGGGGACGGTGGATTCATATTGCACAAATTCACAAAGGCATAAGGATTGGAGACATCAGCATCTTTAAGACTAGGTGTTGGGGAGGGCTGAAAAGAGAAGGGCTGTTTAAACATAATGAGTTTAAAGCCCCGGATCACTTCCTACTCCAGAGTGATAGATAAAGGTCTCTGGATTCAGAATGAACAATCCTAGGATGGAATGAAAGATCAAAGAAGAAAGTTTTAACTGAAATTCTAGAATTCAACCATTAGACATACAAGATTTTTTTTTTCTTATTCAACAATTAGAATATTGGCAGTCTATCTTATACACTCCAGACAGGATAGTAAAGTATTTATTACTTTCTGGGGAAAATAATATGTTCTAAAATAAAAGATACGCTTTTGAGGATTCCCAACCAAACTTCTAGTCCTATTACCATACAATGAGCCAGCATTTTAGAATCCTAATCTTAATATCAATATGCAGTTGAGCATCATTAGATATTTGAAGAAATATCCTCCATTAACAAAAAATGTGCAAAGCACATATGATAAAAACTTTGAAATATTACAAAATAAACCATCTTTAAAAGTGAGAAGACATAGTATTTATGGAAAAGCACGTTTCTGTATCAAATATGTCAAGCTTCCTAGAGTTAATTGATGAAAACGTGATCTCAGTGAATAAATACACTAATATTAATATGTTTCTTTAAAACTAGATAAGTTGATTCTATATGTCATAAAGAAAATAATTTTAAAACCAATATTAAACAATGCAAAAGAAGCGAAATAAGTGAGGGAAAGTCATTTCAGATATTATAACATATAAATTCTCAGTAACTTAAGAAATGCTGTACTGAACATGAAATAGCTAAATGGAAGAAAATAAAAAGTAGAGACATGTAAAATGCATTTGGAAATTCCTTGTATGATAAGGTAACATCTCAACTCAGTGGGGCAAAAAAAACAAAACAAAAACAAAAACAAAAACAAAAAAAGCTTCTATATTTCCTATCAGTTCCCTTCTTTCTTTTTATTGTGGGAATCTAAACATTGTTAGACTATGTCCAATAGAAATGATATTCTTGGTTTTTTTCTCCCCACTTTTTTTTTCTCTCTACTTCAATTTGGATAATTTCTATTGATATGTCATTCCTTTCATGTACTTTTCCCTTTGGTGTTTGTTCAGTGTATCAAAAATATTCCTGGGGCAACTGGGTGGCTCATTTGGTTAAGCTTCTGATGTTGGCTCAGGTCATGATCTCCTGGTCCATGAGTTTAAGCCCAGCGATGGGCTCTGTGCTGACAGCTCAGAGCCGGGCGCCTGCTGGGGATTCTGTGTGTGTGTCTCTCTCTCTCTGCCCCTTCCCCACCCACACTCTGTCTCTCAAGAATGAATAAATGTTAAAAAAATAAAAAAAAAAAAACCCACAAAACTCCTCATTCTGCCTTTTCCAGTTGCAGCTCCAGACCATAAGGAACTCCTGCCCACGCTTCTGGTCATGGGGTCCAAGGGACCTCTGCAGGCCAGGCAGGTCTTTGAACACAAGAAAATGGTCACAGTGGTGCTCTTAAAACAGGGCAAGACCTCACCAAGGTGAATGGGTGGCCCCTGGAGATGACAGGGCCGCCATGCTGCAAACTGACATACTTGAACATGTTCTGCTTCTAGGCAAGAAGCGATTTGCTAGTATGAATATGCAAGTTTGCCTGAAAGTTGGCAGGTGTGTGACCCAGATTCCTGCAATCCTCCAGTGCATCTCTAAAACTCTGGCGGCCTGTTACCAGAAATACTTGGATGAGGCTTCTCAGGAGATTAAAGGCATCTTCATCCAGTAAGACCAGTCCATGATGATCACTGAGCCCCATTGCTGCAAATCCAAAATGTTAGTAGGTCCATGTGCTGCTCATTACCATAAATCCTACTGATAAGTTTATCATGAGAATCAGGATTCACCTTTATAATAAACAATGGTGGTGGGACTTAAGGTTTCAAATATATATATATATATACACACACATATATATACACACACACATATATATATATTATGAAGACTATATAATATATTCATAATATTTTGTTTTTCATTTATAGCATTTCCAATTTTCACCTTTTCATAGAGGTCATATCTCTGCTAAAATTCTCCATCTGTCTATGAACATTTCAGTAGTTTTCGTTTTATCTGCATATATGGCAGCAATTTTTATTCTGCATTCTGACTATAGGGGAACTCTTTGAGTATTGTCTTTTCTTGGAGAGGCGTGTCACTTTTTCAAATTTAGTTCACCTGGTTGCCTTGAGAACGCAGCACTAAAACTGGCTCAGAAACACTACAATTTAAATGGATTCTATGGATTTTTCTCATGATTTGGATGAGTGTGATGTTTTCTTGTTTCTATTTAATTCCAAAATGAGAGAACAAAAGTTGAATTAAAAAAAATTAAATCATTAAAGCACTAGAAGAAAATATGAGCAAATTATGTTATGAAGTGAGAAAACAATATTTTAAACTATGAAAAAGTTGACATCTGGAAGGTTTTTTTTTTTTTAAATATCTACAAATAGGGGCTGCTTAATGGTAGAGGATACCTTAAGTAGCATCAAAAGAGATGACACACAGAATATATTCACAGAAGACAAATCTTCATATAAATATGGTTCCCAGTAATTGATAAAGAGCAGAATAATTCTAAGAAGTCTCAGTAAAGTATATGATAGTTCACAGAAAAAGTAATACAAATAAGCTTATGTGAAAAAATGCTCAAACTCTATAATAAATGTGTCACTTATGTTGAACTGGCATTAAAAACACTGCAAAAATCAGTACTTAAAACAATGTTTTTATTACTGTTCACAAGCCCACAGGTTATATGTGCATATCTATAGATCTGAGCTGGGCTTGCTCTCGATCTGTGGTCAGCTGGTAGGACAGGTCAGAGTACTAGGCTCATCTAAAATAACATCACTCATTTGATTGATGGTTAGTAGTTTGTGGACTGACTGTTAGTTGGCTGGGGTAATAGAAGTGAATGGGTCTCATTATCCAGGAAACTAGGCCAGGCTTCTTTAAACTCTTCTTTTAGAAGAGTTCTAAAAGAAAGACAGAACAGAAATGTATTTTGTTTCTTGAGGCCTAGGCTCAGCACCGGCACAGTGTCACTTCTGCCAAATTACATTGCCAGAGTATGTCATAAGGCCAGCTCCTAATCAACAAATGAGGAAACAGATTTTACTTTCTAGCAGTATTAACTGCAAAATCACATTATAAAGAGTATGGATACAGGTAAGTTAGAGAATTGGGGTCGTTTTTATCATGTATCTACCACAATGAAAATACAAATTAAAACTATACTGAGATAAAAATTTTCACATCACAGACTGGCAGAAAAAAGGGGGCAAGGTGTAATTCCATTTTCTTTTGGTAACTATGTGTAAATAGGCACCCTTATTATGCATAGGAGGGCCTTTTCAGCAATTTTCATCAAAATTACAAGTGCATTTACCCTTTGATTCAGCAATCTCGTTGTAGGGGATTTACGTGCATATATAATTTACCTGGCCTGAGAAGTATGTAAATGTTATCTCTTACCAAATAAGCAAAAGACTATTAATAAAAAAGACCATTAATAGGAAATCAGTTTAATAGACTCATAGATGCATATGCTTATTAGAATGATGCAAAAGAGACAGAAAAATTGGTAATGTATGCAAGAGTATTGAATATTCTTAAAAGGATACTGTTGAAGGGAGGACTTGGATTTACATGGAAGTATATAGGATAACACACTGTTCACAAAAATATGACACATACGATGCATACTATATATTGGTCCAGATATAAACTGTTGAGAAGTGGTGGCAGGAGATTTAGAGAGTCTTTCCTAGTTGTTCCATATATAACTAACAAAATCATCAAAAAGTATAAATTCATCACTTGAAAGTACAGATAATGAAGGTTATTCACCATTTCAGATTCAAAGGGATAACAGGAAAAAACTGTTGAAGATAATGGAAGAGTAAATATGGACTTTCTAAGCAGCACCAAGGATCAAGTAAAGGCTGTCAACTGAATGACACAATACAGTCATATACCTTCCTCCAGCCAGTTCCAGCTTCCTAGGCATTGTGTAGTGAGAGTGTTCTTAACACTGTTGCAATAAGACAGTAAGTGAAGGTTGAATTTAACTGGAGTTTCATTTTTTCTTAAAAAGATAAGGTGAAAAAAGTGAAGAGTGCTTATAAGAAAATTAGAATAATACTCCATAAGATGTAAGCAAGGGATGAGATTAGGTTATTAGGGAGGGGTAAGCAAATAGGTGTAGGTCCCAGTGGGGTCACAGAAATATTGGTTCTAGGTATTTGTGAGAGGAAACTAAAAATACAGAAATTTGTTCCAGAAAATGGATTAATACATGTGAAAATTATGGAGGAAGTATAAGCATTAGTAATAACAAAAGAAAGTTATAGCATCAAGAGTGGCTGAGGTAGGGTGAAGGATAGGATAATTGGGGGTGAGATACCAAGAAACTGAGAATACTGGTTATTTCAACGACTGAAATTTCCAGTGAACAATATAATAGGGAGGGTGGGTGGTCACACCAAATGGTCACCTAATCCTCAAAATTGTTTATTATTGTTATCATTGTTATTATTATAGAGAGAGCAAAGTAGTGATCTGGATGCAGCTCAGAAAAATACCCCATCTCATTGACTATTGGCATGAAGAGTATGATAGAGAAGCAGTAGATGAGTAAAATGGCTTTAAGTGATGCATATCACCAGGTTTCAGTTAGAACAAAAAAGTTAAAGGGAACATTAGACAAGTTGGATGATACAGTTGTTTTGCTGATTCCTGATAAAGCATTCTTGTAGGCTTTGGGGAAATAGTTGTGGGAGTGAGAGGGAGGGTTGGTAAATGAAATCAAATAGGATGATGTTAAATGTCATTTGGGGTTGTGGATTTGGGAATATAAAATAATCTGGAATTGGATTTCTTATAGGAATAGCAACAATGATAAATATTATTATGGAAATAACCTGGTTGATTACCAATAGAGATATTGTTGGTTAGACTGTGAGTATTACAAGTTGAAGAAGGTTTTTTTTTTTTTTTTTTCCTATGGTACACATGGCTCTGGGGCCTTCTCTTCCCTCTTGCTAATGCAATTTGGAGGCTAGTAGAAACAGTGGTACAGAAGAATGGGAACATTGTGAGTGCTCTCTTCATTCATTCACAATGGAATATGGTATCAGGGTTCACTAACCTCTTCCTCTCTTTTGTAGCATCCCAGAGTTGAGTTTAGGATAGGGTATCATAAGTAAACCAGCAGCATTCTGTTCTATGATTTTCTTCTATAGTCATGTCTCCTTCTGTCTTTTTAATATCACCTTTCTGCTTCTAAGTTAATAAGGTATACTAAGTTCCTTAGGTAACCTATTAGGCTCTAGGGAATAGGACATGAACATATTTGGGGGGCCATCATTTAGTCTACCAGATTGTACTCTCTGTCTCCCAAAGATTCTTGTCCACCTTAAATGCAAAATGAATTTACTTTATCCCAAGGTCTCCTAAAGTCTAGACTTATACAGGATCGGCACAAAGTCCAAAGTCTAATCTAAATCTCATCATCTAAAAAGTTTCAAGAACTATTATCTAAATCATCTAATTTAGGCATAGGTGGGATTCTGGGTGTGATCCATCCTAAGACACATCTTCATCATCTGTGGACCTCTGAAACTAAAGAAACAAAGTATCTGCTCCCAAAATATGATGGTGCTATAGGCATAAGGTAAGTATCATAGACATACCAATTTAAAAAGGGAGAAAATGGAAGAAATCAAGGAGTCACCAGGGCCATTCTGAAACCTAGTCTGGCAAACTCCATTAAGTATCAAAGTCTAGGAATAATCTATTGTGGCTTGTGGCTTCACGCTCTGGACTTGTGCCTCTGACTTCTGAGTCAGAGAAATGTAATGTAATGTAATGAAATGAAATGTAATGACTGCAATTGAGTAGTTTTATCAGCCTGTTTCCTGACTATTGAGATTTAGCATTCTAAAAGCCTTCTTTTAAGTCTTTCTGTCCTTTTTGGTCACAACCAGTGGGTAGTGTTTCTACTGGTAAAAAATCCCAAGAACCTCACGGCTCTTCCGTCTACGTCATGAGAATTTATTCCATTATAGAAGAGATCATACACAGATCTTTTCTAGATAATCCCATTTCTATTTTTGGCTTTTGTTTAGATGATTCAGGAAACACATCCATTGAGATTCTAAGATGCTTTCTGATTTGATTGAGAGCGTCTGTGACTTACACTCTTAATCTCTCTAAAGAGCCTTTGACTGAATCTTTTGACCCTTTGCTCTTTCCAATGTATTAGCTAAAGATTGTATAGCCAGACTTCAGTTCTAGAGTGCATGCTCATAGCAATAAATTTTAGCATATTTTGCAATCTGGAAAGACTAAGAGATTTCCAAACCATCAGTTCCTGGTTTCTTTATGTTTAGTAGTTCTTCTCTTAATTTATTTTTTTTCCTCTTGTATTTTACTGTATCAAAGAAACAAGAACTTACTTGGAAATCTTCAAGAACTTACTTGGAAATTGTCTCAGGTAAATGTCCAAATTTCATCGTTTACAGGTTCTACTTTCCACTTAACTTTAAGACGTATGTATTTCTTCTAAGTTTTCTGTCACCACGCAACAAAGATTTCCTTTCCTAAAGTTTCCAATAATATGCTCTTCATTTTCCTCTGAATCAACAGTGCCTTTAATAACCGTATTCCTACCAACAGATGATTTAGATATTCTCTAATGTGATATACGCTTTCTATACCAGGATCTTCTCTTTCCAGATGCTAATTGAGATTTTTAACAACTATTCACAGTCTTTTTAAGACAATCTAAGCCTTTCCTATCTTGTTCCTAAAAATTCTTACAGTTTCTGTTCAGCTTCTTCAGCTTCTGTGCCCAATTCCAAAGCCACATTCACATTTGTAGGCATTTGTTATAGCAGTATTCTACTTCCAGGAATCAAAATATTTAGAATTTCCTACTGACACCATAGTAAATTACCACAAATTTACTTGCTTAATAAAACACAAATTTATTTTCATATAGCTCTGTAGGTCAGACATTCTAGACAGGTCTCATTGGTCTAAAATCAAGGTGTCAGCAAGGCTATATTCCTTTCTGAAGGCTGTAGGAGAGAACCATTTTCTTTGCCTCTTCCATATTCTAGAGACCTGTTTCCACTATCTCAAAAGCCAACAGTATTGCACATCTCTGACTCTGCTTTCTGTAGTGACATCTCCCTTTGACTCTTTTCTATTTCTGTCTTTTTAAAAAAATTATTTATTTAAATTCAAGTTAGTTAACACACAGTGTAGCATTGGTTTCTGGAGTAAAACCCAGTGATTCATCACTTACATATAACACTGAGCGCTCACCCCAACAAGTGCCCTCCTTAATGCCCATCATCCATTTAATCCAACTCCCTTCTAGCAACACTCAGTTTATTCTCTGCCTTTAAGAACCTCTTATGGTTTTCCTCCCTCTCTGTTTTCATCTTATTTTTTCTTCCCTTCCCCTATGTTCATTGTTGTGTTTCTTAACTTCCACATATAAGTGAAATGATATATGTCTTTCTCTGACTGACTTATTCACTTAGCATAATACACTCTAGTTCCCATCCACATTGTTGCAAATGGCAAGATTTCATTCTTTGTGGTTGCTGAGTAGTATTCCATTATGTGTGTATATATATATATATATATATATATATATATATATACCACATCTTCTTTATCCATTCATCAGTCGATAGACATTTGGGCTCTGTCCATAATTTGGCTATTGTTGATAGCGCTGCTGTAAATATTGGGGTGCATATGCCCCTAAAAATCAGCATTTTTGTATCCTTTGTTTAAATACCTAGCAGTGCAATTGCAGGGTCATAGGGTGATTCTATTTTTAATTTTCTGAGGAACATCCATGTATTTTCCAGAGTGGCTGCACCAATTCACATGCCCACCAACAATGCAAAAAGAGTTCACTTTCTCTGCATCCTTGCTAACATCAGTTGTTTCCTGAGTTGGTAATTTTAGCCATTCTGACAGGAATAAGGTGGTATCACATTGTGGTTTTGATTTGTATTTCTCTGATGATGACTGATGTTGAACATCTTTTCATGTGTCTGTTAGCCATCTGGATGTCTTCTTCTTTGGAAAAGTGTCTATTCATGTCTTCTGCCCATTTCCTCACTGGATTATTTGTTTTTGGGGTGGTGAGTTTGATAAGTTCTTTGTAGACAAGTTTGATATGTTATTTGCAAATATCTTCTCCTATTCTGTTGGTTGGCTTTTAGTTTTGCTGATTGATTCCTTCGCTGTGCAGAAGCTTTTTATCTTGGAGACATCACAAATCCAGACTTCAAGTTGTATTACAAAGCTGTAATCATCAAGACAGTATGGTACAGGCACAAAAACACACACATTGAGGGGCGCCTGGGTGGCTTAGTCAGTTAAGCATCCGACTTCAGCTCAGGTCATGATCTCATAGTTCATGGGTTCGAACTCCGTGTTGGGCTCTGTGCTGACAGCTGAGTCTGTAGCCTGCTTCAGATTCTGTATCTCCCTCTCTCTCTCTCTGCCCCTCCCCTGATCATGCTCTTTCTCTCTCAAAAATAAATAAACATTAAAAAAGTAAAAAAAAAAAAAGCAGACACATTGATCAATGGAACAGAATAGAAAACCCAGAAATGAACCAACAAATGTATGGCCAACTAATCTTCAACAAAGCAGGAAAGAGTATCCAATGGAAAAAAGACAGTCTCTTGGCAAATAGTTCTGGTAAAACTGGACAGCAACATGCAGAAGAATGAAACTGAACCTCTTTCTTACACCATAAAAAAATAAATTCAAAATGGATGGAAGATCTAAATGTGATATAGGAAACCATCAAAATCCTAAAGGATAAAACAAACAGCAACCTCTTTGACCTTGGCCTCAGCAACTTGTTACATGACTTGTCTCTGGAAGCAAGGGAAATAAAATAAAAAACGAACTATTGGGACCTGTCTCTTTCATTTTTAAGAAAGAGTGCAATGATTTGGGGCATATCCTGATAATCTCATTATGATTTCCCCATCTCAAGTTTCTTAATCACATCTGCAAGTTTCCTTTGCAATGTAAGGTAATATATTTACAAATTATTGGGATTAGGCTATGGACATATTCAGAGGGCTATTTCTGCCTACCAAATCTCCTTAAAGATATGTATATACCTATATCTGTCTATCAATATATTCTCCACAATTGTCATATCTTGCATTATCACTCTGCTCAAGTCTTGGTCATTTCTTTCCTGAGGTATTTCAATAGCCTGTTAAATAGTGCATTTGCTACCATGCTTGTTCACCTAAACTGTACTCTCAACACCTAAGCCCAGATGGCATTTTTTCCAGTATTATCAATATTATACTACCTTGCTCAAAAAACTCCAATGTCTTTTTATGTAACCTATGGTTAAATCTAATAACCTTACAGTGGCTATAAACCTATGGAATTTGTGACCTCCAGTACCTTCCCAATTTCACTTCAAACTATCCTTCTCTACCATGGCTTCCCCACTGTTTCTACAAATGGTAGGGCTATAGCCCTATAACCCAAAGATACATTTATTGTATTGTCTAATTTTTTAAACGATCTATATTTCTGTCATCTTGAGAGAGAATTTACATGTTCTTCACTGACTTTAAACAAACTGATGAAAATATTTGCAGTTCTTATATTGCTCTCTGGTTTGCTTTTATATTTTTATGTCTATCTATATTTCTATATTATTCTACCTTGCTTTCTAGGTGCTTTTAAGTTTAATAGGATGTAAGAGAAACAAAAATTAAATTTCTAGAGGATATATTTAGAAGAAAAATAACAAAAGTAATAATCAATGATAAGACACATTGTGTACTAAAAAATAAACCTATAGATTGATAGTGTTCATTATAATATAGGCAAAAATAATGAAATTAGAAAACATTTTAATGCAAGAAAAAGAAGAAAAAAGATCTGGTAGGAAAAATAACTAAATGTGAAAACAACATCAAGTGATTTTAAATTATTCACTGTCATACTGAAAACTAGAAATCAGAAAACATAAATAAATGCATTCCAAGTCTGAGCATCACTTATTTGTGTCCCAAGAACTACAATGATAAATCAAAACTGTGTGAATGTTGTAGAATAAAACCTGTTCTAGCTACTCAAAAACTATACTAACCTCTGGCTCTTCTATGATATGTTTCCAAATTTTTCATCAGGAGGACATAGTGAGATCCTACTTAAATGTACCCTTGTGATCTGAACTAGTGCCTCTTAAAAATTAATGTGTATTTGAATGACTTCGGAAACTTAAAATGCAAATTATGATGCAGTATACCTGAGCTAGGGCTTAAGTATCTTAAATTGTAATAATTTTCTGTGAGATGACAATGCTATTATTTATTTGTTGACCACTGAAAGGAAGTGTACAGAGCAATGATAGATAAATATGTAAACAAACTAGAAAAAAAGCAGTGCAAGACTCAAGATAAACATCTTTATTGACTTAAAGGATACAAGTCAGAGGTGTAAGGAAAAAAAATCTGTGGGTCTGTTGAGCTCTAGGTACTCATAAAGATAGTAGCAGGATGGAAGATAATCCTCAGATTATCAGCCTGAAAGTGTTTAATGTGAGAGGAGAGCCTGCAGCCAGTTCCAGAATTTAAAACCAGCAGCTGATGTGAGGTTCCTCTATCTGAAAAACTGGCTAAAAAATAAAGGCTGCTCATGCTAGACCTGACGAGATAGTTTTAGAGTAAGTTGCAAGCCTCTGAATGGTGGAAGACAAGAAGCCTTGCAACCAGAAGCTGATCCAGTTCTCCCACTGGGCCCGTGGATAAATTTTGAGCCCCAATATCACTACAAAGCAGGAGCGATGGCCTGTGATTACAACACCTGGCTCAGGACAGCGGCTTATGACATCAGGCAGAGCCAACACAAAACTGTAAAACTGTGGAAAGGATAGGCATAGATATAGAAGAACAACAGCTAAAATAATGAAACAAAACAAAAATCCCTCCTACTTACTCAAAAAGTGGCCGCAAAACAAAATTGCCAACATACAATAAATATACATAATATCTAATGGTAACAAAGATAAGCTTTGCCACAAAAGAATATGACCTTAGCTCAAATTGAAAAACAAAATTTCAATGTTTAAATTGGAAATATTCAAGCACTCAATATAGAAAGGATGGCCATCCACATGCTAATTCCTAGATTCAACAATTTTAATATTTTGTCTTTCTTTTGTGTGTATGTTTATATGTATATATAGAAAATGTGCCAATATACTTGCACAGACCTATACGTGCTTTAGCATGTATTTGTGTGTATGGAAGTGTGGGTGTTAGCGTACATGTGTCATATTTATGGAAAATACGTGCAGGCAAAATGACTGTTTCTAAATATTTTAGAATGTACATCATAAGACCAAGGGATTTCTCCTATATAAATAGTTTTATCAAGTTTTATAATTTTTATCTAAGTACTTAAAATCTCAATCATATTCAAACTCTCAAAATTGTTCTCAAAATGTGTTATATATCTTTTTTGTGTGTGCGTTAAATCAAATATCCAATCAAGCTTCTCATGTTGCTTTAGATATTTATCTTTTTAATCCCTTTTTAATCTTGAAACATGACTTCCTCCCTACCTTTTTAATGTAAAATTGACTTTTTAATGAAACCTGACATGATTTCTTATTAAATGCTCTATCTTCTGATTTCCTATAGATTGATATTTATGTCTAAAGACTTAATTAAATGTAGGTATTTTTTGAATAATATTAAGTTATGTTATGTATTTTATTATTATGTGGGTATGGTTTACTCAGAATTATTGATGCAAAGTTTGATCTTGTATGAAATTTGGTACTCATCTATTAGGTGATAAGGTGAAATTATTGGCATATCCTGTTTGCCACCATATTATATCTAATTTTTATTTATTTTTACTTATTCATTTTTTAATGTTTCTTTTGTTTGAGAGAGAGACAGAGCGTGAGCAGGGGGAGGGCACAGAGAAGGAGACACAGAATCCAAAGCAGCCTCCAGGCTCCAAGCTTTCAGCACAGAGCCGGACGCAGGGCTCAAACCCACGAACCACCAGATCATGACCTGAGCTGAAGTCAGGCGCCTAACTGACTGAGCCACCCAGGTACCCCTATATCTAATTTTTAAAAAATACTCATTGGTGTTCTTTCTTAGTATATACTCCTATTGAATATTGCCAAGGAATAATCTGTTAACTTTACATTTACCCATTTATGTTGTTAATTCTACATTTATTATTTGAGATTCTTCTATAAAATAGAGCTTTTCTTAATCCTCTGGAATGACATTTCTTATAAACTAAAAAGCATATGCTTACAGCTTTTCCCCTAACAACTATATTCCTTTTCTTTTTTAATGGAAAACCATTTAAAAAATGAAGCAATTATCTTCATTTGTTGTATTTCAAGTAACTCTATATTTACTTTTTTTTGAAAACCTGCTGTGTTTCCTAGTGCAAAAAACAAACAACAAAAGAACAACAACAAAACAAACAAAACACACACACAAAAGAACAACCTAAAAATTGTTTTATAAGGTAAAGGAACCTACAACTTTAATAGTAAAAAAAAGCACACCATAATTACGATTGTCATTTCTGCAGTTGTCATGTTTCTTAAGTAACTATCTTGTCTGATAACACAATGCAAAGATCAAGTATGAAAAACATACAAACATACATAAGTTCTAGAGACTTATAGAGGATTTTCTGTTGGCATTGGATAGCAAACTATATCCACAGCTGCAGGAGGAGAATATGCATATGCCTGTTGTTTCATAACATTGTGCATATTTGGAATGCTACTTGTATATTACTGAGTGCTATCATAACCATTCTGGGAAGTCCCCATTGGATCAGAGAATTGGACCAATTTTCAAATGAAAGTGTTGTTATACAGTCATCTAGAGTAGAAATATAAAATTTTAAACTTTTACTTTACTTTTACTTGCACAGTGGACTCAGATTTTTATTTAGTCAGTCTTTGAAAGCAATTAAAATCACTGCTTTTGACGTTCAAATTGTCTTGAATTTGGTGACTAGCAGCCTTGTGTCCATCTGTTTCACCTTCATTAATCTTTGAATACTTCTTTCCTTTTTTGGCACAAGTTACTCCAAACCTAGCCTGCACTTCTATGGCTCTACACCTAGAATCAGACAATTTTCTGAGGAGTCTTGGATTTTTTTATTGGGATGTGGAAATTAGGAGTGCTCATTTCAACTAATGAATCATTGCTTCTAGTCTCCTTTCTTTTAGTGAAAAGAGTTAGGTGATTATATATACATACATATATATATTTTTTTATCTTTATATATATTTTACAATCTTATATATATAGAAACTTTATATATATAAATTTTTATATGTATATAAATATAATATATATACAATATATATAATTTTTAAAAGCAGATATTGACCTTTGTGTTTACAGTTAAAAGTAAAGAAGGATACTTGGGTAGCTCAGTCAGTTAGTGTCTGACTCTGAATTTCAGTTCAGGTTTATCTCATGGTTCATGAATTTGAGCTCTGTGTTGAGTCCTGTGTTGGGCTCTGTGCTGACAGTGTGGAGCCCACTTGGGATTCTCTCTCTCTGTTCCTCCCTGCTCTCAAAAATAAATAAACATTTTTTTAAAGTGGAGAATTGTTTTCTTTTTTTTTTTTAATTTTTTTTTGCACTTTTTTTTATTTATTTTTGGGACAGAGAGAGACAGAGCATGAACGGGGGAGGGGCAGAGAGAGAGGGAGACACAGAATCAGAAACAGGCTCCAGGCTCCGAGCCATCAGCCCAGAGCCTGACGCGGGGCTCGAACTCACGGACCGTGAGATCGTGACCTGGCTGAAGTCGGACGCTTAACCGACTGCGCCACCCAGGCACCCCGAGAATTGTTTTCTGAAGTTATATGACTTTATATTTGGATCTCTTCTCTTAAATAGAAATGACTTATTTTCTAGTACTACTATATTACTCTACTAATGGTACTATAAATTAATAAAATTAAAAAGAAACAGAACAAAATAATCAAATCATGATTATAGATGGGAATTTCCCCATATTAATATATCAATAACTATTTCTCTCTATTTATGGGACTAGGAATGTATATATATGCATATATAATGTTTGTATCTCCATTATATGCAATATCAGAAAACTCAAAACAACTCAAATGTCTAAAAGTGGGATAATAGATACATCATTTGTGGTATATTCATATAATGTGATATGGTACAGTAGTTACCATAATGAAGTAGAGTCATATTTTCTTTATGGATAACTCAAAAATAATGTTGAGTTAAAAAAAGCAAGTGGCAGAACAATAGGATGTAATTATATTTGAATAAAAGAGAAAATAATCAAATGCCATATACAGTCTGTAAGTGTAGTATTTATACCTCTAGTAGGAGTTTAAAATATGTTAGTGACAGTACTTAATTTCAGGTAAGAAGGGGGAAGACTATATTCCTCATTGGATAAGGATGCATATATTTATACACAATTCATACATTTATTAATATATTCATCCAATAACATTTATTGGGACTTGTAAATGCTAGTCTTGGAAGTACAATAGTTATCAAAACACAGTTTATAAATCAGAATTTGGTAAGGAGAATATAGAAATAAATAATAATAATGATACAATTGATCAATGCTTCAGTAGTGATTAACAAAACACCATTAAAGAGAAACTACACATCCTTGAATGCTCAACAAGGACTTTGGAGAATGAGAATCTTATGATAAAACTTGAAGTTAAAGCAATGAAGAAAAAAAATAAAAATTTCATCAAGGAGGCAGTATGCACGAAGATCTAAGAGGAAATATAGCATCAATGTATGTAAGCAAGCATTACTGGCAGAAACCAAGTAGCAGTAGAATACTTGAATATACCACTTTAAATTAAAAAAAAAACTTATAAAAGATTTGAAATTATTAGAAAGGAAAGTTGAAAGAAGTATGTGTGTGAATGTGTGTATATATGTATGTATATGAAATCATTGATTCATTAATTATTTCTTCAAATAAATTAAAATAATATGGCCTCTATTCATTTAAAGGAGAAGAAATGAATGGCTATTAAAAGCACAAGATTAGAGGGGCACCTGGGTGGCTCAGTCGTTTGAGCATCTGACTATGGCTTAGGTCATGATCTCATGGCTCATGAGTTCAAGCCCTATGTCAGGCTCTGGGCTGACAGCTCAGAGCCTGGAGTCTGCTTCCAATTCTCTGTGTCTCTCTCTCTTTTGCCCCTCCCCGATCATGCTCTGACTCTCTCTCTCTCTCAAAATAAATAAAAATTTAAAAAAATTTAATTAAAAAAATTTTTTAATGATAAAAATAATTTTTAATTAAAAACTTTTTAATGTTTATTTAGTTTTGAGAGACAGAGAGAGAGCAGGGGAAGGGCAGAGAGAGAGAGAGAGAGAGAGAGAGAAACAGAATCTGAAGTAGGACCAGGCTCTGAGCTGTCAGCACAGAGTCTGACACCAGGCTTGAGCTCACAAAACGTGAGATCATGACCTAAGTCAAAGTCAGATGCTTAACCAACTGAGTCACCCAGGTAGTCCTCGAAAAAATAAGTTTTTTAAAGTGTTTTTCTAGTTACACACCACTGTGGTCAGGAAAGTTTCATGGTATGACTTTGATCTCTAAATTTCTTGAGACATGTCTTTTGTCCAACATGTGACCTATTCTGGAGAATGTTCCATGCGCACTTATAAATAATGTGCATTCTGTTGTTGTTGTTGTTTGGTTTTTGTGTATTTATTTATTTATTTAGAGCATGCATACCCAGGGGAGGGGCAGAAAAAGACAATCCCAAGCAGGCTCCATGTTGTCAGAGTACAGAGTACACGAACAGTGAGATTGTGACCTGAGGCGAATCAAGAGTCAGACACTTCACTGACTAAATCACCCAGGCACTCCAGTATTCTGTTGTTTTTGGATGGAATATTCTGTATGTAACTGTTAAGTCCATCTTCTCTAATGTGTCATTCAAAGATACTGTTTCCTTATTGATTTCTACCTGGATGATCTATCCATTGATGTAAGTGGGTTTTAAAGTACCATACTATTATTGTACACCATCAATTTCTACCTTTTTGTCTGTTAATATTTGCTTTATGTATTTAGCTGCTCCAGTTTTGGATGCATAGATATTTACAAATGTTATATTCTCTTGTTGGATTCATCCCTTTCTCATTATGTAATGCCTTTCTTGTCTATTGTTACAGTCTTTGTTTTAAGGTTTATTTTGTATGACATAAATATTGCTACCGTGGCTTTTTTTTTGCACTTCTCTTTTGTATGGAGAATGTTTTTCCATTCCTTAATTTTCAGTCAGTTTGTGTCCTTAAGCCTGAGATGAGTCTCTTACAGACAGCATATAGATAGGTCTTATTTTTATCCATTCTGCCACTCTTTGTCTTTTGATTGGAGCATTTAGGGAGTTTATATATAAAGTAATTATTGATAGGTATACGCTTATTGCCATTTTGTTAATTGTTTCACTTGTTTTTTAACAACTGTTAACTGTTTTCATTTATTAGTTGCTTTTATAGTTCTTCTCTGTTCCTTTTCTTTTATTTTCCTCTATTTCTCTGTGATTGATGAGTTTCTGAAGTATTATGGCTGATTTCCTTTCCATTTATTTTTTGTATATTTATCATAGGTTTTAGGTTTGTAGTTACCATAAGGTCCACATATAACATCCTAAGTATATAGAAATCTAATGCAATTCTGGGCTCCTGGATAAAAGATATATGTTCAAATAGATTTGCAACATACTTTATAAGTACACTACTTCTTGAACATTCACAATGTGCATTGTCATATTGAAAGATTTGAGAATGATTGGTAATGAAGTAAATGTGTATATTAACAATATTTATAAATTCAATTGTTACGTTAAGTTAATAGGTTGGAAGATTAAAACTGGTGTTTTTAACGTTGAAAAGGTTTTCAACAAAATCCATAAGAAAAAAATCATTGGGAAACATTGAAAAATTTCCTTTAAAAAAAGTTATAATTCAATTTGTACATAAACATATACACAAATATCACTCTAAAAGTGTTGTGTAATAGTTTCACCAACCTAGCTAAAATCATTAAGTGAAACAGAACTTTCCAAATAATGAAAGCACGTACAGACACATATGTGTATAAAGAACCTGGAAAGATACATACTAATTGAACAGTGGCTGTCTCTAGGGAGAGGGTGAGAGACAGACAGACCATTGGCTACTGTATTAGGTTTTTACTTCAGATGGGTTTAAATACTGCTGTTTGTTTGTTTTTTGTTTTTGTCCTTACACATAAATCACTTTCATATTTAAAAAGTATAATAAAATAGAAATTACATGACTTACTTAAATTTACTTACTCCCTTGACTTAAAAAGGAAATATGGCCACGGATGAACCTTGAGGGCATGACGCTAAGTGAAATAAGCTAGTCACAGAAGGACAATACTGCATGATTCCACTTATATGAGATATCTAAAACTGTCAAAACCATAAAAGCAGAGAACAGAGTGGTAGCCAGGGACTGAAGTGAGGGGGAAATGGGGAGTTCGATGGGTATAAGGTTTCAGTTATGCAAGATGAGTAAGTTCTAGAGATCAGCTATACAACATAGTGTCTATAGTTAACAATAATTAATCGCCTGTTTAAAAATTTAAGAGGGTAGATTTTATGTTAAGTGTTCTTAACACAGTGAAAATATATAGTCATATAGATTTGTCCTTATATATACAATAAAAATTTTTACTTAATATCTGGAATCTCCTATAGTCCTCCAAGTATTTTGCCTCTTTACCTAAATATTTCAAATGATGTTATTTTAAAACACATTAATAAAGAAATTGTCATTGGATATCAATATATTTGATATAACTGATCATATATATGATTAATGCATTCTGATATTATTGATCAAACTTATGATATTGGCTTATCTACATTTATTTATATCAACTAAGGAATGAAATGTATATATTTATGAAAAATTTCTTCACTATTGGAAACAACTGGCATTATTGTCTCCTAAGTTTAATTAAAACAAAGCCCTGTGTAAAATTTTAATACTAATAGTAAAAAAGTCTATACTAGGTTTTACTTCATTTGGAAGAAATAAAAAGAACTTTTTAAGGTCAGTGGAAATACTTAACGAAAACTAATTGTATCTCCGACTTTAAAATCATACTACAGAGAATTTTTGACTTTTACTGGAATGTTGACACCTAATACGATACCCACCAACATGACAGTATTGTACTGTCTGCGCATTGTCCATTTATCAAAACTATATGGTAGCCCTCCTAAAATCAAGCCTTGAGCTGTAGATTGTTTGAAATGCAATCTTTACATCTAGAAGAGTAAGCAAAAAATTAATGAAGATTCTCTTTTTCATACTTAGTTGATAAAGGTATAGAAGAGAATATTATTAAAAGAAATGAGGCACATAAAAATAAATATCAAACAAGTCTTTTTAAAAAGTTTAAGATTCATAGCAATACTGACCAGAAGGTTCATAGAATTCTCAAATACCCTGTCCATATACATGCATAACTTCCTCCATTATCAACATCAACATGTACATTTGTTACAATTGGTGGATATATTTTAATACATCATTATCACCCAGAGTCCATAGTTTACAATATGGTTCATTCTTGCTGCTTTACATTCTATGGATTTGGATAAATGCATAGTGACATGTATATATCATTATGGTATCATGCAGATTATTAGTTTTTCAGACAGATTATTTTTACTGCCTTAAAAATCCTCTGCAGTCCATATATTCATTTCTTCCTCTCCTGAACCACTGATAATTTTACTTGGCAACCACAGATATTTTACTGTGTCCAATTTTTTAAAAAGTTTTAAAAGTTTATTTATTTTGAGAGAGAGAGAGAAAGAGCAAGTGGGAGAGGGGCAGAGAGATAGGGATAGAGAATCCCAAGCAGGCTCAGGACTGTCAGCACGGAGCCTGAAGCGAGGCTTGAACTTACAAACTGTGAGATCATGACCTGAGATGAAATCAAGAGTCAGATGCTTAACCAACTGAGCCACCCAGATGCCCCACTGTCTCCATAATTTTGCCTCTCACAGAATTCACAAAATTGTAAACATACAGTATGTATCCTTTTCATATTGGCTTCTTTCACTTAGTAATATGCATTTCAGGTTCTTCCATGTCTTTTCATGGCGTAATAGCTCATTTCTTTTTAATGATGAATCATATATCAAGGTTTGCATGTACTATAGTTTATTTATTTACTTGTCTACTGAAGGACATATTGATAGCTTCAAACAGGTCTTTTTAAACAGAGGTACTTATTCAGATAAGTCCTGAATCCTCAAATTTTTCATGCATCATTTGGAGCATATATTTATTTTTCTAAGGAATAACTGTATTAATATTTATCAGATACTAAACTATGCACAAGACCCAACAGAGTTTAGGTATATATGTAATTGAATAAATGAGTTTAATGTAGGATTTTCATTGTGTAATGTGAGGTATTCATAATTAGATAGATATTGCCATTGTTAGCTTAAAATTTTAACAAATTACGTGTAGTGCACATGTGCCATTTCAAAATCATTTACGTAGCAGGCTGGAGGTTGGGGTGACTATGAATACTATTTATTAAACTAAAAATGTGTATGAAGATAAGATAGGCCAAGAACAAAGACGAAACTGAAGAAGATGAACACAGTGGGAGTATTTACCATATGCTATAGCAAGACCTCTTATAAAGCTAGAGAAATTTGGGGTGCCTGGGTAGCTCAGTCGGTTGAGCGTCCGACTTTGGCTCAGGTCATGATCTCACAGTCTGTGAGTTCGAGCCCTGCATCGGGCTCTGTGCTGATTGCTCAGAGCCTGGAGCCTGCTTCCGATTCTATGTCTCTTTCTCTCTCTGCCCCTTCCCTGCTCATGCTCTGTCTCTCTCTGTCTCAAAAAAAAAAAATTAAGAAAAAAATTTAAAAAAAAATAGAGAAATTAGAACACTATGGCCTTGAAGGCAAGAATGGAAAAAATACATCTGGAAAAATATGAAAACAGTGGTCATATATGGAACAACACTTAAATGGACACTTGATTAATGGCAAGGTTAAAGAGCACTGGAGAAAGGAGAGTCTTTTCAATAAAGAATGCTGGGTCATTGTCACATATGTATGAGATTATACATATATGTATGAGATAATACATATATGCATAGATACATATATATGTGGTTGTATAAACATACACAATATTAAATATATTTATATTTACATATACAATTTTGTACATCATATGGAAAAAGAAAATTATCTCTAAACATATATTTACCTCCTACACCCAATATTAATTCCAGATGAGCTATATATGTGAATGTCAAAGGGAAAACAATAAATCTTCAAAGAAACATGTGAGAATGCCTTTTGTCCTTTGACTAAGATTTCTTAAACAAAACATAGGAAGTGCTGACCATCAAAGAAAGATTAAAAAACAAAAAGGAAAAGAACACCTCATTGGCCACATGGTCACTTTACTGGCCAGATAGAAAATGTTCACGGTCCTGTTTATATTTGCTATTTTACCTTCTCACTGCTCATTTTCTCTCTAGCCTATGCTAATTGGTTGTTGGTCCTCTGAAATTATTTTAACCAAAGTCCTTTTTGACCTTTATTTTGACAAACCAATAGGTATTCTCTGACCTCACCTTACATTAAGCATCATTTGATACATTTTGTCACTTTCCCCAAGAGGAAACATGTTATTCTCTGGAATTGCAAGACCCTCTGCTCTTTTGATATTCCCATTACCTCACTGTCAGCTTTTCCTCAGTGGTTTTTGTTGGCTCATCCCACTGCTCCATCTAGAACATGAGAATTTATCATGACTATATAACCTGGCCTCCTTTTTATATACTTTCTCTGAGTGGCCTCAAGAAGTCTCATGATCTTAAAAAGCTTCTATATGTTAATTATCTCCCAACATGTATCTCCGGTCTTGGACTGCTGCCTACTTTTCTGACTCACACATGTAATTGCCTAAAGGTCTCAGTATGTATATCCATAAAGCACTGCAAATTTAATGTGCTTGGGACATAACTATTCATTTCCTCTATATACCCCCACACCGTAGCTGCTCACCAATCATCCCACTTAGAATAAACAAATTTTTTTTGTAGAAAACTGGGAGTGTTCCTTTATATTTGCTTTCCCCGTAATGCTCATATCCAATCCATCTTCAATTCCTGTCAGTTTTGCTTCCTAAATTTAATTCCACTTTAACCTTTTCTTATTATGCATGGAAATACTTATACCCCCAGCCACACACATCTCTACCTGAATTACTAAACAGCTTCCTGAAAGAAGTCACTATTTAAACACATGACTCATTCAATTCATTTTCTGTGTAATAGCCAAAGCGATTTTTTTTGAGGCGTATAGTGCATCATATCAACTCTTCCTCATAATATTTCCACTTCATGCCAGAATAATAAGAAAAGCTTATGTTATGCCCTCCAAGTAGAAATTGCATTTTTATTTGTTAGTTCTCCATCTCACCATTTTTCTCTCTCTTTAAGGTTGGCAAGACAAGAATGCTATTTATTAACATCAGCATTTGGTAGTAGGCTTGCCATTTTGGCAAATAAGAGTGGAATAAAGTAACAAAACGACTGATATTTTGACATGCCCAGGCTATATGGTTTTGAGCTCAGGCCTTGGTAAGCACTGACTGGGGAGAACCTAGTAAAACCAGCCATGGGTACTTTGTACTGCAGGTTGTAGACACTGCTGGGAAATATGACATTTCAGGTTCAACTGAAGAAGCGGTTAAACCTGGGAAGAGGGTTTCTCAGTGAAGTCTTATCTGGAAATTATAACAGTGCTTTGCGTTTTTACTAGTCTCAATCAAGTCAGCAGGCTGAGGTTTTAAACTCCTAATCCTGTAGGGTCTATATGGATCATAGGGCTTATTGTTTTTATTGTTTTGGACTTCAATCAGGGCCAAGAGAGAGAATTCTCTTCGAGGCTTTATCTTGGATTCATGTGGCTGGTCCAGTCTCAAATAAAAATCATCACCAAACAGTCACAAATTGTCTCTGAATTTCATTACAGAAACACTAATCAGTGCTTCTAATCCACTAAGAGAACAACAATTGAGAATTCACCTACTGATGAGTATATATTTTATTAGTAAGCATACAATGAATATGTGAGCTCTTATTATAATGGCAGTTTTTGAGTCATCAAAGTTATTCAGTGTAACTACAGCAAGTCTAAAAACTAAGAAAACAAGTTTAAATGTCTGTATCTGGAATACTCTGATTTTAGGAATTGGCCTTCATTATGAAATGGAGGAAAGACACTTTTCAATTGGATTGTTATATCATTTTCATATAACTCAGTCATTTGTGTTTTCTAAAGTGAAGAGTCTATCTTAACCAAGTAGAAAATTAGACCATTGTGGTACAATTCTTTCAAAACAAACAACTATATGTATATGTAGAACTGACTTAGTCACCAAATAATGGAGACTTCAGGGTGGACACTGCAGATACAGCAGGGGGAAAAGCTGGACAACTTTCCTGCGCTATGGCAAAATTATTGCCTGTTTTAATTTGGAAGGCAGGTTACATGATGACTGATCCTGCAGATCTAGCCAAAACTATTGAAAAGAACAAACATATTAGCAAGTATTGATCATTCCTTGTCACTTTTGGCAAGGTATTATAATAATAAAAGTATTGTAAGTATTATAACAACATGGGTAAGAATCAGTTGGTTAACAAGGAGACATTGGAAGAAACACAGAAATTGCAAACTTTAAGGGACTCATAGATAAGGCTTGCTAGATAAAATACATAACTCTCAGTTAAATTTGAATTTCAGATAAGAAGCGAATATTGTTTAGTAAGAGAATGCCCAAATTATTGCATGGGATATAATAAAAAAATCATTGTTCATCTAAAATTTAAATTTAACTGGGCATCTTGAATTTTTATTTGCTGTATCTTGCAACCGTATTTGAAACATAAAGAAGCCAGACTGCTTTTAAACCGTGAACAGATGAGATAAAGCTGAAAATCACTTTAAGCAATGAGATCCATTAAGAATTTTCACACAAAAATAGCCCTTTAGCAAATATAAAAACATAGCGTATATTTGCTATGGTGACATAGCCTTTTAGCAAAGATAGGCACATGAGTGTTGTCATCCTATTGAAACCTATTGTTTCAAGTGGTCTCAAGATAATGACATAAATGAAAAGACAGGCATGAAGGCAAAGAAGAAAAGAAATAAAACCAGTGTAATAAACATGTCAAGAAAAAGAATTTGATTACAGTGTGGCTACTGACACATGAGAATGACTGGAAACAAGAGGATCAGAAGTCTTCTAAGTTTTCAAGGAAATTGCATTGTAAACTTACCACAAACTGTACTGAAAGAGTCTGGGACTGAACAATCCAAAAAATAAATGCCTCTCTGGTAAACTTGCACCAGGAGGAAGCAGGCATTTGAAGCTACAATCCCTCATCTAGACCATCAACTTCTGATGTGGTCCTCTGAGTATATCGGACAGGAAGAACTTCACAGATGGCATATCTGGAGCCATAATAAATAATGGTCAAAAAAGTTCCCCCAGAGAGTAGCACTTTGGTCTATTCAAGAAAGTTTTTGTTTGTGTGTATTTAATGTTTATTTTTGAGAGAGAGAGAGAGTGCTAATTGCGGAGGGGCAGAGAGAGAGTGAGACAGAGGATCTAAAGTGGGCTCTGTGCTGACAGCGGAGAGCCCGATGCAGGGTTTGAATTCCATAGCCATGAGATCATCACCTGAGCTGAAGTTGAATGCTTAACCAACTGAGCCACTGGGTGCTCCAAGAAACTTTCATTATCAGGTCAAGGTATCTTGAAACCATGCCTACCAAGGTCTCATCAATAACTTCTATGGAAGAGTAACCACTGGGATTTTCTAATCTTTCCTTTTTGATGGCAATTTTTATTGTGTTTAATTTCTCCTTGCTCCACCTGTAGATATTACATATTTGCAAAAGGGAGCAACATTACGACTTGCCTTTTATTTCTTAAGGTGACTGGGCCATAAGAAGCTCACTGGACTGGGTGGGCAGAATTTCACATCTTTCAGAGGTCTTGGACTTTGAGCTAAATGGAACAACAAAGTGGATTTTGGGTTTCTAACATTACGGAAACATAAGATGTGTTTTCTTTGAGTGACAAAGGCTGCTTTCAGATATTTGGTGATCAGAGACACATTGAAGCTGCTGTCTACCCAAATCGGTTCTCCTTTTCTTCCCAAACTCTTGACTGCACTACGTTTGCTAGTCTCTCTCTTACACCAAGGGAGAGCCATAAGTTCTCCAACAGCACGTAAGCATAAGGGATGTGACCACTTTCCAAGTCAGACCTGGACTATACAGCCTTCTTTGTGTGTTCCTTCATGCTTTTCCACTCCCAATGGGCTGGGAATTTCCTTGGAAGCCAGTTCCTACAGTTGGCTGAGTTTCATTTCAATCCAATCCCATAGCCTAGCCACAACTACTAATCACTTTGTAATCTTCCTAAATGGGAAGAAAATGTCTATCTTCCTTTAGTAACTGAATTACTGTTGAGGCATTTGGTTTACTCCAAATAATGTAGGGTACAAAAGGTATTCATTACTCTTCATTTTTCCACATGGAGAAACTGTAAACAGTATAAAACCTCTGACTTCTCCTTATTCTCCCTTTTTCCACTATTTCCCAGGCAAGTGATAGTGATTTTCTTAATGGCGAGTTTGGGAGAGAAAACCAGACAACTCAACTGTTCCTAGCATCTTTCTTTATTGATTTACCTGCATTAGAAAACCTGCCGGTGTGAGCTTTTTGCTCACTTTAGTAGGATAGACTATGTTCCATGATGAATTTCTGCAAATAAGGGGGCAGGATCAATTCAAGTAAATATTAGCAAGTCCTTGTGACTGCATTGCCAAATCATGTTCTCCAAAAATGTTTGTACTGATAAAGATGGCATTTTAATCGCCATTTATGCAAGTCTTTTGACTGCTTTTTCAAATAACATTGAACTTGGCTTGATAGGTAAAGTGTGCTATTTCTTGACACCTCCAAGAATAGTTTCAGGTTAAAAAAATCTCTTTTTTAAAATTTTTTTAATGTTTATTTATGTGTGTGTGTGTGAGAGAGAGAGAGAGAGAGACAGGCAGAGAGATAGAGTGTGTGTGTGTGGGGGGGAGGGGCAGAGAGAGAGGGAGACACAGAATCTGAAGTAGGCTCCAGGCTCTGAGCTGTCAGCACAGAGCCCGGCACGGGGCTCAAACTCATGAACTGTGAGATCATAACCTGAGCTGAAGTCAAACGCTTAACCGACTAAGCCACCCAGGTGCCCCTAAAAAAATCTTTCTATGTATGTTTCCTGAAGTAATTAAGTAGCTCCCCCAAACATGGTTTCTTTCCTCCACTTCCAACTTAATCTTCCACTTTCACCACACATGCTTTTCAGGTTCCTTTTAGCTAACTAGAGAAAAAAGCATGGTAGATTTCACATTCCAGTTTTAGTTTTGAAGTGCACTAGGCCATGAACATAGCCATTTAACATTCACTAAATCAAAATGAAATTGCAATGATATTATGCCCAGGTGTTTCTCTTTGTTTTTGTAATGTTTATTCATTTATTTTGAGAAAGAGAGAGAGAGAGAAGGAGGAGGGGGAGAGAGAGAGAGAGAGAGAGAGAGAGAGAGAGAGAGAGAGAGAATCCCAAGCAGGCTCCACCCTGTCGGCACAGAGCCCCATGCAGGGAACCATGAGATCATGACCTGAGCCTAAATCAAGAGTCCAATGCCTAACCTACTAAGCCACCCAGGTGCCCCTATCCTCAGGTGTTTCTGGTTTTCATTCATCAATGGGAAACAGTATCTGATGGGATGATTCTATTTAACATTGTAGTAGTGTGGATAGATTGGCATAGTAGTTTATGGCATAAATATCATTAAGGAAATACTACAAATATAGTGGGATTCCGGCAGGTTTAGAGAGCAAAAAAAAAAATGTATTTTTAAAGTGATGTAGAATTTCCATGGCTTTTCCTACAATGTAAGCAGCCCTACACTCCCCAAAATATAATGCCAGAGATGTACTAAGTTACATTCATGGGGCTATATCTAATAATATATATTCTTTGCATACCTAAACTATTATGATGAGTGCACTCTCTGATCCTATTAATTTTATTTTATTTATTTATTTTTTATATTTTTTTAATGTTTTATTTATTTTTGACAGAGAGACAGAGACAGAGACAGAGCATGAGCGGGGGAGGGGCAGAGAGAGGGAAACACAGAATCCGAAGCAGGCTCCAGGCTCTGAGATGTCAGTACAGAGCCCGACTTGGGGCTTGAACTCACAGACTGCGAGATCATGACCTGAGCTGAAGTCAGATGCTCAACTGACTGAGCCACCCAGGCGCCCCAAGTTTTATTTTAATTGGATGTTAAAAGTGGTGCAGGTTTTATGAACCTGGTGAATTTTACCTAAATAGATTAAGCACAGAAAGCAAAAAGTCAAGGAAAATCAATAAAAAGTTTTGCATAGACTAATGACTGTCCATATCTTCCCTACAAAACTTCTAGGAGACTAAATTTGCACAATGAATATTTAAGAGCCCACTGTTCTAGATAAGGCCTCTAATTTAAAACTTACAGTAAAATACTATGAGTACCTAGAGGGAAAAAAAAAAACAGAATGAGAGAGAGAGAGAGAGAGAGAGAGAGAACCAAATTTCACACTTGTGAGACCTGATTCTAAGATCCAGAATACAAATTCTTTTGGTACTGTTACTTCCTTGCTTAAAAGGACCTAAAACCTTTCTATTTATAGTTCAAGATTCTAGTGATGTAAAGCACAGGGGTAGAGTCGAACAAGCTGTCTAGGTTTGGAAGCTAACCCAACACTTTATTATTAAGATTATTATTATTATTAGTCATTCTGGGCAAGATAAATAATCTAGCCAAGTCTCTTTCCTCCTCTCTAAAATAGCGATATTAATAGTACATGCACTAAACATACTGTGAGAGCTGTATTAGCTGAGTTGTTCTCAATTTACCTTTGTCACAGTCACCCTGAATTCCTGGTGAGATTTTTCATTTTTAACAGGTTCTCAGTCAGATAGTGCTGCTCTAGAAACCACACTTTGAGGACCACTGTATAAAGTAACGTATGTAAAGTACTACTAAATTGTCTGACACTATAAGTGCTTGATAAGTCTTCACTATTAATTTTCTTTGAGGTTTGTTTTTCATCTTTATAGTTGTAAAAATAAATAAACATTTACTTGGTAAATATTTTTACTTAATGTGAACCTTGCCTTGTTAGCATATATTTTCCTGGATATGTATCAATATCCTATCTAATTTCCTAATTTAAAGGACTTTTTTTGGTAATGATATAACAGAATGCACCTGATAAAAGAATACTTTATCAAGTGAATTACTCTGTTTTATCATTTTGGAAATTTACATCTTAGATTTTCTTAAGAATGATATTCCTTTAATAGGTTGATATCTTAAACTGTGATTTATTAAGGAGATTCAATTTGGAATGCTAACATGCTCAATAATCTCCTCCAAATGCTTCATTGCCATTATGTGCAGGTATAAGATTTTCCCATATAAAATCATCACAAAGAATGCAGGTGTCTGTTTTTCCTATTATTTCCACACTGCATAAAGGCAACTATTAAATATGTGATAAATGGTTAATATATCATATTACTTTGTTGAAATTTTATTTGACTTAACAATATGTTGCTATAATATTCACATAATAGAAGAGAATTGATGACATGTGCAAAGAAGAAAAACATGAAAAACAACTCATCCAAAATCCGAATAAAGACAGAAAATAGGAAGAACTCTTTTTTGATGATGATATGAAATGAATGATTACTGAAGTAAAAGAGCAATGAAAAAATTATAACAAACGCAAAAACTTTTTATGATTTGTTCATTTGTTTGTTTGTTTTGCTCAAACAAGCTGCCAAGAAATTAAAGTTGGCTACAGGAATGTCAGAACACATTTTAATTTTGAAATGAAGGACAGTTTTGTCAGTACCATTATCAGTCAAAACTTTGCATTATTTAATAAAAAATATATCTTGAAAGTGTTTATCCATTTTAAGTCATATATGTTTTTTCTGTTTCCTATCCTTAATGAATCCTCCCAAACTTTTTTATCTAACCCCAAAGAAAATATTTGTGTACCATCAAAAGAAAGGAGGAAAGAAAAATGCTTAGCATACATATTAAGCAGTAAATAATAATAACAAACTATTAGTGACATCTACAGTTTTTCACAAGCCAAAACAATATATCTCAACTTATTTTCACCATTTTCCCCTACAATTGTGTCAAATACAATGGTGACAACTTTTACATTAAGTAGCTTGTGAAAACTGAACAAAGACTCTGAGCTGGTGAATACATTGTCTTCTTCAGTGAGATTATTTACTTCTTTGACAGTTTCACTGTTGATGAGGATGCGGGAAATTACTTTTACTGCAGGCTGTACGATATGTGGAATTTTTATCAGATGGTTGTTATTAAGCATTGTTTAAATGGAAAGTGACGTAGTCTCCTTTAATGCATTGAATCTTCAAAAGATTAGCAAGAAAAAAAGCTTCTAGCATGAACTCAATGTTTATCTAAAACTTTCAGTTTTAGACGGTTTTTAAGAGCTACCTGGAGTGGTCTTAATTCCTTATTCCCCTTAGAAGCTCCAAAATACCAAGTATTGTCTTTGGCTTCTTCTTGGGAGACCTTATTTCTTTCTTTGGCCTTTATTGATACTTACCATCTCTGAAAACACAATTTATACCAACAAATGCTTTCAACACAAAGTAAAGAAGAATAAGTGATAAGAGCAAAAGCAATAACTGTATCCTGATGAAAAATCTAGACTGAAGGAAATGCTCTGTTTTTCAAGCAAACAAGAGCATTTATGCTTTATTTACAACTCTGACTATATTTTACTTCTTGTATATGTTTCTTGGGAAACATATTCCATTGTTGAGACAAGAAGCATTTATTATATATATACATGTATTTATGTATATATGTGTGTGTATGTATATATATACACACACATATATATAACTAAAGAAGACTATATAAAAACATCAGAATATTCCAGAATAGTATTACTGTACTTTTTAGTCATGTATAATTATTCGCTGATGAATATCTGTTTTAGATGGAGAACAGTGTATAAATAAGTATATTTGCAGAAAAGAAGATTTGGTATATAATTATGTGGTTGAGTAATATTAACATATTGAAATAGTATCATTTTAAATATTATACACTAAATCTTGCCAATATTTGGAGCAAAATGTTAAGTAGAAAAATTTTGTCTTCAAAATCTGTCTTATGCAAGTAACTTTAAATTGCACTGACAAATAGGACGTGTTCATAATACCCTAGATTTAAAGCTCCTTAATGGCAGCTGTAGTATTTACTGGTCTATTCCTGTTCTGTAGTGAAATAATAGTTATATTATCAACGAGTGACAGACACTCATTCTGTTATTCTCATAGGTAATCTACATTGCTTCTTCCTTGACATTTCATTAATTGTAAACCAATATCGTAAATTCAAATTATACTTTGCAATTTTTCTGCCTGTTCATTTGGCTAGACTTGAAATAACTGACCTTTTCTTTTTCTTTGCCAAAATCTCTTTACCTTTGCTTGAATGGCAATATAACTACCTGTTTATTTACATGACTTATTTTTCTTTTTGATTTATAAGTTTTCTTTGTCCAAATTATCTTGCATCTCCTTTTCAAATTTTTCTTTGGTTCTTCTATTACTACCAAATTTTAAGTTATAATTGCTCAGGATTCTGCCCTGAGTCTCTTCTAACTTTTACATTCTTTCTCTACTTATCTTCAACCACTTTACACTAAAGGTCAATGATAAACTATGATTAAAAATATCTAAAAATTATCACACCTCTGAGATTACTAACACAAACTTCTAAATCTCCACAATCATAATCTTCCATTCTGTGACATCTTGATTGTTAAATAATTTCCAACCAAATTATTATATGTCTTCAGTGGAACCTCCAGATTATTGATGTCTTTTAATTTATCCCCTTTTAAAAACTGAACAATACATTCATATACTAAGTATTGTAATCAGATATATTTGGCTTTAAATTCCATGAATTTAGTATGTCCAATATGGATCTATTTACATTTTTTCTCCCAGATCAGATCATTTTTAACTCCTTAAATGTTTTTTTTTCCTGTAAGGGACAATAGGCAACTTCAAGTCAGATTCTAGAAGGTTATCCTATTTCCATATCCAATACATTCCAAATTCCTATAAATTCTTCACATTAAGTATTTTTAATTTTATCTACCTCCCTTTAGGTCTACTACAAGTATGGTTATATCAATGACACCATCAATCTTCTACAAAGATGAAGTGAGTTTTGGATATCCACATTGCCTCTGCATGGTTCCAATACATTATTCACAGAGCAGCTAATGTCTTATAATATAAAATAAAATCATTTATCCAGCTGAAATATCTCACTGGTTACAAACATGACCCACAAATTATTTAAAATAATTTTTTAATGTTTTATTTATTTTTGAGAGAGACAGAGAGAGAGAGAAGTGTGAGCAGGTAAGTGGCACAGAGAGAGGGAGACACAGAATCTGAAGTAGGCTCCAGGCTCTGACCTGTCAGCACAGAGCCTCATATGGGGCTTGAAACCACAAACTGTGAGATCAAGACCTGAGACAAAGTTGGACACTCAACTGACTGAGCCACCCAGGCGACCCAATATGACCCACACATTCTTTTGTCATGAGGCTTCTACCAACCTCACCAGGCATGTATCATGATATTTACTTTTCTTTGAACTACAGTCACACTGCATTTCTTTCTATTTCCAATGCTGGTTTTGTTCATGCCCATTTTTCACATGCCATTTCTTACTCCATGAATTCTATTCCCTTCCTCCCCACCCCCTTCCAAATACACATTAAATTTAATGACATGTTTCAACTTAATGTCCCTTTCTCTAGAAATCTTCCCTGACCATTAAGGCTACATAATATCTTATAGCATTTATCTGTCTCAGTAAAACTAACACAAGTGCTAGGTAAAAGCAGTGTTAGATTTGGATCCAGTGTAATCTTAGAGACACCCAGCTGGCTTGAAATACATTCAACACTCAGTGCCTATTTACTAAATGAATGACCATCTATATGCTGACTACCCCTAAATCTGTACCTAATTCCAGACATAATATTTTCATATAAATGTTGCATGAAAATTTCAAACTACGCATTTGTCATTTTCACATAGAAATCTGTGTGTTGTTCTTACTCCTCGTTCTTCACATACAATGCCAAATTTATCATGAAATGTTAATGCTTCTTCCAAAATGTAGGCTAAGTTCATCCACTCTTCTGCATGCCTATTACACTATTCTAGCCCAAGACTCCATCACTCATTATCTGCCTATTGTAAAAGCTTTCTACTTGGACTTCCTGCATCCAATGTTGCCACTATACAGCAAAAACAGGTTAGTTATGCAAAGTTACTTCACCCACCTGTAATATTCTTTAATATTTTTTCATTGTACCTAAAATAAAGTCCAAATGGTTTAAAAGGCTCCCTACTATTAAATAATCATTGTTCATAATTTAAAAAGTTGAAGTTTTTAGTTTGTGGATATTTAAACATAGGAGAAACATAAAATTCCTTCAATTCTGCATCTCTTTTATATAACAATACATAAGAAGGGTAGATACCTTTCTTGGAAAATACAAAACTAAGTTTTTTTTTCTTTCTGAATTAAGCTATAGAAAATTTCTAAGTGGTATCAAACCATTCCTCTTGTCTAGAGATTTATATTCCTATAATTCCTTGGAATTACCCTTAATTATGCTGTGTCACAAATAGTGTGATGGCCCAATTTTGGACACAACAGTTTTTCATTAACACCTTTTTCTCCCACATGAGAAACTCATAAAGTAAAATATCAACAAAAATTTTTAATAAAATCTCAGAGATTATAGAACCAGTAAACACACAATCGGATAATCTGATTTTTAATTGAAATTGTTTGCATTATGATGTTGCTTACCATATTTTACTGATCTTTTGATATCCTACATGTTATGGTGCCACACAAGTTCCTATTAAACCAAAAACCCATCCTGGGGAATCTCATCTTTGCAAAGCCTAGACAAAAGAAAGCAAGTCTTTGACAGAGGCAAATATTTTCTTCTGCACCTTCCCAAACCCTTGCCTCTTGATTCTTATTTATTGTTTAATATCTTCATCTTAACTATATGAATAATAGTGTAGTATTCATATCTTTCAGGTAAAAAAAGAGAGAGAAAGAAAAAAATAACAGAAGAGAGGCAGAGCGCATAGTAGTTAAGAGCATTAACCCTGAGTGAGTAGTTATGTGACTTTGTTTCTTATACACTTTGTACCTCAGCTTCCTCATCTGTAAAATGGGGATAGTGAAAGTAACTGCCTTAAGGTATTGTTACGAAGATGAAATGAGTTATTTGTAAAACTGCTTAGACCAGTGCCTGGGACTGAGGAGAACTATATGATTGTTAGTTACTATAACCCAAGAAAATGTGTATATAAGGAATATACACATAGCACAGAAATTCTTTTGTAAGGGAATTTTGAAAATATTTTCAAAAAAATAATGCCCCTTTCAAAAATCTCACTTTTTTTTACATTAGACATACCTACTACTGTCACTCATTTATTAAAGGAGAACACTCTAAGCACCTGAAACAGCCTACCTATTAATCTCTCAATGCACAGTTGTGTATATTTCACACTTAAAATGTGAACTCTGAAAAGAAAATCCTGTAAGGAACGTAGCCTAAATGTAGAGTAGACCGGTAGCATCACCCATAATTCATTCATTTGTCTATTCATTTATTCAGTTAGCAAGTCTCTGTTTAGTACTCACTGTATGCCAAGCACTAAGTGAGGCCACAAGGACACAAAGATAAATTTAAACCAACCACTTCCCTTAAACAGATCATTAAAAACATGGAAACTGTTTAGATAACACCTACACCCTCAAGGATGCTGAGGAATAAATTTTGGCCAATATGGTGTCAGAGTTAAGGAAAGAAGAAAGTGTCTTAGAAAACAGCAACCCCAAAATTGGAAGCTGTGGTTCGGTGAGGCAAAAGAGGATCTTAAGATATTTTTGTAAAAATTGTTTTCAATGCAAACTTGGATTCTAGGATTCTAGATGATAACCACTTACATGAGATTAAAGATTTCTATGTAAACATGCTTTGGACTGGGGATGGTCAGTTGTAAGGAACAATTTATTTTGTTTGAATGTTGCATTTCTTATGCTGACCAAGGACAGGGATTATGTTTGGTTCCCTATTGAAATGGCAAAGGAAAAGAAGGAAACACATTATTTCAACTGAATAGATGTTTACCCAATACATTTGTAAGGCCAAAAGCAAGAGAACAATTATATTTAAGAATTAGAAATATATAAAACAAATTGTTAAAATATGCTCTCCCTTCCTACTGTCATAATTACATCTCCAGACCAATAAATTAGGGAAATTATATAAAAAGCTATGCTATTTATACAACTAGAAATCAGCAAAATACCAGGGACCATTTAATTTACTGTTTATGTTCCATGTTTGTTTAATTGAGGGGGTAATAATATATGGATGAATAATAATTTAAAGATAATAAATTACTATATAATTGTTTCATAAAATTTACTTTTTGTCATCACAGAAGCAAAATCCCTTCTTGTTGGTGTAATAAGGATTTTCACAAAATTTGTGTCCTATTGATACTAGTATTCTAAAAATCAAAAGTTGTTATACTCAAAATGTATAATTTGTGCATATTTTTCCAAAGTTAAAATTAAAGTAAGTATAAAATTCAAACATTTTATTTTTTTCAAAATATTTCTTTTCTAATACAAATGAGTGTTTACTAAGATTTAAAAAAATCAATGCTTTAAACTCAAAAGGGTATAAGCATCAAGTTAGTAATTCACATTTTTGAAAAATTAATTAGATGGTTAACTTTTTATAATAAAACTATTCAAAATTTTAACGATCAATTTTTATCTCTTTACTGATATAAAGAATTGAAATCATGCTATATATCATCTACACTTTCACATATGCATACATTTATAATAAGAAAGGTTGTTTAATATTTCAGTATGTTCTTCAATCACCATGTACAACTGTTCTGAAAACCGTGTAATTCTGGAGTATCTCTGGAACCACGAATTGAAACAAAAGTGAAGAACAAAAGGTCGCTCAGTGCTACTGGGAAATGATACTTGGTTATGCAGGAATCTGTTGCATTCATGCTGAAAGGAAGGATTTGACAAGTTAATTAATTTGTCTTTTCTGTTACCTAAATGCTTCTGCTGCTCAAATTGTCTCCACACTCTGTCGCAGTGCATTTTGTCATGTAGGCAGCAGCACAATCTACAAATGTTTTTGATATTCAGACATCCATTATTTCAAGGATGTGTGCAAGAGATACAATAAAGCATTACCCCCGGTCCAGAAAGACATTACTCACAGGAGCAAATGTTTAGGGTTATGGTCACCGCCAAACCCTGAGCATTGGATCCAGAATGACAGAGTTGCCCACGTGCACTTTATTAAATTATTCTTTTCTATGTGTTTACTATCAATGTGTCTTCTGATGTACTGGACATGATTGGAGGCCTCTTCTGCCCTGTTCAGGGGAGATGATTGAGAGATATACGTGTACCTTAAAATCTATGGAAGATATGAATACACATGTTAGTTTGGTTGGAGAGAAGATTCATAATTGTTTCTCAGAAATGGTAAAACATAGAGTTTTACTGGATGGATAGTGAAGAATCTATAGAACTATATGAGAATTTAGAGATGAGGCCATAGGTGAAAATCTGGCTTTATAAGTAAACGGGACCTTACATAGCATGCTAATGAACCTGGACTTGAATCTTCAGGGTTAAGGGAAACTGTTTTATTACTTTTAGTCACAAAAAAAAAGCAGTTATTTTTGGAAGAATGATTGCCAGCATAGAGGCTTGAAGGAAAGCAAAACTGGATGCACAAAAGCTAAGGCTCTGTTGAAAAAATCTGGGGAAGAAAGGTAAAGACTTGAACTAGAGCAATGGCGGGGTGTTGGGGAAAAAGCAGTATTTGAATCAGTATATGGGATAGTTACCAGACTATGTCTGCAGTTGAGGATCTCATTAGGTCTTCTCAGAGCCACATCCACTGTTTAGATATTGATCTGACAGTAAAGTAAACTCTAAATTTAATATACATGTAAATGACTTATAGATGCTTTATTTGAATTGTAATATATGTAACTATAAAATTACCAGTGTAATTTTCTGAAAGAATATTATTTGTTAGAATATAAGTACTCAGAATCAAATATTTAAAGATGGAAAGAAGAATAAAAATTTAGTCCAGCTTATGCATTTTACAGATGTGCACACTGAATATCAGAAAAGTGAATAGATTCACCAAAGGTTCTCCAGAAAATTAATACTACTGTGATGGCTAAAACCTGGTTCCAAGAGCTCTATTCAATTCACAGTAATATTTTTCTCTATATGGCACCAAAAACTAGGAGAGCTACTTTTATAGGCATAGAAAATTTACTATGTTACATGTACTAGATGTGTAAAATATATGAAATATTTACCAATTTTCTAACATTAAAATATTAGAATTTATTGTGTAGTACATTAATCCTGGTCAAAAATTATAAGGAAAAATAACAAGAACTAAAGGATTCCATGAGAAGCCCAAACTGTCAAAACCAGCCCTATACGTAAGTTCCCACAGGAAACTGAGGTAGGCAGTGAATGGAAACCATAAAAAATAAATTTGAAGGGCCAGAAATATCCAATAACCAAAGAATATGTTGTTATAAACTTGGGGGAGATATGGTTCCTTAAAAAGCATGCCCTTGAAAACATTTGCTGTATTATAAAGAGGAATGTGTTCATTCCCGCCCACCCCCCCCCCCCCGCCAAAATTAAGATTTTAAAACCAGTAGCAGTTTTCTTTCAGAATTTCCCAGGTCAAAAATATCAGACTATCAGAGATAAATGTAAAACAGCATTGGATTAAATTCTGCCATTTTTAATATGCAGTTAAAATAAAACTAAATAGCTTAGCAATAGCATGCAAATTCATATAACAGTCACAGAATGTGATTCAAGACAATTGTGGGTATTTTTCAAAACAAATATTATATCTAACATCATTTATGTTAAATAAACATTAATGAGCAAATCTTTATAGATGAGCAAAGAATTCGTGATTTTGTTTTCTGTGACTTAATAATGAGGCTAATGACAAAGCTATTCCTAAAACTATCCTATAGCATGTACAAAGTCCTATTATGCTGATTTTAAATTATATATACTAACCACTTCCAACAAGGAAACTATATACTTAAGAGAAATAAGTTAAAATAAATATATCTATATAAATCAAAAGGTGAATTTCTAAAAAAACTCACTCAAATTCAGAGATGTGTTTGAAAACTATATTATCAACTATATTTAAAACATGCTTTCTGGCATTTTTATAAATAGAAGGATTATACTACTCTATAAGTATGATCTATGAATACATTTCTCAAGAATTATATGGGTTAGATGATAAACAACAATCCCTGTCTTATCCTACAAACTAAGAAATACTAACTAGACTAAGAAATAGTACTTAATCTTAGAGATCTTTTTCCCCTAAATTTTAATATAAAGGCAGAATAGGGCCTCAAAAGGGATTACTAACAGATTAGTTCTTCAATAGACGTAAATTGTTCATATGTTAGTGACTTTTTGACTTTCTATATGAAAACTTGCAATCTGCTTATGGTGTGAATGCTAATAATAGCAATTATTTTGAAAAAGACACAAATACCCACGGAGTCCTTCTTTGTAATGTATGGAACACACTGTGGAGGCTTTTATAACACACCATCAGAGAGGGAAGGACCTTAGAGACCAACTAGTCCAACCCTCACATTTTACTCTGACATTGTGGGTTTCAGAGAAGCCCAGAGACTTGCCAGAGGTAACAGTAGCAACAATTAGTGGCTAAACTAGAATGGGGGTCCTGTATTCCCAGTGTCCTGTCAATGGTCTCTTTGCAAATGTTTCTTAACACATTTTCCTGCCTCCAGTCAGGCCCACAACCGATCCATTCTCCACACTGCTGCCAGAATGATCTTTCATAAATACAAATCTGACCAACTTATTCCCCTGCTTAAAAGCCTTTAGTCGGCCCCATCACTCACAGGACAAAGTTCAAAATTTTTAGCATCTACTACAAGATTCTAACATCTGCTTGATTTTCTGGCTTCTTCTCTCACCAATTCTTAAAATCTAGAGGCTGAGTCATCTGCATGTACATCTGCAAATACACCATGCTTTCTCAAATCCTTCATCCAAAAAAAAATCTTCAAAGGGCTATTTCCTTATCATCTCTTTTTATTATTACACAGCAAGCTACAGAAGTAGGATTTTATTTTTTATTTTATAAACAAAAAGGTATTTTTCTTACTTAAATGTACACCTGGTTATTGACTGACTTAAAATGACAACCTCTATCATTTGCCCCTTAATGTTTTCATCAAGATCACCATGATCATGAACAGAAAAATTAAGACATAATGATTATACTGAAAGACAAATTTGACAAAATCAGCATGAACAATTTAATGTAATTTTTAAAGAGGAAATGTCAATATTAGAAAATATCAATGTTTAAATTTTTATCCAATTTTTAATTTTACATAATGAAAGTGTTTAATACTGTTTTACTTTTGTTTTAAAAAGTAAAAAAAAAAATTAAAATAAAGAACTTCATGGATAGACCTAGAAGGTATTATGCTAAAGTGAAATAAGGGAAACTGAAAAAGCTAAATGCCATATAATTCCACTAATAAGTGGAATCTAAAATAATGATAATAATAATAATAATTAAATGAAAAGCAGCGTGAGACCCATAAATACAATGAACAAGCCATTGGTTGCCAGAGGGGAGCATGGTGGGGCAGTTGGGGAAAATGGCTTAAGGGGAGAGGGAGAATCAGGTTTCCCATTATGGAATGAATAAGTCACATTAATAAAAGGCACAGTATAAGGAATACAGTCAGTGATACTGTAATAGTGATATAACAGGACAGATGGTAGCTACACTTGTGATGAATATAGCATAATGTATAAACTTGTCAAATAACAAATAACTAGCCTGAAACTAATGCAACAGTGTGTGTCAACTACACTCAAAGTATAAAACAAATAGGGGCGCCTGGGTGGCGCAGTCGGTTAAGCGTCCGACTTCAGCCAGGTCACGATCTCGCGGTCCGTGAGTTCGAGCCCCGCGTCAGGCTCTGGGCTGATGGCTCGGAGCCTGGAGCCTGTTTCCGATTCTGTGTCTCCCTCTCTCTCTCTGCCCCTCCCCCGTTCATACTCTGTCTCTCTCTGTCCCAAAAATAAATAAAAAAACGTTGAAAAAAAATTAAAAAAATATAAAACAAATAAAATAAGATGAAATAAAGAACTTCAAGTTTCTTTTAAAGTAACTATTCTCAAATTTGGATTCCACTAGAAACTTGATCCCTAAATGAAATCAATGCATACTCTTTTATTTGTTAACTTTTTAAGCGACAGTTGAAAACACCAGGATAAAGCATCACAAGAAAACAATTAATTTGAATGGATCATGACCAGAGTCAAAATAAGAACAGTGGGTATTCCCCCGCTATGTTCATCTGTTTTGTTTATTAAATTCCACATATAAGTGAAATTATATGGTATTTGTCTTTTTCTAACAGACTTATTTTGCCTTTCAGAATAATTCCAACTCCACCCATGTCATTGCAATTGGCAAGATTTCATTCTTTTTTATGGGTGAGTAATAGTCCATTACCTGATCAATGGATACAGGAGGTGTTGTGTATATACATAATGGAATATTACTCAGTCTTCTAATGTTTTTTTTATAATTTATTATTATTTTTAAATTTGAATTCAAGTTAGTTAATATACAGTGTAATCTTGGTTATAGGAGTAAAACCCAGTGACTTATCTCTTACATATGACACACAGCGCTCATCCCAAAAAGCGCCCTCATTAATGCCCATCACTCATTTAACCCATCCTCCCACCCACCACCCCTCCAGCAGCATTCAATTTGTTCTCTATAATAAGACTCTCTTATGGTTTGTCTGTCTCTCTCTGTAAAAAAAAGAACATTTAGAAAACCAAATCAAGGACATTAATGTGAGAAGGTTTATATTAATTAAAGTTTTAAGAAGAAAGCTAGAAGAAAGCTAAATGAAATATGTATTAAATTTATCAACAAGTATTTCCACCTGAAATCACTTGATATATGTGGGTGGAAATTTCTTTGCAAACACTTTTATTTCTCCAGTGAATCAGAGTTCAAGGTTTAATAATAAAATAATTTTAAAAAATGAAATGAAAGACTGATTTTTCCAATACTTCATAAAGTAAACAAGTGGTAGATATTTGATTTTATTAAATGATATACTCACTGATATATTTGGAATTAAAAGCTGTTATATATATTTAAAAAATATGAATCTGTAAAGAATCAAATAAATTTATTATTTATTGACAAAAATAAATGTTTAAAACAATTTAGACTTGTAAATAAACCAAGTATTATAACTCATAATATGTGAGACAATTTGAAATGTATTTATTATGAGCATAAACAACATAAAATATGAAAGATGATGAATCTACAAAATAGCCCCAAAATAATGTTTTAGTGCACAATAGTCATTTATTTTTATTTAATTTATTAATGTATTTAGTACAGCAATTAGTTGGGTGGATTCAGATAGATAAATAATTTTATGAAATTCTTAAATAATAAAGAGGAGGTAAACATAAAGCAATGAGCATATCAACTATTTATCATTGTGGCCAAATAAGAGGGAAATTGTCAATCAAATTATTTGTAGGATCCTATCATAGAGATTTAGTGATCATATGAAAGAGAAATAGAACTTTTTTCAAATATATGAAAAATGAACCCCATGAATTCAGAATATTTTAACAATTTAAGTGAAAATTAAAATTTAATCTTTAGCACTCCATCATATACATGTCAACATTTTCCTCAATAATTTAAAAACATTTAAAATGTTTAAGTTTGTATTAGGGTTGCTACTTTTAATACATAGGTTAAAATGCTGAATAAAAATAACTTCTCAATTAAAGCATCTGCCTTTAAATTATGACAATTAGATCCACAAATGTAGTATTTTGTTATTTACTTGGTATATAAGCCAACAAGAATCTATCTGAAATGTTAACTATACAGAAGACATTTGAAATAGTAAAGATTTGTTTCATTGTTTGCTTTATTATGTGAAAATCTACTTTTCAAAAATTCAAACCTTAATATGATATTTTATGTCCTTTGGATTCTTCATTGTGGATTGCATACTCTACATTTATTTATATTACAGAATAAGGCAATGAAATAAATGTAGTTGAAAAAATATATTGAAATGGAAGTCAAAATCTGAGATTCTAGAATTGGTATTTGTGACTTTAGAAAAGGTTTTGGTTTTTTTTGTTTCTGTCACTGTTACTTTATTGTAGTTGAAACAATTAAGACAAATTACTAACAAGGTCTTTTACTAATTCCATTACTGCTTGAGCCTACAATTATTCTTTTACAAAAAGATTTTCTCCACAATTCCCTTGGAAAATGCAGTTATAAACTCTTGATTTAGAGATGTTTAATGTCCACAAAATGATTATTGGAGGTTCTTGCTTTCAAATATTGTTAACAAACACTTAAAATAGGATATTAATGTAATTTCAAATGGAAATATAACTTACATTAAAATTTGGGGGGTATTAAAAATTACTGAAAACCATTCAATTTTGAAAAATCAATTTGTAAACATAATAACACTTTCCGTATGTAAAGCAAAATATTATTTACGAAATCCTCAAATTCTTTAATAACAAGGCAAACTTTTGTTAATAAAATAATTTAATGTCCCAAATATTTTGGTTTAATATAATTTTACAATATCACAATTTAATATTGTTGAAATGAGATAAAATGCATGTAAATTCAAAGAAACTATACATGTAATTTGGAAATGTATAAATACATTATTTAAATCATTTCTTTCTTGTAGTATATTAGTATAGTAAAAAAGCATGACTTTTAAGGTAATTCAGACAAAATGTTTACATGCCAGCTTTTACAGTGACTATGTCAACAGAACATGTTACTGTAACTTTCAGCATCTTGACTGTCCCTGTCTATGAAAATGGAACAATAACACGACCTCTGATGTACTTTTTTGTTTGTGTATTAGAGATTTCGAAGAAGGAAATATTTGGCCTATTTTCATTCTCACCTGCTATTTTAGTGAAAACTCCAATCACGCGTGCCTAGACTATTGTAACATAAGGTATCTAGTATCTCCATTTCTAATCTCCTTCCTTTTTATCAAATTGATCCCGTAAACTGGTGCCAAATTATTACTTGACAGACTTAGTTTGGACTAGGTCATGTTATGATCAAATATTAATGCCTTTCCGCCCTCAGAAACAAAAACATTTTTATCCTGAGAGTTAAGGTCTTTCACAATCTGAAGTTACTTCATTGTTAGTTTCCTTTGCTCACCGTAAGATGCAATAAAAGAACAGTTCATTGTACCACTATTTTTTTTTGTCTTTGTTTACCTCTTTCGTCTAATATAAACAATTTCTGCCAACTTTTTATGGCCTCTTCATCAAGGCTTGCCTCAAAATTGTCTCATTTTGCCATAAAACCTTCTGCTTCAAATAAAAGATAAGTACTCTATTATCCTAGAATATTTTCCATACACACTTGCAAAATATTACTACCTTCAATTATGATTATTTACTAAGAGACCTTAACACTTGTACTAGATTGGAAAACAAGAAAACGCTTAACTTCATATTTTCTTCTTTTTTCATGACCTTTTACCATTATATTCGTCTTAAATCTTGCAAGACACTTATTAATTACAAAAAAAATCAATAAACAGAAAATACATAACATGTTATATAACCAAAAAAGATGGTTTGGGCATGGAAGAAACTCTATAGATGAATTATTTTAGTTAAACAGAGTGATGTCCAATTATGAGTTATATAAGAATATTTCAAAGCCCCTTCCAAATATTTAATTAATATAATTTTAAAATTCAAATAATTTCTATTATTAATAACTTTTCTAGTAGAAATCTCAAATACTTAGTTTTACCTTCATTTTTACTTCCTGATAAAAAGAAGTTGATAATGAAATTGTCAAAAAGCCTTAGCCAAAAAAGAGTGTAAGATTTGTTTGAACAAGATCTTTGGCTCTTTGCTCTGAAAATTATAGTGTCAAATACATTTTTTATTTTTAAAATCGTTAATTTGAGATCCACTCAAATCCTTAGTTCCTATGTACACAGAGAATTGTATATGATATAAAATGTCCTGAAGAATTGTTCCCTACATGCTACCCTCATGTTTCTGTGTTAGTTTCTTGACTCCAAGCTTTGGAAATGCTGTTTCTAACACTCCAAGACGATTATAATGTTTAATCAAGAATAAGTCACATTAAATTTGATCTCTAAGAATTGTAATATCAATTGAAAAATCCCCTTTTGCCACAAGTTTGTTCTTCATTCTCTCAGTTTTCTTCTGTCCAAAATTAATTAATCATATATAAATATACAGAAGATTTATACATCAAGATAGTAGACTGAGTCTATAGTGAAACCTAGATCTTCTACCTTAAATATCTACAAAGGGTAGACAAAACAAAAAAACAAATAAAAAATAAGTAAATATATATATATATATCATGATATATAACATGATATAAATATTTTAATGTCTCAAATATTTTGGTAATTATATACATTATATAATATATATGTGTGTATACACACACACACACACACACACACACATACACACTACGTTTGAAAACTGAGGAAGGAAAACTCTATGTAAGAGAACCCATGATAATGAGTAAAAGTGTATCCTAAGGAATTAGGCAGAACTGAAATGGATAGATGTATGTAGGTCAAGGCCTGGAACATTACCACTAAATACGGCCAAGTTTCAAACAGTGTCAACCACATGAAAAAACATTCAGAAATATCTGTCCACAAATAAATGAAGGCTTAAATGCCTTTATTATTCAACCTAAGTTCAAAATTAGAACTGCTTAACTATGGGACTAAGCTTTTGAAAAATACCACTCAATTATGACTGTATTTGGGGTTCTTTGCAAATATTATAAACCAAAAACACACAACTGTGGTTAAATATGGTAGTGATTTGTTTTGTTTTTGTTTTTTTTACTATGTGGCAAACTGTTTCCATTTACCTTAAGATTTTCTTTTCTTTCCCTTTTCATTTCTTATTCTCTGACCCCAACTACACATGTATAAAAAAAAAAATGAAAAGAACAATTCAGTTTAAAAGATCCTGCCGAATGCAAAAGGCACAATAAAAGACAGAAAAAAATCCATGTAGATACATTACAATAACATTGAATACTAAAATATTAAAAAACTAAACTATGAAATTGTGTACAAAAGAAAACATATAAAGCACAGGCATTTATAAAGGAGCAAGAATTACATTGATATCTATTTTTTCAGTCATAATATTGGATGTTGTAGTCAATTAAGTACTGCCTTTGGTATTGAAGAAAAAACATTGAAATACGCAATTTGGTATGTAGTAATTAAAATCTGAGGGAATAATCAAAATATTCTCAGGGATACTAAGTCTCATAAGAATCAACTCTCAAAAAACAAATTTTGAAAGCAGGACTTACATAAGTATTTAATGTAGAAGTGAGACAAATCCAGGATGTGTTACATGAGTTATAGGAAATAAGTCATCATGGATGTTCATACAGTTCTTAGAATTCAACATGAGACAGAGATCTTTGGCATAGTGAATATTTTAAGCTGAAGTGTTTGACAAAACTCTCACTGTTCTCCCTTGAAACAGGTCATAAAATCTTCATGTTATGGGTGCCCTCCCTGTACCTGGAGGTAAGGAGCATCTTTATCTCCAAAGATAAAGAGACACCAAAGAGAATTTTAATTTTAATAAGCTGGCCTTGCCAAGTTTCCCTTAGTTTACTATAATTATTGCATACTTTCTAACTTATTATATTCCTCCAGGAATGACCAGACTCCATCAATCCAGAATAAAAATACACATTTAACTCTTTCCTTTATTTTTTGTCAGTTTAATTTTCATACCCAGCCAAGGGAGCTAAGAGGGTAAAGGAAAACTTCTTCCTCCCTCTAAAGAAATCAAAATATGTGATAGAAATTTTAAAAAATAATCTAAAAAAAAGTGGAGAAACTTGAAAGAATAATTAGGGTAGAAATGACAAAAAATATCACAAACTAAAATTAATTGGCCAGCCACTGTACTTTTAAAAATCCAGATATGTGTTATTTATAGAAACATATAAAGTATAAGGACACAAAAATTAAAATAAAAATTAGAGGGAAAAAAGCACATCAGATGTTAACTAACAATAATGAAATAGCATAGCTATTATGTAGGATAAAACATACTTTGACAAAAATATTAAAATTAGAGGTTAAAAGTGTCATTGCATAATAATAAATGTTAAAAGTATCAATTTTTCCAAAAGATGTAACTCTTAAATGTGTATACCAGTTGAAAATGATGTAAAAACATTAAAATATAAATATTATATTTAATATAACTATAAAACATTTTATATAAATAAATCACTGTAAATACAGAAAAATAATAAACCCTTAAGGCCAGATTTTTATGCCCATGTATTGATAAATGATAGACTAGATTAAATATTAGCAAGTATATAGTTAAAATAAACAACACAATTAACAAGTTTAACCCCCAAGATATAAAGGGAGTTCTCAACCATAATTTAGATAGTATACATTTTTAAATAGTGTACAGAAATAAAGAAAAGATTTATAAAATATGCCAAAAATAAACCTCAGAATAGGCATTTCTAAATAGGCATCATATATGTCATCATATCTGAGAACAATAAAAAAGATATAAATAAAACAAACAATAAAGATAATAACAAGAACAAGTTAAAAATCCCCACTTATTTGAAAGAAAGGCACACATATGCACAAAGACTCATATTGATACATAGTTTGTAGTTTAAACAGAAACCATATGAAAATTTTTAAGTGACTAGATCTGAATAATTATGGAAAAAAAATTAAGAAAATCTTAGGAAAGAAACAGAAGTTATAAAAAGAAGTAATGACTACAAAGAAATGAGCAATGCAATAACCTGAAAAAGAAAACAAACTTCCCTACAAGGATTCCAGAGTAGAGTGGAAATGACAAAAGATAAAATCTTTCAATTTGAGGATATATCAATAAAATTTACCTCAACTGAACAGCAGAGAGATAATAGACAAAAATAAATAAATAAATAAAACAAAAACAAAACAGAATGGAATCTCAGGAAACTGTTGGACAACAACAAAGCAGCTAAAATTTGAATGAACACAATCCCAGAGAAGATAGAGTGGGGTTGAAAGAGTACCCAAAGAAATAATGGCTAAAAACTTCCCATTTTGCCAAATGATTTAAGTCTACAGGTTTAAGAAGTCTAGTATGTTTCATATAGAAGCAAAGAAATATATTCCGGGACACATCATAATTAAATTTCTGAAAATTAAAAATAGTTCAAAGCAGCCAGAAAAATATTAAATATTACTTATAGGAAAAAAGCAATTGAAAGTGAATTTCCCTGTTTTTAAAGTTTTTATTTAAATTCCAATTAGTTCACAAGCAGGAAATATGAGTTTCAGGTGTAGAATTGATGATTCATCACTTACATACAACACCTAGTGCTTGTCACAAGTGTCCTCCTTAATGTCCATCACCCATTTAGCCGATCCCCCAACCCCACCCCTCCAGCAACCCTCAATTTGTTTTCTATAGTTAAGAGTCTGTTTCATGGTTTGCCTCTCTCTATGGTAAATATGATAAATGATTAAGTATTGAAAATTACATGTGATGGCTGGAAAAAACACTATAATACCATCTGAATTGATGCTCAATGTATGTAGAGGAAATATTTAGGATGATTATAGTTTTTTTAAGTTTAAAATGGTATACGGTGTTATAAATTTTCATAATCATATAGTCAGTTATGCCAGCATATCTCACTAAAAAATACATTTTTCCCCTAAATGGAACTACTACTTTGATATAATATTAATTTCTCCTATACATTAGAATATAATCTGACTTCTCTATTCTGTGACTCTGAACTACACTAAAGTTACAGGATTTGAGAGTACAATGATATATATGAAAGTCTTTCATTATTGCTGCTTTGATAGCTATCTTCCTTAGTATTTGTCCTTTGTTTGAAATTTAAATTTCACGTTGTCTACATTTTAACAAATGCTTAGTTTCTAATAGAATTTGCATTAAATGCTCACATTACTATGGGGAACATCAAATGTTTATTATATTAAATCTTCTCATCAATACCATTTAATACACCACAATTAACTCGGGTCCTCATTCAAATGACCTGAAGTGGGTGTTTCTTGGTTATAGATTGTGCAACCAGATTGGGTTATGAAACATTACATGGAATTAGAAAATTGTGTGAATTGTGGTGCCTTCAAATGAGCTGTGTTATGTAGAGGAAATGGAAAATATATTCCATCTTGAGAAATAAGACTTGTCTAATGTAATAGAAATGGCAGATGACACAAGTGGAATTGATGGCTCATTTTCCACATGTTTTAAATAATAAAATATAATTTTGGCAAGTTAAGTGATTTAACATGAATTAATGTAAAGTCTTTGCATATAAATTAAAGATATAATTAAATGGGATAGAGAACATTTTGTTTGACAGCAGTTTATATAAAATATGAGTATTTTAATTGACCTCTAGCACCTTATGAGATGGTTGAAATTGTTGTGCTATAATATGCTGAGGCTACAATCAGAGCATATTAGTACAGAGGATACCAACCAAGACAAGGAATGAGCCCATAAAGGCTTGATGATATTTGAAAATCACTTATATTTATGGGCATATTAGAGGATTTTAGTCACATTAGAATACTTTCAGAAGGGGGTGAGTACGGGTATGAAAGTCATGGAAAATAGGGTGAGGCTATTAAAAAAAATAGAGATATTAAATAGTTGAAGGGAAATTGCATTGGAGAAGTTGGAAGTGTGAAGGACACGAAAACTGGTTTTAACTATTTGAAAAACTATTATGAGAAAATAGACTTATTCACTTTTCCTGTAGATTTAGATTTTGTTTTATTTATTTAATATTTTTAAAGTTCTTATTTTAGAGACAGAGAGAGAGCAGGAGAGAAGGGCAGGGAGAGACAGAGAGGGAGAAAGAGAGAGAATCTCACACAGGCTCCATGCTCTGTGTGGGGCCCGACATGGGGCTCCATCCCACAACCCTGGGATAGTGAACTGAGCAAAGATCAAGAGTTGGTCACTCAGATGACTGAGCCACCCAGGTGCCCTTAGATTTAGAATTTTTAAAAAAAAAAATTTTTTTCAACGTTTATTTACTTTTGGGACAGAGAGAGACAGAGCATGAACGGGGGAGGGGCAGAGAGAGAGGGAGACACAGAATCGGAAACAGGCTCCAGGCTCTGAGCCATCAGCCCAGGGCCCGACGTGGGGCTCGAACTCCCGGACCGCGAGATTGTGACCTGGCTGAAGTCGGACGCTTAACCGACTGCACCACCCAGGCGCCCCCTTAGATTTAGAATTTGAAGGGAACATTTAAACTGAATGGGTGAGGGGCCCCTGAGTGGCTCAGTCAGTTGAGCGACCTACTTCTGCTCAGGTCATGATCTCACAGCTCGTGAGTTTGAGCCCCGCGTCAGGTTCTGTGATGACAGCTCGCAGCCTGGAGCCTGCTTCGGATTCTGTGTCTCCCTCTCTCTCTGCCCCTAACCCACTGTCTTTCTGTCTCTGTCTCTCTCAAAATTAAATAAACATTAAAAAAAATTTCTTTAACTGAATGGGAGAAAAAATGCCACTGTTTCCAGTTTTGGTGTATGGCTGAATTTGTTTTCAAAAGCTAGTATCAATAAAATTAAAAATGATTTTTATTGTATTACTTGATAAACATTAAGCGTGATTCAATTAATAATTTTGTATAACACTTAAAACTCCTTTTCATTTTTCTAATTTCTGATTGTTTACACCCATCAGCTTCCCTGGAGATTCCCCACCTTTACTACTCCAACTTATTGTTAGACAAGGCTAGCTATTTTTTCCACTGTTTTCAGCTCTTCATTAAGTAGATGGATTTGTTCACTTGTCTCTTAGTTATTCTCCAAGAAACAGGACAGCCCAAGAGCGGATCAAGCAAACAAAAACCTTTCTCCATGTTTGGTTGGGGATGGTTTTAAGGAGGGAGTGTTTGGGGCACCTGAGTGGCTCAGTCGGTCTTGTCTGACTTTGGCTCAGGTCATGATCTCATCGTTGTTGAGTTCGAGCCCTGCTTTGGGCTCTGTGCTGAGTGCTCAGAGCCCGGAACCTGCTTCAGATTCTGTGTCTCCCTCTCTCTCTATCCCTCCCCTGCTTGTGCTCTGTCTCTTTATCTCTCTCTCAAAAATAATAAACGTTAAAACGATTTTTAAAAAAAGGAGGGAGTGTGTTTAAAATATTCATATATTATCTATGGTACATGAAAGATACAACTCTTTTAATCAGAGAACAACAAACAAATTTTTAACATCTGCATTGTATTTAGGCATGGGAAAACTCAGAGATGAGTAATTCAAAGGGGTGGTCAGAATTTGGACTTAGCATCTTAACAAAGGAACAATATTTTTCTAGAGAAACCAAAAGACAAAGGAAAAGGAGTTTGAGCTCCTAACAAATTATTGGAAGGCAAATATCATGGGGAAACTAACAATAGATAAACGCTAATTTTACCAAGATTTGTTATGTAGATTATTCTGGTGCCCCTTGTGAGATGATAAGAGTCTTGAGTTTTCTCCACTGATTAATTTCTGTCCAAACCACCCACTTTTAGACTAGTATGATACCACAGAGAGCTTTTCTTGTACCTGTTTCTTAATCACTGTCATCTCAAAATAATCCCTATGCCAGAGTAGCGTATAGTATGGGGTTGATAAATTCTGCTACCGTTCAAAAGACATAGGCTCTTTATGACATAGTGCATTCTCTATCATACAAAACTTTAGGAAAGTTCCAGAAGAACATTATTATTAGCAGTATTGTAGAAAAGATTATTTCTGAGCAAAATAAATAATAAATTTCCTTCAACTTTCCCTACAGGAAACAGCAAAACTGCAATATATATATTATATATATGTAGTATATATGATATATAATATAATATATATTAAAAGCTAGGGAACCGTATTTTTTATTATACTTGAAAGAAGAGCTGGTGGAATAAAGACATTATAATTTAATACTTTTTAAAATAAAGGTAATAAAATTTAGCCAGATTTTTCCATTTGTTTGCTTCTAAAACCATAGGCTTGAATTTTTGTTTGCTTTTTTATTGAGCATTTTATTTATTTTTAAATATTTTTTCTTTTTCAAGTTTTATTTATTTATTTATTTAAATTTATTTACAAGGCAATTATTGTTTTTTAATTAAAAATTTTTGTTGGTTAAATTTTCTGTTGTTTATTTATTTAGTAGTTTCAAGTTTTTACTTAAATTCCTGTTAGTTAATGTACAGTTTAAGTGGTTTCAGGAGTAGAATTTAGTGATTCGTCACTTACATATAAAACCCAGTGCTCATCACAAGTGTCCTTAATATCCATCGTGCATTTTACCCATCCCTGTGCCCACCTCCCCTGTAACTACCTCAGTTTGTTCTCTATAGTTAAGAGTGTTTTATGGTTTGCCTCTTTTTTCCCCACTATGTTCATCTGTTTTGTTTCTCAAATTCCACATATGAGTGTAATCATGTAGTATCTGTCTTTCTCTGACTTATTTCGCTTAGCATAATACATTCTAGCTCCATCCACGTCACTGTAAATGACAAGATTTCATTCTTTTTGATGGCTGAGTGATATTCCATAGTGTGTGTGTGTGTGTGTGTGTGTGTGTGTGTGTGTGAGTATCTTCTTTATTCATTCAATTCATTCATCAGTGGATGGACATTTGGGGTCCTTCCATAATTTGACTATTGTTGATAATGCTGCTATAAACATTGGAATGTATGTATCGTTTCAAATCAGTACTTTCATATCGTTTAGGTAAATACCTAGTAGTGCAACTGCTGGATCATAAGGTAGTTCTATTTTTATCAAGTTTTTATTTAAATTCCAGTTAGTTAACACACAATGTAATATTAGTTTCAGGTGAAGGATGTAGTGATTCATCACTTACATACAACATCCAGTGCTAATCACAGGTGCCTTTTTTAACACTCATCACCCACTTAACCCATCCCCCTGCTTACCTCCCCTTCAGAAACCCTTAGTTTGTCCTTAGTCAAAAGTCTGTTGTATGGTTTGTCTCTCTCTCTTTTTTTCCCTCTATGTTCATCTATTTTGTTTCTTAAATCCCACCTATGAGTGAAATCATATGGTATTTGTCTTTCTCTGACTGACTTGTTTTGTTTAGCATACATAGTGAGCATATACTATGTTTCGCTCAAGCATACATAGGTTTGAATTTTGAGTGATTTTTTTTTATTTCAGAGTATCTTGAGTTTCTCCTGATATTATATATTTCAAGGTAAATATAAACATATGAAGTATCATGGTATTTATTTGATAACGGTCATAAGCATAGCAAATGAGTTTTTTTTTTTTACTTTTTTGATAAATAAACTATTTCATTGTTTTATTTCATGAGCATTGTGGGGTTTTCTTTAAATTAATTTCTCATTTCATGACCTTTGTAAGGCTGAGTTTTGATCCTAAATTTTTCTGGTGTAATGGCTTTAACTTTGTGTCATATATGTAGCAGGAATATATACATGTATGCAAGGATGTGTATATATGTACATATTCCATTATGTAGAATGAGAGCGTAATAATGATAATTAAAACATTTATTTGTAGCAACTAAAATGATGAATTTTGTTGACAGTTTATTTCCTACATCCTGTCAACTAAACCTGATAGTGGTAGCCTCAACAACATGATAATTTATACATATATTATTATAGTAATGGAAATATACAAACCCCACTCAGACAACTTGAAATTTAAAGATCAGGGAATATGTTACTTAAAAGAAGTAAGTATTTAATCCATGTAAAACAGACAATCAAGAGAATTTGAAATTTTAAAATATTTTACCTTAATTGTAGAGATTTTTCAATCTAAAGAATTATTATTAACATTTGTATTTCATTCATTTCAACCAATGAAGTAAGGAACTTAGAAATGTGTCATATTTTTAAACATGCTACATTTGAAATCATTTTAATTTAGGCATTTTTGCTAATTTCTTGCAATAGATAATTTGAAATTTTTTCATGAAACTTAATATTTTATTTATTTATTTTTTAATTTATACTTTTTCTTGTTCCATACAGTAACTTAGATAGCAAGGTCAATTCTTAACACATGGTTTTGCAATACCAAATATATGAAACCACATGAATTTTTCAAATTATGCTACAAGTTCTATCTTTAGGTTTATCTTTTTAGTTTAACTTACACTTTTACCAAATGTTCTAGGGAAAGGCAAAAATCAAATAAAAGCTGACATGAGGAAAATATCTCAATGTGTCATAAAAATAAAGCATATTTAGCACTAGTGAGAGAATATATGCCTATTTATAGATCCCCTACACTCATTTAACAAGGAAAATAGATGATAAGCATTGGTCTATGAAGTTTCCAAAGACAAAATAGTTTTCTTTAGTGATTAAGCTTATTCTGTCAAATTATGATATCAATGTAACTCAATCTGCTTTAAAAATGCATATCCCATTCCTCCTACACTTCTCTAATTTAAGCAGGTGATTTTCCAGCCTTATAAAATAGCAGATCATTTGAGGCATAGCTAATATGCATACATACACATTTCATAAGAATTTAACATGTAAATAAAAGTGATTTCTTCATATAAAATTTACAGCTTTAGAGAATAAATTCAGCTGCTTGTTAGGGAGGAGAGGAAGTTTGTCTAAGAAGAACAAACTAAATTCTGAAATATGCAGCAGTGCTTTTTCTAATTCAATTCTCTGTAAGTGCTCTAATATAGCCATGGGCAGGATTCAGTGCCTGGCTCAGAGGTCAAAGAGAAATGCAGTCCTGTCTTTCCAAAGCTACTGCTGTTCAAATTAGTCTGCCTCATGGGGAACCCAAGTGCCTTTTCCAGAGGATCATCTTGAATTCTAAATTTGGTACTTTAGGCACAAATTCAATTTAACCAGAATGGAAATATTAGATATTTGAGATACATATGTGCATATGTCTTACAGATAAAATGCATTTGTTGAGTTTTAATATATATATATATATATATATATTAAGTGTAATATATATTAGTTTTATGTAAATATATCCTAAAGATATATATTTAATATATATCTATGACCTTCCCCACCACATTTCATGATTTTGTCATTAAAGATCTTAAAGCGTTTAGAAACCAAAGAGAAAAAAATAATATGTGTGAAACTTACCAGGATTTCATAGAGCTGTGGCATCAGAATAATTTATCTTCTGTTTTAAACTGCTTATCAGGCACAACATTTCAAAATGCAATAATAGGAAAAGAAATACATATATACCCATTACATACCTTTATCTCAAGTGTGTGTGTGAGGTGTGTGTGTGTGTGTGTGTGTGTGTGTGTGTGTGTAATGTGTTTTCTGTCTGGCCCTACTGAGGTCCATAATTCATGAGTTTTTGTTATAGCATTCCTATTGAATTCAAAGGGCCAGACATTCATTCAGGATAATTTAAACAAATGTAAATTAGTCCAACATCAATTCAGTAAGCCACAGCAACAAGTTGTAAGTGCAATCATCTTGTGGCCTGTATCTCATGGACATGAAAGCAGAAAGCCGCACATTTGAAGAAATGTAGGTACAGGTATTTCAGGATCATTATAATAGTATTGCTTCATTAATGAGATTCAACCATTTTTTGATTCTTGCTTCTAGTCAATTTTCCCTTCTTTGAAATCCTTTCCCTGTGCTTTCCTTCCATAATCCTCATCCATTCCACATAATTTTCTACATCATTGATGATCATTTTAAATTTTGGTTTATTCATATCCCATAGTCTAATTTATATTCTTAATCTGTTCATTCATTATTTTGTAATTATACATTTCTCTCATTATTTCCTAATACAGTTTTCTGAAAAGTGAGACTTAAGCCATGTTAGGAATAGACATTATCACACTATGCCTTCCAATGATCTAGCAAGTCTACTGAATGATATCTTTACCTCGGATATCTACTATTGGTCCAATTATTGCCACTTGGGCTATAGGAGAGGAGAATTTACATGCAAATTTGGCTTCTAGGGCACTTCTAAGCTACCCATCAGTAGGAATTACAGACAGACACATTTTTATTGTAAGGGATTGAAATATGACAGGCTTGACTACTATCTTGTATGTACTTTCTGAAATTAGGAGCTTAAATCTCTTGTTCTCTCACTGAACAAAATAAAAAGACAAATATTATCCTCATTGACCTATGAGAAATTATGCAGGTTTGAAAATAAATTTGCCAACACTTAAGCCATTTGCTAAGACTTATCTAAGAGAAGCCTTGGCCTACTCTGCTTACTCTCAGTGGGGAGGGGTTAAAGAGTGGTTGCTGAATTACAAGTTAAGGATGAGCTACTATGACTTAAGGAGAAAAGGAACATTGACAACAATGTGATTCTTGACAGAAACAAGATAAAACAATGTATCCATCACTAGTACTCAAAACTTACTTGAAGACTCAAGATTTGCCTTTGTAAGATCTCAGTTATCTAAAGCCATGAAAAAACATGGGTAATTGAAAGAAAAGAATTTACATCAGAATTAAGATACCATGAGGGGAAAAAAAACGTATCCTTTACATTTTACAAATAATTGAACTAATTATATGTTCATATAGTTCATATAGGTTATATGAACTAATTTTGTTATGTAGGAAAGTCAGTTGGATGGAATAAAAGGGGTAGTTAGAATCCAGTAGCCCACACAACCAGACATCAGAGAGTCTATCCAGTTTGGTGGCATAACGCTCAAGGGAGTGCAAAAGAGGTGTATATCACAAAAGCTAGGGCTTTAGACTAAAGCTTGTATTTTGGGCTATGGTTCCTCCCACCCCCTTCTTCTGTGATTCCCAGAATTCTGGCTGCCTGGTATTTTCCTGCTGAGCAGAATATGGGAGAACCTCTGTGGAAGCCAACTTGCTAAAAGAAAATATATGCTGATAATGACATTTGTGGGGCAAGGTAAGTCTAGTTCTATGATCCAGGCAGGGAAGAATTAGAAAGTTCTCAAGAAAAAGATTTAAGTCTTGAAAGTGACAGAGGCAACATAACAATGAAAGATGAGTTAGAAGATTACAGGTGAGCCAAGAGAACAATGCTGTTGGAGTTTACAAAGCTCCAGTGCTATACAATGAAACAAAAGCAGGGGTGCCTGGGTGGCTCATCGGTTAAGCCTCAGACCTGGGCTCAGGTCATGATCTCATAGTTTGTGGGTTTGGGCCCCGCATCGGGCTCTGTGCTGACAGCTCAGAGCCTGGAGCCTGCTTCAGATTCTGTGTCTCCCTCTCTCTCTGCCCCTCCCTCACTCACACTCTCTCGCTCTCAAAAATAAATAAAACATTAAAAAACATTAAAAAAAACCAATGAAACAAAAGCAAAGGGCAAATCAGAAGAAGCAAGATTTCTAGTTTTCCATGAGCACTTTATTTTAAAAGATTTTTGTAAATAAAAGTGTAAGACCATAATGGAATCATATTTGAAATTTTAACATAATACAAAATATTGTGAAGAACCTATGAAGAGATTAAGAAATTAAAATGGTTATGATAAATAAATTTAATTTAATTTAAAAAAAGGGGCAACTGGGTGGCTCAGTTGGCCAAACATCAGACTTCTGCTCAGGTCATTGTCTTGTGGTATGTGAGTTCCAGCCCCACATCAGGCTTTTTGCTGTCGGCTCTGAGCCTGCTTCAGATACTGTGTCTCACTCTCTCTCTCTGCCCCTCCTCTACTTGCGTGCGTGCTCTCTCTCTCTCAATAAATAAATAAATAAATAAATAATATAAATAATAAAAATGTAAATAATAATAATATAAAAATAGAGTTTTTATATTTAAAAAATAATTATTAATAAAACTTTTTTAGGATTCCGTACTGTATTAAACCCTGTATACTAAATGAACTGCCCTCTCACTCCCTCTATGTGTCAAATTCATTTGCCCTAATAAAGAAATTATGTTATTTTCAGAGGAGCTACATTAAGTTTATTGCATTTAGACTTGAAGGGCTTTTTAAATTTCTGTTTATACAGTGTTAACTGTGTTTTGTTAAACCGCACAGGGTATCTGTGTTACACGGAGTGAAAAGGATGAAATATCAGAAAGGAGGATGAGGAAGAAATCTAAAATGAAAATACTTTACCTATAGTTGATATGCATTATTAAAATATCATTACATGTGAATGCACACTTATTTAATGTTTATTAAGACAAAATATAAGCTAAGGTTGAAGATCCTCCTTGATCTGAATTCAGACTGACTGGTTTCAAATCTGGACTGTTTTACATAATAGCTTGAGTGAGCTTTTTGTCCTGTCTGTGCTCTTCACCTTTAAATGGAGTTAATAATCGGATTTAGACTCCCTAGTGTTTTTATGAGGTGTAGCAGACTGAATGTCTGTGTCCCTCAAATTCATATGTTGAAACCTAATCCCCATTGTGATGGTATTTCCAGGTGGGCCCCCTGGGAGGTGATTAAGTCTTGAGGGTAGAGCCTTCATGAATGGGATAAGTGCCCTTTTAAAAGAGACCCCCAAAACCTTCCTTGCCTCTTCTGCAACATGAGGACAGAGTGACCAGGAAGCAGGGCTTCACTAGACATTGAATCTGCCGGTGACTTGATTTTGGATATCCCAGGGTCCAGAGCAATGAAAAATAAATTTCTGTTGTTTATATACCACCCAGGCTGTACGGTATTCTGTTATGAAAGCCCAAAAGAATTAACACATGAGAATTAAGTAAGTAATGTTTGTAAGGCTCAGATATCAATGTTTGGCACATAGTAAGACTATGTGGTTGTTAAAGAAATAAATATTTTGAAAGTACTATATGCAAATTGGAAACAAAAATATAAAAAAACTTGAACAAATTATTTTCACATATAATATCAAGCAATTAAACTGTGTATGAAATTTTTCACTTGTATATAGAATGTACAAACATTTATCTGTCAATATAAATAGATATTAGCTGTTAAGAGCTCAGAGTTTTATTGATCTTTATAGTTGTAATTGTTTGAAATCAGTTATTCTGTATAAAAATGCATACTATAGAAACAGAAGTTAATTCTCATATTGTCTTAATATTTGTTATCTGTTATTGATTACATTTGCATGTAATTTCCAGTACGTGGCTAATCTATAACTTATAGGTCTCAAAAGAAAATTTTGTGCTTTTATTTAAAGAGTTCATAATACAAAAAATACACAATAAAATTTGTATGCTTCAACAGTCATTTGTGATATTTATAACTGACTGGAATTTAATGCAGATCATTATTTTTCCTGAAAAGTGTACAGTACATTTATCTTGTTTGTATTTAAATAATTTTTAGTTATGCACATATTTGTGATTAGAGTCAAATACATTTTAGTCATACTAATCACATATAAAATTTTTAAAAATATATAAGTATGTAACAACCTGTGAACTTCATATTCCAAGATTCTAGCTTATGTGTTTCTCATTATTATTTATGATAAACATCTTTAGGAATTTAGGTTTTCTATCCTTGGAGCTTCCAGAACAGTTGATTCAAATCTCTGGTTATATGGTATTGTATATTTCTGCCAATCCTAACTAGAGTGTAAGCTCTTAACTGGGGACAGTGAGATGAATTATTTATCTTTATATTTCCAGCAGTTATCATAGCTACTATCACATAACAACCACTTGATAATTTTAGATAAATACACTACACATGACAAATAGGGGCTGAAACTTATACAGTTTGGGAAGTCCATTTATGAACACTAATGCAAAATTACAAACACAAAATTGCCGGGGTCCCTCTTGGGATTTTGGAAGAGTACTTCCAAAGTACTTTGGAAGGTACTTCAGGTTACAGCCCTGAATCTCAGGCTTCATTAATTTCACCATGAACTTGCTTCTACACATCATGTAAACCTGAGCCTTTCCTCAATTTTCTTCTCTGCCTGAACTTTTTTCCTCCCAGAATAGTATAGCAGATGACTCCACATATGACATCCAGTGTGTTTCTCTCTTGTAAACAAATACTTAAGACATTATCCCTTTTGATTCCCCCCCACCCCTGACCACACACAAGTTATTTAAGGTGAAACCATACTGCTTTCTGCAAAAGAGGCACAAAGTTGAGTGGCCACTGTGTAAAAGGAACCATGTAGATATTAATTTCCTAGGCTGCATGGAAAATGAAATTTTTCTACTTATTGAAATAGCCTCTCTTCGAATTCTTGTGACTTACTAAAAATGACCATTAACATTTCCAGTTGGTTCCACTTTGAGTTTGGTCAGAGTTTCTTCTGAATTGAGTTTCACTGACAATTTGGTGATGTTTACCCTTCACTTCCTTTATTTTCTGATGCCTTTTGGGACTGAGGCTAAGGGATGTGTTGCTCTTGCTGCCACAAGAACTTCTCTCTCTGGATAGGATTGACTGAGATCTGATGCTCCAAATATGACAATAAATTATATTTTTCTTTCCAAAGCACTTATTTACTCTCCTTAATATTATGTGTAAGAACTTCTTGTGGGCACAGCATAAACCAGCCTTATTTGAGAATTCAACAGTAGATAAAGCCCTCTCCTCACCTCAAAGAGAACTAACAGGAATGACACATAAGTATATATAAACAATAACAACAATAATGGAATAGTAATACAGTTGACCCTTGAGAAATGTGGGGGTAGGGGTACTGACCTCGCATAATAGAAAATATGCATGTATATTGATTTTGCAATAAATGACAAAAAGAATAAAAAGAAAAAATAAATAAAAAGAAAATCTGCATATAACTTTTGGTTATCTTGAAACTTAACTAGTAAATTCTATTTTAATGTACATAGAGAAGTATGTACACAGAGGAGTATTTGAAAAATTTGAATAATGGTATCTAAATTAATTTATTAATAAAGTCATATTTTAAAAAGACATATTATCTATATTATAATAATAAACCAAAAGTCTATAAGGTCCCAAAGCATGATAAAAGAATTCTTTCTATATAGAACTTGGCTTAAGGATGAGGGTGCTTCTTCACAAGAGAGAAGCCAAATTATGCTTTAACATACTCTGTTTTAGAATGTACTATACAAAAGGAAACAAATATAAAGCCCCAACAATTTATAATACTCTTAAAATATTTATTTGCCTTCTTATCAATGAGTAAAAATCAACAATAAAAGGGAGGTCACTACAGTATACCTTTTGTCAATAATATTCACCAATAAAACTATCATAAAAATGCAAATTATCAAAAGTAACATTTTAAATCTTTTGCATAAAATTTCCTCACTTGGCTACTTTCATAAATTATCTTTCACCTCTAGGCTAAAATTATAATGGAATGTTGTAAGATGAAATGCAAAACTATTGAGATACATGAAAACATATTTGCTTTAGGAAGGTTTTTGTTACATAATTTAGAAATCTTATATAAAAAAACAACGCACTAGATTCATCACACTCATTTTGGGTCACCATGATCGAAACAGAAAGTAAGGTGCACTGCTAAGGAAGATTCTTGACTTCACCATTTACTAAGTGTGTATAATTTAGACAATGTGTTAAATCCCCATGTCTTATTTTAGCTCTCTTTTTCTATAAAATGAAAATATTAATACTTACAATGTCTTTATGAGGAGAAAATGAAATAGAATGAAACTAGCACAAAACTCTGTCTGGCACATAACTGCGCTAGACAAATTTCAATAAATAAAATCTAAATTAAAAATAATTTTGTGACCAAATCATATTTAATATAATTCATAATGTCCACTATTACATCATTGTTCATTTTTTAAAAAATCATATTTACATCAGTTTATACTTGTTTACCAAAGAATCTTTAATGATTTGGACAATGTTTTCATTGATGGTGTTCCAAATATTTATTATTCATTTTACCAAACCATGTATACCCCTCAAGATTCCCAAATATTTTTATATATGTATTATTTTAAATTTGTTTCTCTAACATTGCCTTTGAAATTCACTAGCCTGCTGAGGTTAGGACATAGTTTCTCATAGATAGTGTTAAGCATATATTGCCATAGTTTGGGACTAGAATATTTTTCATATTTTTAAAGTGACTATCATGTTAATGGTTAAATATCCTCATCAGAGTCACAACTGTATAGGATCCATGTTTTGCAAACTACACAGTTAAGGGCTTAACTAATATAATTTTTCATTTTGGTGAAAGTGCATTCTTTATATGTATAAATATATAATTTGTCAAATTAGCTAACATACAGTGTATATGGTGTCCTCTTGGCTTCAGGAGTAGAGATCCTGTGATTCGTCGCTTACATAAAATCACTCTTTGTCATCTCCTCTGGTCTATGTAAGAGTTTTGCAAATTTTTAATCATAATCTTTGTCTCAAGTTTTAACTGCTTTTCTTAGAGATTTCTTTGATTTCAGGCCTTGTATAACGGTTTGTTTTATTTTAAACAAGGGACAAAAAAGGTTACCTCTTATAATCCAAGAAAATATTATGTTGTGCAAATTGATTGTATAAGCATTATTGAAAATATATAATAAAATACATTATAATGAACTGAGTGCCATTTATTTTTATACCAAGGAAAGGAAACACAAATTTTAATTATTTACTCATTACTGAACATCTTGTGGAATCATCTACTTGTTATCTGTCTAAACTGCCAACCATTTCTCCTCATTCATTTGTTTGTTGGCAAGTTCACAGCCTTTCTTTCCAATCCCTGGCTTTCTAAATTGGGTGATTCCAAAGTCCACATCTAACACCATGACTTCTTTATTTCCAATCCTTCTTGCCCTCTTCATTGCTAATGAATTTTTCCAGTAAATGTCTGGCACCAGTTGTCAGGTTTACACTCTGAGGTTTGGCAACTGCTTCATCTGTAAACTGTCAGACTCAAGTATCCCTTTTCCAACCACAATCTTCTGTAAGAAACTGTGTTTATTGGTTGTGGGGGTTGGGGGGAAGGGCAATATCGCTTCAGTTTCCCTTCAAGAGCCTGGTTACCTGATCAATAAATAATATGTAAGCTATGTTTTGCTTCTTATGAATTTTAAGTTTTCATTTTTTAAGAAATCCAAGCCTGATATGTAAACCTTATATTTAATTAAATAAATTAGTTGATAAAATATTAATTACAATCATAAGTTTCTCAAAAACAACAAAAAAGCAAAATATGCATATACAACCAAAGTTGTAAAAATGGCCTGGTCAGTAATTGGTGAATTTTATAATTATGTCTCTTTGAATTTAAGATATGATTTATGCTGTAAGCTATGATGCTTTTTGAATTATCCATCAAAAACTTTAAATAATAAAAAATGTATAACCATATGGCAAAACCTAATCTAATCTTATCATTTGAATATATAATATTTTCTCTCTTACATTTTCATGTATAATAAACACGCATTCTTTATGCCATGGTGTATCTCATTCATGAGAATTTGCTTGACAAAAGTGATTCAATCTGTATTAGGAAGAATCAAAGCATCTTTCAAAATGATTGAATGTATTAACATATGTTTCTCACGATCCTGCAATCACTTACCAAAGGCATCATCTATGTGGACAGCCTTTGGATAAGAATGACTCAATTGATAATCCATGTGGCCTAATTTTTAAATGTGAACAATACATTCTTTACTGGACTGATAGTATTATATCTACATCAATAATTCCATTTGAAAAATTTGTGCTTTAGGTTTTTTTGTTTGGAATTTAGAGATTATAATCTCACATTTGGAACTTGGAAACTAGCCTTTATTTTTTTGAATAAATAACTGATGTCAGCCTTTGAACAACTATCAAATTGGGACCTGATAATTTATTCCCCACATCTTTCTTTTTCACATCTACCACAGCTATTCAGTTATTAAGTCCTTAATTTCTATCTCTTTATCTTGTATCTATCTTTTCTTCCTGATCCATCTCTACTGCTACTGTATAAAATTCAAGTCCTTATCTTACTTCATCTACTTGTTAATTGGCCTTATTGCATTCAGTCTATTGACATAGAACAGCCATTGTTATCTTTCTATAATTCAAATCTGATCACCTATTTCTCTATCCAAACAAGTTTTTTTTGCGAAAAGTACTTCAATAAATTATCTTATTTCTATGTCTCCCAGAAATTTATTAGCAATGTCTTCTATGTTTTAGTTTGTTTGCCTGTTTGCTTGTTTATTTTTTAGGTTATATTTTTCAACAAAGAAATGTATGTAGTCACTAAAATAAACAGTCTTAAAATGCTTTTAGTAAAATGTGACAGACCTCACTTTCACTTCCCCACATCCTCAGGTCCATTCTGTAGAAAACCATTTTTCCATTGTTTATAGTGAAACATCTTTGGAGGATATATACAGATGTCTAAATTATAATATCACCCATTATTTTTAATGTACCAGCTATAGACATTACCTATTGACTCTCTCTACAAAAAGTAGGAATCAGCTAACATTATGTACCTCACCCTCCTCTTCCCCTCCTTCCATTTTTTAAGTTAAATTATTAATCCTCCTGTTTGTACATAAATACGGTTTCCCAAAATTTGTTGAAAGTTAGTTTTGATACATAACAGTTTATCTGTAATGTAATAATTTATTGGGATGTTAAGGCATTGATATACATATTATCTGTAACACTATGCTAAACATTGCATGAAAATTTAAAAGGTTTTATCTTTGGCCTCTGAGATTTTCCAGTCTATAAACATAAACCTTAATGGCAATAGCAGCAAAAACAAACAAGCAAATAGGAGTTTATAATGCATATATACTGAATGACTATAAGCTGTAAGCTTACAAGCTATATGCTATAATTTATAAGCTATAGATTAGTGTTTGATTCTGAGGCTATGGAATCTATAATTATAATTCTAAGTTAGAAATCACTTCCCTACAGCACAGTTACATTTGGTGAGCAGTTGATGTTTTTAATAGTTCTGCTTCATTGAAAATGACTTTTACATTCCCAAATAAGTCTAGTTTTCATCAATTTTGTTTGTGTAGTTTATTGGTTTTTGTCTGATTGTTTTCCATCTCACATATCAACACAAGTGTCTTAATTCTAAACTAGTAAAATGTTAAAATATTTATGAAGTTGTGTTTTCAAGCAATTGTCTCTACCCAGCTTACCAAATACATACTTATTCTCAAATCTCTATTTTTGCTTTTTCTGATCTTTATAACTGGCAACCTGGTAAAGGAGGATTGTGGTGAGAGAAGCATATGATTTTTAATCATCTCATTACTAACATAATTCACTTTTTCAAACCCAATGCTCAAAATACAGTTAGTGTTCATCAAACACTCTTCCTCTCTTTCCCTGCCTTTCTCTCCTCTATCTACCTGTCCCTATCTAAATTTCTTCCCGTTGAGCTGCCATTCTGTCTAGTTCAGTCTCTTTGCAAATGTTCAGACTAAAGTAAATTTTTCCTACATATTGGTAATATTTTTAGAAGTTTATTTTTGGCTTTTGAACCCTTAAATTTATTTTTTATTCCAAACCATTATTTGAACATATTATAAATGACTGATTTATTTATTTTACAATAGAAATTCAGTTAAAAATAATAGAGTTGAAGTCCTAGTGGAGGATAAGGTTATGCTAACAGTTTCATGTTTAAAGTTGGCTTTCTTTCTTTTACACAGCATGACCATAGCTTTCAAATGCATTTTGCTCCTGGCAATGCCAACTTTTACCTATCACTTCTGATTAAAAATCATGTGTCCCTTTTGTGTGTGTGTGTGTGTGTGTGTGTGTGTGTGTGTGCACCTTACTGGAATATTTGAGAAATGGCACCTATTTATATTTTGTTTGATAATTTTCTCTTTCGTAAATAATTTTGTTGGAAATTACAGAGTATGAATCTTAACAAACAAACTTTTAATTTATTTTATATATTTTAATAAATGCATTTTGGATTTGGGTTACCCTTTTCTGCTTTTGATAACTAGATGTGTAGATGTTTTATAATAAATGCCTTCACTCACCAATAGAAATATCAAAATCTATGCTTTAGAATACATTTTTTGCTTATGAAAGATTATCTCACTGTCCCCAATTATATACAGATCTCTTCACTCATTATTGTACAAGAGCAAAGATGACAAATAGTATGAAGATAATATGTTATTATATTGCATACTTTATCATTCTAAACTATTTGAGTATATTATGATATAAAATATTTCCCCTTCTTTTAAGGAGAATACTGGAAAATGTTTAAAACTCCTTTCCAAAGGAAGGTGAAGTGAATTAACTCAATTCATTGTTGTGATCATTTTGCAATATATACATATATTGACTCATTTTGTTGTACACTTGGAACCAATACAATGCTGTATATCAATTATACCTCAATATAAGAAAATGAAGAAAATAAATGTATTCAGTATGCTTCTTGAGATAGTCCATTTTATCCATTTAGAATCCCTTAAAAACATAGATAATATGATAATGTGCAAGATAATACTTTTTTAGTTTTAATTTTTACATCTTTCTTTCTAAGTTCCACTTTGGTACCTCTTAGATAAATAGAATGAAGAATCCTTATTTGCTCTATCACTGATTTACTGTATCACCTTCAGAGTTTGTCATCAGTCACATAAAACAACATGCCATCAAAATATGAGCCTTCAAAATTTCAAGACCTTAGAGATTTCTTAAAAAAAAAATACACCTAGCACAGAGTTAAAGTTAGATGACTGGAGTTAGGTAAGGACACATCGCATAGAGAAGTTTTTCTTAAAGCAGACAGCACTCTTTTCCATTTCCCATTACAAAGATTTGATATATATGTCAAACCCACTCATTTTTCCCCTGATTTATGCCACTTACTTGATAGACTCAATAGTCAAATTGAGATATATCAGTCAAAATGACTTCACAAATTAGTCCCAATACAAATGATTTTATTATGTATAATGTAGAATTTTATGAAAGATGAATTTTTAAAGTAATATTATTTCTATGATGATACAGGAATAATGTTACTAGAAATGATGAAGTTCAGTCTACATGGTCACTTTTTATTTAAAAAAAATAGAGTAAAATTGATTTTGTCTTTTTGAAAAACATATATTTTTTAAGTATTTAAATCTTTATATATTTTTAGGTAAAGGACTGAAAACATTTTTAGGATAGATAGTTATCTTTAGAAACTTGGCCCTTACCTACCCTACTAGGAAAAATATGGTATAATCCAAAGTAAAATATCACTTATGTGATACCTTAAGGCATGATTCAAAATTCACCTGAAGAAATATCTTTTCAGTTAATTCTTTAGTAGGATCTTATAAAATAAAATCCTTATGTGATGAGTAAAGTGTCTGTTGGTCTAAGCAAATGTCTGTGCTTTTTTTCTTCACAGGAATATAATTTTATTTTATCAAATATAAAATATCATATGATAAAAATACACTCTTATTTCATGTAAATTATAATATGAATAAATGTGAATCTTTGAAAATATTAAATACAATAGAATAAGCACTAATATAAGATCGCATTTTCAGGAAACCAACAATATCAACAAAAGAATTTAATGTACTTAATGTAATCAAATGCCCCCTCAAAAAGTTACAGAAAACCAGTTGGTAGCATGTATTCAGGTAGCAGATTTTCCATCATGGAATGATAACTCTTTCCCCAAAATCTGTATTATTCAAATAATCATTTGTGTTTTTAAAAGATTGTGACAATTTTTGACACACAAAAAAATGTATCCGTTGAATATTTTAGACAATAAAATATTGGAAAACAGATTTAAATGAGCACACCCCAGCTTTCTTATTTCTGAAGAAAATGTGATGGATACTGTCAGCAAGTTCCATTACATTAAATATAGCCTTACCCTTTGGTTTATATGGATATTTATTATGTTTGATGGAAATGTTCAACTTACTCCTACTTTTAAAATTTCTCACATATTAATAAAGGAAAATAATACTATCATCTGATATAAGATGTATTGTTTAACCTGCTAGTTTCAGTCAATATGAATATAAGATGTTGTTCCTGATAGTTGAAGGTCATCTTTGAAGAGGAATTTCCTGTAATGGACTGCTTTATTGTTGTCAGGAGCACTGGCTACAGGCCAGTCTTATTTAAATATTTAGGGCAATTACAAGGAAATAATTTAACTAGAATGTTTTCTTCAGTTTTCATTAAATTTTATTAACTATATTTCTTAGCGATTCTTTTCTATTGAATTGAAAGAAGGAAGAAAGAAAGAAAGAAAGAAAGATTAAATTAGTCCATTCCTGCCAGAGGCAGGATTTCTTTGATGGATTTTGGTTTAAGGAATCCCCAGGAGCCCAGCCAAAATTTTCAGTTAACTGCACTGTAGTCTGGGCTATGCCTATGTAACTCTCCTTTGTTCCTTCTCTTTCACAAGGTTCAGAACTGGATCTCATTTTAATGGCTCTCCTTGTCTCCTGCCCCTTCTCCCTGTCCTCTGGAGAGTTTCCTATGATAAAGCTATTGCACATCTAATCTCATCTTGCTTTTTTCCTCTCAGAGGACCTGAACTAATTAATATAATGTTTATTTAAAAACAGAACAACTACAAAATACAATGATATATTTAAAAACAGAACAACAACAACAATACATTTTACATGAATCTATTTATATGAAATATCCAGAATAGCCAACTCCATAGAGACAACACAGATTTATAATTTTTGGGGCTTGGTGAAGGAGGGAATGGGGAATAGCTGACTGCTTAATGGAGACAGTAGACAGTTTCTTTTGGAATAATGAAAGTGTTCTGGAACTAGATGATAGTGATGGTTGAAAATAGTGGATATACCAAATGTTACTAACAGAACATTTTATGTATATTTTACTACAATATACAATGCATTACATTGAAAAGGGGTGCTTATTCCTTTAAACTATTGTTGTTCATGGTATAATATGTAGGATTTCATTTCCGGATTATATCTTAGTGGTTTTGTTTCTATAAAGAATTCCATGATCAAATACTATTGGAGAATCTCAGTTCAATAATGTTAAACTGGTGCTTAGTTTTAAAACAACAACAAATAAAAAACAAAAAGTCTTGAGTATGCCATAATCTTCCTATACCTTATGATTTTCTTATTAAATAAAGAAAAGTTGAATGTATTGTGTGATAATGAATTATAAAATATAAATTATATCATAATTTTTCAGATTGCTACCAAAAACTTTAGTTCTTCCCTCTACACAGGTAGTAATTTTTTGTTATGATATTTATAATAGAGACTGAGGGGTCAAATTAATTATTTCATAATTAGAAATATAGTTTTAAGAGAAACAAACAGATGTGATACTATAGTCTGAATGACGTATTTTATGTGAAATGCTGTGCAATAATTTCAAAATAAATGACAGTCTATCATTCTTGTTCATTTTTTATTTCACTATGGAATTTGTTAGACACTCCTCAAAAGATTCTATATATTGACAACCAAGTTCAAGATGGCTTAGAGGCCTACATTGGACAGACTGTTTTCAAACATTTCTCAGGAGAAAATCTGGTCAATTTGGTAAAAATATTTCTTATTTAATATTTATTGGGCACACACTTACAATGCTAGTATACATATAATAGGCACCTGGTACTCTTCTAGGCCATGATTGATAGTACCTTAATTGTTCTGTTTTAAAGATTCTCATTTTCTCTAAGAATTGCATAAGGAAAAAATATTTGAAGAAAGGCTTGGTTCATTTCTTTTGAAATGTTTTTCAAACAGGCAGTTGTAATTATGACAATAAATGTTAACCTGAGTGTAATAATTTTCTTGTTCAGACATCACTTTTACAGAGCTGATTAAGGCCAAGTCATGGCAAATTCTTCTCAATAGTGGTTTCTAAAATTTTGATTCAGTCATATCAATTTATAAGTACTGACAGAGCAGTTTTAATATATAATTCTTTACTCTAACTTAATTTCTTTCTTGTGAAATGTGTAACCATGAGCTTTTGCAATACAATGATTTGTGGGAAATATGTATCTGGTCATCTGAATGATTAGGTCATCTGAATGAATGACCTAATATATATTTCTCAGATATATTTAGTCTTCATCACTGTTCCTGAAAATGCTTCAGAACCACACACACACACACACACACACACACACACACACACACACGTGAATGAGTATCTTTTTACTAGTGAAGATGACTTTTTGACCTCACCTAAAGGTGAGAGTTGGTTGTCAGGAGGACCAACCATATGATTAGAGGGTTAGAACTTTCAGTTCCATCCCCCTGACCGCCAGACAGGAGAGAGGTTCTGGAAGCTGAATCAGCCAATGGCTAATGACTTTGTCATTTGTGTAATGAAGTCTCCTTGAAAACTTAAGTGGAGAGCTTTTTGATCCATTTTTCAGAAAGCTTCAATACTTTGGGAATAAACATTTCCGTGTGTCATTGAGCAAGCCCCCCAACTCCATGAGGACAAAACTCCTTTGTTCAGGACCTCACCCTGTGTATGTCTTTATCTAGTGTTTTATTCATGTACTTTATTATATCCTTTAATAAACTGGTAAATGTATTTCTCTTAGTTCTGTGAGCTACTTAGAAAATTAATAGAACCAAAGGAAGAGGTTGTTGGAATTGGTGATCAGAAGCAGAGATAACAAACTGAGCTTGTGACTGGCCTCTGAAATGGAGGATGGAGGTATAGTCTCATAGGACTGAATGCTTAACCTGTGGAATCTGACGTTATCTCTAAGTAGGTAGTGTCAGAATATATTTAAATTTGTGTCCAAGAATTATTTGATGTTATCTGGGAGGGAACCCCCCAGGAGAATCCTCCACATGGGAATTAGATCTGGGAACCCTAAAAGAGCATTATACAAAGACAATTTCTATTGGACCAGAATAGCATAAGAATTCTGTGTCATAAAGTAATAATTTTAAAATAAATTTGATTATTTCATCATATCAATTCCCCCCATTTATAATGAAAAAAAATCAAGAAAACTGTGAGCTAACATTATGGAGAAAACAATTATGTCCCTAATTTTCTGAAATCCAATATTCATTGTTGAAAACTTAGTAATGTTTGAACTCATTAAAAAAAAAAAGATGCAGTGAGGGACATCAATGGAGGAACGATTGGAATACCTTTTGAAGACTTAAAGATGAGGCCAAAATGCAGATAGATGAAACATTTGTTTGTTTTGGTTACAGCCATCTTAATGGATATGAAGTAGCATCTCATTGTGATTCTGATTATCATTTCCCTGAGAGCTAATAATCTTGAGCATTTTTCATGTGCTTATTGATCACGTTCATATCTTCTTTGGAAAAGTGTTTCTTAATGCATGTGTATGGATAATTTACAGGAGGAAGAATACAATCTATCCTGCAGAACCAAATTTGTTTCGAGTAGATTGGGCCAATTGTGCGTTGGGGATACTAAATAAAACTTAGGCTGAGATTTAACTGAAGATTAATATATACGGCTGTCAGCCACTGTCCTTGTCCCATGGCTATATTCAAAGCATCATGGAATTTTTCACCAGGGACTCCACACACATAAAAAAAATTCCTCAGAGAAATTGAAATTAAGCAGTAATTTCTTTTCAGAGAACTGAAAAAGATAACAGCAAATTAGACTCCAAAATAAAACTTTGCTCCTTTCAGCATTTATAGAAGCTTCAACAAAAAAAGACAGATACATACATGATTATCCTAAAAGGATCCCACTGATAGGATTCAAGGGACCAGACTTCCTGTTGCTTCTCTGATATTTGAAGAAAATAGTATCATCGAAGACAAAGGCCAGGATTTCCAAACTGTACAAAACAAAACAAAACAAAACAAAACAAAACAAACAAAAAACAATGAGAGATAACTTGAGAAACACAGGAAATGAGGGATTTGAAGAGAAAAAAAATCTCACAGTATTCAGGAGACACAATTTCAATAAAATATGGTGAGGATGCTAATTGAAAAATAAATATAAAAATCAATAGAATTAAAGGTAAACTTGAGGAATAAAAATGCTAAACAACTGAGACAGATATCAAAGATATACGTTACAGTTGGAGAAACTAGTCAGCTCTCAGACTGCACAAGATATCCAGAAAGAAAAGACAGAGGTAGAGAGACACAGAAAGAGAGAGAGAGAGAAAGAGAGAGAGAGAGAGAGAGATAAAGAGAGAGAGAGAGAGAGAGAGAGAGAGAGAGAGAGAGAATGCATGTAACAAACATCTGGGTACATCATTATGAAAATTTTTAAATGTATATGACGCCTTTATTGACAGTCAATTAAAATGCCATGCAAATACCCATTTAATGGTTTTTAGTATATTTTCAGACTAGTGTCACAACCACCACAATCATTTTTGAACATTTTCATCACCCTAAAACAAAACTTAATATTCATTAACAGGTACTCCAAATTTACCCCTAATCCTCCAGCCTTAGGCAAGCACTAGTCTGTTTTCTATCTCTATAGATTTAATGTCCTGAACATTCCAAAAATGAAAAATCATACAAGATGTGGTGTTATGTGACAGGCTTCTTTCTCTTGGCACGTTGTCAAGGTTTATCCATGTGATAACATGTATTAGTATTTTATTCATTTTTAGTGCTGAATAATATTCCACTATACATATACAATTTTTTTCAATGGCTGTATGTTTTCATCTCTCTTGGGTACATACCTATGAATGCAATCCCTAGTTACTCTATGCTTAATATTTTGAGAAACCAATAGACTGCTTTCCAAAATGATTGCATCATTTTATATTACAACTAGCCATGTATATGGGTTACCATTTCTCCATATCCTCAACAAAACTTTGTATTCAATGTTTATTTGTTTGTTTGTTTGTTTTGATTACAGCCATCTTAGTGTATATGAAGTGGCATCTCATTGTGATTCTGATTATCATTTCCCTGAGAGCTAATAATCTTGAGCATTTTTTCATGTGCTTATTGCTCATGTTCATATCTTCTTTGGAAAAGTGTTTTCAGATACATTGCAAAATTTTTAATTCAATTAGTTTGTCTGTCTATTATTGAGTTGTAAGACGTTTTCATATATTCTAGCTATAAGCCCCTTACAAGATGTATGATTTCCAAATATTTTTGTCTGTTTCTGTAGGTTGTCTTTTCACTTTTCTGATGATGGTCTTTGATACCCAAAGGTGTTTAATTTTGTAGATGTCCACTTCAGGATTTCTTTTGTCACTTGTCCTTTTGGTTTGATATCTTAGGCTTTGCCTAAACAAAAGTCATGAAAATTTATTCCTATACTTTTCTCTACATGTTGTAAGTTTTTAACTTTATATTATGATCCATGTTGGTATAATTTTTATGTATGTTTTGAGATGGGGGCCCAATTTCAGTATTATTCATATGGATATCCATTTATCCCAGAACTATTTGTTGAAAAGATTATTCTTTCCCCATTGCATTATCCTGCCATATCTGCCAAAAATTCAATTGTCCATAAATGAACACGTTTATTTCTGAAATATCATATCATCCCCATTCCATTTAACTACATTTCTAGCCTCATAACAGTATTCTCTTGATTACAGTGCATTGTTAGTAATTTTTTTTTTTAATTCTGAGTTTTTATTTAAATTCTAACTAGTTAACATATGTGGGAAATTGGTTTCAGGTGTAGTGTTTGGTTATTCATCACTTACATATAACACCTAGTGCTCATCACAACAAGGGCTCTCCATATTACCCATCACCCATTTAGTCTATCCCTTGCCCACCTCCCTCCATCAACCCTCAGTTTGTTCTCTATAGTTAAGAGTCTCTTATGGTTTGCTTCCCTCTCTCTCTTTTTTTTCCTTTTTTTTTCCTTTTTCTATTCCCCTGTGTTCATTAGTAAATTTTGGAATTGAGATGTGTGAATTTTCCAAATTTGTTCTTATTTTTTCAATATTATTTGGCTATTCTGGGTCTCTAGTATTTCCATATGGATTTTAGGATCAACTTGCCAATGTCTGCAAAGAATAGAGTCAGAATTTTGAAAGAGAATACTCTCCATATGTAGATGAATTTAGGGCATATTGCCTGATCTATTAATGTGTGGTGTTTTCCATTTAGTAAATTCTTTCAACAATGTTCTATAGTTTTCAGTGTATAGGTTTTATGTTTATTTTGTTATATTTATTTTTAAGTATTGTAATTTTTTTGGTGATACTGTAAATAGAATCATATTCCATTTTTTTGGTTGTCCCTCAATAGTATATAGAAATACAATTAAGTTTTTATATTTATCTTCTGCAAACAGGTTGAATTAACTTATTAGTTCAAATGTATTTTAGTGAATTCATTAGGATATTCTATACACTAAGAATATCAGAAAATAGAGATTATTGTACTTATTCCTTTCCCATTGGGATGTTTTTATTTCTTTTCATCAAGCTATCTCCCTAGCTAAATATTCTAGTACAATGCTATGAGAAATGCTAAGAGTGGGCATCCTTCTTGTGTTAGGGAGAAAACATTCAGTCATTAACCATTACATATGTTAGCTGTAGATTTTCCATATTTTTGTATATAAGGTTGAGGAATTTTATTTTTATTTTAATAAGTTTTTTAATCATAAAAATATGTTGAATTTTGTCAAATACTCGCCTTATATATGGGGTTGGGAACTTTCTCTTCTGGTGGGGGTTGTAGAGTATTCTCTAATAGTGTCATATTATCTGCACATAGTGAAAAGTTAAGAATAGAACTACCACACAAGCCAGCTATTCCCCTTCTGGGTATTTATCTGAAAAATATGAAAACACTGGGAATTCCTAGTGTTTGCTATCTCCTTGGGAGATAGCGGAGTAAGAGGATCTGAAGCTCACCTTGTTCCAAGGATATAACTAGGTAACACTGACATCTGTATAAATAACCCAGAAAACTACCCAAACACTGGCAGAACAGACTTTCCAGAGCTAAATGTAGAGAAGAGGCCAAATCAAAGAGGGTAGAAATGGCAGACATGGTGGGGGGCCAAATGGATCCTTGGGAAGGGAGAGACATGGCAAGTATGGAGAGGAGCATCCAAATTGGTAACGAAGAATTAAAATAATATGCCCTAAATTCATCTACATATGGAGTGCATTCTCTTTCAAAAGTAACTTTTTGTGAAATGTCCATACTGTTTTCTACAGTGACAGCACCAATTTACAACCTCACCAACAGTGTATGAGAATTCCTTTTTCTCTATATCCTCTCCAACATTTGTTATTTCTTATCTTTTTGATAGTATTCATTCTAACAGGTGTTAAGATGATATCTCACTGTGGCTTTAATTTGCATTTTCCTAACAATTAGTGTTATTGAACATCTTTTCATTTGCCTGCTGGCAATCTGTTTCCTTTGGAGAATCTGTCTATTCAAATCATCTGCTCATTTTTTAATTGGATTGTTTAATTTTTGTTGTGAAGTTGTATACGTTCTTTATTTTGAATATTAACACCTTATTGAATATATGGATTCCAAATATATTCTTCCACTCAGTGAGTTGCTTTTTTGTTTTAATGATGGTTTCCTTAGCTGTGTGGAAGCCTTTTAGTTTGATGTAGTCCCATTTGTTTATTCTTGTTTTTGTCTCCTTTGCCATTGGAGTCAACACACAAAAATGTTGTCAACACCAGTCAAGTAGCTTACAGTCTATGTTTTCTTCTAGAACTTTTATGGTTTGGGGTTTTACATTCAAGTCTTTAAAAAATTTTGAATTTTTATGTAAGTATGATGTAAGATTGCTGTCTAGTTTCATTGTTTTGCAAATGGCTGTCTAATTTTCCCATTACCATTTATTAAAGAATTTGTCATTTCTCCTTTGTATGTTCTTGGCTCCTTTGTGACATATATCCATGTATATGTGGGTTTACTATTTCTGGAATCTTAATTTTGTTCCATTGATTTGTGTGTCTACTTTGGTACCAATACCATACTGTTTTGGTTAATATAGTTTTGCAGTATAGTTTGAATTCAGGGAGTGATGCCTCCAACTTTGTTCCTTTTCAAGATTTCTTTGTCTATTTGGAATAATTTGTGGTTCCATACAAATCTTAGAACTATTTGTTCTATTTCTGTGAAGCATGGCACTGAAATTTTGTTAAGTATTGCATTGATTCTGTAGATTGCTTTAGGTATATAAACACTTTGACAATGTTGATTCTTCCAATACATGAGCATGAAATCTCTTTCCACATATTTCTGTCTTATTAAATTTCTTTCATCAATGTCTTATAGTTTTTAGTGTATAGATCTTTCAACTCCTTGGTTAAATTTATTCCTAGGTATATTAATTTTTTATGCAATTATAAATGGATTGTTTTCTAATTTCTCTGATAGTTCAATATTAGTGTAGAAAAGCACAACATATTTCTGTAGGTAGAATATCCTGCAACTTTACTGAATTAATTTATTAGTTTTAGCAGCTTGTTTTGGTGGATTATTTAGAATTTAATATATATACATATGTATATGTAATGTTCCTGTGTTAGAGAGAACATGAGAAGAGGAATATGAACTTTCATAGAAATCTTCCAGTTAAGGGGCACCTACCTGGGTGGCTCAGTCGGTTAAGCGTACAACTTCAGCTCACGGCGTGATCTCAGGGTTCATGAGTTTGAGCCCTGCGTCAGGCTCTGTGCTGACAGTTCAGAGCCTGGAACCTGCTTCAGATTCTGTATCTCTGTCTGTCTCTGCCCCTACCCTGCTCATGCTCATGCTCTGTCTCTCTCTCTCTCTCTCTCTCTCTCTCTCTCTATCTCAAAAATAAATAAACATTAAAAAAATTAAAAATAAAGAAATCTTCCAGTTATCTTCCAGTTATCAGAAAGTGAAATGAGTCCCTACTCCTCATTTCCAGAATAGGATGACTCTAAGACTAAGACTGTCAATGTGCTATGCCTGCCTGTAAAGCAACCAAGAAAGAAAGATTTTGGAGTTACACAGATTTGCTTCATTAAAACAAGTCTAACACTTTTGTTTTAACAAGTTCTTTATAAGTGCTTTCTTTAAAAAAAATGTTGTTTTGAAGTGAATGAGATAACTGATATGAAGCATTTTGCAGGTACCAAGACAAGCATTTTGTACATACTAATTGTTATTTGCATATTTCTGATAAATGGCTTCAATATGGATATTTCCAAAATCATGAACAGTGCCAGAATATAACTTTCAAAAGTCCACAAAGTTTGATCTAAAAGACATTTGAAGAAACCTTAACATAGCAACAAAATGGTAGTTATTGGTCACTGCAACAGAGACCATTGCAACACTTGGTTAATTTTGTTAACTAGGAAGATTGCACTTGATAGGAGAAGATAGCAGGGCAGGTGGTGTGGAGGAATCAAAAAGAAACGCTTTAAGAATGTGTGATTTCATAGCAATGCCAAGGGAGACTACTGTGGTTGTTATGACTGGAAGAGCCCATAAGGAGTGGCAGATAAGCTATAGCTATAGGAAACTTGATTGCGTAAAGGTTTTGGATGCCATACACTGTTAAGAAAAAAGGAAAGAGGAGGAGGAAAAGATGGAGGAGAAAGAGGAGCCATTATCAGGAATTGGCACAGACACATGAAGAAGAAGAAGAATGCATGGAGAGTTTTTGGGTGGGTTGCGTCTAATGCAATTCTGTACCTTTTAAATGTTAATTTTGATTCTTTCCCATATTTAGTGAGCTCTAAATTACAAGAATCATCCTGACACTAAAACTATTCCTTCATTCATGATTCCACGATGAGTTATTTCGGTAAGATAGGGCACTCACCCACTTTTATTTATTTTCTACTATGAAAGTTAGTGGGAATAACATTAGTATTATTTTATCTTGGGAAAATATTTTCTTTTTTTTTCTGGGGAAATAAATGTCTTTCTTGTTAAAGTCTTCTTTTTTTAAATTTTGGGTTTCTATGGTAATATTGTATCTTCCAACAGTTTTCAACTTAATTTTAGTTTAAAATTTACATGAAGTAATTTAAAGGATTTTAAAATTGATTACATGAAAAAGATTGTTTTGAATTTCACACCTTTATAAGGTTCATGTAAAGTGCATGAGGGGCAATTGGATATTTTTAGTGTTCAAATAGAAACATTTTGTTGTTTTCACATTTATTCATTATTTGTTTCTAAGTTTTCTATTTTTGATATTTAATAGATTTTAAGGATACCAGGATCATGTGAGCATAAAATTACATAAAATTTTTATTAAAACAAAGATAATACAGAAAATATTACTTTGTCAAATTGTCTCATTGTATTATCCTCCCTTTGAGGTACAGAATCATCCTCTGTATGCAATTTCAGTTCCATGTGAGGTAGGTGTTCTTGTGCAAAAATATCCATCTGTTAACATTTCTCTTTGTCTGCAATTGACTTCAATGAGTAATCACATATTAGAAATATTAGGCAACTCAGCAGTCACATTTAAAATCCTATACACATACAGAAACATTCTCAAAAATAATACAATGAAGCAGTGCTTAACGATTTGTCAGTCATTGCCACAAATGTTTTGTGAGATTCAGCAAAGTATTATATGGAAGTTTTCATGTAAAACTATGTGAGATATGTATCTGAATATTTAAAGATTTAACAATTATTTTATCAGAGGCCATATTACTAAGAAGTCACAAAGTTGGGGTAGGGCAGGAACTCAGGATTTTCAACATACAGTCTAATATTTTATTTTCTTTCACTAATGGCTTTCACAAATATTTTAGCTATGGAACTGTTTTTTCAAAAGAACACTAACATGGAAACTTATAAAAGTACAAGTACAAGTACTTGTACAATAAAAGTACAAGCTGAAATTAGAATAACCTATTAAATTTTACTTGTTATTTCCATATACCCATAGCACCTGTTTTTTTGGTATCTGGGAATCCCTTGGGCTCCTTGGAGATCTTTCATAACATTTTATTATACCAAGTTGACAACTCAAGTAGGATGGGTTTCTAATAAATGCAGTATATTCACACTAGTAATACTTATTTATCACAGTTATAAGTAGATTCAGTAAGCAGGCATTTTTTTTTCAGCAGTAGATAACCAAAAGCCAGCATGACACCACTGTAAAAAAAAACCTGGAAGGTTCTTAGTCTCTTAATATAACAAAGGAAGTGAAGGTAGGTAGCTACTGAAGTTAATTCAGTAGCTTAAGATTTGAGATGATTTCCTTATCTGTCTCTCATGGACACAAGTTTCTTTCATTTAAGACAGAAAGAAACTTCCTTTATCAAGAAGACGCCTTCTCTAGAAGCTCCTTAGAAAAACGTCCACGTATGTCTCATAATGCCTAACTGTGTTTTATGGCAACTGCTACCTGAAAATGGTGATCGACAACATGCTTACTTAGCTTTTTCAGCTTTGTAATGGAGGTGAGATGAGAAAATTGAAACGTGAAGATTTTTGATAACCATTCAATAGTGTCTAACATACTGATATTCAAAACTGAAGTAGAACTTATTAGATAAAACAGACTTTTACACTAGGAAGTAATTAACTTTTTTTTCTTTTATTTTATATTGGTGAGGATGTTACTGGTGATTCCACTCTTACATTAATTTAAAATTACTGAGATTTCTGAAAATAAACTTTGTTAATCGTTTAGATTTTAAGAAACTCAGAATTTTATGCTTGAAAAATAAATGTAATCCTCACTTTGTATTCAATATATTTCTATAGTCTATCTACTTTTGGGAAATGCCCTTATATAGTGTTTGCAAATTCTCTATAGACAGATTTGTCATACCCTGAAGGTTCCAAGTCTCTACAAATTTGTTTTTTCTTTACAGTAATTTTCCCCTTAGGTTTTTATGCATGTTTCAAGTTTGATAAGTGATAATGTCTCATAGGATATGCATATCTGAGGTATATATACAAATCTAAACTATTGTGTTGAGGTAAATGATTAACCCAACAGACAACTGTAGATGTCACCCTACTATTTTAAAATTACATTACCTCTTCAGCATAAGACAATCTATAATCCTATCTCTTGGTCCTTATTTGATTAACACGGACTAAATATCTGAAATTCAGAAAGCTCTAAATGATAGTTTGGATAACATCCAATTATATCAATTTAATTTTTCATGCACTAAAAAAAAAAAAAAACAGTAGTATCCTGAGAATTTCTTAGGCTGAGAAAAGGTTTAAAAGAGACATAAAGCAATGTAGACATCATTGGTCATGATGAGTGGTATGGGTGGCATATCAAACAGCCATCTAGGGGTGAAGCCAAGTGGGGCATTAAATCATTGAGAGCCACTAGAGTAGTCCATTTGTGTTACTCTTGTTGCTTTTAGGGATTGCTTTAAATGAACTAATTGACAATGATTCACTGCTGAGAAGCCAGTTTGTTAGCGGAAAGGAGCAGATAAAACTGGCCTTCATAAAACCATGAGTCCTTTTACATTACTGACAGACTGTAGTGGAGTAGTGAGTACTAGATCAGGGTGGGAAAAGGCTGCATTGAAAGAATTTTAATTGGTCATTTAAATTTTTTAATGAGAAATTAATCTAACTTTAATTAGAAATTGATTACCAGCTTTTCAACTGATTGATCACAGAGTACTTGGCCTAGTGCATTTATGTCTTTTTAATTTGATATAGATAAATAAACATATAACAAACATTTAGTGGCCTGCGACTTGATGGATTATAATGTCTAAGAGAATTTGCCAAAAATCTGGGACTGGGAAAAGAGGTATTTTTCTCCTTTTTCTGTCTTAATATCTGTGGAGTACCTACTAGGGTATAGTTTATATACAATGTCATGTATAATATCTATAATATAAGGTATATACAATCTCATGTATAGTATCTAGTACAATCCTTACAGCAATCCTGGGTATTTTAAAATTGCTATAATCACTTAATAAAGTATTAAATTAAGAGCCAGAGATTTTAAGAGACTTGCCAAGTGGCACACAGCTTGTAAGTAGCAGAACTGGGATTGAAGCCTGTGTTCACCAGCTGCCAGAAACCAGAAACCTGTGACTATTTTCAAGGGATGCCAGACAAGTGAGAATCAAAAGCCAATAATCATTGACCTATTGCAAAATAAAATAAATACAGAACGAAAAAAGAAGAAATGAACATAGGCTATATCATCTTTCCTCCCCCAAATATATACAGGACATTTAGCAGTGAGAGAAGAGATTTCATTGGTAAGGGAACCAGAAGTTTCACTTGAAACAAAAAGAATTGAGGAGGCAAGAGTATGTAGCTCAGCTTCAAAATCACAACCTCAACATAAGCATTTTAGTACTATGTGTACTTTTTGCTCTTCTCACCCTTTTAGGAACAGTACTGGTTGATCTTGACACAATGGCTCATTGATGACAATTCTTGCAAATAACTGGATGTGAGTGTGGGCATGGAGAGCAGACAAAGATAATAATACCTGCATGTTTAAAGTCATATATAAACCTTACCAAAGTAACAAAAACAGTTTTTTAGTTTTAAAAATAAGAACAATGAGAGATATATTTATCTCTTCAATGTTTGCCTTGATTTTGAATGAAAGAATATTATACTTAGGCTCAGAAATTAACAACTATTTCACTATTATTATTTTTTACATAGGAAAACAGGGGTCTTGAGATATTTCACTATTTGCTTAGTATTTGTCAGCTTTTTAACCAGAAGTGCTTACTTTATAATTAAATGTTTTAAAGTACTTTAATGTCAATGACTATTTTTAATGATGGTTTCAATATTATTAATTTAACATGAATAATACCCCATGATAACTTATCAATTTACCAAATGTTCTGTGCCCAAAACAAAACATTCGAACCCCTGGTCAAGACTCAGAAAGCATGGCTAAAAAGTTAAGCCCTGTTGTCCAAAATATATGCCTTGTGTGTATGTGGCATGAACGTATCAAAAACTTGAGTTCTTATTCCCTATCTATACAAAAACTAGAATTTAAGATATACCCATAAGCATTTTATGGAATTAAAACAAGAGTGCAGTAGAATTTAAGAAAAAAATTTAAGTTTTAATTCCACGTTGCTTGGAGAGCTTCTGAGAGCTCAAGGGATCAAGAACAAATTACACTGCATTTCTCCTTTGCTCCTGGAGACACTCATGGGGAAAAAAATCAGTCTCCTGATTCAAGGAAAGAAGTAAAAAAAATGCATTACCTAAGAAATTTATAAGCCATTCTACTTATATTCTTGTGCAATGATAATAATACAATAAAATCTCATATTATGTAGTAGTTTACAATGCCCTTTCTTATATTGTCTAGTCTGATTCTCAAAACCACTCCATAAGAAAATGTCATGTTTCAAAGGTTCAGCCTGTGCATATGCATTCACAAACAACTGTGATTTTTTTAAATGTTTAAGAAAAAAATGTACTTCATCCCTTTGTACTAATAATCATAATAACAATGAATAGATCATGTTTACCAAATTTTTAGTTTGTGACAGGTATTGTTCGAAGTTCCTAATAGTGTCTTATGTAATCAAAAATACTTTTACATACATAATTATGGCCTTTTTGCTGATAGGAAAATTGAGGCATAATAACATGTATAACCTCCCAGGGTTATAAAATCAGTAAATGAGGAGGCAGATGTTGAACTTAGGCAGGAAGTTCAACTCCAGAGTTTCTACTCCATAACCAGAAAATTAATCCTCTTTCTCATTCCAAATATGTGTTACAGAAGTATCTTAAAAACAAAATAAAACAATAAACAAAACAAGAAAACAACAAAATGTTACTATTTTAAACTTTTCTAGTTTTTGGATAACACTTGAATTCTTAAGTTTGTTTTGTCATCCAAGTCTGCTGATTATGCTCCCTAATGCTGCAATCCATATAAGAATTTCAGACAAAGTTCTCATTTTTAGGTGACTTCCTTGTTAGAGTGAGAGGTGTTGTACTTTATGTATATGTGACATATATAAATGTGACAGGTAATTTATATTCTTTTTGATATCAATACATTTGTAAGAAGGAGAGATGAATCATGATCTGAGGAATAAAGAATAAATAATTTATTAACTTAAAAGGAAGCTAGGAATTAGAGGAAGAATTTTAAGCATTTGAAGAGGTGCCTCAGTGTGCCAAAATCAAACAAATACAGTGGAATAGGTACACTATCTTACAGATGAGGATTGGTAAGGGAAGGAGTGGGGAATTATGGTGGTTAATTTTGGGATAGGGAATTATGGTAGTTAATTTTTTCCAGGGGTCCAGTGATATTGGCATTTTGAGATAGCCCTTCTCAGGTGAATGATAAATTGTTGCATCTGGCCCCTTCTACAACCAAGAAAGAGACACAATGCCTATGAGCTTCTTCAGATTTTGGAAGCAATATATTGTTGTGTGTTACTTGGGCCTATTTACCAAGTGACCAAAAAACTTCTATCTTCAGTGCAGCCCTGTCTTAGCTCAGGTTGCTATAGCAAAATACCATAAACTGAGTGGCTTATAAACAACAGAAATTAAACTTCAGCCAGTTGTGAATAGGGTTTTAACATATGATTTTTTTTTTTTTTTGCAGGGCAGTAGAGGGCACAAATATTTAGTCATTCATAGGTCCAGAAGAAGAGAAGGCTCTGTGACACATCCAGGCTGCTGTGCAAACTGCTCTGCCTCTTGGGCCACATAATCGAGGAGATACAATGGTGATTGAAGGACCAATGGAAGATAAGGATATTATTTGGAACTTTCGGCAGGTGAATTACAACACAAGATTTTGGAGCAAGGGCTTATCATCATCCACAGATAAATAGTTTTCTTTTGAGAAACAATGCTTGCCTTCTGTTGGGCCTTAATAGAGATTGAATACTTAACCACAGGACACCAAGTTATCATGCAAGTTGAGTTATCTGTCATAAACTGGGCATTGCTTGACCTACCAAGCCATGAAGTTTAGAATGCACAGCAATATTCAATCATCAAATGGAAGTGATATGTACACAATCAGGCTTGAGCAGACACTGAAGGCACAAGAAAATAGCCCAAATGCCTATGGTCCCCATTGTTGCTATACTGTTTTCTTTCCTCTCTTTTTCCCTTATCATGTAGCATAAAGTGTATTCATTTTAAGTAGTGTTGCTTTTACATCATAGTACTTAGTCCTGGGATATGAAGGAGGTAAGTGAACCACTTAAGGACGTTATCTAGGCAAGAGCATAATGTGTTTTCGGTTGCAAGGAGAATAAGTTTTATCATGTAAGCCAGAATTATGACGTTATTATTTTATTTGAAGATTAAGTGTGATTTAAGGGGATGCATATGATTGCTAAGTGGACAAGAAGTGGACTTGTGATAGCTAATCTATGTCATCTTCACTGGTCACAGGGTGCCCACATTAAACAGTACTTTGGGGTGTGACTGTGGGTATATTTCCAGATGAGATTAGCATTTGAATCTGCAGACTCAGTAGATTGCCCTCCCCAGTAAGGGTGGGCATCATCCAATCTGTTGAGGATATGAATAGAATAGTGGCAGAGAAAGGAAGAGTTTTGCTTTTCTTCCTGCCTGTCTGGCTGAGATATTTGCTTGGAACATCTCATCTCATCTTCTCTGGACCTAAAGTTTCCCTGGTTCTCAGGCCTCTAGACTCAGATTGAATCATACCTCCAGCTTCCTTGGGTCTTCAGCTTCCAGACAGCAAATCATGGGACTTAGCCTCTATAATCACATAAGCCAATGCTTTATAATAAATCTCTTTTTATATATATCCTACTGGTTTTATTTATATCTTACTGGTTCTGTTTCTCTGTAGAACCCTAACTAATACATGCTGCTATTAGGGATAACTTATATGAATTAATCTCAGTATTTTAAGCATATAACTGCTGCTTGAGTTGGTGCATCATTAATAATTTTATGGCTCACCACTCACCACAAATGCAGGTTTGTACTTGCCCATACCTCGGATTAGCTCTGATTCTAGAAATTTTAGTTTCTAAATTTGAAAACCTTAACTTCTTTTGGTATTTTGATGGGACTGAAGGACAGTATAGGACCTGGATTTCTATATTGCACTTATATTTAACTAATGATGTGAAGTTGCTGGTTAAGGAAAATGGGAAACACTTATAGTAAAATTGCATAAATCCATATAAGAGGCTAGAAGGAATTTAACTAAATAATTTACTAGATTCCTTAAATAAGATTTTTAGACTCAAAAACAGCAGCATTATATTCAACGGAAATAAACTTATAAAAACTGGATCAAAAATAAATATAATGTGGTACACACACACATCATCATCATCACCACCACCACCATGGAATATTATGTAGTCATAAGAAGGAGGAAATTCTGTCACATGCTATAACATGGATGTGTTACTCACACTATGCTAAGTAAAGCAACTCTTTCACAAAAGAACACATATTATATAATTCCATCCATTGATGTATATAAAATAATAAAAACCCTGGGGAAAAAAAAAGGAAAGTAGATAAGTGCGAAGGTCTAGGGGAAATGTGAGAGAGAATTAATGCTTAATGAGTATAGAGTTTTAAATTCATAAAATGAAAAAGTTCTAGAAATCTGTTCCACTGCATTGTTAATAAACTAAGCACTACTGATCTTTACACTGAAAAATGTTTAAAATGGTAAATTTAGTAAAATTATGTGTTTACCAAAATTAAAAATTAAATTAAAAAAATTGGATATAAATTAAATGAGGATATGTCTGAAAAAAAGAGCACTTTTAATATTCCAATTCCTATAATTAATGTAGACTTGCTGAAACACAACATAGATCAGGCAGAAAAAAATGGTACAAATTCAATTTGTTACTTTTCAAAATGGCTAGAACAAAGTGAATTGATTATCCAAAGTCAGATTGACATTAATGATCACCATATGAAAACTATAATTTAACATTTCAAATCACTACTTGACGAAAAAGCCAAGTGTAGCTAATAGGATTGCAAACTGGTTTAATTGTATCAAAATCTAAAAAATAGGAAACTCACCTCTCTACAAAGAACTGATACTTACCCACCTCTAATAGTTGCATCCAATGAGAGTTGATGCCTAACATATTAGGTTGGCAAGAAATTTGCCACTAATAAAAATCAATGAACTAAATTGATTTTATTAACCTAAATATACATGTGTCATAAGATTAAACAATGGGATTTCTAAGACATCAGCCAATAAATGGTCTATGTGGTATACATAGGAGTAAAACAAAGAAAAATAAATCACATGAACAAATGATACTTGGTAAAAATATTTGTTAAGCATGCTGAACATTCAACCATATTAAATACAACTTAGAAAATATAGGTTGACTCTCAGCAGCAATTAGCCTGTCATTATTTGTTTCACTAAATAAATATTAGATGGGAAGAGTTGCTTTTTATTTCATCAATTCACTCCTGAATCCAATCACTGTTATGTTATCTATGCTTGCATTTAGAGTATAATATTAACATGGTACTACAAGGGAAAAAAGTTTGAAAATCCTTATAAATATCTACTCGTTTTCCAAGAATGAGTCATGCTATATTTTAACAACCAATCACTAAACAATTCTTAAACAGTCCGTAAACTCACATATTAAATAGGTCAAAACACTATAAAGACATTTAAACTATTTCATATCTCAAGAACATGCATAATAGTCCATGCTACAACGCACTAGTAGTATTTTCCTAGGGCTCCATTTAAAAAGTACCACAAACTTGGTGGCTTAAAACAACAGAAATATTGCTTCATAGTTGTGTACACTAGAAATATGAATCAAGATATCAGCAGGACCATGCTCTCTGTAATGGCTCTAGGGTAGAATCCTTCCTTGTTCTTCCTAGCTTCAAATGCCTAGCAATTCTTGGCATTTCTTACCTTGTAGATGCATCACTCAAGGCACATGGCTGTTTTCTCACTATGTGTCTTCACATTATCTTCCTTTTGTATGTGTCTGTGTTCAAATTCCCCTTTTTTATAAGGACACCAGTTATATTGGATTATGGCCCAATATATATATGGCATAATAACCTCATTTTAACTTAATTATATTTATAAAGACCATAGTATTAGGAGTTAGAACTTCAACATCTCTTTTCGGGAAGAAACATATCAAGACATAACAATGGGGGACGCCTAGGGTGGCTCAGTTGGCTAAGTGTCTGACTCTTGACTTCAGGTCAGGTCATAATCTCACAGTTCCTGGGATTGAATTCTGCATAGGGCTTGGTGCTAACAGCACTGAGTCTACTTGGGATTCTCTCTCTCTCCTCTTTCTGCCCCTCCCCCTCTCTCTTTCTTCAAATAAATAAATAAATAAATAAATAAATAAATAAGACATAACAATGGTTTACAACTGAAGCACTAGGTTACTGTTCAAGAGTTTTCAACATTAAAATTATTTTAGAAAAGCTTTGATAGTATGTTAAAATAGCATTATTGAAGAAACTCCCTGACAACAACTGCAGCTTATAACTTGTATGAATAACAATGAAATAATATCTATACTGTATGTCATCTAAAATATAAGAATCCCTTTGAAAGAATAAACTTCTTAAAATTTATCTTTTGAAACTCTAAACTGACTCAGGAAAACAAATGATTGATCATTAAATATTAGTTTAGTTCCTTGTAGTGGATCGAGTAGTTCTCTCCCCCTATCCCCAAATTTGTATCTACCCAAAATGTGGTTTTATTTAGAAATAGAGTCTTTAAAGATGTAATTAAGAAAAAGATTCAGATGAGTTCATTCTGGAATAAGATAGGCCTAAATCCAATGAAAGTATCCATATAAGAGATAGAAAAAACAAAAGCATAGAGAAGAAGTCCTTGTAAACACTGAGACAAAGATTCAAGTTATGCTGTCACAAACTAAGGAACACCAGAAGTCACCAGAAGCTGGAATAGGCAATAAGGGATATACTTCCACAAACTTTGGAGAGAAAGTGGCCCTGCCAACACTTTGATTTTTGACTTCCATCCCTGAGATTAAGAGACAATAAATTTCTATTTTTTTTAAGCGACTAAGTTTGTGGTGATTTGTTATGGCAGCCCTTGGAATCTGCTACATCTTTTATGCCTTAATGTAGAAATGTGTGAAGAGATGAAAAACAAAAAGCTGATATTTTCTATCAAGCAGATTTATAATATTATAAGTCAAAACTAAGAAGTACATACATAATAACCAACCAAATTATTCAAAACTTCCCAGGGGTTCATGAACATTCATTCTTCATATCATTTCTTCATCCATATGGGAGGAGGACCAAATCCACTGTTCACAACTCTGGTAAGTGAAATGGTTTCCCTTTGAAACTTGTTTGGGCTTTGCTTGTTGGAGATGCATTATAGTAGCTATTTACTCTCAATCACTACCAACACAGTGAGCTAAACCATGTGTGAACTATGCCGAATTTATTACTCCTCTGATAATTGATCATAAGGAGACTCTGATGATGCCATAGCATAAGTTGATGGAAAAGTTTCTGTAAGAAATGTGTGATCTGGTAGTCTGGGTCATATTCATGTAACTTACTTGTGCCCTCCATATACTGCTCAGGCCCAATCCTGAATGTAATATTTGTGTATGGGCTAGTTTTATGACTGTATGTATCTAATGATACCAACTCATGATAAGAAGCTTCAGGCATGTATACACTTGATGAGTAGCAGCATATTCCATGTGTATTAGGGCCTACTTATATGCCAGGAGTTGTTTCTCAACTGGTGAGTGACATGCTAAGGTGTCCTAACATATTGTAGATCCCACTCAGAACTGACAGCATTTTGAGACACTCAACAAAAAAAATCAGAGCAGTTTTTCCTTAACATATATATTTTGCCTTCAGAATCTAAAATGGCTCACCAAATGCAGTGACTTTTTCTTAATTGCATAGGATATAAACTGTAATATCCTGTCTTTACATTAAAAAGGAAGTTTCAGGAAACTTCATATGACTGAACTTGTAAAAACTTAAAATTTTAGCAACATGGCAGGCCTTTAAATCTTTGTACGTTTATCTCTCATCCTGTGGCACATATATATTTTACGCAATATCCATAACACTTGCTATTTCCATTACAAATTGTCTAATTAGCATGGTGTCATTAATATAATCGACCAACATGATGTTTTCTGGAATGTCAAGAATATCAAATCCCTGCAGGCTGTGATGTGACAAAGAATAAAAGTAATATAACCTTGAAAAAGAGGGTCAATTTTTTCTACTGACCTTCCTCCCCAGTGAGCAATGACTTTTGAGGCTTTCTACTAATAGAGATGGTAAGGAATGCATTCACCAGATCAATAGCACCATAGCAAATGCCAGAGGCAGTGCTGATCTGCTGTTGTAAATATGCATCATCTGGCATAACAGCTGTTACAGAGAGAACTAATCTCATTAGTATTTATGATAGTCCATTACCATCCACCATGCTCCACAGTTTTTTTCAGGGACCAGAGAGTAACTGAATGGGGTTAAGACAGAGACAACCATCCTACCTTTTTTAAGTCTTAGAAGGCAAGTTTTAAATGCCTTTAAGTGGTGTATTCCTCCCAAGATTATATAATACTTCCAATTTATTTTCTTGGCTGGAGAAGTGGGCAGTTTCAAGAGTTCCTCTCAGTCTCTTAGCACAATGGTTCTCACTTTTGTGTTATCTCAATTCTTTTTACCATGCCTACCAATTATGGACTGGGGGGTTGCAGAAATGTTTATATAGTGAGACAGTGAATACTATGGTTTGGCTGTATGATGGATTGGGACAAAATTCTAACATTTAGATTCTTTTCTACCCCACTCTAAGAAGAAAACTGGTAGGCTTATAGGTCCTTCGATAAAGTGCGTACCCTAGAAATATCTTAACATATCCCTTTCCTCAAAGTACAATTTGCCTGTAATTGGCCACAGGTGGCTTTACAACATATTGGGAAAAAATTATTGATATACTTCTAGTGACACTGTACAATTCTTCTTCAAGAGGACTCATTTTCTTATAATCACTGGATTGTAACCCTAAGAACTGACTTATATCCAAAAACTGGGTGAAGAATTTTAATTTTCTACTACATCAAAGGTCATCAGCCTTCTACTCCTTAGTTCTAAATGTTTACTGGTAATATGATCCAAGTAACAAACCTCTTTTAGTCTTCTGACACTTCTACAATTCATTGCTTGGATAATTCTAGCACCTCTATCTTACCACAAGTCATCATCCAACTGCAGGCTTTAACTGGACATCTCAACATATCAGATCCAGCATCTGGTTCATGACAGGATATAAATTTCTGAATCACTAAAGAATGAATAATTTCTCTCCTATGCAGATTTACATTCTCCATTCTCTTCACTAATATCCCCAAGATCAAATTCCATATATGTTCACTCACAGTTTGCCAGGAACATACTGAGCAAGTCTTATAATTCCCTGGCATATCTACTATTTCCTCCCAGGAATGGAATTACATTGTCCCTCAGGCTGTGCTGTGACCTGACATCAGGTATTGGCTTAGAGGCAATGAACAGAATAGAGGAGAATCTTGAGGAGGGCAAGTATCTGTTTCTGAGCCCTTTACAGGATTTCTCAATAAGGGAGGAGTGTGTGAAGAAAGAGCCTTCTCCTTTTTTAATGGGTTGGGGGTTACTTCTATCAACACAGAGATTCAAGAGGCAAATTATGGGTTCATGAATCTTAGGTCATTATTCAAATATCCTTATTCCGATGAATCTCAGAGTTTTAATCTTTTCCTATCAGGAAGCTGAATTAAATTTACAGGAAGAGACCTGTAAATGCTATGCATTCAGTGTCCTCTGAAACTCCACTACCCTTACAATTAATTCCCAGGCCCAATTTTCAGCCTAGTTAACCCTGTAGGACATAATGTCTTTAATACTGCTGTGGAAGCCTTTCACTTTTACAGTATGCCTTGAATTTTAAGTGCCATAATCTAAATATGTCCTTTGCTTTTTACAGGCTTTCATCTAAAAAAATAATCTAAATGCACAATCTTATAATTACCATTGCCCCCATTTCTTTCAATGCCCCCGCTATCACATAAGCCCATACTTCAACAAACACCTGGCTCTAAAACCAAATCACTTTCAGGTTGAATACTGCTAATTGTGACACAACTACATTCCAGAGGTTATCATCTCCCTGATTACCACTAGTAATATAATCTTTACCATCACCATGTGACAGATGAGTGAATGACACATTTCTATCATACCATACTCAGCATGGGACTTTCCAGGGCCACATCTGATTCTAAATATCCTATCTTTTGTTATTCATTGGAAGCAGAGCCCAGACAACAGTTTTTATTAAGGTAGTTTATTTGGAGAAATAATTCAGAGAAGAGATATGGGTATCTAGAAAGACATAAAAGAAAAAAGAAAAAAAAAACTAATCTTAGGGTGCATTATTGAACTGATCTTCCCTGTTGGCAACAGGGGGCTCATTCAGCTGTGACCTTCTGAAGAATCCTGCAAAATACACCTATGAGTTCTACCATTAAAGCACTAAAGAGGAAAATACTTATTTACTTGTTATTGGTCTGATTGTTCAAGGGCTGTCCTCTGTGTTAATAACTTCTTGGCATTTCCATTTTTGTGTATGGAAGAGTAAGCATCCTACATGGAGGCACTTAAACCCTAAGCAGAAAGTTAAAAGTATGAGGTACAGTGGATCTAAGGTATTGTCAAGTTACACTTATACACAGATGGTAGCCATGACAATTTCTAGAACAAAATGTGATTCTAAAGCATTGGTTCCCAAACTTCATTGTACATTAGAATCACCAGGAGGGCTTGCTAAAACACATTTCCTGGTTCCACCCCAGAATTTCTGATTTAATAGGTCTGATACAGCATGAGATTTTGATTTTTAACAAGTTCCCCGGTGATGTTGATAGTGATGCTCCTGAGACCACTATCTAGAGTATGTATGGGGGAAAACAAGAGTTGTCTGGTGTGAAAATACACAATTTATGTGTAACCATCAATTAAAATAGAATCTATCTATCTATCTATCTATCTATAATTGTTTATTTAGTTATTTTTGAGAGTGAGAGAGAGAGAGAGACAGGGAGAGAGAGAATGCCAAGCAGACTTTGCAGTGTCAGCACAGAGCCTGATGTGGGGCTTGGTCTCAAGAACCATTAGATCATGACCTAAGCCGATATCAAAAGTCTGATGTTTAACCAACTGAGCCACCAGGTGCATGACTATTTATTTATTTATGTATTTATTTATTTAAGGGAGGGGGAGTGAGAGAAAGGCAGAGAGTGAGGGAGAGAAAAAGAGAGAGAGAGAGAGAGAGAGAGAGGGAGAGAGAGACTGAGAGAGAGAGAATCTCAAGCAGGCTACACACTATCAGCACAGAGCCTGATGTGGGGTTCAAACTCACAAACCCATGAGATCATGACCCAAGACTAAATCAAGAGTCAGAGGCTTAACCAAACGAGCAACTTAGGAGCTCCACGACTGTGTTTATTTTGAAAGAAAAATCTCCATCAAAAAATGCAAATTCTATTTTAGTTTTGGTACTTTATATGTTTCTAGAAATTTATCCATTTCTTCCAAATTGTCTAATTTTTTGGCATATAATTTTTCATAATTTTCTCATAATTATTTATATTCTGCAGTGTTGGTTGTAATCTCTTTCATTCGTGATTTTATTTATTTTGGTTCTTTCTCTTTTCTTTTTGGTAAGCCTGGTTAGGAGTTTATCAATTTTATTAATTCTTTCAAAGAACCAACTTATAGTCATTGATCTGTTCTAGTGCTTTCTTTGCTTCTATATCTTTTACTTATGGTCTGTTCATTATTATTTATGTTCTCCTGGATTTAGGTTTTAATTGCTATTTCTTTCCTAGTTCCTTCAGGTTAGGCTGTGTATATAAGACTTTTCTTGCTTCTTGATGTAGACCTATATTGCTATGTACTTTCCTCTTATGACTATTTTTCTGCATCCCAAAGGTTTTGGACTGTCTTGATTTCATTTTCATTTGCTTCCATCTATTTTTTTATTTCTTCTTTAATTTCTTGGTTAACCCATTCATTCTTTAGTAGCATGTTCTTTAACCTGTATGTATTTGTGGTCTTTCCAAATTTTTCTTGTGGTTGACTTCAAGTTTCATAGCGTTGTGGTCAGAAAAGACGCATGATATTATCTCAACCTTTTTGTACTTATTGAGGCCTGATTTGTGAACCAGTATGTGATCTAATCTGAAGCATGTTCCATGTGCACTCAAAAATAATGTGTATTCTGTTGTTTTAGGATGAAATGTTCTGAATATATCTGTTAAGTCCATCTTGTCAGGTGTGTCACTCAACGCCATTATTTCCTTGCTGATTTTATGCTTCGATGATCTGTTCATTGTTGTAAGTGGGATGTTAAAGTCCCCTAGTATTATTGTATTGTTATGAGTTTCTTTATGCTTCTTATTAATTGATTTATATATTTGGATTCTCCAACGTTGGAGGCATACATATTTACAATTGTTAGATTATCTTGTTGGGTAGACCTTTTTATTATAATATAGTGTCCTTCTGCATTTCTTGGTACCATCTTTGGTTTACAATCTAGTTTGTCTGATACATTTTATGGCTACTCTAGCTTTCTTTTGATGTTCATTAGCATGATAAATGGGTCTCCATCCTCGCACTTTCAATCTTCAGTTGTCTTTAGGTCTACAATGAGTCTCTTGTAGGCAGCATTTAGATGAGTCTTGTTTTTTTATCCACTCTGATACCTTATGTCCTTTGATTAGAGTATTTAGTTCATTTACATTCAGAGTGATTATTGATAGATAAGAGTTTAGTGCCATTGTATTATCTCTAAAGTCATTGTTTTTGAAGACTTTCTCTGCTCCCTTCTAGTATTTCTTGTTTTTGGTCTTTCTTTCTCACTCACAGAAGGGCACCTGTGATAAGCACTGGATGTTATATGTAGTGATGAATCGTTAAATTCTACTCCTAAAATGAATATTACATTGTATGTCAACTAACTAGAATTTAAATAAAAACTTTACAAAAATGTAGTCATTCTATAAAAGACACCTTCAAAGATATTAGTGATAAGATTCTCAAGATTCTGGATATTAGTTTTGAAGGCAAAGATGTATGCTTCAGCTGGTCTCTAAGGACAGAAAAGCATAGTCTATATGAGTCCAGGGTGTAGTAGTCAATGTATGTTCAAATCCTAGATCTGCAATAGTTTTTCTGGATATCCTATAGCATGTTTCTCATCTTTAAGGTAAAGATATAGCACTTAACTCATCAAGTTGTGTAAAGATTGAGTCAGACATACTCCCCAGCACACAGAAAATACCCAAAATGTACTAGTAGTTAGTTTTATCATGTTTTATCAGCTAAGTATTGTTATTGAGGATAAAATATAAAAAGCAACACTAAGTTCAATGACTTAAAAAATCATTTTCATTATTATATCTCATGAGTGATGAGGGTGGGAGTAGTCTGATCTCAATTGCATTTGGCTGACATCATGAATCACCTTGAGAGACTTGAACAACTTTGCTCTTCACATCTTATCCTTCCTCTGGAACCTTATCTGGAGATAAGGCAAGAATATCTTTTTTATGGAGGTAAAAATCACAGAAGAGAGAAAAAGTCAAATACTTCAAGTGTTTTCAAGTTTGCTAGAATTCCATTGGCCAAAGTAGTTCACATGGCTGGACCTATTGTCTAAGTTACATGACACAGATTAATTGGGAGAGTCTAGAATTGTCATCTTTACAACCTACTTAAGATCTGGGGTGCCTGGGTGGCTTAGTCAGTTGAGCATCCAACTTTGGCTCAGGTCATGATCACACAGTTTGTGAGTTTCAGCCCCACATCAGGCTCTGTGCTGACAGCCCAGAACCTGTAGCCTGCTTCAAATTCTGTGTCTCTCTCTCTCTTTGCTCCTCCCCCACTCATGCTCTGTCTTTCTCTTTCTTTTAATAAATAAACATTTTTAAAAAGTAAAAAAAAAAAAGTAGAGATCTACTTAATTACCTTGAGTGTAGAACATTTTGTAATAGATTTGATATTTTCAAGTGTAAGATTGAAATTTTGGGAATCTACATGGATTTACAAGATGGTTGAATATAAAGGTTCATAATCATGAAACAGTGTTCCTAGCTGTCTTTTCACACTTCCAAAACAGTATTACTCTGAGAACTTTTGAAAAGTGTGCATGGGTGCAGGAAGAATGATCTAGTGCCACATGGTGAAGCTGTCTCTTTAATGCATTGTGAAAGGCCTGGAGCAATTCTTCATCTCACCACAGTTAGCACCCTGGTGGTGGAATTGCTCAGTTCCTTAAGTTTCCAATGAAAATTGCATTAGTCTGCTTGGATTACCATAACAAAATACTGCAGGGTTAAAAACCAGACATTTATTTTCTCATAGTTCTGGAAGCAACAGTTCCATGATTAAGTGGCAAGAGAAAGAGTTCTCTGTTGTCTCTACTTACAAGGATATTCATCCTATCAAATCAGACTTCCATCTCTATGACTTCATTTAACCAGAATTAGTTCATAGGCTTTATCTCCAAATATAGCCACAGTAGGAGTTAGGGCTTCAACATACGAATTTGGGGGAACACAACATTCATTCCATAACAGAAGTGAAGTGGTTAGTAGTTAAAATTGAGCTACCCATTCATTAAATTTGAAAAATAGTGAAGCACTAATCAATTCCCAGAAATATAAAAACAGATGCATCAACAAAAGAGTCAATAGACCAAATCTGGTCACCAGACTATTTTTGTCTAGCCTGTAAACTAAGGATGATTTTTACATTTTTAAAATATTAAAAAATTAAAAGAATAAGATTTTGTGAGATGTGAAAATCATATGAAATTCAATTGTGAGTGTTCATAAATAAAGTATTATTGGAACACAATATGTGTATTTGTTTAAATATTGTCTATGGCTGTTTTGGCAGTACGGCAGGGTTGAATAGTTGCAACAGAGACTATCTGTGCTCTTATCAACTCACACTGTAGACCAGCTCACTACAAATTGCAAAGACACAGTTATAAATGGACAGTTTCAAGTGCATTCAAGTAGCGTTATGCCATAATATTTTATTATTATATTTTATCAGTGCATGCCCATCATGTCTACATAAAGAAAGAAGAAAAACTAACTTTGTCACATTTTTAAGGCATAGTGGAGTATGTATTATTTTATTATCAAATTAGATGACATTAGATTCCTAAAGGGTTAAAATAATCTATACAAGATAGGTTAACCACCCTGCTCCATTTTTTTCCCTGAGAAGAGAGGCCCAGACAGTATTATGTTTATTGAACAACAGTGCTATGGCTGTGCTAAAAGTCAACATTACTAGACTAAGCATTCATTACAAGATTATCAATAAGAAAACAATGGTCAAATAAATTAGAAAATTTGAAGTAGAATAGCTCAATACTGCAGAATTTCTTTACAAAGAAAGATAGGAAGGATGGAAGGTAGAAAGGAAGAAAGGAAAGAGGAGAAGACAGAAAAGGAAAGAAAGCTGCCATAAGTTTCAGAGTGGCTCTCATGAATTAATTTGAGCCAGATCCAATACACCATTGCTAATCCCATTAAAAAGTTATCAGCACCCACCAGAATGCTAGAAGTTGTAAATTATCTTTGAATTAGTAGGATGGAATTACGGCTGATTAGTTTTTACTTTTAAATTTCTCTTAGAGTCTGAAGAGAAAATGTTAAAATATTACCAGGGATTTCCCCATTAAAAATAATAGTAGCAAAAAAGTTTTCAAATAGTAAGTGTCTTGGTATATCATATATCAAAATGAAGTTTTTATAATAACTGTTACATATACTGTACGTATAAGATTAAAAAAAAAATAATGGGTTATACTTAGCCATGGTTCTTTTCCCAGAAATAGATTATTTATAGTGTTAATGTTCAAAATGTATTTGTTAATAGTCTTATAGATTTGCTATGGTTGTACGGACAGTTTGGCATATTCTCTACATGCATTCAAATTTGTTTTGAGTAAGGTTCTCTTCATTGCTAAGTGTGCTGTTTATGGAGGTAAGATTTTGTTTTCATGCACAGAGAAACTGTTGCTTTCAGACACTAGCAATATGTATTGCCACATGTGATTCCTAGGCATTTGGTCTGAGTCACAAGCTACCAAGTACAATAGTAAAGGCAGGAAGCAATTTCAGTAACCTAATTTGATTTTAATAAAGCTAGAAGAAAGACAAAGGCAAATTAATGTATTATTTAGTTTGAGGTTCTGCATTAGTATCTGGCCTCCTTAGGAAGACTATTTTGCATGGGTTGATGGAACATTGCAGTTTAAAATAAAGTGTGGAAAGTCTGAGTCTATGACTATGAGAGTTTCTTTTTTTTTAATGTTTATTTATTTTGATAGAGAGAGAGAGAGAGAGAGATGGAGCACAAGCAGGTGACGGGCAGAGAGAGGGAGACACAGAATCCTTAGCAGGCTCCAGGCCTGATGCAGGGCTCAAACTCATGAACCACGAAATATGACCTGAGCTGAAGTCAGCTGCTTAACTCACTGAGCCACCCAGTTGCCCCTATGACTATGAGAGTTCCTAATGAAGATAAGAACTAATCTTAGATGGTCAGAAAGCAATTAAAATTACTCAAATGTTCTCTTAAAAATAAGTGTTTGTTACATATGGATGACAAGGTCACAGAAAATTCTTTACAGAACCAGGAGAAAGGACAGGTTGGTAACAAGGCATGAAACATACTTATTCTTAAAAACAAAAACAAAAACAAAAAAAACCCAGGTGTTGTTCTACTGACATTCAAGTTTAAATGTTCATCTGTTATTTTATCTGTCAATCTTCTGGAGATTTGGGAAATCTACTCCTTATTGAAAGGAGCAGTCTATAGAGAAACATCTAACAAGATCAGTGGGAGTAGGAGAGATTAGAGAAGAATTTTGTTTGAAATACCATGTTTGCCTCCCGTTTTTCTGTACATCTCAGCATTAACGCCTAACATACTCCAGACTATTTTTTCAAAATGTTTGAATAAACAAATAATCTTGAAAGAGAGGGATTTCTTTTGCTGGAGCTGCTGTGCTTACATCCTGGGGCAGTAGAGATAATGAAGATCTCTTTCCAGAGGGGGATAAGGAATAGGTTTTGACAGCATTCTCTTAGATAATATTGGTCCTTCTAAATCAAAGTTCTCCCACCACACAACCGCACTCACTAATTACCTGTTGCTAGAGTACTGAATAAATTCTGTTGGATGTATACCATGCAACACCATCTCTAAACCTGACCCTTTAAAATTTCTCTTAATACATGTTGGTTTGTGCTCCAATAAAACCAAACTCTATGTAACACACACATACACGAAAACATTCTACTGCTGCTAAGAATCATTTTGACTTTGCTGCTGTTGTTGTCGCTTCGTTTTATTGAACAGTCTAGAACAATAAAATGCCCATACCTCACAGCAACAAAAAATCAGTCCTGAACTCAGGAACTGATAGCTTGGCAGATGGCTTAGTTTCTTCTGGGTTTTTATTTGCTTTTTGGTGTATAAATCCTATGTCTCTTACTAGATAAATAGCATAAGGTCAGAGACATATTATAAATTTTTAAAGTCCCAGTACTAGCACTGTAAATTACATGTGACAAATGTTCATAGCTCAAATATTTGACTGTGCCCTTTTCCTTTACTGTATTTGTCAACTTTGCTACGAGGTTCAGAACTTGTTTCTTACATCCCAAACTGGTTGTCTCGACCACCTCAACACACACAAAAAGAAACATATATCTGGGAGGACAAATTCCCTTAACAATTCGATTGGTTTTGAATTTTTTTTAAAACTCTCCATATCTAGGGAACTCTGAGCCCACTATCTTTTAAACAAAGGTTGATTCTCCTGGAAGAGATTCAGAAAAGTCTTTTATCTGTTTTCCTAAGGTTCTCACAATAAAAGTTCTCTCAAGCCCTGAAGAGTGCAATAGCAAGTGTCGTGTTTCAAGAAATTCACCTCGAATAAGAGTGAATCTTAAATTTCCCAAGACTTCTAAAAGGTAAACCACCTTTTGTTTGTCTCTTTTATACCCGGTCTGTTGTTAATTTCATGGTCTAAAGGAAGACATCCTTTAGATGCACAAGAGCAAATCAGCATCAGAGAGCACAACTACCTGACTTTGCTAACCAAGGCCCAGTGTTTTTCACTCTACTAAGACTATGATCTGTACCACTTTATTAATTTATCTTTGAAGTCAAAGGTTTTAGATTTGTCTGTTACTATTATCATACTATTATCACTGTTATTATCATGGAATGCTATCCTTCCCATAGCAAATATTATCACACTTTGATGGCCAGCTGCTGCTTTCTTCAGTGGAAAAATATGAAGACACTGTTTGCTCCAGCTGTTTCTATGAACCCTTGAGGCTACCTCTGATTTCATAATTGACCACTGCTCAGCAAACTTATCTTTCATAGTAGTCACAATATTTTTTTGTTCTTTTTTTTTTTTATGTTTATTTATTTTTGAGAGAGAGACAGAGCTTGAGCCCGGGAGGGGCAGAGAGAGAGGGAAACAGAATTGGAAGCAGGCTCCAGGCCCTGAGCTATCAGCACAGAGACCAAAGCAGGGCTCAAACTTGAAAACTGTGAGATAATGACCTGAGCCAAAGTCAGACACTTAACAGACCGAGCCACCCACGCACCCCAGTAGTCACAATATTTTTACAACACTTTAAACGTATTAAACTAAGTTTTGTGATTATAAATCATAGATTTATTTTTTCCATAATCCCTTTGGTGCACACTTACACCAAAGTTCAATCCAAATCCATTTTTCAGCAGCTTTCCTATCCTGCATTAAGCTCTTTAATTTAGTTGTAATTGCTAAAAACAAACAAAAAAGGAATGAGATGTTTGTCTTAGTCAAATTAAAAGAAAAGATCGGGGCCCCTGGGTGGCTCAGTTGGTTAAATGTCCGACTTCGGCTCAGGTCATGACCTCCCGGTGAGTTCAAGCCCTGCGTAGGGCTCTGTGCTAACAGCTCAGATACTGGAGCCTGCTTCAGATTCTGTGTCTCCCTCTCTCTGTGCCCCTCTCCCACTCATGCCTCTGTCTGTTTCTCTCTCAAAAGGAAATAAACGTTAAAAAAATTTTTTTAAAGAAAATCTCAAATCTGCACACAGTAGAGGAACTCGATTTGACCTATGTGGCCACATACTGTTTTTACACTGTAGTTGATGTTGCTCGTTGTATCTACCCAAAGATTCATTCTGTCGTGTCATTGCAAGGGACCATGGGCTGTGTCATAGAACCTACAAATTGAGCAGAAATGCCCAGGGATCTTCTCCCACACATGCCAAAAGATTTAAATACATAGGTAAGTGAGTGAGTAAGTAAAAGTAAATATTTCCACTTACGATTGCAACTCTGCTTGTGCATGCAGGAGGAAGGGTCATTAGCTCACAGAATTGAGGTAGGAAATGAAATGTGGAATGAAATTTGCAAAAGGGGAGTGTCTCTAATGCTTAGCAAGGATGGACTTAATATAATTCATAAAAAAAACCAAATTCACAAACAAAACATTTTTTCTCATTTATTTTACTTTGAAATCAGACCAATACATGATTTCTGAAAAATGATCATATGGGTCTTTAATTGCACCTCATACTGATTTATAGTATAATTTATTCCTTAATTTTAAATCATACATTTTACTTCAGTATTTTAGAATTGTGATGCATGAACACAGAGTAACATGTATTGCCTCTGATGTAATCATTCACTTGTGGTTCTTTATTTTTAAAACCAGGTGTCAATTATTTTAAATGATTTTTATTACTATATAATAATTATAAAATTATATAACTGTATAATTATAAAATTAAACAATCCAGAATAATATATTTTTCTGCCCTGAAGAATATTCTTTTCAATTTTTAAGTGCACACCAGATGGAAAAGGTTATATGTCTGTTTACTTTTTTTAAGTATTTATATGTGTTCCAATTATTTCAAAAATTTCTGGTAGAAACATGTTCACTTAGTTCAGCATCTTTCTCCTTATTCTCTTAGAAATTATAAAAAAGCAACAAAAAGAACAAGGAAAGCAACAACCAAAGAAACCTTGATAAATCAATTTAAAAAAACAACAAGAAGATATATAAAACCTTCAGATTCCAAAATAAGCATAATGGTTGCCCAAAACAATGAGATCTGGTACAAAGTCTTGAAGAAAGAAGTGAAATAAAGAAGCAGGGAGAGGGGTAGGGAGAGCTCAGTTCCATGATATCCTACAAATACCAGGAAATAAATACTTTCTGAAGGTGAAGGTCTCACTTGGTAGTGCAAAACATGTCTGTCATTTGCAATAATGAATGCAGAAACCAGAATGAGCAGGGCCAAATTTACTTCAGAAAAGCAAAATTGGGGATCTTCCCAAAGAATCACACAGAAAACGTAAGTCTACCTGTGAAAGCTACCCGTGTCCTCCACAGTATGACACACAGGTACAACACAGAAACCTCTTGAAGATTACTAGTTTGTGAAAAATGTTCTTATTTAGTTATGAGTTAAAGTAATATGGATATAATCGACAAAAGTATTATGAGAAAAACTATATGAATGTGAACATGCATCAAATCTTATCATCAGATGAAGAGCATTTACTAGAAAGCTGTTGCCAAGGAAGAAGTGAAAATAATCAAATGTTTACAATTAAGTGAACTAGTAAACAAAACAAATAAAACTCAAGGAAATCCTCACTTGCATAACAAAAATTATAATTAGAAACATTATATCCATAGAAGAGAAGGTAATAAGAATAAACAGAAAAGAAAATATATGAAGCACTCAATAAAGAAGGAAGGGGAAGTCACTAACCTAAAGACTGAATTTGAAGGAGCTCAAGAAAGAAAAAATAGTACAAAGAACATTGGGAAAGCCATAACCAAAAGTATTTTCATAAGTAAAAAATAAAGAGTAAAAACAATATAAGAAACTATCCAACTGAAGAAAATAAAACATACATACGTAATAAATTAAGCAAAGAAAATAAAAAACTATAAAAAGAGAAACTACTAATATACACTATAGAAAAATTTAAAAGTAATATATGCAAACAAAAGCTGATCCTTAAAAGATATATATATATAATATGTAATATGATGTCATAATCTGCTAACCACTCTAATGAGTGAAGCAAGCTCAAAAACACAAATGATTAGGTGAATATAATCACAAATAAGAAGATTTTAAAAATCTATTTTTTTCAACTATGCAAATATATTTCATCCTGAATATCTAAGGCAATGATTTATCAAAATGTACCACAGAAGAGTTATAATAGATAAACACACCAATTTTTGTAGCAAAATTAGAAAATGGTCTCCAGAACCTACACTGCCCCAAAAGCATCAGGTCTGGACAGATTCAGAACAATTCTACACATTGTTTTCCATTAGAAAAGTGTAATATTATTTAAACTGTTAAGAACATATAAAAAAGAGAAACAGTGTCAAATGATGTGTAAGAACAAATTTTTCATAAATACACTGATTTTATACCTCACAAAGATTATATAAAAAAGGAAAGACAGAAATCAAATCACTAATGAATAGATTTTTTAAGTTCCTAAATAAACTATAGTAAGGAAATTTAATAGTACAGAAAAAATATAATGCATTGTGGAAAATGCGGATTATTCCTTGCATGGAAGCATGGTTCAATACTAGGAAATCTATTAATATAATGTATCATTATGGAGATGAAATGAAGCAAATTGTACAATCATCTTAATAGAGGTCATTATAATACAAAGTGTTTGACAAATATGGACTACACAAACAATACCAAATTTTCTGATATTTCAAAGGTTACAGGCAATAACCATGTCTAGGAGTTAAAAACATATCCATTTAGGAGAAATCTGACACTATCACACATAGTTCCATAAAATGCCCCTTTTCTTCTCTGAGGATGTGTTTTTGTGTCAGATTTAACAGATAAGATTTTGAGGAATGTATGTGGAGACATTAACCACACAAAGGAACCATTTTGGTTTACAAAATTCTCCATTTTGTATATATTAATTGCACAGCTTACATGATTTTCAAAGCAACCATGCTCCATAAATCCATATATCCCAGAAACAATATTATTGTTTCTTATTTACCAGAAACAATCTGGATAAATGTGTCAATAAAAACATTAAAAAATTTAAGTTCGTTTATTTATTTTGAGAGAGAGAGAAAGAGTATGCACACAGAAGGGGGGCAGAGAGAGAGGGAGAGAGAGAGAGAGAAGGAGAGAGAGATAGAGAATCTCAGGCAGGCTCAATCCCACACTGCCAGCAAAGAGTCCATGAGATCACGACCTGAGCCAAAATCAAGAGCTGAATGCTTAACTGATTGAGCCACCCAGGCACCCCAATAAAAATATTTGTATTGAGTTCACCAGAAGGATTGTGCAGTGGTCTTTAGCTGGCTTATGAGGATATCTGACTGAGATTATACCTCTCTGATGTCCTAGTATGGAGGGAAAGTGCCGGCCTGCCAATAGCAATTTCCTACCCAGATGCTAAAAAGGCATTTAGCAACATTTACAAATTGTATTGATTTGGGAATTATTAACAGGAGGAAAATTGGAGTATAGATAATAGAAAAATAAAGGCAAATAAATCACTTATTTGCAAAAAAATATATAATTATTTCCATGGAAAATGTAAGAGAAGCAACTGTAAAATGACAGCAAATAAGATAAATAATTATACTGAAAACATAGTTTTCACATGTTTCAAAATACAATGGATAAAAATATAACTTTCATAGAAGCAACAAAAGGTAATATTTTCAAAAATGAAGTTAAAAATAAATGTAAGATCTATATGAATAGAACTTTAAAATAATCATGTAGAAAAACCCACTTCCTAACACATACATAGATAAATCTTGAACAAATGAAAAAAAAAATCCAGATTCATCCAATTAAATCAATTCAAAACAGAATATATTGTTTTTTTCCTCTAAAGCTCATTTAAAAATATGACCCCATAAAACACCAACTATTTTCCTATAATTGAACAGTTTGACATTAATGTTCATTTCTAAAAATAAACTAAATGTAAATGGTAGAAAATCTTTAAATAATTTAGTGGATGACAGAAGACAGCCTATGGTAGACACTAAAGCATCTTACCAAGCTTTATTTTTTTATTTTTTTAAAGTTTTAATTTAAGTTCCAATTAGTTAACATACAGTGTAATATTAGTTTCAGGTATGCAATATAATGATTCAACACTTCCATAAAACACCTAGTGCTCATCATAAGTGCCCTCCTTAGTCCCCATCATGTTATTTAACCCATCTCTTGACCCATCTCCCATCTGGTAACCATCAGTATTACAAAGCTACAATGATCAAGACAGTACGGTACTGGCACAAATTTTCTATTCTGTTCTGTTGATCTATGTGTCTATTTTTGTGCCAGTACCGTACTGTCTTGATCATTGTAGCTTTGTAATACGACGTGAAGTCTGGAATTGTGAAGCCTCCAGCTTTGCTTTTCTTCTTCAGAGTTGATCCTGGCTGGCTCAGTCAGTAGAGCATATGACTCTTGATCTCAGGATCATGAATTCAAGCCCTTTGTTGGGCATAAAGCTTACTTAACAGGCTTTAAATATTAAATTGCTCTGTTAATAGTAACTGTTCATTAATAACCTGCAACATTAAAAGTAAAACAGAAGGCAGATAAAGACTAAATGCCAACTATTTAATAAAAGTGGCATGTGAAATCAACGGAGTAAAGATGGAAAATTAAATAAATTTTATCTGTAAACATGGGTAGCTCTCTGCAAAACAAACAGGCAAACAAACAAATAATTAAATAAAAACTAGTATATGTTCCCTCATATTCGTGGATAAATTGTAAACGTTTGAATGCTATAAATGAAATTCTAACAATTAAAGTACTAGAAAGAAATTTAAGAGAAATATCCTTTATGAATTTGGAGCAAGAAAATGCTTTTCTAACTACGACTCAAACCCCAAAGATCAAAATAAAGTATTTATATATATGACTAAACAATATTTTAAAATTCTGAATGAAAAAATAAATAAGCAACTTGAATGACAAACTGGGAAAATTATTGACAGTTTATCCACAACCATAGGCAGATCTCCATACTGCATGTTCTAATAGTAATTTTGGTGAAATAACAAATATAAATATTAAAATAATACCAACATACCATTTCTACCCTTCAATTGATCTTCAAAAATTCAAAAGTTTGAAAATAATCAGTTGATGAGGTCTGGGGAAATGGACAATCTCATATATAGCTGACAGTTTAGAAATAACTGTTAAGACAGTTTAGAAATAACATCAAAATTAAAAAATACAGGTATACTTAGCATTGAAATGTTACCTACAGGAATTTGTCCTATAGGTATACAGAAACATAAAAGAAATATTACCCTTTGAAACTAGTGCAATGTCAAAATATTGGAAATCAACTTGATTATCAATTACCAATTTTTAAAATACTATGGTACTTTATTTTAACAAAATATTGTGGGGTTTTTTTTGGAGAAAGAGAAAGTTCTCAGTGTACTAGTGAGGAGTATTTACAATACTTTTTGTGAATGTAAATACTCACATTTACAATAGTATATTATTTTTTTGTAAGAAGGGGGAGGGTGCATTATTCATATTTGCTTATATAAACATAATTAACTCATGAGGAAAATTTTAAAAAATAACAATTAAGAAGGGTTATCTATGGAGGAGTAGTTGAGTTCACACTGAAGGAATAGGAGCTAAGTAGACAGAAAATGTTTTTCATTCTACTTTTTATATAGAATATATAATTCCATAATCCCATTATTTCTGTATCCATTAACCATTATTCTCCTACAAGAAAGTGTTTGTTACCATTATTATATTAGTAGTGGTATTATTTTAGTATCTCTATGGGCTCATGTTTTACTTTTTAAAAATGTATAATTATTAGCATCACTGTGTACATTACATTTATATGTGAAATACATGAATGGGTTTTTTGGATTTATTTAAAAAATCAAAAGTGAGAAGAAACAATAAATAAAAAATATAATTGAGTATAATTAAACTTAAATTTCCCATTTTCTAAATCTAACAAGTAAGCCTAAGATGGTATATTTTACTTAATAGAAAGAAACTAAGAAACATATCAAAATAATTATTATGCATCTTCCATGTAACCTTGAAAAATTTATTCTCTAATGACATTTGAAATGATTTTGTTTTCTACCTTAGTGTTTTTCTGACAACTTAATAAATGAAAAGTTTATAAACATTTAAACACATGCTCAAAAATCAAATCAATTCTTCCTTGTATAAGAATGCTGCCTAATGGACACAGAAATTATGGAATTAGGAATTAGGAAATGCCAGTATGCATTCTATATAAAATATTGAATATTTGAAATATAAATGCTAATTATGAGGAAGTGATTAATTATAAGGCAAGTAGATTTTTGTTTTCATGGATATGTCTAGTAAAGGCAACTCTCACTTTTGCAAACTATTAAAACTAATTTGATATTAATTAACTAACGCTTTAGTTACCATGAAAATATTTTCAAGAAATGAAATTCAGAAATTTAAATATCATGTTTCCTTCTATTTGATTTAAAGTAAATATATCAATATAGAATTTATGGTAAAATGCAAATGATAAAATCTAAGACAGACCACAATATTTCTTAGCTATAGCACTGGGCTCCTCTCAGTGTCTTGACATTGATTTTTACAATTTTCCTATCTAATGTATGCCATTGGTTTTAATTTTCTATTTTCATTTTCCTTATTTTGATTTTTTTTGCATTTAAAAATAGTTTCCCACATTTTTATATAAAAAAAGTCAAACATATGAGAAGGGTGAAAAAAACCTTCAAGTAGCTTCACCAATATCTGAGTGGAATTTTACACTAAGAGCACATTTCAATTTGGGCTCGCCATGTGTTAAATGCTCAATAGGCACATGTGACTGGTGGTTATCAAACAACCAAATAGTTCTAAAGCTTTGCTGTAGTCCATCAGAAAATGGCAGAATGAATGACTTAACAATTTTCTGCTAAACGTTTTCACCTGGGCTACAATGCAGTCTTGTCTTTAGCCATAGTGGTCTAAAATTTCTCATTAAATGATGGCCTTCACCATTCTTACCAAGATTATTAAAAATTACATAAAATAAATGTATTAATTTATGAGTCATCCTGTGACCAGAGAAGGTCAATTCAGTCCAGAGAGTCAGAGAGTAATTAGGTGTCCTGATTTTCCCATTGTCTACATCTTCTCATATATAACATTTTTTCTCCCAAAGTAACCCAGAATGTCCAAATGCATCATTTACTTTTTTGCTGCTGTATCTTTTTTTTTTAGCAGCAAAGTTTCTGTTTACTTATGCATAACTAAAAATTACATTAATGAGGTTGTTTTCTTAGCCGAAGTTCCCTAAAAGTAGGCCCTAAGGAAAAATACTTGTCTGCAGTACTTTATTTGGGAATGTTATCTGAGGGAGCAGGAATAAAAGGACAGGGGAAGTAAACAGAGATGGAGAAAAAGTCGGTACAGAGAAGTGATACAGAGTTTGCATTTCTGTGAGTGAATAGTTTTCCATTCTGTCTCAGTCTTATAAGCAGTTTTATGGAAATTATTCTATAACTGTCCACCAAGGGAAAAAAGGAGGGAAGCATTTACCCACCAGTCCTCATCATCTACTCATCAAGGGTGTTAACATCTCCATGGAAAATAAATGCTCTTCCTTTTTAGCTGTGAATGCATCCATGTATGTAGAGTGGAGTCCCTTGGCATCCCATTCTTACATCAAGCAGCCTCAAAGGGAAAGAACCTAGTCAAACTAAAGCACTGTCCAATTTTACTTGTACTAAACTAGATAAAGTTAATACAGGACTGGTCACCACTCAACTAACTGAAGTAAATGGTAGGGCAAGAGGATTTTGAAATACTGTACAAATATTTCATTTTGTTTTCCTGAAACAAGGGATGTTTCCAAAGTAAATTCAAGTTTCAAGCCCCCACAAACAAACAAACAAAAAAAAACAAAAAACCTACTGGACTATTTGTAATATGATTTCTAAATTTTGACCTCCCTATGAATAAACAAAGATTTTAAGACATAATTTATGTGAAACTCACAGGTAAATGTTTATTCCACCCCCTACCGACCACTCTTCACATCTCTTCAAATCTCACCATCTATAAGCATACATGAATATTTGAAAGTTCTTTCACACCAAGGATATGACCCTCTGAAATAAAGGCAGTGCTGAAATAAGAACATGTATGTCTCGGGGCGCCTGGGTGGCTTGGTCGGTTGAGCGTCCGACTTGGGCTCAGGTCATGATCTCACGGTCCGTGAGTTCGAGCCCCGCGTCGGGCTCTGGGCTGATAGCTCAGAGCCTGGAGCCTGCTTCCAATTCTGTGTCTCCCTCTCTCTCTGCCCCTCCCCTGTTCATGCTCTGTCTCTCTCTGTCTCAAAAATAAATAAACGTTAAAAAAAATTAAAAAAAAAAGAACATGTATGTCTCCTGATCCTTAGTAAAAATAAAAAATAAAAACACTTGGTTCTACTTATAACACATAATTGTGGACAATTAGTACCTTAGGTAATTCAGAGGGTTTGAGGTATTCTTCAGTACCCATTCCTACTTTCATACTTTTTTCTTGTGAACAGATCTAGATGAAATGCTTCTCACTTTCAGCATCTCAATTATTATGACCATTCAGAGTTAATACTTAACAATATATTCATTTTTAAATCTAGCAGTGCAAATTTTTATATGAAATTTATTGTCAAATTGGTTTCCATGCAACACCCAGTGCTCATCCCAACAGGTGCCCTCTTTAATGCCCATCACCCTCTTTCCCCTCTCTCCCACCCCCCATCAACCCTCAGTTTGTTCTCAGTATTTAAGAGTCTCTTATGGTTTGCCTCCTTCCCACTCTGTAACTTTCCCCGCCCCATCCCCTTCCCCCTGGTCTTCTGTTGACTTTCTCAGGATCCACCATAAGAGTGAAAGAATATGGTATCTGTCTTTCTCTGCCTGACTTATTTCACTTAGCATAACACTCTTCAGTTCCATCCACGTTGTTACAAAAGGCCATATTTCATTCTTTTTCATTGCCAAGTAGTATTCCATTGTATATATAAACCACATCTTCTTTATCCATTCGTCAGTTGAGGAACATTTAGTCTCTTTCCATAATTGGGCTATTGTTGAAAGTGCTGCTATAAACATTGGGGTACAAGTGCCCCTATGCATCAGCACTCCTGTATCCCTTGGGTAAGTGCTATTGCTGGGTCATAGGGTAGATCTATTTTTGTTTTTTTGAGGAACTTCCACACTGTTTTCCAGAGTGGCTGCACCAGTTTGCATTCCCACCAACAGTGCAAGAGGGTTCCGGTTTCTCCACATCCTCTCCAGCATCTATAGTCTCCTGATTTGTTCATTTTAGCCTCTAGCAGTGCAAAATTTAACTTTCACTAAGCCATGAAATTTTTTCATATCCTAATGGAAGTATCTTAGGTCAAAGAACTTCAGAATCTTGGAATTCTGGAAAAATGATGTAAGATTATTTTGAAGTCTCACAGTACTTACTTGTCCTACTTTACTTTTTTTTCTTTTTTTAGATTTGTTAGACTTTGAGCTTGGGGTTTACCCTATTTGCACTCTTGATTTAGAAGTTTAAATAATTATTAGAGATGGGAAAATGCTAAAGTCATGTTCACAATACTTTGTTTCTCATTTAAAAATCTCATTCTTGCTTCAATGTATCTTTCAATTTAAATTCAAGACTTGAATAATTGAAACTCAAGTTTTCGTTCAATAGTGCCACCCCTATCCTCCTGCCAACAGATCAACATTAAAACTTTTATTCTACTTCTGTCAAATTCTATCCTGATTGAGGAGGCTGGTAGTGCTCATCTAAGCACAGAGCTTTTGACATTTAAAGTAATTGGAGCAAATGAATGTGATTTTTTCCAAATGTTTCATGTATATTATCTTTACTTTAAAACCCAAACTGCTTATGCAATGAGGAGGTTAAATTTTATGAATATCAGTGAAAAAAATACAGTGAGAGTATTAGCAGGTAGAGAATGAAAATAAAATTGACTAAAATTTACCTATCTTTGAATTACGCCCCCCCCCCCACCATACTAAGTGGCACTTAAATTTTAGGCCCAGATAAAATTTTTGTCTTTTTTTCCCCTTCAGCTATCTTATCTGAGCCATTAACTCAAAACAAATGAAAAAGTGACAAATTTCTCACAGTATAAATGAATTTTTGCCTTCAATGTGTGAGCGAGTATGTGTTTTCAAGGTTAAACCAGGACAAGTCACTGGAAAATGAGCTTTAAGAGTCCAAGGATATTCAGAGGTGCATAGAAGTACATGGGGTTTGGGGTGAAAAAGAAAACCACAGACCACAAATTTTATGTAAGCATATTCTTCTTGGTCTTATTCACCACTATATTCATGGGGCCTAAAACAATATAAGTGTGAAAGGTGCTGAGCACATATTTATTAATAAATTAATTATTTCCTCATCCTATCATCCATTCATTGATTCATTGATTCACAACATACATACTGAGGTGCTTTTATAACTTTGCTACTGAAGGGTACCCTGAGAATACAAAGATGAAAAAATACTCTAGACTCAGTTGTCAATAATCTCAGTTTCGAGAATAGATTGTTATACACATGAACTATTATAACAATGGTAATAGAATTTTGTCCAAGAAGCCATTCTCCAAGTTTCTCAAATGTAGTCAGGTAAGGAATTAATGAAGAGAAAATGCTTGAAATGTGTTTGCATATTGAAGATAGAAATAACATTTATTCCACCAAGACATTGGTAAAAATAGTAAAATAGTAGAATGAGAAGAGGTAGGAGGTTGTGGGGATAACTAAAGAAATTCCAACCATCTAATGATCTTGGCAATGAGCAGAAACCCCTAAGAAGAAAATGTAGACCAGTTAATCAGTTCATCAACCTTCTGGTACTGACATTAACAAATGGATCCTATCAATGTAATATTATGATAGTGTCATGAACGTGGAGCAAATGGTGAATTCATACAAATATTAGGGATTTTTTTACTAACTAAACTTTTCAACATATTCCACTAATGAAGTTCACTGTGTTCTGATATAACTGGTACTGAAATTCCATTGTATATTTTCTAAAATATTCAGTTGAAAAATATTCATTATTTTAATGCTATATATGTCAGATTAAAATAATGTATAGGGAAACCAGCATTATTAATATATCTTTTATAAAACATAAGAGAATCCAGAGGTGCCTCAGAGCTTTAAGAGGACAATAAGGTTTGAATATGTGCAGGCATATTACTTGTAAAGTTTATTGTAAATCATACCATCCAGTTGTGTTCATAATGACAAGAGACAAAAATATAAACTTGGTTTATTCCTTTACTTTTCTTTTGTAGCTCACATTCCACATCATTCCTTTTGCTTTATTATGCCAATTTGGAAATTACCCGTCTTTGCTTTGTTTTTCCCTCCTTTTTGCTGTTTGCTATAAGTAACTTCAAAAAATTTAATTCTCCTATTGCATTTTCTAACTCATTTGTTTTTTGCTTAATCCTTCATTATTTTAATATAACACTTCTTTAATTAATTATGAATTAAAAACACAGAGAGATCTTGTTTTGGAAAGGCTGGTTTACATTACATCTTGCTTGTTTTCTCTCTAATATATGCATTAATATATAAAATAACAATGTAAGCCTTAACATTATATCCCAATTATATCTATGGCTAAGTGTTTCATTTGCTAGGCACTCTTCCACATGAATTACCCATTTGATAGCTGATATCTAAGGAATATACAGATTAAGTAACTTGCTCAAGGGAGTAAATATCCAAGGAAGTAACAGTAGAATTTGAACTCAGGCACTTGCAATTCCAGAACCTAAATCGATTAACCACTATGTTCTGAAAATACATTTAAATAATAAGGAGAAATAAAAGTATTATTTTATAAAACTCATGCTACAAGGACTCTATTCTCTTTTTTTATGTGTTACTTACTATAAAATATTTCATTTTTTAAGTCATCAACTATTTTTCTTTGAATCATGGTACCATAATTCATATTTGCCTTAGATTCAACAATAAGTAAATACTGACACACAAGTGGCCATGCTGCCTGATGTAGGGCAGAATGACTTTAGTGAATGTCCTTGTTTAGTTTTGTGAGATTAAGAATCAATAATCTGAAAAATCCACTGGGATCAGAAGATGGTTTGGGGCTGAAGGCCAACATTTGTATTATATGTACAGTCAACATAAATACAAATGTCAAGGGTTGGGATGGACTAGGAGTAAGAATTTTAGTTAAATGGACAGTTATCAGGGTATGTTTTTCTTACTAAAATAAAGGGAAGGAATATATTTAGCTAGAATACCACAAATTATCATTGCAAACTTAATGTCCTATTAGGACATCATGTTATATCTAAAAAAATAACTCCTCTATCAATATATTTTAAAATATTTATTTATTTATTTATTTATTTATTTATTTATTTATTTTGAGAGAGAGAGAGAGAGAGAGAGAGAGAGCCAGGAAGGGGAAGAGAGAGGGGGAGAGAGAGAGAATCCCAAGCAAGCTCTGTGTTGACAGTGTGGACCCTGACATGGGGATTAATTCCACCAAATAAAGGGTTAATATCCAAACTATATAAAGAACTTATACAACTCAGCACCAAAAAAAACTCACAAACAATCTGATTAAAAAATAGGCAGAGAACCTGAATATACATTTTTCCAAAGAAGACATACAGATGACCAAAAGACACATGAAAAGATGCCCAACATCACTAATTATCAGGGAAATGCAAATCTAAACCACAATGAGGGGTGCCTGGGTGGCTCAGTTGGTTAAGCATCCGACTTTGGTTTAGGTCATGATCTCGGTTCATGGGCTGGAGCCCTTTGTTGAGCTCTGTGCCAACAGCTCAGAGCCTGGAGCCTGCTTCAGATTCTGTGTCTGCCTTTCTCTTTGCTCCTCCCCAACTCATGCTCTCTCTCGCTCTCCCTCTCAAAAATAAACATTAAAAAAATAAATAAACCACAATGAAATATCACCTTACACAAGTTAGAATGGCTATAATGAAAATGACAAGAAATAACAAGTGTTAGTGAGGAATGTGGAGAAAAAGGAACACTTGTGCACTATTGATAGGAATGTAAATTGGTATAGCCACTGTAGAAAACAGCATGGAGGTTCCTCAAAAAATTAAAAATAGAAATACCATATAATCCAATAATTCCACTACTGGGTATTTATCCAATGCAAAAAAAACACTAATTTGGAAAGATATGAACCTGTGTGTTTATTATAGCATTATTTATAATAGGCAAGATATGGAAGAAACCTGAGTGTCCATCAATAGACATATAGATAAAAGAAAATGTGGGGCATGCACGTGTGTGCGCGCACACACACACACACACACACACATATATATGGCCATGAAATATTACACAGCCATGAAAAAGGGATCATGATATTTGAAGAAACATGAACGACTTAAAAGGTATAATTCTAAGTGAAATAAGTCAGACTGAGAAAGACAAATGCCATATGATCCTGCTCATATGTGTAATTTAAAAAATTAATAAAACAACAAAAAGCAGAATCACTCCTATAAATAGAGAACAAACTAATGGTTGCCAAAGGGTAGTCAGGTAAAGGGTGGGTAAAATGGATGAAGGGAAGAGGGAGATACAGGCTTCCAGTTGTGGAATGAATATGTCATAGGATTACAAAGCACAGCATAAGAAACAGGTCAATGAGACTGTAATAGTGATGTAGCTACACTTGTGGTGAACATAGCATAATCTATAAACTTATCAAATCACCAAGTTTTATAGCTACAACTAATGTAACATTGTGTGTCAACTATACTCAAATAAAAAAAATAAAATAGATTAAAAAAACAACAACAATGGTCTTTGCTACCATCAGTAATAGTCAATTTTTAGCTACTTTTGATCATCCATATATACCTAGTTATGGCTAAGAAGTATTTAATCATATATAACATGATGGCAGTATCTACTCAGGTAATAAAGAACTATATAAGAACATCTGGTAGAGTTTTTCTATAAAGCACATCACTTTTTTTCTTTTATCAAATGTATTTTTAAAATCATTATAGTGATGCATGCATATTCTGCTTAGAGAAAGTTGAAATTTTAACTATACAATAATAATTTTGGAGAAGTAAAATTTTGATCTGCTATGCTTTAAGAAGTTGCCCATTCACAAGAGTCAGTTAACTGTAATGTACATATGAGATATATACATATAATGCATATATATGGTATGCTATATTATATATATAATTTATCTTACTTTAAGAATATTCAATATACATTCTATGTGTGCATACTTGATGATTCACCTTGGAGAAATTTTAAAGTTGAGTACAAAATTAAGATTTTAGGACAAAGTTCTTCTAGGTAAAATGATAAAATTAGTACAAAATAAACCAATAGTTGTAAAGTGGAGCATTGAGTGGATATAGCTAATAGATTACAGGTCAAGATCATACCCCTAGGATTTTAATTTGTAAGTAGTCATCTTTGACCAAGGGGAAACTAACATATACTTCACTTTCAGAAAACGGATTTACTGATTTGTCTTACTTTTCAATTGTCACAGGCACTATGAGGTTTGCTTACTATAAACCTTTCCTGAATTTTAAAGTGAACTTTTACAGATGTTATAAAATGAGGTGTATATGACCACTTACTGGCACAGAAATCAAACTTACTTGGTTTTCTGTTTGCATCCATCAATCAATGAGAAATTGAAGAAATGCTTCATAAGGAATAAAATCTATTCATATATTGAATAGCTTGGCAATGATGGTTATAAATGAAATAAAAATGTCTGGGAAAATTAAAGATATAGACTCTAGGGATTTTTCTTTTAAAAAGGATGTGAAATAAATTTACAGCTTATAGAAAAAATAACATCACATTTTGAGCAATGGAAGATCATTGATATAAGTCATTATTGAATACATTTGTTGAAAAGTTTTAGTAGTTTATTATTTATCTCCTCTAAATGGCAAACTCTGATTGACCTTTCTAAAATGAACTAAACAGTGAGAAAAACATCATATTATAATATTCTGCTAATATTTATCATTTTCATTATATCAGACATTAAAAAGTGATCAGAAAACTTACACGTCCAAATATGAAGTTAAATTTATCAGAATAATTCTTCTAATTAAACTTATAATGAGTTGCAATGAGTATTTAATATTTTGACAATATATTTCCTATAATATATGAAAAGTTGAAATTAAAATACTTATACTAGAATAACTAGAATAATATATAGTTCATTGAATTAGTAAAAACTAGCATCTTAAAATTTTCCCCCATGGACTTCTTTGTTCTGTTACTTCCTTTTTTTACCTTTTTTTTTTATTTTTGGAGGACTAATAATAAAATATTTCAGTTTCACCATAAAATTATGTAATTATGATTTACTGAAAGGAATGAAATCACAAAAAAAGGATTTTTTTTTTTACCATTTATTCAGTTTTGAGAGACAGAGACAGAGTGCGAGTGGTGGAGGGGCAGAGAGAGAGGGAGACACAGAACCTGAAGCAGGCTCCTGGCTCAGAGCAGTCAGCACAGAGCCTGAGCTTGAACTCGCGAACCATGAGATCATGACCTGAGCTGAAGTCAGTCGTTCAACTGGCTGAGCCACCCAGGCACCCCTCAAATGAATGGTTTTTAATTGTTAGACTAATTTAAAAAACACAAATAATTCTTTAAGGTGGTCTATTGCTTTCTTTTCTTAGCATCTTAATTCAGTAAAAGGCCTATTAAACACTTCCTTAAAAAAAAAAAATCTTACCATCATTGGTGCGCCTAACCCGCTCAGGTCCTGATCTCACATTCATAGGATGGTCAGAAGATTGAGCCATAATCTGGGCTCTGTATACAGTTTGGAGCCTGCTTAAGACTCTCTTCCTCCGACTCCCTCTGCCACTTTCCTGCTTGCATGCGCAGGTAAATGCTCTCTCTCACTCTCTCTTTCTAAAAAAATTAAAAAAAAATCTTACTATCATTAACTTGAAAGTATAATATTTAATGTATTTTTTAATTCAGTGGAAAACCATTTAATGAAAACTGGACATCAAATGTAGTATGATCCAAAAGCAAATCACTCTGCAAGTCCTCAAGTGCAAACATGCCTCAGATACAACCTTAAGTGATGATTAATATATGTGAATCCTGTTCAGATATTGGATCCTTACAAATTTAGGTTCATGATAAAATACAAAAAAACGAAAAGTTTTTTGACATCTCACTTTCAGTTATGAGAAATTTCTCATCAGAAAACTGTTGTTATAAAATTAATCACTAAGGATCCTGGGAAGACGGTGGCATAGGAGGAAGCTGGGCTCACCACGCATCCTGCTGATCACTTAGATTCCACCTACACCTGCCTAAATAACCCAGAAAACCGCCAGAAGACTAGCAGAACGGAGTCTCAGGAGCCAAGCGCAGATGAGAGGCCCACGGAAGAGGGTAGGAAGGGACCAAACAGAAGAATTCCCCTCAGAAAAACGTCCAGAAAATAACAACAGCTAATGAACTGATCAAAAATGATTTAAACAATATAACAGAAAGTGAATTTAGAATAATAGTCATAAAATTAATCACTGGGCTTGAAAACAGTATACAGGACAGCAAAGAATCTATTGCTACAGAGATCAAGGGACTAAGGAACAGCCAGGAGGAGCTAAAAAATGCTATCAATGAACTACAAAATAAAATGGAGACAACTACGGCTCGGATTGAAGAGGCAGAAGAGAGAATAGGTGAAATAGAAGATAAAATTATGGAAAAAGAAGAAGCTGAGAAAAAGAGAGATAAAAAAAATCCAAGAGTATGAGGGGAAAATTAGAGAACTAAGAGATGCACTAAAGAGAAATAATATACGCATAATTGGTATTCCAGAGGAGGAAGAGAGAGGGAAAGGTGCTGAAGGTGTACTTGAAGAAATAATAGCTGAGAACTTCCCGGATCTGGGGAAGGAAAAAGGCATTGAAATCCAAGAGGCACAGAGAACTCCCTTCAGAAGTAACTTGAATCGATCTTCTGCACGACATATCATAGTCAAACTGGCAAAATACAAGGATAAAGAGAAAATTCTGAAAGCAGCAAGGGATAAACGTGCTCTAACTTATAAAGGGAGACCTATAAGACTCGTGACCGATCTCTCTACTGAAACTTGGCAGGCCAGAAAGGAATGGCAGGAGATCTTCAATGTGTTGAACAGAAAAAATATGCAGCCGAGAATCCTTTATCCAGCAAGTCTGTCATTTAGAATAGAAGGAGAGATAAAGGTCTTCCCAAACAAACAAAAACTGAAGGAATTTGTCACCACTAAACCAGCCTGACAAGAGATACTAAGGGGTATCCTGTGAAACAGGATCTCTACAAGCATGAAACCTACGGACATCACAATGACTCTACACCCATTGCTTTCTATAATAACACTGAATGTAAATGGATTAAATGCACCAACCAAAAGACATAGAATATCAGAATGGATAAAAAAACAAGACCCATCTATTTGCTGTCTACAAGAGACTCATTTTAGACCTGAGGACACCTTCAGATTGAGAGTGAGGGGATGGAGAACTATTTATCATGCCACTGGAAGTCAAAAGAAAGCTGGAGTAGCCATACTTATACCAGAAAAACTAGACTTTAAATTAAAGGCTGTAACAAGAGATGAAGAAGGGCATTATATAATAATCACAGGGTCTATCCATCAGGAAGAGCTAACAATTATAAATGTCTTTGCGCCGAATACCGGAGCCCCCAAATATATAAAACAATTACTCATAAACATAAGCAACCTTATTGATAAGAATGTGGTAATTGCAGGGGACTTTAACACTCCACTTACAGAAATGGATAGATCATCTAGACACACGGTCAATAAAGAAACAAGGGCTCTGAATGATACATTGGATCAGATGGATTTGACAGATATATTTAGAACTCTGCATCCCAAAGCAACACAATATACTTTCTTCTCGAGTGCACATGGAACATTCTCCAAGATAGATCACATACTGGGCCACAAAACAGCCCTTCATAAGTATACAAGAATTGAAATCATACCATGCATACTTTCAGACCACAATGCTATGAAGCTTGAAACCAACCACAGGAAAAAGTCTGGAAAACCTCCAAAAGCATGGAGGTTAAAGAAAACCCTACTCAAGAATGAGTGGGTCAACTAGGCAACTAGAGAAGAAATTAAAAAGTATATGGAAACAAATGAAAATGAAAATACAACAATCCAAACGCTTTGGGATGCAGCGAAGGCAGTCCTGAAAGGAAAATACATTGCAATCCAGGCCTATCTCAAGAAACAAGAAAAATCCCAAATACAAAATCTAACAGTACACCTAAAGGAAATAGAAACAGAACAGCAAAGGCAGCCTAAATCAGGCAGAAGAGAAATAAAAAAGATCAGAGCAGAAATAAACAATATAGAATCTAAAAAAACTGTAGAGCAGATCAAAGAAACCAAGAGTTGGTTTTTTGAAAAAATAAATAAAATTGATAAACCTCTAGCCAGGCTTCTCAAAAAGAAAAGGGAGATGACCCAAATAGATAAAATCATGAATGAAAATGGAATTATTACAACCAATCCCTCAGAGATACAAGCAATTATCAGGGAATACTATGAAAAATTATATGCCAACAAACTGGACAACCTGGAAGAAATGGACAAATTCCTAAATACCCACACGCTTCCAAAACTCAATCAGGAGGAAATAGAAAGCTTGAACAGACCCATAACCAGCAAAGAAATTGAATCAGTCATCAAAAATCTCCCAACAAATAAGAGTCCAGGACCAGATGGCTTCCCAGGGGAGTTCTACCAGACGTTTAAAGCAGAGATAATACCTATCCTTCTCAAGCTATTCCAAGAAATAGAAAGGGAAGGAAAACTTCCAGACTCATTCTATGAAGCCAGTATTACTTTGATTCCTAAACCAGACAGAGACCCAGTTAAAAAAGAAATCTATAGGCCAATATCCCTGATGAATATGGATGCAAAAATTCTCAATAAGATACTAGCAAATCGAATTCAACAGCATATAAAAAGAATTATTCACCATGATCAAGTGGGATTCATTCCTGGGATCCAGGGCTGGTTCAACATTCGCAAATCAATCAATGTGATCCATCACATTAATAAAAGAAAAGACAAGAACCATATGATCTTGTCAATCGATGCAGAAAAGGCCTTTGACAAAATTCAGCACCCTTTCTTAATAAAAACCCTTGAGAAAGTCGGGATAGAAGGAAAATACTTAAACATCATAAAAGCCATTTATGAAAAGCCCACAGCTAACATCATCCTCAATGGGGAAAAACTGAGAGCTTTTTCCCTGAGATCAGGAACACGACACGGATACCCACTCTCACCGCTGTTGTTTAACATAATGTTGGAAGTTCTAGCATCAGGAATCAGACAACAAAAGGAAATCAAAGGCATCAAAATTGGCAAAGATGAAGTTAAGCTTTCACTTTTGCAGATGACATGATATGATACATGGAAAATCCGATAGACTCTACCAGAAGTCTGCTAGAACTGATACATGAATTTAGCAAAGTTGCAGGATACAAAATCAATGTACAGAAATCAGTTGCATTCTTATACACTAACAATGAAACAACAGAAAGACAAATAAAGAAACTGATCCCATTCACAATTGCACCAAGAAGCATAAAATACCTCAGAATAAATCTAACCAAAGATGTAAAAGATCTGTATGCTGAAAACTATAGAAAGCTTATGAAGGAAATTGAAGAAGATATAAAGAAATGGAAAAACATTCCGTGCTCATGGATTGGAAGAATAGATATTGTCAAAATGTCAATACTACCCAAAGCTATCTACACATTCAATGCAATCCCAATCAAAATTGCACCAGCATTCTTCTCAAAACTAGAACAAGCAATCCTAACATTCATATGGAACCACAAAAGGCCCCGAATAGCCAAAGTAATTTTGAAGAAGACCAAAGCAGGAGGCATCACAATCCCAGACTTTAGTCTCTACTCCAAAGCTGTAATCATCAAGACAGCATGGTATTGGCACAAAAACAGACACATAGACCAATGGAATAGAATAGAAACCCCAGAACTAGACCCACAAACGTATGGCCAACTAATCTTTGACAAAGCAGGAAAGAACATCCAATGGAACAAAGACAGTCTCTTTAACAAATGGTGCTGGGAGAACTGGACAGCAACATGCAGAAGGTTGAAACTAGACCACTTTCTCACACCATTCACAAAAATAAACTCAAAATGGATAAAGGACCTGAATGTGAGACAGGAAACCATTAAAACCCTAGAAGAGAAAGCAGGAAAAGACCTCTCTGACCTCAGCCGTAGCAATTTCTTACTCGACACATCCCCAAAGGCAAGGGAATTAAAAGCAAAAATGAATTACTGGGACCTTATGAAGATAAAAACTTCTGCACAGCAAAGGAAACAACCAACAAAACTAAAAGGCAACCAACAGAATGGGAAAAGATATTTGCAAATGACATATCGGACAAAGGGCTAGTATCCAAAATCTATAAAGAGCTCACCAAACTCCACACCCGAAAAAACAAATAACCCAGTGAAGAAATGGGCAGAAAACATGAATAGACACTTCTCTAAAGAAGACATCCGGATGGCCAACAGGCACATGAAAAGATGCTCAACGTCGCTTCTCATCAGGGAAATATAAATCAAAACCACACTCAGATATCACCTCACGCCAGTCAGATGGCCAAAATGAACAAATCAGGGGACTATAGATGCTGGCGAGGATGTGGAGAAACGGGAACCTTCTTGCACTATTGGTGGGAATGCAAATTGGTGCAGCCGCTCTGGAAAGCAGTGTGGAGGTTCCTCAGAAAATTAAAAATAGACCTACCCTATGACCCAGCAATAGCACTGCTAGGAATTGACCCAAGGGATACAGGAGTACTGATGCATAGGGGCACTTGTATCCCAATGTTTATAGCAACACTCTCAACAATAGCAAAATTATGGAACAAGCCTAAATGTCCATCAACTGATGAATAGATAAAAAAATTGTGGTTTATATACACAATGGAGTACTACGTGGCAATGAGAAAGAATGAAATATGGCCCTTTGTAGCAACATGGGTGGAACTGGAGAGTGTGATGCTAAGTGAAATAAGCCATACAGAGAAAGACAGATACCATATGGTTTCACTCTTATGTGGATCCTGAGAAACTTAACAGAAACCCATGGTGGAGGGGAAGGAGAAAAAAAAGAGGTTAGAGTGGAAGGGAGCCAAAGCATAAGAGACTCTTAAAAACTGAGAACAAACTGAGGGTTGATGGGGGGTGGGAGGGAGGGGAGGGTGGGTGATGGGTATTGAGGACGGCACCTTTTGGGATGAGCAGTGGGTGTGGTATGGAAACAATTTTGACAATAAACTTCATAAAAAATAAAATAAAAAAATAAAATTAATCACTAAAATAAAATTTTTTAACATTTTAATAACTTTTTTTTTTACCAAATTAAAGGGTCAAATAAAAACAGCAACTTTATGAAATTTAAATTTAGAAATCTAACATTTATTAAGTATATTCAATATGTTTGGTACTATTCTAAGGGGCTTTGGGTATATTTTTTCTTTTAATTTTCATATTGATTCCATTAAATTGGTATGAGCATTATCTCCTGGTTATAGATAACACAACTGAGGCACACAGAGTTTAAGAAACTTCTCAGAGTTTGCCCAGATAATAGCCAGATTTTGGATCCAGGCGACTTGGCTCAAGAACTTATGTGTATATAAATAAAACCTAGCAGAAATACAATTATTTGGCAAAAAAAAAAAAAAAAAACAGTTAGTGACTGGAGGGGAGGGGACAAAGGGAAGTAATCTCTGATGTGAATGTAATATTTTTGTCAGATTAAAAAGATAATATTAGGTGTGAGTAAAAAAGTCTTTATCAAAGGAACACAAGCCAATTATTAATACTCTAAACACTAGAATGCAATTATCCACAAAACTATATTATTTCTGAGTAATATAGATATAACATGTTAGTTTATATGTTAGGGAACATATTAACTCCAATTTGATATTGTGACCAATAATAGTTACAAAATAAAGAAAGTGACTCTTAAAGCATAAATGACTCATCTACTTCCTTTTCCCAGATACTGTATATTTTATTTAGTCCTTGGAGAGAACAAGAAAACACATCTAACAAGCAGAGGGGGAAAATCTATTTGATAACATGCATTATGCTCTTTTGACAAATGAGTATTATAAACTAAAGGATTTACTTTTATCTAGATATGTATTTAATATAGATTCAGTCTTCTTTTTCTGCTTTACTTTATTATGCTTTGGGAAGCTCAAACTACCTAGATAATTTCAATCTGTATCACAAGAATTCTAAAGTCCTTGCATTAGCACTAAATCCTTTATCTGTGTGTGTGTAGAAAATATTGCTGGTTTCATCATTTCATTAAATTAAGAATTTATAGTAAATTTCAGTGAATTACAATCAATTTCTGGTTTCTCGGGTAGGAATTAAAGGCTTTCTAAATAGTCAAAATCAATCTACATTCCCTGACCAGATACTGCTATAAAGTATTATAAAGTTGGATTGCTTCAAGTGGTCCTACAAAATATTATGTTGCTATTAAAACTTACTTAAAAATCAATTGCCATAAACACATATATATTATATACAGACATACACAGCATATGCATATAAAAGATAATGTCAGGATTATATTTTATGTATTTTGTGATCTCTAAACATTTAAAGAATGAATTACCTCATGTTGATATCAAAACATAGTATATTAATAAATACAATTAATATATATAAGAAATAATTCTAATCAGTATTTATTAAATATTGATTATAAAAATATCACTAGAATGAAGTACTAGCTTTCTCTAGTACATATTAAGAATGCATTAAACAGTTGTTTGAATAAACAAATAAGAACATCAATGAATATGAAAAGTATATATTTTTAAACTTGCATTCCCAAAAAAGAAAAGGTAGCATCTCATTACTTCAAAATCAATTGCGAAATTATAAAAAATGGCAGTTTTAGGTTATATGGTAAAATGACAAAAACAAGGATGACTAAACATGATATTTCACTCAAAACCATGCTAGGCATTTGATCCTAGGGAACTTTTATACTGAGATGACATTTTAGATAGAATAATGACTTACATGGTGTTTGTAGTTTACAAACTATTTCTTCATGGATAATATTTAGATGACATTTATTTACTACCATTAATAAAGTGAATTGCATTTGGCAATATCACAATACATACAGTGTATTTTATCTGTCCCAAAATTTTATTTTTGTACATTTGCTATTACTGAAGTTTCAAGTTCAGTTTCAAGTCTCAAAAACTAGGGCAAGGAATAGACAATCTTTTAAAGAAATCTCTAGGGCATAACCTTTCTCAACTGCATGCTTTTATTCCTGTAATCAGGGACACAACTGAATCAGCACATGCTGACAACTATGCTTACACAGGCTTCTTAGACACTGTCCAGAACTATACTGGGAGAGTAATTCTGACATAAGACATGTAGGCTTTTCCTTTAACTAGTTTTTTCCATGTTTGTCCATTTTGCCTATCTTGTTTGATCATTAGTCTTTGTTCAAGGATGCTAGATAATCAATGAAGGCAGAAGAGCCAGGAGCTCATAGCCCATAGTTAGTTAGTCAAGAAAAATACTGTATCCCACAGCACAAGCACAAATTGACATTCCAAATAGCCTCTCTTAAAATGCTCACTCGAAAAATAATCATCATCAGTGCTAGAAATGGACTTTACATCATAAGTACTTAATAATTGTGTATACATAGAAAAGGTAGAGGTCACCATAAGAGATCCCAAGAGATGAAATTTCTTTCTGAGACTTGAACTAAACACTTAAAAAATAATTTAATTTGTCATATATAATGGCTCTTCTGGCTAAAGAAAGTTTATGTTATTTTAAAGAATTTCACATGTAAAGATGTATGTAAATAAACATAAGTATAGGTTTTGTACTGTCTTTCCTCAAAATATCCTATTCTGACTTATAATGCCATAATTATTTTTCTTGTTTTTGACTTTTGTATAAATAGAAACATGCATTATTTACCTTTGTGTTTGGCTACTTCTGTGCAACATTTCTTCATATGTGAGATTCGCTCTTACTGATATAGCAGTGGCTCATTTATAACTTTCTCCATTCTGTTGTTGATGTACATTTTGATTGCAGTTTGGAACCATAACAAATAATGACACTTTGAGAAGTGTGTATATGTTATTAGTGAACATATGTATACGTTTCTGTTTGGCTCATACCTAGAAATGAAATCCTAGTTCATGGGGCACCTACACTTTAACATTTAGTAAACACTGCAAAATAGTTTCCTAATGTAGTTGCAACAGTTTATACCATCTTAAGGCAGTTAAGAAAATTCTAGTATTTTGTATCCTCACTACAACTTGGGACTATTTAGTCTTTAGAATTTTATCCTTTATGATTGGTATAAATCACAATGTATAGGGTATTATTTTACATTGTTCATATACTAATGAGCATGATTTCCTCTATTTATTGGTCGTTGTATGTCTTCAGTTTTGAAGTTACTGCTCAATATTTTGCTCATTAAAATTTTTTTTTCTTGCTACTTTTTTTATAACTTACTGAGAAATCTGTACAAATGCTCCACTATCATAGTGTTTTACTATCATATTCATTTTCCTTTTGATTTTGTTGTTTTTGCTTTTTATGTTTTGGGTTATTAGGAGCTTAGAAATTAAAGATGCTATATCTCTCTAGTAGTACTCCCATTTTATCATCAGGAAATGCCCCTCCTTTTACAGTATCCATTTTTAATCTGTAAATGTACCTTATCTGTTATCAATATATCACATAACCTCTCTGTTAGTGTTTTGTAGCATATATTTTTTCAGCCCTTAGTGTATACTTTTTGTTGTTTTGTTTTTGTTTTGTTTTATCTAGTCTACTAGTGCTTGACTTAGTTCATCACTACTTGACTTAGTAGTTCATCAATTTTTTGAAATTAAGATAGCTTTTATTGTGATGTCATACCTTTATCAAATGTGCTCATAAACTTATCATTGATCATTATTAAAAATATAATGTGAAAACATATTGTAATCTGATGTATTTCCTTTAATATTCTATATTTTATATTATGCTTTCAAAAACATTGTTCTCAGAGGAAGTCCAACATTTCACTAAACTGCTTAAATAATAAATAGTCCTCCAAAGCAGCCCCAAATGCTCAACTAATCTCACTGAATTTCCTTCCCCTGAATTTAGGCCCATAATTCTTCCCTACTTTGTTAGTTCTCTGCTGCCTTCAATCATTATCTCCTTTTATTTTTTTCCCCCAAGCCTTAATGTTGTTCTCAGAGCAAAGATTGATTTGACTTACTTTGTCCAATATTACTAGAAGCTAAACTACTCCATTTTATTTTCATATTGGTCACTGATCATACATGGGTGAGTCATTGATTTTTGAAACACCCATCTCCCTGAATCCTCTCACTATTTTCAAAAATTTTCAAGTGATTCTTTTGGCCTTACAAGGGACAGAATTACATGATATCTAAATGATAATATTTCCTTCCCATTCCTATTATATACTTCATTCTTTTTCGTATATATGCTTCTTTGACTAGTATTTTTTGAACAGTTAAAATGATAATGGTGATAATGAGGATCACCAAATTGTTCTGTACAATAATATAAATGTTTCTTACATCAATTTCTATGAATATGATTTTTGTTTTTAATAATAATAAAATAGCAATATATTTTTATTTTTTTCATTACTTATAATCAGAAGTAGATGCTAAAATTTATCATTCATTTTTAACATCTCTGACAACAATTTTTTCACTTATTCACTTTGTTAATATATAATTAGTTTTTCTACTATTTCATCATCTTTGCATTCTTTCATTGAGCCATTTTGGCCATGTTTTATCATTCTTGAAATATGATGATGAAATCTTGTTAGTATATTTTTCATTTTTCTGCATTTACTTATGAGTGAGGTTACTTGGTAGTTTTTTTTCTAGTTTTAAAATTCGTTTGGTAACAATCTAAATGGTTATATTTTTATAAATAAAATCATAAAACACATTTGCAATGTTCCATACTTATTTTGATTGCTTCCTTTGTGTGTGTGTGTGTGTGCGTGTTTCAAGTTTGTACTCTATTCTAGTTAGTTAACACAGAGTATAATATTAGTTTCAGGAGTAGAATCCAGTAATTCATCACTTACATACCACACTCAGGGCTCATCACAACAATGGCCTTCCCTAATATTCATCACTCATTTAGCCCATTTCCCCACACATCCCCCTCAAGCAACCCACAATTTGTTCTCTATAGTTGAGCCTTATGATTTTCCACCCTCTCTTTTTTCTCCCTATATTTATCTGTTTGCTTTTTTCAATTCCACATATGAGTGAAATCATATGGTATTTGTCTTTCTCTATTTTCCTTAGCATAATAAACTCTAGCTCTATCTATGACATTGCAAATTGCAAGATTTCATTCTTTTTGATGGCTGAGTAACATTCTATGATATATATTTCCACAGTTTCTTTATCCATTCATCAGTCGATCATCATTTGGGCTCTTTTTATAATTTGGATATTGTTGATAATGCTACTATAAACATTGGGGTGCAAGTAAACCTTAGAATCAGTATTTTTGCATCTTTTGGGTAAATACCTACTAGTAGGTATACCCTACCCATAGTAATTGGGTCATGGAGTAGCTCTATTTTTAACTTTTGAGGAACTTCAATACTTTTCCCAGAGTGGCTGCACCAGTCTGCATTCCCACCAACACTGTAAGATGGTTCCCCTTTCTCCACATCCTCGCAAACATCTGTTATATTCTGTGTTGTTAATTTTATCCATTATGAAAGATAAGAGGCTATATCTCATCCTAATTTTTATTTGTATTTCACCGATGATGAGTGATGTTGAGCATCTTTCATGTAATGTCAGCCATCTGTATGTCTTCTTTGGAAAGTATCTATTCATGTCTTCTTCATATTCTTAACTGGATTATTTGTTTTATGGGTTTTGAGTTTGATAAATTCTTCATAGATTTTGGATACCAACCTTTATCAGATATGTCACTTGCAAATATCTTCTCCCATTCCATAGGTTGCCTTTTAGTTTTGTTGATATTTTTCTTTTGTTGCATGGAAGATTTATATCTTGATCAAGTCACAATAGTTCATTTTTGCTTTTGTTTCCCTTGCCTCAGGAGACATGTCTAGTAAGAAGTTGAAATAGCTGATGTCAAAGAGGTTGATGCCTGTGTTCTTCTTGAGGATTTTGATGGTTTCCTATCTTGCATTTAGGTCTTTTTCAGTTTATTTTTTGTGTATGGTATAAGAAAGTGGTCCAATTTCATTCTGCATGTTGCTGTCCAGTTTTCCCAGCACCATTTGCTGAAGAGACTGTCTTTTTTTCATTGGATACTCTTTCCTGTTTTGTCAAAGATTAGTTGGCCATATAATTTTGGGTCCATTTCTGGGTTCTCTATTCAATTCCATTGACCCAAGTGTCTGTTTTTGTGTCAATACCATACTGTCCTCATGGTTACAGATTTGTAATACAGCTTAAAGTCCGGAATTGTGATGCCTTCAGTTTTGGTTTTCTTTTTCAATATTACTTTGGCTATTAGGGGTCTATTGTGGGTCCACACAAAGCTTAGGATTATTTGTTTTAACTCTGTGAAGAATGTTGGTGTTATTTTGATAGGGATAGCATTAAATGAGTAGATTGCTTTGGGTAGTATAGACATTTTAACAATATTTGTTCTTCTAATACATGAGCATGAAAATGTTTTTCCATTTATTTGTATCATCTTCAATTCCTTTAACCAGCATTTTATAGTTTTCAGAGTACAAATCTTTTACCCCTTGGTTAGTCTTATTCCTAAGTATCTTATGGGGTTTGATGCAATTGCAAACGGCATAGATTCCTTGATTTCTCTGTCATTTGCTTCATTATTCATGATTATTATTATTCAAATGCAACAGATTTCTGTATTGATTTTGTATCCTGCAAATTTACTGAATACAATAATTAGTTCTAACAATTGTGTGTGTGTGTGTAGTCTTTTGGGTTTTATACATAGAATATAATCGTTTCTATGAATAGTGAAAGTTGGACTTCTTTCTTGGTTGTTTGGATGCCTTTTATTTCTTTTTGAGGCCTGGACTTCTGGTGTATGTTAAATAACAATGGTAAAAATGGACATCCCTGTCTTGTTTCTGACTATAGAAGAAAAGCTTCATTTTTTTCCCATTGAGAATGATATTATCTGTGGGTCTTTAATATAAGGACTTTATGATGTTGAGGTATGTTCCATCTATCCCTACTTCGTTGAGGGTTCTTATCAGGAATGGAGGCTGTAGTTTGTAATGCTTTTTATGCACCTATTAAAAGGATCATATGGTTGTTATTCTTTAATTAATGCAGTGTATCACATTGATTGATTTGCAAATATTGAGCTACCATTGGATAAATTTCATTTAACTTATTAAATGAAATGAGCTACCAAGGAATAAATTTCATTTGATCATGGTGAATGATTCTTGTAATGTAGTGTTGGATTTGATTTGCTAGTATCTTGTTTAGAATTTTTGCATTCATGCTCATCAGGGACACTGGCCTGTAATTCTTTTTAGTGGAATTTCTGTCCAGTTTTATTTTTTTTATTTTTTTTTACATTTATTTTTGAGAGACAGAGAGAGACAGTGTGAACAGGGGAGGGGCAGAGAGAGAGGGAGACACAGAATCTGAAGCAGGCTCCAGGCTCTGAGCTGTCAGCAGAGAGCCCATGCAGGGCTTGAACCCATGAACCATGAGATCATGACCTGAGCTGAAGTCGGATGCTTAACCAACTGAGCCACCCAGTGCCCCAGTTTCTATCCAGTTTTAGAATCAAAGTAATACTGGCCTCATAGAATGTGTTTGGAAATTTTTCTTCCACCTCTATTTTTTTTTAACAATTTCACAAAAATAGGAATTAATTCTTCTTTAAACATTTGGTAGAATTCCCCCAGGAAGCCACCTGACCCTGAATTTGTTTGTTGTAAGATTTTTGGTTACTTATTCAAATTCTCTGCTGGTTATGGGTCTGTTCAAATTTCTGTTTCTTTGTGTTTCAGTTTTGGTAGTTTATTTGCTTCTAGGAATTTATCCACTTCTTCTGGATTGCCCAACCTTTTGTCATATAATTTTTCATAATATTTTTTTATAATTGTTTGTATTTCTGTGGTGTTGGTTGTGATTTCTCCTTTCTCATCTATGATTTTATTTATTTGGGTCCTTCCCCCCCTTTTTTTTGATAAATCTGGCTAGGAGTTTATAATTTTATTAATTCTTTCAAAGTATCAGCTCCTGGTTTCATTGATATGTTCTACTGTAATTTATATTTCTATATCATTTATATCTGTTCTAATCTTATTATTTCCCTTTCTCTGCTGGCTTTAGGCTTCATTTGCTGTTCTTTTTATAGCTCCCTTAGGTTTAAGGTTAGGTTGTATATTTGAGATTGTTCTTGTTCTTGAGGTAGGCCTGTATTGCTATATACTTCCCTCTTATGTCCACTTTTGTTGCATTCAAAAGGTTTCGGACTGTCATGTTTTCATTTTCATTTATTTCCATTTTTTTTTATTTCTTCTTTACTTTCTTAGTTAACCCATTCATTCTTTAATAGGATGTTCTTTAATGTATTTGTGATATTTCCAAATTTTTCTTGTAGTTGACATAGTGTTGTGATCTGAAAAGATGCATGGTGTGATCTCAATATTTTTGTACTTATTGAGGCCTGATTTGTGAACTAATATTTGATCTAATCTGGAGAATGTTCCATGTGCACTTAAAGAGAATGTGTATTCTGCTTTTTTAGGATGACATGATCTGAATATATCTGTTAAGTCCATTTGGTCAAGCATGTCATTCAAAGCCATTGTTTCCTTGCTGATTTTGTGCTTAGATGATCTGTCCATTGTTGTAAGTGTCCCACCATTGTTGTAAGGTGTTAATGTCCTCTACTATTATTGTATTGTTATCATTGATTTTCTTTATGTTTGTTTTTATTGTTGTAAATATTTGGTTGTTTCACATTGGGGGCATACATATTTACAACTGTTAGACCTTCTTGTTGGATCAACACCTTTATTATAAGACAGTGCCCTTCTTCCTTGCTTCATTATTCATGTATAGACATACAACAGATCTCTGTATGTTGATTTTGTAAATTCTGTGAATTTACTGAATTCAATTCTCTTGTTACAGTCCTTTGTTCCAAAGTCTAGTTTGTATGATATAAATATGGATACTCTGGCTTTCTTTTGATGTCCATTAGAATAATAAATGGTTCTCCATCCCCTACCTTTTAATCTGCAGGTGTCTTTAGGTCTAAAATGAGTTTCTTTTAGGCAGCATAAAGATGGGTATTGTGTGTGTGTGTGTGTGTGTGTGTGTGTGTGTGTGTGTGTTTTAATCCATTGTGATACACTATGTATTTTTATTGGAGCAATAGTCCATTTGCATTCAGAGCGATGATTGATAGATATGAATTTAGTGACATTGTATTACGTCTATTGTTTCTAGAGATTTTCTCTGTTCCTCTCAGTCTTTGTTGTTTTTGGTCTTTCTTTCTGACTCAAGAAGTCCCCTTTAATATTTCTTGCAGGACTGGTTTAGTGGTCAAAACTCCTTTAGTTTTTGTCTACGAAACTTTGTCTCTCATTATATTCTGAATGACAGTCTTGCTGGATAAAGTATTCTTGGCTGCATATTTTTCCCAGTAAGCACTTGAATATATCATGCCACTCCCTTCTGGCTTGCCAAGTTTTTGTGGATAAATCTGCTGCTAATTTCATTTGTCTTCTGTTATAAGTTATGGATTTCTTTTCCCTTGATGCTTTCAGGTTTTGTTTTGTTTTTTACTTATTTCTTTATTTTGAAAATTTTACTATACAATGCTTGGTATTGGCCTGCTTTTGTTGATTTTGATGGGAGTTCTCTGTGTCTTCTGAATTTGGATGTCTGCTTCCTTCCCCAGATTAGGAAAGTTTTCAGCACCTCCTGCCTCATTTCCTCTATTTTTCTTCTGGGACTCCTATGATACAAATGTTATTATGTTATATGGAGCCGCTGAGATCTCCAAGTCTACTACTGACCCAAGATTTTGATGTTCCTATTCTTTTAACCTTGATTATTTTCCAGAATTTTATCTTCTATATCACTTATTTGTAATTCTTCTATCCTTGTGGTCATTACATTCTGTTGGTTTTGCTTCTCAGTTATAGCACTTTTAAATTTTGGCTTGAATAAGTTTTAGGTCTTTTATCTCTGTGGCAAGGGACTCTCTGGCATTTCTATGTTTTTCTTGAGCCCAGCTAGTATCCTTATGATTGTTGTTTTAAATTATGGATGAGGATATTAATTATATCTTTTATTAGATACCTCACCATGACCTTTTCTTATTCTTTCTTTTGGAATGAATTCCTCAAACTTGGCACTTTGTCTAGGTTTCTGTCTTCCATATGTTAGGAAAACCTTTGATGTTTCTTGATCCTGAGAGTAATGACTTTATTAAGAAGAGGTCATATAGTGTCCAGAGCCTAGCTCTTCAAGAAGTATTTCTGGTGTATGCTACATGCACTCTGCTATTGTGTTTTGGCTGCTCTTTCCCTCAGATTGGTCCTCTACAGAGTTTCTTTTTGCCTGCAGTGGGGAGTGTTTGTATTTTGTCCAGTTTGTGGCAAGTTTTATGTAGTTGTGCTCTGGTCTGCTTGTTGAAGGTGGCCTGATCTTACTTCCACTAGAGCTGAAGCTTTGCAACACTTGATGCACATCAGGGGTTTTTTCTGGTCTTCTGGGGGAGTGCCCCACTGCTGTGAATCTAAGGCACACTTGCCTTAGTAAAGAAGCATCTGCAGAGTGCAGGGGTGTGGGGTTAACATAAGAAGCTTTGGCCTCCATTCTGGGTGCTGTACAGCTCACTGAAGTTAGCCCAGGCTTATGGGTGGGGAAGAAATATCATGCCAGCCCTCTCCCTCATTGCTGGAGAAGGGAGTCTGCAAACGCCACTATCTGGGAAGACCTCACAAAAGAGTGAACAATATCCCCCATGTGTCCCAGACATCCCCCAGATCCCTGCCTTCATCCAGTTGTTTTTGCACCATCAGCTCACTCAGTTGCACAATTCATCTATGTTTTATCTCTGGCATGCCAGCTGAATTTCAAAACTTCAGTCTTTAGAGACCTGGGATGGCATGGACCCATGCTGATCCTCTGGGGAAGGATCTTGCCATGCTGGGGCTGGTGCTGGTTTGTACCAGGACAATCACAAGAACGTGAAGAGCTTGAAGTTTAACGTAAAGTGCAATAAAAAGCTGGTGTCGAGGTTAGCTGATCTCAGCAGGTGTCTCTGCCTCTATGCTAAGAAACGGGGCAGCACAATGATGCCTGCCAGCTTTTTGTCCCCTGAGAGGCAGTGCCACTTCTTCCAGATGCACTCTAAGAGGAGAAACATCTCTCCCAGTGAATCCCAGGGGATTTTCAGATCATGCTGTCTGCTCCCTGGCCTTTGCCCTCCTTCACAGGAGAATTGCTGTGCCTGCCAGGTTCCACATTTATCATGGCTCAGACTTTTAAAACTTCAGTCTTTGAGCTCTGTTGGTTCTAAAACCTCATGATAATCAACCACTCACTTTTTCAGTCAGTGGTTTTGGGGAAGTGTTTTTCTTGTGTGACCCCTGTGTGCTGTCCTTTCTCTCCCTCTCTCAATCTCTCTCTCCCCCCCCTTCTCTATCCATCTGCACACCTGTGATTCTCTACACCCCCCCCCCCCATCACATCTCCACACTTCCTGCTTTTCACCATGTGGCTTCTTCTCTCCCTCTAGTTGTGCAGTTTGTTCTTTCAGTCCTCAGTCCTCAGATCAATTTCTTGGATGTTCAGAATGATTTGATATTTACCTAGTTGTGTTGTAGGCACAAGGCAAGCATAAGAAGCTCCTACTACACAATCTTAACCCTTTCATATTCTTTAATATAGAAGGTATTATCCAAATGTTTGCTTAAATAAAAATAAGTTGGCTTTGGAAGAGAACATATTAAGAATAAATGTTATATTTTAAGAATACTTCTACATAAATAAATGAAAATAAATAGAAATTCTAAAAAATATCAGACTCCTGAAATTTAAACATATATATATAACTATATATATATATAACTATATATATAGTTATATATATATATATATTTTTATATATATAAACATATATATAAAAATATATATACAACTATATATATAACTATATATATATATAATGTTTATTGTTGAGAGAGACAGACACAGAGCATGAGTGGGGGAGGGGCAAAGAAAGAGGGAGACACAGAATCTGAAGCAGGCTCCAGGATCTGAACTGTCAGTACAGTGCCCAATGCGGGGCTCAAACTCATGAACCACAAGATCATGACCTGGGCTGAACCAGTCACTCAACTGACTGGGTGGCCCAGGCACCCCTAAAATTTAAATATTAATTTATTTGTCTTTGAGATCATCTAAGCAAGTGAACTAGAGATCAAGATATTTTACTTTTATGAATTTGTATCCATAAAAGGATTGAAAATACCTTCAAAGAAAATAATGATAAAAGGCTTAGGTGAACTACACACTTAGGATTAGGAATACTAACCACGAATTTTAGGATTATAAATTATCAGCAAACAACTTAGTGGTCAACACATAAAGTAAAATACAGTTTTCTGGCATGTATTTCTTTCTTTTTAATTTTTTTACTTTTTTTAATTTACGTCCAAGTTAGTTATCATATAGTGCAACAATTATTAATTTTCTTTATGAATTCAATATTTTTCTTAGTTCCACAGTCTTTCTACCATCTAAAAACGAGGCATTTGAGATTTTATCTGTTAAGTCTACAAATAGCCTATGTTAGAAAAACAAAATAAGAATACTCAGAAAAACAAAAACAAAAACAAAAGAACAGAGAAATTTAAGGTAAGGTCTAATGCATGTAAACTGAAGTTTCATTATATGTTTAAATAATGTTAAAAAAGGAAAAGAAAAACACTAGAGATAAAGCTATAAAATTATCCTTTTATTGAGTCTTCCCTTGTACATTTGCTACTTAGTTCCTGGTTTAACCTGTCACCATAGAGTCCTTACTTAATAGTACAATTTTCTGTAAGTGTCCCTGATGGCCTATTGAGCCACATTTAAAATTCCAATTTTCTGTTTTATAAAACAGTGGATATTTTCATTTATCTTAAGTTATTCTGCTTTTCTAACTTGGTTATCTCTTACAGACTTTTTCATATCAGACAATATATTTCAGTGTGTTTCCTTGCCATCCTCTTCTCTATGTTTTATCGAGTGTACCCAGAATTGTCACCACCCTCAATATTTAACAGAGAATTCCATTACATGTGCTATTTACCCACTTAAATTTGTCAGAAGTAAGCCTAATTAGCTGATACTTTCACTTTTAAATTCTTGCTCTGGGTAAAATTTTACCTTTACGTGTTTAGACTAATTCTTCTTCAGTCAATCTGGACAAAATACATAATCTCCTTGCATACAATAAAGTATAATTTATGTTGGTAACAAATACACATCACTAAATTTTACTGTTTATTTCATCACACTTTTCAGCTGAAGAATAGATCACAGATTACCACAGTCAAGGCTACCATAGTCAACATAGCACAGTTCAAATTGAAAAAAAAAATTTTACCATCACTTTTCACTAGCATATTGTGTATTTACTGAAAATAAATTCAACTTACTTTCTAACTTTATCTATTCATTATTTATATTTTCTTACTGGTCTTAAGAAATAATAACAACAGCTTAATTGAATAGAGATTAGTGACGACAATTGGACTGTATGATATTATTTTCTCAAATTATTTACTAAATTATTGTATATTAAAAGAAAACATGTAGCTCTTAGCTAAATGTCATAAATAGCTCAGTAATTACTATTTGAATAAATGAATAATATACAAGGACTAAAATGTAGTTTGCTTTGATAGTCAGGATTTCTGTTATTTTTTTTAATGTTTATTTAATTATTTTTGAGAGAGAGAGAGAGAGAGAGAGAGAGAGAGAACACAAGTGGGAGAGGTGCAGAGAGAGAAGGAGACAGAGAATGTGAAGCAGGCTCCAGGCTCTGAGCTGCCAGAACAGAGCCCAACACAGGGCTTGAACTCACAAACCATGAGATCATGACCTGAGCTGAAGTTGGATGCTTAACTGACTGAGCCACCCAGGAATCCCTCAAGCTTTCTGTTATTTAAAAATTTTTTTAATGGTTTTTTTTTCTATTTTTGAGAGAGAGTGAGAGAGACAGAGCATGAGTCGGGGAGCGACACAGAGAGGAGAGACAGAATACGAAACAGTCTCTAGGCTGGGAGCTGTTAGCACACAGCCCCATGTGGGGCTTGAACTCACTGACTGCGAGATCATAACCTGAGCTGAATTGGATGCTTAACTGAATGAGCCACCCAGGCTCCCCAAGCTTTCTGTTAGTTAGCTTAGTATATTCTCATGGAATCTGACAATCAGCAAAACTTCTGTAGAATCAACAGGAAAAGTGGATCCCAAACTATATTCATAACCAGCAGATCTCATCATAATCCATATTTAAGACATTAATCTATGTTTGTGTGACTTAATTTTTGTATAAGTAACTACTTGCTATCAAAATAATAAAGTAAAACTCCTCAACATAAAATGCAATAGTCTGTACAACTTGGACCAGCAAATCATGTCATTCTTTGCTTCTACCTTTCTTTACTCTGCCACACATAAATACAAAATACAAAATATGCACACACTTACTTTTCTAAAATCCAGATACTTTATTTCCTGAGTGTGCTCTCTAGACTTGGATGCTATTGCATTTGATCATACTATTCCTTGATATATATTTCCTTTCCTTCTATTTATCTTAATAAAAATCCCACCAGCTCTTATAAAAACCATCTCAAATAAAAGTATCTTTAAATACTCAATAAAAACAGATTTCATTATTTTCTCTGTTTCTATAAGTTTATAGTAACTTTAGAATGTCACTTGTATTTAATAGTATTTTTTGTTTTAAGACTTGATTTACAAATACACATGTACATGCCTATGTATGGGCACATGCACACACACAATCTCTCAAAATAGATTAGTGCAGGACTTCAGTTCTCATACACATTGAAATCACCTTGAAAGTTTTTAAAGAATACTAATGCTGAGGTCTAAATCCCAGAGATTCCTATTTAATTTCAAGGGTAGTTTCAGTATACAAAATACCTTTAGGGGTGCTTGGTGGTTCAGTCTGTTAAGCATTTGACTCCTGCTTTTGGCCACGGGCGATCTCATGGTTTGTGAGTTCAAACCCCATGTCAGGCTCTGCACTGACAGTAGGAAACCTGCTTGGGATTCTCTCCGTCTTTCTCTCTGCCCCTCCCCTGCTCATGGCCTCTCTCTCTCTCACTCTCTCTCTCTCTCTGTCTCTCTCTCAAAATAAATAAATAAACATTAAAAAAAAAGATACAACTTGCTTTAAAAACTAATCTGGGTGTTTCCAGTGCAGGGCCAGGGTATGATCCACTGAAGTAGATATGTTTTTGTAAGAATGAAAGAAGTAGAGGGGCACCTGGGTGGCTCAGTCGGTTAGGCATCTGACTTCGGCTCAGGTCATGATCTCGCGGTTCTGAGTTCAAGCCCTGCGTCAGGCTCTGTGCTGATGGCTCAGAGCCTGGAGCCTGTTTCAGATTCTGTGTCTCCCTCTCTCTCTCTGACCCTCCTCCGTTCATGCTCTGTCTTTCTCTGCCTCAAAAATAAATAAATGTTAAAAAAATTAAAAAAAAAAGAATTAAAGAAGTAGAATGAGTTGGAAAAGCTATTATTTATTATCTTTTGTAGAGAGTTGCATAGGGCATCTATTCTATTAAGGTGTGTATTAATGCAAATGTTAGAATTATCTAAATGTGAGTGCTTGAAGAGAATATGTTCTCTTCTTTGATTCCTCTGACTCAAGGCTTCCAGCTCAACAGTGCAACCACAGCAACATTTGCCTCAGGTAACATAAATAGATAAAACAAAAAAAAGAAAGGAAGCAAGAAAGGAAGCAGGCAAGAAAGGAAGAAAGCAAGCAAGCAAGCAAGCAAGCAAGCAAGAAACCAAGAAACCTAGAAAGCGAGAAAGCAAGAAAGAGAAAAGAAATAACCAAAACCATATAGACTTCAGTATCTAACCAAAATGTAATAACAGAAATTTCCTCCTTTGTCTAAAACAAATTATGTGAGCTAGCAATTTCCAGAAGATTTTACCTGGAGAAATTTTGCATGCTACAGACATAAAAGTGGGAATAAGGCATTATCATTACTAGGTCAAGTTATCTTTTAATACCCAGTAGAACAATTTCATTCTATACAAAACCTCACCTTCAAATGACTTGCCATTGGTTTTTATTACCTATAATTGCTGTTACCCCTCAAAATAAAACTAAGAGGTTTAATAAATCTTCAATGATTGTATAAAATACAAAAAGACTGCACATAATTTTCTCTTTGACCCTCTGTTGAATCCTTTCACTTGAGAGTTAATTTATATTGATATTATATTGACATTTGTTTTTTTTTTTTGAGGTGGAAATTTCTCCAAAAAAAAAAAAGACAAATGAATACAAATATAAATGTCTTCCCAGTCAGTACTCGAACCAACTCCTCAGTTGTTAAGTGAATTAATGGAAAGATACAATGATTTCTAATTATGACAGAGATCATATTTGAAAGTAAAAACACAAACAAATAAGCAAACAAAACTTATAATTAAGAAAAAATAAATACTATGAAATGTAAGAAGAGACTCAATTAAAAGGTTTCTGTATTCCTTACATTTCAAAGTATGATTTCTGTTATAATACAAATAAAGACACTATTTAATTTAAATGATTTTAAAGAATGATGAGTGTCATTAAGCATGAAAAGGCCAAAGACATTCTGGGCCATCAGATATAGATGGACCATGACAGTAATTTTGAAAAAGCTAGGAGAAATGCAAACTGAAATTAAAGAGCTCAAAGCCAGAAACCTGGCTCTATGAACGAAAATACAGTTCTCTACCAATTCAGGTATTCTTCTACTGGGTCATATAATTTATACTTTTAGCAATAATATAAAATAAATGAGAAAACTAATAATTATATAATACTTCCCAGATGATAAATGTTTTGTCTATATATTATACTTTTAGAGAGAGAGAGAGAGAGAGAGAGCGCGCGCGCGCTCATGCTTTCCAGGGATAGGTAGAGGGAGAGAGAGAGAATCTTGAGCAGGCTCCATGCTCAGTGTGGAATTATAAAACTGTAAGTATTTACAGTATCACTTTTCCTCTTTTGTTTCTTAATGATACTACAGGGCTGAAGATGTAATTATTGGTTCTTACATTGCTTTACAAACCCAGTTTGTTTAGCCCAAAAGGACACAGTCGTAAGGCTAGATTATATTTTTGACATATATTACCTTTACATCATGGAAGGATATGGAAGTTGACTATTTGAAGACAAATTAATAGGAACTTTTTAGTACAATGTGAACCGGGTATAGCAACAAACAGGGGACGTTGAGGTACAGAAGCTCTAGCAATGCATAAAATCATTACCCCTGTAATCCTGAAGGAACAGAGGGAAAAAGGGGTGTCACCAGAATCCAGTGAGAGCTTGTGTATTTTAAGAAAGACTAGTTAATAGGAGACATAGTTGAAAAGCATCTTGGACCATATAAATCCCAGACTAGAAATGAGTGAGAAAATAAACAACCTGGCTCTATTTTCCTCTCCCCTAATCTCCTGCCATTTCTGCTCTTTGGTCAAATCCATCTCAAAGTCAGAAGGCAAGGGCACCCAATTGATGTAGTCCCTAATAGTCAGTCTCCCAAGACACAGAACAGGGCAGAGGAAGGCAGGAAGGTTAACTAGACATTTTCCAGATGACCCCCATTATGTATTGTGATGTAAAATCATCCAGATAAGGCCATAGGGAAAATTAATGGGTTGATCTAGTATTGATGTGCTTGTGTACATGAATAGATGCGTTCAATTAGTGTAGATTTTCATTAACTCATTTATTTTTAGATTTCAAAAAGAGAAGACTTTATGTGAGGAAACAAATGATAAGAAACAGATCTTACTGTCTCTAAAACATTTTTGAAGTAAGGTTTTAGAGGAGTAATGTGTTTCCTGTGTTAATGTGTTAACCTGTAACCATAGCTCATCAAATGCTAGAATTGCTCTTTTTCCTGACTGCTGACGGGGTACCAAATCCAGTACTTTGAGTAGCTTATTGTTAAGTTGTATTTTAAGCCTCCAAACATCTTCTGAATTATTGCTCCTATAAGTTATTGATGACTGTATTTGGAGGACAACTTTAACTCTTCCCATTAATCCAATAGTTAGCTATATGCTGCTGTTCTTTCATTGCTGTAAGATTATGAGTAATCACTCAGTTCTTCACTGCAGAAGTACCCTACATTATGCCTATGTTTTTTTTACTCCCTCTAGATTTATTATAAAATAATAAATGATTTCTAATACTACTCAGAATTTAAAAAAAATTACTATTATTAGATATGAACTTCATTACCTAAATGTAAATTATTTTATTTTATTTCATCTTATCTTATTGACTGGTTTACTGATTGGGAGAGGGAGAGAGCTGAAAAGCTCTACAAGGCTTCCAAAATTTAAGCAAAGTACAATTAGCCATGAAAGATTTGTATTTACACAGAATACAGTATGCTAAGCAAAAAATATTTGTCCTATATTCTGCAGCTTCAGGAATTCGAACTAAGGAATTGTTCCCAAATCCTTTATTTCTTCCTCACTACCAAGGTCACTTCCTCTTAGTTTCCTTTTCTTCAAAAATTCCTCCCATTTAACTTGCCTAGGTCTCTCAATTCTTATTTGCTTCCTTTTTGCATAATCCATCCTCCCTTCCTTCCTACCTTCCTTCATTCTTCTTTTGTTCTTTTTATACCTTCCTTTATTTTCTTTCCTGTCATCTTATTATCCTATCTTCCTTCTTTTACCTTGTTTTTTCTCCTTACTTTCCAGATTTATAAGACAATATTTTATGTAACATTCAAAAATAACAATATAAAAAGGCACATCAAATATTTTTGAGAATGATAACATAAAGAAAATAAGAGCAATGTCATTATGGAGTCCAAAATTCATTCAACTGGTGCTTTATATTTGCTGGATATGTAACAAATATTTGATACTAAGCTTCCTAATAGTCAGAGAAGAAAATAAGTTGTTTTATAAGACACATAGTGCCTTCAATGTAAAATAAAAAGCCAGCCGAGATCCCAAAGGGTGGCACATTGACATATTCTTTTTTTCTACAAATATATAATGAGCACTTATATGTGCCAAAAATTGGTCTAGGTTCCAGGATAAAGAATTTAACACAGTAAGGAATATCCATGCCTTCGTGAAGGTTACATTTTTGAAGGAGAGAAAAACAATAAACACAATAAATACAAATAAGGTATGCTATATTGTGATAAGAGATGTAGAAAAAATATAAAATGTGAAAACAATCATTTGGCCTAACTAAGAATAAAACATGGTTTATCTAAGGAATTAATAGACACCATGACCTTTAAGCATTTTTAAAAAATATTAGTTTTTCAGTTTATTGATAAGAATTGAACACCAACCCCTCAAATACCAATGTTATTTTTTGCAAACTAAGAACAGAATTTCCAAATTCTGCAAATTCTGGAGATTGGTTTGGCTTTTCTTAGGGATAGTTAAGAACTTTAACTAAAATCCAGGCCTATATTAAATGGCTACCCAAGTTTTTAAAGAAAATAGTTATCTTTCTTTATGACTGGAAATCTGATTGTTAGCCACTGCAAAAATTAATAGACTTAATAACTGTTAAATCTATTTCTAACAAACTTTTACTGTTATTTATTAACATGCACCATTTCACAAAGATGAAAAAGCAATGACAGCAACAAATACATTTAAAAAACAACACATTGAGATATTTTCCAATCACTCAGTGAAACAGGTATTTTTCACAGGTTTCAAATAATTTTTTTCAGACAATGAAACTCATTCTTGTGTTAATTTTATATTCTAAAAACATAGATTGATCCATATTATTGAAAGCCCTAGTAAATAAAAAAAATACTTTTTAAAAGGGTGCAATTTTTGGCATTTAAAAGATATAGTTAGAACAAATGCACATGAGACTGTGCCAGTCTCTTCGGATTGCTAAAAAGGAAACATGAAACATGAAACATGCAACCTTTTGTCTTACACTTTTTAATTTCTGTAGTAGGGGTAGGAATATTTTTCTTTATTCTTCAATTTGGGTTAGAGTTTGAGGAATGTGTTATCACTTTATCAAACTTTTACAACCAGATACATAATAATGAATAATGCATTGTATATTAGTATAACTCAACAAAGAATAATAGTAAATTCATGTGGTGAGGGGTAAAAAGCCTCTCTGACTTCTCCCCTGGCTCTCTTCCAATTTACAGCCTGTATACAGCTCTATTAGGCTATAGTTTCCACCCACACACCTTCATGGTTCTAGTGAAAGTACAACAAAAATACAGACATTAATGTGCAGAAAAGTTACATCGTATTCCCATTAGTATCATTATTTTCTAAACTACCTAATTTCATATATGTGATGATGTAGACACATTGACTCTGCTGGAAACCCTCAGTAGAAGAAGTCACTTGACACATAGTTTCAACAGAAATTACAGGATGTGAGACAAAGGCAGAGCACAGCATTAACCATTTTCCTTGTTCTGATGGTGGAAATTATCCACCCTGGGCACTGAGTTTAATTGCTGCAAACAGCTTCAGAAGGCTGCACTTTCATCCCCATTGTAGGTCAATGAGCATATTTGCATGGTAGAAATTATTAGCAACTAGGCCTGTCCCCAGGAGAGTATCCATGATGCTATTCACAGACCATTAACAACAGAGTTCACCCATGACCAGCGGAGGCTGCGAAGAAATGCTCTCTCCTTGGGAACAACCATTAGTGGACAGATGCCATTCTCTTCAGACATATTTGTTATTTACTTGTATAACTCTTACAGATTTTTGTGAAAGTTGTAAAAAACCTAAAATATTCATGAGGCATATTACTGGAGTATATTCTAACTGTTTGCTTTTAATAAAGCTGTTTTATAATCCTTATGATATAGAAATGTGTTTGGATATCTTTGGTTCATTCTTTCTTTTTTGTTTAAACTTTTGTTAAGTAAAATTAGTGGGCAGAGGCATTTAAAAAGTTTGAACCAATCTAGTGATGCCTTTTCCTTTAATAATGAAATTTCTCCTAAAAAGGTAAAGCTGAAACCAACAGTATAAGATTCCTTAAATAGATTGAAGAGTAAACAAATTTAGTGTCCTGAGAAAGAAATAATGATCAACACCTAATATCCAGAATGTATCACACTGGTTTGTAAAATATATACTTCCCAACTTAATTCTTTGCAAAGGAAACTAATGCTTCTTGCAACTGAGATATTAAATATCCATGCAGGTCAGATAATCTATGTCCTGCAATATCACATTAATATTTGGGATGGAAATTTACTGAGATAGAATGATGTGACTTTAATCAGTTTGACAAATATGAACAGAAAGGAAAAGTATAGTGATAGTTAGAGAAAAAACATTGCCTAACTAAAGTTTGACAATCATAGTGCCAGAATTAACTTTCAGAGATCAGCTGGTTTTTGCCTTGCCTTAGAAAAAGAGTAAGTGTACCACTTCATAAATAAAGAAAGCAATGTCTTTTTCTTTCCCCCCAGTCACTGCCTTACTTTGGGGAGTCATTGCCATTTACAGCTCTGTCTTGAGTCGTCACTTAGTATATTGAAAATCTTCCAATTGAGTCACATTGTCTTTCATATTTATTGCTAGACTCCTTTGTAGTAAGCCATGATTTTTCAGTACCGTGAGACATCATCAATGTGCATGTTTTACTTGCTTTGCACCAAATTATGTTTCAGAGCTTATCATGTTGGATAATTTTAAAGACATTTTACTCCAAATGATCAGTCCTAAGGGACCTGAATTCTCATTTATCTTGACTCTATAAAATAACTATAATGCTCCTTTTATTGTTATTACTAGACAAGCACTGAGATGGCATTCTTCCACTCCTTAGCCTCCTCCATTCTCTTCCATTTCCTCTCTGACTGCATTGTATAGCCATTCCCCAAAGCCTTCTTGGTAGTTAAGAATAACTTTCCTAGGTGATACCAGAGTTTCATTATATTTTTCCATTGACCCAGTGGCATGAGAATTATGAAATGTAAGATGGATGTAACTAAAAATCCCACCGAATAATTATTGTAGAAGGTGAATAGCACTAATGTTTTCTAAAACATCTAATCTATAAATTCAAGAACCATGAGCCTGGGAAATGTATCCTCACATACAATAATAAAAAATTTCTCCAAATTAATCATCTTTTCAGTGAAGTATAGTCAACCTAACACTAGGTGACTGGTTGGTCACTGTAAGATATGGTAGTATATCAAGGGGACATGAATGCTGATGCCGGCATGTTGGACCTTCGGTCATGGCAATAAGCAGAACTTACTTGGTGAACCCAAATGTATGGCATTTAAGCCCTTGATTTCTGAAACAGTGACTGCTTTGGAGTAGGATTACTTGCTTCCACAACCTTGAAGATGGTGTTCACTAGAACCCAATCGAGCTGGCACCCTGATCTTGGACCTTCAGCCTCTAGAACTGTGTGAAATAAATTTCGGTCATTTACAAGCTACTGAGTCTTTGATATGTTGTTATAGCACCTTGAAAGGACTAAAAGAAGACATGCACAGAGTGGGTCTTTTCCTTCATGTGGTTATTAAGTGTTTTACCCCAAAGCAGCTTCTTATGAGACTCAGAATATAGAATGATTTTGAGTGGTCCATCCACTCATTCCCAAACCTCCTTTATTGCTTTTTATTCTCCAAGTACTAGGAGCCTCATAAACTCTCACTTTGATACATGCTATCTTCTGATGATAAGCTAGTCACTATCACTCTAGAATAAGTTGTAATATAAAGCCGGATAACTGACCTACAGAGAGAACTCTGAGGAAGGATTGTAAATATATTGTTTTTGGCTTTTGTATTGGGAAGGAAGATTTTCATCTTCCTAATATTAGAAATTCTCCAAATTAAAAGGAAGAGTTAAAGTAAGGGCAGCAAAAACTAAAATGACTAGTGTTCATTACACCAGATTTTATCTTTGATAAATAACTTAAAATCAACACCAGGGCTTCAATATATACAAAGTATACAAAGGCAATAGATCTTTGGTCTATTCTAATTCAAACCATTTTATCTAATTCTTCTTATTTATTAACTTTTAAAAGAAAGAATCTTAACCTCACTTTTATGGTAAAGCAATCATTCATCTGGCCCTAGAATAAACATAGATGACTTTCTTCATCTAAAGTTGAAAGATTCAACTCTTAAATGTGGTGCATTCTTGTATTTGAAATTTAAAGCACAGGCAAAAAAAAACAACAAAAAACAACAACAACAAAAAAAACAACCCTCAAAACTTTTATGCAGAGTGAAATGGACACAAAAGACAATCTAAACACAATGTGATCATGACAACCAAAGAATTCTATCTCAACAGCACTAAACAAGACTTTTGCTTAATTATATCTTCTTAATATTTCATCAATACCTTAGTCACCATGTCCTGGAAGAGTTGATATCATAAATACCTTGAATATTTTCTGTAAATTTTTATACAAAATACATATATACATATATTTAAATATGTCTTAAATGTATATATGAAAATATACGAATATAAATTTGTCCACATATATACCATTCAAATAAATGGTTCGAGTACTCATGTATGCTTTCAGGTAGAAGTAGCAGAAAGACTCTTTTTGTTATGGTTGATCTAGAAATATTCTGATAGTCTAGTAAAAGGTGAATTGAATTACTCACCAAACCAATACTGCTCACTCCAGGACTGTCTGAAATAAAAGGGAACAAACAAACAAAGAGTAAATTGTTTTATATAAAAAATAACTACAGTCATATTTGTAAAATGTTATTCACAATAGCTGCAGATTTGTGTGTTTAGAGCCTGGTGGATGAGGAAATTTATAAAGATAAAGGGAGACAACAAAATGAGCCAATAAGATAATAGAGGGACAGGGGAGATAATTTCCTTGATGTAAAAATACAGGTATGTTTCTAGAATGGGCAGAATTTAAGGTTCTGTTATGTAGTGTATTGTAACTATACTTTGTCATCTAGAAACATTTAGTATATTTCACCTATACAAGGACACTATGGAGGGATGGAGAAAATAAATATATCCTGAACATGAAGAAGGAAATAAGAAAATGACAGGCACTGGAAATGAATTACTGAAACAGGATTGCCAGGGATTATTGGCATTGGAGGAGCAGGTGGCTGAATGGATCAACCAGGAAAAATTTTAGTTATTCATCCCTTTTTCTCATCCTCCAAACTCTTAAAATATGGAGATGATATATGCAACTTCTCAGATTGTATACAATAAAAGTTTATGATATTCTACCTAAAATCTGAAGGCAAATGTGTCCCTAAAACTGGATTTGTGACATATGTATGTCTGTTTATGCATATGACTGCACAAACATATATGTGTTTATGTTGATGTTCATTTCAAGCAAACACATCTCTTTATGACTAGGTTAACTACTTATCTAACACTTTTATTTGCATTCACACACATTATTTTGAATGTAAAAGATTCTTTGGGAATTTTTGAGGGAGAAGGAGATGACAAACAACCATTGAGAGATTGTTAAGTGCAGGATCATCATACATTTTCTGATTCAGTCTTCACAGAAACCTAAATTTTGAGAATCTTCCACAATATTTAGGCTATAATTTAGTAATATTTGTGTTAGATATTGTCTTAATAATGCTCTGTAAGAAAAAAACCCTCACTGATGTACAATAATAGTATCCATTGATGCATCTAATGTGATTGATATGTGAGTCCTAATATTAACAGCACTTGCCCACATGTCCATAGGTCAGCTGGCTGTTGGTTAATATGACAGGCCTCAGTTGAGATGTTGAGGTAAATTTGACTGCTTTGTAGATCTCACCCTCAACAGTCTCATTGGTATGTCTTTTTCATGGTAATAGCCGAGAGAAAAAAGCACAAGTGAAACTGTCCAAATGCTTTATCAAGTCTCTGTTTGCATCATACCTGCTAGAATTCCATTGACCAAAGCAAATCACATGACCAAGACCAGAATCAGAATTGGAGAGATTGCAAAGTTAAATGATAAAAGGTGTAGATCCAGGAAGAGATGAAAACTAAAGGCCTTTAAGGAAATTAATCTACCACATCATAAAATATATTTTTTTTCTTTATTTCTTTTATCTCTAGCTTACAAAGAAGAAAAATAATAGCACTCAAGGACAGAATTTATGACACCAATATCTTTTGAGAAACTTACATCCTTTATAATGTAAACCACAATAATTGAAACATAGTAGATATACAGTAAATATTGTTGATATTCTTGGAATTCAGAACATTTTGTAAAATTTATCTGAATCTCTGAAAGTGGAGGGAGATGTAGCCATACTTCTGATATTGTTGGATGCAGTGTTTCCAACTATGGTGCCCACAGTACCTGTTCTCATTGTTAGCCATTCTAGGTCAATGAATTACAAAACAAACAAACAAAACAAAAAAAAAGTTGAATACTACCAAACTAATCTCTTGTAATTATATTAGCATCAAATGGACTGAAAAAAAAATTGTCCAAATTTAGAAGACTTAGTTCAGCAAGTAACTTCTTTACACTTTCAATTCCAGGTCATGTTATTCTCCTTCACCCTGCTAAGCACTAGACTGTTAAAAATTGAGTAAGACTCCTTAGAAATCTACCTATGTGGGGGATCTTAATCTAAGGTATCTTTTAATGCATTCTTGTGATAAATTAAAGCATGCCAGGAAGCTTCTTTTAGGTTCTATTTTCCACCTTATAGCAGTAAATTATGTCTTTTTAGGTCACCTGACTTTAAAAAGTGATATAGTCAGAAACATTTTACAAAATTTCTACTAAAACTGCAATGGTTGTTAACATGGGAAATGGAAAGACAGAAATGGTGAACTTAAATTGTGCTTTGAATATTTATTTGACCATCTCATTATCTCATTTTAGAGTATGAAAAATATCACAAGTGAAACTTTCGTCTTCTTTCTTTTCAAATATAAAATGTAATATAATAATATTTTAAAGATAAGCATAATGCAATTTAACCTTTATTGTTTGTTTTTATGCCCATTAGGTGCCAGGGTGTAATAAAGAGGGAAAAGAGAATAAAAGAAAATTAAAACCTGCAGCAATATTTTAACCTTATTATTATTTCACCAATTATAAACAAACACTAACAGTACAGAAAAGTTAACTGTTAAACTGGTAACATTATGATTAACAGGTCAAAAAGAATATATAAAAACTGTTAGAACAATTGTGGAAAATTTTATAGAAAAAATAGTGCATAATTGAGAGCAATCTTCAAAGCAATCTAGAATTTTATAGTCACTTTAATTTAGGGAGGGAGAAATAAGTTGTATTTTATAAAGAAAAATTCTGGATTAATAAATTTGACTAAACTGAAACAAACATTTAAAGAAAGAACAACACACATTTTTAAGTATTTTACTGAGCATTATATGCAAAAGTTTTAAGTAGAAATAGTATAGGAAATTTACCATGCTGTTCTCTTTGACTTTGATGCCTGTGACCTTCTTAAACCCTAAGAACCACTCCTATTAAACTTACAGTATCAACATCAAATACATATTTTCTGAGAGATAATTACTCAGACAGAAAAAAAAAAGACTTAACTATTGCTTATTTTGCATTGTAGTGCTTGGCAACACTTCTCACTATTAAGTTTGATAGAAATTATTTAGAAAAAAATAAATTATGAATCCTTTCTTCATTTTATCTACCTTTTACTTTCACTGCTCTTTGAAATCTAGTTAGTGAATAATCCAGCCTGTAGAACTAGTTTACCAACTTTTCAATATTCTTCTCTAGTCTAAACAAAAGTTGCAAGTATATCATTGGTTTATTCACATGCACAAGACCTAGGAGTCAGTACCATTTTTGCTACTTCACACTTTAGCTCAGGATCTGGGATACCACAAACAAGTATGGGTTTTTACCCACTCTGAACACTTTCATATTATATTTCGCTACCAATCTAAGGACACATTGTCTTTCTTGCTTATTGCACTGTGATTATTCTCATTTCCCTGCTTGATCCCATTTTATTCCATTTTTATCCTAGGAATAAAGCAGTGTTCTAAACTCTAGACAATGGGTGGAACATTGGCATTGCTGGAGAGGAAAAATTTTTTCTTTAACTTTCAAGGTTCTTTTTGGCTGGTCTAAGAATTAAATTGACATGAGGCAGATTAATAGGAAAAATAAAATAAAATAAAGTTTGGTTACATGCACACAGAAGACCAGTAATAAAAGTGAGACCCAAAGAAATGATCGAGGCATTCAGCTTTAATAAATTTTAGATAAACAATGAACCCATAAATCTCAGAAATTGACAGGGCAAAGAAAACTTAAGTTTAGGAGCTTCAATCAGTAAACAGAATTTGGGAAAGTACAGTAAATTAGTAAAAGTATCAAGATTTGTTTAGATAAGCTTCCTTGGCCCTGCATTTCCTGTCTGTGACAATAAGGATGTCTCTCTACCTACAAACACTTTTCACATGGTACATTTCACATGGGAGCTTTATTTCCTGCTTTCTGGGATCATTGTTCTTTTTCACACTGGCTGTTTCTTAAGTAACTTTAATATGAAATAAAAATTATGCCATTGTGACATATTTTGTGGCAGCCTGCACTGGCCTACACAGCATCTTAAAAAAACCTTCTTTTGGGTAGATTTTGCCTGATTACCAGTAAAGAACCCAAAATGTTTTGAAAGTTCTCTTAGGATGATTTTTGCCATCTTCTTGCCATTCTTTAGTATTCTCCATTGATATGCTTTGTACTATGATTTGGATATCTAGTAATTATCAGGAGTATCCGACCAAAGGAACCATAAAAAACAAAATGAAAGAAGAAATATCAAAGATGTAACCCCAAAAGAAATGTCCTTAGATCAGGTCACAGTGCTAGTGCCTTTACATAGATTGGATCTGGAAATGATGTGGAAAACCAAAAGGTTCAAGAGTAGTCAGAAGATAGTTTGAAACATAAGCTAGAGGTGTGAGCTGAGAATATAAAAGCCAAATTGGGAATGTCAGAGTCAAATTGTCAGAGTGGTAATAATAGTAAGACTATTGACTCTAAATCAAGGAATTATGGATGGAATGTAGAAGTAGTGAAGTTAAATCATTTAAAGTGATATTAGCATATTTTATAATTTATTTCATGAAAATTCTACTATGTGTTATCAATTGGAGAATGGTTTATTAATGGGAAATAATAAAATGGCAGATGATGGAGATATCTGTCAGATATTTAAGATCCGGTCTTGTCTGAAAGTCTTGAAGTCTGAAAAATTCTTCCACTATTAGTGCCATCAGGATGATCTGGGCTATCCCATATAGAGTTGGAATGTTAGAGGAAGGTATTATTTCAGATAATTTTTAAGTGTTTGCTCAAGATTAAGTTGTCTAAATTATTAATAAAATAGCACATATAACAGTTGGAAACAAATATAGGGATGAGACCAACTGCTCAGCGGTCAGTACAATAATACCCTCAGCAAAAACAAACAAACAAAAATTCTAGGCCTTGGTAACACTGTACATTTAAAGAGCTTAAAATTATTCATTCCTACTCTAATTTGGGATTAGTATCATCCAATGTTGTAAAATATAATAGTTATCACCATGAAAACAATCCTATAAGATGATCTTCCAAAAATATTCTTCAAATATTGTTGAAAACTTTAAAAAAAATACCTTCATACCTAAAACACATGCAGTAAGTAAGAATGTAGAATAACTCTTCTCAAAGATGGACACAGATCCATGGACCAACTACTTTGAGGAAGCCCCAACCATAGAAAAATATTGTTGGTCACTGGGGCAATACTCTAATTTTGTCCATGTTAACAAAATAAGAAACCTACAGAATTTTTTCTAGCTTGAAAACCAAGGAGACAGTCTATCATTTCAGCCATATTCCAAGGAGTAGAGGAGTCTACCTAGTCTTAATTATGGTTCAAAAAATATATGTATTAATCCAATCTAAACGGCAGCTAAATAAGGCAATAGAGTTTCAGCACTACTTGGTCAATATTCAGAATGACTCAGAAGAAACATCAAGGTCTAAAGTCTACAGAGGGAGCATATCATACCAGAAAAATTAGCTATGAATATACTTTATTAGAGGTTAATGTGCAAGTACTTTGTCTCTAATGTGGCAGAGCTATGATGTGCCACTGATGATAATTCAAGCGAATATACATATCACAGAGACTTTAATCCACCAATATCTTACTTTTTCAAAAGTAGTATACTCTTCTATTCTTAATAAAAAAGTTTTATTAAATACTAATTTATTACAAAAACATCATATTTCTTATTAAATCTTTCAATATCTATACACTATTCACTCATCTTTATTTTAAATTCTGTTCCCAGTTCTTTTTTTCTTTCTTAACTTTCCCCTCCATTCTACTACTGCCCTTATCTTCATTTTTTGTTGTATCTACTCATTTGTTTTCCTTTCCTTTTTTCTTCACAATATTTATTTAGCACATGCTGGTGTTTATCTAACATGCTAGTCAATTGTGTCATTATTTTTATATAATACATTACATCAACACATTAATACATATAAATTAATACAATTATATTAATATATATTAATATATATTATTAAATATTATACATAACATGTATGTTTCCAAATCTTCATTGCTATTCGTTGCTCAATTTATTATTGATCAATTTTGTATAAACATTTATTTATGCTCTATTTATTTTTACTATATAAATTTTACTCTATATGTATATAGACATATCTATTATATATTTTTATTTATTAACCTACATATATTTATATATACATAAGTATGCACACATACACATGAACTTGGAATTCATTGCCTAGTTAGTGCTTGGCAAAATATGATCCATGGGGTCAAAGCCAGGCCACTGTTTGTTTCTATAATAAAGATTTATTGAATCATAGCCACATCCATTTTTTAATATATTGTCTATGGCTGTATTTTGTGTCACAGCAGAGTAGCTGTGACAAAGACTGTATGGTCCTCTAAACTCCAAATATTTACTATCTGGTTTTTTTTTTCCATAACAAGTTTGTCCACCGCAGGTATAGTTATTATTTCTTTTTTTTTGAAAAGTGGTATTTTCATACACAGTATTTTTTTGTGTGTTTATTAATTGAATAAAAATATTAAGGGTAAAAGAGATTCCAATGGACACTAAAAAGTCAAATTGACAATAGCCCTAGCCCTCACACAATCAACCTTAGCTGATTAGAGTGAAACTAGAGACAAGGTGAAAACTGAATACAGGATATCTTCCTTGGCACCCCTTGCATTGGATCAGCTGTACCAAAACTACTTTAATGTTACTGATAGTATGTAGATTTCTATTATCTATAATATATATTATATATGGGCATGCATTCAATATGTAATATATATTACGTGCATTCAAATATATACACATATACATTATATTATAATTCATATTATATTGCATATTATAATACTTATTATATTATAATGACTATAATATATGTGAATTCAATTTCTTCAAAAACAATTTAAGCAAATTGTACTTTTATTTCCATTTGCACAACTTTGTCAACATGTCCACCAGGGTTTTTGAAATCTCCCTAGCCACTTGGGAAGATATCACTTTAAGACAACAACAGAAAGGGAATTCATAACTTCCCTCCGTCTATTCTCTTAACAAATGCAAAATAATTATATTTTTACTTGATATCACTCAAAAGTAAAATGTACTCTAAAATCTCATTGGATTTTAATTAATGCAATGCACTAAGGTATTGGAATGCGATTCTATATAATTAAAAACAAAGAACCCTGGCAATTGCTCTTTATCAGAAACAGTTTGTCTCAGATTTCATTGGTATTAGGGCAGAAGTAATGTCAGTAATTCAGGCACCTCTATTCCTGAGGTGATCCTCACGTTTCTGCACACAGAAGTAGTTGTAAGGGAAATCGCATGACTTTACTAGGACTCCCTACTTATCTCTTCCAAAGAGGAAGCAGAAGCAAGAAGGCAGTATCTTGGTCAATATCCTTGTTTATTGCCAAAAAACTTCCCTTAAACATTGAGGATAAAATAATGTAAGTAAATTAAAATAATTTTGTGAACTATATATGCTAATGAGAATTAAAACTTTAAACTAGCCAGACTTCTCTACTGCAATCACATTAGATATAAAACTTACTTGATAACCATTTTAAGCATTACTAAGGTTCTCTTTTGCATTTTAAAAATGTGTCCATGTATTGAAGTTCACAGTACTCTACACACAGTTTGAAAAGTTTATATTGAAAGCATATAAATTAGCATACATTCTATAAGAACTTCACAAGCCTCACTCTTTTCTGAATTCTCTATTGGCTTCTCACTAGCTTATTTTTCCCTTAAAATAGTTAAAATTTAGATGCCTCAATTCCTAGGAGTTCTAAGGCTTCCACTTATGAAATGTGGTTTATCAATAGAGGAAGAATGAATTTTCTAATTATTACACCTCATAACATCTTAAATGTAGTCTTTCATGATAAAAAAATGACACCACTGACAGTGATTACACATCTCCATTCTATCTCAAACCATCACACTGTAGGCATCTTTGAAAGAATACCTAGTACAACAATATTTGCACTTTGCTCAATCATCAGGCATTGGCAAATATTTTACTCCTCATCAAATACTACACTGCATAATGTGTATCTTTGAAAATGGACACCAGCCACACAATTACACTAAAATTGTGAAATATACAGAGAAGTAACAGGCTGTCAGTTGCTGGTCACGCACAGAAATGGGGATTTGAGAGATGGTATACTGCCTCAGTAAAACAAAAAATATGCAAATCAACATTTCATGTTTGATGTTAGACATAAAATAAATCTATTGAGGAAACTGACTACAAGTAGTAAGAAATGTCTATGTCTATGCAGATAGAACATTAAAGGAATAGCTTCAGACTAGGATACCAGTTCAAAATTATCTGAGTCAATACAAAAGAAAATCTGTCTAAAGGCAATTAAATATTATTGTTCAATTTGAATGATACAAAAACATCACTGATAACTAATGCTATTATCAGTAAAAAGAGACTTTTATAAATGCTACATAATCTTTGTGATTACATGCTAAGCCAAAGATCATAATGCAATTTGCACTAAGGGTGGTATAAATTCTTTCACAAATTCAGTAGCTATATTGAGTCAGTATGTGTATTAAAAAAGATAATTTGAATATTTTTTAAAAAATGAGAAATCCTGTTATAAACATATCTGAACATGTACTTATATGTAAAATAGTTTCCATATAAGAAATAACAAAGATAAAATTTTACATTTTTGAAAGTTATAGATCTTTTAAAAGACACTGATGCAACTATTTCCAAGTTAATATAGGCAAATATAATAAGCTTTCTAATTCAGTCTTCCATACCTGAGGCTCATATCTTCCACATGTGGAATATTTTTAACTTTGGGCAGGTTGTTAACCCGTCTGAGCTTGAGCATTGGCCTGAAAATTTTGGGTAGTAACCATCTTCACATACTAGCATATGTGAATATTATATAATACATATAAAGAACATTTAGAGAGCTGTAAGCTACTATACATATCTAGGCTAACTCTTTTTTTTTTTCAGTTTCTTCTAGAGTTAACTTTAGCGTTCTGAGGCTGACAAATTATTTTTCTGTTGTTATAGAAAATCATTTTGCTTGGTTTTTGTGGGGATAGAAAATTGATAGATTCCAATATTAAATTTAAAGTGATATTGGTTAAATATTTGCTATCACTGAAACTAAAAATCCAATTGTTTTGAGTGAAAGGCAAAATAGTACTCAAAAGTGTTAAGTATAATAATTAATTGATGATGATCTGAATTATAATTTTTTTGTATAAAATCATCCCTGTAATACATATATAGCCAGTAGTGTTTTCTCTCATGTCCTTCATTCACTTCACAGAGGTATAGTTATGTGAAAATATTAGCTCTGAACTGGAAAATAATTTTTCTATCAAGTATTTATTCTATGGTTATTCAGATTATAAATAAATGAGAACTTTTACTAAAAGAAAAAACCTAAGATGAAATATAAATACATAAATGTAGTTGTTTTCATTAAGTATTTTAAAATATAAATACAATATGTGCATCTGTATTTAATTTTATAGAATATAAATATGTAGCTCCTCACATGGTTAATGATTAGTAATTTCAGCGACAGGTTTAGTTGTCTCATTATTAATGTTTTTAATTCCTCTGGTATTAATTTGTATAAGGTCAACAAGTAATACTTACTTCTATTAATTCTGTAAAAATGCCAATTAATTTTAATTTTTAATGATATTATTTGGCCTCCTACTAGTATTATTTCAATCTCTGAGCAATCTATAATTTTCAGAAATAAAAAATTGCAATAATATGATATTGTGACTTTATAAGTTATTAATTTAGTAAGGATATGCTTCAGTCTATTCTTTCCTAATAAATAACTATATTAGATTTTATATTTTAGAGTAATTTGTTTCTACACACTAAATCTATTAGTAACTTATATATTCTCCAATATCTAACAAGAAAACATTACCCTTATTTTTAGAAATGCATTTAAAAACCACTAAGAGTTAATTTTTGTGAACAGTATAAGATAGAAGTTCAGTTTCAATTTTCTTCATGTGATTATCCAGTTTTCCTAACATCATTTATGAAGAGACCATCCTTCCTCATTAAGTGTTCTTAGATCCCTTGTCAAATATCAGCTGATAGTATATGCAAGGGTTTATTTCTGGGTTCTTGATATGGTTCCATTGGCCTGTGCATTTGTTTTTATGACAGTACTATACTGTTTTGATTACTACAGTTGTAGTACAGTTTCAAATTAGAAAGTGTGATGCCTCCTGCTTTAATCTTCCTGAGGATTGCTTTGGCTATTCAGGGTCTTTTGAACTTCAGCACAAATTTTAGGATTTTTTTCACTATTTCTGTGAAAAAATGTCATTAGAATTTTGATAGGGATTTTGGATATCCAAAATTCCACATTGGATCTCGATAGGATTCCACTAGCATATTTAGATGGCTTTGGGAGACATGGACCTTTTAATGATATTATTTCTTCTTATCCTTGAACACAGGATGTCTTTCCATTTATTGCATCTTCTTCAATTTCTTTCATCAAAATCTTATACTTTTTACTGCAGATCTTTAAACTCTTGGTTAAATTTATTCCTACATATTTTATTGGCTTTGATGTTATTAAGATGGGATTGTTTTCTTCATTTCTCTTTTAGATATTTTGTTAGTGTGTATAAATGCAACTGATTTTTGTATGTTTATGTTGTGTCCTGAAACTTTAATGAATTTATTAACTAGTTCTACACCCCCATAACTTTTTGGTGGAATCTCTAGGATTTTCTCTATACATCATGTCATCAGCAAATAAAGACAATTTTGTTTCATCTTTTTCATTTAGCATGTCTTTTATTTCTTTTCTTAGCAAATTTCTGTGGTTTGGATTATGCTGAATAGGAGTGGTGAGAATGGGCACCCTTTCTCATTCCTGATCTTAGACGAACAGCTTTCAAATTTCACCACTGAATATAAGGTTAGCTATGGGCTTGTCATATATGGTTGTTATGTTGAGGTATGCTCCTTCTATATCCAATTTGCTTAAAGTTTTTCTCATGAATCAATCAATGTATTTTGCCAAATATTATTTTCTGCATCTATAGAGATTATCAGATAGTTTTTATCTTTCATTCTATTCACGTGATGCATCACATTTATTGATTTAGATATGTTGAAACATCTTCACATCCCAGGATTAAATTCCACTTGCTTATGGTGTGTGATTCTTTTAATGTGGTGTTAAATTCAGTTTGCTAGTATGTCATTGAGTATATTTTAATCTATATTAATATTTGGTAGATTTCAACAAGGAAGTCATTTGGTCCTATCCTTTTCTTGTTGGGAGATTTTCTTATTACTTTTTCAATTACCTTACTAATAATTGCTCTGTTCAGATTTCCTATGTCTCCATAATTCAATCTTGGTATGTTGCATATTTCTAGGAGTTTATCCATTTTTTTCTAGGTTGTCTAATTTGTTAGCATATAATTGCTCATAGTAGTGTCTTATGATATTTGCATTTCTGCAGTATCAGTTGTAACAATTCTTTCTGATTTTGTCTTTTCTCTTTTTTTCTCAGTCTAGCTAAAGGTTTGTGAATTTTATTTATCATTTTTTCAAAAGTTTAATTTCATTGATCTTTCCTATTTTTCTTGTCTCTATTTCATTTGCGATTCAAAAATGATTAAAGTTTAAACATAAGAACTGGAATCAAAAAGCTCCTAAAAGAAAAACAGGGAAAAAGCTCCTTGACTGGTCATGGCAGTGTTGTTTTTATTTTTTATTATTTTTGTATTTAAAAAAATTTTTTTAATGTTTATTTATTTTTGATAGAGAGAGACAGAGTGTGAGCAGGGAAGGGGCAGAGAGAGAGGGAGACTCATAATCTGAAGCAAGCTCCAGGCTCTGAACTGTCATCCCTACGCGGGGCTCCACCCCACGAGCTGTGAGATCATGATCTGAGACAAAGTCGGACACCCAACTGACTGAGCCACCCAGGCGCCCCAGCAGTGTTGTTTTTAAATACAACACCAAAAGTATAAACAACAAAAGTAAAAATAAATAAGTGGGACTATATCAAATAAAAATCTTCTGTACATCAAAAGAAACAATCCCCAAAGTGAAAAGGCAGTCTATGGAATTGGAGAAAATATTTATAAGTCATATACCTGGTGAGAGATTAATACCCAAAACACACAACGGACTCATACAACACAATAACAACAAACCAAACACCCCAAATAAAAAATGGACCAAATGAATAAACAGTTTTTCAAAGAAGGCATACAAATGACCAACAGGTACATAAAAAGATGCTCAACATCATTAATCATTAGGAAAATGCAAACAAAAACACAATGTTTAGAATGGCTGTTAGAATGGCTATCATCAAAAAGACAAGAGACCACAAATGTTGGCAAGGATGTGAAGAAAAGGGAACCCTTCACACTCTTGATAAGAATGTAAATTGATAAAGCCACTATGAAAAATAGTATGGAGGTTCCTCAGAAAACTAAAAAAAATATAAGTACCATATGTTATGGCAATCTCACATCTAGGTTTATACACAAAGATGAAATCACTATCTCGAAGAGGTATCTGTCTCCCAAGTTCAATTCAGCATTACTCTTAATAACCAAGACATGGAAAAATGTGTCTATAAACAGATGAATAGATTAAGAAAATGTAACATATATATGTATATATATGTACATATGTATATATGTATACGTATACACATTGGAATGTTATCAAGCTGTAAAAAAAGAAGGAAATTCCGCTATTTGCGGCAACATGGATGGACCTTGAAAGCATTATGCTAAGGGAAATAAGCTAGACAGAGAGAGACACTTATTTGTGGAATCTCAAAACCCAAACTCATAGAACCAGAGAGTGGTGGTTGTCAGGGGCTTGGGGTGGGAGAAAGGGGGAGATGTTGGTCAAAGGGTACAAACTCCAGTTATAAGATGAATGAGTTCTGAGAATGTATGTATAGCATGGTGATTATAGGTAACAATGCTGTATCGTACACTTCAAAGTTGCTAAGTAAACAGATCTTAAATATTCTCACCACACACAATTAAAAGTGGTGATTTGCTAAGGGATAGAAGTGTTAACTAATGGTGGTATGGCAATCATTTTCCAACATATATCAAATCAACATGTTGTATATGTTAAACTTATACAATGGTACATGTAAATTATATATCAGTAAAGCTGAAAAAATTTAAAAATATACTGAAAAGTATTGAGGAAACTGTTAACCTTAATGAAATGTCTTTGTAATAGTACCAAAAGAGAAGATTTTTATTTAAAGTAATATTCTATTAATGTTTTTCACATTTTGTGTAAAGTTTAATACTGATGAGTCCAAAACAAGAGACTATATCTCCTTTGGTGTCTGAAATAATTCCAACTGATAAAACAAATGTCTTTTTTGTGTACCAGTTTGCACATGGTCGCATAGATTTTAATATTTTGGAAAATATTTTACTTATTTCAGTTAGTATAATGCCTTACATTTTTACCCAAGTAGTGGCAAATAGTAGGATTTCCTTCTTTATCATGACTAATATTCCATTGTGTAATCCTAAAAACATGGAGAGTACATGCTATCCATGCCACAGACAGTTTACCAATTAGATGAATTTGCTTCTTTCGATATTTGCTAATGCAGAAGGATTTCGTAGTTGCATTTTGAATAATTAACCTTTATTTTTCTACCTAGATATGTCACTGGAAATTATACAAAAAAGAAAATAAGCATTACCAAAGGCCTGTCTGATACTTTCTCAAATATGAATATATTTGCATAAGCTACATGGTAAAAGATGGGAAATTAAGAGCAAACACATGTACTGTGTTGCAATGACTAGGTAATTTTCAGAAACCTTCATAATCACAGAATTCAAGCGCTTCTTTATACCACAGAACATTTAAAAAAAACCTCCATTTGCTTTTCTCCCCCCTTCTTTTGTTTTTGTTTTTGGCTGGTTTTTTTTTTTTTTTGGTGGTTATGGTTTTTGCTTTTCCATTTCTGTTAGATAATGAAAGGATAAAGGGCAACTCTTATGTAGTCTGTTCTTGTTTGATGACATCAGAAATTAATAAGTCAAATGTGAAGAAAGAGAAAAACAAATGAGACAAAAAGAGTGCATTCAGAAATGCCTAGGGACAGGGAAAATTAATACTTTCTTTAGACTATGAAGTCAAAATGAAAAATTGAAGCACAAATAATTGGAATAGTATGGCCACAAAAGTTTATAAAGCATATTTTATTATATCAAGGTATTCATACAGCATACAATTATAATGTGTCTTTACCATGAGGTGGATCATCTTCAAGGAAAAGAAGGTAAAAGCGAAGGTAAGCATACATAATTATTAATATGTCTCCGTAAGGGATAAAATAATAATACATTTAGAGATAATAATCTCTAAATAATAATACATTATTAAATATTTACATATTGTTAATAAAATATTGATATACTTACTGTTATTGATATTTATTAATTATAAATGATTAATGCTAAATAAAAATGACAGTGCTATGAAATGACTCAACCTTATATAAAACCAATTATCAAAAAGATCTGCACATTAAAATACATAGCAGATAATAAGAAAATAGAGTAGCGATGAAAGCTGAGAAACAGTAAAAGTACTTGATCAAAAGAATGAAGTAATATTTGTGGATTTAAATGTCACAGTGCTATGTGGCAGAAAGCCCTGCTTTGAGTGTTTGGAGGCCTGGATGTTGCCGTGCACGGAAGAAAAATTTCTCAGACACTTAGGCTGAGTGAAGTGCTGGTCTGCCTCTGCCAGTGAGAACAGCAGCAGCAGCAGACTGCACATAGCCTTTATTTCATATTTTCTTAGACAGAAGTATCAAAGAATATCAAAGCAAGGAAAAAGAGCACCGAGAATCTTTAGACATTAGCCAGACATATGTCTGGTGGCTACATGAAGGCATGAAGGGAGTGCATGTGGTTTCAAGGAATGTTAGGGACTTACAGCAGGTGTTCATCTAAACTGTCCTTTGGGGAATCAGGGGGCTCTGTCATCATAATGCTGTCATGTTGGACAGCCTTGAGACCAAACATCGTTGATGACTCAGCAATTAGCTCATTCATCCTCAGGACTTAATAATACACTCTCTAGAAATAACTCTACCCTTGGATCCTTGAACTTCTGCCGCTCACTACATAGGGCTCTGGAAGGGTAACATAAGTCCAGAGAGCTATTTTCTCATCTCCATTATGAAGTAATTAAAAGGTATGACTATTTAGATCAATTTAACAATGATTATCTATCTATCTATCTATTTATCATCTATCTATTCATTCACCTACCTACATATTTATCCACATACCTATACATCTGTAATTCTTTCCCAAACATGCCAGTAAAACCAGAGTCTGAGTGTCATGGGTTGGGTTCCCCAGAAAGCTAAGGCTGACATACAGTTTAGCGTTCATAGAATCAATATTCATAGTGAAGGTGTATAGCAAGATTGAACAGGGAATAAGATTTGTGGTACACCTACAAGCCATCTGTGGACCCTACAGGGAATGCCAAAACTGAGGTGGCTCTTCCAAGTGTTCCTAACATGGACTGAGGGAACTGAGACTGCATACTCTGTGCCTCGAAGTCAATGAAAAGAGACTGCCAGGGCAAAGGACACGTCTGTAAGAAAAGTAATCTCTAGTTGAGGCAATTCCTGAAGAGGATTAATAGCTAAGGATTACCAGACAAGAACCTTCTCCACAGTTTGGATAAGCTCTTCAGTTGTGAAGAAGGGATATGCATGGAGCTGCACCGTGTCATATGTAGATAATGTCTGAGAGGTGCCCCAGCTTTTCAAAGAGGTCCACCATCTCCTTGAATATTCAGGGTGTGAGCAGAAATAACCAGGGTGTCCAAAGCCCTTTAACAAAATAACCAACTCCATCACTGGAGTATGATGTGACAAGTTAATTTCCATGTTAAGTTTTGCTATGCTACAAATTCCTCAGTTAATACAGTTTATAAACCATATAAATCTACCTTCCAGAGAGATTCTTCTATTCCTTTGAGGAAGTAGTTTTCACAGACCCAACACATCTTTTTATTAAAAAATAATAATAATTTTAATGCCTTTTTATTACCCTCAAATGAAATTTATAGATTAATTTCTATCTGTAAATATAATTTCGAAAAATCAATATAATACTAAAGGAGAAATAAGAGGAAAGTCATTTATAATAAAATAACATGAATTTCAATAAGTAAATATTCAGAAATGACAAAATTAGAAGACATGGTAATGTAGTCAGATATGGGTACTATGAATTGACTGCTAGAGATATCCTGTATTGGAAAATCAAATACTACTAGAGGAGTTGCTATCAATGGTCTAGGACTCAAAATTGGGAACAATTCTAAATTCCTGAACAGAACAAATTAAAATCTTTCCACTCTAGTATCATTTGCATTTCTTGGAAATTAGTATCTTAAAACTGTGAAAAATTGTATTCATAGGAAAGAAAGTTAAATTCCACGTGAAGTTCATTATAAATATGCTGTTTATCCTGCTGGATGACTGGTAGGATATTAAAAGCACATATGAAACAAGAAACAATTATTCTCGTGTGAGAACAGTTGCAGGTTGCATTCCTTGACAACTCATTAAATACCAGTATCCCTCAATCACAGAGATAATAAAAAAAAATGTTTCTTACGCTTGCCTAGGGCCTCTGAGGTCAAATACTTTGCAGTTAAGCATTATACCAAAATGTCCGATCAGCCATATAGAGCATGGAGGGATTTCTAAGCACTGATTATGTTGCCAGTGTTCTTATGTGAAATTTCAGCCAAGTCTCTGTATCCATATCCTTAAAAGAGTTGGGCACATTTATTATGAACTACTTTATTTGTTAAGGAGTTTACAAGGCATCCGCCTTTTCTGATTTTTTTCTCATTATACATGAGTAAAAGCAAATTATTTGAGCTTCTCATGAGGACATGAATGCTTCTCATACAGACTGGGGACCTATTTTTCTGCTTAGGATATTTACAATCATTAGAGATTAAACCATTCTGAGTGCCAATCTTCAAACATTTAATTACAAATACTACCAAAATCTATGGATGCTACAAGAATTAAAAGAAATCATGTAGAAAATCCAGCAATTAGCTCAGTTTATGAGCAGCATATAGTTACTGATGCTAAAATATTAAGCTACAAGATAGAGGAGATAACAAATGACAAATATAGAGAAGTACCTAAATAGAGAGAGATTTTAGATATATGTATAAATACATCTCTGCATTGACAAAATCCACTGATAAATGGGAAAATACGGAGGGAGAAAGAGAATTGGATTCTAATAATGTTGTGTGACAATATCTAATTAAGTCCCACATCCTAACTGTAGCATATCACTGGGATATCTCATAGGTGAGGAGACCAACAATTTATCATCTAACATGTGATATATGGGAGGAAGGATGCTATTAATAATTATACTAGTTAAAAAGACATAACCAAAGAGGGCACCATACAAATTAGGACCAATGAACACTTAATCAAAAGTTTTATTATCAAATTTCAATGGTGGGCATGGGTAAAATATTCCTGTATGTTTAACTTCCTTCTGTTGTTTTGTTTTTAGCTATTTAATTCATTTTTTATTTTCTCTTATTTGCTTCTTTTTATTTTAGTTTTACTAGTGCCATTTTTATATTTTATGCCATGATATTATTCTTTTGATCAAAAATTTGGTAACTTGAAAACTCTGAATGCTTAGTGCTTTCCTTTTCTTACTAAATGTAGGCATATGTATTCACCCTTGAATACATAACATAGAAACCATTAGCTTAAATTTTTTTCAGGAATTATATTTACTTTTTTAGATTCAACCTTTAGGTAAAATTGTATTTAAGTTTGTTCATTGCTTTTCCAAATAATACATTGTTAATAATAGAGCTATCTACATAAAAATTAAGGTCATATATTATATAATCAAAGCACTATAAACTTTGAAGTCATATTGACTTAATACTGCTGTCCCTCTACTTTTTTGCTTGCTGCACAACTTTGATCAAATTGTTTATTCTCAACTAATTTGAGTTCCTTTACCTGGAAAATAGTAATCATAACATCTACCTTGCAAGGTTGTTTAATAGAATATTAAGATATTCGTATATAGATTATTTCTTTAAACATAAAATACCTCATTCTCTGTATTTTAAACAATTAAATGAGATAAATAATGTTTGTAAAATAATTGTCTTATAGACTTTTTTAATCTCACAAGACTCAAATTTTTAGTTTTATGTATTTTTTACCTCATGTATGAGTACCTTTTTAAAAATCATTCCAGTAATAGTTAGCATACAATATAATATAAGTTTTCAGGTGTATGATATAGTAATTCAACACTTCCATACAAAGTAGTGCACTAATTTTCTTACAGATTTGGTAAAAATTTTTCACACTACACATACGTGCTGAATCATTTCATTTTTTTCCCAGGCATTCAACCACCATTTCTATGCCAATAGCTGTAAAATATTTATCTTCAGTAAATAGTATTTCCTAATACTAATTCCAGGGCCATATATACAACTCCATACTGCACAGTTCTTCTGGATATCATACAGCCATCTCAAGTTCAACACATCCAAGGCTTAACTCATTACCTCCCTCTCAACACTTCCCATACCCTGCATTCCAAACCTTAGTAAATGGCAACATTTCCTTTTTTTTTCCAAAATAAGAAACCTAGAGGAAATTCTTCATTTTCCTCTCTCTTTTATTATTCTACAATAAAGTTTTTAATTGAAGTCAGCTATTTGATATTTATCTAATAAATAAATATTCCCTTCTTTCTATCTCCCTTAAAATGACTTTGCATCATTTGGCACATGATGATTTTTTTTCCTATGTTTCAGACTCATAAGTGACCACACTTTTTTCAATCATATGCTCTTAATTCTTTGTTCATTGTAGTTGGAATAATTTTCCAAATACCAGTATATCTTTTCCCTGATTTCTTAATCCCACACCTTCAGCAAAATATTCAGTCTTCTTTCCATGGCATACAGAGTATTTATTTCATTTGGTCTCCACTATCATCATTTGCTACTCCCTACCCTTACATTTTGATGTCTCCTCAGAATAAGCTCTGTTGTGGAATTTATGTATTTACTTCCACTAGGAAGTGTGTAGCCTTTTAATTCTTCAGATCCACATCTCCTTTATTTTAACTTATTTCCTCAAAACTCAACTTCTGACTCACCCTCCCGGGAAATTGCCAGAAAAAAATACAGGAAGCCTAGTAAAATTTGTATTTCAGATAAACAAGAAGAAATATTTAGTGAAAGTATGTTCCATGTACTATTTGTGACATTTTTATTAAAAAATATAATTTGTTACAATTATTTTAATTTATTTTAATATAATTATTATATTTTTATCATAATTTAAATTTTATAATAAAATATAATTCATTCTGTATTTTTATTTGTTAAATATGGCAAATCTTCTCCACATGGAAGTCTTTCCCAAGAGTTCCTCTAGACTAGCTTCCATGCTCACGCAATAAAAGCATATCTATCAACCAATGGTGTTGGGAAAACTGGACAGTATACATGTATACTTTCACCGTATACAAAAATAAATTCAAAATGGATTAACGACCTAAATATGAGACCTAAAACCAAAAGAATCCTTGAAGAGAGCACGAGCAGTAATTTCTCTGACATTGGGTATAACAACATTTTTCTAGATGTCTCCTGAGGCGAGGGAAAGAAACAAACAAACTGTTGGAACTACATAAAAATAAAAAGTTTCTGCACAAGAAGGAAACAATGAACAAAACTAAAAGACAACCTACTGAATGGGAGAAGATCTTTGCAAATGACATATCCAATAAAGGGATAGTATCCAAATTATATAAAGAACTGATACAATTCAATATCTAAAAAACAAGCAATCCAGTTAAAAATGAGCAGAAGAGGGGCACCTGGTTGGCCTAGTCAGTTAAGGGTCTGGCTTTTGATTTCAGCTCAGGTAATGATCTCATGGTTCGAGTTCAAGCCCCACGTTAGGCTCCATGCTGACAGTGTGGAGCCAGCTTGGGATTCTCTCTCTCCCTCTCTCTGTCTCTCCTCTGCTTGCTCTCTCTATCTCTCTCCCTCTCAACAAAACAAAACAAACAAAGAAACAAACAAAACTTTAAAAAAATGGGCAGAAGATATGAATGGACATTTCTCCAAAGAAGACATCCAGATGGCCAACAGACACATGAAAAGATGTTCAACATCACTGGTCATCGGGGAAATGCAAATCAAAACTACAGTGAGATACCACTTCATACCTATGAGAATAGCTAAAATCAAACTCAAGAAACAGTAAGTGTTGGTGAAGATGTGGAGAAAAATGAACTCTTGTGCACTGCTGGCAAGAATAAAAACTGATGCAGCCTCTGTGGAAAACAGTATGGAGGTTCCTTGAAAAGTTAAAAATAGAACTTTATCCTACAGTCCAGTAATTGCACTACTGGGTATTTATGCCCAAAATGCAAACCACTAATAAAAGGGATATATGAACCCCTGTGTTTATTGCAGAATTATTAACAATAGCCAAACAATGGAAGCAGCTCAAGTGTCCATCAATAGATAAATGGATCAAGAAGATGCAGAAAGTATGTGTATACACACACGGACACACACAATGTAATATTCAGTTATAAAAAAAAAGAATTAAATCTTGCCATTTGCAACAACATGGATAGAGGTAGAGAGTATAATGCTAAGCAAAATAAGTCAGTGAGAGAAAAACCAATACCATATGATTTCACTCATATATAGCATTTAAGAAACAAAACAAATGAGCAAAGGAAAAAAAGAGAGAGAGACAAACCAAGAAACAGACATTTAAGTATAGAGAACAAACTCAAGATTACCAGAGGGGAAGTGGGTGCAGAGTTGTGTGAGGAAAAAAAAAATATCTATCCCTGAAACTAATGTAACATTCTGTGTCATTTATTTTTTAATTAAAAAATTAAAATTAAAAAACACACTTAAAATAAAGCACATGTATCCCATCACATAACTGATTGTACTGAATGTATGTAAATGTATCTACTTGCCAATACACTATCTAAAAGAAGCACCTTAAATTGTGAAATTCCTGTGGGTTTATTTTGAAATTTCCTAAATGAGGGGAAAGTTTTATTTGGCAAAGCTAGATTGAATTATAAATACAACTTTACTATTCTATATGGACAATTATTTTCTTATGATTAATATTTTATCTATTTAGCTCTGTATAGCCATTATTATTTTTCTTATAAAAACACTAAAACTATATGACTTAAGCATTATAGATGATTTCTTTTTTAGAAGTTTCTTCAAGGTTTGCAAAGTGATTATAAATATTTTTTCTAGAGCTCATTTTAATGTCTCTGAGACACAAATAGAAATGTCAAAAATATGATTGATTTATAAATACAGATGAGTATTCTTTAATGCTACTAATAATGCTTCATTGGTGTGATAAAATATTATGGATTAATATGGTTCAACAAAGGAATTGAGTTTTTGAATACCTGTAGATATAATAAAATGTGGTTTCAGAAAATATTTACAGGTGACAGCTGTCAGCTAGCACAGTTGGTTATTTTGCCACCAAATACTGTGTGCGTTGATTCACTGGGGCTGGAGATAGCCTTAGAGTAATTAATAGTTCATAGTGGAAAACTACTGAAATTTGATAGCACTAGACCCAATAAAAAGTCTTCTACCAGTTGAAGGCTGATACATGCTCAGACCTTTGTGATAGTATTTCATCAATGGATGTGCATGCATCTGTTTTCCTTCTTTCTTTTTTAAAAGTTAAAATTTATCAAAACTTATATTTTAATACCCAGAAACACAATATATACGAGATTGTCTGTATTATACGTATTTATAGAAAGCACTTTAAAGCTAATGATTTTAAATAAACATTTAAATACACCTTAATGTGATTCTTAGCATATTTTTTATCAGTCTAGAAATAAAAACATATTTCTGGTTAACCAACTTTTAGTAAAGTAAATTAGGTTTATATCCTTAGAAAGGATAATTCAATAAAATTTGACACTAATATATTTTGGTGGTATTTTATGTTCTCTAATTAGGAGTTTCATTGAATTGTGGAACACTTGAATGTACTTCCCCTGTTTTCTCCAAGATCTTCTCAGCAAAACATTTCAATCTTAGTTTAAGAGAATTTAGTAAAATAATAAGGTCAACTATATTTTTAAGTGTACTGCCTGACAACTTCAAGATGTTGAATATTTCAATCAGCCCCCAAATTTTCCTAATGTCCCTTTGCCAATTAATTTATGCCTCCTTGCAGACAACTGCTATTCTGATTTCTATCACCATACTTTAGTTCTGCTTGTTCTAAAACTATAAATGCCTGGAATACTACAATATTTACTATGTTGTGTCTGTCTTTCACTCTTAGTAATGGTTTATCAACTCATTCTTGCTCTATCGTGTGTTAGTAATTTGTTCATTTTATTGATGTATAAATTGTATTGAATGAATAACCTACAATTTATTTATCCATTCTTCTGATAATGGAAATTTGGCAAGTTCCAATTTGATGCTGTTATAGATACAGCTGCTATGAATATTCATTTACAAGCTTTTTCTGGACATATGTTTTCTTTTTTTACATTAATTTTTTTATGTTTATTAATTTTTGATAGAGAGAGCACAAGTGGGAGAAAGGCAGAAAGAGGGAGACACAGATCCAAAGAAATCTCAGTCTCTGGATCTGTCAGCACAGAGCCCAATGGGGGGCTCGAACTCACGAACCATGAGATCTTGACCTAAGCCAAAGTCAGAGGCTTAACTGACTGAGCCACCCCTGGACATTTGTTTTCATTTCTATCAGATCAATACTTAGGAAGTGTGTCATAGAGAAGATGCTATGTTACAGCTTTCCAATGTTATTTAACAATCAATTATTTCTAATAGCAACATATCAGTTTCATTTGCTCCCTATTCTCACCAATACTTTGGGTTGTCAGCCTTTTTAAACATTTGTCATTGTAAAGAGTGTACATAATTGCATCTCCTTGTGGTTTTAAATGTCCTATCTCTGATGACTATAATGTTGAAAAAAATCCATGTGCTTATTTGCCTTTCCTTTGTAAAGTATAGGTTCAAATAATTTATACATTTTTATTTTTAATATTTTGTTATTGAGCTATAGGATTCCTTTATATATTCTGTGTAAGAAGGTTTGTTTGTTAGAGGTTACACATTTACTTATAAAAGCTTTTCCAAGTATTGTTTCATTAATCATTTTTTAACAGTGTTTCTTAAAGAACAAAGTTTTACATTTTTATGAAATTCACTGTAAACTCTTTTCTTTTTAAGGAGGGTAGTTTTCTGCTCCAGTCCAAGAAATCTTTGCCACCCAGACAAAAGACATGACATTTTCTTAAGCTTTCTCCTGGGAATTCTAGAGTTTAATTTTTATGTTTATAGCTATGATCCATCTCCAGTTAATTTTTATATTTGAGATGAGATGGTGGTTGGGATGTATATTTTTTCCATTGTTTATCCAGTAATTTCAGCATCATTTACTGAAAATATTTCCCTTTCACCCATTGGATTGCTTTGGACCTTTACTGAAAATAAATTATATATTTAGTTATAAACTCTGTATTGTATTCCATCATGATTTTCTCTTCTCATGTCAATGACACATTGTCTTGATTGATGTAGTTTTATATAGTAACTCATAAAATCAGGTAATGTAAGCCCTCAAATTCCTTCTTTTTTGAAAAGTTTTGGTCATACTAAGTAATTTGTATTTAAAAATATATTATAGAATATGCTTATCATTGAATACAAAATACCTGTTGGGAATCTTATTAGAACTTATTATATCTAAAGATCAATAAGGGAAGAATTATACTTTTAGTAATACTTTCTCCTCCAAACAATTATCATATTATATATTTTGGTGCATTGAGGTGATTCCTATTTTTTTTTCAAAGCCCTACTGTGTTTTGTCTTCATTATAGAGATCTTGTGTATCTTTTGTTAAATTTATCCTTGTTTTAGAAGTATTTTTGATTCTAGTATAATTAGTTTTAAAAGTTTTCAAATTTTTAAATTGCTGATATAGAAGGACAATTTTCTTTCACATATTTATGTCATACATTCTGACAATGTTAACTTTGGTTACTGCAATATTTTTCATGTTTTGTAAATTCCTTAGAAATTGTACATACACAATGGAAAGGTTTGAAAAGATTTTTACATCTTCCTGTCCAATGTTTATGTCTTTTATTTTTTATTGCATTGGTTTAGACAGTATATATTGAATAATAGTGGTCAGAGTATATATCTGACTTCTTTCCAAACTTAGGGAAACTTTTCATTCTTACACTTTCAAATGTGATAGTGTCAATTAATATCAAACTTTGCCAAACATTTCCTGCATCTATTGTGATGATCATACGATTTTTATCCTATATTTAGCTAACTAATTAATTTTTTAAAAATATTTAACCAAACTTACATTTTGGAATAAACTCATATTTAATGACATAGTATCTTTTTATCACACCACATTTGATTTTTGAGTATTTTGTTAGTGAATTTTAAACTTATGATGATGGAAGACCTGAACATATGAATATAAACACATAATTCTGTTTTCTCCTTTCTCCTATTTATCTGATTCTGCTACCATTGTTATGATTGTGTCTCATAAAACAAGTAGGGAGTAAATAAATCATATTTCTTCTTTAAATATGAGTGGAAAACACCGGTAAGGCTTGATGGTCCAGGAGTTTAGGTAAGATTTTTAATTAAGAATTTACTTTAGGAGTGAGTGCCTGAGTGGCTCAGTCAGTTAAGTGTCTTGTCTCTTGATTTCGGTTCAGGTCATGATCTCATGGTTTGTGGATTAAGTCCCACATGGGGTTTTGTGCTGACAACGCAGAGCCTGCTTAGGATTCTCTCTCTCTCTCTCTCTCTCTCTCTCTCTCTAACTCTACCCCTCCCCAACTCATGTGCTCTCTCTCGCTCTCTCTCTCAAAATAAATACACATTAAAAAAAGTTAAGATGCATTTAAATAAAATTCATTTTAAAAATACATATTGAAGTGTATTCATGTTTTTCATTTCTTGTTTTATCAGTTTCTTTGACTTGTTTCTTAGAAGGAATTTGGCAGGGTACCTAGGTGGCTCAGTCAGTTAAGCATCTGACTTTGGCTCAGGTCATGAGCTCAGGTCACGAGCTCAGGTCATGAGCTGGCAGCTCATGATTTTTAGTCTCGCATTGGTCTCTCAACTCTCAGTGCAGAGCCTGCTTGGGCTCCTCTGTCTCCTTCTCTCTGTGACCCTCCCCAGCTCATGTGCGCGTGTGTGTTCTCTCTCTTAAAAATAAGTAAAAATTAAAAAAAAAGACACATTAAAAATAAAAGGAATTTGACAAGTTCATGTCAATTATCAAATTGATTGACATAATGTTATTTATAATAGTTTTTTGTTTTTAACATTTCTAGAGCGTTTAGTACTTTCCTTTTTTTCTATTGCTGACATTGGTGAATTGTGTCCTCTTTCTTTTTTCTTGATCAGGAAAGGGTTTTTAAAATAAGTTTTCAATAAATCATGCTTTATTTCATTAATTTCCCTGTACTATTTGTTTCTGTTTTCTATATTATTTCTTATATCTTTAGTATATCCATTCCTTCTACTTAGATTTTAAATCCTTTTCTTTTAGCTTCTTAAGTTGGAAACTTAATTCACTCAAAAACCTTTTGTTTTTTCTAATATGAGTCATTAAAATTATAAATTATTTTCTGAGCAATGTTTGAGTTGCACTTCAAAAAGTTTAATATGTTGTATTTTCATTTTAATTCATGTAAACTGTTTATTAATGTCCACTGTTATTTCTTCTTGCATACACAAGATCATATTGTCATTTTCTAATCATGTGGGAATTTTCTTGGTATCTGTTATTTATTATTGATACATATGGATTTTTAATTTAATTCTGCTGGTCAGATATTGGGACTTCAGGATTTTGTGATCTATTGGGGCATAGCTCATGTCAAAGCATATGTTCTATCTTGAATGTTCAATAAGCCCCTGAAAAGAATGTGAATTCTGTAGGTCTGGGTGTAGTAATCTATAAATGTCAGTTATGTTAAATTTTTAAATAGTGGTTCTCAAATCTTCATGTTTACTGATTTTACTTGTGCTATCAATTACTGAGAATAGAGCTTTAAAACTTTCAAAAAGATTTAAATGTATTTCTTTTATTTTTGAAAATGTTTGTTTCATGAATGTTGAAACACTACTATTAAGTAAATGTATCCTTAGAACTTTTATGTCTTCTTGGCAAATTAATCTTTAGTCAATAAAAAATTTCCTTCCTCATCTCTTGTAATATTGCTTATCTTGAAGGCTATTTTTTTCTAACATTTATATAGCCACCCCATATTTTTGTTGTAATTCACACTGGCATGACATATAATTTTTGACCAACTTACTTTTTTCTTTTCTTTAAGTTTATTTATTTATTTTGAGAGAGAGAGAGAGTGGGAGCTGGGGAGGGGCAGAGAGAGAGGGAGAGAGAGAATTTCAAGCAGGGTCCATACTCAGTGCCGAGCCCAATGTGGGGCTCAATCTCACAACCATGAGATCATGACCTAAGTGGAAATCAAGAGTGGATGCTTCAGGGTGCCTGGGTGGCTCAGTCTGACTCTTGATTTTGGCTCAAGTCATGATCTCACACTTTGTGAGTTTGAGCCTGACATCAGGCTTTGCGCTGGATGCATGGAGCCTGCTTGGAATTCTCTCTCTCTCTCTCTCTCTCACTCTCTCTCTGTCCCTTCCCCATTCTCTCTCTCTGTCTCTGTCTCTCTCTCTCTCAAAATAAATAAATAAAAATTAAAAAAAAAAAGTGGGACGTTTAAGCAACTGAGCCACTCAGGTCCCCCACTGACACATCTACTTTTATATCCTTAACCTTTACATATTTAAAATGTGTCTCTTATAAATAACATATAGTTGGATCTTGATTTTTTTATATATACTATTTGAGGTGTCTGCCTTTTCATTTGTCTTTACATAATTTGTATTTAATGTAATTAATGACTTTGTTAGGTTATTAAAACCCACTATTTAGTATTTATTTTCTATATTACCATTCTTTCTCATTTTTCTTCTCCTGTTTTTTTCCCTCAAATATCAAACTATATTTTAATATTTTATTTTTTCATATCTATTTTAGTAGATATTTATTCATATCTACTAACTTTTTTAGTAGATATTTATTCATATCTACTAACTTTATACCTCCTGGTTTATATTTTAACTAAATGCTCTAAATATTCATATACCCTTTTTTCTTAACTCATTGGTATCTACTATGAATTAATGTTACACCATTTCATATATATATTAAAGATTTTAAAAATATACATACATGAAGTATATAAATAATAACAATTTTTCTCTCTTCTGTTGTTATGCTATTATATATTATATAAGCATACAAAATTATAAATCTTAAAATGCAATGTTACTATTTTGACTTCATAAAAATATTTTGTAATGTTTCTTATAGTGTTTTTATTCTGGTGGCAAATTCTCCCCATTTCTTTATCTGAATACATCTTTATTTTACAATTACTTTTAAATAATATTTTCATCGAATATAGAAATGTTCGTTGACCCTATTTTCCTTTAACATTTTAAAGATGTTTTATCTTATTGTGCCCTCCTTGTAACATTATGCTGTCATTCATATTGCTTTCCCCCTTTAAATAATTTGTCCTTTTTTCTTGGGCTTCTTATAAGATTTTTCTTTATCATTTATTTGCAGCACTTTAATCTTATTGTGCTTAATATAGTTTTCTTTGTCCTACTAGGGTTTATTGATGATAAGGATTTGTTAGTAGATATCTTTCTTTAATAAATATAGGTCTATTCAGGTCATATATTTCTTCTTGTGTGAATTGTGTCTTTCAAAGAATTAATCCATTTAATGTAGGTTATGACATTTGTGGGAATAGAATTGTTCATAGTATTCTTTTACTATCTTTTTATCTGAGGTGATGTCTTCTCTTTCATTTCTAATATGAGTACAGAAAAACATTGACCTGTGAGTAACTTGTTCTGTGAGTGTTCTGCAAGATGAACAAACATTTCTAATACATTTTAATTTGATAAATGAGTGAGGTTTTGCAATATGAGTAGTAGTACATGATGTCAAATGTCACATGATCCAAACTGAGCCACTGGATCTCTTCTCTCTCTCTCTCTCTCTCTCTCTCTCTCTCTCTCTCGCAGTGGGATTATAGGTAATCATCTCCCATGCTGGGATGCTCAGTCTCAGGAGGAGGTGTTTGGCAGAAATCAGTGATTTTTCAGAACATTGGAAGGTGCCCACAACTGGCACTAGCGTACTTTTTGTCACTTCAGAGCACCTATGGATGGTCCTTTTCTTTTCCAAACAAGAGTACACTTAAGAATGCCTTGCTTCAAAATGAACTATTGGGACCTCATGAAGATAAGAAGCTTCTGCACAGCAAAGGAAACAATCAAGGAAACTAAAAGGCAACCAACAGAATGGGAAAAGATATTTGCAAATGACATATCGGACAAAGGGCTAGTATCCAAAATCTATAAAGAGCTCACCAAACTCCACACCTGAAAAACAAATAACCCAGTGAAGAAATGGGCAGAAGACATGAATAGACACTTCTCTAAAGAAGACATCTGGATGGCCAACAGGCACATGAAAAGATGCTCAACGTCACTCCTCATCAGGGAAATACAAATCAAAACCACACTCAGATATCACCTCATGCCAGTCAGAGTGGCTAAAATGAACAAATCAGGAGACTACAGATGCTGGCGAGGATGTGGAGAAACGGGAACCCTCTTGCACTTTTGGTGGGAATGCAAACTGGTACAGCCGCTCTGGAAAACAGTGTGGAGGTTCTTCAAAAAATGAAAAATAGATCTACCCTATGACCCAGGAATAGCACTGCTGGGAATTTACCCAAGGGAAACAGGAGTGCTGATGCATAGGGGCACTTGTACCCCAATGTTTATAGCAACACTGTCAACAATAGCCAAATTATGGAAAGAGCCTAAATGTCCATCAACTGACAAATGGATAAAGAAATTGTGGTTTCTATACACAATGGAATACTACTTGGCAATGAGAAAGAATGAAATATGGCCTTTTGTAGCAACGTGGATGGAACTGGAGAGTGTTATGCTAAGTGAAATAAGTCATACAGAGAAAGACAGATACCATATGTTTTCACTCATATATGGATCCTGAGAAACTTAACAGAGAACCATGGGGTAGGGGAAGAAAAAAAAGAGGTTAGAGAGGGAGAGGGCCAAAGCATAAAAGACTCTTAAAAACTGAGAACTAACTGAGGGTTGATGGGGGGTGGGTGATGGGTATTGAGGAGGGCACCTTTTGGGATGAGCACTGGGTGTTGTATGGAAACCAATTTGACAATAAATTTCATAATAAGAAAAAAAAAGGAATGTCTTGCTTCATTCTAGGTCAGACTGCCTGCAGGTATTAACCCTTTCCTCTGCTGCCTTATTGCCAGTTATATTAAATACAGTATATGAGAAGACTTTATTAATACTGTACTGTAGTCAACATTTGTTAGTGATAGTGAAAGTCATCCTACACAATAACCCTCCCCTCTCTGGTCTCCCTCTCACCAGCCACGAAAGTTTTCAAAGTTAACTGCAGTTTATTTGTTTATTTTACTCTATATTTTGTATTTTTTATTATTTTTGTATTATATTACAGTATTGTAATCATTTTTATATTAATATTTTTGGGTCGTGGAACAAATCATCTGAGTTTCCATTATTTTTGGGGGGAAATTCACTTTGATATACAAGTGCTTTGGAATACAACCATGTTTTGGGGATGAATTATGCTCACAAACCAAGGTTTTACTGCACTTTGTGTCCTTTCTCTTATTTTCCTTAGTCTAGCTAGAAACTTATTGATTTTGTTGATGTTTACAGAGAGACTAAGGTTTGGTTTTCATTACTTCTTTTCTGTTGTTTTCCTGTTTTTAATATCATTCATTTCTGTTCTAATTTTCTTTTCTTTTATTGCTTATTTACAATTTAATTTGTTGTTCTTTTTCCAGTTTTCTAAGGTAGAGTCTTAGATTACTGATTTTAGATCTTTCTTGTTTTGTATGCATTTGCTACTATAATTTTCCCTCTGAACTCTATTTTCACTGCATCCCATAAATTTTGATAACTTGTGTTTTTATTTTCATTTAGTTCAAAATATTTTTAAACTTCTCTTGAGATTTCTTCTTTAATATTCATCCATATTTAACTCTACTATATTATTCTTCTGTAGTATCCAGTCTGCTGTTAAATTCATCCATGATATAAGGCAAATCACGAAGGCCTATATTCTCAGGCAGTGGTTGTCAATCAGAGATAATTTGCACCCAGTAGGCATTTCATTGTGTCTGGAGACATTTTTTTATTATCATGACTTAGGGAAGAGATACTATTGATATCTAAAATGTAGAAGCCAAAAGTACTGCTAAACATCCTAAAATGCATGAAAGCATTTATCCGGTCTAAAATGTCAATAGTACCAAGATTGGGACATGGCGCTCTAGGGCTTGCTTTCTTGCTTATTTATTTATTTAATCTTCCTAAAATGTGCCTTGAAGTCTCAAGTGGATGTCTGGTCTTTTCAGTGATATCTCTGTGCATACACTCCTTAACAACCAAAGAATCAATGAATTCCTTATACAGATTTGGGGGCTTCATTGAACATGGATATTTCCTATGTGTTCCCAAATCCCAGCCTTCTCACCATGATGACTATGATTTCCTGTATTATTACTATATGAAACCTATGCACATGGTAAAAATGCATCCTTCATGAAGCCAAACTCTTCTGATTATTTGGGGCTATTCATGACCAACAGAGAAAGAAGGACATCGATATCGGGCAGAGTTAATTGATGTTGATAATGAAGGAAGATTAGGTTAATGTTATATCACTGGAACAAGGGAGACTACATTTGGAAACCAGAGGATTCATTGGGATGTCACTTAGTACTTCAGGGCTTAAATATCCTGGTGAATACATTGACCCAACAATAAAAAGACAATCAAAGACTCCGATCCTAAAGGAATGTAGATTAGGGTCAGCCAAATACATAAAGACCCTTATTCACCAACATGCTGGTGTAATGTAAGAAAAACACAGAATTGAGAATAGAAGAATGTAGTTATTACTCCATTTTTACCAGCTACACAGTAGGGACTATTAATGCTATATATTATAAAGTATTTCTCCCTTACACATCGGTAAATAACACTGATGGTAGATAATAATTTAGAATTTAAGTGGAAGTGTAACAAAATTAATATTTGTGTCCCCATTTTGTGGGCTTACTTTTTAAACCACACAAAGGACAAGGGTACAAGCTAAAGGGCTAAAAATTGGTAAATCCTACTGAATATTTCCCATTTGCTGTGGGATGTTGACATATCTAGACTTATAGCAACTGGCTGTCTAGTCCTCTGGCTGCTGTTTGGGTTTGTTCCATGGGCAGTACCAGTAGGATGTTAAAAAAAAAGGAGAGGAATCCAGTCAGGTGTTTACTAAGTTCCCATACTGCCTGTCTCTTCTTTAGTTTCCCTAGGTTTCTTTCCTTGCCTCTGAGGAGTTTCTTTCAGATTTTTGTGTCTCTCAACCAAAGAAATCCTCCTATCGGTTGTTGCTTTTTCACATGAGCTTCTGTGTCTCAAAGTTCTGGAACTGTTCCCTTCGATATCATGTTCATCCCTAGCAGTGGCAAAGCAGAGCCCCAAACCCTAAAATTACTTACTCTTGTACTGTATTATTCATTTCTACATGCCTGTACATTGCATTCTCCATTATAAACAATTTCATTATTAATCTATCTTCAGATTATCCTCATATGAGTACACCAGGTATTTCATGTTGAAGTGAATGATACAATTTCTATCCCCAAAATACTTTTTTTTTTTTTTGCTGAATGACATCTTGAGTAAATCTGCCAAAATTAGCACAACTACATAATTAATAATTTAAGCAGGGATAAATTTGAGAATGAAAAGGAGATAGTTTTAATCATGACATCATAACAACAGATGTTATTAAAGATTATTCCAAGGAAACTTAAGTATGTGATCTACCCAGCCAGAGCCCTTTGGGTTCACATATGCAATGTCATCAAAATTTCAAATGTGTGTTATTAAGAAGTGGTACTTATTTGAACATATCATCTGACCATTACCAGCTTTGTTTTGATTTGGATTTGAAATATAGACAATCTACAGGCTTTTACAAAACAAAGGCCTCTGTTCAATGTGCAATTGTTAATTAATAATTCTAGTGGTCTGGAAGAAATAACATATGTCAAAGGACTTTAGCTATAAAATCTGCATCAAAAAAACAAGCAAACATGTCAACAGAGGTTATGAAGCAGTACTTCAAACTGGATGCAAAGTATGGAGAAGGGTTAGAGTGAAATAATGAATAAAGTAGAATAATAGAGAAAAGACTAATATTTTTGACATAGCCTTGAATTAATGATATAGATTCATTAAAATCTAGACTTCATTTCTCTGACTTGGAGATTTTCTGACCTGTTAATGAACTTAGTATCCACCACTTAAAACTATATATTTTATATAAAGACAGATCATTTGCAACAGATAACAAAGGTTACATTTATTAGAATATATGAGAGGCTAGCTTTTCATAGAAGGTCAAAATCATGAGGGACAATATGGAGAACCACTACAAGGAGGAACCAACACAAGAATATAAAGTTCTTCTTGCTCATGACATTTTTGTTGCAATTTCTAAGTTGAAAAATTAAGGTGATTTCCATCAGGGAAGAGGATGACTTAAATACATTTTCTGACTAAAATATAACATTAAAAATAACACTATTGTGAGAATCAAACATACAGAGGGATACGGGGGATAAAATACATTCTCTTTCAAAAATGGCATATTAATCTTTATGAGGTAAATTATCTCTGGAAGGCAGATTATTTGGCAGCACATTTACATAACATCTCTTTATTAAAAGATGTGTTACTTTCTTATCTTGATCTTTGAATACTATAGTGATTACAATTTTTATTCCATTGGCCAAAATAAATATTTTTTCCATAAACCATAAAAGAAAACATCATTTTTTGAATTTTGCAATTAAACCTCTCTTTAACTTTGCTTTGGTAAGGCAATTTAAAGCTTTCTTTATGAAACAGAAATGTTAGAATTATTTGTACATCACTAGGAAGCTTTGTGTTATCTGATGGAAGTATTTGTGTTATGTAATTAAATTGAAGTGTGAATATCATTTTAATTGTATTCACTCTTCCCACATGGTGAACTTCAGCACTGACTATCTAGCAAGAACCTCCTGAACTGGTTTTCTAACTAGAATCAAATTAACTTTAATTATATTGTCAAGGTCTCTTTTAATTTTAATTTCCTTGATACATCAAACTTGTAGATAACTAGATGCCACTGAGGGAACAATGTTCAAATGGAAAGTTATTTTGTATCATATCTTACATGTAATATCAAATGTTTCTATTCTTATAACATAATAGCTTTAAAAATATCATAAGCCCCACCCATTTGCTTTTGTTCTACCTAGGAAGTTACTAACAACAGGCTGTTCCCATATAAGGTAACAACTTTCAGTGACTCGCCCTGATAACATACTTGTCCCTTAGTGTATGCTCTGCCTGACCTTCAAGTAGCTCAGAAATTCCAGGTGATTATTGTACTAAGAACTATAATAAAAAATGAGTGTTGAGTATTGGTGGATAAATATTATAATTCCCTCACCCTTCATTATGATTCTGAGATATGTTCCACAAGGTTTCCCACAGAAGGTTTCCCCTTCTGTGAATACCAGTTGCCCCCACACACATCATTCATATGTATCTTTCCTTGGTTTTCCTCTCCTATTTTTTTAAGTTTATCTATTTATTTTGAGAGAGAGAGAGAGAGAGGGGGAGAGAGAGAGAGAATGGAGGGGCAGAGAGAGAAGGAGAGAGAGAATCCCAAGCAGGCTCTGCACTGTCAGCACAGAGCCTCACACAGGCTGGATCTCCCCAACCACAAGATCATAACATGAACTGAAGCCAAGAGATGGTTACTTAACTGACTAAGCCACTCAGGTGCCTCTTCCTCCCCTTCTTGTCTCATCTGCTCAATTTTTCAACGTGTTTTCTGGCATTGCCTTCCAAATAATCTGCTTGCAACCAATCCTTTTCTCAAAGTCTACATTTGGAGAACCCAAACTGAAACCACTAGTCTTGAAATATGTTTGAGTGATCTCAGCCATTCAAAGGCAAAATTAAATAGAACTTTATCTAATATGTAATATATTTATACTGACCACAAAACCATACAACGTGCTGTATTATTAGGGCTCTCTAGAGAAAATGACCAATAGGATAACATATCAAAAGAGATTTATTTTAGAGGACTGACTCTCACAATTTGGAAGGCTGAGAGGTCCCATGATTTGCCATCTGCAAGGTGGAGACCCAAAATCCAGGAGTGTCATTCACTGTAAATCAGAAGGCCTCAGAACCAGGGGTACTGGTGATGTAGATTCTAGTATGGGTCTGATGGCCTGAGAACCAGGCACACTGAGTGCAGGAAAAGATTGATGCCCCAGCTCAAGTAATTAGGAAGGAAGAGGCAGGCAAATTCTTTCTTCCTCCACCTTCTTGTTCTGTTCATGCTCTCAACAGATGATATTATGCCCATCCACATTAGGAAGGACAAACTGCTTTACTGAGTCAACCAATTCAAATGCTAATTACACCAAGAAACATCCTCACAGTCGCACGCAGATAATATGTTTAACCAAGCAGGATGACACATAATAGTAACCATCACAATCGGTTTTCAAACAATCTAAAAGAGTTGAGCATAAAGCCTTGTCATTTATCATTTAGAAGTTTCATAATAGTAAATCTGTTAAAATAAAATATTCTGTATGCAAATGTTAAAAGTAACTAAATTGAACATTTTATGAGTTACTCTTTAACATCAATAGTGAAGCACAATGAACTAAGGTAATAAGAGTGCTAGGATAGTTTCTTAAGCAATAACCAAAAAACAAGCAATATTTATGGAAAGTCAATCCTAATATGTTCTCTGTAAACATTCACCACTTTCAAAGATAAGAGAGGAATCACACCAGCAAGAATGGTGGAGTAAAGAATTCTAAATATCTGTGCTTCCATAAAAGCAACAACAAAAACAACAACAAAAACTCAAAAAACTGTCAGATCAACTATTTCAGAACTCTAGATACTAATCTAAACCTTACAACAACCAGGGAAATGCTCCATCAAGAAAAAAATATTTCTATGTCAGTAAGAATGGTGAGCTTTGTGCATTTTTAACCCACTTTGGTCCATCTCCCACTCCTGAACTCAGTGGTGGCCTTGAAGGAAAGAGCTAGCATTTCAAGTACAGGTACAATGATAATAGTATCTCACCAAACAGAGAAATATGTCAAGAGACTTAACTTGTAATAATAAAGTAATAAAAGTAGTAATAAAAAGAACAAAATAAAAATTCTGAAGCTGAAAAGTGACTAGAAGAACTAAAATTGTAGATTATGATACCTGGTAGGGCTAAATGAAGCATGAAGTATTTTAGAGTTGGTTCTGTCATAATGTTTTATATTAGGGTAGTATTCAAACAAAACAGAAAAAAGAAAACTAGAATCAGATATATAACCCATTAATCTTCTCCTGCTAAATATACTTCACTATATTTAGAAATTACTATTGTTTCAAATGTATGCCCTTTTCAGATAATTTCAGACATCACAAAGTAACCATAGTTCTAGTGTGTGGCTGAAGGACTTGTAAAATATGAATAACTAGAAAATGCTTAATAACATCCAAAACATTGTTAGATTTTAGGCAGAAGAACTCATTAGTAGTTATGATATCTGCCCCCTTTGACACATAACATGCGGATGAGTAGCTACACTAAAAATACTTGAATAGCTAATGGCAGACCTCTAAAATTGTCTCAAACATGCAGCATATGCAAACAAGCAAAGAAAGCAATTTTTCCAGATCTCATATCTATCCAAAAAGGGTATAATAAAACATAAAGTTATTTATACATGCCAAATGCTCCACGGCAAAGATAAATGTGAACCAAAAATCTACTTAATTTTAAAATAGCATTAAGAATGTCCATTATGCTACATATTTTATTCCCAAATTTTAAAAATAGATTTATTTTTTATTATAAATATAAAAAATGCAACTCTGGTTGCCAAATAAAACATCACTACATAAAATAAAATGCAACAGTATCATAAGCAAAATTCATGGCTGTGTTAAAAATGACATTCCTCAAGGGGTACTAGGGTGGCTTAGTTGGTTAAGTCGCTGACTCTTGGTTTTGACTCAGGTCATGATATCATGGTTTGTGAGTTCAAGACCCACATCAGGCCTTAGGCTGACAGAGTGGGGCCTGCTTGGGATTCTGTCCTGCCCCTCCCCCACTCACACATGCTGTCTCTCCCTCTCCCAAAATAAGTAAACTTAAAAACATTTTAAAAAGTGGCATTCTCCTTTGAGTTCCAAGTTTACTCTTTTACAGAAAATGGATTCTTGAAACACCTAATATTCTTAACTTTTAAACTTTTCTAATGAATTTTTTATTCTACTGAATTACACAACTTGAAAAAATAATAAAGTAATATTCTTCTCTTACTGAGTTTTAAAATTATTCTTGCAAAACTGACAAGAAATATACTTCATTTATAATATCTTCCTATTTTAAATGTGAACAAAATTTAAATTTTTTCTGGCAAAAACTTTTACTTGAAAGATGTGAGTGATGATTTTAAGCAAAACAAATAACCATAGAAATAACTCCCCTGGTTTTAATTGACTTTTGCTTTCACTGAAAGTAATTGTGTATAATTACTGTCTTTCCAAGTTATAATAAACAAAACATTAAAATAAAGATAATTTTCAAATCAAGAATTATCCTTGAGTGATTGTTCCCATGACAATTACTGATTGCATCTGGATTCATTGTCTTTTCTCTGAACAACAAAGTATGTGTGTTACTTAGCCTAATTTCATAGAATTAATTTCTTTCATAATACTGAATTATAAATATTTTGTACCAAATACTAAAGAAATAAGTTGTTATATTTATAGGTTAAATAAAATGAATGTCAAAATGTTAAAGGTTTTATCTAACTATTACAAACAGCATAAAAATTAAATTTCTAGGATACATTTAAAATTTACATTTGTGGGTTTTTTTACTTATGTATTTTATTGCATTTTTTATATTTTTTAAAATTTTTTTAACGTTTATTTATTTTTGAGAGAGAGAGAGAAAGACAGAGTGCAAGCAGGGAAGGGGCAGAGAGAGAGGGAGACACAGAATCAGAAGCAGGCTCCAGGCTCCGAGCCGTCAGCACAGAGCCCCACACAGGGCTCAAACCCACGAAGTGTGAGATCATGACCTGAGCTGAAGTCAGACACTCAACTGACTGAGCCACCCAGGCGCCCGGATACTTATGTATTTTAAAGAGTTAAAATTATCATGGAATCTCTTAAAATAACTTTGATGGATCATGGATTTTACAAAAACACAAACAACAAACAACTTCATAAAGGAGAGCTGAAAGAAAAGGAAGCTAAAAAATTAAAGTGGTCAACATAAGAGTACCTAAGAAAAGGGACCTAAACTATAAAGAACTAATTATGGCATGCAGGAGAAAGATAAAGACATTAATAACCGACTGTCTTAACTATTTCAATAAAAAGTTATAGGAATGTTTTTAACAAATGTATCAGAAAAAGAGAAACACCAATGCAAATAATAATATTCAGTAAGGCATATAAAATTAATATAATTTTCAACTGTTAATTCTTAGCCTTTCATATCCATATTAATTTAAACCAAGAGGAGAAAATATTTGAAATACTATAAAAATGATACAAAATGATTCAAAAGAAATCAAATGTGAAATTTTCTACCAGAAGCTTTCTGCCCTCAGAGACATATAACATTTCTGTTTAGGAAGGGAGGAAAATATGTCTATAGGATAATAAATAATAAATGTATGAACACAAATTCACGGTACATTTGCCTTAAGTGTAATGGTTGAATATTATAAATATATGATTGTGCTACATATAATTACTACATGTAATCCTCTTAAAGGTTAAAATAGCTAAAAAAGATTGTCAATACAAAAATATTCCAAGACATTGCAAATATTTTGAAGGTCTATAAGTGAACCATAAAAATAAATGATGTATTTTTTTCAGTCATATCAAGCTTTCTAATGAGTTATCCTGGGAATAGGGTCTAAACTGAGTGTTCTAACTTCTTCATTAATGAAGTAAGGAGAAAACAAATAGGACATCATTTTAAATCTTAACTTTTGCTAAATTATGATCAGTTAGAAATAGTAAAATATTACAATGAGATCTAAATAGGATAAAAATAGATTAAGGTACTAAATGACAAAATGTTAGCAAACTTACTTAACTTCACATAGACTATATGTAAAATCACAAATAAAATCCAAACTCATTTCACTTGTATTTCTTGCAAATATTGAATTTGTGCCCATGGTTCAATAAAGATAAGTGATCTGAATCTAACCTGTGATAAATTTTTTTTGTTTATTTAAATATAGTCTCTTTTAAGAATATCCAGTCAAAACTAGTAAGGAATATTAATGCTTTTATCATGGTCATTCATATGTAGAATACAACTTTAATGGTAGGATGAATGATGCTGGTTGGGTAGTTGGAGGAATTATTTACTAGACCAAGAGGCTCTCAGCAGCACAACAATTTGGTAAAAATCTTTTATCACATAAGTTTGCCAAAATAGCATCACAGGATAATGAGCTGTCAATTTTAGATTAAGAAGCGAAGCAATTCCTTATAAATTGACATTCATACTTTTATTTTACATTGAGGAAAACCTGGCATTTATTAAGAATGAGAGTCTGCCCCTGCCCCACATCAGTCTCTGTCTCTCTCATTCTCTATCTTTTTATCCTCAAATAGCTTCCTAAAAAAGTATTAAGTTTTAGAAAGCTTACACCTGGCCTGGAAAATGTAGGTAACGACTGTGAATTCTAGACAGAGTAGAGATTGCTCATCTAATAACACTTTTCATATCTAATTTCTCAGGGTTTTATCTCCAATATTTCTAATTTCCACATTTTAGCTATGTAAAGACTTTCCGTAGCAGATATAAATAATTCATGTAGGTTAATATTTAAGTGTGTGTGATATATTACTTAATATAGTACAATATTCTTATCTTTAAATAATAATGAAATGACATTTAGACTATCAATTCTTTACATGCTTGGTCTACTGTGCTATGGAATGAAAAAAAATAATCTTGCATTTTATTTCTAATATTTAGTATCAAATTACTAAAAATATGTTCACCAAGGTGACTTTCCTGTGGATTGGAAACGTGTACACTTCATATAATAAGCAAAAAATAATCACTTTGCCCTAGGCTATAAAAATTTCTCAAATGCATCACTAAACAAGTTTATGGGTGGCTTAGAGTTTAAGGAAAGAAACACACTTAAAACATCATTAAATATATATGTGTGCCAATGGTATGTTTTACTAGTGGGGATTTTTTTTTTTTTGTCCAGTACTACTTTTCATTGTTGTTAATTATATTGAAATATGTGAATCAGTCCAGCCATGAAAATGAGCACTGAACCATGTATCTAGGGTCCAAAAGAAATCAGGGCAGCCTAATGAAAAGCAGGTAAAGGGCCTCATGAGGGTAGGGAAGTAGCTGGAATGAAACACTTAATACATGTTGCTTGTCTTTTTTTAAAGATCGTTACGTTGGTGTTTTTGGGAATCTGTGGAGGAACTCTGAATGTATCTGAAGAAGAGAAACACTATGCTTTCTCATTAAAAAAAACAAAAAACTTAAAAGCTTAGGAGGAGTGGAAGCAGGGGAGAAGCAAAAGAAGCAATATGAAAATGAATAGGTGCAATGAAAAAGTTTGCAAATCAGGTTTCTCTAAAATCATTAGTTTCCCCATACCAGACTTTAGAATTTTATATACTATGTCTTTAAACTAAGATATCCAGCAGATAAACCTAAGATACTCCTTTGGTTAGTGCCTACTAAATTTTTTCAGAATATTAGCTACTAAAAATTATCATGCATTTTCATAAAAGACAGTAGGTAGTTGGTGGGTCAAAGAAGGCAACATAGTAAGACTCTGACTGAACTCACCTCCTCCACAGATACACCAAATCTACACCACACATAAATCTCAGTTCCTCCTGAAGAACTGAGGGCTGACTACACAAAAAGGATAGAGGAACCACAGAGAAAACATCAGGCAGATGGAGACATGATAAGAAGTGAACCCCTATCCCTATGCAGTGAACTTCATTGGCGGGGGTGGTAGTGCTGAGGGTTTGGGAGCAGATTTGTCTGCCCTGAGTCACAGAAAACAACAACGACAACAACAAAAACAACAAAAAACAAACAAACAGAAAAAAAAACTGTGTTTTAAAAGTGAAAGTAGAATATAAAGGAAACAGCCACCGAACTGTGCCAACTGGTGGGGGAACTGCTGGAACTCTCTCCAGGGTTGGAGGGGCTGGTGGCCACCACTGTTTACCTTCCCCCTCCACCTTGATAAGCACAGACAGGTGCAGGGTCTGGGAAGCCGAGGGAGCTGATTGCCTTGGCAGGACCTGGGTTCAGAGTCCACACCAGCCCCAGCCTAGCCATCAATCCAGCCTCAATGAGCTGCACGCTGGGACACCCCTGGACAGTGTTCACTACAGCTTCGGTCATTTCACTAAGGTGACATATGCACAAAGCATCCCAATTCACCTCAGGTTCACAGTTGCTTTAGTTCCAGATGACTTGCCAGTGTACCCCCTATGCAAAGCAACCTGGGGCCTCCTTCACCTCCCTCCCATGTTCAAATTGGCTCTAACTATCTTGCTAGGGCTATTCTTGTACAGAAAACCCTGGGATCCCAGTTTGCACCCACTTCAGCTTCGGCTATCCTGCCAATGCATCCTCTGTACAGAGAGGCCCAGGAACCCCTGGCCCATGCCCACTTCAGTTCCAGCCAACCCCCCTCCCCTGCCACCCAGGGCAGTCCCAGTGTTCTGCGACCTCCGACCCACTCCAGCTCCAGCTCCAACCAGCCAGTAAAAGCTACCGGGCACATATAATCTACACAGAGGATATCCCTATACAAGGCCATGCCTTCAAGTTCAGTAGAAAGTACTCAAATATATAAAATCAGAAATGAAAGAGAAGTTAACAACACCACAGAAATACAAAGGATTATAAGAGACTATGGTGAAAAATTATACGCTAAAAAATTGGACAATTTAGAAGAAATAGATAAATTCCTAAAAACATACTGTTTTCCAAAACTTAATCAGAAAGAAATAGAAAATCTGAATAGGCAAATTACTAGTAACAAAATTGAATTGGTAATTAAAAACCTCCCAACAAACAAAAGACCAGAACCAATGGATTCATAGGTGAATTCCACCAGATATTTAAAGAAGAGTTAAGACCTATTCTCAAACTATTCCAAAATAATAGAAAAGTAAAGAAAGCTTACAAATACATTCTACAAGGACAACATTATCCTCATACCAAAACCAAAGACACCAAAAAAAACCAAAACCAAAAAACAAAACCAAAAAACAAACAACAAAAAGAAAAGAAAAAGAAAAAATAGAAAACTACAGGCCAATATTTCTAACGGACACAGAGGCAAAAGTCCTCAACAAAATATTAACAGATCATATTCAATATTATATTAAAAAGATAATTAACCACAATTAAGTGGTTGGATAATATCGGCAAATCAATCAATATGATACATTACATTAACAAAATAAAGGATAAAAAACATATGATCATCTCAAAAAATGCAGAAAAAGCATATGACAAAATTCAACATCTGTTCATCATAAAAACTGTTAACAAAAAAGGTGTAGAGGAAACATACCTCAATATAATAAAGGGCATATATAACAAACCCACAGTCAACATCATACTCAATGGAGAAAAGCTTAAAACTTTACTTCTAAGATCAGAAACAAGACAAGAATGTACAGTCTCATTTTTATTCAACACAATACTGAAAGTCCTAGCCATAGCCACCACACAAGAAAAATAAATAATAGACATCCATATTGGTAAAGAAGAAATAAAACTGCTACTATTTGCAGATGATATGATACTACCTAGAGAAAACCTAAAGACTCCACAAAAAACACAACTATTAGAACTAATAAGTGAATTTAGAAAGATGGAGGATATAAAATTAATATACATAAATATTTTGCATTTTATAGACTAATAACAAAGTAACAGAAAAATAAATTAAGAAAACAATCCCATTTACAATTGTACACACACACACAAAAGAATAAAATGCCTAGGAATAAATTTAACCAATGAGGTGAAAGTCCTGTGTTCTGAAAACTATAAAACACTGACGAAGGAAATTGGAACACAAACATATGGAAAGATATACCATGCTCATGTATTAGAAGAATTAATATTTTCAAAGTGTTCAGAATACCCAGAGTAATATACAGATTCAATTAAATACCTATCAAAATACCAACAGCATTTTTCACAGAACTAGAAGAAATAATTCTAAAATTATTCTAAATTCTAAAAATGGAACCACAAAAGACTCTGAATAGCCCAAATAACGTTGAAAAAGAACAAAACTAAAGGTATCACAATCTCAGATTTAAATATATACTACAAAGCTATAGTAATCAAAACAATATGGTACTGGCATACAAATAGATCAATAGAACAGAATGGAAATAACAGAAATAAACTCATACTTGAAATATGATCAGTTAATCTACAACAAAGGAAGCAAGAATATGCAATGGGGAAATGACAATTTCTTCAATAAATGATGTTGAACAAGCTGGACAGATACATGCAAAAGTGAAACTAGACCAAATTCTTTTTTTTATTATTTTTAAAAATTTTTAATGTTTATTTATTTTTGAAAGAGACAGACAGAGAGTGAGTGGGGTCTAGTGAAACTAGACAAAATTCCTTTTTTTTAATGTGTATTTATTTTTGAGAGAGACAGAGTGTGAGCCATGGCAGGAGGTGGGGCGGGGTGTAGACAGAGACGGAGACACAGAACCCAAAGCAGGCTCCAGGCTCTGAGCTGTCAGCACAGAGCCCGACATAGGGCTCAAACTCACGATCTGTGAGATCATGACCCGAGCTGAAGTCGCACACTCAACCGACTGAACTACCCAGGCACCCCAAAACTAGACCAATTTCTTACATCAAAACAAAAAGTAACTCAAAATGAATTAAAGATCTAAATGTGAGACCTGAAACCATAAAACTCCTTAGAGAAAACATAGGCAGTAATCTCTCAGACAATGGCCTTAGCAACATTTTTCTAGAATATGTCTCCTGAGGCAAGGGAAACAAAAGCATAAATAAGCAAATGGGAAAACAGCAAAATAAAAAGATTTTGCAAAGTAAAGTAAACCATCAACATAACAACAACAACAAAAAGTAGCCTAGTGAATGAGAGAAGATACTTGCAAATGATATATTTGATAAGGGGTTAATATCCAAAATATATAAAGAACTTACACAACTCAGCACCAAAAAGCAAATAATCCAATTAAAAATGGGCAAAGGGCCTAAATAGATATTTTTCTAAAGAAGACCTACAGATAGCCAATAGACAAATAAAATGATACTCAACATCACTAATCATCAGGGAAATGCAAATCAAAACCACAATGAGATATCACCTTATACCTGTCAGAATGGCTAAAATGAAAAACACACAAAATAATAAGTGTTAGCAAGGATGTGGCAAAAAGGGAACCCTTTGCACACTATTAGTAAGAACTTAAATTGGTGCAGCCACTGTGGAAAACAATATGGAAGTTCCTCAAAAATTAAAAACAGAAATACCATATAATGCAATAATTCCACTGCTGGGTATTTACCCAAAGAAAATGAAAATACTCTTCTGAAAGATATATGCAACTCTATGTTCATTGCAGCATTATTTACAATAGCCAAGATATGGAAGTGATCTAAGTGTCTATCAATAGATGAATGGATAAAATGATGTGGTATACACATTCAGTGGAATATTACTCAGCCATAAAAAATGAATGAACCCTTACCATATGTGACAACATGGATGGATCTAGAGAGTATCATTCTAAGTGAAATAAGTCAGACTATAACAAATACCATTTGATTTCACTTATATGTGGAATCTAAAAAAAAAAAAAAACAAAAACAAAAACGCAAGTGAACAAACAAAACAGAAACAGAATCAGAATCATAAATACAGAGAATGAACTGGTGGTCACCAGAAGGGAGGGAGTTGGGGGATGGGTGAAATAGTTAATAAGGGGTAAGAGGAACAAAACTTCTAGTTATAAAATAAGTAAGCCATGGGGATAAAAAGTACGGCATGGGGGATATAGTCAATATTGTAATAACATCGTATGGTGACAGATGTTAACTACACTTGTGGTGAGCATAGCTTAATGTACAGAATTATGGAATCACTATACCGTACACCTGAAACTAATATAATGTTATATATATCAACTATGCTTCAATAAAAAAGAAAGTTAATAATTACGCTTTAAAATACTATGTTAATGATATTTAAAAATGTACCTCAGAGTTTAGCTATTGTAAATAATGTTGCAATAAACATAGGAGTGCATATATCCCTTTGAATTAGTGTTTTTGTATTCTTTGGGTAAATATCCAGTAATGCAATTACTGGATTGTAGGGTAGTTCTATTTTGAATTTGTTGAGGAACTAACATATTACTTTCCACAGTGGCTACACAACTTTACATTCCCACCAAAAGTGCACAAACCTCCCTTTTTATCTACATCCTCTCCAACACTTGTTGTTTCTTGAACTTTTGATTTTAGTCACTCTGACAGGTATGAGGTGTTATCTCATTGTCGTTTTGATTTGGCTTACCCTGATGAGTGATGTTGAGTATCTTTTCTTGTGTCTGTTGGCCACCTGTGTGTCTTCTTTGAAGAAATGTTGTTCGTGTCTTCTGCCCAATTTTAACTGAATTATTGGTTTTTTGGGTGTTGAGTTATATCAGTTTTTTACATATTTTGGGTATTAACCCTATATTGGATATGTCCTAGTAAATATCTTCTCCCAACCCAACAGGTTGCCTTTTATTTTGGTTGAGTGTTTCCTTTGCCGTGCAGAAGCTTTTTATTTTGATGTGATCCTAATAGTTTAATTTTGCTTTTGCTTCCCTTGCCAAAGGAGACATATCTGGAAAGATGTTTCTATGGCCAATGTAACAGAAATTACTGCCTGTGCTCAATTGCAAGATATTTCTAGTTTCAGGTCTCACATTTAGGTCCTTAATTCATTTTCAGTTTATTTTGTGTATGGTGAAAGAAAGTGATCCAATTTGATTCTTTTGCATGTTGTTGTCCAGTTTTTCCAATATCATTTGTTGAAGAGACTGTCTGTTTCCCATTGGATACTCTTGCCTCTTTTGTCAAAGATTGTGGTACATATATACAATGGAATATTATTCGGCCATAAAAAAGAATGAAATCTTGCCATTTGCAACAACACAGATGGATCTATACAGTATAATACTAAGCGAAATAAGCCAGTCAGGGAAAGACAGATACCATATGACTATACTCATATAGGGAATTTGAAAACAAACAGAATGGGGCTCCTGGTGGCTCAGTTGGTAAGCATCTGACTGTTGGTTTCGGCTTGAGTCATGATCTCATGGTTTGTGAGTTCAAGACTCACACTGGGCTCTCCACTCATGGTGCAGAGCCTGCTTGAGATTCTCTCCCCCCCTCTCTCTGTCCCTGCTGTGTCTCACTTTCTCTCAAAATAAATAAATAAACTAAAAACAACAAAAACAAAAACAAAGAAACAAAAGAAATAAACAAAGGAAAAAAAAGAGAAACCAAAAACAGGCTCTTAGCTAGAGAGAACAAACAGATGGTTACCAGAGAAAAGGTGGTTGGGGGAATGGGTGAAATTGGTGAAGGGGATTAAGAGTACTCTTATTTGATGAACACTAAGTAATATATGGAACAGTTGAATCATTGTATTGTACAACTGAAACTAGTATCACACTGTGTATTAACTACAGTACGTTAACTTTTATTTTAATGGGAATAAAAATAAAATTTAAGGCCCTTGGCTGGCTCAGTCAGGCAAGTGTCTGACTCTGGATCAGTTTATGATCTCCAGTTTGTGAGTTTGAGCCCTGTATTAGGCTCTGTGCTGACAGCTCAGTCTGGAGCCTGTTTCAGATTCTGTGTCTCCCTCTCTCTGTGTCCCTTCCCCACTTGCACTCTCTCTCTCTCTCTCTCTCTCTCTCTCTCTCTCTCTCTCTCTCTCTCTCTTTCTCAAACATAAGTAAACATTAAAAAAATTCTAATTTAATTAAAAAAAATTAAAAATATAGGGTGCCGGGATGCCTGGGTGGTTCAGTCGGTTGAGCATCCAACTTTGGCGCAGGTCATGATCTCATGGTTTTGGAGATCATGCCTCCTGTAGGGCTCTGTGCTGACAGCTCTAAGCCTGGAGCCTGCTTCAGATTCTGCGTTTCCCTCTCTCTGCTCCTCCCCTGCTTGCACTCTGTCTCTCTCTCTCTCTCTCAAAAATAAATAAACATTAAAATAAATAAATAAATAGATAGATAGATAGATAGATAGATAGATAAAATAAAGGGTGCATGGGTGGCTCAGTCGGTTAAATGTCTGACTTCTGCTTTTGGCTCAGGTCATTATCTGACGATTTGTGGGTTTGAGTCCTACATCAGGCTCGGTAGTCCAGAGACTACTTGGGATTCTCTCTCTCTCTCTCTTTCTCTCTCTCTTTCTCTCTCTCTCTCTCTCTCTTTCTCTCTCTCTCTCTCTTACACTCCCCCACTCATGTGTGCTCTCTCTCAAAATAAGTAAACTTAAAAAAAATAAAAATAAAATAAAGGTGAAACCAAAAATTGTATCTCTGGAAATGACATTTTGTTTTTGTATTACAACCAACTTTACGTCCCAAGAAAGTGATTTTCTTAGATGCAGGTAGCGGTAATTAGAACTATGTGCAAGAAGGAGAAGTAGATGCACTATTTTGATAGGGAGTTTGGGTGCGGTACCTATGGAAGATCAAGAGGAAACTCCAAGATCAGGCCTGGTACATGATTTTAGGAACTTCGCTATTAAATTTTTTATATCTTGCGTGTATTGTGGGAAGCAACTTGAGCAATTAATGGGTGAGAATGCCATATGATATTTAAATTAATAATGATTATTCTCTCTAATGATCCCAATTGCAAAAACAGATTCTCAGATATAAAGTAATAGGCTTTCTAACAAGAAGAGGAGATATAAAATCACAGAGGCATATAAGCTAAGATCCATTCACAGTCTGTGTGTCTTTACAAGTGGAATTTTTTGGTGACTGTTACCTCTAATTTTTTCACTGTGATACGATTCATATACATGGTAAGATGTAAAATTTCTTCCTCAGCAAAACAAAGGATTCAGTAGTAGAAAAGTTGTCAACATAAAGAAAGACCTGCTAGAATTCCAACTTTTTCCCTTTTTTTCATCAACATACATAGATATCTCCTTTTAAATAAACACAACCACATTTTTAAAAAGTTAATTAGAATTATTCATAAGTCTGACTCTCAGAAAATACTATGGAATAGGCAAGTAGAATACTCCTTAAGCAAAGCAAATCAGGAAAACCAATAAATCAAAAATGCATTTACTTTTAAACATGTATCATCAGACTGTTATTACTTTGGTTAAGTGTCCTGGCTTGTGCATTTTTATAAACAGGTGCCTAATTTTAAAACAGCACTGACTTCACCAGTATCTCAACAGTATGATTTTATATGACACATTTATTTGGATTGCTATTTAGATGTAAAGTACTTGGAATGGCTTTATCTATTGTGTGGATGGGTTACCTTGAAGGAACTAGAAATGCATGTTGAAAGTACCAGCTACTGCATAAAATATTTCATTAACATCACGACCTCATTTGTTAGATTGAATTGCAGTCTCTTTGCCAAATTTTCCCAACAGATATTTTCTATTGTAAAGAAATCAAGTAAAAACAACGCAAAAATGAGAACACAATTAATTCATATCTTTGAAACACTCAAAATGCCTAGAATGCAACACTTAATGCTATATATGATACAAAGTTGTAATTAAATTTCTATTTTATTAAGGTTTCGGTAACAAACCACCACATACTTGCAAACTTTTAAACTATCTTTAATGGCAGTGATTCAATCGAATTAGATGCTCTTATTTCTTTTTCTCCCTCTCTTCTCACACACACCCCACATACAAACATAACCGACATATGTACGTATATAATTTGAATGCAAATTAGTATTATTTGTAGAGGAAATTTTTTAGATTTTATAAGACTATTTTTGCCATTTTAGAATATAACTTCTGCATAAGAACTATTATCTTAAACTTGTGGTACATCAGAGATTATTATAAAGGTGCCAAATGCTTGTTTTATACCACATTAGAGATTCCAACTTGAGCCTGAGTTATGTTTGCTACAGATATAACCAAACCTACCTGATGAAAAAGAAGGATACACCTAACAATAGTCAATTCTAAAAGCAGATAGCCATAAAGAATCTATGAAGTCAGACTTAGGCATGGGAAGAAACAACAGCAAAGAGAATAGTAGAGGCTCCCCATTTTAACAGCCATCTTATAACTATTTGAACATGATGAAGAATAAAGCTGAAGGAGACATTTTCTAGAAGGGTTCTATGTGATTCAGGAACCTGTACTGATTCGTTCACAAGTTACAACGTGTAAAGTCAAAGGGCAAAGAGGGCTTGGATAAATCAGAAAACAGCCTCAGCACATGGAAGATCCTAGAGGAAAAGAGAGTCAGTATGGAGAAAAAAGCAAAAACAGTGTTCAGGGAATGTGCTGCATGTGATAATACCCAACAACAAGAAGATAGTAACTGGCAGATGGAAATGTACATGTGGAGAATGATTTGCCACCATAACATGCATATTTATAAACACATGGGCATACCTTCAATGCTTCCCATAAATACGTGCATTAGACTATGAAGATTAAATAAGCTTGCTTAAAACCATAGGACTAGACAGATTCACTTTTAAAGTGAATACAAAAAGGGAAAGTAAGAGTGCCAAGGCCTGATTATGAAGTATATTAGTAGGAAAAGGAGAATCTGTGTGAATGCATGTTTTAACAGCAGAGTCAATGTCAATAACTTCACACCCTATAATATGTGTGTGTGTGTGTGTGTGTGTGTGTGTGTGTGTGTGTGATATGTATGTGTGTGTGATCTAGTAATGCTGTAATTTCCTGCTCCTATTTCATACTGCCGCACACAGTTTAGAAATAATAATAATAATAATAACAACAACATATATACTCCTATTTTACACCTGCCCTGTTAATTTTTCTTCTTAGTTCTGTACCTTGCCTAGTTTGATACATCTCTTTCAATAGAGAGAGACTTACCTCAATTTTCTAGCCAGCATTTGAGAGTATGATGAGTGTGGCATGTCTATCTCTTTCTATTTGGTTAAAATGTCACCTGTGGGGAGCCTGGGTGGCTCAGTCGGTTATGGGTCCAAGATTTCAGTTTGTGACTTAGACCCCAGCATCTGTCTCTCTGCTGTCAGTGCAGAGCCCATTTCGTACCTTCTGTCTCCCTCTCTTTCTGCCCCCGCCCCCCACCCCGGGCTTGTGCTGTCTCTGTCTCTGTCTCTCAAAAATTAATAAAAGTTTTTTTTTAAGTACTAAAGAAAAAGTCACCTGGGACAATATATGTAAGAGTGGAGGACAGTAAGGGAACGAAGGTCCAGAGCAAAGTTGAAACAGATCCTACAATATCTTTTATTCAATAACAGAATTTTCTATTGTAGCTCCTGGTACTCAGGATGAGGCATTTGGATTCCTAAACTCTGTCGGATTAGGAATGGCCAAAACATCAGGCTGCCTACGTATATATTTTTCACCATCAGTGTCCATGACTTGAATTTCAACTTGTGTTGTCCTTATAACCTTTTTATCCTACTTATAAAAACTATCTATAGCCTCTATTTTATCCTACTCCACTTCAATTAATTGTATTAGGAGTGAATGTTTCACAGCCCTCGGGCCATTTATCAAGCCTGAGGTTGTTTAGCAATACTAGATTGTAAATACTTCCCAACAAAACTAGACTATGCTACTTTTTATTCTCTATTTTGGTCTTGATTTCTCTTTTCCAGTGACCACATCACTAGTTTATTTTTTCTTATTAAATAAAAATCAGATATTTTTACAATATATTTTATTTAGGAGGCCAGAGCATTAGTTACATAGCCAGATCCCTGACAAGCAAACAGACACACTCTAGAAACTATACATTTGTAGCGGGTAATTCTCAAGCAATCTTATGTGATGGACACTTAAAAATCTTCCTGACCTTTTCCCACCTCTCAGTCTGAAACATTCTTTTCTTACTGTGCTTGAACCACAATTTCAATCTTCTCTCTTTGAACTCCAGCTGAGCTCCTCATAGCTATTTGTGTTTTGATACACAGCTAATCAATCACAGATGGCAACGATTCTTGGTAGTTCTGAAAGAGTCCCCAGTCATCAGCTGTTGGCTTAGCCGTCTTATTCAGCCTGAACTTATTAGTCATAGGCTGACATTTTATCTAGAAAATTGATTTGGTTTCTATTAAAAATTTGTGTCAGAATATATGAGCTTACATATCAGCCTTCAAGGCCCAGCCTTCACTAATATTTCCTTAGGAGTCTTTGGCAAAAATCCAGGAACAAAACATCTTTGTCACTGATTGGTCCTACTTTTCCATTTCCTTCTTTCCTAAATGCCCTGGTCTCCAGAAAATCTAGTGCCAGGGTCTCCACTCAGCACAACGTGAAAGGATATTCCTAGCATCTTTACTTTCCATCTGTAGCCACACTTTCACTTGAAAACTCTGTACTAAGAGACTAGCTGTCCTGGTTGGGTACATCCCTGGCATAGCTATAAGGATGCGATTTAGGCAACCTAGATGCTTTACTCTGTTTCAAAGATGCAATGTGAGTACTGGAATATTCTCATTTAATAAGAAAATGAGTATTATTGTCTTCTAGAAGTAGGGACATAATAGTATAATCAGATTTCCATCTACCTGGTGGTCCAGTAAATACCATAGATGTGTAACTGTTGTTAGGTTGGCACAGGATAGGGTAATATTGCATCATGGCTCTTAAGTAAAGGTATCTTAGATGTTGACAAAAGGAGCTACCTTGGAAAAATTTAGGAGATGATGTAATGTAATCAAGCCAAAAGGGATAATTAGGGGCAATTTCTTTCTATTATAAGAAGTTTGACATTGCCTTAAATGAAACAGAAACCATTTACAGATTTTACGAAACCATTTTAAAAAGAAAATCAGATTTACTTTTTATTTTTTAGAATGATGTCTCTTGTAGCAACATGGAGGATGATGACAGGGAAAGGTGACATAATCAAAACTGTAGTTTTGGAAGTAGTTAGGAAAGACATCAGAGGCAATATTTCAGAAGAGAGATGACAAATATTACAAAGAGTAAAGAGTGAGTGGAGGATAAATTTTAAAACTATTTAGGAGACATCAGAAATACAGTGAGTTCATAACAAATTGAGTTAATGGAAGAATATTTTTGTTTAATTACACTCAAATGCTATTATAATATTCTGCCTCTGTAAATCTGCCTACCCATGCCAGAACTTCACTTTGCACTAGGGATGGGAGTAAGGAGAGAATTGGCTGGTATCCTAGTATCCAGGCCACAATGGGTATGTTATGGGCAAGAGGAATGAGATCTGGGTTTACTCAATGTTTTCTCAAATGTTCATCATCTAGGCCCACTGGACATAATGGTATTATGTATGAGTAAGTTATGAAAATGAGTTTAGAATAACTCAAAGAAAGGGAGCTATATTCCAACCGTGGATCTTTCAATTGCAACAAATACAACATAAAAATATTAAGAGATTTGTTTTTCAATATTCAATAATATATTACTTTGAGCACCATAATACTTTTTTTCCTACTGTTTTCTAACAATACATTTTGTGGAGAAATGTCACAATTGAGGTTTCAGTATAGTCTTTTTTTAAAAATTTTTTTAATGTTTATTTATTTTTGAGAGAGAGAGCGAGCATGAGTGGGGGAGGGGCAGAGAGAGAGAGAGGGAGACATAGAACCTAAAGCAGGCTCCATGCTCCGAATTGTCAGCACAGAGCCTGACGCGGGCTCTAACTCACAAACCCGTGAGATCATGACCTGAGCCAAAGTCGGTTGCTTAACCCACTGAGCCACCCAGGCGCCCCTAGAGTCATTTTTTAAATGCCAACCCAAGTTTGGCAAAAGACTTGAGGGAAGTGTCTTACATAAAAGGAAAACACTGGAGAAAAAAGGTTCAAAGAAAAACATACCTAAATCTTAATTTGCTATCAAGTAAGCTGATAAAAAGAACATCCAGACTTTTGTGAGTTATCAAAACTTGTCTTTAATTTAAATTACAAATTAATTTCTGCCAACCCTAAAAGCGTTTTGAGGAATGAAGAAATCTAACAAGTATTTTGAAAATCACCAATCATAAGGCACAGCTATAATCTTTAAGAAAACTTTAAAGTTGTAAGTTATCTGCTGACTTTGCTTTTGTTACATCTTGAAATCTTTAAGGCATATTTTAAAATGAAATCTGGCCATACCTTCAGTGCTACAAACCTTCAAAATACTTTCTCATGAGCATAGCAAGATATGCATTGCTTTTGCAGTATGCATCAAATTTAGTGTATGATAAAAACTGCCTATTCAACTTACATTTATTTATAAATAAATTTTAGATAAAGTGTAGGACATTTTTCTTTATTGATCATTCTTTCATTATTGCTGAATACATAATTATTTAGCTATACGTAACAAATAACAAGAATATTATGCAATGATATTCAATTTACCTAGAAATTATATCCATTCTTTAGTTTAAGATCCTATTTATCTTGGTATTACTTTGGATTACAAAATCTAGACATGCAGGTTAACTCCACTAATGGCATACAGAATATCTCCTACCCTGAACCTCCAGAGAAAGCAGCAACCATATGCATAGTCTACAATCATCACCTCTAGTCCCCAGAAATAGGTTTTATCAAGGAATTCATTTTCACTGTCTTTTCAAGGATATGAGATTGCTTGAGTTGCTGGCTGCAGGGGATCCCAATAATTTTTCTCACACACTAGCCCTGGAAAATTCACCCCCTACAAAGGAAGAAGTCTCAAGAAATGAAGGGGTAGCAAGAATTTCAAACTCTCACAGGAAAGAAAACTATTTGTTTTTAATTGTGTTTTGGTTTGAGCTATAATAGAAATCATCTCTATTGCTATGTGATATGTACACAATAAATAGGTTTTCAGAATGATTAAACGCCTTGGCCTCACTTCAACTATTATTTTCAAAAACCATTTATTTTGGGAATAGTAGGAAACCATAGCAAATATTTATGAAATCATTTGACTCCAGTGCGGTTGCTATGAGTATCTTCAATATTCTCATCTCATGTATCTTATGTTTTTGAAGTAATAACTGGAAACATTCATACCTTATGTATATTATTATACTTTATAAACAACATATTAATTATTAATAATCTTATTTAATATTTAATTACTTATTAATAACATAAATATTTCTGATTTCCTACAGAGGTTATGTTTTGACTTTATTTTTCTTCAAAAAATTAGAATCTAGGTTTATTTTTTAAAAATGACTGAAAACACAAGGTAATTCATTTTAGAGGAGAATTTGGTAGTCAGTTGGACCCCAATAAAAATACTCCAAAGTATAAAACAAGAATAATTATAGCAAATCATCTGTGGATAGTAGAGATGTTTATTTAATTTTTAAAACTTTTCACTTTTAAAAAATGATAACATATTGGTGTGCCTAGTTAGTTCAGTCAGTTAAGCCTCCAACTCTTGATTTTGTCTCAGGTCACAACCTCACCATTCATGAGTTCAAGACCTGCATCAGGCTCAACACTGGCACTGCAGAACCTGGTTGGGATTTTCTCTCCCCCTACCTCTCTCTCTTCCTCCTCCAATGTGCTCTCTCCCTCTCTCTCTCTCTCAAAAAAACTAAATTTTTTGAGAAACTGAACAGAAGACCATGGGGGGAAGGGAAGGGGAAAAAACAGTTACAAACAGAGACGGAGGGAGGCAAACCATATGAGACTCTTAAATACAGAGAACACAATGAGAGTGGATGGCGGGGGGAAGAGGGGAGATGAGCACTGGGTGTTGTATGTACGCCAATTTGACAATAAATTACATTCATAAGAAAAACTAAAAAAATGATGATGTATTATTTGATGTGGAAAAAATATACTGAGGTTTTTCCTGAAAACATCATTTTCCTGATGAATTACCTGATAATTAATTGAAAAAAAGATAAATTATAATTTTATTGTCCTCATCACCATTTCTTCATCTATATTTTCGTAAGTATAGGATAAATTCCCCAGTAAAAAAAAAAAAAAAGAAACAAAGAAAAAAGAAAAAAAAATCTAAAATTGCTGTGGATTGACCCAACAAAGATTCAGGTTTTCATCATTCTACTTATCTATCACAACTTTGGCTGGAAGCTATACTCCACACAGTCAGTCACATGGACACTAGGCTGACATAAGCATTTTCTTATACTTGCATCTCTGGGACATCTAGTCACCTGGATCTGTGCATCAGGAGAAGGAACAACTGGAGAGGTATGTGCCAGCTCTTTTTCGCTTCTCCTGTAATTAATACACATCATTCTACCTACAACTCAGTTCTGAAATTTCTCATATCATGATCCTCAACCAATCACATTAAAGCTGAAAAATATGGGAGAAACTGTGAATATTTGTTGACCATCTTATTTGTGACACAACAATTAAGATAAAGGAAGTAGGACCAGGTGTAGTAAGTCTCTCCAGTTATAACACCATATCATCTTATATTTTTATATCATGTAATCCTCACCTTTACTGGATTATGAAACTTATAAAATTCTATCACAAACCTTTAGGTTTTCCACATATCTTTTTATTTTTTATTTTTACTTTTTAAAGTTTATTTTGAGAGACAGAGAGAGAGTGCAAGCAGGGGAGAGCCAGAGAGAGAGGAAGAGAGAGAAAATCCCAAGCAGGTCCTGCTCTGTCAACATGAGGCCCAACTCGTGGCACAAACTCACATACTGCAAGATCATGACCTGAGCTGAAATCAAGAGCCAGATGCTTAACCGACCAAGCCACCCAGGCACCCCAGTGCTTTCCACATATCTTTATATGCATTCAGGATGCAGTTTATTTGCATCAAACCAATCCATATACGCTTAATCTTCCTAGTCAACATCCACAGGAACCTTTCTCAACCTGAATTTTTAGAAATGTGCATTTTGTTCTCTTCCACTATGCTATCTCTAGACACAGAATAAAATGTCTTAAGTTCTGGACCACACATCACTAAACTTTAAGAATAAATCGGGTAATTACAGTAAAAATAATGTACCTTAAATTATAACTTTATTAGCATGTGACTCTTCAAAGACCAATTTGATTTTCTTGATCCTATTCATTCTTCATAACATTTCATACAAATAGGTGGTAAAATTCAATTTGTGACTTATGAAATTGTTTTTCTCAGATTGGGAGGTAAAAATATCCCAACATTCCATCTTTTAGATGTTTCACAGTAAATGCTAGTAGTGAATATATAAAATAAATTACCTCTAAATTTTCTAGTGGTAGTCAATGTTTATTTCTTTTCCCCATTAATTAATTGATCTGCTCTGTATTTTAAGATTATTACCTTGAAAAGATTACTCTTCTTTTCCAGAAGTAAAATGATGCCCCTGGAGGCAACAGCTAGGGGTTACCATAAATAGTCACATTTTCATGATCGTGCCAAGGCTTACAAAGACAATTGTTCTTCTGAGCACTCACTTCCATTGCCCCTTCCACTGTTAGTGGTTTTACTCCCACAGAGCATTTTCTCTTAGAAATAATTACTGATTTCCAAGGTGTAATGCACAATTAGTTTCCTAACATTGGGAGACGTGGGGGAAAAAACCTGTACTTTCAATGATATACAGAGATAACATTAATTCTTACGGAAAGTGTTTTTGTTTGTTTAACCTTGGCATTAGTGAGGGGCGCCTGGGTGGCTCAGTCGGTTGAGCATCTGACTTAGGCACAGATTATGATCTCAAGGCTTGTGAGTTCGAGCCCCATGTCAGGCTCTGTGCTGACAGCTCAGAGCTTGGAGCCTGCTTCAGATTCTGTTTCTGTCTCTCTCTCTCTCTCTCTGCCCCTCCGCTGCTCATGCATGCTCTCTCTCTCTCTCTCAAATGTAAATAAATATTTTTAAAAATTAAAAAAAAAACCTTGGCATTAGTGGCCGAGTTGTTCTATGACAGATCTGACTTTGCACATTTTGCAAAGTGGATAAACATTAATTTTACAAAGAGAACTTATTTTATGATCACATATATTAAATACCATGTTTGTTTATATTTAAATATATATATGTATTTCTATACAAATATGTAATATAAAACATACTGACATATATTTAACATTCACATACATATATATTTAATAATTGCATATTAGGTTATGTAACAATTTGTTATAACTTTATTGTGACCAAAGTAACTGACCATAATCCCTACAGCCAGGGAAATTCATTCACCAGGTCCAGATAAGCTTATAGTCATGTAGTTTTAGAATGCTCATGAAGATGAAATTATTTTACTTAAATTGATTTCATTGGGATTTTCTGAAAATATTTTCCTAGTCTCTATATCTATGGTATGCTTGAATGTTACAAAATAAATATTGTTCAACTTTAAAAATTAAAACATTTATATGTTAAAAGAATGATGAAAAGGGAAATTTTTTTTCTTTTTGAATTCACTCAGAAAGAAACACAATAAGGTAGTAAGAATGAGAACAGCAATGGACTCAATAGGCAAATATTTCTTATATGAAAAAAAAACCAACAGTTACCTCTATATGGTATATTCAAGTGAACTGTAATTATCATGCTATAATAGTGGTTTTGATTCTTTTGGGACCAATTTGTACAGGCCTTCCCTTCTAGATCAAATTGAAAAATCTATGGACAATTAATTCAATTCCTGTTCCTACCTAGGCATGCATGAATAAAAATTAGATAATTTAATGTGAATTTCATATTGTTATCACACCAAAAGTACATAAGAGTACACTTGAAACTTTTTCCTACTTATAGGTGCACTGAACTAAACATTTTAATTGCTTTATGTGTTTCTACTTACAGTATGGCTAATGAGCTTTAAAATAATATATTTCTTTCCCTAATGGGTAGACTTTTAAACTAAGTGTATCATAAGATATAAATCAAGTATATATTTCAGAAATATTCTTAGAGACATTTAATCATATTATTTCATCAAACATTAGTGGAAACAGACCACCAAAGGTGTCCTAAGACCTCAAACACAATTACGAAAGCTAACTTGTCTTTAAGTACTTCCCTAATAGCACATCAGGAGGTTTAGTTTCCATGCTGTGAGGCTTTATCATAAGTAATACCACACAATCAAATAATCTCTGGCCACTAAAACCTATTCATGGAGTTTATCAAAATAAGATGCAACTATAGATTAGTGTAATACAGGTTACATTGCTTATTGTCACCTTTGTTTACAGATATAAATAGAAACTTTGAATTATACTAGAGTAGTGGTGAAACCAAATTTCTGAAATCTTTTTCTCCTATTAAGATGGCTTTATGTTTTAATTACAGGCATTAATCTCTTTCCTTCCTACTTAAAGTTATATACTTCAGGAAAGACTTACAGTATTTATTACAGTTCTTCATTAGCCTCAAATTTTATTAGAAACTGATAATTTATGATTACTTCCAACTGGTGTTTTTGCTACCTGTTTTTCCTACCTGTAGGAAGCAGTCATTTCAAATGATGATCCTGTCAACCCATTGTGTTTTGTAATTCATAAAATAATATTCTGTGTGTTTTGCTTCTAGGAAGCTTAACTCCAAAATTCTACTTTTAGCTATACACATTTACAGCCAGATTTTTTGAAGGGGCATCCGCCATAATCATTTCATATCAAGTTTAGTCTAACCACTGCTTGCGAATTCAGTCATCATTATTCCCACCCTACAATCCTGGCATTTTTATCCTTAGTGGAATAAATTAGAAACACAGATGGATAATCTGGGAAATATTCCACACGAATATTTTTTTAAACACAATTCTTGTCAAGCACAGATTTTATAAGATTCAGTTTATAGTTTTAATAAACAGGGTTCTGATTATTAACTGTACCATTTTCAAAATCAAATGAAACATGAGGAGATCTTTTACATAAAGATTTATACAGCTCTACTGCTTTAAGAACCAGTTTGAAATCCAAGCTGTCTTTTCCTTATGGTGTTAAAAAGAAAAATAAGTTTGACTCAGGACAAAGAAAATGCTTTTGTATTCAGTTGATCAAGGGCCACATTTAAGTCTATTCCTTTAGGAAAATGGTCACTGCCTTGTGAAAAATATTAAGCTAAATTTGAGTGGGATGTGGTAGGTCTCATATTTCAACTCATCTTTCATTGCCTTAGTAATGATACTCTTTTCCTCTTACTTTTTCCCAGATGTCTTATTCCATTATGTCCTTTTTTCTTTACTTTCCTACTTGATATCTGAAAATGATTAGTTAGCTTCCTTTAAATGTGTGTTCATGGAGTCAGGACTTAACAACAGACATAAAACCAAAAGTAGTCACAGTATGATGACACAAACTCCCACACGTATACACACAACATCACCTGTATGTACATGCAATTCAAAAACAATAGAAAGGGACCCGTTAGATCTTTACCTCTCCTAAACAGCTTTGGACCTGAACCAGGTGATAATATGGATAGGAAAATTATTAAAGATAATTTACAAAAGGCTCAGTCCTCTAAAAATGGGGAGGCATTCAAAATCATCACAGACAGATGACTAAGGGTATAAACAGTTCTTTTTTCTGCATTACTATCCTACAGGTCTACATCATGGGATGTACAGAGAGAGAGAGAGAGAGAGAGAGAGAGAGAGAGAGACATTTGCCAAGTCTTATTTGGATCATCAAATAAGTGATCCAGCATCCTCCACAGATGAACTGGGGTGGGAGTGGGAGAATAGACTGCTGTATGGTTACCAGTTGGAACTGCAGGTGTTCTTAGAATCTTCATTAACCTTAAACTTAGAATACACTAAGAATGTTTCGGATGAAACTTTGGAGAATTAATGCCATTCATTAGTTACTGAGATGAGTGTTCAATATAGATGAGATAATCTGTTCCTAAGTTTAGTAGACAGAAGATAGTTCATAGATGATTAGCATTGCATATTGAACAGGTAACGTGGAACAAGAAATAGTAACTAATAAACATAATGAGCTAGATGTTTTTTATTTACCTCTCCAGATCCACTCTTGGTCCTTTTCTACCCTGTTTTGTACTACCTGACTTCCAATGACTTTTTTGTCTGTAGTCTATGGACCTCTTCTTCCCTTTGCTTTGACCCAATGGAATTCTCTCAGAGGAGATTAAAGCATGAGTGGAGAAATAGGCAGTGTGTTTATATTCTTGGGGTAACCAGGGCCTGTAGTTTGGCATCAGACCCAGTCTTCCATCTAACACCAGAGCTCCTGTTTCATGGCTGCTGTTTTAAGACTCAAACTCTCAGCAGATACAGTTTACTGCTTTTTCTTTTTGCTTCTTCAGACCAAATGAGTATTAAGGTGTACCCATTTTTAAAAGTTTCTGAGTAGTTCAACCTTCACTCAGTGGTTCCTTTAACTCTGCTCTCACTTATGTTTACAGTTCCAACATTGAAGGTCAGGTGCCCATGTTTCCTTTCAAGTCCCTGAAATATACTTACAATGGTGCCTGGCATAAAGAAGGTAAATTAACATTTTATATTTTGAATTATTTTTATTTCCAAAATACGAGAATAGATTAGAAAGTTTATCTAAGATACCAGTTTTATAACTTAAAAGTTTTCTTTATGCCTGAAAAAGTGATCACACCAGAAATATTGTTTTATTGATGTTGAAATATTCAACATCAAGAAGATATTAACTAGTGATATAATTGAACTGTTTAGTAATAAAAGACTCACCTACCAATGTTGTTTCACTTTTTACCTTTTTGCTTCCCAAGTAGATTTGTGAGTAAACTTTTCTAAATATCTTATGTCAGAAAAATACTATTTTATAGCACATATGCTTGGGCATATGTTCAATTGTCATCCTTTCTACACCTCTAGAAATAGAAATCGTTACCTATATTTGCTGAGGATGAGAAAAGTTAGGACACTGGCCTTCTAATAACTGGTAAAATTGGGACTCAAATAGCAATATTTGTTTGCTTCCTACTACAACATGCTATAATTTCCAATTAGAACTTTTTTCTAGATGTTGGCATTAGAGAAAGTTCAATTAAACATTGGCTCATATTTCAAGAGATTTTAAGCCTACCTAAGAGGCAAGCTGTATAGACTTGAAGACCATTTTTCAGGTTGAGTGTAAAAGCAAACCAAAATTATCCTTGGGAATGATTTCATGATGTCGGCTTCCTTAAATAAATGTCAATTCTTTCTTGGTGTCCTGAAGAGACACTTAAGCCTCCAAATGTTCCTCCAAAGTTCAAATGACAAATGTATGCCATCTGGAAACTGCAATTAAGGACATTAAAATATATCTAAAAGGTTACTTCTCATCTACTCTTAGCTGTAGAAAGCAAAAAAAAAAAAAAAAAAGTCTTCAAATCTAACAACCAGTAAAAGCCAGGCAATCTCAAAATCAAAATTCGTCTTGAATTCATCAGAGAGCTAAGCTTGCAGGACACCCAAATGGCCTTGGAGGTACCTGCCTTTGCTTAGTGGAGAAAACTGGCACAATTGTGACAACAGAACAAAGACTAGGCTGCAGTACAAATGAATAAGAATTAGATGAAGTGTTTATTAATTGCTAACAGCTAAATATTGTCTTTCATGCTAGTGCAGAACTTCAGGGAGCCATAGACACAAGTGGGGTTCGCACCACTCATTCTACTTCATGGACTTTCCCAAAGTACTCATAAGAAATATGGAAGGTAGGATGCAAAATCAGACAGTGTCTCTCAGTGGTATAGGTCTGGAAGAGCAAAGTGCTGCTTGTGTGGAAAAGACAGAAACTCTGCTCAAACATTTTCCTTTAAGGAAAAAAAGAGACAGAGGGAAGAAGGAAGGAAGGAAGGAAGGAAAGAAGGAAGGAAGGAAGGAAGGAAGGAAGGAAGGAAGGAAGGAAGGAAAAGAGAAAGGAAAGGAAAAGAGAAAGGAAAGGAGAAAGAAAGGAAAAGGAAAAAAAAGAAAACACTTAACCCCCTGGGAGTGGGGCTCTTCCTGTGCACAAATCAAGAACCACTGTTGTTGATGGAAGGTAAAAATGAAGTAGAGGGGTATGGGAAACAATAATCCCTGGGGTAGCTGCAGTAAACTGCCTGGAACCCAGATAATTAGTGATATCCCAACACTGCAAATGGGGCAGATCACTGAGAAAGGCCTATCTCTGAAATTCAGAGACACTAAATCTACCTAAGAACTATCTACACCAGGACATAAGGCAAATGAAAAACTTCCCCACTGTCTAGCAAACTCTCCAAAATAAAGATTTAGAAGAGGTATGCCAGTTTCCAGCCTTCCATATTCCATAAATACTTCCAGTATTCCATAAATACTATGTACCTCAGTCTCTCCTGCCCTATACATGCTGACAGTCTTTCAACTAAAAAGTTATGAGACATACACACACACGCCAACGCACACAGTGGAGTATTATTCAGTGACAAATATGGAAATTCTACCATTTGCAACAACATGGATAGTCTTTGAGGGTATTATGCTATGTAAAATAAGCTAGACACAGATGACAAATACTGTATGATCTCACTTATATGTGGAATCTAAAAACATCAAAGTCATAGAAACAGGAAGAATAATGTCAGGGGTTGAGAAGTGTGAAAAAAGGGAGATGTTGGCCAAAGTATACAAACTTTCAGTTATGAGTAACTTCCAGATGTATAATGTACAGCATGGAGACAACAGTTAACAATACTGTATCATGTACTTGAAAGTTGCTATGAGAGCTTTAATATTCTCACCATAACAAAATGGGGTAATTATATGGGGTAAAACATGTGTTAACTGACCTTATTGTGGTAATCATTCTGCAATATATATGTGAATGAAATCACTACATTTATTACATACATTACATTAAACCTAGACAATGTTATATTCAAATTGAATCTCCATAAAGGTGGAAAAAATTAAATAATAAAATAAAAAATATTTTTGCAATATAAATAAAACATAATGGACAAATATCTTCAATATTTTAGGTACTCTTACAGACAACTGGCAATTGAAAAAGGGAAATGGGCAATAAGTAAAAGAAAATTATTCTATCTTCTTAGCAATCAAATAAATCCAAAATGCAACCATTTTGACACATATCAGTTTACATATAGAATATACTTTAAAATAATATTGTTTTGAACACATTCTAACATATAATTGATATGAGTGTAATTAGGTATAAACTTCCAGGTGGTAATGGGTAATATGCTAATTTTTAAATAGTATATGCCCTGGGGAGACTGGATGTTTCAATCAGTTGAGCATCCAGCTCTTGATTTCGACTCAGCGCATGATCTCACGGTTTGTGAGATCAAGTTCTGCATCAGGCTCTACACTGACAAGAAGCTTGCTTGGGATCTCTCTCTCCTTCTCTCTTTGCTCCTCCACCACTTGCACACATGCTCGAGCATGCTCTTTCTCTCTCAAAATAAATAAATATTTAAATAGCTTATGTCCTTTACTATTTTTTAATTATTACAAAAATTTACCTTAAAGAGGTCATCAGAGAAGTATGCAAAGATATATAGAAAGGATGTTTATTTAATATTGTTTCTAATAATGTAAAATTGATAATAAATACCCCAAATTTATGTATATTAGAATAGATAAATTTATCATGCAACTAAAATTGCTCATATTGAATACTGTATTATAGAAATGTTTCATTTTGTTCTTTATACACATAAGTTGTTTATTTCATCAGTGTTATAAAAATATTTTCACATTTCAGATTGAAAACAACACAATTAGGATTTTTTTTCCAATTTCCAGATTTTTCTTTTTATTTCTTGTCTGATTTTTAAGTCATCAACACTTATCAGTTTTAGGAGAAGGAAGTTCCTATTTGCACAAATTTATAATATTTCATAAAAATAGTTTTTGAAATAAAATCTCTGCATAATAAACAAATATTTCATAACTTTAAACCTAGAGTAGAAGCAAAGTCAAATAAACTGCTACCTTATTCTGACTTACAGGTGAAGTAAAACATAGATTTGAATATAAACATTTTCATTAAACATTTTTTTATTACACACTTTAGATTAAAATGAATTCCTTGGTATAAAGTGAAGTTTTTAAAAAAAAATAAGGACAAGCAAATAGACCTGTATTTAAGAAAGATATGGGGAGAGCCCAAATGTCCATCGAAGGATGAATGGATAAGGAAGATGTGGTGTGTGTGTGTGTATATATATATATATATATATATATATATATATATATATATATATATAATGGAGTATTTCTCGGCAATCAAAAAGAATGAAATCTTGCCATTTGCAACTACGTGGATGGAGCTGGAGGGTATTATGCTAAGTGAAATTAGTCAGAGAAAGACAAAAATCATATGAATTCACTCATATGAGGACTTTAAGAGACAAAACAGATGAACATAAGGGAAAGGAAACAAAAATAATATAAAAACAGGGAGGGGGACAAAACAGAAGAGACTCATAAATATGGAGAACAAACTGAGAGTTATGAGAGGGGTTGTGGGAGGGGTGGATGGGCTAAATGGGTAAGGGGCATTAAGGAACCTACTCCTGAAATCATTGTTGCACTATATGCTAACTAATTTGGATATAAATTAAAAAAAAAAAATAAAAGATATGGGGGAAAGGCCCTTGAAATACTGAACTTTGTGTCACAATTCTCTTGCTCTTCTCATCAGAACTAGAAGACAGCTACTTGTATTCCTCCTGTATTTTTCATAATAGGGTTGTAGATGTCATAGGGATGCCAAGTAAGCCCCCAGGCCCTCCTAAATGGCTGTACACATGACTGCATAAAGGATGACTAAAGCTACACTAAGAAAGTGTGTCTTCAGATTTTGCATAAGCATTTCTTAATAGTGTAAATATACACATTTCAGTTATGAAAGGGAAATATAATGTTATTGTTATAAAATTATTTAATAAATTTTTAATTTATTAATTTTAATAAAAATAGCACTTGATAGAATCAAAACAAGATGTTGAAAGGAGTGGTGGAGAGAGGGTATTCTTGTCATGTCATGAAGGTATCCTTTTCATAGTGGAAATCTTCAGTTTCTCACCATTAAGTATGATGTTACCTGTAGGGATTTCTTTATTTTCAAATTTTTATTTAAATTCTAGTTAGTTAACATACAGTACAATATTGGTTTCAAGAGTAGAATTTGGTGATTTATCACTTACATACAACACCCAGTGCTCATCATAACAAGTGCCCTCTTTAAACCCCATTATCCTACATCAGTCAGAGAAAGACAAATATCATATGATTTCAATCATATGTGGAATTTGAGAAAGAAAACCGATGAACATACAGATGTGGGGAAGAGAGAGGGAACCATACCTGTAGGTTTTTATAAATATTCTTTACCAAGTAAAGAAAGTGTCCCTCATTCCGAGTTTACTGAGAGTTTTTGTCATGAAGGTGTGTTGGATTTTGCCAAATGTGCTTTCTGCATCTACTGAGTGATCATGTAATTTTTCCATTCTAACCTGTTGATGTGATGGATTACTTTAATTGATTTATAAATGTTGAACCAGCCTTGCATATTTGAGATAGATCACATTTGGTAATGGCATATAATTCCTTTTAAACTTTGTTGGAATCAATTTGCTAATTTTTTGTTGAGGATTTTTGCATCTATTATCATGAAAGAAATTGGTCTGCAGTTTCTTTTCTAGTAATGTCTGGTTTTGGTATTACAGTAATGCCTCATAGAATAAGAAATTATTCTACTTAGATCCTGTGAAAGGGATTGTAAAAGAGAACTTGTTTCATTTCTTCCTTAAATGTTTCAAAGAATTCACCCATTTGGGTGAACCCATCTGGGTCTGGTACTTTATGTTTAGGGAAGTTAATTATTATTTCAATTTCTTCAATAGCTATAGAGTGATTCAGATCATCTATTAATTCCTTATGACAATGGAATTGGCTCATTTCATCCAGGTCATTAAATTTGTGGGCAGAGAGTGGTTCAGAATATGTTTATTTTGTTTTTAAGTTTTTTTTATTTATTTTGAGAGAGAGAGAGAGACAGAGAGAACAAGCAGGGGAGGCGCAGGAACAGAGGGAAGGAGAAAGAATCCCAAGCAGGCTCCGAACAGAGCCTGATGTGGGCTCGAACTCCTGAACTCTGAGATCATGACCAGACCCAAAACCAAGAATCAACGCTTATCTGACTGAGCCACCCAGGTGCCCCCAGAGTATGTTTTTCTTATCGATTTAATGTCTGTGGGGTATAATGATGTCCTTTCTTTCATTTATGTTAATAATTTGTGTCTTCTCTCTTTTTTTCTTAGCCTGGCTAGACACGTACCATTTTTATTGATGGTTTCGAAAAGCCAGCCGTTGGTTTTGTTGAATTTCTTACCAATTTCCTATTTTCAATTGCATTAATTTCTGCTCTAATTCTTATTGTTTCTTTTCTTCTATTTACTTTGGATTTAATTTACCCTTCTTTTTCTAGTTTCCTAAATTGGGAATTTAAGATTATTGATTTTAGATCTTTTTTCTTTTCTAATATATGCATGCAATGCCATATATTTTCCTCTAAGCACTCCTTTCGCTGCATCCCACAAATTTTGGTAATTTGTGCTTTTATTTTCAATTCATTCAAACTATTTCTTTAATTTCTCTTAAAATTTCTTCTTTGAATCATGTGTTACTTACAAATATGTTGTTGAATCTCCATATATTTAGGGATTTTTCCAGTTATCTTTCTGCCACTAATCTCTAGTTTAATTCCACTGTGAATTTTACTTATATGAGGAATTTAAGGAAAAAAAGCAAAGAGGAAAAGAAGACAGAGAAAGACAAACCCACAAACAGACTCTTAACTGTAAGGAACAAACTGATGGTTACCAGTGGGGAGGTGGGTGAGAAGATGGGTTAAATAAGTGATGGAGATTAAGGAGTGCACTTGTGATGAGCCCTGGGTGCTGTAAGGAAGTGCTGACTCACTATATTGTACACCTGAAACTAACATTACACTGTATGTTAACTAATTGGAATATAAATCAAAACACATTTTATGATTTCTATTTTTTTTAAATTTGTTAAGATGTGTTTTGTGGCCCAGTATGTTGTGTATCTTGGTGAATATTCCATGTGAGCTTGAGAATGTGTATTTTATTCTTGTTGGATGAAGTAGTCTATAGATACTACTATACGTTGCATCTAGTTGATTCATGGTGTTTTTGAGTTCAGCTGTGTCACCACTGATTTTCTGCCTGCTGAATTTGTCCGTTTCTGATAGAGGAGTATTGAAGTATGAGAGTGAATTCATTTACTTCTCTTTGCAGTTCTACCAGTTTTGACTCATGTAGATTAACACTTTGTTGGTGGGCACATACACGTTAAGGATGCTTACTTGCTTTTTAAAGAATTGACTCCTATATTATTATGTAATATCCCTGATAACTTTCATTGCTTTGAAGTCTGCATTGTCTGAAATTAATACAGCTACTTCTGCTTTCTTTTGATTGGTTTTAGCAGGGCACATTTTTTTCCATCTATTTACTTTCACTCTGCATGTTCTTTTTATTTAAAGTAAGTTTCTTATAGACAAAATATAGCTGAGTATTGTTTTTGGAACCACTCTATTTCTGTCTTTTGATTTATGCATTTAGGTCATTGATATTCAAAGCAATTATTGATATATTTGTATTACTCTATATCATCTTTATTATTATTTTCTATTTGTTGCTTCTTTTCTTTGTTCCTATTTTTCCCTTCTACTTTTTTTCTGCCTTGTGAGGTTTTAAACAAGCATTTTATATAATTTTCTCCCTTTCTTCACATATTAGTTACTTTATTCTACTTTGTGCAGCAGTTGCCTTAGAGTTTGCAATATACATTTTCTTTTTTTTTTTTAATGTTTATTTATTTTTGAGACAGAGACAGAGAATGAACAGGGGAAGGGCAGAGAGAGAGGGAGACAAATAATCTGAAACAGGCTCCAGGTTCTGAGCTGTCAGCACAGAGCCCGATGCGGGGCTTGAACCCACCAACCGTGAGATCGTGACTTGAGCCGAAGTGGGATGCTCAACCAACTGAGCCACCCAGGCGCCCCTGCAATATACGTTTTCAAATAATACAAGTTCACATTCAAATAACACTATATCGCTTCAAGGGGGTAGTATAAACACTTTAAAATAACAAAATAATCTTAACTGCTATTCTTGTATCCTTGCTCCATTCCTTTCACTTATATATAAGCATACATAAGCATATAATAATAGCAATAATGTATTTGATTATATATGCTTATGTATGTGCCATGAAAAATAAAAATTTTTATTTTACTTTCAATTATTCCTTCTTTAATGCTTTTTCTTACTTTATGCAGACCTGAGATTTTTGCCTATATTACTTTCCTTCTCTCTAAAAGACTGTAATATTTCTTACAAAGCATGTCTACTGGCAAAAATTCCTTTGATTTATGTTTATCTGAAAAGTATTTACACTGCCTTCATTTTTTTTAAACATGTATTTATTTTTGAGAGACAGAGTTATGAGTAGGGGAGGGGCAGACAGAGAGGGATACACAGAATTCAAAACAGGCTGCAGGCTCTGAGCTGTCAGCATAGAGTCCGATGAGGGGCTTGAACTCAAAAACTGTGAGGTCATGACCTGAGCCAGAGTTGGATGCTTAATTGACTGAGCCACCCAGGCACCCCATACACTTCCTTCATTTTTTTTAAAAAATTTTTTAAACGTTTATTTATTTTTGAGACAGAGAGAGACAGAGCATGAACGGGGGAGGGGCAGAGAGAGAGGGAGACACAGAATCAGAAACAGGCTCCAGGCTCTGAGCCATCAGCCCAGAGCCCGACGCGGGGCTCGAACTCACGGACCGCAAGATCGTGACTTGAGCTGAAGTCGGACGCTTAACCGATTGAGCCACCCAGGCGCCCCACACACTTCCTTCATTTTTAATGGAAAAATTTCCAGAGTACAGAATTCTAGGTTTATTTGCTTTTCTATCAACACTTTGAATATACACTCTACTCATTTCCTGCTTACATGGTTTCTGAGGGGAACTAAGTTGCAACTCTTGTATTTATTTCTCTTTAAGTAGGTGTTCCCCCTCACCCCCCACTGGCTTTTGTCAGGATTTTTTTCTCCTTTGATTTTCTGTTATTTGAAAGTGATATGCCTAGGTTTGGTATTTTTGGTGTTTACCCTCTTGGTATCCTCTGAGCTTCCTGGATCTGTGGTTTGTTTCTAAGATTAATTTAGGGAATTTCACAGTCATTACTTAAAAATACATATATTTCTCCTGTGCTTTCTGTCATTTATCTTCTGATACTCCTATTCCACACATGTCATATCTTTTGTAGTTTTGCCACAGTCTTTGGATATCCTCTTCTATTTTTTGCCCCTTCACTATTTGTTTTATTTGCTTTTCAGTTTTGGAGATTTCTAATGAGATATCCTCAAGCTCAGATATTCTTTCCTTAGTTGTGTCCAATCTACTAATGAACTCATCAAAGGCAGTCTTCATTTCTATTGCAGAGATTTTTAGCTCTAGCATTTCTCTCTGGTTCTTTCTTAAAATTTTTATTCTCTGCTTACACCGCCCATCTGCTCTTGCAAGCTGTCTAACTTTATCCATTAGAGCACTTAGCATATTAATCATAGTTGTTTTAAATTCCTGGTCTGACAAATATCCTTGCCATGTCTGGTTCTGATGCTTGCTCTGTCTCCTAAAATTGTGTTTCTGCATTTTGGTATGCCTTGTAATTTTTTTCTTGATACCTGGACACAAGGTACCAGGTTAAAAAAAACTACTGTAAATTGCCTTTTAGTAATGTGATAAGATGTTGGAGGGGAAGCATCTTATGATCTTAGGATTAGGTCTTATACTTTTAGGGAGCTTATGCCTCTGGACTGTGAACTTCACAAAAATTCCTCAATTTCTGATTCCCCCTTACATGGGATAATATCTCAGTAAGACAGGCTCTACCTAACTAGTTTCCCCTAAGGGTGGGCCTTATTAAGAACAGGGTACTCTGGAGTATTTCAAAATGGTCCTTTTCCCTTTCATCTGCCAGGGCATCAAAGGATTTTTCTCAGATATATACTGCAAGAACAGTATATATAGTAGAGCTCATAGAGGTAAACCTCATAAAATTGTGGGGCCCCTCTGAGACTGGTGTTTTTAACTTTCAGAGTTGTCCACATTGACCCTCAAGTAATTCATCAATTATAGTTCTGGTTTTCCTAACCCATCTGGCACTGGTTTCCGCAGAGATTTCTGCTAGTGAGTCATCACTCCAGTAAATCACAAATCCCTGTATTTTTATGACTTTCTCTCCAATGGCAGGGTCTTGAATCCTTGTCTCTCTATAGATCCTAAAAAGTTGTTGATTTTTTAGTCTGTTCAGCTTTTTTCTCATTGGAATGACAACTTCCAAGCTTTTCACATGTAGAACCAGAAACCAACAGTATTCAGTATAGTCATTTTTCAAATAAAATATTTAAATATTCATGATGAAAAATCCAAAATTTTGAATTAAAAAGCACAGGAAAAAACAAAACAATTTTTGGTCATTATTTTTATGAAGAATAAGAGAGAAGCAGCAAAACCAGATTTTGAAAAATAATAGGATGACAGTCGCTGTATAAGGAAAGATATGTATGTGGATGCTCCTGTCCATGCTCTGAATTTCAATGGAAATACCACTGATAGTATAGGTCATCATCAGTCTCACTAGGAGTACTTTCTGTAGTCACTCCTGCCAGACTAAATACGTACTGAAGCTCTTACCATTGTAGGAGATAAAAAAAAAAAAAAATCACAACACAGAACATGAAATGCCTCAGCAGTGCTAAACTGATTCACTTCTGCTAGATTCAAAATTGCCATTAGCAGGCACTTTGGTAAAATGAAGAATAAAAATAATAATAAAATAAAAAAGGGTTTTTAAACCTATATCATGTTGAAACAAGTATTACAAATCTGTACGTCAGTCGAAACTGGTCTTTGTTAGATTAGTTATAAATGCTCAAAACTGCTTGCATGATAAATTTTCAGTGAAATGAATAATCACAACCCCCCCACAAACAAAATATTAATTTATAACTTATAATATTCAAAATACCATATATTAAAGGATTGTCATGCTGTTAGAAAGGCTAGTCTAAATTAAGATATATTGCATTGCATTCCCATTCTGGATAAGCTAATAAAACTTTGTTCAGAGATGATGTAATATTCACATCTTCTGATTGAATTAAATGTTTCTAGTTGACTCAAAAAAATTGAAAAGTTAGGGTACAGTCTTAACTCTCTTAATAACAAAGCATTTTTAATCCCATAAATTAAAGTTGTATGTCTATGTTTTATACATTAGAGAGTTATGATATACAGGTAAAATTCTCCTGAAAACCTATTGCAGGATTTAACGTTTTGTGAGAAAAGTAAGTGACTGGAGAATATAGTGACCCTCAACAACTTAAAGAAAAATGTACAATTTTTTCCTAAATTTTGCTATCAGGGTTGACTACTTTGGTAAATCATAATTCAAAACAGCAATAATCTAAAGGGAAGATTAAATTAAATAAGGCTTCTATTCTAATGACAGAATTAATCTTGGACAAATTTTTTAACCAGTAGAATTTAGATAGACTTGTAGTTTTGTTTTGTTTTGTATTTCTTCATTTCTGTTCCACCTATCTTTAGCTGATGCACTTACATTTTCTGTATAAACCAATTCCTCGGATGTGTTCAGGGTGAGTTTAATGCAGCGCCATGCCCATTAAACTAGGACTTGCTTTCTCCAAGCAGTACTCGATATGTAAGCCCTATTGATTCCTTTCTCCCACCCAAATTTTTAAATGTTGCACATTCCTTTTCTTCAAATCTCTATTGTCTAGTATCAAAAGAACAGCTCCTTTCTTGATGACAACAACTTCTGTTTTGCATATAGCATTGTCTATATCATACTTGAGTTCTCCCATGTTTGCATCCTTTAAGAGATAGGGCCGGTGTCTTTGTACCCATCAGGGTACTGAGCATAAGATTCTCTATATAATAGGCTCCATAAATGTTATTAGCAGTTATGCTTAATGGGTCTTTTATCTGTTTGTACTTCTGTTTTGACTAGGGTAAAAAAAAATCATTTTGGCCTGGACTTGAAGGAATTCTGAGGCGGAATACCAGGTGGAAGAAATAGCTAGCAGCTGGGAGAAAGAAATTAGAAATAATTAAGGTCAGCATTTTACCTTTTTGTTACCTTCTTTTATAATTCCCTCAAGGATTTTTTGTTTTAAGAAAATCATCTGTCTGATATTTCCACCTACTTATCTATGGTGTCTGATGTGTAAGCTCTAGATTCCATTGCTCAATTGAACTAGGTCATACCCATATTATCACCACCCACGTAGAAGAGAACGCACAAAACTATTTGCACTAAATAGTTGGGAACCGAATGTCTTCTCAAATTAATGAAGAATTTACCTTATGTATAAATGCCACCAAGTATTTGGTGAGTTATGCATGTTTATCACAATGATAATATTTAGAACAACAAAATAAATATTAATTTTATTGTCCCACATTCTCCTAATGTGTTTGATAAAAAATATACTATACTTCCACTGATAACCAGACAGCTTAAAGTATAAAGTCTTAAATGCAAGGCAATGAAGACAGAGGAAGACACAGAGAAGGTCTTGTTTCTAAATTATTTTCAATCTTGAGCTGCAGCCAAGAATTTTGATTTTGTAAGTAAGCAATCACCTCACCAGATGTCTTGATATACCCCTGCCATGCCCTTGCTATTCCTTTTCTCAGTGGTGCATGTGCTCACATGTAAATAATAGATAGGGTACATTAAGACATGGGGTAAATTGAACAGGTTTATTTGGCACTGAGCAAACATCTGCTGTATAAAATCAAAATTAATCGCCATCATGAGTTTCTCACACTAACAGAATGTCATCCATTTAGACAATATCAATTGTCCTAAATAATGCTTGAGACCTTACTTTTCAGGGTCAGAATTCTGTGACACTGAACTCCAAAGCAATTGTGTTTCTCATCATTTTCTGATCTCTGGGAGTAAGGAAGAACTAAATAAAAATAACATCAGAATGAATGCAGGTGTTTCCCTCAAAGTCTTTGCAGAGTCTTCAGTGATTCTCCAGGAATCGCTGATGTGAGTTCTTAGTTACAAGTTCTTCTTTTCAATATCTAAATTGAACTATTCCTATTCCTAAATTGGACTATTCCTTTATACAGTACATAGTCATTAATGATGATGCATTTCACGTGGAATGATGAGATTTAAAAACCAACAACGCCAAGCTTCATTTAAAAGGAAACATGAAGACCCACCCTGGATTTTTCAAATATAATAAAAAATAATTCAAATATAATCAGAATATTAAAATGCTGGACATTCTAAAAGTAAGCACGTTGATTTTTAAAAGCGGATATAGCGTGAATTTACAATAATATTTCACCGTGTGTAATCTTACTGGAACAATAATTTTCTACATCTCCCAGAATATTAACACTAAACACTCTGGCCTATGCAAATACTACATACAATAATTCAAGCCACACATGGCCATGTTACCTACAATGCTTTCCTACACATGGGCCATGTTACCTACAACCAAGACTGGGGCCACATTCTTCAAGGGATGATACCCCATAACTTATGCTAGCTTCCTCTTAATTTATTGTAGAACTCTCATAAAATGATCTTTCATCTTCCTGCAAATTCTGGACTATGAAGAGATGCTTTTAGTTTTTTATAATAAGTGTTTGATGAGAGAGATTTCTAGTTTTTCCTCCAAAACAAATGGCCATATAGAAAGAAGATAAACTGTTAAAGAAAAAAAAAGTGGGTTGTAAAAAGTAAAGATAAAATCTCAAAAACCAATGGAAAACTTTAGGTACTAGTGTTCTTCATTTTTCATGAAATTTAATTCAGTAAGTCTGTGCAGAGTATAGATTTCTTAACCTCAGAAACTGTGTCACAGAAATATTTATAAGTCTTATGTGATTCCCTACAAGATTACTTCTGTTACTTTTCTGCTTAACTGCTTATCAGCTAATTACATAATTTGCCTCCCTGCTTAGTAAGTTAAAATCCCAATTCTCTCCTTATAGTGCATTCACTCCAGATGAGTCAACATCTGTACACAAAGGATAGCGACCATTCAGCAAGGCTGCTGCTGTTTCCTATGGTGAAATACTGAAAATGTCAGCAGGACTTAACACAGAGGTGAACTCTACATTATAAAGGTGAAAACGCTGAAAACGTTTAACTAAAATATGTTGTACATAAAACACAGTCTATGATAATCAGTATCTCTATGTTTTATATCCTTTTAAAAATGTTCATTGCATTAGTAGATATAATTGTACTGTCCTCCTTATCAACAGAGTACCTCATATTTACATACTAATTTTGAATTTTAAAAGGCTTATTTTACCTTGATCATTTGTGCCTTATAGCACTCCTGTGAAGCAGAAAGGGCTAATATTAACATCTTTAATTTACAAATAAGAAAACTGACAATCACAGGAGCTATTCAGTGGGGGTACTGGGTTTCAAGATACCTTTTTTTTTCATTCACATACAATTTTATTTATACAATATTATGCCACTTTAAATACCTCATATTATTTTTATATTTATGGAACCTGAGCCCCTGACTTGAGTTACTCTGGTAACTGTATTCTTATTTCTGATACTTCGAAGAGGGAAGTCAATTTTAAGATAGAAGTTTGGGGATAAAGGTATAAATGAGGCAGGACAGATTACAGAATGAAATGAGAGGAGAACATTGTAACTGTGGAAATATGTAGTAAGTGAGGGAGGTGTTGCAAAAGTAAACTTGAGCCCTCTAGTACTATAGTTTGCTTTTCTTTCTTACTGTTGGAGACAAAACTTTGCTGAGCAGCTAATTCTTTTCATTGTCTTTCTTTTCTTTTTTTTTTTAGCTGTTCAATCAGCAGGTATTGAACCTTTCCTACTCTAAAACACTCAAAACTTTTACTTATACTTTCTTCCCCAAATTACTTAAAATCAACCTTCCCTTCTTTCTTATTTCCTCAAACATGCCCTCCTAACTGAATAATGAGAGACTGCCCAAGCTGCTTCAAGTTCCTTTGAAGGTTTTCTTGTTCTCTTTCCTGATCAGGAAGCATCCCACATTCAAGTATCCAATTTTCCTTCTATCAGAGAGCACTTTTTAGAGTGTTTTCAAGTAGGAGACTGAGAAGTACAGACTTGCAAGGAATTATGGTGGCTCTCCACCAATAAAAGAGAGATGGAATTGCCCTACAGGGTTTGGATAGGGCACTAGAAAGTGGTCTAATGTGATAATGATTTAGTGATAGCTCTAATTATAGCACAGCTCACCCCAGCAAATGAGTATTGAACACAAAGCCATTTAGCAGGAAGTTGCAGCCTTCTCTGATGGCAGAAATAAAAGCTGCACATCACTGTTTGTTAGTAATAGGTCATCATTCTCCTGACTCAAAGTCTTTTCCTTTCCTCCGAATGTGAGTGTAGGAAGTGCACTAGTCCAAATTTGGTATTATTTATTATTATAGCAAATTTCCAAAAGTGAAAAGTGATCAGCTTTAAAGGTTCCATAACATTAGTGAACAATGTGACTGAACTGCTCATTAAACAAGTTGAAAAGGAAAAGTAAAGAGGAAATCATTTTTGGATCTTTGAAAAAAATACAAGCAAGACTATTATCGCTATTGCTATTGTTATTTCAGAATCATAGAGATCCTAGAGCTAATTTTATTCAGAAATAAAGGTCACCTAATTTTTGATTCTCTGTAATTTCAATTATAATATACATTTCTGTAAGGTTTGTATACTGCAATTCTTTTGAGATTATTACAAAGCATCCTCAAAACCTGAGAAATGAGGAGAATCATTTTCCCTATTGTATTAAATGTTAGAAACAGTATAATGGACTAGCATGAAGATCTACAAGGTTAAAATATTTCCGGACCTCTAAGAATGAAATTTTACATGCTAAGTATATTAGCATTTCAAAAAAAGAATATGTTATTTAGAATGTAGGTTTGGTCAGATATACAAGCAATGAACAAAAAAGTCACAGAGATAAAAGTTCAAAAGTTAGTGTTCCCTGTTCTAGTATCATTCATAGAAAGAAAACTTCAAAAATCTTCCAACATTCATTTGTAATTCACAAGAATCTTCTTTTGTAGAATGGATGTGACTGCCCATCATAATTTCATTCAATCAATTATTTTATTAATCTCTGTAGCACCCATGTTCTCAGCTTATGTTCATTAAGCACTTTCTGCTTATGATTTGGCTTCCCCACTAGATCACCCTGTAAGTAGAATGTAATATGGATAATTTTATGATAGTTACATTTCTACTCTTATAAGGATATCGGTCATTGGATTCAGGGTCCACCATAATCCAGTATGCCCTCATCTTAACTTAAGCACATCTGCAAAGACCCTATTTCCAAATAAGGTCATATTCTGAGGTCTCAGGTGGACATGAATTTGCAGGAATATGATTTAACCCATTACCTCCTCACTCAGAGATGGCCATTGAGTATATCAGGGTTTTGGATTTATTTATTATAATTTATTTCAACAACAGAGTAGGCCATAAAGAAGAGTACAACATAGAAATGCCTGTAGCATGTCAGTATCACAAGTATCCTTCCTAATTAGTTATAAGACATAGATGTTAGAATTTATGATAGGTCAAGCTGACCTAAATGATAGGTGTGAATTGCATAGCTGGACAGCTACACTTTACCCTGACTTAATTTAGGTGACATACTGACTAATTTGACTGTAGACTGAATGTCCCCTAATTCAGTGAAACAGAATTTCTTAGAAAGGCAATAATGAATAAATATTTGGGCCAACAATCATAGAAAACAAATAATATAATGTTTTCAAACACATTCACCCAAAATGACAAGTTCAAACTTACTAACAAAAATGTATCTCACAAACATGGCTCTGAAACACAGTAAGATTAATGATTCAAAGTCCAATAAATGAAAAGCAAATCATTTAATTTATTTAAGAGAGAGAATCTGTGTGGCTGAAGCAGGAAAAATTTCTCTAACAACACCTAAAAGATGATATTTTACAATTTGTAAAGATGCCTCTCAACATTTTACTTCAAACAAGTATGAAATGAGCTTCATTGCATGGTTTCTTATAATAACCTAACATAATAAAGATCAAATAGCCTCTGTCTCTTAGATACATAAGAGTTTTATCACCATAAGTAAATTTCTAAACTTCTTTCAGGCTCATTTTTCACTTCAGTAATTGGGCCTCATAGATTTGTTTTGATGATGCTTAAACATAGTATGGGGTTTGGCCTGTGGCAATCATTAAATGGTAGCTATTCATTTCATTAACACAAAATGCATATTTATTAACTTATAATAAAATGTGTACACTCCTACTGTCCAGAATTATTTTATCTGTCTGTGGAAGTATTTTTTTGGATTCAGTCACTTGGGATCTAATTAATAAACAGAGTATTTCAAGATACATGGAATAAGGATGATATTGCAAAGTATTTCAAACAAGCCCTGATTAAATCTAGTGAACCATTTTTCCCACAGAACTGAGCAGACTCTTACTGTAATACAGAGTTTGAATATACCAGATGCCTCCTCTTTATATCCTTCCCATGTTAGATTAATATTAGAAAGCACTGGTTCTTTGGATTACTATTTCTGAATTTAAAGAAAACCACTAATCTATTAAGGTGCTAGGTCTTCAAATAGCCTACAATTGGTTATACTTTTCTTTTACGTTAATCCTTGTCTTAGTTGCCTAAGACAGCTTTCCTGTATATATGTGGCTATTCCAAAATGTTCTCAGGTTCTCATTTAAAAACAAATTATTGTGAAAAAAAAATTATTGTATTTACTTCTATAATATTGACAACATGTAGGTGTTTATACTAGTTTCTTTGTAAGCTTTTGGATAACTTTACCATACCATGTCCTGACTCAGCTGGTAAAAAATAAAGAATCAAGTTGTCTATGGCATGATAAAGAGTCACTCAGCATTGTAAATGAATGTACAAACACATATGATTATGATGAAGATTTTCTTATTTTACTCTTGTTACATGGCAAAAATATTTATCATATCTTTACCACAACTGAGAATTTAAAAGGCCATTTTTAATTTTTAATCTTTAGAAAATGTAGTTGCAAGTTTAAAATATATTAGTGAAGTCAAACTTTCACTATTGGCAGATGACATGATACTTTATGTAGAAGACCCAAAAGGCTCCACCAAAAAATTGCTAGAACTAATACATGAATTAACCAAAGTTTGCAGGATATAACGTCAATGTGCAGAAATTTGTTGCATTTCTATAAACCAATAATGAAGCAGCAGAAAAAAAATCAAAGAATCAATTCCATTTACAATTGCAGCAAAAACAATAAGATACTTAAAAATAAATCTAATTGAAGAGGTTAAAGATGTGTACTCTGAAAACTATAGAAGACTTATGAAAGAAATTGAAGAGGACACAAAGAAATGGAAAAGCATTCCATGCTCATGGACTGGAAGAACAAACATTGTTACAATGTTGATACTACCCAAATCAATGTACCAATTTAATACAATCCCTATCCAAATACCACCAGCATTCTTCGCAGAGATAGATCAAACTATCCTAAATTTGTATGAAACTAGCAAAGACTCTGAATGGCCAAAGAAATCCTGAAAAAGAAAAACAAAACTGGAGGCATCACAATTCCAGATTTCAAGCTATACTACAAAGCTGTAGTCATCAAAACTGTATAGTACTAGCACAAAAACAGACACATAGATCAATAGAACTGAATAAAAACCCAGAAATGGACCCACCAGTATATGGTCAACTCATCTTTGACAAAGCAGGAAAGAATATCAAATGGAAAAATAAAACAGTCTCTTCAACAAATGGTGCAGAGAAAACTGGATGTTGACATGCAGAAGAATGAAACTGAACAATTTTCTAAAACCATACACACAAATAAATTCAAACTGGATAAAAGACATAAATGTGAGACAGGAAACCATCAAAATCCTAGGGGAGAACACAGGCAGCAACCTCTTTGACCTTGGGGGGAGGAACTTCTTACTAGACACATTACCAAAGGCAAGGGAAATGAAAACAAACATGAATTATTGGGATTTCATCAAGATAAAAAGCTTCTGCAGAGTTAAGGAAACAATCAACAAAACTAAAAATCAGCCTAGGAATGGGAGAAAATATTTGCAAATAACATATCTGATAAAGGGTTAGCATCCAAAGTCTATAAAAACTTACCAAAATTAAAACCCAAAGAACAAAAGACTCATTTAAAAATGGGCAGAAGATGTGAATAGACACTACCAAAGAAGAAATCTGGGTGGCTAACAAACATATGAAAGTATGCTCAACATTAATCATCATCAGGGAAATACAAATCAAAACCACAGGGGCACCTGGGTGGCTAAGTCAGTTAAGCGTCCAACTCTTCATTTTGGCTTAGGTCATGATCTCGCAGTTCCTGAGTTTGAGCCCCACATTGGGACTCATACCTCACACCTGTAAGAATGGGTAAAATTAACAACACAAGAAACAACAGGTGTTGGTAAGGATGTGGAGAAAGGGGAACCTTCTTGTACTGCTGAACCTTCTTGTACTTCTTGAACCTCAGAACTGCAAACTGGTGCAGCCACTCTAAGGAACAGTATGGAGGTTCCTCCAAAAATTTAAACAGAACTACACTACTATCCACCAATTGCACTATTAGGCATGTACCCAAAGATACAAAAATACAGATTCAAAGGGGTACATGCACCCTAGTTTAATGTTTATAGCAGCATTATCAACAACAGCCAAACTATGGAGAAATCCCAAATCCCCACTGACTGATGAATGGATAAAGAAGAGGTGGTATGTATGTATGTATGTATGTATGTATGTATGTATGTATATACATACATACATATGATATATATGTATATTTATATATACATATATTTATAATATACATATATATATTTATATATACACACACATATGTGTGTGTATGTGTGTGTGTATGTATATATGTATACATACACAATGAAATATTACCCAGCCATCAAAAAGAATGAAATCTTGCTATGTGCAATGATGTGGATAGATCTAGAATGTAGTAGGCTAAGCAAAATAAGTCAATCAGAGAAAGACAAATATCATATGATTTCACTCATACATGGAATTTAAGAAACAAAACAGATGAACACATGGGAAGGGGGGGAAGAGAAGAAAGGGAAACAAACCACAAAAGACTCTTATGGATAGCGAACAAACTGAGGGTTGATGGAGGGAGGTGGGTGGGAGATGGGCTCGATGGATGATGGATATTAAGGATGGCATTTGTTGTGATGAGCCCTGGGTGTTTTATGTAAATGATGAATCACTGAAACTCTACTTCTGAAACCAATATTGCACTGTATATTAACTAATTAAAATTTAAATTAAAAAAAACTGTAGAGAACAAACTGACAGTTATCAGAGGGGGATGGATACAGGAATGAGTTAAGTAGATGATAAGAATTAAGGAGTGCATTTGTGATGAGCACTGGGTGATATATGGAAGTGTTGAATCACTCTATTGTATACTGACACTAATATTACACTGTATTTTGACTAACTGGAATTTAAATAAAAACTTAAAAACCAAACACACACACACACACACACACACACACACACACACACACAAAACAAAACAAAAAAACAAACAAACAAAAATGCATTAATGACTTGGAGAAAAAATATTATGTGTCATTCCAAAATTTGTCAAAAAAATGACTAGTTTATAAGTTGATCTGTCAAATTTAATATAGAAGATATATATATATATACATATATGTACACACATATATATATATATAATATTGAATATATTATAACCTAAGTGAAGAGGCAAAAGGAAACAAAAAAAAAGACCTCCAATGGAATCTCCAAAAATTCAGAAAGATAGATGAAAGGCATATGTGATATGAAGTAATGCACTATAAATTTAGTCACTGTAGTTACAACAATTAAACATGGCAGTGTTTTACATAAACTCAAATGGCAGATATAATGAAAAGCACTTGAGGATTTCTCTGCCCTTAGTAGCCTAAAGTGGATCTCGAAATAATGACCCTGAGGTCAAAGCCTGAGCTGAGATCAAGAGTCTGACACTCAATCAGCTGAGCCACCCAGGTGCCCAGGCACCTAGGTGCTGGTCATGTATCCATTTATAACAGCAGTTTCCTCCTCTGTAATTACAGAGTTACCTTGTAACTGGGTTACTGTGAGAATTAAAAGAAACACTTAGGGGCACCTGGGTGGCTCAGTCACTTAATCCTCTGACTTTGGCTCAGGTCATGATCTGAGGGATCATGAGTTGGAACCCAGCATTGGGCCCTGCACTGACAGCTAGGAGCCCTTTTCAGATCCTCTGTCTCCCTCTCTCTCTGCCCCTCCTCTGCTCATTCTCTCTCTCTCTCTCTCTCAAAAAATAAACATTAAAAAATAAATAAAGAAGCACTTAATGTAAAATTGACTTATAAAAAACCAAAATATTGGGGCACCCCGGTGGCTCAGTAGGTTAAGCATGCAACCTCTGTTCAAGTCATGATTTCACTGTTCCTGAGTTTGAGCCCTGCATCAGTCTCTCTGCTGTCATCACAGCACTCACTTTGGAACCTATGTCCTCCTCTCTCTCTGCCTCTCCCCTGCTTGCATTTTCTCCCTCTCTCTCTCATTCTCAGAAATAAACATTAAAAAAAAAGAGCCAAATATAATGTCAATAAGAGACATTATTACCATAGCAAAATGTAAGGAAAACATTATACTGAAGACATACAAAAGGTAAACCATCACCCCACAATTTTTAAATGGTATTTATATTTTATTACCTCAACAGCAGTACTACCTGTAAAGAATCCAAAACAGAATGATTTCAAATTAGATGGTCTCTGCAATTCATTATGTTAATATTCTATTTGATTTTAAGGCTTTCTTACTTTTAAGAATAATAGTAATAGACATTCAAAATTCAAAGTGTCCATATTATTAGAGAAACCATTTACATTATAGTTTTCATCCTGGGTTTTAAAAGAAAATTTTACCAAATATATAGTTAAAAATCATTAGCTATAAAATAAAACTATTTATTTGTGGTGTTTTGGAATAAAATAAAAACTTGTATCCAAAAAATCAACATAAATAGTGTTGTAGAATTACAGTAAATGAAGAGGAATCTTGTGGCTTTAATAATTATAGACAGAAAATATCATTCAAAATCTGCTAGGTAGAAAAGAATCACACCAAGACAAAAATATATTTTCAAGATCAAATGGGACAGAGTTGTTAAAAGTTAAAGTTGTCAAATTATAGGGTTTTAAATAATTTTTAACTCTCATTAAATAAGCAGAATCATATAGTTACCAAATATTGTCAACAGGTTAAAAATGCACTAATAAAAAATGCAGATAAACTGAGTGGTCAACATATTTTTGAAATGTTTTTTACATATATACAGACAATAATAAATCATCATTTGCTTATCTTTTTTATTTTATTAGACATGATTTAAAGCTATGGTACAGGTGTATGGCTTGATTCTCACAGATTATATAGTTTATATACAGAAATTTATTTTGGTGGTATTGTCTCCACTTATGAATATGTCACACCACTTGTATTTACTTTTATAAGCACACTTTTCGCCTAATAAAACTCTCATGAAAACTATTTAAAACCTATTGTTTATTTAACAATAACTAGTTTATGTAATTTACAAGTATACATCATTGTTTATTCCAACATCATTTCTGCCTCCTCTACTTTATGTGTTATAGTTACCTTGGTCATAATCAATATCATTGACTTATAAAATATACTACCTACACTTGAGAGGCTGAAATCAAGATGTATAAAGAAATCCAACCATTATTTTAATTGCTAAGAACATTTTAAAAATAAAAACTGCTTGTATTCAGTCATTCTAGTGAATATCTACTTAGTCTTCTTTTTTAAGATATAATTTAGATTTAATTTAAAGATTGTTAAGAAATGGCTTTTCACCTGATAGAATTCAAGTGCTCATATATTATCTCTACATGTATAAATATTCCCCCCATTGCCTGAAATGTTTTCCACAATCTTCAGTGTGTCATCAACTTTAAACTCAGGCTATGGAAGAGGGATTTTATAGGGGTTGTGTTTGTGATATTGTGGAGACAGAATATTTTGAATAGATCAAGATTAGACAGTGAAACAAAGTTACTACAATGTTTTGGCACATAACAGATTTCGAATAAATTCTCCAGTGAAATAACAAATAGACTTTAAGAACATTTCAATCATCACTGTAAATTTTATAGATTTTAATGATATTAATGTTACCATAGTAACAGAAAATATAAAATATCCATATAATTTAATAATAAAACTATAATTTTTTTCTTAAGTGTAGTGTTTCATTGCTATTCAGAGTTTTACTTGCTTTGTAATTATTCATATTATATTTCCAGAGACTAAATTGTCTCCAATATATAAACATCAGAAATAATTTTTAGAAAAATATCTTAAAGAAAGTACTGCTAGTAAGAGGAAACATTTTACATAGAAAGACACAAAGGGTAATATATTTTCTTTATATACCCAATAACATTTAAAAATTTTTTATTGTGGTAATAACACTTAACATGAGATTTACCCTCTTAAACTTTGAAGTATACAATTTAGTATTGCGATTTATAGGCAAAATGTACAGCAGATCTCTAATCTTAGTCATCTTGCATAGCTAAAATTTTGTGTCTATTGATTAGCAACTCCCCAATTCCCCTCCCCAAGCCTCTGGCAACTATGATTCTACTCTTTGCTTCCAAAAGTTTACCTATTAAAGAGGACTCATTTAAATGGAATCATGTTTGTCCTGTATCTGGCCTATTTCAATAAAATAATGTCTCACAGGATCATCCATGTTGTCACAGATTGCAGGATTTCCTTCTTTTTAAGGTTGAATAATGCTCCACTGTAAGTATTTGCTACTTTTGTATTCATTCATCTATCAATGGACATTGATGTCCATCAATGGTTTCCATATTTGTCTGTTATGAATACTGCATGAACATTATAGTGCTAATATCTCAAGGTACTGATTTCAAATGTTTCATTTATTTATTATCATTTAATTTTAGTTTTTTGCCAGGTCTTTTATTTACTGTATTCTGATGCTTTGTTTTTTTTTTTTTATTCTTATTTTTTGTTTCCAGTTTTTATTTAAATTCTAGTTAATAAACATATAGTGTAATAATGATTTCAGGAGTAGAATTTAGTGATTTATATATAACACACAGTGCTCATCACCACAAGTTCCCTCCTTAATACCCATCATCCATTTAGCCCATCCCCCTCCCTCCTCTGAGCCTCCATCAATTCTGTTTGTTCTTCATAGTTAACAATTTCTTTAATCTTTTATTTATTTATTTATTTATTTATTTATTTATTTATTTATTTATTTATTTTGTGAGAGAGAGTGTGAACAGGGAAGGAGTAGAGAGAGAGGGAGACACAGAATCCAAAGCAGACTCCAGGCCCTGAGCTGTCAGCACAGACCCTGACACAGGGCTCAAACTCACGAACCGTGAGATCATGACCTGAGCTGAGGTCAGATGCTCAACCAACTGAGCCACCCAGCTGCCCCTTTAGTTAGCAATTTCTTATGGCTTGCCTCCCTCTCTCTCTTTTTCCCCCCCTTCACCTATGTTCCTTTTTTTTCTTAAATTTCCCATATGAGTGAAATCATATGGCATTTGTGTTTCATTGAGTGACATTTCACTCAGCATAGTAACTGCAGCTCCATCCACATTGTTGCAAATGGCAAGATTTCATTCTTTTTCATGGCTAAATAATATTCCACTGAATATATACACACTACCTCTTTTTTACCCATTCAACAGTTGATGGACATTTGGGCTCTTTCCATAGTTTGGCTATTGTTGATAATGCTGCTATATATAGTGGTGTGCATGTATCCCTTTGAATTAGTATTTTGTAATCTTTGGGTAAATACGTAGTAATGCAAGGGCTAGATAGTAGGGTGTACTATTTTTAACTTTTTGAGGAACCTCTATACTGTTCTCCAGAGTAGCTACACCAGTTTGCATTCCCACAAAAAGTTCAAGAGTTTGCCCCTTTCTCCAAATCCTTGCCAACATTTGTTCCTAGTGTTGTTGGCTTTAGCGATTTTGACAGGTTGTATCTCATTAGTTTTGATTTGTATTTTTCTGATGATGAGTGATGTTGAGCATCTTTTCATATTTATGTTGGCCATTTGTATGCCATCTTTGGAAAAATGTCTATTCCTGTCTTTTACCCATTTCTTAACTGGGTTATTAGTTTTTTGGGTGTTGAGTTGATAAGTTCTTCATAGATTTTGGATACTAACCTTTTATCAGATATGTCATTTGCAAATATCTTTTCCCATTCATTAAGTTCCTTTTAGATTTTTGTTTCCTTCACTGTGTGAAAGCTTTTTATCTTGATGAAGTCCCAATAGTTCATTCTTGCTCTAGTTTCCCTTGCCTCAGGCGATGAGTCTAGTAAGAAGTTACCACAGACAAGGTGAGGTGGCTGCCTGTGTTCTCCTCTAGGATTTTTAACCATAAAAATCAGGTCTCACTTTTATGTCTTTCATTTCATCCATTTTGAATTTATTTTTGTGTATAGTGTAAGAAAGTGGTCCAGTTTCATTCTTCTGCATGTTGCTGTCTAGTTTTCCCAACACCATTTATTGAAGAGACTGTCTTCTTTCCAATGGATATTCTTTCCTGCTTTGCCAAAGATTAATTGATATAGTTGTGGGCCTATTTCTGGGTTTTCTATTCTGTTCTATTGATCCATGTGTCTATCTTTGTGCCACTACCATAGTGTTTTAATCACTTGGTTTGCTAGAATTTTGTTGAGAATTTTTGCATCCATGTTCATCATGGATATTGATCTGTAGTTTTTTTTTTTTTTAGTGGAGTCTTTATCTGGTTTTGGTATCAGGGTAATGCTGGCCTCAGAGAATAAATTTGGAAGCCTTCCTTCATTTTCTACTATTTAGAATAGTTTGAGAAGAATATGTATTAACTCTTTATTAAATGTTTGGTAGAATTCACTTGTGAAGCCATCTGACCATGGACTTGTGTTTGCTGGGAGTTGTTTGATTAATGATTCAATTTCTTTCCCGGTCATTAATCTTCCTGTTTCAGTTTTGGTAGTTTGTATATTTCTAGGAATTTATCCATTTTTTCCAGTTTGCCAAATTTTTTGGTATATAGTTTTTCATAATATTCTGAGTGTTTGTATTTCTTGATGTTGGTTGTTATTTCTTCTCTTTCATTTGTGATTTTATCCATTTGGGTCCTTTCTCTTTTCCTTTTGATGAGTTTGGATAAGTTTTGTCAATTTTATTGATTTTTTCAAAGAACCACTTCCTGGTTTATTTGATCTTCTCTATTGTTTTCTAAATTTCTATATCAATTATTTCTGCTCTAAAATTTATTATTGTCTTCCTTCTGCTGATTTTAGGCTTCCTCTGTTGCTCTTTTTCTAGCTCCTTTAGCTGTAAGGTTAGGTTTTTTATTTGATTTTTATTTTCTTGCTTCTCATGGTAAGCTTGTATTGCTATGAACTTCCCTCTTAGGACTCCTCTTGCAGCATCCCCTTGCTGCGTATTTATTTTCAGTAGTCTCAAGTTATTTTCTAATTTCTCTTTAATTTATTGTTTGACTATTGGTTGTTCATAAATGTGTGGTTTAATTTCCACACATTTGTAAATTTTTCATTTATTTGTTTTTGAGAGAGAGTGAGGGAGTGACAGAAAGAGAGAGAGAACAAGCAGGGGAAGGAGAGAGAGAGAGAGAGAGAGAATCCTGAGCAGGCTCCACCCAGCACAGATTCCAATGTGATTCCTATCTCATGACCATCATGAGCCTAAAACAAGAGTCGGCTGCTTAACAGACTGTGCCATCCAGGCACCCACACACATTTGTAAATTTTAAAGTCTTCTTTTCTTAATTTCTCAATTTATTCTATTGTGTATGGAGAACTTACTTGGTATAATTTCAATCTTCTTAAATTGGTTAAGACTTTTTTGTTTTGCTTTGTTTTGTTTTGTGATATAACATGTGACCCTTACTGGAAAATATGACATGTGCATTTGAGAAAATGTATATTCTGCTGCTGCTGGATAGAATATTCTTTATATATCTGTTAGGTTCATTCGGTCATAATATTGTGTAAGACTGCTGTTTCTTTGTTGCTTTTCTGTAGGCTTGTTCTATCTGTTATTGCAAATGGGGTAATGAAGTCATCTACTTTTATGCACTGTTATTTCTCCCTTCAGATTTGTCAATGTTTGCTTATATATTTAGGTTCTCTGCTATTGGTTGCACTTATATTTACAATTGTTATGTCTTCTGGATTAATTTCATCATTATATAATATTCTTAATTGTCTCTTGTGACTGTTTTTGACTTACAATCTATTTGGCCTAATATGTTTAATCATATCTGCTCTATTTTGGGTAGCATTTTCATGAAATACCTTTTTATGTACCTTTACTTTTATTCTAAGTATGTCTTTAAAACTAAGAGGCATCTCTTACATATAGCATTAGATTGATCTTCTTCTGTTTTGTTTTAATCCATTCAGCCACTCTATGTTTTTTGATTGGAGAGTTATAACCATTTATAATTAATTATTGATAGAAACAAATTTATAAGTGTTTTTAGCTCATTATTTCCTGTTTCTTTTGTAGTTCTTTTGTCCCTTTTATCCTCCCTTGCTTTCTTCCTTTGTGCTTCCCACTCCTTCTCTCTTTCTCTCTCTATTAATTTGCTTTGATTCCCTCCTCTTTTTCTTTTATGTAACTTTTATGGGTATTTTCTTTGTCGTTATCATGTGCTCACATAAAATATAGTTTAAAAAGTTTATTTTCAACTATTGACAACTTCAATCACCTACAAACTACACTTTTACTCACCCCCCTTTATGCTACTTTAAAAATATTTATTTTTGAGAGAGGTAGACAGCAAGTGGGTGAGGGGCAGACAGAAAGGAAATCCCCTTTCTGTAAAAGTGTAGATTGGGGCTCTACACTGACATAATGGAGTCAGGGCTTGAACTCATGAACCATGAGATCATGACCTGAGCCAAAATCAAGAGTCAGACACCCGACCAGTTGAGCCACCAGGCCCCCTGCTTTATGTTATTGATATATCAATACATATCTATTTATATTGTATTTTATCGTACATTGTGTATTACCTTGTTGTTTAAATTTCTTTATTTTAGGATAAAAAAATCCCTTTAGCATTTCTTGTGAGGTGGGTAATGGTGATGAAGTCCATCAGTTTTTGTTTATCTTGTAATGTCTTTATATCTCTTTCATTTTTTGAAGGAAACCTTTGCTGAGTATAGTATTCTTGATTGGAAGGTGTTTTTTCTTTCTCCCCATCCCCCACCACCAGCAATTTGAATATGGCATTCCATTCCTTCCTGGTCTACAAGTTTTCTGCTGGAAAATTTGATGATAATCTTTAGGAGTTTCCTTCTAAGTGACAATTCACTTTTACTTGTTTTCAAATTTTTCTCTCCTTCTCCCTTTAACTTTTTACAATTTGATTATAATGTGTCTCACTGTGAATTAATTTGATTTAATCTTACTTGGAGTCCTTTGAACTTCCTGGATCTGGTTTTCCATTTCTTCTCCTAGATTTGGGACATTTTCAGCTTATTATTTCTTCAAAAGCTTTCTGGTACTTTCTGAAACTCTGATCCTTCTGGAACTTTCATAATGCATATATTGATCTGTTTAATGATGTTTAATAATTTTCTTAGACTCTTTTCACTCTTTTAAATTCTTTAACCTTTTCTTACTTTAACTAGACAATTTCAAATGACTTGTCTTCAAGTTTGTTGTTTCTCTCTTCTGCTTGCTGTAACATCATGATGAACTCCTCTATTAAATTTTTCAATTTAGTTATCATATTGTTAATCTAAGGATTTATTTGGTTCTATTTAAGATTTTCTGTCTCTGTTGAAATTCTCCTTTTTTTATTAATTACTCTTCTGAGCTCACCAAGCATTTTTCTGACAGTTTATTTTGAATTCTCTATCAGGTAATTCATAAATTTCCATTTCATTATGAATGGTTTCTGGAGTTTTTTTCTTGTTCCTTTGTATCATGTTTCCCTGTTTCTTCATTTTCTTTGACTCTTTTTTGGTATCTATACATTATAAAAACAACCACATTTCCATCTTCCTGGACTTTACTTGTACAGGAGAAGATCTTCACCAATCAATTAGCCTGAACATTTATAGGCCTCTTCAACTTTCATGGTAGTCCAAACTTTTGCTTTTGTTCTTAGTGGCCACCAGGGATATAGCATATGCCAAGTTCCATTGGCACTCTGAGATAGTCAGGACAAGGCTAATCCCTTAGGTAGCTCCTAGAGAAGTTATATACTGAGTGCATGGTCTAACTTTTCATCCTGAGGGAGAAGATGGGAGTTGTAATTTATCATCTCCTTACTTTTCAATGAGCCTGAAGTTACTATGATAGATGCTCCCCACTAGTTCAAATTACCACTTTTTTTCTCTGTAAGCCCTGAGGATTAGCATATGCCAACTTCAACTCCCCAGGGCAGCAGGTGAGACAGAAGCCAGTTATTGAGGTAGCATCCAAAAAAGCTGAGATGCTTGATGAACAGTCCAACCTCTTCCCCACTCAGTGAGAAGCTAGGAGTTGGGATTTTGGCTCACTGTCTTTGCATTAAGCTATGAGAGAAACTGTGGTAATTGCCCACAAGTTAGTTCTAACCAACACTGGGATGTCTTTAGTTCTTAGGGGACTAGCATATACTTGGACTTCTCAGCTCTCTGAAACAGGTAAGATAGTAACTAGTCCCTTGGGTAGTACCCAAGAAGATAGAATGCTGGATACTCACTTCAACTTCTTCAGAGGGAAGTTGGCAACTGGTGGTTCTGCCCCCAGTGATATACTATGAGTGGGGATTTTGATAAGAGAGTGTTTTCTCTTTCCCACCAGTTTTATTGTTGTAGGTTTTGCACTCACTAAGGGTGCAGAAACCTAGTAGGTAGTTTCTGGATTTCTCATTAAGGAAATCACTTCATGTATTGCTATGGAATTAATATGTCTGTGGAAAGGGAGTTCATTTTTCCCTATCCTGACATCTTAGTGACATCTACAACAACTATGTAATTATTAATTGGTAAAATTGTCAGTGGAATATTTCCTCATCAATTTTTGTATTCCATAATTAAGTAAATAAAAAATACAAAATTAATTAAAAGCATTGTTTTCTGGCTCTTTATGAAGTATTTTAGAGTTCAAAATATACTAATAATATTTTTTGTATTGGCTGTTTATACAGCCTAGTATATTTTTGTGAGGAGATTCTAAAATAGGGCAAATATTCTGAGTTAGGATTATGTTAGTATTAATGTACTCCTTGAATGTCATTCTGTAAATTCTTGAGGTGACACAGAGCATTTCAGATTGCTTTTTCTTCAGAAAGATGCATATATATTAGTGAAAGAATTTCCAATGCATTGCTGAGAACACTATTCTTTTTAATAAATGCTTCTGTTAGATGCATTGTTCTTGCATGCTAATAAGATGACTCCCAAGGGCCACATCTTTTCCCACTGAATACTTAAATGGTTTTACTGCTCCTAGGACACATATGCAAATCACATTAAATTACAGAGAACATGCAACCCACTGTCAAACATCATAGACTAATGATCACAACTGCTGAAGTGAATCTACCAAAAAATATGTAAAATGTAGAGGAAAATTTGAATTAAAGTTCAGACTTTATAGAGCTTGTATTGATTAGGATAAAAGAATATATTAAACACTGGTACTGTATAGGAATAAGAAAGGGATTGAAATACATCAACAAAAGAATTTGTGTTAAACAATAAATGCCATTTATCTTTTTCTTTTATTATCTCTTAAAATCAGTAGGTGCAGATGGACAGCAGAAAATAGAGCCTCATTTGTTACAACCAAATTGAACTATGAAAAAAGGGATACATAGAAATTCAATAAATTCAGTCAAGATATACGGTTTATTATATTAAGATTCCTCCCCTATTTCAAACTTTATTCTATAGTAGTATTTTTATACCATTAGTGTTCATCCTATTTAATTGAACACATTAAGTGGGAATTGATTTGGGAAGCTTGGATCTATTTGCAATGTCGCCACTATCTTCATATTTTTTCTTAAGTTTATTTATTTAGTTTTGAGAGAGAGCATGAGCAGGGGAGGCGCAGAGAAAGAGGGAGAGAGAAAGAATCCCAAGCAGGCTCCAGCTGTCATCACAGAGCCTGATGCAGGGCTTGAACTCACGAAACCATGAGATTATGACCTGAGCCCAAACCAAGATTTGGACGCTTAACCCACTAAGCAACCCAGGCACCTCAACTATCTTCATATTTTTACTCATGCTTTTCTTTTTAAGAACTATTTACATTGTGGAATACTTATTCTCTTACCCTTTGTAGTGATTTGATTTACACTTTCTATACTGCGTCACCACACAGTAAAGAACACACACACACCCACCCACACACATATACACCTATGTATATATTATATAAAATATATGTATATACATATATATCCTTTATATATTTATTTATATCTCTTATGTGTATGTGTATATAAATATAAAGAATGCAAGTATAAAGGTTAGAACATAAACTCTTTGTTGTGACAAACATTTTTTTCTTAACTTTTTCGTCAAAATCTGGAAAATTATTGTTTTGTATAAAATATTATTTCTTTAATAAACAACAAAAAAGAAATGGACAAAGAACTGGCATAAAAATATGATAGAGCCATGTCCCTAATTTTGAAAACTAACAAATAAATTCAAAAAGTAATTTGAAAGAAACAGAAGTATGTAAATGAAGATAATTATAAAAAAAATGCAATTGAGAGTGATTAAAGGAGGCCAAACTATTTCATTAGTGTAAATTTGATCCAAAGGTTTGAAAAATAATACGCAAAGTTAAGACCAAAGAAGGTTTATAATAGACATTAATGAGTGTTTAAGCTTTATAAGGGTATACAAAGCATAAGTCTATGAAAGTATATTTAAAACCATAATGAAAAATATTTCTTAGTAAAATAAAGTACAGAGTGTAATTCTTAAAAATAGAAAAAAGGTAACTAAGTATAAGATTAATTAAGTGGCATGATGACAAAATCTGGAATCAAGTGCTATTTTAACACTTAAGAAACACATAAATTAAATACATTTCAAGTTATATTTATTACTTAGGGGTCACAGAAAAAAGGAAAGATGTTTTTTTATTTTGAATAGTATTTTATCACACTAACAGAACCCTGATCCAAACACCTAACACTGATGACACTTTTATCTTATCTTGTCACTACTAAGTACAAAAAAATTTATTTCCAATAAAAATAGTAGTATATAATAATTATAAATAAATTCAAACAATTGTTCAGCATATAATATATTATCTACTTTATATTAGGCACTATATATTTTTTGTTCATTTGTTATTACCAAATTTATGAGGTTGGTGCTATTGTAATCTCTAGTTTACATAAGATTAAAGTGAGATTTACAGATATTGTGTAACTCCCTCAGCTGTTTCCAGTTTCACATGTAAGGAGTAGGAAGTTGCCACAACAAGTTTACCAACAAGTAAAAAGCAGAAAAGACTAAGAAATACTAAACTCTTTTAGGACCTATAAGAGAGGTAAGAACACCAGACAAAATGATGTCCCCATGAAACCAAAAGACAAATACACAGAGTAAAAATTTACCTGAGAAGAGACTCATGAACAGGAACCACACCAGGAACAAGTGCCAGGTAGGTAAACATGAACAATAATTAATTTCTGGAGGCTCCGTACGACCAACTCCCAGTGATAGGGAGGCCCTACAATTTTGTGAGATTTACCTACAGGAGTTTGACTTGGTTCTAGTGTAAATATCAGGAAAATAAAGTTTCTAGAAGGGAGAATGGAAAAAGAACCATTTGAAATATGCCACAGTACTCTGTTCTTAACGAAGCCTGCCCTCAAGTGAAAGTGGTTAGCCGGAGACTCATCTGCTGGATATTTTCAGAGCCTCACTGACTTAGAAGGGAAATCCTCAACTCCAGCCCAATTTTGCTATCCTCTCCCACTTAAGGGGGGAAGTGAAACCCAGAAATACTTGTAAAGTGTATAGTCCAGATGCATAGGAACCTTAAAAGAATGAAACCTAATCACAGGATTATACAATACTTCCTTCCTACTAATCATTATATTAGTAAAGACTTGTTCACAGCAATTCCTTTTACCACACATGACAGGGATGTTAGCATTATCAGACTAGCAATTTAATAGGCTAAAGGCTCTAATGGATAAAATAATCAGCAGCATTCAAGAACAAATGGATTATGTAAGTAGAGAGGTGGAAATCCCAAGAAAGAACAACAACATGCTACACATAAAAATCACTGTAACAGAAATAAAGAATGTCTTTGATGGACTTATTAGTAGACTAGACACAGCTGAGGAAAAGACTGACATTACTCAACTGCAAGACTTACTTTAAAGCTATAGCAATCAAGATGGTGTGGTATTGATGAAAGAGGAGACAAATAGATCAATTGAAAACAACAGAGATCCCAGAAATATACCCACATTAATATATTTAACTGATCTTTGAGGAAGAAGGAAAGATAATACAATGTGACAAAGACAGCCTTTCCAACAAATGGTACTAAAATACCTAGACATCTACATACACAAAAAAGTGAAATTTACACAAACCTTACACCTTTCACAAAAACTAACTCAAAACAGATACGTGTTTAATTTTTTTAATATTTTATTTATTTATTTATTTTGGCGGGGGAGGGTCAGAGAAAGGGAGACAGAGGATACAAAGCAGGCTCTGCGCTATGAGTGCAGAGCCCAATGCAGGGCTCGAACTCAGAAACTGTGAGAGCATGACCTGGCCAAAATCAAGAATCGGCCACCTAAATGACTGAGCCACCCAGATGTCCCAAAACAGGTACATATTTAAATGTAAATGCAAAACAATAAAACTCCTAGAAGGTAACATGGGAAAAATCTAGATGATCTTGAGTATGGTGATGACTTTTAGATACAATACTAAAGGCATGATCTATGAGAGAAATAGTTGATAACCTGGACTTTGTTAAATTAAAAACTCTACCTTTTGAGAGACAATGTTAAGAGAATGAGAAAGCAAGCCCCAAAGGAAAAAAAAATATTTTCAAAAGATACATCTGGTAATGGATTGTTATCCAAAATATACAAAGAAAACTTAAAAGTCAACAATAAGGAAACGAATCCCTAATTTAAAGATGGGCCAATGATCTTAAAAGACACCTCACCAAAATATATATATATGGATGGTAAATAAGCATATAAAAAGATACTCCACATCAAATGCCATCAGGGAAGTGTAAATTAAAACAATGAGATGCCACTGCACAACAATTAAAATAGCCATAATCTGGAATAATGACAATACATGCAAGAAGCAATAGGACTCTCATACATTGCTACTGGGAATGCATTATGGTATGGTCATTCTGTAAGACCATTATGGTGGTTTCTTACAAAACTAAACATACTCTTGCCATACAATACAGCATTTATGCTTCTTGGTATTTATCCAAAGGAGTTGAAACCTACATCCACACAAAAACCTGCGCATAGATATTTATAGCAGCTTTATTCATAATTTCCTAATCTTGGAAGAAACCAAAATGCCCTTCAGTAGGTGAGTGGATAAACAAACTGTGGTGTATTCAAGCAATGGAATATTATTCATTGATAAAAAGAAATGAGCTATCAAGTCATGAAAAGATATAAAGGAAACTTAAATGCATATTTCTCAGTAAAAGCCAGTCTGAAAAAGGCAAAACTACAGAAATAGTAGAAAGATCACTGATTGCCAAGTATTGGAGTTGAGGGAATGATAAATAATCAAAGCAAACAGGATTTTTAGGGCAGTGAAAATACTCTTTGTGATACCCTAAAACAAGTCATTATACACTTTTCCATGTACACCTCTATGAACCAAAGGATTTGGAGGATCACAAAGTGTCAATGTATGTTTGTCAATTATAACAAATGTACCACTTGGGCAAGTAATGCTGGTAGTGGGGGAAACTATATGTGTGTGTGGGAGAGGGGTATATAGGAAATCTCTTTACTTTCCTCTCAGTTTTGCAGTTAACATAAAACTTCTCTAAGTCACTAAAAAGAGAGAGAGAAACTCCCTCAACATTGTTCTGTTGGTAAGTAAAGTGGATACAGAAATAGTTTATCTTACTCTGGAATCAGTATTCTCAGTTATTATTCTATATAGCTACATAAAAAGGTGTTTCTTCTAGAAAATACAGAAATTTGATATGAATTGTATTTCTGTAGAATACATCAACATAGGCAATCTCTAGTGAAGGTTAGATAATACTGTAAAATTTATTATTGCATAAAATTATTTGATAACTCTCAACACAATTTCCGATATTGATTCAAAGTAAAACAATAAAATCATAAATACCACTAATGAATCACTCTTCATTGTGTCTATCCTCTTTTCAATGTGACATAACTGCTTTTCTCATAAAGCAATGTTCTTATAATTCCACCTTTTAAACTGATGGTGGACTTTTAACTTGCTTTCATCAATAAAATGTCATAAAAATTGGTTAGAAGTTTGGGGCCCTAGACCTTAAGAGTCTTGCATCTTCTGCTTTCACCATCTCATAACCCTGAGATCACCTATCTGTGCAGAAGATCTTGTCTAGTAGAGAATAAGAGACCACATGGAAAGGAACTGAGGGTACCTCAGCCAATATTCTGTAACACCTGTCTGACATGAGTGAAACCATCTTGGAACTTCCAGTCTCAGTTAACCTGCTAGATGACCGAATCTACACACAATCCCAGTGGAGACCAGCAGAAGAGACACCCAGATTGCCAATCCATAGAATCATGATAAAAGATAAAACATGATGTTTAAACCACAAAGTGTTGGAGTTTGTTATACAATAATAAATTATTGATGCAAAAGGTTACTTCCTTTTCACAGTATGTAATTGTTTCAAATCACCATACAGTGTAGTGCTTAATAATAAAGTATTAGCAAATTTTCCAATAAGGTGAAGAACATAAATGGGCTGGTAATGTATTGAACAGATAAAGTTTGATGGCCAACTTCTAGGGAAAGAGCAGTTATGTTATCAGCAAATACATTTTCTCTTCCTCTGTATACAGCTAAGCTGGGTTTCCAAGTAACAATTCATAATGCAGCAATTGTCACAGTCCATGTCATAATTATTCAGTGAAATATAAGCATAAATGACATCTTACTTCTATGAGAGGGTAAGTTTCTTTTTTTCACTTTCTCTCTTTTCCCCCTGGGTTCCAGTTGGATAATCTGCAGATGTTTAGCCATTTATGGAAGATGCCATATTTGAAATCTGGGACAGTCCTAGATCTCTGAGTCACTGCTAGAGGAAGAGTCCCCATTACCACCACTAACACTAATCATTTGGGTAATAATGTATGGAAGTAATGCACTGTTATTTTGTTAACAAACTGAAGTATATGGTTTAATTTTACTGACATATTGCATAGCCTACCTAATACATTCCAATTTGTGAAATAGTTCTCTTATCTTCCATGTGGTTTGTGTGGCACTATTTTCCCTGTCTTCTGTGGTGAATACATGACCCAGATTTGATCAGTAAAAGTCCATCAGTATCCCAAACACAGTGAATAATTCAAGAATGACACTTAACCCAAGTGGGGCCAATCAGCACATTCTCTGGGGCATGTATGCCAGAGTTATCAGAACAGACTTTTCTCCAGCTTTGGGATTAGAAGCTGAATGTATGTTATAAATTGAAGTGGCTGACATCTATCCTTCTGGGACTAATGAAACAATTTGTTTGTTGTAGGAAAGAATGAGGGCAGCATGCAAATAAAAGCAAAGTTGAGAGATGTGGAAAGAAAGAAATATCCCTCAGGACACATTTTGAGGTTATAGTTTTAGTCATGCCTGAAACACATTTTGAGAGTATAGTTTTAGTCATACTTGAAATGAGTCTTTCCTCTGGAATATTAGTCAAGTACTGGCCAATTTTATTTACGTGTATTCTTTTAGATTTAAATTAATTTGAATTGGATTTACTTTAGTTGCAAATAAAGTATTATATATATAGTGCTTACTATCCTTATTTTTAAATGTTTGTTGAACATTTACCTAATGTAATAAGAAAAAAACACTTTGTTGACATTATGAATGTTAGTCCACAAAACATAGTGAGTTGAAAAAAATCACTAGTGAAATCAAAATATATGTTTGTAGATTAGTGTTTTATTTTACTTTCAACAGCCACAAAAATTCAAAGAAATTGAGTTAAGATATGCCACAGCAGAGATTGATTAAAAAATGAAAAAAAAAAAAAAAACTTAAGTAGAGACACCCTTACTTAGGCAAAACTTTTCCATACTGTACTCTAAAGATTACTTAAGAATTTAGAGCCACATAGACTGATCTGTAGATGAAGGACTGCCTCAGTATCCTATAGAGAATGGATGGCACTGAGAACGGAGATTGGAATTCATATGCAGCATTCAGAGGCTTGTAACAGCTTCCAGATTTTGTCTGCTTGAGGCAATATAGGAGGCTTGCTATGTGGGGGTATGTAAATTTAATCTATTTAAGGACTATAAAGAGTAAATATTGGACATTTGAATAACTGGTAGGTACCATCTGAGTTAATGTAATTAGAGCTAAGGGGAGAACAAAAGTTAATCTAGCAAATAATATAAAGCAAAGAAATGCATTCGAGAAGTGATGAGTAATGCAAATATTTCCTCTTGGAAGAAACAGTTTAGAATGTGAAACTGAAGAAGGAGCTAGACAGGATGGCAATAAAAACCCCTAAATGGAAAGCTGTAGACAGGATATTAAAAATTAAGCAGATTCTCACAATAGTTTCAGAGAATTAGCTGGAGCTAGCCAAGTATCAGATTTTTTCTGAGAAAAAAAAATCATAGAGCTATTCTATTACTCTCCTTGTGTTATCTTATAGAACCTTGTGTAGATGGTACCTCTTTTTGGCCTAGACATACATTTTGTACTTTTAAGACAGGGAATTTGACAAAATCTCATATGTCTAAAGAGCCTAGAGATTAAAGTGCTATCATTACCCTATATAAGGCAAAATCTACCAAAAGGTCTGTTTCTGAACTTAAGTCATAACATTAAACAGCAAGCAAGCAAAATACCAGAACACTTGTTATTGAAGGAACTCTGCCAGCAATACAGGTTCTGTTTTTTATAACATGAAATGTATCTTTCTGAGAAGCATGTATGTAGATGTTGATTTACTTTCTTCAAAACAATAGGCAAAATAGACACTATTGGTGTCCCATCCATATCCTCTTGGCTCACTCCAGAGGTTGGCCAGGTTGGCAGAATCCGTTATCTACTGGAGGACGGCCATCTTCTTTCCTTGTTCAATTTAGTGATTGTCTGAGGTGTCTATGAACATAGTAGCCATGTTGCAAGGATGGAGGCTAGGCACTAGCCCAACACTATGGACTTCTCACAAAGTCTCATTTAACTAATGCCAGTGTTAACGTCCAGTCTTTCTATATTAGACAACATGAAACATCACTAGAGTACCATTTTTCAAGAAAACCAATCAGCCACTTGGTGGCAAGTTGATGGCATCTGTTGTCTTTGCACCAGAGAGCATAGCAAAATATTCTTTCTGGGATTGATGTGTCTTCCAAATATGGATTGCCTATTTTGACTACAGTACTTCAGCTCTTCAACCTATTGAGAATTCTTCCTATAATAGAAACTCTCATACTTAAGCAGAAATTCCATGATTACTAGTTAAAGTGTGAAAATGTGACCCTATCTTTTTGTCATTTTAACTCTTAACAAATTCAAAAAAACAAACATACAAAAAAAATCCAAACACATCATATCCTTTTTTTTTTTCAAAACACTGTTGTGGAGAAATATTGAAACAGCATGTAACCAATAAAAATCAACTTTGCCATATAAGATTTTAGTATATATCTATTTGATTGGTAGAAACTGGAAAATGCTTCTTCAAAACAAATATTTCACCCATCTGGAATTGGCTAAGTGAACATAATACAGTTAACTTTTTTTGTCTAGTAATCAAATTTGTGATTATAATATTATTATGACATTTATTTTACCCAGCAACTGTATTAGAAGACACACTGAACCCTACTAAATTTTTTGCTTTGAAGTTTGATCAAATTATTTTGTTAAACAAATTAATAATAGTTAGATTTTTATTATGACCAAAATACTGTCAACTCTCACTTTGATATTTGAAACCCTGCAATTGGTTCAGAATAAAGTCTACATTAAAAATAGATTAATTTTTATTTTAGTCATTTATATGTGTCATGTATCCTGGTTCTATTTATTTTCAATTTTTTTAAATTTATGGGTAGAGAGAGAGAGAGAGAAAGAAAGGGAGTGCCCATGGGGGAGGGGCAGAGGGAGAGAGAAGGAGAGAATCTTAAGTAGGCTCCATGCTCAGTGCGAGCCCATCAGAAAACTCAGTCTCACAACTGTGATATCAAGACCTGAGCCGAAATCAAATAAATCATGTGACCAACTGAGCCACCTAGTGCACCTATTTATTTTTAATTTTAAACCAAGTTATATGCACAAGTGGCAGGAAACTAAGGAGAAAAATTCATGGTTGACACTTAAGGTAATATTTACAATCAAAATTAAAATGTTTACTTTTCAAGAAGAAGAAATAACAATTTGTATAAGTCTACAGATGTATTTAGAACCACATAATCTACTCTGGAAAAATTATATATAACTATGTAATGTATGTAATGTATTATGTAATATATAATACATATGTATCTTCATTTAACTCCATCTTACATATTCTTATTCCCTTTCAAAATTCCTCATCTTCTCATTAATTTTCTCTATGTTTTCAACTATTTATTGAATATATTATATTGGTTATAGGTATTTTAAAGTTATTTTCTGATAAATCTAAAAATTATAACACATATGTTCTCAAATATATTTTATTCCTTTTAAACAATTGAATAACTTGACTATATCAAGGTTTACTTTCATGTTTTCTTAGGTATGGACTATTTAATTTTGACTTTCCTTGTAGTATGAAAATTTCCCATAGTATGAAAACCTTGTAGGGTACAGTCCTTACAAATAGGTTATGGTGTTTTTATAATCTCAATTGAAAGCCTGGAATAGACACACAGACTCAACCCAGTAGATTAAAAGAAAAGTGAAATATAAAATTAAATTTATTTTTCATATAACTTATTTTTTCCAAATTATCTATTATAGAAATATGAAAAGTTTATAATCACTAAACAATAAATGTTAGCAAAAATAAAAATGTAGTATCAATGGTATCAAAAGCAGAAGACAAAGATGAAGTCCAAGTAATACATGGGTAAGAAAACACAGAAATAATTTATAACCTTGATGAATCTAGTAATTTGGAAGGTAAGGTTGTAATTTTTTTTTAATGTTTATTTATTTATTTTGAGAGAGACAGAGAGAGAGACAGAGCATATATATGCGAGCAAGGGAAGGACAGAGAGAGGGAGAGGGAGAGAATCCTACTCAGGCTCCACCCCTAGCACAGAGCCCAACACAGGATTCAATCCCACAACCCTGGGTTCATGACCAGAGCTGAAATCAAGAGTTGGATGCTCAATCTAATATTCTGAGAGGCTTATTACTTATTTGATCTCCAAATCAAACTAAACTGCATTATGACTTCTAAGACATGTTAGAGCTTTTTAGTCTACCTTCCTGAGAGCACTGGGTCCTTTTCTATAGAATATTAAACATGAAGATAATTAGTTAGATCTGAAATATTTTAATGTTAAATTATTCCTGTTTCACATTATAAATCTAAGTGGTGAGTTATATTATTTTTAATATTACTTTATTTTAATATTTTAAAGCTGATTTTTATTGAAAAATTCACATTTTGCAAGGTGGTAATGACATGAGATTCCTTTTATGATTCTCTTTTTTTAGGTTTTGGTAGAATAAAGAAACTAACTTCCTATAATTAATAAAATATTCCTTTTATCCCTGAGCTCTGGAAAAATTTAAATCCCTTAGTCTTGTTTAGGCCTTTCAAATTTGACTTTATTTACCCAAAATCAATATAAAGAAGGTACATTCTATTGTAGGAGATTCTTTACCAACTTTATCAATGTCTCCATAATTATTAATTGATATAAGACAACACTTATACTCTTCCTTGAATCAACTTTGGTAGTTTATATGTTAATTGTTTAGAAATTTTAAGATATAGTTAGTTACTTCATATATTACTCACTATTCCTTTGTGTTTTAGAACTTTTCCTATATATGCTGATAAAGCAACCGTCTCATTCTTTGGGTATAAACACTCTATTTTTCCTGATATGTCAAAAGTATTATGATCAATTTTTTTTAATTCTTGCATTTATTCCTCATTTTTCTTTTTATCATGATTCCATTATTTTTCCTTCTATATCCCTTCCCTAACACTCTTATTCTTGCAATTAGTTTTTTTCTCTTTTTCTACTTTGTTGAGTTAAAAACTTAGTTTTTAAAATAATGTTTATTAACTTCAAACACATAATCTTATAAGTTTTCTTCTGACTACAGCTTTGATTTTACCAAATAAATATTGATGAAGTGCTATAGTTACTATATTCTAAAGTACAGCATATAAACAAGCTTAATTTTTGTCCTTAAAGATATTTTGAAAAGAATGAATGTTTTAGTCCCATAATTTACTTTTAAAATAATACATTTTTATGAATCTGTGGGATGTGTGTTTAAGTGTATTTGGGCATCTGCTTTTGCTTATTTTTTTTTAATGAATGTTTTATTTTTTTAAGGAATTCTGCCATTTTGATAAGAAAATGTGGAATACAACTGGTACTTTTTAATTTAGAGAGGCATCTGCTTTTCTTTCTGGGAAATGAGTGTTTCTAAGTGTTTTATTTTCAACAAAAATATTAATTTCTAAATACAAAATTATGAGACATTTTATGATGGCTCTAATAATTACATATGCAATTTTCTTTGTTTACTTCCTCTGGTAAAAGTTGAAAAAAAGTGTTTTTAAATTCTCATTAAAATTATATTTTTAAAAGATTATTTTCCCTTAAAGTTATTAATTATTAACTTAGCATTTATTGAGCTCCTTGCAGAAAAGAACAAATCAATATATCAGCCTTCATGTAACTTTCGTTCTATAAGACTTGTCCTTAAATTTGAGAACTATCAATAACTCAAATTGTCTGACAATTAGAGGACATTCAATAACAATTTTGCTTGAAGGAGTGAATGGATAAATGAACAAATATAACTCAATTCCATAGCACTCCACCACTACTGTCCCCACCAAATTAGTACATCATTGTTGCTTATACCTTTCATCAACAATGTTAGGAAAGAAAATATATTTCCCTTTAGGGAAACACCCCAGACTTCTCTTTCTCCTTCACTCATGTCTTCCCTATAGTGGGTATGAAACTTCATTAGTGAGTTTGGATTAAGGAGCTTGGCATAAGCAGCTCTGTCTCTTCCTCTCTCTCCTCCTTAGAAGCCAGGCTGCCTTCATAGGGGTTATCTTATGGTCTCTGCCTTTATGACACACATCTGTAAGCCTTGTGTGTGGAATGACTGTGGACTTCCTACACTGGATATGACTGGTGAGTTTAGGAAAGAAGAGGTTGAGGGTAAATCAGTGTAATCCAGAGGTCCCAGTTTTGATATACCTATAAGTCACATCTTCCAATAGAGCTTATCATTAAAAAGCAGATATTCTTCTCTCCATCACTTGATTATCTTTCTGAAATGGTTCAAGATTCTTGTGGAGTAGTGGGATCCTATTTATTTATACTAAAAAATCATGTAGTCACTCTTTGTCTTAACATGGGTTCCTTGAAGCAGATTCTGAGATGAACAATTTTGTACAGAATGTTTATAGGGAGTGTTCTCAATGATATGCCAGTACAAAAGTGACAGTGCCATGATATGGTCAAGAGTGATACGAACTCACAATGTAATTGTAGCTGAAATTTCAATGTAATTTCAATCCTGAAAGTGCTCTGGACCTGGGGTGCCCTTTCAGAGTTGTCCCATATTGAGACAGGGAGTTAGGCATTTATACACCTCAATTAGCCAGCCAGTAACCATCAGCTACCTCTGGGAATAGACATAGTTGAAGAAAGCAGTTCTCTGCAGTTGAGAGCAATTTCCAATAATGAACCCCTACGTGAGAAGTTAGAAAATGCTATTCACAGGACTTGTGAGACAGGTGGGTTGACAATGAAGAGGGGATATGATTGGAGCTTCCCAGATTCCACTAGACTTTTGAATTACTTTAAGATTTTGCTTTAATTTATAATTGGATATTTACATTATTACCCTTGACTTTAATGTAAAAATTTGCCTGGAATATATGTGAAGTTATGTATTTGAAAATTTTTCCAAATTTCCTTATCATTTGTGCAGTGTGTCTTGTATATGGAGACTATAATTTAATTTTTGGATAAATATTTTATTGACGTTTAACATAAACGCATATAGAAAGGTATACACATCACAAATTGACAACTAGAGGAATTATTGTATATGGTATATAACCAATAGGCATGATCCACATCAAAAAAAGAATTTTAACAGTAATACAGAAACTTTCTTCATCTCTTCTTCACCCTACATTTTTGTTTTCTTATTTTTCATTCTTCTTTTTTCTCCTACATCTCTTCAACCCTACCTTTTTTGTTTTATTGTTTTTAATTCTTGTCTTATTTTTAATATAAATTAAATGATAGCCTCTTTTAAAAAGTCTTATAGTTTTAGTTTACACATTTCTCTATCCTTGACTCAATATTACACTACTTAAATATTATACACTTATTATTCTTCCTTGATATCTTGTTGTATAAACATTCCAATTTCAAATTTTTTCAGTATTGTCTTGGGCATTCAACTCACTGCATTAATAATATACTGAGGAATAATAACATAATTTTTGTCAGTCCACAAAAAATAAGTGATAGTTTGACAATTTTAAATATGCATATACTCATGTTACTATTATTCACATCATGATAGAAGTCATCTCCTAGACAGGTTAGAGCTCTGTTTTTTAAATTATTCTTATTATTATTAAGGGAGAAGGACAAGTAGGAGTATTCAAAATAAAAATCTTCATCCTCTAATTGGATATTTGGTTAATTACAGTTAATGTGATTGTTGATACAATCTGATTCATTTTCACAATCTCACTGTTGGTGCTCAATTTGATCTACTACTATTATATACTGTTTTTCCAAGTTTTTATCTTTTTTATGATCAATTACATGGTTTTTTCATTATTTATTTTCCCCGTCTGTTAAATATTTTCATCCTTTTGCTATTTTTTCCAAAGGTTATCTTAGAATTATTAAGTACAAATAGTTATTTTCACCACTCTAGAAACTTAGATTTTAAATTATATACTAATTCTTAACTTTTCTTCCTTTCCTTTTATGGTTTTTAATTCCATATATACTTTAATTCTCACAAGTTACTGTTATTTTATTTTAATGGTAAATTTTTATTATATGTACAGCCATATTTACTCTTCCTAGTTTCATACCATCTTTTAAGGGCCTCCCTGTAGAATCATTCTGTGCTTAAAAATTTTGTTCAGTATTTTAGTACATGCCTGCTAATGGTAAATTCCATCATTTCTTCTGTTCTAAAAATACCTTCATTTCCCTTCATTATTGAATGACACATTCACTTATTTAATTTCATCACTTTGAAGAGAAGGTTTTCCATTTACTGTGATTTCCATATTTCTGTTAAGAATCAGCTACAAATCTCATTTAATGAGAATATGTCTTTTGTTGTTGTCTGGCTCTTTTAAGATTTGTCTTGGTTTTTGTAGAACAATTGTTTTACTCTGATATGCCTAGATAAGGTTTTCTTTTCATTTATATTGCATGAGGTTTATACATCTTTACTATGTTCAGCCTCCTACCTACTCACTTTCATAATTTTGCAAGTATCTTGAGAAATTGGTTGTGTGCCTGAACACCATCACATCACTATTTTTACCTCCATCCTAAAATACCATCAACAAATATTGATTATCTATCTTCCAGGAACTAACATCTGCCTGAGTAAAGCCCAGAATTTTGGTGTCTTGTTCTGGTCTTTAAATCAACAAATACCCCGGAGAAAACTTCAGCTTTTGAATATCTGCTTACCTCCCAGTATTCCCCACCTCCCTGAGATCTTCAACCCTATTATAAGAATGGCTTTAGTAGCTCTATGATCCTTGCCCTAAAGAATGTGTAGCTTTAATTACCCAGCTTTTCTAGTTATTAGGAGGTTGGTCTGTCACACGTTTCTTCATCTGCAACATGCACACAGGATCTTTCTGTTTTTCTTAAACATTCAGACTCATAACTCTGCCATAAGTCCCACTTTCTTTTTTTTTTTTTAATTTTTTTTTTTAACGTTTATTTATTTTTGGGACAGAGAGAGACAGAGCATGAATGGGGGAGGGGCAGAGAGAGAGGGAGACACAGAATTGGAAGCAGGCTCCAGGCTCTGAGCCATCAGCCCAGAGCCTGATGCGGGGCTCGAACTCACGGACTGCAAGATCGTGACCTGAGCTGAAGACAGACGCTTAACTGACTGAGCCACCCAGGCGCCCCAGTCCCACTTTCAACAACTTTACTTTGAAGGATATTAGCAGGAGATATAGCATTCTAGTAGGATGATGTCAGGAGATCCTACTCAACAGCAAGAGTCCTTGAAGCAGCTCAACTGCAGATGTCCACAAAGGTACAAGGCTCTCCTTGTACTACTACCCATCATACAAGTGCAAGGGTTGCCCTGACTTAAATGTCAATAAAGGCTTCATGTTCCACAGAGCCTATATCTTTAGTAATGATTTCACAGCCCTAGCTTTCAGTGTCTCTACAGGTGATATGCTGGCCATAAGAAAGAAAAGAGTGCATGACATCTCATTTAGTATTTATATTTTATGTTTAAATCCTCTCATCCTTTATGTGATTTACCAATAAGGAATTATTTATAAGTAATGCTGTATTAATAAATATTAATAATATATTATTATATTTTGACAAGTACGTCTTATCATGTTATCAGAACAGCAATAAAGAATTAACCAAAGACTGGATTTTCATGAAGCAAGGGGAAGAACCATAGCATTCTACTCAGAAGTAGAATTTGATAATTGGCTCCATTTTGTGTCGCCTTATATATTTTAAAATAAGACAAAGTCAGTGTTTCTAATGAGCAGTGTAGCTCATGTTAATTCTTTCATATTGTTTTATTATTTTTGTTTTCAATGTATTCACTATATTCTTTTTGTTTGTTTTCTGAATGTTACAGTATTGCTCTGTTTTGTCTTTAATGCCTTTTGTTTGGTTTTCTCTAATTGGTAGTTATCTTCCTGATTATTCTTATTTTTATAATTGTCACTTTAAAAAACACAACTGATTGTCTTATACTTTTACCAACATCTACATTATTTTTAATATGAAAATTTAGAACTGTAAGAATTTAAAACTATACCATTTAAAATTATAAACTATATTAAACTACACTATAAAGCATTTAAAACCGTAAACACCCTGTAATAACTGCTTTAGCTAAATTTCCTGTTTTTATATGTCATAATTTTACTCTTATTCAGTTCAATATATTTTTAAATTTTCACAATAATTTCTTTTTTGACTCATCCCATTGGTTATTTACCCCAATGTTTATAGCAACACTATCAACAATAGCCAAATTATGGAAAGAGCCTAAATGTCCATCAACTAATGAATGAATAAAGACGATGGATAAAATACTACTCAGTGATCAAAAAAAATGAAATCTTTCCATTTGCAATAATGTGGAGGGTACTAGTTGGTATTATACTAAGTGAAATTAGAGAAAGACAGATATTATATTATTTCACTCATATGTGGAACTTGAGACACTCAAAAGATGAACATAGAGGAAGGGAAATAAAAAGAAAATAAAAACAGAAAGGGAGACAAACCATAAGAGACACTTAAATACAGAAAACAAACTGAGGGTTGCTGGAGGGGCAGTGGGTGGTGAGATGGGTTAAATGAATGATGGGCACTAAGGAGGGCACTTTTTAGGATGAGCACTGGGTGTCATACGTAGAAGATAAATCACTGGATTCTACTCCTGAAGTCAAGACTACAATGTATGTTAATTAACTTGAATTTAAATTTTTTAAAGTATATTATTTAATATTTAAATAGTTGGACACTTTGATTTTTTATTGAATTTTATACCAAAATCCACTTTGATAAAAAACATATTCTGTATTATTTTGATCAGTAATATTTCATCTGTAATATTTTGATCAGTTTGACTCTGGGACCGATAATATGATTGTTTTGATAATCCATGAAAAGTTGAAAAGAATATATATTAGGCACTTACAATGATCAATGCATCTTTATGGCAGTATTTTTAATCATATCATGCAAAATATCTATCTCTGATTCATTTTTTGTGTTTCTATTATCAATTACTGAATGTTATGTTAAAAAATCAACTATGATTTTATATTTGCTATTTTTTTCTTCTTTTCTCCAAAAAAGCTGAGACAGAATAGTGAGTATTGAGGGAGGATAAACAATTCTTGGCACAAAAATACAAAAAATAAAATAAAATAAAAAAACAAAAAAACCCTGACAATATGCCCTGAATTTATCATAAGTTTGTCTATTCAATAGATTCCAGCTATAGAAAGGGAAATAAATAATTCAAATGAAATTGGAGGGTTTTTTGTTTGTTTGTTTTAATACATTAGACTAGACATAGTAATTACTGAACTGGACTAAAAATTACAGAACTTTTTACTTCAGAAGAGTTACCAGAAAATTCAAAAATCTTGCTGTAATTCTATTCAAAAGATAGGTAAAAATTAGTCCCCCAGAACATCACAGACTTATACATGGAGTGGAAGTTATAAAATGAAGTCATTCCACTTGTTTGATACAGTGGTCACTTTAATAAAACTCATTGACATCTATATCTTCACCTTATTTGAACTTTCATGGCATAGACTGAGTAGACAATTTTATATTAACCAATTCCACATTCTCTTGATTTTTTTCTTACAACTCTGGTCCAATATCTTTTTATCCTTAACTAAAATGTTTCTTGAAGATAATAATTGTTTTCTCCCTTAATGCTGTACTCCCAGTGCCTAGAATATGCCTGGCAGAAAATAAATACTCATTAAATATTTCCTGAAAAATGTCCTCAGTGACAGGCTAACTAACTATTGGAATTCTTCAAACTAGATGTTGGATCTTATTCTCTATTCATTTATGCCTTTAACTTAGATGAGTGAAAACTGATGGTGCTATAGAATTTCATACATGTGTTTATTTTTCTTATAACTGACATTTTTTCTGATACCATAACTGGAACTGAGCATCTTTCCTTTTATGATGGGCCTTGGCCAAACTCACTGGATTCAGTTCCTTGTAATGTAATTGAAGGCTGGTTGAAGATACCTACGATAGTAGGTTTATCAATAATGCTTGCTCATAATTGCAACAAAATTAGAAATATGACATGTCATCATTAATGAATAGTCTATGAACAATACAGCAACTTTAGCTATTGGCAATAACTAATTGAAACATAAACTAAAATGTAATGCAAGTAATTAACTAGTTTTAAAAAATTAGAGTGATTTGAAATGCTACTTAGAATATTTTAAGTCTAATTTGAAATCTATGCCTAATTTAAGTGTAACTCAAATTTGAAAACTTCAAATTTAATTCAAGTTTTAATTTTAAATTCAATTCTAATTTGAATATTTTTCTTCTACTTTTAATTTTTCTTATTCTTAACTATTCTTATCTGTCTTTCCTATTAGACATATATTAGATCTCTCCTCTCATATAAACTAGTTATATGCTCAATATGATTGTTTTAATTTCCTTCAGAAGGCTAAAAATTGAGCTACTTGACTAAATTTCCCAGTTTTCTGCTTTAATAACTAAACTGCATAATTTTTTACTCAAAGATTTTACTTTGGAATGTAGGCTCTTGTAATTTTGGAGGGTTTCTTCCTCTGATAAATTTAGTCTTCCCAAGTTTCAAAAAAATAATGGTTTATAAATTTTTGTGAGTTCAGTTCCTTATAATAAAGTAAATCTAATTTTATGGGTGACTGAAATTCTCATCTTTTCAAAACTAAATCTTTTTATAAATCTATCTGGTGTTTTCCTCCTTACTTCTTTCCTTTTTCTTCTGATTTTGAAAGAGGACAAGATTTTTTTACCCGGTATTGTTTGTTTGTTTGTTTGTTTGTTTTGATGGTGAGAGGGGCAGAGGGAGGGAGAGAGAGAGAAAGAGAGAGAGAGAGAGAGAGAGAGAGAGAGAGAGAGAGAGAGAAAATGAATTTCAAGCAGGCTCCAAGCACAGTGCAGAGTCCAATACAAGGCTTGATCCTATAGCCCAGGGATCATGACCTGAGCTAAAATCAAGAGTCTGACACAACCAACTGAGCCACCAAGCCACCCCTGGTATTGCATTATTTAGAGATAAGGTAGAATTCTCAATTAGAAGGATATAGTTTATACTTTGTAAAAAGTTGTTTTTTGCTAGATCGTGGGACTCTTGGCCATGGCTTATGCAATTGCCATTGTCCATTGTTATCATGGACAACCAAGTCTATCGAAGACATTGGTTGCTGTCCCTTAAAATGAAAAAGATGTGTTGAGGTTTTTTTCTATATACTGTTTTCTTTTCTGCTCTTGATTTCATTTCTTATTTCTTGATCCTTATGAATGCTTGTTCTAAGGCCTCTTGAGAAATGAAACTTCCACCAAGTGTATTATAGTGATCCCAGCTCTGCTGAGCAATTTGTTTCAGTTTTCTTTGTGTTTGTTGTGATGACCAATATTTAACTGTGTTTTACACTCCCTTTTATCCCCATACCTTAGAAGATTGAGGTAATAAATCTTTGTTTTACATAGCATATCATATATTTAAAACAACAACAGTAACAACAAAACCCAAAAAGAAAATAAAAACTAAAAAACAAAAAAACAAAAAAACTGGGGTGGATATTATTACAAAATATACCTGTTCAGGGCACTAATAGAATAATAGAAAGGTTTTCTGTTTTTCCTCCACCCATGATTTCTACTTTTATTTCATATTCTTGCTGCTGCAAGTGTGACAGTTGTCTGGATTCAGCAGGAAAAAGAAACAAACAAAAAAACCCAAACAACAACAACAACAAAAACCTTTACAGATGAATCCTTCTTTTGTTTCTGTTACCTGACTGGCAACGAGCAGTTGACCCCAATTTTGTCCAAATCTCATGTTTTTCAGATGTTCACGACTATCTAGTTTCACAACATTATTATTTTATAGGGGTTTCAACATTGCTATATTATTTTGTGAGGGAGGGAGTTCAATATGTGGGCCAATTCTCTCTTGACATCATTTCCTTTAAAAGAGTTGACATTAGCATTAAAAGACAATTTACATATATTTTCTTACTAGTTCTGTCATGAACTCATATATCCATTTAATTTAGAAGACAAATTAGATTATCAAAGTTTAAGCTCAGTTGGTATGGCCCTGAAACCTAAATACAGTATTGTTTCAAACAAAATAAAAGTATAATCTGATTTTTCAAGAAGCATATCTAGCAGATTGCATTTGAAGCAAAGCATTTCTGGTCTTGCCTCATCAGTAAGCCAAAGAGAAGAAAAACAACTAACTATAAAATAGAGGCTTATCATTTCTCTTACTGTGTCAACCTCCAAAATTTATAGTCAAGTTAGAGTAGAAAAATATGAATGTTACCATCTCCTACCACTTAGTCTTATTTCTCCCACATAGAATAGTCAATTATTATTGCCAAGTCTCATATTTTCTCTATGGAAGCATATAAGAAATTCCATTAAATCCAACTCCTCCTCTGCATCCATTATACCACTTTCAGTGCAATGTGCCATTTCTTTTAACAGAGATGTGGATTCACATGGGAACATAAATTGTGCAAGCCAATATGAATCCAGGGTTTTTCATCCTCTTTTAAAAACCTACTTTTTGAGATAAATTACTTTGAGAATATTTTCCTCTTTTCTTTGTGGTCAGTGTAATCTACTTACTTCATGACTAACCCTTATGATTCATTTAAGATGTTGGCATAAGGTTGATAGTCATTATTTCTAATAAAAATCAACCCATAATCCTGGTGAACTTCTGTGACAACAATCTAGGGTAGACGTATGCATGTCAATGCCACGTTCTCTTCAAAAGAGATCTTCTCTACTTCATCCTCATTGTATCTTTATCATATTCCCTCAATTTTTCAAAAGTTCTATCATTCCACTAATAGATAATGGAAATATATTATAATTTAGGCAGTACCCCTAGCCCTAGAGACTTAGTGGTGAACAAGATATATTTTTCACTGGGGGAAGAAGGAAGAAGAGAAAATAAACAAATAAATAGATAAATAGCACTATGATAAAATTAACATTTACAATCTTTATTTCTACTTTGTTTTCCTTGTCAAATCTCTCATATTATTTGTAACAAGTATTTGAAAATTTGACCCTCCAATCACTGATTTACTGCTCCTGGGGTCAAATGTAAACATCTTATTAAACTTATATTTTAGAATAGTTTTATATTTACTAAAATGTAGTGAAGAAGTACAGACATTTTCCATTTATGTCCATATGCATTTCTGCAATTATTAGCACTAATAATAGTATGGTACATTTGTTACAATTAATAGACCAATATTGATAAATTAGTAACTAATGTCTTCAGATTTCCTTGGGTTTAGTGTAAATTCTTATAAGCCATTCCAGAGTAATATGAGGCTTGACAATAATAATTGACTATTCTATTCGGGGGAATTTCCTTTACCTAACATTCTTTTTCTGTTCCAGGATCCCATCAAGGATACTTCATTGTATTCTGTTACCACGTCTTCTAATATACTCTTAGTTGTGATGGTTTCTCTGATTTCCCCTGATTTTGATGACCTTGATAGTTTGGAAGAGTACTGGTGAGATATTTTATAGAATGTCCCTCATTGGGATTTGTCTGATGTTTTACACATGATTAGATTGAGGTTATGGGTTTTATTGGAGGAAGAACATAAAGGTAAAGTGCTATTTTTATCACATCTTATCAAGGCTATATACTACCAACATCACTCATTACTGTTGATGTTAACCTTGATCACCTGCCTGCTTGTCAAGTTTCACCACTTGTAAAGTTATTCATTTCCTCCCACTTCCCATACTGTACTCTTTGTAAGGATGTCTTTGTAAAGATATCACTGTATGCAGCTATACTTTTAATGTGGAGAGGTAGGATCCACAGTAGGTATGTCCACCTACTAGTGGACAGAGTATCTACATAAATTATCTGAGTATTCTCTTACATTTATTTATCTATTCATTTATTTATGGATTTATGGAATTTTTTGGACTATGGATCTTGATATTCAATTTTGGGCTATAATCCAATACTAGTTTGTTTTCTCAAATGTTTCCACATTTATCTTTTTTAGGAGCTCTTTTAGTTGGCTTGTGTGTCTCTTTGACATAGCTCATCATTGTGGCTATCCTGGGGGGTACCTCCTTATTTTCTGTCATTACCAGATGCTTCATGATTTTCTTGTATATTTCCTGCCCCAGTCCTAAAACATTTCTCTTTAGAGTCCTTATTTATTTATTTACATATGTAAAATGATATTAGTAAAAGTTGTCTGGGCTGGGAAAGTATTATTTCTGGGTCCTCTCAGATGACAGAGCAAGGGGATATGCATGTAGTATATAAAATATACTAATTTCTAATTTCCTGAGAATATACATTAGCCATGATGAAATTCATTTATTTTATCATGATCCGTTGAGTATCTACATATAATATTTTTCAGGTTAAAATATCATATCCTCTAGAAATTCCAGTGTTATTTTGTCTCCTAAATTTTATTCAGTTCCAGATTAAATATAAACATCACTTTTTGTTCTTTATCTTCCCAACCAAAGTTAAATGTTTCTTTTGTATAGTTTCATACTTTCAGACTCTTTATAGTAAATATTCCATATTATATTTGTGTATCTTCTACACTACATAATTAATTCTGAAGCAATCTTCTGTGACATAAATTATGCCTCACACAGGACATGCACTCACTTAAAATTTTTAAAAATGATTAAATAAATGAGCATTGTTAGGGACTGAATATTTGTGTCTCCCCCTCCAAATTCACATGTTAAAACCCTAACCCCCAAATTGATGGTATTTGAATATGGGGACCTGGGAGGCAATAAGTGAGGTCATGAGGGTGGTGCCCACATAAGGGAATTAGTGCTTTATCAGAAGAGGAAGAGACAGAAGAGTTCTCTGTCTCTCGTCTGATCACACACTGAGGAAAAGCCATGTATACATACAGGAGAAGATGGCCATAAGCAAGCCAGGAAAAAGTTCCTTATCAGGAACTAAATCTGCTGGTCCTTTGATTTTGGACTTCCAGAATTGTGAGAACTAAATGTTTGTGGCTTAAGCCACCTAGTGTATGCTATTTTGGTATCACAGCCTGAGCAGAATAAAATAAACATTAAAACATTTTTTTAGAGTAAAAATAATATGTAGTCTGTGTTAATATCCATCCCTGGACTAGGCAAATGATTCAGAAATCTGGTAAATTAAAATTATATGGGAAAAATCATATGGGCTTTTAAGAGTTATCTTAAGCTTTCCCTTATAATATAAGGTATAATAGCTTTTTTCAGACCAATCTTCCTACAAAAAAAAAAAGTTGTATAAAGCATTTTTTTTGAAGTGTGAGAAGACATAGAGGAGGTTAAAAAAGCTGCAAGCACTTGAGGGCTCAAGGTCCTATAGAGCAAAAGCCCACAGAATAAAAAAAGGCATTGGGCAACATTCTTTTCTTTGAAACTTTAGCAAATGAAAGAGGTCATTAAGAAGCTGAGAGTCTGAGTAAAGCTCTCCTTAAAGTCAAGGATAGATAGATGAAAACTTTGGGAGTTTCTTGTCCACAAAAAAGAAGCAGACCTGGTAAATAACCAAGATTTTTGGTGGAAACTTCCAGGGCTATGCTGTAGGAGTAAGAGTGAATGTGAAATAGTCCAGTTCTAACAAAAGAATAAAAAATAATTCAAATGGGCTTGGTTATTTACTTAGGCTAAGTAAAAATCTCCCCTGCACAAACTTCCTACAAGAAGCAAAGGAAATGCTCTCTGTAGGAAGATAACCATGATCAATAGCTTCCAATTTTCTTCATCTTCCTTGCTAGAATCCCAAAAAGATGTCTCTTGGCTCTTCATGATGAGAATCTAGTGGGAACACTGGAAGTAAGATCTGTGAAAATAAAGTACCCAGGAGTTTCTAGCACTATGTAGACTGCAATGCAATTGAAATAGAAATCAATAATGATATAAAATAGCTGGAAAATTCCCAAATATTTGGAGATTAAGCCACACCCTTCTAAGTAAGAAATTGGCCAAAGAAAAACCTCAATAGAAGTGAAAATTAGATTTTGAACAAAACAAAATTGAAAATAGAATTTATTGGGTCACCTAGGTGACTCAGTCAGTTGAGTATCCAACTTAATTTTGGCTCAGATCATGATCCCAAGGTCATGGGATGGAACCCTGTATTGGGCTCTGCACTACTTGTGGAGCCTGTTTAAGATTCTTTCTACCTTTCTGCCCTTCTCCCCTGCTCATGCTCTCTCTCTCTCTCGAACAATAATAATAAATACAACAACAAAAGAAAATAGAATTTATCAAAATTCATTGGATGCTGTGAAAACAGTGTTTGGAATAAAATTTATAACATCAAATGCATACAATAGAAAAGAGAGATCTAAATTCAATACTTTATGGAACTAAAAATTAGAGTAATTCAATTCTCATGCAACACAGGAAAATAAATAATGAGTATTAGAGTAGAAACTAATGAAGTTGAAGACAGAAAAATAATAGATAAAATCAATGAAACCAAAAGTTGATTTAAAAATTTTTTTTAACGTTTATTAATTTTTGAGACAGAGACAGACAGAGCATGAACGGGGGAGGGGCAGAGAGAAAGGGAGACACAGAATCGGAAGCAGGCTCCAGGCTCTGAGCCATCAGCCCAGAGCCTGACGCGGGGCTCGAACTCACAGACCGGGAGATAGTGACCGGAGCTGAAGTCGGACACTTAACCGACTGAGCCACCCAGGGGCCCCCTGAATTTAAAAGTTCAATATAACTGATAAACCTCAAGCCACAATAACAAAGACAACAGAGAAGAAACACAAATTATTAATATCACAAATGTAATAGGGAAATTATCAGTACTGATTCTATGGACTTTAAAATAACAATAAAGAATACTATGAACCACCATATGCTTCCAAATTTGATAAATTAGATGAAATAAACCAATACCTTAGAAGACCCAAAATACCATAACAAGCAGGACAATAAAAATCTGAATATGACTACATCTATTACAGTTATTTAATTAATAACTAATAAAATTCCAAAAGAGAGAGCATACAGGCCCCATTTCACTAGTAAATTCTACCAAACATTTAAGCAATAAATGATACCAATTCTCTCTAATCTCTTCCAGAATATAGTCATAGAAGAAACATTTCTGAGTTTACTCTATGAGGCCAGTATTACCCTAATACTCAAACCAGATAAAAACATTGCTAGTAAGAAAAAACATAGATTAATACATCTCATGAACATACTTGGAAAATACTTAACAAATTATTAGCAAATCAAATCTAACAACGTATAAAAATTATACAGCATGGCCAAGTGAGATTATTACACATATGCAAGACTGGTTCCACCTTCACAAATCAATTTAATCCACATCACTGATTAGAAAACTCATGTGATAATGTCAATTAATTTGGGGAGGGGATGGCAAAATTCAACAATTATACTTTGTAAAATTTCTCAGAATTAGATACAGAGGGAACTTTTTTAACTTGGTAAAGAATATCTATAAAATCTACAACTAACATCCTATTTAATGGTGAGACACTGAATGCTTTTCCCCTATGACCGACAGCAATGTAATGATATTCCATTTCACCACTCTCATTTAACCTGGTACTGGAAGACCGAGCTAGTGCAATAAGACAAGGAATAGAAAATAAAGGTATATAGATTGAGAATGAAGAAACAGAACTGTCTTTGTGGATGATGAAAAGTCAACTAGACAAGCACCAAAAAATGGAAAAAAAAAAAACCCTTAGAACTAATAAGTGATTATAGACGATTACAGTATACAAGGTTAATATGCAAAGGTCAATTGCTGTATTATTAACAGTAATATATATAATATATATATAATTTATTAACAATAATATATTATATATATAATTTATATATAATATATTATTAATTTATTGTTTATTTATTTAATTAATTTATTAATAATAAATATAAATAATTGTTATTTAACAATTAACAGTAGGAATTTGAAATTAAAATCATAGTAACATTTACAATAGCATTTGAAAAATGAAATACTTAGGTAAATAATATATATTCAGAATCTATATACAAAATCCAAAAAACTTTGATGAAAGGAATCAAAGACAGCAGAAGTAACTGAAATTATATTATGTTTATGCATTGAAATACTCAATATTGGTAAAACGTCTACAATCTTTCCAACTTGATATACAGATTCTACACAATCCCAAACAAGGTCCTAGTGAATTAATTTGTAGATATCAACAAAATGATTCTTAAGTTTATATGGAAGACAAAAGACCTAGAACAGCCAACACAATACTGAAGGAGAACAAAGTAGGAGGATTGATGACATCAAAACTTATTATAAAGCTACAGTAAACAAGACAGCGTGGTATTGGTGAAAGAATTTAATGGAGGAAGGATAGTCATTCCAAAGAAAGGAGCTTGAATATTTGGATATCTATATTTTTATAGATGTATCTAGACATACAACCTATATATTTTATGAATTATAACTCAAAATGTATCACCAAACTAAATAAAAAATGGTAAGTTATACAATTTCTAGAGGCTAGCCTAGGAGAAACACAGGGCTTTGTTCAAGGATGACATAATTGCCTACACAGAAAATCTAAAAGAAGAAACAAAAAAAACTTCCCAGAACTAATCAACAATTATAGCAAGATTATAGGGTAAAGGTTATTATGCAAGTCAATTGCTTTTGTATATAATATTAATTAATGAGTGGAATTTCCTAGTATAAGCTCATTACCATTTGCATTAGCACTCCCCAAAATGAAATACTTAGAAAAAAATATAACAAAATATGCACAAGATCTATGAGGAAGACTACAAAATTCTGATGAATGAAATCAAAGAAGAGCTAATTAAATATAGAGATATTCCGTGTTATTGGATAGGAAGACCTAATGTTATCCAGATTCCAGTTCTTCCCATTTTGATCTATATATTCATTGCAATCCCAAACTAAATCACAGCAAACTATTTTGTGGATATCAAGAAACTAATTCTAAAGTTTATATGGAAAGTCAAAAGACCCAGAAAAGCTAGCCAAATATTGAAGGAGGAGAACAAAGTTTTGAGGACTGACACTACCTGAAACCTAGATAACCTAGATTGTAGTAGATACAATCCACAAAAGAACCATAAGCTGGTTTTCATTAAAGTTAAAAACTCCTGCTCTGTGAGAGACGATGTCAAGAGAGTGAGACGGCAAGCCACAGACTGGGAGAAAATATTTGCAAAAGACACATCTGCTAAAGGATAGTCATCCAAAATATATAAAGAACTCTTAAAATTCAACAGTAAGAAAATAGGAAACTTGTTTAAAAATGGACCACAGACCTTAACAGACACCTCACCAAATAAAATATCCAGATGGCAAATGAACATATGAAAAGGTTCTCAGTATCTTATGTCACCAGGGAAATGCAAATTAAGATAGCAATTGTATACAATTTCACACCTATTACAACGGCCAATATCTAGAACACTGACACCACCAAATTCAAGGATGTGGAGCAACAGGAACTCTCACTCATTGCTCTTGGGAATGCAATATGGTACAAACACTTTGGAAGACAGTTTGTCAGTTTCTTACAAAACAAAGCACATTCTTACCATATGATCCAACAAACATGCTCCTTGGTATTTACTCAAAGGAGCTGAAAACATATGTCCACATAAAAATCTGCACATGGATGTTTAAAGCAGCTTTATTCATAATTGCCAAAGCCTGGAAGTAAGATATCCTTCAGTGGATGAATGGATAAACAAACTATAGTACATTATTCAGTATAAAGAAGAAATAAGTTATAAAGCCATGAAAGGACATGGAGGAACTCATATGCATGTTGCCACGTGAATGAAGTCAGTCTGTAAAGACTATCTACTGCATGATTCCAGTTATATTCCATTCTGGAGAAGGCAAAATTATGGAGACAGTAAAATGATGACTGTTTGCCAAGGGCTCTGGGGGAGGGAAGAAAAGATGAATGAGTGAAACACAAGAAAAGCAGTGAAACTGCTGTGTATCATACAGTAATAGTGGATACATGTCATTATATATGGGTCAAAACCAACAGAATGTATTATACAAAGAGTGAACCCTAATGTAACCTATGGATTTTAATTAATAAAGTATTAGTATTGGCTCCTCTATTGTAGCAATATTGTGCTAATATAAGATATTGATAAAAGGAGAAATGAGATGAACCTGGGGGAAGTGATATAAAGGAACTCTCTACACTCTCCACACAATATCCTTGTACACCTAAAACTGCTCAAAAAAAATTTATTAATTAAAAAAGAAAAGAGGAGTATGTTTTGGACAAATAAAGTCATATTCAACAAAGATAGAATTTTTCTTTGTCAAATTAAAAGTTAAATTTATAACATGCAAACAAGAATGGAGCAGTTCTAAAAAATGCTTAACCTAAAGGAAGGCAATTTAACCTGAAAGAAAGCCAGTGGGGTTGGTTATTTGAGTACATGATGGTACAGGAATTCTTTTCACATCAGAGCAGGCAGTCAACAATGATGTGCTCAAAGGCAAGCTTTAAGGGAATCAGAGGAGGTGGAGAAAGACTAATAATGACTGTTATTTATCTGGAAATTTAGCAAATATGAAAAAGAATCCTTGCACAAGTGAGTTGCACTCCTTAAAAATAGAATATAAACCATTACATATAAAATTTTTAAAAACCAGGCACCCTGTCTTTTGTATATGTAAGTCAAGTGGATGGAATACAAAAGACAAAAATTACAAAGGAAAATGTGTGAAAGTTGACTAAGGAGAGCACTGCAAATGAGGCAAAGGTGAAAGTGATCATAGCTATATGCTTTCATTAGAAATGCAAAAGAGGAAGTTCAAAATTAAAACTCCTTATGGTGGATAAAAATGGAAAAGCTCAATCAAGGTGATAAGTAAAAAGGCCCTTTCCAAGGAAGCTTCCTTTTCACAGCACATGCTCATCTATCTTGGAGACACTGAGCCAGAGTCACTGTCAGCCTAGATACAACTTGGTTTTGTCAAAGAGGGAGGAAAGATTGCAGAGAAGGAGTTATTAGGGCATTGAATGATATGTACAGTTGGATTTAATTAGGGCAAAGTGATAAGTGATGGTTTTAGCACAAGAATTAACACAGATGGTCAAAAAAGACAAATTTAGTATCTTCAATCTGGAAAATGTCAGGCTTAGCATAGATAATGAAGTCCTAGAAAATAAAGAATGAAATGAAGGCTCTACTGAAATGGCAAATGATTCTAGGAAGGAAAGCATGCACACACTATTCTTAGAATTCCTAAATAGATAATGACTATATTAGCTTAACTCAGATATCTGCTATAGCAACGTAATGAGTATGAAAATTGGAAACTTGTCAAGATAATAAATACCAAAAATTTTTAGTTTTTTTTATTTTAAAAAGAGAATAATAAAGTATAATGTCCATAGTCCAAATTTTATATCTCTTGTTATTAAATCTTTCTATCCAAACATATTTATAACCTAGCTCATTCTAAAGTGGTAATTAGATATATAGATAATATTTATAAAAGCTGAGTCTAATCATTATTGATTATTTCTTGGAATAATCTGTAAATTAATACTGAAAATAATTGTTAGTTGTCTGCATTTTCTATGCAATATCAATTCTAAGTCAAATGCTACTGTGAAAAGAATTGACACGCTACTATTCAAATTTGGGGTTTTCCAAAAGGCAATATTATCAACTGAAAACACTTGAGATTCTAGGTAAAGTAAGAAGAAACTAGTATTGTTTTTTTAACAGATGACTAAAAATAATGTATCTTTTATTATATCTGAGATACTTAGGTTTTTCATTTGAACTCCATGAACATTTCAGTGCCTATAATTTTACATTAAATGATCAGTGACACGGTTTCTTTATCCAGGTCATTGCTTAATAGAAGTCTGTGAAGGTAAATGCTAGTTGATAAAGAAACTGCCGACATATGGATAGTACAATGATGCTAAATAAAATACACACACGCACACACACACACACACACAAATACACATCACAGAGGAAGGGAGGTGAGGAGAGAAGGGGGAGGAAGAGAAGGATGGGTAATAGGAAGGAAGAGAGAGAGAGAGAGAGAGAGAGAGAGAGAGAGAGAGAGATGTTGCTGTCTACAAACACAAGATAAATATCTTTGTGGCCAAGATTCAGAATGAAAATGAAAGCAGTAACAGGGACTGCAACCAGACCTCAGATTCATACACAAATATTTAAGAGTTTTATTCAGAATATTGGAAGCAGTATTACCACTTTTAAGGCAGAAACTGCTATTAGGGCACCAGGGTGGCTCAGTTGGTTAAGCATCCGACTTTGGCTCAGGTCGTGATCTCATGGATTGTGAGTTAGAGCCCCATGTCAGGCTCTGTGCTGACAGCTCAGAGCCTGGAGCCTTCTTCGGATTCTGTGTCTCCCTCTCTCTCTGCCCCTCCCCCATCATGCTCTTTCTTTCTCTCTCAATAATAAATAAATATTAAAAAAAAATTAAAGCAGACACTGCTATTGAACTCTGTTCATAAGAGTAAAAAAAAAAATAAAACAACATCTGTAGCCAAGTTCAGCTGTCTATATCTTAAGTATTACATCTTTAACACAGTGGGAAATATCAAACCACCTAAAAATGAGCTCATTGTTGACTAGTGCTATCAGAAGCTAGGGAGAAGGTATAAAAAAAAAATAAAACAAAACAAAAGAAAATAAGCTAATAAAACAATGGAAAGATGAGCTGAAAGAGGAAAAACAAATTAATTCTTGATACACCTGAAAACAAAAATCCCAAGAACACGAGAAAAACTAACACTAAAAAAGTAATAAAAAAAATTAGAATATAATTTCATTAAATGAAAATAAGAGAGCAATTTGAAAATAATCATTAAGACTTAAATAAATGGGCAGATGTGTATTGATGACTTACAATCCACCTAGAATTAGTTTTTCTGTAGAGTGTGAAATAGTGATCATTTCATTTTTCCTCTATACCTATTCAATTGCCTGAGAATGGGTTATTAAAATGATGTTCCATTTCCTCCTGTCAGGCAGAGCCATGCTGGTCATAAATCAAAGGACAATGTGTTTGAGTTTGTTCATGGGGTCTATGTTCTGTTACTTTTATTTATTGTCTTATCCTCAGGCAGTGTATCTTAATGGCTATAACTTTATTATAATTTGGATATCAAGTAAAGTAAATGTTCCCTCCTTGTTTCCTTCTTGAAGACAGTCTTAGCTATTCATTGGTCTTTTGTACTTTCAATGTGAATTCTGCATTCAGCTTGCTTAGTTTTAGTTTTTTTTTTTTGAGATTTTGTTTGTGATTGCATTTTATTCATAAATCAAAGAAAAAAATTACATTTATTTAAAGTACTGATAATCTGTTGCATGAACAAGGTCTATCTCTCCATTTACTTATCCTTTTTCTTGGTAGTATTGTGTAGTTTCTTATAACAAGTTATTTAATATTTTTGGTGATACTGCAAATAGTATTTTATTAAAATATGCCTTTTTAAATTATTTTTTGCAAATATGTAAAAATAATACTTTTTTTAATAAATAGCACACAGCTACCATTGTTAGTTATGTATTTGTTTACTTATTTATTACTTATTTTCAGTTGTTCTCATTAAAATGTTAGTTTCCTGTGGGAACTCTTGCCTTACTTACCATTCTACCTTCAGTATCTTGAAAATATATGGCATACAACTGATCTTAATAAATATACACTGCACAATGGGGCGCTTGGGTGGCTCAGTTGGTTAAGTATCTGACCCTTGACTTCGACTTAGGTCATGATCTCATGGTTTGTGAGTTTGAGCCCCACAACAGGCCCTGTGCTGACAGTGTGGAGCCTGCTTGGGATTCTCTCTTTCCCTCTCTCTCTGCACCTCCCCTACTGGCTCTCTCTTTCTCTCTCTCTCTCTCACTCTCTCAAAATAAAGAAAAATAAACTTTAAAACATGAAAAACAATAAATATTCACTGCACAAAAAATTTATTGAATGAATTGTTTAAGAAAAGACCATACTTTAAAAAATCAGTTGGTTAAGCCTCATGAACAATTGTACTCAATTCTCACTTTTTCTCATTTGAGTTTCTTGCCCATTTTAATAAACTTAATTCAGCATCACCATTTTAAACAGGTACTTTGCCCCATCTCCTACATATTTCATGGAATATCACTTCCTTTTCCTTCGGTTCTCTCTTTTGAACGTCTTTCTAATTATGACTAGATGTGTGTAGAAAACATAATAATGCAGATAGATGGACAATGGGAGTATAGAGAAAAGAAGAAATGAGAAAAGATCAAGAGAGAGAAAAATCAAGATTTACAAACAGACAATTATTTCAATTTCTTCTTTTCCATCTGTTCCCAGAAACTCTTTAAGGAGGAGTGAATATTTCAAGTCTGGTAATGCACACTTCTATGCAACAAGAAGGCAACTTTGGATTTGATTATTATATGCACACCATTAATGAAAAACAGAAAACTCTCAAAATGAAAATAGACATAAAGAAATTAAAAACATCAATAGAACTTCAAACACATTAATTCATGAGATATACTTGTCCCCATGACCATCACAGGATAACACTTTATTTTTGCTTATCCTTGGTTTGTTTTGTTTTACTCTAAGAGGCTAACAGATATTTCAAATGGTGTCCAACAGCTAAGAAGAGTTGAGGTCTCAATGTCTAAATTTCTTCATATCATTTCTAGGGTCTTTTCTTTCTCTCACTGGCATACTTCCCCTTAGGTAAATATTAGGCTCACCTTAGCCTAATTCTTGGCTCATCTTTCAACCAAGAATTAATTAACAGCCAGTTCCCAACTCTTGTCCTAGACTTGTGAGAACAAGTACAGGTATTGCTACTCATATCACATCTGTAATTATTTACATAGTACAAATAAAATCTCTTGAAATCATGAAAATTCCAAGTTGTCGGTGGCCAAACATCAACTACTCTTTCAAATACAATTGATATTAATTTTATTTTACTTAATAAAGGAAGTAACCACACCAGTAGGACAAAAACTATTTTGCAGTTGTGGCTGAGAAGGGAAGAATGCCAGTTTATATACCCATCAAATGATATGCCTCTCTACTGAGACTTCCAACAAAGGTGTTAAATGCATCTCAAAAGACTTGATACAGTTCAATTCTTACAGCTGACCTCCTTTTTCATCTTTGAAAATACATTCAATAATATGAAAATAATGAAAATTAAAGAGAGTTGTTGGGAAGTTATGTTTTTCATGTGATTAAATTGCTCACCATCTTTAAGAAAACGCAGTATATAGTCAAACTGAAAAATTCACAAGTTGGAAAATATATCCAGTATTCAGAATATAAATTAGTTTGGGTTGCACATAGGAAGTGAAAATTAGAAATCCTGATTCTTTATTTTACTAAAGTAGGATAATTATTGGGTGTTTATTTTAGGATACCAAATAAAGAAAATGCCCAATCATAAAATCTTAAACTGGATTAACTCTGTGTAAATCAATTTCAGAAGGAACTACAACCACATAGAAATCCAAACTGCAGAATATTTTTCAGCTCTCAATTATGAATAACTTTTCCAATGCAACTCAGGTGACACCAGGTTAGAAAAACATACAAATAGTTAAGATATTTCTAATGTTTTCTGTGAATATAAAGAGTGGTATAAAATTTTTGTTTCATCTCCACTGCTCTAATCTCGTTTAATTCATTTCTTCATTTGTGAGGTATAAAACTGTATTTAATAACCTTAATGAGCACTACCACGATCTTCACATATATACAAAAGTGCAGAAGACAAGTCTCCACCCTTTGTGATCTTCACATCTTCTTTAGGGAGATAAAATTGGTGTATAAGGAAAAATAGAAGAGTTAGTTTTAACCATTCAATGAAATGAATGAAAGTCAATGAAAATGATATGAACAAGTATTATTATAGCACTATATTCAAAACATTTTCACATAGCACACACGTAAAATTATGACGTTTATGGCACATTAAGGTAGGGAGATGGCAATTTGCAGCCGGACCAGTCTAGGACCTCTGGCCACACGCATTTTCATCTGGATGCTGAGAAAAGGCGCACACCTGCAATGCATTTGTGGCACACCCATGTGTACCACCCAGTTCACACCAGGTGTCAAGCCTTGCCTCAGGGAGTACCCAAGGGGGAGGAGATTGGTAGGAAGAGTGTCTTCTTGGATTTGTTAACTTCTGAATCTTCTGAATCTTATTTTAGATATACATCAAGTCATACATGAACATTCTAGATTAATAATAAAAATAGAAGAATCTATGGAAACATGTAGAACAGATTAGAAGAATATCATGTATGAAGAAAATAGCTTGGGTTAAGCCAAAACTGAGGTTTTTAAGGTACATGTAAAAATGTGGTGAGAAGTGTCACTTTAGTAGAAGCTGCGATTCAATATCATGAACTAAGATTTTATGTGATTCACATGTAAGAAGAAATTATTATTAGAATATTTGAAAAGGATCTGACAGTTTTGTGAAATAATTTGTGTCTTTGGAGGTGTTACAGCAGAAATTGTACATTTTCCTACTACAAAAATCTATAAATTTGTCTGTGGGTAGGTAAAACTTATGAACAAATTCTGTGTTAAGCATGTTGTTAAATGAGCTAGGCTGTGTCTCATCATAAACAGAACCTTGATCCAGAATCACATGTTTATGACAGCAATAATTCTGAACACCAGTTTGGCTTTACCTCATTCACTTTAGAGCATCATCACACATATGAAGTAAAGTAAAATGCTGTTTACTTTAGTAAAATTGAATATTACTAACTGTACTAAAATTTTTAAATAAATTAATTACTTTTTAAAAAATGAAATAAAGAGTAATTTCCCAATAAAGCATTTATACTTCCTAAAAACAATAAATAGTTGGCTTGGCTCTCTCAAGAATGCATGTCTTATCTACTAATAAGAGCATGTTCTTGATCTGAACCACAATTTTTGTAACCTTTAACAGCTTCTCAAATGTGCAAGCAAAAGCACATACACAAACCAAAAGAGAGTAGTGAAAGTGTTCTTTGAAATTACTTTATTTTACAAGACCAAGTACATGTTTATATGATTCAAAGATGGTGCAGGGTGCCTGCAGTTGGTTAAGCATCCAGTGTCAGATCAGGTCATGATCTAGCAGTTTGTGGGTTTGAGCCCCATGGACACTGTGCTGACAGCTCAGAGCTCAGATCCTGAAACCTGCTTCAGATTTTGTGCTCCTTCTCTCTCTGCCCCTCTCCTGCTCTCACTCTGTCTCTCTTTCTCTCTCTCAAAAAAATAGAACATTAACAGAGTTTTTTTGTTTTTTTGTTTTTACAGAAGGTTCATATACTAACACCTCCAACTTCACTCTTTTTATTCAAAGTAGCCATTCAATCTTGGACTTTCTGAGTGAATTCTTTGGAAAGTTCACAAATTCTGTTGATTTTTTAAATAACTTCATATATCCTGTGAGAGGCAGTAGGGATTTTCTGTTAAACTTTGCAATATATGTTACTTGAGATATTAATATGATATTGTATTTTTTGTAAAACATTACTAGAATTGATGACACTATGTTAAATTCTAGATTACTATAAAGACATGAAAATTAATAAATTTATTTCCTATATAAAGAGGAAATATGTAAAGGGCCTTTGAGGAGCAGTGATTCAAATTATGGAAAATCAAGGGTTTTAAAAATTTTAAAACCATGTAGACATCTGATAGATAAACAGAATCCTTTCTGGAAAATTCAATTAAATTTTATTTTGGATTTTCATTTCCATCATTCAGCAGTATACTTTGTATACAGAAATAGGTTTTAATCAATTTTCTATGTTGCATCAAAGCTATTACAAATAAAAATTTCAATGCAAAATAGAATTTTTCTTGATCATTTACTCAAAGTATGACCCTATAGTTTAAAATATCTTGAAATGATAGATAGATAGATAGATAGATAGATAGAAGAAATGTCTATCACTGGTATGTAGATTTTATGTGCCCTCAATTTGCACTCTATTGTTGAGTTTATTTTCACAGACACAAAAAATGGTCTGTCACATAAGCTACAATAAGGTCTAGTTTTGAACCAGATCATAGATAAGTACTATTTTGTTTTTTTGTTTTTTTGTTTTTATTTTTTTCCAATTAACCTTATATCAAGAGATCTGGTCACACACTTCAATACCTAAATAAGGTTTGTGAATGTAATAGGACAAAATAATATGACAGCAGCATACAAAAATATATTTTATATTGTTAGAAACCAATTGGGATGATTTGTATGTCAAAACAGCTGGGTAATTCAGTCCAATGTTAAAGTACTAATAGGGTGGGAGGCAGGGCAATCATGTCCTGTGTTCCTTTACAGAATGAATCGTTGTTCCACATTGAATCTTCGCAATGCAGTGTGAAGGATGCTGACACAATCAATAATTCCTTCTTGAAAAAAAAAAAAAGGTTCAAAGATTCAATGTGAATAACATTATCCTATTTTCTCAAAAGCCCTTTCCTGCATCGCGTAATATGGGTTCAGACAAGAATTCCAACTGAGTTGTGGCATAAAAAAAGATTACAAGGATTCAGTAGATCAGCAGGAAGCACAAAAAGAAAGCATCCTTTCTTGCAACTAGCTTGATTAAACCTAATGATCTAAGATAAAATAAGATAACTGACTTATTATCAATATCTTCCCTAAGACTTTGCTTTCCTATTTGTTCAAAGTGAACAAATATATCTTGCTACATTTTCTGAAAATGTTTTGCTCTCATTTTTTTTTTCTTAGACTGAAGACCCTTTATTCAAGATTGGGCCATAAAACATCAATCACATAAACCAGAATGATTCCCTCCTATGATTTTGGTGGAAAATCTCTGGTGGGGGTAAACTTTTATTTCTCATTTTCTCAAAAATGGCTAACAAAAGAATCTGCTAATATAGTAATTATTTTCAATTTATTCAATAAGAAAATATTTATCTCTGATTAATATTTGATAAATTAAGTAAATGTTATTTTATCTGATTACTTTTAAGATCAAATATCTCCACATATTTTAATTCTTGATTCATTGGAAAAGAAATAGGTGGTAATGTATAAATAGGAAAAAATAGTTAACTTCTTAAATAACAATTACATATTATAGTTTTGCATATATAATCATACTATATAGTCCTTTTAATTCTAAAGCTCAAAGGTTTTGTTCTCTTCGTTTACATGTTATGATATAGATGAAAAGATATTGGACACAGTTATAGCAGTTGATTTTGAGCCAAAAGATTTTGGCAGCATCTAACATTGTACTGATAACCCCATTAACTGAGCCATTTCTTTTGATCATTATGAAGATATTACCATGAAAATCCAGCCAACACGTGAAACAGGAGATGAGCCATAGTGTCCAGGATAATAAGGAAGCTAAATTTTCATCACTGGAAGTGACCCAATTATATTTCACTATAAATAACATCTTTTAGAGCAACACCTGGTAGAAACGGTAGAAATACAGACATTCCACAGCTTTTTTTTTTTTTTCAAAATAGTCTTCTCCATTATTTCAAAGGATTGATTTTTCCCAAACGTTTGTCAGAACAAATGGTGCTTAGTTGGTCTAGTGAAACTTAGAAGTAAATTAAATTTGGGAGACTGGACTCCAGAATGTTAAAATCAGTCAATCTCATTTTAGCCTAATGCACATGGAGTAGCATACATGGAGGTTTATTTTAGGTTATTCCACCATCAAGCTTACATACCTACATCACCTACTTTTGAACACATCTGTATCCCATTTTGGAATTAGATACATAGGCTCTGTAGCACGTATAGATTTTCAAAGTAGTCAATTTCCCCTTATACATAGTTGACTTCCCTTAAAACCATAGATTAATTCTTAAAGTGTCCCACTGATAATACTGGCTAAAAGTTTCTGAACAAGTTCAAATTTCAGGTAATTATAGCATTGGTGGATGATCCTTATGTTACTTTACTGGGACCCAGAATGCATAATACAGTATTATTTTTAGAAAAGAGGACTGATACCTGTTTATGTTATTTCAAATAATGTCATGCATAATGATACACTCATAAACTCTTAATGGTGTTTATATATTCAAAATGATCATAAAATATTAAAAAAATAGAATTCAAAATTTAGAATTTAGTCTTAATATTATAATTATGGAATAAATATATGTATATATGCAGCTATTATAAAGGAAGAATTTAAATAGAAGTAGGAGTTATTATGAAGTAGGTACACGTGATTTCTGATCTTTGCTATGGTCAGGTTTGATTTTGTGTTTTTGAAGAAAACCTTTCTTTTGCTCTTTTATAAATATTTACTTACTTACTTATTTTTTATTTATTGTTATTTTTATAAACACTTGTGCCAAGAGCTGACCTACTAATATCACAGTTTATGGATTAAGATATTCAAAATATGTTACAATGTCTCTGAAATTGGAGAGACAAAGGAAATTTAACACAAATTTCTACAATAGCTTCATGTTAGTATAAAAATAAATACAGAGATACATTTTAAAATACATTTTTACAAATGACTGTGATCTAATGATATAACTGCAACATTATAACATTAGTGTTGAAAAATATGATGATAGATTCCTAATTTATCACATATTTGTTTTTCCAACACTAGAAGTAATATTATTACATATAAAAAGACTGCTAAGTGACCTTGAAATTTTGGTGGTATTTTTTAGTTATTCTTAGAAAAGTGGAAATAAATCCCGATTTTCACCCTGCATTGCTCCACATTTAATACTTAAAAAATTTTTGTGACAACTTCTGAGAATGTTCTCAGAAGTGAAATTCATGCAATATCAAGAACAACATTAACAGCAAGAAGAACAAACATATTTTCATGAAATATCTAACAAGGTGAACCAAAAAACAGCTCTATAAATTTTCACAGATTTACAACAGTAAATAACATTAATAATTTCATGACCAAAAAAAAAAATGTAACTCAGTGTTTCTTTTAGATCTGGGAAAGACAAAAACATAAACAAAAGCTATGGAAACTCTAAAAATTCTTTTGAATTTAAAGGGAAATATGCTTTTAATTCTGGAAGTCAGGGTGGATAACTCAGAGTCTTCAAAACTTCTCCTGTAAAAATTCTGTTCATCACTTTTCCTAAATTTACTGTGACTTATCTTATTTAAATAAATAACATGTTTTAATAACAGAGGACATTTAATAAATGATGTTACAAAAGGAGAAAACTATCATGAATACAATGCAATGGTATCCTGTTTGGGACAGCCAGAAAATAGCTACTTGAAATTTACTTTTTGAGAATAATATAGTCTCCAAAAGTGAAAAACAAGTTTATCAAGTTAAGGGAGACAAGTTCTAAATATGAAATTGAGACTAAAATTTTGAATAATTCCTATAAGGAAGAACCCAAGATAGATACAGAGGAATCTACCTAGTTTCACTGTTATTTGGGGGAGCAAATAATGAAATTTTATAATTTTTTAAAAATGTTTATTTATTTTTGAGAGAGAGTGAGACACACACACACACACACACACACACACACACACACACACACACAGAATCTGAAGCAGGCTCCAGGCTCTGAGCTGTCAGCCCAGAGCCCAATACACAGCTCGAACTTGTGAACCGCAAGACCATGGCCTGAACTGAAGTCAGACACTTAGCTGACTGAGCCACCCAGTTGCCCCAATAATAAAATTTTAAAAGCCACATATTTCCAAAGTAAAATAAAAGAGGTGAAGAGACATCTAAAAACAATGTAAGGATGCCTAAAGCCTAATATGTCATGGAAAAAGTCTCAAGTTGAAAAATGAAGTACTTGATTAAATTAAAAAATAAATTTTTATTTATTTTTGAAAGAGAGAGAGAGGGAGAGGGAGAGAACGCAAGCCAGGGAGGGGCAGAGAGAGATGGAAACAGAGAAACCAAGGCAGGCTCACTTACTGTCAACCCAAAGCTTGCCATGAAGCTTGAACTGTGAAATCAGGGCTTGAGCTGAAGTCAGACACTCAACTGACTGAGCACCCAGGCAACGCTGATTAAGCTTAGAACAAGAAAAATATCAAGGAAAGAATGGACTGATTCCTTATTACAAATGGTGTGACGCTAACAGTGGAAAATGGTGAAAGCTGAATGACTCAATGACTCAGCTCCCCTATTGCTTCCCCTCCCCCTCCTGTTTAAGAATGATACTCATCCTGAAAACCAACAATAGCAACAGCAACAACTTGAAGCTGTATCGGTTTCTGGATACCAATGTAAGTATATTGATCATAAAATGAATAATCTAAATCAAAGTACATTTATTTGTCTCAACAAATTAGATCTCAACATACATAACTAGGTTTATAAAATTGTCAAATTATTGCTGTGAGTCTTATAAGGATTGTCATGTCATGAAAAAGTGACAACAAAAACTGAAGATGAGCAAATGTACCAATTTTCACCAGGGGAATAAAGTGTATTACACAAAACCCTGATTGGAAAACTTAATGCCCATTTTAGACAAGATTATAAGATGGGACAAGAAAATAAAAGGAGGTCAACTATTAAAAATCATTGCTATGTAGACAACAAAAGAAGTTCAATATGATCCAGTGCTTGAAGACTGTATTTGTTTTCTAATGCTAATGTAATAAATCACCACAAATTTGGTGGCTTACCAAAAATTGTGCCATGGAAAAAATTATTGATTGAATTGAACCATTAAGAGATGAACAACCAACCTTGAGATGAGAAAGTAGCATCTTTTCTGTTTTCAACTATTTAAAGATTTCATATAAATAATTAGATTTGTTTTGCTTGGCACTTTTTAAAATTGTTTAAAAATATTAAAAATTGATAGATTAAATATACCAGGAGAAAGCTGTTTAGTTATATAATTTAGAGTATGTGTTGTCCAAGAAAGATCCCCATCTTTGAAAGTCTTTGGGCGTATTTGGATGTTGGAGAGGAAGGTCAAGCAATGGAAAGGAAGTTGGAGCAATGCTTTCCATGTGCTTCAAATTATGTTTAGAGTAGTTGCAATTTCAAGTTTCTATGTATTTCATGCTTATTTTCCTGAATCTTATAATAACAAGAAAGAACAAGAAAACATATTCTATATATTTGTTTAAAGAGATATCTTCCAATATTTTGTTATTAAAAGGAAAACATTCTATCTCTCTTTTAATTCAATTTATTGAAATTCAGATGAAGTAAAAAAAAAAAAAAAGAATAGGACAGATCTTGTTTCAACATTTTCTATAAATGTAAATTTTGGGCAAATTGACAGTCAGGTACATGAGATCATCCAGGGAGAGTTTTTAGGGAAATAAAGAAAAAAGTTTGAAGAAATAAAGGAACTAACCCCCAAATTTAAAGAGTGAATTGAAGACAAGTTTTGGAGAAGAAAATAAGATATACACAGAGAATTATCATTTCCATTAATTTGAACAAGAAGAGGATGCCAGTCACTTTAGTAAGAGCTTTGTCAGTGAAGCCAACAGAATAAAAATCAGATTGCAGGAAGTTGAGAGAAGAGAATGGAAGGCAGTAAAGAGGGCAGGAATACTGGATATAAAGTACTCTTATCAGAAGATTCTGAATTAAGAAGGAAGTAAACATGGTTATCTTAAAGGAAGTTAAATTATAAGAACAGATGCTTTTAAGAAAAAAAAATAAGCAGGTTTATGTGATGAAGGGGGAGAAGAAATGATAGGAAAAGGAAGAAAGGCAGATGTGTTGTCCTTCACATAAAGGAAGAGGACAGAATTCATTGTACAGATTGCAGAATTAGCTGCAGAGAAGGTAAAGAAAGTTTCTTCTACCAGAATGTGAACAAAGGTGTAAGAATTACTACATTTCACATGATCAGGCTGTTAAGATATTTTGCTAATGGGTACAATTTTCTATAATGTCAAAAGTTTATAATGTATGAAAGTAGAGCCTTGAAATTTTAACTTTTTATCTTTCAAGAATAAAATGTAGTGGGTAACCAGACAGGCACTTATATATCATTTATTAAGAACTCATCATTAAATACCTAGCCATAATCATCTATTCTTCTCAAATATAAGCATCAGTGTGAAGATATCTATTTATAATAATTATACTCATGTAACCAATATGCTATTATGAGATTAGTTATATATGTTATTTTTCAAGACTAATTAAGAGGTATGGTTCAGACTCAATTTGTAATGTGGAATGCCTAGAATAGTAGAAAAAAGGGGTTCTAGGAAAAGTCTGCAGTTAGCAGGTGATTTATTTTTTCTTAAGTTGGAAGAAAATATATTTTCCTTTAAAAGTTTTATCTTTCACTTCTGTATACTGTCTTTAAAGTGATTTTTTTAAGTCTAGAAATTGGCCATTTAAAAATGTTTGTTCATTTATCCCTCACATGTCAGTGCTATTATTTGAAACTGGCTTATGTATATCAATAGGCTGACAACACTATAGAAATGACTTAAGAAAGAAGTTGTGATTTAATCCATTATTTTAAATATATTCATCTTCTAAATAACTATCATTTAATGTTTGCTTACATAAGGATGATCGTTTTTTATATATGTAAATGTCATTTTCATGAGCTTAATAAACATACAGTCAACAAAACTAAAATCTACAACTCTTCAAGAAACATTTCAGTTATCATCTATCATCTCTCTCTCTCTCTCTCTCTGTCTCTATCTGTCTATATATCATCTATCTATAAAGATTTCTAATATCATATGCTGCATGATGATTTAGGAGGGGAAGAAGAAAAATTTTTTGGAGGAAAACATGATTCCTATACCATAAATATGGTATAGATAAAATGTTAGTGCTTCAGACCATTAGGGCTACTATAAGAAATTATCAAACTGCATAGCTTAGAAACAACAGAAATTTCTCATAGTTCTAGAGTCTGAAAGTCCAAGATCAAGGAGCCAGCAAATTTGGTGCCTGTTGAGGACCTGCTTCTTGGTTCACAGACTTCCAAGTTCTGGATGTGTCCTTCATTTAAGAAGGTTCTTGAAAACTCCCTGGGGTCTCTTTTGGAAGGGCACTAATTCCTTTTTAAGGACACCATCCACAGGAACTAATCACCTCCCATAGTCATTATACCTCCTAATACCACATTTGGGGGTAGTATTTCAACAAATGAATTTTGTGAGGACATATTCAGTACATAACCATTGATATATACAAGAACATAAATATATTAAAACAAATACCTATAGAACTTATTGATTTGAATCTTTTTTTTAATTTTTTTAACATTTATTTATTTTTGAGACAGAGAGAGACAGCATGAATGGGGGAGGGTCAGAGAGAGAGGGAGACACAGAATCTGAAACAGGCTCTAGGCTCTGAGTTGTCAGCACAGAGCCGGACGCGGGGCTCCAACTCACGGACTGCGAGATCATGACCTGAGCCGAAGTCGGACACCCAACTGACTGAGCCACCCAGGCGCCCCTCAATTTGAATCTTTAATATATTTTAGAATCAGTCAAAATGTCCAGATTTTTAAAAAAAGATTGTCTTAGTCAAGGAATATTGTGTGTAGAAATCCAACATTAAAATAACAAAACTTTATATCTTTTCTTGTATCCATTTTGAGGAAAGTTAAAAAAAACAGAAAAACAAAACAAAAAACCAACAACGAGAAAAACCCCACACGCACACCTGTACATTTTCATATGCTTTGTCTGAAAATCAAAGAGCACCACATGGCAGAAAGCCTAGAAGAGCATAGGAAAAAAATATATACATATATATATACACATATATATATATATATATATATATATATATATATATATATATATATATATAACTTTCTTCATTCAGGACCTAGTATCTGGCATGTACTTGTTGGTGCTGACACTGAATAGTTATAAAATTTGAATTGTGTTTTATAGTAAAAAAAAAAATGTACTCTACAATTTCATAATGATTCAACTGCCAGTACCTCTCTCTAATTCTGCCACTTCCTACTTTGGGCCTCATGCCCTTTTTCTGTCCTTGGTTTTCTATGCTATAAGGTAATTCCATAACCAGACAAATTACAATAGGTTCATTTGATTGCCTCATTGTTTTTTAGCATGAAGGCATAGTTGAGTAACTTTTACTGAATCTACTGTAAAGTAAATTGCATTGTAGTGGGATACCAATGCTCATTACTGTTCATTGTAGGTAATAAAAACCTGTAGATTGTACAGAGGGCACCATTTCCAAACTCCTACCCAAATTAGGAATCTCCTCTACAATATTAAGAGTAGATGTTCATCTACCCTCTACCTGAATATTTTTACAAATATAAAATGTTAACTTTCAACATATTAAACTTTATGTATGGATAGCTCCAACTGTTAAAATACATTTCATTCCTTTAACCAAAACCTGAACTCAATTAGCTCCTGGCCCTTCCCCTTTGTTCTATTTCTGAGAACATATACTGACTTAATCTCTTCTCTTCAATATTATAGCTTTATAAATAATTGAAGACACTTCAGGATTCTTATAAATAGTCTGATGGGCTTTTCTGTTTGCCTTCTAAAGTCCTAGTTTATGGCTGTATTCCTGGAAGAGCACTTGTCCATCTTAGGAATTATCCCCAATTTTTCATTTTTTAAAAATAAAGTAGTAATAAGAATTAGATAAAATAAATCAGAATTGGTTTAGTAGATCTTTAGTGATTCCTCTCATTACCTGGCATCATCTACTAGTGTATATGATATATGCTCAGTAAGAGTTATCAATTTAACATGTGATTAAATTTGAAAAATGAGCAAAGATAACTCATCATTCTTTTCCTGAGGGCACTTGCTGATAAAAAATATAGTGCTAAGGGATAAGATAATCTAGAAGCAACTAACTCATTCCAGCCTTGTGTAGTAGTAGGAAAATTATTCAACCACAATGTCCTTGTAAACCACCTGTGCCAGCCAACTCTGTCATGGCCCATGCTTGTGAGATGCAGGAAGTTGCCAAGCTACCTGTTAGTGCAGTCAGTAGGAAATGTGGGAAATTATACATCAGACATATGTGCAATATATGTGAGAGATGAAGTGAACAGTACCACCATAGAACAAGCAGAGAAAAATATGAATGTTTTTATAAAAGCAGTTTAATCAATTCCATGAGTGGTATAAATCTGCAATGGTTTATTTTGTTTAATGCCATTTTTTTTAAATTTGGATTTTAGGTGCCAGTGGTTCAAAAAAGTTAGGATGAAATCAAATAAAAATTAAGAACTAAATTTCTATTTCTCAGCAAAATTATAATAAATATAAAGGTTGCACAAAACCTGAAAAGAAGCAAAATGATATTTTACCATATGTAGTTGCAAAATATGCATTTTCATATCACTCTAACTTATGACTTATTTCTTAGTAAATAATTTTTCTTCCAAATTAATTTTGGTCTTTTTGATTCCTAAGTTTTTTTTTTAAGTAAAAAAAAAATCTCAATTATTCCTATAGCATCAGTTACAAGAGAAGCCATTCACAAACACTTAAATGGTGCCAGATTTATACCAATAGATGTATCAAGTAGAAAAACATGGAAGATTTTCAAGTAATAATGTTTTATCCAATAAATCAAATAAAAGTAAAGCTTTTGGAAGTTCACTGTACATGATTTTGAAATTTTGTAAATTCAGTTAAAAAGTTGTCCATTGAGTAAAATTAATTGTATTATGTAGTAATACTATCAGTAATAATATTAACACTAACAAATTTCAGTGACTCATAGAACTTTGATAAGAACATTTTTTTTTTCTAAATTACAAATTCTCTTCAGCCAATGTGGTTGAAATTGGTCATGTGAATAAATAATTCATAACTGCATCCAAATGAGCAGTGATATTTTTGCAACTGAAACAAAATCTGTAATTGTCAAAGTATACATATAGAAATCACTGAAATACATAATTTTTTTGTGATGAAGTTGCTCAATCATCATCATCACCATCATCATCATTTCTTTAGTGCAGCAATACGCATTTTCACTTTGCCAGACATCAATTAAATTTTAGAAAGTTTTGAAATTGCTAAAGGGTATTTTGTAAATCAACTTCAGTAGACTGTAATTCTATTGAACCTTTCATAAGTGAGTCCTCTACATTTGATCACATTTGTTTCAAAACTGGCTGGAAATCTTCAAAGATGTCAATGAACAAGAAATAAAAAGAAGTCATCTTTTTTTAGTTTTAGAAACTTTTAATTATTGAAAATAAAGCTTGTGGGGCACCTGGGTAGCTCAGTCTGTTGGGCTTCCGACTTCAGCTCAGGTCATGATCTCACCGCTCATGAGTTCCAGCCGGCATCAGGCTCTGTGCTGACAGCTCAGAGCCTGGAGCCCACTTCAGGTTCTCTGTCTCCCTCTCTCTCTGCTCCTCCCCTGCTCATGCTGTCTCTCTCTTTCAAAATAAATAAACATAGAAAAAAGTTTAAAAACAAAAGAAAAGGAAAGGAAAGAAAAGAAAGCTTGTAAACAAGACCATGTTATAGAAATACACTGAAATTTATTGCTACAAAAAGTTATGGAGGAAACATATTGAATGATTGATGGGAGTTTCCATATGGTACAAATTTTAATTCTGAAATTCTAACAACTGTTCCTTGCAATACATTTTGAAAAATATTTTCATATCGTTCCTATTTATTTTTATTTTTTTTTAATCTTTATTTATTTTTGAGAGAGAGACAGCGTGTGAGCAGGGGAGGAGCAGAGAAACAGGGAGAAGCAGAATCCGAAGCAGGCTCCAGGCTCTGAGCTGTCAGCACAGAGCCCAATGTGGGGCTCGAACTCACAAACTGTGAAATCATGACCTGAGCAGAAGTCATACACTCAACCGACTAAGCCACCCAGGCGCCCCTCATTCCTATTTGATTAGATACATTTATATTATACAGTGAAACTGAATTCTACTGAGGTGGCCTAATTGCCACATCCAAATTTGGCAATACTTTAAAAATAAATATTTAAAAAAATAGCTTTTTCAAAAAAATTATGTTGAAAATATTCCTATTTGGGGCGCCTCGGTGGCTCGGTCGGTTGAGCGTCCGACTTCAGCTCAGGTCATGATCTCACAGTTTGTGGGTTCGAGCCCTGCATCGGGTTCTGTGCTGACAGCTTGGAGCCTGGAGCCTGCTTCTGATTCTGTGTCTCCCTCTCTCTCTGCCCCTCCCCTGCTCACGCTGTCTCTGTCTCTCAAAAATAAAAAAAATGAAAAAATAAAAAAAAAAGAAAATATTCCTATTTTTAAAAAGGCTGTCTGAATAAAGGTAAAAGACTGAAAATACTTGGGCTGAATTTTTATGTATTTATAGATGATTAAAAATTAGGATTAAGAATATTAGCACAATTATTAATTACCACAATCCTGAGATTTCCAGGTAACTCAGAACTATATACTGTTTTCTCTATTATAAAAACACATAGAGACAAGTGACTAGAAGTGATAGAAATTTAAAATGTATTACAAATAAACTGCAGCTTTCCAGATCACAAGCAATTTATTAATTTTTAAATTGGAAAACATTATACAGAAGTTATTATAAAATCATAAATCTTGGTATTCAATTATTCTTTTCACTTGCATACTTCGGGACTGTTTTGTAATTTTTTTCTGTGAGAATTTTTCAACTTTGCTGGTAAGGTTTATGCAGGTTGGTCTTGTCAAATTAATTTGCAATTTATAAAAAACTATAATAAACAATTACAGTAGTCTCTGAAAGGATGTATTGATTTGACTAGAAGAAGTCAATTCCAGTGCTCTCCATGGTGTAAACCAACACTGCTGGTTAAAGTATATGACAAGTCACCTCCCTCTCTTCACTCCTGTTTCAATCTTTTTCCTTTCGGAGATATTGATCTCAAGAGCAGTCTCTTATAAACATCCTTCTTGCTAACCTATCCCAAGGAACCTAACTTTCAACAATAATGTCAACAAGTGTTATTGTGAGGATAATATTAACACTGTGCCCGTACTGTAGTAAGCACTGAATTCCAAATGACTTACCAAAGTGTCTATCTTCAGGATGATAACAGTTAAAAGCCAATAAATATGCTGAGAATGTCTTCTCAAAGCAGAAGTTCAAGGAGCTCATTCATTTAACACTACTTTGTTGAGAACATATATAGTAACTAACTTTGCTTATGCTGTGAAGCCCTGAGGGGCATTGAGTATTGCAGCTCTCATTTAAGTCTCATATTCTACTGATTCAAGGGAGGTTAATTCAAAATTATACTAATTATACTAAATATAGTAAAGAAAGGCAAGCTCCAATTACCTATTTATTTATCAATATATAATAAAATATTCCAAAAACTGAAATGTGTTAAAACAACATTGCTTATCATTTTATGCATCAGATATTGAGAGGGCTCCGCTTGCCTGGCATTACTAGGGCTGGATGATCCACTTCTGAGATGGCCTTCTCACTTACTTAATTGGTGTCTCTTGTGTGCATCAGCCTCCTTCTGTCTCCCCTTGATAAAGAGAATATTTTATCCTTTAAGATATTTCATCTTTCACACCCACACCAGCCTAGCCCATGTCTCCAATTTCTTGATGATTATTCTAGGTCTCTTTGTTCCACATTCTGAGTTCTTGGTTCTCTCCTTCTTTTCCATAGGAAACAGACCATGATCATAATGAAATAAGCTTCTCAGTATGTTTCCTGTATAAACAAGTTTAAGGGCTCAAAGACTTATTTGCATTTTATATTATCTGGGTTCCTTTTTGTTGAAGCTGATATAATGTGTTTAAGACTTTGTGAGCCTGTAGTGTATCAGATTTTAATCCACTCCATTATATGAAAATCATATCCACATTTCATTTCAAGACAAGTTCTGTTCTGATTTGGCTCAAAAGTCAAGTTGGTATGCAGTATTTCCCTTAAGATTCTTACAAGTGTTTTTATCTGGTTAAAAGGGTCAGTGTGGCATGCCCTTAAGATTCTTAAAGGCATGCTTTTGTGGCAGAGAGGGTCTGAGAACATCTTGTAAGATTCTACGAAGTCTTAACAGGGATGGCCTTAAATCTTCTAGAGGTATCCTTAAATCTTCCAGAGGTATCAACAAAGGATACTGAAGCCATTCTTTCATAAAAGTGACCCCAAAGCCTACTGTTTGTTCCATACTAAATTAGATTCTTTCTCTTTTTACCTTGATAATCTCTAGCAAAGAAGTAATGGAGATGAAAATTTTCTGAAACCAGCAAGTCCTGGGTCCTCCGCATATTTTTAAAAATTTTTGCTCAAAAACTGGGGCATCTGGGTGGGTCAGTCAGTTAAGTGTCCAACTCTTGATTTCAGCTCAAGTCATGATCTTCCAGTTTGTGGGATCAATCAAGTCCCAGGTCTGGCTCTGCACTGGCAGCATGGAGCCTGCTTGGGATTCTCTCATTTCCTCTCTCTCTGCCCCTTAGCCCACACGCTCACACACACTCTCACTCTCAAAATAAATAAATATACTTTAAAAATTAAAATTCTTCTCAAAAACTGAATGGTTCCTTCTTTAGCTGATCTCTGTTCTCTATTTTATAAACAGGCATGTAGAAGAGACTATTGAAACTTTCTAGATACTACCTGGAAATTTTCCATGCCAGAACAAAGGTTTATTATTTACCCTTGCTATTTTCCACTTTATTACAGGTGGCAGTGTTGCCAAAATCTATTCTACTACATTGTAAAATCCCCTTTCTCCCACTTCCAATAACATTTCCTCACTCATCTTCAGAATAATCACCAGAAGTCTCCTCAAAGCTCTACCAACTTCTGACTGACAATCTCAAAGCAATGCAACCTGTTTTAGGTTTTGTTATGGAATTAGATCTACTACCCAATTCTCTTATAGCTATCAATCTCGTTAAAATCAGCCCAATATTTAGTCACTTAATATATCTATTTCATTTTGTTCATAATTTTGTGGCTCAGGGGTTGGGTTTCTGTTGTGGCTGAGACTGCAGGATCCACTTAGAACAGGATTTTTAAACTCTTATGTCTAGTGTCTTGATGTCTCTTTGCTTCTCTCTCCCTACACATGGTATCTCTTCCTCTAAAATGGCCTGAGTTATTCCAATTTTTACCATGCTGTCTGATGTCTCCCAGTACAAGTTTTCTAAGAAAAGGCATTCCAAGAGGTCCAGGCAAAAGCTGTGAAACTTCTTATGACTTAGCTATACTGTCATTTCTGTTGTATCTATTGGTCTAGCAACCTACAAAAGTCAGCCTATATTCAAAGATGGTGGAAAAAAAAAACACCTCACCCTTTCAATGAAGAAATAGTATGCATTTACACGAAAGGAGGTAACTATATTTTGGTCATGTAACAGAGAAGCTAACAAAAGTTGTTAGCACCATAAAACCTGAACAAAATTAAGTACTTAAACACAAAACCTTAGTGTTTAATTTGCAATCACTTTATCTGAATAATATTAATAATCTGAATTAACTGAGTCCACTTACATATGTGGTTCAATTAATTTATAATACAGAGAGACACGGGTAACATTTCCCAGTAAATCTTCAGACAATCACATTACAAAAGGTATCCCTTAGAAACTGCTTTGCCCTAGTAAATTTTAACCCGCATTTACCTCTTGAAGTCAGGAGATAACTCCACTAAGAACAGATCCAACCTCTCTAAACCTTGAACTACTATACAGTTCTATAAAGACTCTGGCTACCAGACTAAAGGTCAATTCACTTACGAAATCTAGATCTCAGGTGGATTGAGTTAAGAATAAAGCTCAGAAGCAACTTCTCTTACAAATGCAAAGAATTAATGACCACTGATTTCTTATTTGCCAAGTTTGATCTTCTCCTGGGAAAAGAATGGGACCCTGAACAAGTGCTAATGGGTCTGTGCCCTCAAGGCAAGATTGGCCTTTCAGTGGTTTGGAGTTTCACATACTCCATAAGTTTCCTTAAGCACTTTAAAAATAAATCCACTCTCTGAATCTAAACATTTTCTCAAAAATGTGTAAGTCCTTTACTTAACACTACAAAACTTGGTATAAAGACTCTACAAATTTTTAGACTTAGCCTGTTACAATAAGGACATAAATTGCTTCGTTAGTATTTCTATCCTAATGTCAGAGGCTTGTATGGCAGGAAAAAATCTCATTTGTTTCTAGAGGGTTGGCACAGAAACAAGAAACCAATAAAATTCACTCTCCTCAAAAATGTCTGCAGGTAATTTGGGAGGAACATCAGTAAAGACATGATGACCTGAAATCCACAACACTGTGTGATATTACTAATGAAAATATTAATTTAAAATCTCCAAAGTAATCTGCTGTTTTACGTTTCAGTTTGCTGCTGGCAATTTGCCCTCTTTTTGGGTTTGGTCTATACTCATAAAGTTCACTGTTCCATTGTTGCTACCTAATTATTTGCTTGCTTGCTCTGAGTTGCTACCTAATTATTTACTGTTTACTTTTCCTAGACTTCATTGGTATCATCATCATCATCATCATCCAATGAAATCCAGCTATGGATGTTGTTTAATTATTGGCATCAACAGTATTATTACCATTTTTAGCTGGTCATCTGTAAAGCCTGTTCTGTGCTAAATAATTTACATACATATTTTACATTAACAACAATTCTGTAAGGTAAGTATTACACTGAAAGAGGAAAAAGAAACAACTAAAGTCATTAACTCAAGTTTTAAGAATGCTGAAATATGGGGAAAAGCTAAAAATGAGTATCTGCAGGAAGTAAGTAGCTGAAAGATTTTATAAGGCTGATTAAAAAGGGCCGCTCAAAGTTTAATATTGTTCTGAGAATTGTTCACTGCTCATATTCTTGAAAAATATGGGGAAAACAGGTATGTTAATCATGAGACAAGACATAGGAACAGGAAAATGGGAACTTAATTTCATCCATTGGCTTCTTAATTTGCATTTAGTAATAAGGATAAGGAGAAACATTCAGATGCTAAGATTCTTGAAGGATAACTAAAATTTGGTATTTTGATTTTCTGTGATGGTGGCCATCATCTCTGGAGTTAGCAGTTAGTAGTTACAAAGAAGCATTTAAGACTCTGGGCAGAATAAGATATGGGAATACTCTGCTGGTGGGGTTTTGGAGTGATGGGCGTTCAGAGCTGATGGCCAAGAAAGAATTAAGACATCTTTGGTTCAAAAAAGGTGATTTTATTAAAGCACAGGTGATGATGAAGGACCATAAGGCAAGCTAAGGGTCAAGTAAAAGCTAGCACATTGCCTGCCCCTCCCACTCCCCAAAATAGGGATATGTGTAATATTCCTCAGGCTCTCCTGGTTTCTCACGAACAAAGGAAAGGAAAGGAAACAAATGGTTAAGTGATAGAGATCACAGTCATGCAGGACATGAGACTCCATCAGTTTATACAATCTTAGTAAATTAGGAGAAAAAAGCAATCTTATTAAAAGCCTAATTTCTAGAAACCTATGGACTGTTTCATGGAGCCCTAATATCACCTTCCCCTCCATAGTGATGTGGGGAAAAAAAGCAAGAAGGAAATGGCAAGTAAAATTGAATTTCTTCATAACTGCAGCCCATTGGCAAATACTTGAGGCAAATATACAGTATAACATTTCTCCAGAACTCCCAACTGTTCTATGTTAATGCCTTACTAGAGGGAAAACAACCTTAACTTGACAATAGCCAGGTCTCAGGTATCTTTGAGTCCTCTTTAGCACACCAAAGTCCTTCTGGAGCCATGACTTTTGCCTTTACCTCCCCCAACTCCATAGTATATAATCAGGCACTTTTCACAATCCCAGTGCAGCCCTTTCTGCCCACAAATCCTGTTCCCGTGATTTAATAAAATCACCTTTTTCACCAAAGACGTCTTCAAGAGTTCTTTCTTGTCAGTTGACTCTGGACCACCACCCCCTACCACCACCACTCCAAAATCTCATCTCAGGGACCGGACCCATGAGCAGAAAGAGCAGCACTGGGGTTGTGAGGAGTGACTGGTTGTATACTATGGAGTTGGGGGAGGCAAAGGGAAAAGAGAGGCCTCCAGAAGGACTTTCATGTGCTAAAGAAGACTCCTAAAATACCAGAGGCCTAGCTATTGTGAAGCTAAGGTTGTTTTTCCTTTAGTAAGGTTTAACAATAGGACAGTAGGGGGTTCTTGGAGAACTAGGCTCTGTGTTTGCCTCAAGTATTTGTCAATGGGCTGCAGGTTTTAAAGAAATTTAATTGTATCTGTCATTTCCTTCTTGCCTTTGTTCCCCACATTACTGTGGAGGGAAGGGTGATGCTGGGGCTCCAGGAATCTGAGTCTATAGGTTTCTGGAGATCAGGCTATTGATAAGATTGCCTTTTTCTCATAATTTACTAAGACATATGTAAACTAATGGAGATTCATGTCCTTCATGACTGATCTCTCTTATCATTAAACCATTTGTTTTTCCTTTTCCTTTGTTCTGATGCAGCCAGGAGTACCTGAGGAGTATCACACATATCCCACTCTGCGGTGGGGTGTTTGTGGGGCGTCTGGTTGCCTTCTGCTCCCTCATCATTGCTAAGCAACATAAGAAAGGATCATTAATAGACCGTGAGATGTCCCCTTAATATCCTACTTATCTTTCCTAGTCCTGACCAAGAAAGCAAATCCACTGGATTAAGACAGTTGTTTAAAATGCATTTGCTGGGGCGCCTGAGTGGCTCAGTCGGTTAAGCGGCCGGCTTCAGCTCAGGTCATGATCTCGCGGTCTGTGAGCCCCGCATCAGGCTCTGTGCTGACAGCTCAGAGCCTGGAGCCTGTTTCAGATTCTGTGTCTCCCTCTCTCTGACCCTCCCCTGTTCATGCTCTGTCTCTCCCTGTCTCAAAAATAAATAAAAACGTTAAAAAAAATAAAAATAAAAAAAAAATAAAATGCATTTGCTAATGTTCAAATGATCTTTATGGATTGGTTCTTACTTAGGTCTCATCTTTACAATTTTGCCAGGGTTAAGTTTGGATGATAGAACAAATGCTAGAAATATTCTCAAAAATTTTAAGTGAAATTGCCCTATCTATGCTGATTTAAGATTTTAATCTGTTTGTTTCTATTATTTTGTTAGCCAGCAATAAAAGCATGGAAAAATAGGAATGCTCTGTAGAAGAATAACACACAATTAACACATAATGATTTAGTCAGTGATTACCCAGGAAATCATCAGATTTAAACTTGGCAGATATTGACCATCTCTAGGGCCTCTGATGTAATAATAAAACATAATAAACAATTGCCACTAATTGCACTTGAGATATTATTAATATTTAGAAACAAAAATTAACTTAAAGACAGTTTTTGTACCAGATTGTATACTTGAATTTGAGTATGCTTATTGTATACTGAGAGGTATACAATTATTTAAACATATTTGTATTACTATATTTTACTTTCACATAATAAAATTATGAAGACTACATGTTTCTCATAGTCTGTTAGGTTTTTCATTCCTTATTTAGTTAGAAATTACTTAAAATTTGGAAAAGAACAATCAAACTTAACTATTTATATTGTTCTTCTTTTTAAAAGGCAAAGAAGCAAATCTTCTTATTACCTGGTGACTATTCCAGGAAACCCACAAAGAGTTTTATACATAAAGGACATCTTAATAGTTGTATCTATTATAGGGAAGGAAACTAATTTTTCCTCTACCTTTTCTGAGCTCTTAGCTGAGACTCTTATTAAAAAAAAAAAAAAAAAGATTAACAGGAGAAAAACAACAGAAGTTTAGTAACATGTATAGTACATGTATATATTAGGAGATAGCCAGGAAAAAGGAATAATTCAAAAATATAGTTTTAAAATTTAGGATAGTATTTACTATCTTAACAGAGAAAGGAAAGGGGGTGGATATAGGCCTCTTAGAAGAGAAGATATGGTTTTCAGGAAAATTGAATGGGCCCTTAGAGAAATAGATAGGAGATATGAGAGTTTGTAACAGTATTTGTCTGAGGGTGGTGTTGACTTCTAGTCTCCTCTCCTGTGATAGCAGTCAATCTTCCCTGGTTGACAAACTCCAGGGAAGGGGATTATGACAATTCAGTTCCTTTTGGAGGATCTATCTTTAGGCAGATAAGAGGAATTCAAAGAAAGATTCTCCCTGCGTTTGTTGTTTTCAGAGCGCTACAACTGAAAATAATGTACCAAAGTGGCATATTGTGGGGTGGCATGTCCTGAACTCCTACAGTCATATTTTGAGGTGACATATTCTACTACCTTTCATACTCTTTTGAATTTGATCTTGAAAGGAGGAAAGTAATATTCAAGAAAAAATGACTAGAATAAATAGTTTTTGGAAAATATTGGGAACAATGATTATAAGGAACATAACTTTAAAAAGAATAACAGATTATTTTCCTGGCAAGGAATAATGTTGTTTTACAGAAAGAAAGAAATTCTAGCCCTTCTTATATATAATATTTTACATTAAAAAAATTATAAACTCTTCCTTATGAATAAAGAGATTAACATTGAGTCAAATAAACCAAAATTTTAACACATTCATGGTTTTATATTAAGGTATATTAATCATACCTTCATAAATCATATTTTAGGTTACATTATAAATGATTTTATCAACATATTAAGCCAATGCATATTTATATTACAATTCCTATATCAATTAACTGTAATGTCATCTTTGAAAAATATACAAACCATATCTATTATCTTGTATATATTCATGTCTCCCTGTAATTATTATGCTAAGCATAGTCCCAAACACTTTTTTATTAACACCTTTAACCAAAGTTATCAATACTTGTTTCTTCCCTTCAGAGACAGAGAAAACTGGAAGATAGAAAATCACAAACTCCATAATTCTTTATTTTTGTAAGCGTATATTTTATATCAACTTCACAAATGTTAAAGTAAATAAGGAAAATAAACACATATATATATAGCATTATCAAAAGGCATTTGCACATTCTACAATGTATAAGAATAGGGTAAATAAAAAGTTTAGACACTGAGGTTTATAATTTTTTCTTAATTTGAAAATGCTCATATACTCAATCTAATATTAGTGTAAGGTCTTAAAATTACTTAAAAATATGAAAATTATAATTGAAATAAACAGTTGGCTCTTATTATAGGTAATATTTTTAAAATGTGTATTCATTTATTTTGAGACAGAGAGAGAGAGAGAGAGAGCGAGCTTGTCAGCACAAGCAGGAGAGGGCCAAAGAAAGAAGAGAGATAATCCAAGCAGGCTCCATGTTATCAGTGCACAGCCCAATGAGGAGCTCAAACTTGTGAACCATGAGATCATGACCTGAGCTGAAATCAAGAGTTAGACACTTAACTGACTAAGCCACCCAGGTGTGGTGCCCCTACCAGTAATGTTTTAAGAATTTATTCATGAGATTAACCTTTTAAAAACACATCCATTTTCACAAGTTATTTGATTACAATTTTTTATATTCAAAATCATATATATTTGTGAAAATTAATGACAGCTCATTTGACCCTCAGAATTCAATGTAGAGAATTTATTAAAATTAAATGTTTTAATTTTAGTATTGCATATACTAGAACAGTGGTTAATGTTAACAGTGATTGATGTTAATTTTACATAAAATGTAGAAGGAGATGGATATTTGCATCAATATACCTAATAATGTTAATTTGTTTAAAGATTCAAAAATTGATCAGATACAGTACACATTATTAATATAATTCATAAGTATACATAAACTAAAGTGCAACTACTCCTTAGATCTTGTTTAGAAGTACTCTTATTTCGACAGAGAGCTTTTTCTGATCTAGTCATTAGCTAACAAAGCTATCACTCTATTACATGCTCAATTGAAGATTTTTTTAATATAGACTATTTTTAAGCAAAAAATAATAGCAAAATAATTTGCTTTCCTTTTATTTTCTTTTAAAGTTTATTCATTTTGAAAGAGACAGCATGCAAACAGGGCAGAGAGAAATGTAGAGAGAGGTAGAGAGAGGGAGAGAGAGAGAGAGAAAGAGAGAGAGAGAGAGAGAGAGAGAGAGGCAGAGACAGGGAGAGAGAGAATCCCAAGCAGGCTCCACACTGTCAGTGTGAGTCTGATGTGGGGCTCAAACTCACAGACCATGAGATCATGACCTGAGCCAAAATCAAGAGTAGGACACTTAACTGACTGAGCCACCGAGGCAACCCAATAATTTTTCTTTCTTTATGAAACTTTTGAATATGTATCCAGATATGTATATATTCTTAAGATTGCAACCATAATAACAAAAAATACGACTAATATACAAAATAACCAAAGAGAAGGAAAAAACGGAAGAAGAACACATATGCACATACATACATAGAGGAAAATTAAGAAGAAGCTTATTTTAGACAAATGTGGAATTATTATTCTTACAAGTTAATTATCAACCCTCTGCAAGAAAGAACGATTACAGGTAGAAAGCCCATTTTGAAACCTGAACATACACACATACTGGCTCTCACAGAAGAGTTAATAGAGATTATTTAAGTAAAATAACCTCTCTCAAATGATCTCCTTTTTAGATAGATATGGCGATGCAACCTCCTTACCAGATTTGTAGCCTTTGTGTCTTGACACCTTTCAAACAAACAAAATTTTTACATCAAAATTTCTTCAAAATGGCTATTATAATTATGAATTCTCCAAGTGAAATGCCTTGAAGTGTTCAAATAATTGGGGGTATAGGCACCTATGCAAATAGTGCACCAGATTGTTGTCAGCTTTCCAACTGACAGTTGTCTATTGTCTTCCAGTGGTGAGGAATGAAAAATACAAGTGAGCTCCCCCTAATCAAATCCTTGCACTCTTGCCTCACCTTAAAGGGTCCTAGCAGTGATAAAAACAAGTAGAGGAATCTCATCCAAAGATGATAATAGTGATGACATAAAGGTTTGAGCAGCACACTGACACAAAATGGTAAAACACCAGACAGGTGAAGAACTTACCACACTTTCCAGCCACAGAGGCCTATAATAAAGGAGAAATAGTTTTCTTGGCATGTCCTATCTTTATCAATATTTCCCAGGCATTAAATCTATGGGATGAGAAAAACTAAATCAAAATCAATTAGTTTAAGCCTTCATTAAAAACTTTTCAATGTGAGAACACTGCAAGATGGATATTGGGAAGGAATAATTAGCATACAGATTTATAAGTTGGGAAGGTCAGTCAAGATTTAGTTTTGTTCTCAGAATTATTCACTTAGAACTAATAAATGAATTCTGAAAAGTTTTAGGATACAAAATCAATATACAGAAATCTGTTGTATTTCTATATACTAATAATAAGCTATGAGAATATAAGAAAACAATTCCATTTACAATCATATCAAAAAAATATGTAGGAATAAATTTAACCAAGCAGGTAAAAGATCTGTATTCTGAAACTGGAATACACTGATGAAAAAAACTGAAGATGACACAAACAAATGGAAAGATAAACTGTGCTCATGGATTAGAAGAATTCATATTGTTAAAATGTCGATTCTACTCAAAGCAATTTACAGATCCAATGCAATCTCTATCAATATAACAATGGAATTTGTTCTGCAGAACTAGACACAGTAATCCTAAAATCTGTATGGAACTACAAAAGACCTCAAATTGTCAGAGCAATCTTGAGGGAAAACAACAACAAAGCTGGCACTATCAATCTCCCAGATTTCAAACTATACTATAAAGCTATAGTAATCAAAATAGTATGGTCCTGGTACAAAAACAGACACATAGATCAGTAAAACAGAATAAAGAGCTCAGAAATAAGTCTATACTCCTATAGTAAATTAATCTCTGACAAAGAAGGGAAGAATATGTGTTGGGGAAAAGTCTGTCTATTTAATAAATGGTGTTGAAGAAACTGAATTTTAGCTATACACAAAAGAATGAAACTAGAACACTTTCTTATTTAAAAATAAATTGTATGGATGGAAGACTTAAATGGAAGACCTGAAACCATAAAACTAGAAGAAAACAGGAAGTAAGCTCTTTGATGCCGTGTTGGCAATATTTTTTTTTTGTATCTGTGTCTTCAAGCTAAGACAACAAAAGCAAAAATAAACAAGTGGGACTATATCAAACTAAAAAGCTTTTGCATAATAAAGGAAACCATCAATAAAAGGAAAAGGTAATCTACTGAATGTAAGAAGGTATTTGCTAATGACATACCCTATAAGGGGTTAACACCCCAAATATATAAAAAAAAACTCAGACAACTCAATAAAAAAAAACACCTCATTAAAAATGGGCAGAGGACCTGAATAGATCTTTCTCCAAAGAAGACAATACAGATGGCCAACAGACACATGAAAAGATGCTCAATATTACTAATCATCAGGGAAATGCAAATCAAAACCACAATGAGAAGAATGAAATAGAACGTCATACCTGTCAAGGTGCCTAGTATCCAAAAGACAAGAAATTACAAGTGTTGGCAAGGATGTAGAGAAAAGAGGATGCTTGTACACTGATTGGTGGGAATGTAAGTTGGTGTAACACTATGGAAAACAGTATGGATGTTCCTCAAAAAATTAAAAATAGAGCTACCATACAACCCAGCAATTCTAACTCTAGGTATTTATCTGAAGAAAACAAAAAATACAATTTGAAAAAACATATGCATCCCTGTTCATCAAAGTATTATTTATGATGAGCAAGATATGAAAACAATCTAAATGTCCATCAATAGATGAATGCATAAAGAAGATGTAGTTTATATAAACAATAGAATACTATTCAGCAGTAAGAAAGAATAAAATCTTGTCATTTGTAACCACATGGATGGACCTAATAAGTCCCTGGATGGATGAAATAAGTCAGACAGTGAAAGACAAATACTGTAGGTTCTTACTTGTATGTGAAATCTATGAAAGAAAACAAACAAATAACAACAGCCAAAATAGAAATAGACTCATTGATACAGAGAACAAACTGATGGTTTCCAGAGGGGACAGTAGTGGTGAGGTGGACAAAATATGTGAAGAGGAGTAAGAGGTACAATCTTCCAGTTATAAAAAAATAAGATATGGGGATGTAATGTGCAGCAAAGGGAATATAGTCAATAATATTGTAACAACTTTGTATGGTGACAGTAACTAGACTTATTGTGGTTACATAATAATGTATATAAATATTGAATCACTATGTTGTACACCTGAAGCTGATACAATACTGTATGTCAATTAATCTTCAATTAAAAATAAATCTCAGAAGGTGTGTGCATACTGAGATTTTGCTAATCTTAGAACAGGATGCACAGACAGCAAGATTCAGTTTAGTAACCATTGGTTGGGCAATTTGAGTTTAGCAAGAATGTAAGGGGAAGAGTCTGTAAGGGAAGACCTTACTATGAGCATCAGTGGAAAACGTTCCATTGTTCATCATCATTTATGCTACTATTTGTATTTTACAGATGAAGAATGTAAGAACAGAATTGCTAAACAGCTCTTTCATACTAAGTTATCAAGGTAGAGGCCAAACTCTTATGATAGAACTCCACCGTAATTTAACTTGAATATAATACGATTTGCTTGTTTTTCTTCCCAGACCCCATTACCAAACAGACACGAACTTCACCAAAGTTTATATCTTCTGTGAGCTGGTGCAGAAGATATGGCCTCTGATAATTTTGACATTCTCAAATGATTAAGATATTTTTTAAATGGTTTAACAAATGAAAACAAACAAATCTCTCCATTTTTAACATAGTTACTTGAAAGTGAACATTATTTTTGTACTAATCTTGAAATAATATAACACTGTATTTTGTGTGATTGAAATGTTTGAACTCCACTTAGTAGGTTATAGAATAATTTGTTTTCCATCAGAAAAGGGTTTTAAAAAATCATTTACAATTCACAGTAAAGAAATTATAAAGCATGAAGTGTCATTTTTCCTTGGTTGCATTTTAGAATAGGGCAATATCTTATATTATGGGACTAACTGTAGTGTAGAAAAGCAGATCATGAATGGAAAAAAATAAGAAAATAAAACCAACAGTAAGTTCACGATTAAGAATTATAGGATTCCCCCAATCCCTAGTTCTATTTCTATTTCCCCTTGCTATTCCCCATTCATGTTTGCTCCCAATTCTGGTGTCTCTCCTATGGTACACATGGCTTCTCTTTGTTCTAGCACACTTCTTTCCCACAGTGAAACATAAACTTTGCTGTTTTGAAAATAAGTGTTAGGTCTGATAATAGGAGGCATTTTGCCTTCCAAAATAACCAATGCACAGGTTTTTTGTTTGCTTGTGTTTTCTTATTATTATATGAGAGGCAAGGAGGGGCAGAGAGAGAGAGAGGGAGAGAAAGAGAATCCCAAGCAGGCAACACACTGTCAGCTCAGAGCCTAACTTATTAGGCTTGGACTCATGAACTACGAGATCATGACCTGAGACAAAATCAAGAGTGGGACACTTAACTGACCAAGCCACCCAGGCACCCCACTTGTGTGTCATTTTTAGGTGTATATTTGCTTCCATATGTTGTTTTTTGTTTGTCCTTTTTCTTTTGCCAGAGAACCAGTAACCATCAGAGATGAAGAAGCATAAAATACTGAAAAATACATCTAGTGAGTTACATTAACTACTATAAATGAACTATTTATCTACTAACTGCAGGTTCATGAATTTGCTTCAACACTTCTCTTTTGTATGCCCACTGATGTAAAACTAATATGCCATAAACTATACCAAAACTCTACCATCTTTTTCCCCATCCAAGAATTACCTTAAAATACCATAGCCTGCATCTAAAAGCCTTGTAAATATCCTTTGATTTCCTTGATTTGAGGCAACACTAAGGTGCTTTTAAATGTTAAATTTCTGTGCTCCTTTATTATTGGAAGTCTAATAAACTTAATTTTGCTTGATGTGCACTTTTTGTTTCTGGAAAGCCCACAGTCAATAATAACTAAACTAAAAGTAATCTCAATGCATTTTGTTTCTCAACCTCAAAAACATCATTTCTACCTAAATCACTAATTTTTCAAAAAAATAAAATGTATAATAAATCCCTTTTTCTGTTTCCTCTGGGTCAGAAAGGATTTACTATTTCTTCTGTCCTTCTACTTTCACATTATCAATAATGGTCACAATCATTGCAATTGTGCATTAATAAAACCACTCCTGATCCTACTGCAATATTTCTTAACTTATCTCAACACAAAAATTTCTTCTCTCTGCTAGTTTGTACAATAATTTTATAGAAAATAATAAAATATTATATTATGGTAAATTAGTAAATGCCTCACTGCTTTAAGAAAATAAAATTTCTATGTCACCAGAACTAAGAGTATTTGAATAAGTATTGATCTATTTAACTTTATCTCATAAAACCATGTTCTCCAAGCAGTATATATTTTGTTTTGTTTTGTGAATCTTTAGATGATTTACTTGTTCTCAGCTTGGATAGAATCTGAATTTCATTTAAAACAGTATTAAAAATTATCTAAAAAAGACACACCTTAGATATGAAAATAAAGAAAGTTTGAAAATAAAATTTTGGAGAAAGATGGACCTTGTAAGGATTAATCAAAACAAAGTGGATGTTCTACTAATATCAGATAAGGTACATTTTAAGACAAGAAGCATTACCAGAGACAAAGACCAACATTTGATATTAATGAGTCAATCTTCAAGACTATACAATAATTCTAAAAAAAAAAAAAAACAACCAGCAAGCAAGCAAGCAAGCAAGCAAAGGCGCATCTGAGTGGCTCAGTCAATTAAGTGGTTAAGCATCCAACTTCAGCTCAGGTCATGATCTCATGGTTTGTGAGTTTCAGGCCCACGTCAGGCTCTCTGTTGTCAAGTTGGCACCTGCTTTGGATTCTGTGTCGCCTGCTCTCTCTTCCCCTCCCCTGTTTACGCTCTGACTCTCTCTCAAAAATAAACATTAAAAAAAGACTATACAATAATTCAAAATATGTATTCAAACTATATGAAACAAAAAGGATATAACTGAAAAGATAATTGGAAAATAAGAGGGAACTCCATAATCCTAATAAGACTGTAACAAATATCTCTCAGTAACTGACAAGAAAATCACTCAGGAGAAAAGAGTCAGTAACAACACAGATAACTAAACAACCCAATTAGAACATCCTATTGTTTAGAAATATTATTTCTAAATAATATTTAGAAAGCGCTATATCTAATATGTACTAAATACATATATAATTCAAATACAAACATTTTTGTCATAATGACTAAAATCAACAACAGAAGAAACAACAGGTATTGATGAGGATGTGGAGAAAAAGGAACACCCATGCACCATTGGTGGGAATGCAAACTGGAGCATGCACTGTGGAAAACAGTATGGAGGTTCCTGAATAATTAAAAATAGAACTACCCCCAAATCCATTAATCACTCTACTGGGTATTTACTCCCATACAATAACACTAATTCAAATTGATACATGTACCCCTATGTTCATAGCAGCATTATTTACAACAGACAATTATAGAAGCAGCCTAAGTGTCAAGCGATTGATTAATGGACAAAGAAGATGTCTCCACACACACAGTGGAATATTATTCAGACATAAAAAGAATGAAATCTTGCTATTTGCAACAACATGGATGGAACCAGAGAGTATAAATCTAAATGAAATAAGTCAGTCAGAGAAGAGATGTGATTTCGCTCATATGTGGAATTTAAGAAAGAAAACAAATGAGTAAAGGGTAGAAAAGAGACGAAGACAATCAAGAAACAGATTCCTAACTATACAGAACAAACATGGTTACCAGAGGGGAGGTGGGTGGTGAGATGGGTGAAATAAGTGATGGAGGAGTACACTTGTGGTGATGAGCACCAGGTGATGTATGGAATTGTTGAATCACTATATTGTACACCTGAAACTAATATGACACTGTATGTTAACTAACTGGAATTAAAATAAAAATTTTAAAAAGTAAACATTTTTATAAAAAATGACTATATGCTGGCCAGAAAGCATCAAAAAATTCCAAAGGACTGAACATATATAAACAAAATATAAAATTCATCCATTTTTATGAGATAATTAAAATTTTTGTATCTTCTTGATGAATTTACATTTTAAATTACAAAGTGACCTTTTTTCCTGTGCTAATTTCTTTCCATTTAAAGTCTATCTTTCTTTGCAATAAAGTCAGAAAGAGTTTTTCATTATCTCACAGACACAAAAAAAGTTAATAACTGTTGACTTGTATTCTCCCAAGTGATATGCTGCAGTCCTAATCCCCAGAGCCTGTGAATATAACTTTATTTGGAAATAGTCTTTGCAGATGTGGTCATATTAAGATGAGGTCATACTGGAGTAGAGTAGGTTTGGCCTTACTCCAAAATGACTGATGCCCTTATAAAAAGAGAAGACAGAGACACACAGGAAGAGTGCCATGTGATAACAGAAATAAAAATTGCAGCAATGTGGCCATACACCAAGGAAGGCCAAGGACTGATCACTACTACCAGAAGTTCAGAGGCAAGGAAAGACACTCTCCTATAGGTTTCGGAGGAAGTATGTCCATACCAACACCTTGATTTCAGACATCCAGCCTCTAGAACTGGAGAAAATAAAGGTAATTGTTGTTTCAAGTCACTCACTTTGTGGCACTATTTTAAGGTAACCCTAAGTAATAAACACAATATCATTTAACAAATATTTATGATTTTAAAATGGAATAAAAGGCATTTCCGCAGGAACCTTAAAGCTACAGACAAAAATCTATAAATATAATTATTTCAATATAACAAAATTAATATTTAATATATTTCTAGAGGTATTGACCAAAGTTCAGAGAAAAGTAAAAGAAACAGATTGAAGGATTAAAATGGAAATAATAAATAAAACATTATTGAGGTTTTGGGGAATATTGCAGAGCAGCATGGAGAGTCTCAGCTTTTATCATCCCTGAAATGCAGCTAGATCAGCACCAAACCATTTTGCACACCTAGGAAATTGATCTGAGGATCAACACAACAATGTGCATAACTTGAGCTACAGATCTCAGCAGGTACATGGTATGGAGAGGTGAACCGGGGGAGAAAAAAGTTGTAAAGGGTAGGGAGCTGTTTTTTCCAAGAAAGGACAAAGAAAGGGGAAGGGAGAGAGTGCAGCTCACCGGGAATGTGCAAGGAACACCCCACCCCGGAAAGTAGCTGGAGAGAGAGAGAGTGAAAACATTTACAGGGGACTCAGCAAAAAATCTGTTCCCCAAAGATACTGACGGGGAGAAGGGAGAGGGCTTCAATACCACTAGGATGCTATAAACAGTGCAGTGCAGAGTCCGAAATTCCAGAGCTCAGTGCCTGGCAATGCTTTGGTGAGGAAATAGGGTGAGTCCCCAGGAGCAGGCATCAGGGTCCAAGGAGTCTGTGTGTCACATGGGGAGAAGTGGTTCTCCTGCTTGGAGAACATTTGAGAGAGGTCATATGGCCTCCCCACAGGCAAAGATCCCAGAGGACCCCAGAGAGCAGCCACATTTGCTGGTATTGGGACAAAGACACCAGAGTGTGATTAAACCTGGCACCGGTTGTGTGTTGTGATTCATCAAAATCTTGGAACCTCTGCCACTGCACAATTGCATGAACATTTTCTGGGGCAAGCTGGCACCCAGCCATTGCTCAGAGACAACTTCTGCGTGGGTCCAAGTCACAGGAGTCTCAAAAGTGAGGGGCTTTGAAACACAACCCCATCTGAGATAAAACTCTGGAGAGAAGTGCTACATGGCAGGCAGAAGGCTTAGACACTAACAGGGTAGATGTGGCGAGTGGATGGAGGCCTGAAACCAAGGAGGGGTGCTAGAGGTCAGGTGCCAGAGACCAAGAGCTGGGCGAAGCCATTTCCACCTTTCCTGAACACACACATACACGCATACCTGCGTGTGCACCACAAGGTCCACCCCAATAAGCTAAGCAGCACCACCTAATGAAGAACAGAGCCATTACACTAAGCTCTCTGCACTCTTGAAGCACATCTCTTGGAAGACCAGCACAAGTCTCACTGCCTGCTTAGCATTTGGACTATAGAGTGTTTCATAGTTTGAGTTTCAGGGGAAACTGTGTGTACTTTATTCAGGTTTCATTTTGTTCACTGGTTTGTTTATTGGGTTTTTGCTTGCTTGTTTGTTTCTTTGCTTCTGACTTTGTTTAAGTTATTTCTTCTTTTGTTCCTTTCTTTTCTTTTTCTTGGACACAGAAAGAGAAACAAAATTTATTTACTTTTTTTAATTAAAAATTATTTTTAATTATTTTTTATTTTTTATTAATTTTTTATTCTATTTCATTTTATTTCATTTTAGTCTATTTTGTTATATAAATTTTCATTTTCACTTTTAAATTTTTTCTTGCCTTTTTTTAAATTTTCTTTTCTTTCCCTTTTTTCTCTATTCTATCAAGCTGCTTTCAACAAGCAGACCAAAATAAATTTAGGATCTAGCTTCTTTTATTTGCTTTTTTTGTTTTGTTTTTAATTTTTTAATTTTAATTTTTTAATTTTAATTTTATTTATATTTTTCTTTCTCTAAAATGACAAAATGAAGGAATTTTCCCCAAAAGAAAGAACAGGAAGAAATGGCAGCCAGGGGATTATTCAATACAGATAATAAGCAAGATGTCAAACTAGAATTTACAACCACGATGATAAGAATACTGGCTGGAGTTGAAAAAAGTATAGAATCCCTCTCTGCAGAGAAAAATGAAGTAAAATCTCATCAGGATGAAACTAAAAATGCTATAACCAATGCAATCTCGAATGAATGCCATGACGGCAGATTGGATGAAGCAGAGCAGGGAATCAGCGATATAGAAGACAAAATTATGGAGAATAATGAAGCGAGAAAAAAAAAGAGGGTAACAAAGGCAAAGAGCATGATACAAGACAGAGAACTCAGTGACTTATTAAAGAAGGAATAACATCTGAATTGAAGGAGTCCCAGAAGATGAAGAGAGAGAAAAAGGGGCAGAAGGTTTGTGTGAGCAAATTATAGTGGAAAACTTTGCTAATCTGGGGGAGGACACACACATCAAAATCCAGGAAACACAGAGAACTCCCATTAGATTAAAAAAAAACCAACCATCACCATGACATAGCATAGTCAAATTCACAAAATACACAGACAAGAAAAGAATTATTAAAGCAACAAGAGGGGGGAAAAGTCCTTAACCTGTAAGGGAAGACAGATAAAGCAGACCTATCAGCAGAAACTTGGCAGGCCAGAAAGGAGTGGCAGAATATATTCAATGTGCTGAATCGGAAAAATATGCAGCCAAGGATTATTATTTTTTTTAATGTTTATTTATTTTTGAGAGAGGTAGAGACATAGTGAAAGCAGGGGAGGGGCAGAGAGAGAGGGAGACAGATATCTGAAGCAGGCTCCAGGCTCTGAGCTGTCAGCACAGAGCCTGGCATGGGGTTCAAACCCATGAACTGTGAGATCATGACCTGAGCTGCAGTTGGATGCTTAACCAAGTGAGCCACCCAGGCCTCCATATCCAAAGATTCTTTATCCAAAAAGGCTGTCATTCAAAATAGAAAGAGAGATAAAGAGTTTCCCAAACAAAAACTAAGGGTGTTTGTGACTACTAAACCAGTCCTACAAGACATTTTAAGGGGGACTCTTTGAGTGGAGAAAAGATGAAACAAAACAAAAAAGATCAAAAGTAACAAAGACTAGAAAGGACCAGAGAACATCGCCAGAAATTCCAACTCTACAGGCAACACAATGGCACTAAATTCATATCTTTCAGTAGTCACTCTAAATGTAAATGGACTAAATGCTCCAATCAAAAGACATAGGATATCAGAATGGATAAGAAAACAAGACCCATCTATATGCTGCTTACAAGAGATCCATTTTAGACCTAAAGACACCTGCATATTGAAAATGACGGGATGGAAAACCATCTATCATGTTAATGGTCATGAAAAGACAGCTGGAGTTGCCATAGACAACTAGATTTTAAAATAAAGACTGTAACAATAGATGAAGAAGGGCATTATATCATAATTACGGGGTCTATCCAACAATAGGATCTAACAATTCTAAATTGTTATGCCCCCAGTGTGAAGTGTCCCAAAATATAAATCAATTAATCACAAACATGAAGAAACCCATTGATAATAATACCATAATAGTAGGTGACTTCAACACCCCACTTACAACAATGGATAGATCTAAGCAGAAACTCAACAAGGAAACAATGTCTTTGAATGACACACTGGACAGGATGGACTTAACAGATATATTCAGAACATTTCATCCTAAAGCAGCAGAATACATATTTTTCTTGACTGAAAATGGATCATTTTCCAGAACAGATCACATACTGGGACACAAATCAGCCCTCACCAAGTATAAAATTCCTAGAAACATATAAACCACCAAAATTGAAACAGGAAGAAATATAAATTTGAACAGACCCATAACCAGTAAGGAAAGTAAAGCAGTAATCAAAAATCTCCCAACAAACAAGCATCCAGGGCCAAATGGCTTTTCAGGGCAATTCTACAAAGCATTCAAAGAAGAGTTACTACCTATTCTTTTGAAGCTATTCCAAAAAATAGAAATGGAAGGAAAACTTCCAAACCCATCTATGAGGCCAACATTACTTTGATTCCAAAACCAGACAAAGACCCCACTAAAAAGGAGAACTACAGGCCAATATCCAAGATGAACATGGATGCAAAAATCTAGCAAACCATATCCAACAATACATTAAAATAATTATTCATCACAATCAAGTGGAACATATTCCTGGGATGCAGGGCTGGCTTGTATCTGCAAATCAATCAATGTGAGCTTATATTTATTAGTATTATTATATTAATAATTATATTATTTTATATAATTATCATTTATATTATATTAATAAAAGAAAGCATATAAATGAAAGATATTGATCCTCTCAATAGATGCAGAGAAAGCATTTATCAAAATAGAGTATCCTTTCTTGATAAGAACCCTCAAGAAAGTAGGGATAAAAGGATCATACCTCAAAATCATAAGCGCCATATACAAAAGGCCCACCACTTATATCATCATCAATGGGGAAAAACTGAGGTCAGGAACATAACAGAGATGTCAACTCTCACCACTGTTATTCAGAATAGTGTTGGAGGTCCTAGCCTCAGCAATCAGACAGTGTAAAGAAATAAAAGGCACCCAAATCAGCAAGGAGGAAGTCAAATTCACTTGTCACAGTTGAAATGATACTCTATGTGGAAAACCCAAAAGACTCCACCAAAAAACTGCTAGAACTGATACATGAATTCAGGACAATCACAGGATATAAAACCAATATACAGAAATTGGTTGCATTTCTAAACACTAATAATGAAGCAGCAGAAAGAGAAATCAAGGAATTGATCCCATTTACAATTGCACCAAAAACCATAATATACCTAGGAATAAACCTAACCAAAGAGGTAAAAATCTATACACTGAAAACTATAGAAAGCTTTTGAAAGAAATTGAGGAAGACACAAAAAAATGGAAAAAAATACCATGATCATGGATTGGAAGAACAAATACTGTTAAAATGTTGATACTACCCAAAACAATCTACATATTCAATGCAATCTCTATCAAAATAGAACGAACATTCTTCACAGAGCTAGAATAAACAATTCTAAAATTTGTTTTCTAAACCAGAAAAGACCCAGAATAGCCAAAGCAATCCTGAAAAAGAAAAATCTGGAGGCATTACGATTCTAGACTTCAAACTGTATTACAAAGCTGTAATCATCAAGGCAGTATGGCACAAAAACAGACACATATATCAATGGAACAGAATCAAGAACCCAGAAATGGATCCACAAACATATAGCCAACTAATCTTTGATAAAGCAGGACAGAATATCCAATGGGAAAAAGACAGTCTCTTCAGCAAATGGTGCTGGAATAACTGGACAGCGACATGCAGAAGAATGAACCTGGACCACTTTCTTACACTGCACACAAAAATAAACTCAAAATGGACACAAGACTTAAATGTAAGACAGGAGGTGATCAAAATTCTAAACAAGAAAACAGGCAACAACCTCTTCGACCTTGGCCACAGCAACTTCTTACTTGACATGTCCCTGGGGGCAGGGGAAACAAAAGCAAAATGAACTATCAGGACCTTATCAAGATAAAAAGCTTCTGCATGAGGAAGGAAACAATCAGCAAAACTATGAAGCAAGGATAGAATGGGTCAACGTATTTGTACATGATATATCTAATAAAGGGTTAGTATCCAAAAATCTATAAAGAACTCACCAAACTCAACTCCAAAAAACAAGTAACCCAGTGAAGAAATGGGTTGAAGATATGGATGGACACATTTCCAAAGAAGACATCCATATGGCAAACAGACACATGAAAAGATGTTCAATATTGCTCAAATCACCAGGGAAATGCAAATCAAAACCTCAATGAGATACCACCTCACACTGGTCAGAATGGCTAAAATTAACAACTCAGGAAAAAAAAAATGATGTTGGCTAGGATGTGGAGAAAGAGGAACACTTTTGCACTGCTGTTGGGAATGCAAACTGGTATAGCCACTCTGGAAAACAGTCTGGAGTTTCCTCAAAGAATTAAAAATAGAACTAACATACAACCCATTAACTGCACTACTAGGTGTTTAGCCAAAGGATACAGGAGTGCTGTTTTGAAGGGGCACATGCACCCCAATGCTTATAGTAGCACTATAGACAATAGCCAAAGTATGGAAAGAACCCAAATGCCCATTGACTGATGAACAGATAAAGAAGATGTGGTATATATATACAATGGAATAGTACTCAGCAATCGAAAAAATGAAATCATGCCATTTGCAATAATGTGGAAGGAACCAGAGTGTATTATGGTAAGCGAAATTAGTCAGAGAAAGACAAATGTCATATTACTTCACTCATATGTGGTATTTAAGATACAAAACAGATGAACATAAGAGAATGGAAGCAAAAATAATATAAAAACATAGAGGGAGACAAACCATAAGAGACCTTAATTACAGAAAACAAACTGAGGGTTGCTGGAGGGGTGTTGGGTGGGCAGATGGGCTAAATGCTCAGGGGTATTAAGAAGGACCCTTGTTGGGATGAGAACTGGGTGTTATATGTAAGTGATGAATCACTAAATTCTATTCCTGAAATCATTATTACACTATATGTTAATAACTTGGATTTAAATTTTAAAAATAATAATAATAAAAGAAAAAAATTACCACAGTATTTGAAGAATATATAAGCTTATACATAAACATCTAACAAAACTAAAAACAAAATATGATTTTTTTATTTAAAAAAAATTTTTATGTTTATTCATTTTTTAAAGACAGATGGGGCGCCTGGGTGGCGCAGTCGGTTAAGCGTCCGACTTCAGCCAGGTCACAATCTCGCGGTCCGTGAGTTCGAGCCCCGCGTCAGGCTCTGGGCTGATGGCTCAGAGCCTGGAGCCTGTTTCTGATTCTGTGTCTCCCTCTCTCTCTGCCCCTCCCCCGTTCATGCTCTGTCTCTCTCTGTCCCAAAAATAAATAAACGTTGAAAAAAAAAATTAAAAAAAAATAAAAAATAAAAGACAGAGACAGAGTACAAGCAGGGGTGGGGCAGAGAGAGAGGGGGACACAGAATCTGAAGCAGGCTCCAGGCTCTGAGCTGTCAGCACAGAGTGCCACATGGGGCTCAAACCCGCGAACTGTGAGATCATGACCTGAGCTGAAGTCGGATACTCATCCGAATGAGCCACTCAGGTGCCCTCAAAATATTATAATTAATAGAAGTGTTTAGCAGGATTAAAATGTATAAACACATAATATAACATAAAATATCATCTATAATATTAGTAATACATAGGAATTGACTTAACAAATTAATGAGCCATGTATATTTATACAGGGCAGAAAAAAATCAGAAAAACTTTTTAGGATATACTCTGTTAATGTATAAATTTTTTATTATAAATGTACTAATATTTCCATACAAGTACTGAAATTTTCAAATAAGTTTTGAAAAGGAACATAACAAAACTGCCCTAAATTTTATAGAGAAAGTGTCCTCCTCTATCTAGGGCAATTTTTTTAAAAAAGAGAAAAGACAGAATCTCATACAACACATATTATTAAGTCATATCACCAATTACTCTCAAACAGTTCTTCTGTCCTCCCAAAGTCATAACTTTCTCTTGCTATTGAATTTTTCTCATCAGTATAACAACACGTCTTAAATACCTCATCTTTATTGAAAAAACAAATATGTATGTCACTTGCCCCACTTACTGTTACCCATTATTTCTCCACCTTCACAGTTAAATTATTTTTTTAAGAGGTGTCTAACTTTTTTTATAATTTTTTTTCAATGTTTATTTATTTTAGGGACAGAGAGAGACAGAGCATGAACGGGGGAGGGGCAGAGAGAGAGGGAGACACAGAATTGGAAACAGGCTCCAGGCTCTGAGCCATCAGTCCAGAGCTTGACGCGGGGCTCGAACTCCCAGACCGCGAGATCGTGACCTGGCTGAAGTCGGACGCTTAACCGACTGTGCCACCCAGTCGCCCCGAACTTTGTTTTTTTATAAATCCCAATTTTCCATTCTCTATTAAAGAAACTGTGCTCAGGCATTCCTTGTCAACATTCTATGAAGATTGTTCCTATCAGTACCACCAATGACTTGACCAGGATATGACTAAGTCCACTGAGCATTTGTTAGCTTTCATCTTTTACTATAGCACAGTGTCTAGCTTTCCCTCTTTTTTTTAAACTTTATTTATTTATTTAGAGAGAGACACAAAAAGTATGAGTGGGGGAGAGGCAGAGTGAGAAGGAAACAGAGAATCCTAAGCAGGTCCTAGAGTTCAGTGTGCAGAGCCCAACTCAGGGCTTGATCACATGAACCTTCAGATCCTACCTGAGCTGAAATCAAGAGTCAGAGGCTTAACCGACTGAGCTACCTAGATGCCACTGCCCTCTTTTTTTTTTAAATTTTATTAGTTTATCTATCTATTTATTTACTTATTTTATTTGTGAGAGAGAGAGAGAGAGAGAGAGAGAGAGAGAGAGAGAGAGAGAATGTGTGTGTGTGTAGCACCCAGGTGCCAGGCGCCCTTGCCCTCCTTAAAAGAAGAAGAAGAAGGAGAAGAAGAAGAAGAAGGAGAAGAAGAAGAAGAAGAAGAAGAAGAAGAAGAAGAAGAAGAAGAAGAAGAAGAAGAAGAAGAAGAAGAAGAAGAAGGAGAAAGAGAGAGCACTAGATGGGGAGAGGGGCAAGGGGCAGAGGGAGAATTTTAAGCAGGCTCCATGCTTAGTGCAGAGCTGAATACTGCTCTATCCCACAACCCTGGGATCATGATCTGACCTGAAATCAAGAGTTGGACTCTTAACTGACTGAACCACCAGGGCACCCCTGTCTTGCTTTCATCTCATATCACCATTCTGTCTTTGCTGTTCCCTTCCCTTCTCCAAAATCTTTGAATGCTGTCTAGTACAAGAACACAGACATATTACTCTTTTCTCCATCTAACTCATTAGTTTGATGATCTTATCAAGTCTTAACAATTCAAGTGACATGTCGATTTACACGTTTATAACTTCAGCCCCAACTATTATCCTGAACTCCATACACATATAACCACTAAAGAATTTTACACTATGACATGCTGAGGTCTCTGGATTAAAAAAAAAAAAAAAAAAAAAAAAAAAAAACAAACTCTTATAATAGTGTGAAGGATTAATTAGAAAGTTCCTCCTGGAGGTAAAGCAATAAATGTGATATTACTGTCGAGCAAAAGGGGTACAGTTTGAGACTGCTAAATCTAAAAAAATGTGCAGACTGGATTGGGAAAGGAGGTATTATGAATGCGAAGTCAAGGTGAGAGTGAGATTTCTCTTTTTTTGAGTTTTGATATGTTCCCAGACAAGCAAAGGAGAAAAAGAGAGAGAGAGAGAGAGAGAGAGAGAGAGAGAGAGAGAGAGAGAGAGAGAGGCAAATCACGAACAAACTGATGGTTACCCAAAGGGAGGTGCATGAAGGGATAGGTTAAATAGGTGATGGGGATTAAGGAGGGCACTTGTGATGAGAACTGGGTGTTGAGTGGAAGCACTGAGTCATTATATTATACACCTAAAGCTATTATTGCATTGTATGTTAACAGGGTTGTAAATAAAAACTTACAAAAATAAAAAAAGAATATCTCTGTGCAGCAAGGTATGGAGCTTGATGTGGCACAGATGGTTCAAGTGACCATAGGTATCTTGAAAGGAAATATCCAATATGTGTAAGAAAGTTTAGAGCTTAGAAAGAATAAAAACTGAATCATCTAGGACTGGCCTGGATGTTGAAAAAGTTTTGTGGCTTAATAGTGTTCTTGAAGGCTTTCTTAATATGAGAAAAAAGTAGCCTACAAAGGAAAGGGAAGCATTTACAAAGTAATTTTTTTAATTTATTTTTTAATTTACATCTAAGTTAGTTAGCATATAGTGCAACAATGATTTCAGTAGTAGAATCCTTAATGCCCCTTATCCATTTAGTCCATCCCCCCTTCCACAACCCCTCCAGCAACCCTCTGTTTATTTTCCATATTTAAGAGTCTCTTATGTTTTGTTTCCCTCCCTGCTTTTATATTATTTTTGCTTCCCTTCCCCTATGTTCATTTGTTTTGTATCTTAAAAGTCCTCATATGAGTGAAGTAATATGATATTTGTCTTTCTTGGACTAATTTCACTTAGCATAATACCCTCTAGTTCCATCCCTGTAGTTGAAAATGGCAAGATTTCATTCTTTTTGATTGCCAAGTAATACTCCATTGTATACATACACCACTTCTCCTTTATCCATTCATCCATCAATGGACATTTGGGCTCTTTCCATACTATTTACAAAGCAATGTTAAGAAAACTAAGAAGATGAGATTCAAAAGTACTGCAATATGTCCCTAAATGGCTTCAGTAAGAAGTCATAACTATTGGGGTGCATGGGTGGCTCAGTCGATTGAGCATCAGATTTTGGCTCAGGTCATGATATCGTGGTTCATGGGTTTGTGCTCTGCATCAGGCTCTGTGCTGATAGCTTGGAGCCTGGAGCCTGCTTTGCATTCTATGTCTCCCTCTCTCTGCCCCTCCCCTGCTTGTGCTTTGTCTCTTTCCATCTCCCCAAAATAAATAAATGTAAAAAAAAAAAGTCACAACTATTACATAACTTATTACAGAAAATATTTGAAGAGGCACATTAAGCTTAGACAAAAACCAAAACCAAAACCAAACAAACTTCTCTATTTGCTGTTTTTTTTTTTTTCCTTCCACCAGACAAATTCCATTTTAATCAGGATTGGTGAGGTTGGTGAGCTGGTGTTAGAACCACTGAGATGCTACTGAATCAGATCTAAAGGGTGTTTCTTTGTGCAGTTATAAGGTGGAGTTGCTTGAGGAAAGAGAAAAAGAGGAAGAAAGAGGAGAGATTAATGATGAGGTAAATACAGAATAGTCTATATGGGGGAGCAAACAAAACTTTCCAAAGAGCTGGCAATAGGAAGCAGATTGATTTAAAAAATAAATCTGGATAATTCATAAACTACAGTCAACTCTGAATAAATGCATAGCTTCTTCACAAATAGTACCTCGGTTGCAAAATAGCTTACTAAGAGTTGTCAGTACTAATATTTATAGAAAAAGAACATTCTGTATGATGTCATTCCTACATCAACTATGTTACAGGTTTAAAATTAATTGATTCATGTAGTGATATAATGACATTATAAATTTCAAGATTAAATAATTTGACCCATTTATGACTACAAGTATTTTAACAAATTCAATGTATAAACCCTTTTCAAGTCTAAATTAACAGTTTGAAAAGCTTAATCATGAAAACCTATACATTATATTTTGATTTCTTTTCAGTCTAGAGATTTTATGGTCTGAGTTACTTGAGAAATTAAGGGAAAACAAGTTGGTCATAGTTCTTACTTTTGTCATAAAATTATTACAAAGGCTTTTCTGCATAAAATCTTCATTTGCACAAATATCAGAGTATCTTATTCATAACGTTTAACTTCTTAATTATGTAAAGAGACAAATTAAATATGTTATTTGGATGTACTGTTGTCCCTGAGAATATTAAGACTCTAATGGTAATGCAGAGATATCTCAAATTCTCAATTTGTAATTAGTCCACAAATAATATAGCTACAAAGTTTCAAGAAGCATACATTTTTCAGTCTAATTTCCGTCATAATGCTGTATTTCAGTCATAATGCTGGATTACTTTTGAATATTTTAAGTGCACATATTCTATAAGAACCCTATCCTACATGAGAATATAAACATAAAAATCAGTTAATTGAGATTGATGCTTTACTATCATGTAATGCATAAATCTTGTTCAAGTTTCAGTAATTTGTTTTATGTCAAAATGATCCAATTCAGTATCATGTCAAGATTTTGTTGTCTTCTATATGTAATATCTTTCACTCTGGAAGTTTCTCAAATCTTTTGTTTACCTTTAAGTAGTCTGTAAAATATCCCTTAATTTGGATTTGTCTGACATTCTTTATGTTCAGAATCAGGTTATGAAATTTTGCTCAGTATATCACAGAAGTAATGCTGTATTCTTTTCATTGCATTTTACTGGATTTCTCCCATCAATCTTGATGTTAATTTTGACACTTGATTAAGTGATATCTACTAGGTTTATCACTGCAAAATTGCTTTTGCCCTATTTTATTTAATGCATACTTTATAGGAAGATACTTTGAGGCTATGTAATATTTTATTCTTCATCAAATATATACACAGTAGTTTTAGTATCCATTCACAAATCTTTTCCAAATTAGTACTCTGAAGTTTGCCAAATGATAACTTTAAAATATCATTCTTCTTTCTATGTGTCTTAGTGGATATTTCCTTGTTTATATATTCTTTAATTTCTATCTATCACTAAAACACATAGACTTTAATTTAATGAAAAGGGTTATAATCTGTGACCATTATTCTTTAATTTGATACTCAAATTGTCCCAGTTTTGGCCAGTGGGAGATCTTTCAAATGGCTTCTGATCCTTGAGATATTTCCCCATCCTAATTTGAGCATTTCCTTAATTTTCAGTACAAGATGTTCCAGGTTTATCTTATACTTTCTGTGTCCCAACCCTATAATTAGCATCTCTCCAAGGAACCCTGATAATTTATAGTGATGAATGGTATTTATAATTCCAAATTTGTGCATTTAGAGTATGCTCTATACTATTGCAATGCTACTTACTCTAGGTCTTCTTAGTGGACATTGTTTTGTGACTAATATTTTTAGCAAATAACTATTTATGTTTTTGCTCATATTTTCCTTCTGGAATAATATTTTCTTAATTTGCTCATATAAGTTTTTTACTTATTAACAGAAAGGTATTTGTATACATAACAGTTATAAATTTTCCACTCATATTTAATGTTCCTCACTGTGTTTTTAAATAATTTACTTTAAGTTCATAAAAGTAATTTGATCAATCATGAAAATATAAGGTGTTTACCTATACTTACTTATGAAATTTTAGTTTATTTTTACTTGATGGGCATAAACAATCTTTCTCCCTTTTAATGCTCTGTCTACAATATTCAATTTGTATTATGTTAAAGTAGTTAACATTCTCTAATTTATACATTCTAGCTTTTCACAGCCCCTATATTGTTAAGGGATTTAAAGATATGACTTTTGCAGCAAAGTAGTCTATTTTTTCCCTATATGTGATTTATTAATTTTACATCATACTTATCCAATCCATTCTTAGTTGCTTTTACTAATAACAGATTTGACCTTGTTTTTGATAACATATTTTATAGTTTTCAATTTATCTCTTCTTATTACCATTATTCTTTATTTTTGTCTTTTTTTAAGGTTTTATTTTATTTATTTGAGAGACAGATAGTGTGACTGGGGAGGGGCAGAGAGAGTGAGAGAGAGAATACCAAGCAGGCTCCATCCTGCCAGTGCAGAGCCTGAGGCAGAGCTCAAACTCATGAAACCATGAGATCATGACCTGAGCTGAAACCAAGAGTCAGACACTTATCTGACTGAGCCACTCAGGCTCCCTTCTTTATTTTTGTCTAGATTTGATTTCTTTTCTTTCTGTTTTTCTTTCGTCCATATTAAATTGTACAAATTTTTTCCACTACTAGTTATCTTAATGTCACTATTACTAATAGTAAGTTTAAAAATAATCCAATATATTATTTTAGTAATAGATTATTTACTATTTATTGGTCAATTGTTCTACATTATAGCATAGCCAACTGACAGAAGAAATGTAATATTATTTTACAGAGAGAGAGAGAGAGAGAGAGAGAGAGAGAGCATGAGCATGGGGGAGGGGAAGGGAGAAGGGAGACAGAGGATCCAATGTGGGTCTCGAACTCACACGAACCAAAAAAGCATGATCTGAGCTAAAGTTTGACACTTAACCTACTGAGCCACCCAAGCACCCCCGAAGTAATCATTTTTAAAAACTTAGCAAGGGCATGGGCTAAAATATCTTGTGAGCTTGCATTTCTAGAATTATTCTCATTTTGCCATTACATATGTGTGTGATAATCTGGCTAGGTATGGGTTTGTCAACCATGAGGGTTGGTTTTATGTGTCAGCTTGACTGGACCATGAGGGTACACAGATATTTGATCACACATTATTCTAGGTATTTAGTAAGAATGTTTATGGTTAAGATTAACATCTGAATCAATAAATTGAGTAAAGCAGATTGCTTTCACTTTTGTAGGTAAGTCTCATCCAATCTGTTGAAGGCTGAATAGAATAAAAGGGCTGACGTGCCCTTGTATCAGAGGGAATTTATTCTGCCTAAGTGCTTTGAGCTAGGACACTGGTCTTTTCTGGCCTTTGGACTTGAACTGAAACATCTGATCTTCTTGGGTCTTCAGCCTAAAGGGTTTTATTGACACTGGAATTTACATAATTGGCTTTTCTGGTTCTCAGGCTTTCGGGCTCAGTGTGGAAGAATACATCCACTCGTCTAGGTCTTCAGATCTTCAGACTCTTCATCCTCCATAATCACATGAGTCAATTCCTTGAAATAAGTCTCTTTATATATATTTATACATATAAATGTAAAATATGTATATATTAAACATACATAGATAATATATGTATCTATAATATATATTACATATGTGATATATAACATATTGTAAGTATAACTACATATACACATAATGTATAATACTATGACACAATTATAATTATGACACAATATTGTCATATATCATATATAGTATATATTACATATATTACATATACTGAAATAACCTTAAAAAATAGAATCAACTGGGGTGCCTGGGTGGCTCAATTGGTTAAGCGTCCAACTTTGGCTCATGTCATGATCTCGCAGTCCATGAGTTCGAGCCCTGCGTGGGCTCTGTGCTGACAGCTCTCCCTGGAGCCTGTTTCAGACTCTGTGTCTCCCTCTCTCTCTGACCCTCCCCTGTTCATGCTCTGTCTCTCTCTGTCTCAAAAATAAATAAATGTTAAAAACAATTAAAAAAAATGGGGTGCCTGGGCAGCTCAGTCGGTTAAGCGTCCAACTTCAGCTCAGGTCATGATCTCACAGTCTGTGAGTTCAAGCCCCACGTTGGGCTCTGTGCTGACAGCTCAGAGCCTGGAGCCTGCTTCAGATTCTGTCTGTCTGTCTCTCTCTCTCTCTCTGCCCCTCCCCTGCTCATGCTCTGTCTCTCTGTGTCTCAAAAATAAATAAAAACATTTAAAAAATTTAAAAAAGTAGAGTCAAACATCCTCCATTTCTTTAGAATTCTGTAAAAAATTGTCTCAATTTACTTCTGGGATATAGTTCTACAGAAGAAAAGTAATACTCCAATCTTACTTACTTTATCCCACAGGGGTAATATAGGTAATATAAATTCTTGTAAGAATATTTTTTATCATCAATTAATGATATAAGAGAAACACATATTTTTGTAGCAAAACGATTAGCCCACCTTTATCCTCATCATTTATACAGAGAAGCATGTGAATAAATTAATATTTTAATAAGCACAGTCTGAAGTTAGGACAACAGAGCCTTGAATCTACCTGTTAGGATTGAGAGAATTTGAACATATATAATATGTCTTTAAAAAAATGGAAGTGATATTAAAGACTGATTTGAGGAAAGTGCAAGGATAAGAATGAGGTCTGGTAAAGAATGGCAGAAAGAGTAATTTATGGAGTAATATAAAAATAAAAATAAAAATGAAATTTTCTTTAAATTACTTGTTATATAGTATGAACACCCCTATGCATCCATGAAAAATTTCAAAATATCCACATTTATCACTAATATTTTGTAGAGCTGAATATCTCTTTATCTATAAGTACTGAGTTCAGCTTTAAGGTTAGCATCAAGAAAAACTAGAGAATATCCATGATGAGTAATCATATATGAGCCAGAATACTTTGAAAACTTTTAATTTTTCTGTTAGTTAATTAATTATTTCTTAATGTTTACTTTGAGAGAGAGAGAGAGAGAGAGAGAGAGAGAGAGAGAGAGAGCATGCGAGAGAGCAGGGGAGGGGCAGAGAGAGAAGGAGACACAGGATCTGAAGCAGGCTGTAGGCTCTGAGCTGTTAGCACAGAGCTCAATGCAGGGCTCAAACTCAGGAACCGTGAAATCATGACCTGAGATGAAGTTGAGCATTTAACCAACTGAGCCACCCAGGCACCGCACCTGTTAATTTATTTTTAATATAGATATCAAATAGCTCACATTTTTTTCTATTCTCTTGTTGTAGGCTAAATAACATCTCCAAAATCCTGCTCCTGGATCCTATGAATCATTTTATATAACAAAAGGTACCTTGAAGATGTAATTAAGTTAAGGATTTGAGATGGAAAGATTATCTTGGTTTACCTTGGTAGAACATAAAGGTTATGACAGAAGTCCTCATGAGAGGGATATAGAGGGGAGTTGGACAACAGAAAAGAAGGTAATGTGAAGACAGAAGTAGGGATTGAAGTGATGTAGCTACAAGTCAAGGAATGCCAGATTCCATCAGGAGCTGGAAGAACCAAAGACAGATTGTGCCCTAGAGCCTCAAGAAGGAACCAGCACTTTTTGGGGCACCTGAGTGGCTCAGTCTATTAAGCATCTGACTTCGGCTCAGGTCATGATCTCGTGGCTTGTGGGTTCAAGCCCCATATCAGGCTCTGTGCTGACAGCTCAGAGCCTGGAACCTGGAGCCTGCTGCAGATTCTGGGTCTCCTTCTCTCTCTGCCCCTCCCCCACATGTGCTCTTTCTCTCTCTATCAAAAATAAATAAATGTAATAAAAAAAATTAAAAAAAAAGAAGGAACCAGCACTTTTGGCACTTTGACTTTAATTCTGTAAGACAAATTTGGATTTATGGCCACCTAATAAAGTAATTGTGAGAAATAGTAAAATTAGAAGGATATCTAGGCAGAAGAAAAAGAAATATATAGAGCACAAATTGGAAATGAACCCAGAATGTTGTAGGAACAATAAAAATGTAGACATGGCTGGAGAATATTGGATGAGTGGAAAATATAGCAGAATAAAGTATGAATGTTAGGTAGGGACCAGCTTGAGTAGACCTTTGTCAATTAGAGCTAGAAATTTAGATGTTTTTCTTTAGCAAATAGAAAGCTACTGAAAATTGTGAAAGAAATACAAAACAAGACAAGGCAGGACAGAATCTGGCAGGATAGGACAGGAGAAGACAGGGCAAGATAACAACAACAACAACAACAACAACAACAACAAAGACAATTCAGGACAAAACAAGTCAAAGCAAAGAGAAAAGAAATGACAGTCAAGTACACATTTTAATAGTATAAACTATTGAATCTGGAGGCACACAGGTATGGCAAATGCAAAGGCATTTTTAGTGGTCCAAGAAAACTTTCTGAAGTTTTAGTCCTGCCTCTATCTTTGTTAGGATATGATTAGGCACGTCTCTTGTTGTACTGTCTGCACTGAAAATTAAGCTTCAGCTTCCTTATGTTAAAACAAACAAAACAAAACAAAAACAAAACTAACGTCTGATTTGCCCATTTCATCGTTACTGTAAAAAGTAAATTCAGAATAACTGTATGTAAAATACATGTAAAATTGCATACAAAAATTCAATTCCAAAAGTGAAGTGACTTCTAAATAGGCAAACAGCATTGCTGAAGAGCACCTCTTTAGTATACATTCATCAGTCAATGGACATTTGGACTCTCTCCAGAGTTTGGCTATTGTTGATAATGCTGCTATAAACATTGGGGTGTATGGGGGCGCCTGGGTGGCTCAGTCAGTTAAGCATCGGACTTCAGGTCATGTCATGATATCACAGTTTGTGAGTTTGAGCCCCGCATTGGGCTCTGTGCTGACAGCTCAGACCCTAGAGCCTGCTTCAGATTCTGTGTCTCCCTCTCTCTCTGCCCCTTCCCCACTCATGCTCTGTCTCTTTCAAAAATGAATAAACATTAAAAAAATTAAACATTGGGGTGTATGTACCCCTTCAAATCTGTATTTTTGTGTCCTTTGGGTAAATACCTAATAGTGCAATCAGTAGATTGTAGGGTAGTTCTATATTTGGTTTTTTGAGGAAGCTCCATATACCGTTCTCCAGAATGGTTGCACCAGTTTGCATTCCCACCAACAGTGCAAGAGGGTTTCCCTCTCTCCGTATCCTTGCCAATACCTGTTGTTTTCTGTATTGTTAATTTTAGCTATTCTGATCATTAGAGAATGTGTAGAAAGATTAAACTGACTTCTAGTTAATTTTAGGATTGCCTCTCACCTCCTGTGTATTCTGAGAAATTTAATAAATTCTGAGTTTCAGTTGTTTCCTACAAAATGGTAGTAATGACAAGTTTTTGAGTAATTAAAAACTATCATGTGATAAGGTACATAAAACATATAGCACACACAGGCTCATACCAAACAAGTATGTAATAAATTAGGTTTTTGAGTAGTAGTAGTTTGATAGTGGTTTGATAGTGGTAATGTAGTTGCAGCAGTAGAATCAGCATAAATCAAGCCATACCATCATGCCTTTGATTACAAAATGCTTCAGGACAGTCTGCGTGCAAGTATGTTCTATTTGTTTTATACTCTTAAAAGACATTTAAAAAACACTTTCCACATTAAGAGTTTTACTACTAATTGTAGCATAACTTTGCCTGATTCCAGTCTAATCCAATGCTGGTTTTAACCAAAATGAAAAATGAAATGAAAAAAAATGAAAAAAAAATAATTGAGACGGGCTTAAGCTTACTTTCTGTTTGCAATCCTGCATACATTGTAGTAGCCTGGAGTAAAGGAAAGAGTTTAAAATGTGCATTCAGACTAACATGATTAATAAGCAATACTTAAGTCTACTAACACCTCAGGGAACCTGCATGGCTCAGTGGGTTAAGCTGCCAACTCTTGGTTTTGGCTCAGGTCATTATCTCACAGTTCATGGGATTGAGCCCCACCTTGGGCTCCGTGCTGACAGCATGGAGCCTGCTTGGGATTCTCTCTCTCTTTCTCTCTCTCTCTGACCTCCACCCCCCCCACTTCAAAATAAATAAATAAACTTAAAAAATAAGTCTACTAACACCTCAATTCCCTCAGCTGTAAAATGGCAATTATACTACCTGTGTTGACTGGGCTTAAATGTGGTATAATTTAAAGTTCCTTAAACATTGCTTGGCATACAGAAGATACTCAATAAATAATAACTCTCTTCATTATCGTATTCAAAACCTCACTTTTATCTGCTACTTTTATTGGAATTGCTAAAATTATTTTTGAATCAAAATGACTATGTGTTTCATATCTATTTTTCCTAAAGAGTGAATTGTGAATTGTGTATTGATCATTCACTTTAGGTCACTCTTTCACATGTCTTGGACATTTTGCACTTGAAACAATGTCTGAAATACGTGCACTTTATCCTAGATATCCGAAAATCGTATCAGATGCTTTATTTCTTGGAGTTTGGATTAATCTCAGTTGAATTAGTAATCACTTACTCCTTTGCTGGGCAAGTAGCTTCATGGTTTTCTGTTTTTCTTGCACCTCTAAAGAAACTGCCTAAACAGATAATAACAAAAATGATAAACTAGTCAAAACCATTTTAAAATGTAATTTGTTTTCTTTTCATTTTCATGCTTATTTTTCATATTCTGTTTTCCTCCCTCCTTTAGTTTCTCACGCTTTCTCCCAGTTGGTTACTTAATTTTTTTTTCATTTTTTACGAGGTCATTCTTACAGTTAATATTTGGCCAAAAATGACTATAATTCACACAAATTCCTACAGCTATGTTCCTCTTGCGGTTTTAAATGCCTTTTTTTTTCCTTGTATAATACTGCTTGTCTTCTTGTATACAACTCATACTCTCAAACTCTTTCTGTCTCTTCTAGCTGTTTTTCCTGTTGAAGTTTTCTTATTAAGACCACCAGAAAAACTTGTGGTCACACAAAGCTGGCTTTATTAAAATTTCAAGGCAGAGTGCAATCTTTGCAGAATCTCAGGAATGTCTCAAAGGGGAAGTCTGGAGAAATTAGTGATATTTGGTAAAATGGACAATTTGCTAGAAAAATTGGTGAATTCATCCTTGGAACATGAATCTATATAATGTTAGAGTTAAATCAGTCTATGCTTTTATCCTAGAAAATATGGCCTTAACAAGCTACCATTAAAAAATTTTTAACTCAAGTTATTTTGCATGGCATTGTTTGTTCAGTTTATTTTGTGAGTCATGATACACTTGCTTTCCAAATTTTGGCTTTTGTTCTATTTCTCACTCCTTCTTCCATCCCCCTTCCTCTTCTTTCTTCCCTGTGAGAGAGAATAATACCACCACTTAGCAGTTGGGGAAATATAATCAAAGTCAAGTCTTGGCTAGTGAGCAATTGAAATAAATCTGAAACATGACTCCAATCCAATACTCTTTTAGCCATTGCTAGTAACATTCCTAAATATGCTAGAAAACATTTTTAAATGATTTACCATTTAGATATGTATGCTTTTAGTATAAGAAGTGATGAAAATTAAGACCAAATTAAATGACTATATATTACAGAAAAAAAATCATGACCTGGGACTTTTTTATGATATTGCATGGCCAATACATAATTTTTGCATGACTGATTTTTTAGTGGTTAAAATTCAGACCCTAAAAGTATACTCTTAGTAAAAGCTCTAAAGAGTTCCTTCACTGGTGTAGTTGCTACTTTATTTCAAATAGTATAAGTTGTGAAAAGAAAGGAAATTTGTGTTGTTATAGATTTCAAATGGAATTATGGGACTCTCCTTTATAGGAATAGATATCATTTATTTGAGAAATATTGCTCATGAAGTTAAATACAGGAGCCAATGAAGGAGAATTGGATTAGAGATGAGCAGATAAGTTTTCTCCATTCCCTTGATGTTCCTGGAAGCAGCATGATAAGTGCACAATGTATTTGTTCAAAATATACAATCTCCTAAGACTGAAATAATGTCCCTTTTATGCACCAACATAAAAGACAACAACAAACTTTAACATTAAAAACAAAAGAAAGTCTTTTTCTGTCTGAAAGCATTAAAGGTTTCTGATTTTTTATTAGATAACTCTGGAACTTCACTTCATGACAGATAGGTAAAATAAATAAATAACTTATACACTACAAAAAAAAAAGACTAATTTGATGAATATAAATGAGGCAAGATAATTTACTCAGATGTTACTTTGCATTTAATCTTTTAGAGTCTCTCTTCCATAAGTTAGCCATACGTTGCATTTACTTGTCTGAGGCAATTTTGCTGTCCTAGTATCAGAAGCTGGTTCAAGTCAATGATTCTTCCTGTGATTTGTAAAAACCTAAAATGACTAAACTAAATATGCTAGAAACTTCAAAGAGTAAAAGCAAAACAAGGAGTGCTTTTTAGAAGAGCAGGGATGGAGAGACAAAGATTTTCCAATCTTGAAGAGATCCTTGAAGAATGGGAACCTGCTAAGCATTTAGTATTGGCCTCAGAGCAGCTGTGTGAGTGGTTCCTCAGGAAGGCGGGGCCATAAGCACTAAAGTGTCTGATTTTTGCCTGTGTTCCCCGGCTCCAAGTTTGGTGTGAGAGGCTGAGAACCACCGAATCTCAAGGCATTCTCAGATTAACCAAGTAGCCAATCAGTACTTTAACAGTGTGTGAAAATCTGGGCCTTCCAAATGATTCTGCAGGGAGGAAAACCTAATAATCTAAGACTGTATTTTTCACTAGTCCTCAAGGATGCAGAGAAATTACATTCAAAGTCGAGTTAGTTGTAACATCTCTCTAAAAAGTGATAAACTACAAATATTTATACAGGACATGATGTTGTTACCTTCTGGGAAGAATGAACTCAGATACACACAGAGAACCACAGATCTACAGGCAAACTTAGAAGGAATGTTTAAATTTTATAAGCTGTGAATAAAGACTCTAATATCATACCTTATGCTATGGAATATTGTTTCAATTCCATTGAAAGTGAAACACACACACACACAAAATAATGGCTTTTTGTAGTCCTAGTGTGCTTTGTAAGGCTGCTTTGAAGTGGGAATTATAAAATATCATGAGAAACACCAAAACCACTTCAATGGGTTTAGCAAAATGATTAATTTATTGGCCACCCAGACTTAAAATTAAACCTGGTGTTACCATTTAGAGAGCTAAAACACACTGAAAATAACAGAAGTACGCTGGTAATTTTAAATATGTTACAAATCCACAAACCCTTAATTTTTCTCTCTCTTTTATTCCTCCATAATTTCTAATGAAATCCCAAAGTGGCAACAACAACAACAAAAATCACCTCCCATTAGGAGAAACAATAAACAAAGAAAATGTCATAAGACTAGTAGAAACATACTATTATATTATGATCAGTTACTGATCCCTACAGGAAATCCATGTTGGGAAATTTTTCCAAAGAACAGAAAAGCCATTCTATTAAGCTTGGACTACAATCAGTCTCAGAGAAAATCTTTGGGATGCTCCCTAAGCCAAGAGTACAAAAAAAAAGGTTGTGGTATAAAAGAAATTCACCTAACTCCAGGGGTATGTGTTTACATTGTGATATTGAAGACCTACTTCTTCCCTGGGTTGTAGGAGACATGAAGTGGTATAAAAGAAAATGATGACACTAAGCATTTAAAATTAAAGTACTGGTTCAAAATACATTTAATACAAATATATTATCTAGCCACTAGTCCTAGCCTGAGGAGGCAAGTAATGACCATTCACTAATTCCAGAAAATTTTAGACATTTTCTACCTCTAAAGATACTGGAGCAAAAGACTGGCACTCTACTTAGGTTCCAGTGCAAAGAACAGTCGTGGGATGTAGTGTGCAGTCAACATGTGCATGCTAAACAATGATACCCCAAGACTTTCAAAACCCTGTCTCCACACTCCACCCTACTGTCCAGATAAGAGAGCCTAATCTTTCTTATTAAACATAAATAGCCTCAAACAAAACCCATTTACCTTGTCAATAAATCTTGCTAATTCCCAAATTTGTTTTAGTTTTGTACTCTTCAATATTATTAGACTGTATTTTGCCAATATTTTAGGAAATAAAGAAGGGGAGAGAGAGAGAGAGAGAGAGAAATAGACACAGAGAAAGAGAAAAAATTGAGAAAAAATTAAGAGAGCATATAAAAAAGCATGTTTTTTAAAAAACTGCCCATATACTTTCCAAATTTTATTTATTATTTATTTATTTATTTATTTGACAAACATATGTTGTTTATTCTGTGGCAGGCACTGTTCTAAAGGTTTTAAAAATGTTAAGTGAATTAAGAAATAAGAGAAGATTCTGTATGTATAAAACAAGAAGCTTATACTACAAAAAGAGCATTCATGTTACCCTAATGAGCTGATGAAAAACACAGTGTGTAAGTTTCATATTGCTACTGTAATAAATTACCACAAGTTAGGTAACTTAAGGCAACATAAATATATTAGCTTAAAGTTCTGGAGATCAGAATTCTGAAATGGGTCTCCCTGAGCTAAAACCAAGGTATTGACAAGAGTTGTGTTTCTTCTGGAGGCTCCAAGGGAAAATGTGTTCCTTTATTTTCCAGCTTGTAGAGGCTACCAGACTGCTTGGCTTTGTGGCCCTTTCCTTCATTAAAGTTAGCAGTCATACTACTATTGTCATATCTCCTCTGACTCTGACTCTTCTGCTGCCTTCTTTCACTAGTAAGTATGCTCACGCAGATAATTCAGGACAATCTCCCTACATCATGATCCTTAATATACTCACAACTATAAAGGCCCTTTGCCTTAAAAGGCAACATATTCACAGGTTCCAAGGACTAAAATGTGGGTATTTTGGATGGGGAGGTGGGGGTGGGGAGGCATTATTCTGCTACCACACATAGTCAAACAGTTTTTGAAATAATCAGAGAAATATGACAGTTGCTTAAAAGGGAAATATACATATATATATATATATATATATATATATATATATATATATATATATATATATGTTTAGCCTACCACACATGGTCAAAAAGGTTTTGAAGTGGTCAGAGACATATGACAGTTTGCTTAAACTGTCATAATAACAAAGTTAACTATAGAAAACATTTAATAGGTCAAGTCATGGGAACCATATCAGACTACATTATAATTATTTAATAGGGACTTAGGGTAAGATAGTAAATGTACCTGCCACCAATTGTTCTGGACTATGCTTGCCTCTAGAAATGGAATACATTTGGGATTGAGAGAAAGAGAAATTTCCTTATGATAATTTCTAAATAGAATGTCTTCAGGAAAATGTTACTTGAGGAAAAGTATGGGAAAACTCTGAAAAGAAGAATAACAAGGTCTGAGGGAGGGTTGTTAATTGGTTAGTAGTTCTAGAGATGTGGTCTTTAGAGAATGGCCAGAAAACTATAGGAGGAGTAACTTAATAGTAGAAGTGCAAGATGAATGGAAAATTCACCAACCAATCATGTGATCATTCTTAGTATCCTCAGAAAATACTTACAGAAAGGACCTCTGGTGAAGAATATACTTCTGAATATTAGGGATGGGGATCATAATCATTCAAATATTTCAAAATATGTAACTTGGAATAACCTCTCTGGAGATACATTTATAAAGTCTGAAAAATTTTTAGTGCAGTAGCCTATGACCCAGGATTTCTATCTTAAGTATGTTTACAATGGGAAGCCCATGGAAACTCATGTTTAAGAATGTTCACTGCAATACTGTACTCATAAGGAAACACTGGAAACATCCTAAATATCTATAATAAGAGAAGAGATAAATACATTTTGGTATATTTTACTAATGAAAAAATATAGAGTAATTAAAATGAATAAATAATATATAAACATGTATATGAATACATTTTAAAATATATTAAATAAAATATTAATAAATTACAGTTTCATTCATTTATAGAAAATATATTTAGAAATCCAAAAAGCACAACATTTTACTTTTAGATCTATACCTCTTTGCCAATATATACCAATATAATAAAAATCTGTATGGAATTCAATTTCCAAGTTCACAATAATGGCTATACATATATATGGAGAGAGAAAGAAATCTGGTTTTTTAATTGTATCAGTTATACATGGTTATAATTTTTTGGTATATAAAGTAAAATGTACCTTAAAAAGTACACAAATCCTAAGTGGTGAACTTAATAAACTTATGTAAAGAGAATGAAATTATGCTATCATCACCCAGTTCTGGATATAGAACATCCAAACATGGAAGCTATCTCCTCTGTCCTTTCTTATCAGCTATTTCAATAGCAATGTAGGAATATAGAAGGTAATGGAACAGTGTCTTCAAAATTCTCTCAAGATCATTTCAACCCTTCTCCTTACTCACCACAGGCTTGTTTTTCCCATTGTTGAACTTTATCTAAATGGCATCATAAACTATGTGTTCTATTGTGTCTAGCTTTCTTCACTAAAGTTGATTTATGGTTAGAAGATTTGTGCTTGCTGTGTTTAATAGAAGTAGTTTGTTAATGTTCATTGCTTTAGAGGATTTTGATCTGCTGCAGATTACTATTTAAGTATTTATTCATTCATTGAGTCATTGTACTGTCAATGGATATTTATGTTAATTCCAGTCTCTGCCTATTATGAATATATTCCTATATATAAGTCCATATCTTTTGGTGAACATATATTCACATTTCTTTTGATTTATATGTATATAACTTACATATACATAGCAGTGAATTTCCTCAATGTAGGGTATACCAGTAATGAGACTTTGTACATACTACAACCTAAATCGTTGTTACAGTTTATTCCCCAGTAGCAGACAATGAGAGTTCCCCTTGTTCTTCATCATCCCCAACACTTAGTATTATCAGTATTTAAAATTTTAGTTATCTGGGGAGACGCCTCAAAAAATTAAAAATATAAATCACAGCGGTGCCTGGGTGGCTGAGTCAGTTAAAAGTCTGCTTAGGCTCAGGTCATGATCTCACCATTCATGAGTTTGAGTCCTGCTTCAGGCTCTGTACTGACAGATCAGAGCCTGGAGCCTATATTGGATTCTGTGTCCCCCTCTCTCTCTGCCACTCCCTGGCTTGTACTCTGTCTCTCTTTCTGAAAAATAAATAAACACTAAAAAAATTTAAAAAAAAACCATAGAAATACCACATGATCCAATAATTCCACTACTGGATATTTTCCCAAAGAAAACAAAAACACTAATTTGAAAAGATAATGGTATCTCATTGTAGCTTTAATTTGTATTTCCCTAATGAGTAAAGAGATTGAACATTTTAATAAGCTTGCTGACTATCAGAATATTACCTTTGTGAAGAGTCTACTCATCAACAATTATTCTGTATTATTATATTTTATTTTCAAATAAATCTACCAGTTAGACAGAAAATTGTGATTCACTAACACTAGTGGGAGAACGTAGAATATTTGCTTAGCATTATTTTTAGTTTTAGTCATGTTTGAAATGATTCACATTTCATAAAAAAGAAAATAAATCACAATCCAAATCAGAAATCAAAATGCAATCTGACAGAACTTCTACTTCCAAACAAGATTGAATAGTAGGGACTGGATTTAATCTTGTGCCTGGAAAAAGAAGAAAGAAGTAAAAATAGAAGTAGAAGTAGAAGAAGAAGAAGAAGAAGAAGAAGAAGAAGAAGGAGGAGGAGGAGGAGGAAGAGGAGGAGGAAGAGGGGGGAGGAGGAGGAGAAAAGAGAAGAGAAAAGAAGAGAAGAGAAGAGAAGACAAGACAAGACAAGACAAGACAAGAGAAGACAAGACAAGAAAAGAAAAGAAAAGAAAAAAAAAGATAGGGGTATCACAATAGCATACTGCAGGGCAGAAACAGAGCGAGGACCAATACTGCTCTCTGGACTGGCTGAGTCACTTTATAAAGTGCTACCTCTTGGGTGCTCTCTATACTCTGAGTCTTTATATGTGATCCCTTCCCTGTCCTTTCATACCTAACATGGTAAAAGTTTTCTCCTGTTCCTAGCTCCCCAATATTAAACTCTCCATTGTTTTCTTTTTCCCTTTCCCTTTCCTTACCCCTTTAAATGTGTGTCTATTAAACTTTCCTCAATTACTCTGACTATTGCATTTATTTCCTGTAGGGAACATAGGCGAAGACTCTAGGCCATAAAATATACTAAACACACTTTTTCATGGTTGATATAAACCTCTATGGTTATTTAAATTTGATTTTTCTGATTAAAATAAGCAAAAAATTTTTTTGAAATTTGTATTGTCTCTAGGAAGAGAAAAAATGTATAGCCCAATGAAAGATTTGTTCCTACTTTCTGTGAGCAGAGATTTCCAAATAATTGATGTTTTGCAAAATTTCTTTTGGGTAAAGTGGAATCTGCCTACACAGTTTAGTTGAAAATTTTCAAAATACTTCAAGGGATAAAGTTCAGTTACTTATATATAATGGAAAGTGAATGTGATGTAAAAGTAAGGGTTGTGAGAGAGGAGCATGAGTCAAGCTCATGCTTTTGAATATAGTATCATTAAAAATTCAAACTGAAGCATTTTACTAATTTTATTTAACCTTTTTAGCCACTGCAATTTTGTGTGTGGCAAGGGAGCTTTCTCATGGCAGAGAAGAGAAGAACTAGTTCACAGTAAATTTTACAAATTGCTTTAAAAAGGTCACTTATGTCTTCATACTCTTTTAAATCTATATTCAGAAAAAGAATATAATTGTCAGTCAATTTTTCTTCATTTCAATTACAGCATGTAGAGTTGAACTGTATGTATGTGATTTCTCTGTGTCTTAGTGTTTCTTTCCATTCTTTTCCAAAACAAATTTTACATACCGAGTTCTCCATAAAATCTCTGATTCTTTGCCAGTATCTGTCTTATTGGTAAATTATAGCTATAGATCCTTTTCAGGCTCTGCTATTGTAGAAAATTCCTGTGCTTTAGGGCACTGTTACCAAAGGTTGAAAAGACATTCAGAATAACATTCTTTAGTTATAAGGGAAGGAAGGAAGGAAGGAAGGAAGGAAGGAAGGAAGGAAGGAAAGGAAAGGAAGGAAGGAGAAAGAAAGACAAAGAGGGAGGGTGGGAAAGAGAGAGAAGAAAGGAAAGGAAAGGTAGGGAAAGGAAAGGAAAGGAAAGGAAAGGAAAGGAAAGGAAAGGAAAGGAAAGGAAAGGAAAGGAAAAGAAAGCAAAGAAAGGAAAAAGTGTTTTAATCCAGGCCTATAGGCTGAATACAGGGCTAAGCTTTCTAGGAAAATAGTCATTAGAAGGAATTTTTCTTACAGAATGACAAAATTAACCTTCTTCCATAGGAAAGAAGAATAGTGAATCAATGAACACAAACATACTGAACAGGTAGTTAACCTGGACTTTAATACATGATATGTATATAAAGGGAGAAAAAAAATGGGGCAGGGTCTATATCTCAGCTTGGACTAGTAAGATTCATTTTTTTATGAATGAGGAGAATTCATGTTAATATTAGTAACCATGCTAATTGTATCTATAGAATCACTGATAATTCAGGGTGAGCCTGACAAGTGATAGAGAAATCATACCTTCTATATAAAATAAATCATTTCATAATCTTTCAACTTATATTTACTTATGTTCTGGGCCCAAATACTTCCTTTGTGGTCTTCAGTTTGATCTCTTGTGACATACCTAGATTGAATCAATGAAGACTTTCTTCTAAAAGTCAGTGGTCTAGTATTTGAATATTGCAAACAAGTACCAAAGTTTCTTCAATTTTCAAGTAAAACAAGAGACATCCCTTGGGGCACTGTAGTTTATTTCAGAGCACAGACTCTGGCACCATATTGCCTTGATTAAAATCTGGGCATCTCTCCACTTATTAGCTGTGTGGCCTAAGGCAACACAATACCTTCCCTGTTGAAACTTCTGTAAAACAGAATTAATAAAAATGCTTACATCTTAGGGTTGTTATCATTCGCAAAATATTTAGGATGGTACTAAATACACAACTATATAGAGTGAGTGCTAAATACATATTTGTTAAATTATTTTGAATTTCTTTATCAAACTCTGGTGTATCTCAGTTCTTCATATGTTGTGGTGCTTACAAAAGAAATTGATCAGGGGCGCCTGGGTGGCTCAGTCGGTTAAACATCCGACTTCAGCTCAGGTCACGATCTCTCGGTCTGTGAGTTCGAGCCCCCGTCGGACTCTGGGCTGATGGATCAGAGCCTGGAGCCTGCTTCCGATTCTGTGTCTCCCTCTCTCTCTGCCCCTCCCCTGTTCATGCTCTGTCTCTCTCTGTCTCAAAAATAAAACGTTAAAAAAAATTTTTTTAATAAAAAAAAGAAATTGATGATTCTGGAATGGTTGGACAAATGTGGCTCCTTTCTTTATTCTAAATTATGTTCTTATTTCAATGTTGGATGTCATCTCTATTTTGGAAATGGCATCCGCGTTTTGAATTCTGAACAAGCAATAAAAATCCTAATGCTCTGCTGCTAAACTATGACTCTTTCACTCTGAACTTACAAATTTACTTATTTGACCTCAAAAGGAGGACCTTACGTTTTCCCAACACACTGCATATTTAGCCCAAATATCTTCAATAAGAGTAAAGACTGATTCGCTTCATGAATTAATTATCTGTAGTAAACATTAGATCTGTTCACTAAATTTTCCTGAATCCCTATCTTCCTGGCTACTGCACTTCCCTGCCCTACTTTGGCCAGTAAGGTGACAGTGGAAAGTGAGTGGTGTAAGTAAGCTCTACCTCATGTTCTTTCTTGGTTACTTGAGTGAGGACACAATAAAGAATGTCACAGCTCCTCTACAATTAGAATGAAGCATGAGCACCAAATAGACCAGATAAGGTAGATTCTGAAGGGTCTAAGATTTTACTTTGCATGTGAGCTGCCAAATTAGCCTGCTACACTTTCATGTATATATACTGACAGAATACAAGACTCCTACCCCAGAGGAACAGACCATTTATTACTCTTAGCAAACTCAGCAGTCAGGAAATTCCTACAAGGCAGAGGGATGAGGACCAGTTGTTTACTTGTGCGTGCAGGGAGTTGCACTACAGGAAACATAAAATGGGTAGATTCTTTTTATATGGTACAGCTGGACAGCTGGACAGCTGTCTATCCCCTCCTCCGGAGAATGAGATCTTATACATTAAGCAAATCTCTCTCAGGAGAAAAGGGGAGGGAGACTCCAGGTTACTATCTTTAGAGTATAAGCAAGTGCGTTAGGAGAGTAGAAAAGAGGTTACATCTCCAAATCTCTCCAGAAGGATATACTATTCTAGCTTCCAAGACATATTTGCCTATCCACTATGTTCATAGCTCAGATGGCCAGAACTGTATGCTTATGGAGAAATCCCTGGAACAATATCTTCCAATATTACTGTGATTTCAGGGTCATTTTGTCTGATTTTTTGTACCTACTTACAATCCAAATATTCACATAGCCCACACTTAAAAATTATTTTTTCAAGAAAGAAAAACTCTTTGATATACCCTAAAGAAATTTCCTTATTTTAATAATCTAACAATTTAATGAGCACATATGTGAACATTCACCTTGGCATATAAAATAAGGTGATTCAGAGGTGGGTGATTAGGTGATTATTAGATGTGGGCTCTTTTCCACACACATGCACACACCCAAAAAAAAAAATGAAGCAACTCTGTAACTAGCAGAGGTGTTCAAAGGAGTGTTGAGGTGTTGCTAGTCATTTGTATACTTGTAATGGATGCATTTAATCAAAATGCACTTGCTATAGTGTAAGAAAAATAAAAGGAGTTAAGAAAGCTGTCTTTGTAAAATAGTTTTGAATTTTTTTACCTTTAGGTAACTGGATAAGCAGCAGCAGCTGGAGGTGGATTTAGTTGTGGAAAAATCTGAAGCAGGAAATAACCCTTTAATAAATATAAGATGCCCAAATTTATTTAAACACAGGACAGTTTTTTTTTTTCCTCACAGAGCACATATTAAGATCCAGGATTAAGATCCTGAAATATTGTTCAGATGAAAGAAGTGCAAAGCACTAATTAGCATAACCAGATAGAATAACCATTAAGATAAAATTTTATTTGGAAATATGGAAAGAAAGAACATATTTTCAGGAAAAAAAAATCCTCAGGATATAAAATGAACCATACACAGCAAGATGAAGCTCTTCACCCACTCTCACCACATGGTTTCCTCCATCAGGTACCTGTTCCCCTTCTAATCTCTCCTTTTCACCTCTAAGATGTATGCTGTCACAAAAGCACTATGATTTCAAATCTGAACATCTCTGCTAATTTCATGGTCAGATATATCATATATAGATGTGTTAAATACTTCCCTGTGTTAGTAATGATTGACTTGCACTCAGATTTTTTGTCTGTCTCCTTCAAGTATGTCTTCCTGAGTCGTAAAGTTCTAAAAGGTAAAACTGAATTTCCCAGAATACTCCGCAGTGAGAATACTGGATGTCAATCAATTTCACCAGTTAAATCTAATCAAGTGAGATTTGTAAGGCAACTGTGTTTTTCCGGATCCAAGGATGACAAGGACAAGATCTAGATAAACTGCCTCTCAACTTCACAAGAAGTGAATGATAGGACATCAGAATGAGAAGACTGGCACTGCTGCTATCACAGAACCTACAAGTTATAAACTGAGCAGTAGGACATTATTGAGAAAAAAACAATGTACACTATACCAAAGCCACAGGCAGATGGTCTCTGATGAAGCCTGATAACCTCTTCTGTTCTCCTATGTTAAAATAACTGCTTCCTTCTCCTCTGCTCCCACAGCTATATCTTTTGCACATCAGCCATCACTGTAAAACAATATTTTGGGCAATATAGGATACTTCACGGTAGGAGATTATCGATTGATTTATGCTAATCGAGGCAGTGCTGCCAATATCACTAGACATATAGGCCAAAAAAGCAGATACGAATTCCAAAGGAAGCCAGGGTGTTCTTACCAAAACAGGGTAAATGGATACTGGGTGGTCAAAAAAGCTCATTACACTATGTTGCAACTGAAGATTTTCATAGAATTGTACTCTGTAGTTTTCTTTTTGGCTTGTATTTTTTTTTTAAATGTTTACTGTAATTCTGCACATATTAAGAAATGGTAGCGATGTCACTTACGCTGAGAAACAGAACTGGTAAAAAAATAGAATCAGGTCAAAGTGTGAAAAAGAGATAACCATATAAGATAGTTGCTATTGACAGTAGAATTGAGACATAATGAATTGTGTTCGAGGTATTGCCAGTATTTTAACATGTATCATACAGCATACTTTAAATCTCTGATTAAAAAGGACATGTGCAGATCCTTCAAGCTTCTTCTTATAAGACTGCTGTCTTAGTCCATCTGGGCTACTATAACAGAAATATCAGAGACAAGGTGGCTTATAAACAACTGAAATTTATTTCTCACAGTTTTGAAGGCTGCAAAGTCCAAGATCAAGATGCCAGCAGATTTGGTGTCTGGTGAAAGCCTGTTTCCTGATTCACAATGGCCATCTTCTTGCTGTGTCCTCGCATGGCAGTGGGAACAAGGGAGCTTTCCTGGGTCTCTTTCTTAAAAGCACTAATCCTATTCAGAGGGCTCCACCCTCGTGATTTAATCACATCCTAAAAGCCCCATCTCTATGTATCATCACATTGGTGCTTAGTATTTCAACATACAAATTTTGTGGGGATGTAAATATTCAATCTATTGCAGTTGTCTTCTGTTGATTCCCATGCATTGCCAACTCTAATGACTGACTTATGTTCCAATTATGTATTTTACCAGTAGAACATCTGGCATCTGTCCTGATATCTTATCAGGATCTGAATCTTATCTGTTCTCAAAAAAAAAAAAAATCAGAACAGCTTAACCTCAAAAAGAATTCTTAAGAAGCTGCTTCCCATGAAAATCAAAAGGGCATGTATTCATTGGTCTAGTTCATCTATATAAGATAAAGTTCATGGTCTCTAAGGGCTGAGCACAAGAGTTGACAACATGATCTAACAGTCTCTGGCCTCTTTATGTGTAATGCTTATCCAACAGCTGATAATGTGTACTGAGAATGGCAGCCCAAGAAAACAAGGCTTATCTCAGCCTTTGAGAGAGTCATGGCATAGTCTTGATCCCATCATCACATTTATTAGCCAGACACATAGTAGTACTCATAATTTTGAGAGAAATTTAAAAAGAAAGTGAGAATACTCTCTTCCTAATCCACCTAGTTGATCAATAATCAATCATCAAAAAAAAAAAACTGATATGAAGAATTCGAAGCATTTTTATTTGTAGTCATTCTCAGGATAAAGAGTAGTTCTGACTCTGCAAGCCATTTGACAGTGGCTTGCAGTATATAGTTTGAGAACATTTTTTTATCTTAAGAGGCTTAGTAGTATTATTCTTTGTACATATACCTCTATGTGACCAGACAGTCAAAGAAAAAATTAAGCTTCCTTAAGAGACCTTTTCTTTTCAGGTTAACCAAAGAATTTATTTTGTCATCGTAGTGTTGCTTTTCTTTCTTATTGCTTTATTTCTTCACAGCCAACTATGAAGTTTAGTAGTTTCTCTTAGATAAAATTAAATCTGTCATTCTGTAGGCATTTGTACTTTGGGAAGATAAAAACAAACACTCACAGAATTTTATTAAATTGTGTCTCAAGTACTATATTAGGAACCAACTAGATGCTGCTTATTTTTACAAAGTTTTGTTTTAAAAGATATCTATCATATGGAGGCATTTGAATTCATATGTCTAATTCAGAAAACTATTTTTCCAAATCCCATACCACTTTGTATATGTTGATATCTTAACAGTGATCACAATGAATTATAATAACATGGTAAGAAGTTGGTCTTCCCCATTCCTAACCTTTAGACTCTATGCTGGTGGAGGGCAAAATTTATGTCTGATTCATCTTTATATTCCTAATGCCTATGCCAGTGTTTATCACATAATAAATTATCCAATACTTTTAAAATGAAGAAATGAACACATCTATTCCATTTTTTGTTCCATCTACATATTTTTCAAGTGTCTAATACTTACATAAAGAATTTCATGAAAACTTGAAGTATCCTCTGATGACATAATTTTAAATGTCCTAATTTTATTTCTCTTTTACATAATTTTTTAATCTTCTGTATCCTTTTAAATGGTTTTATTGAGATGGAATAATATATAATTCAAGGTGTTTTTTTTATCCTTCTCTTTTCCATAGTTCATTGGACACACTGCTTTGAACTTACCTTTTTTTCATGTAATAATATATCTCAGAGATCTGTTCATATCAGAACACAAAGGAGTTTCACAAATTTTTAAAAGTTAAATAATATTCCATTGCATGAATGACAAAAAAAGTCTAACAATTCACCTATGGATTGCTTTTTGGACACTACCCCTAGCTGTGCGCTATACCAGACAATATTATGAGTGAATACAATTTTACAGGTCATTCTTATATATATGCAATACAATACATAAGACAAATTGTTAAAATTAGAATCACTGGGTCAAAAGTATATTTGTACTTTTGATAGAGGCTACCTATTTACCTTCTGTGTGGGTTGCACCAATTCACACTCCTATCAGCAATGAATGACAGCTGACAGTTTTAAGCATCATTGCCAACAGAGTGAGTTATCAAAATTTTGAAAATTTGGCTAATCTTACAGGTGAAAATAATATTTCCGTGTAGTTTTAGTTTATATTCTCTTCTAATGAATGAGATTTGAGCATCTCTTCATATACTAAAATGTCTTTTCCTTGTGTTTTGAATGTTTGTCCATTTTCCCATATTGTTAGAAGGCTGTCCTTCCTCCCATTCCCTGCTAATTGATGTCTATGACAATTTACTATAAACATTTTTCCAGCTTGTAATTTTACATTTGATTTTTCTTTGCCATTTGTATGTGGTAGTTTATATACTTTTTCTCCCCTTGATATATATATAAGTGTGTGTGTGTGTGTGTGTGTGTGTGTGTGTGTGTGTGTGTCAAAATCAATTGGTTCTCAGAAGTTTAAAAATAGTGTTCAAAAATTACTGAATCACATTGCACTGGAGTTTTTATGGCAATTATGCTTGAATTCAATGCTGTATAGTACTTCTGGTAGTTGTGAAATTTTAACTAAGAAGGTATTTTGCTAAATAGTAAACCATAAGTACTGTAGACATTTTAATGAAATGGCATTTAAATCAGTGTAAAAGAATATTATTAAATAAATGGAAAACTTTAGCATGAAGATTTAAGATGAAAACCTGAATTAAACATTTTAATCTTTTAATGGTAAATTGTTCAAAGTTCCAAGAGAATAAATACAATCATCACTGTAAATCATAACCACCAAACTTGAGCATCTTCTTGATTTTATTTTCCACTTTGAATCCAATATAGATTTACAGTTATTCTAAAATCAAACTAAATATGTGCGTGTTGCTGTCACTGTTATAGAAACAAGAGCATGCTCCTTCAGTCTTTTAAGTTGTAGTAGCCACAGATGCACTAAGTCCTCCATGAAAAAGTATATTGTTTTAGGATACCTGTGTACTGGAACAGAAATCAAGCATAGTCTAGCAATCTTTCCTTCCAGTTGTGTCTGTGAAATACCTCTGGTTATTTTCCTCCTATATACTCAACCTCTTTGTGTTCCAGTCACTAAATTATAGTTTGTTATTTCCTTTTCCCTACTGGGCAGATCACTTGGTCAAAAATTCAAGGTACCAATGGGCTACCGTACACACAGTGCCCCCTGGTGGTCAAACTAGAACTTCCTTCAGGAGGTGAAGAAAATGCAGACAGAAAACTGGAACAAGACTGATCAAGCATATTCTTTACACGTTAATTTAAAATACCTAGTTGCTCTTGTTGTATCATAACTATCACAATTGATATTCACATTAAGCATGGAGCTTCTTCTTCAAATATTTGAGAAAAATCCAGTTTATATTTCTGCATATCCTCAAAACCAGTTCTGATCATTTAAGGGTGGATTAGTAAAAAAAAGATGGAGAGAAAATCATTAAGACGCATAGATTTCTTAAAAAAATAAATATATTTGCTGCAATATCAGATAATTATATTAACTGCGATTAAAGATAAAAGAAACTAAAGGACACTAAATTAAAAATAAGTAGGTTGATTGATGAAACAGTATTTTCCCTTGTTGAAAGAGTAACTTCCTGTTTCAGTTCTTGTTCTAAGTATTTGTTTAGCTTTGGCAGCATTATGAAGAAACACTGTCTTTCATCAGTGAATGCTGACATGTATAATTTACTGGTCAGAACATATGCATTATGCTCTCTTGAGATACTCTGTAGCTGTTCATACTGGTCCTATCTTTCTATCTCTCACCCACATAAATACACTCAACATCTGGAAGAATCACTTTATCATGTAACAATAGAAGATACACTATTACATGAAATTACAATAAAGAATACTATCATATCACTTTTCCTGCAATATCCTAGCATAATGGAGTCAGTTAAGGCCAGATTTTTTAGTCATGACTAAGCACTTATATACAAAGGTAGATTTAGTAAAGCAGAGGAGATTTAGTTCCACCATCCTCATTAATATCACTAAAAGTTCCATGCCTAAATTTTCAAGTATTATATTTCAAATAGAACCTGCTGTTGTTTACTTTCCAACCTTTTTTTTCTGGTCCATTTATTCATTATATACAGAACTGTATTAAAAAAGACTGAATGGAATATCCCTTGGAAATACAGCAGGTGGTATGATTAATATAGAACCATGTGGCGAACATGTTTCCATATTTAGAAAAGAAATTCTATATTCTTAATTCATAAAATATTTTGGTTTCTAGTATTAAGTAGAAATTTATTTTTAATAATTATGCTTCAAATATTGATGCATTTTTTTAGAATACATAAGACATTGTTGAGTTCTATGTATTTGAGATTGTGTATAGTTGAAACCTTATTATTAACATTTACCATTAAATTGGTATGTTAGGTTCTACTATAGGAAAGATTGAAAAGAAATAATATCAAACCAGCTCAAGATCAGCAGTATAAGCCTATGAACAATCTCCAAAGTTATTTTCAGAAACCATTCTAGGGAGGTATACAAAAGACTATAGTTTTTGCAAGGAAGTACTGGGTAGAGATACTGAGAAAATGTTCCAATAAACTTCAAGTGAGTCCTATGTATGTATTCCTACCTAAGGGAAATACCAATTAAGTGTGCTTTAAATGAAAACTGACTTTTCTTTTAGTGGAAAAGGTTAAAGGTTTTAAGAAATAACACTTTACCTTCTATTTTATTAAAAAAGATGATGAGTTCCTAGGGCACTTGGAAAATAAAAAGATTTTTAAATGACCAAAAGAAAATTAAAAAGAATATAACAAAGCTTATAACATAAAATGAAGAAGTACATAGCACCAAGGAACAGAGAAGCAATACTCACATAACATGACAGGTAAAGAACTTGCATACAGCCCCTGGCTCCACAGAAAAAGTAATTAGATTCCTCCAATGTGTAGCACAACTCCACAAAGAGAATGCTAAAGTAAAAAAAAAAAAAAAAAAAAAGCATATTAAAGTATGAGTAGGTGTGTTCAATGACTCCTTCCAGAGGAGGATGTGATTTCTCCCTAGAACATGTATTCAAGTTGTGGCAGAGAGATTCCCATGTCTAATCAAATCCTTTCTGGACATCTATAAGAATGATTGACATGTTTAAATGAAATACAGAATGAATCTCTAACTAATCTGAATACCTGAACAGAAAACAGAAAATGTTAATTCTTGGGATTTATCTCCTTTCAGTCTATGTTTTTGAAATATAAATAGGAATATAAGAAATTTATGTAGTTTAACAAAATAGTATTAAGAAGAAGAGAAGATTTGCTTTTCTAGACCATGCTCCTGTAGTAAGTTGAAATGATGTCATAGACTGAATCTAAAGTCCCTAATATGCTAGAAATTCCTTCATGTGGGGAAAGTGCTTTAATAAGATGTTTAAATTCAGAAAGACTGAAAAAATATTACATGGAAACAAAAAGAGCCAAGGTTTGGAATCTGGAGGTGGATTATTACAAAGAGATAAGCTGGAAGGAGAGGAAAGAAATAGGCCAATAATTAGATAAGATGTTGTTACTCTCAAAAAAAAAAAAATAAAAGACCTATAAGAAAGTTCTAATAAAAGTGTGGCCAGCGAATTAATAGATTATGTATTTATAATTATTTTCATTGCCTGATATAAACACCATGTCCATCTCACCAATAATGTCATCAAGATTTCCTAGTTATATGTAAAAAAAATCCTATTTATAAATTGTTTGTGCAATTGATTTTAGGGCTTAAACGTCATAAAAGGGGGCTTGACCACTCATCAGTGTTGAAGTAGAATGAAAGAAACAAAATACTTCTGGTGTAGTGAAGACCTCACAATTTGTTTCTTTTGGGGGAATCAGAAACCCAGATGTGAACAGGAGAGTGGCAGGACATTATAATATCTTGCAAAAGAATGGGGCATCCTGAGGAAAGTGGACTTAGAATCTTGAGCCAATTATCCTTTAAGATTCTTCTGATTCTTTTGGTCACACAGAATGACTGTTTCACAATAAGAAACACTTGTCTAAATAATTAATTCAGCAGTTGTTAATTTAGTGTCTACTATGTGGAAAACACTCTACTAGGCACAACTATTGATTAAGAAAAGGTCATGATCTTTATCCTCACAGGGTTTACAGTCAACTGGGAGTAATAGACTTGGGTCAAACATGAAACTAAACTATACAAATAAAATTTCAAGTTACATAAAAAACAAAGACGATAGTGTTTGAAAGCATAAATATTTTAGAGGTCAGGAAAGACTTCTCTGATGAACTGGAAAATGAAGCTGAAATCATTTTCATTCTTTTCTCCTTAGAAATCCAATAGTTCCTCTATACTCACTTTCATAAGAAGAATCTGCCTACATTTTTATTGAGGAAACAGATTTACTCAGTAGATAAATTCTACAAATTGTGGTTTACCTCAGCACATCTACAAATACATATGTATGTATATATACATATGTAAGTGTATATAGATATAGATACAGATATAGATATATATATAGATAGATAGATATAGATATCCTTTCCTTTTTCAGTTATTAGAGATGAACAATTTATTCTTTTTTCAAAGGCCAAACCTATAACCTGTGAACTAGATTCTATTCTTTCTTGACCAATCAAGAATATATAAGCAATTTTTCTAATAAATCTCCAAATCTTACCTTTTTCTTAGATTATTCCCATTATAATATTTACATGGTGTTTACTTTGCTGTTTTGTCTCTACCAGAATAGTGGAAACACCATACAAAACTACTCAACAGGTTTTATTTTGCTTTTTGTTATGAACACATTTACCAGTTCTACCTTCAGTTTACTGAGGAGCAAGGAAAAACTGAAGGAGAAGGAACATGGGTTGTCATATTTTGCCCTTTCCATCTATCTCATTACCACTTTTACCATAAGTGCTTGACTAATACAGGGAAATGACATAAGAAAGGATATAATACAGGGGCACCTGGGTGGCTCAGTCGGTTGAGTGGCAGACTTCGGCTCAGGTCATGATCTCGCTGTTTGTGAGTTCGAGCCCTGCATCAGGCTCTGTGCTGACAGCATAGAGCCTGGAGCCTGCTTTGAATTCTTGTCTCCCTCTCTCTCTGCTCCTCCCCCACCCATGCTCTGTCTCTCTCTCCTTTAAAAATAAATTAAAAAACATTTTAAAGATAAAAAAAAAAGAAAGGATATAATACAGTTTCTTAGTTATTTTTGTTTCTTAGAACACCACATCACTGCTTCTACATTCAAAGCAAATTCTAGTTGGAAAGGAAAGCATGGCCTCCCAGGGCTTTCAGTGTCCCACTTAGTCAATCAGACATGTCAATATGGAACATGAGCATACAACTCCAATGGATGCATTATCTGTGGGAGTTCAGCAAGACTCAAAGTGAGTACAAGGTAAGTTTATTACAGAAGCCAGAGACTCTGAGTTTTGGTTGTAATGGAATTCCATGATCATGGGAAATCTTAGCTATATATGAACAGAATGACAGGAGGCACGCATACTGTGCTTATTTCCTCTGCTCAAGCACATGCTCCATTGTTCCAACGGACTTACAAAACACAACTTGAAAGATAAAATTATTAAGAATTTTTTTCAAGGCAGAAAAAAAAAGGCGTTACACCAATAGGGTCCTTCTGAGCTTGAAGCCCTGTACAACTGCACACTAACTCAGATGACCACTACATCCAATCTATCAGCAAATTTTGTTGGTTCTACCTTCAAAATACATAAAGAATCTGACTCCTTCTCACCACTTCTATGAGACCGGACCATCATCTTTTACCTAAATTTTCTTTTTATCTGATTAATTGGACTCCATTGTTATAGCCCTATCTTTTTACATCTTCTCTTTACTACATTCTATTCTCAACACAAGTGTGAGAGTGATCTTTTAAAAATTAAAACTAATCATGTCATCCTTCCACTTAAAAGTTTTTAATGGTTTGCAATCTCACTAAGAGTAAAATCTCATCTTTACAATAGCCTAGAAGGCTCTATATGATTTGCCCTCCCTCTCATTTTCTCTATGACCTCATCTCTTCTACTGTTCTTGCCTTCCAATTATGCTCAGATCTTGTGACTTTGCTTTCTTTCCTGTTCTTTGAGCATCCTAAGCATGTTTAGAGCTTCTGCCCAAGCTGTTCATACTGATATTCCTTTTCAAAATATCTTTATGACTCACTTACACAACTTCTTTGAACCTTTGCTCAAAAGTCACCCTCTCAGAGAGGCTTTCTCTAACCTTTCAAAATTGTAACAACTCCCACTATCACACTTTATTTGCCTTCTTTATCTATTTCTAAAATATTTACCATCTTCTAACATCCAATATGATTTACATGTTTTCATTATTACAATAATATAAACATGACATGGACAATTTTTGTCTATTTGGCTATTCTATCTTTACCCTTAAGAATGTTGTCTGGTATATTAGATATTCTGTATACTTACTGAATTCTATCAATAAATATACTTCTGATTGCTTTGAGAAAACTTAACTATTATTTGTATGTATATGTATGATAGGACCTGAGTTTACCAACTAGACTTTGTAAATTTCACCTGCTTGAATATAGGAGCTTAAAGCTCAGAGTATGTTTAGAAAGCACATATAAATTGTATAGGAAAAACTGCTCCAAACATTGTAGACCATAGAATTTTTTCTGACTGGTCTAGTCATATTCCCTCTAAAATAAAGCTCCTTAAAACTCACAAGCCAAATCAGTCATTAAGTACAGAGCTTCTACCTTCAAAACAGTGTAAGGGTGGTCCTAATGGTGTATTCCATCCATGTATATGCACTTTCATTTATTCAGTTTTTAAACATTTACCATTATAGCATGATGCCATCTATTTTATGTGCAAATTTCAACTCCTCCAAAATGATAAAGAAAGCACCTTAGTTGATATTATACCTAAAATTAATTCCAGGTTATTACATTTGTCAAATGGAAGTATACTTATTTGATATGAAAAACATTCATGGGCAGATTTTAAAATTGTGGGGTGATGTGCAATATAATGCTGTTTGTAAATATATGTAAATTTTCTCCATGCATAAATCTTTATCTAATACTTCTACAATGGCAAACATTATAAATGGTGGAAGTTATTGAAGAATAGAATTATTATGTGTTTGTTATTTTTCTCCTTGATAAAATGCAAACTTGGTTTTCAATAAAGTTTATTCTATTGCTGGAGCAATTAGGTTTGGGCCCCATCACACCATTTTTTAGAATTTTTATTTGGTGCAGAAAAATTTTCTTGAATAATAAAAAGCTTAGAATACTTAGTCTGACTTTTTTTTTTGTCTGAAACACTTCAAAATTTTAAAATAATAATATTAATAATTAACACTCAAATCCAGTGCTATTATGAAAGATATTGTTTAAAAGAATCAACAGAGGATTCAAGGAAAATGTTGGGGACATCAGTGACATAATCTATCTTTTCATTTCATCACATGAAAACACAGAATATAATGAAAAAGCATACCTGAAAATGATAAAGCAACATTTTCAGCAGAACTTGGTAACAAGGTTTCCTCCACAAACCCCCAAATACGTGTGTAAAGACAAACCACCAAAAAAACCTGCATGGTATTAATACCTATTCAGAATGAAGGGGAGGAAATTAAAGGGTCATCTGATAAACGAGAAAAGAGCCAACAGGAAGTAACCAAAGGACAAATCAGGCCAATGTGAGAACAGTAGCCAAAAAAGAAGAAGTTTCTCCTTCCAAATTACACAGTAATAGAAGGCACAATATAAGATCCAAAGCAACTAGAATAGTCTGACCTTTGGGAACTCTTGAAACTTCCACAAATTTATAAAAACTAACCTGGATCACATCTCATTCTAAAAACCCATATAGAGAAAGACAGATACCATATGTTTTCACTCTTATGTGGAGCCTGAGAAACTTAACAGAAGACCATAGGGGAGGGGAAGGGAAAAAAAAAAAAAAGAGAGGGAAACAGCCAAACCATAAGAGACCTTTAAAAACTGAGGATAAACTGAGGGCTGTAGGGGGGTGGGAGGGAGGGAGGGTGGGCATTGAGGAGGGCACCTGTTGGGATGAGCACTGGATGTTGTATGGAAACCAAGTTGACAATAAATTTCATATTAAAAATAAAAATAAAAACCCAGAAAACCAATTTTATATTAAAATGAGCAGAAAAAAATATTAAAGTCAAATCATATTCAAAGTCACTATGAGAAAAAAGGTAAAGGCATACAATATCATCCCCACAATCAAAGCATTCCAGAAAAGCATATACAAAATAAAAATATATTATTTCAAAATATGCTCGAAAATAATAAGAATAGAACACATGTTATACAAACATAAGTCAGAATTAGAAAATCTCAGAAATAAGATGAAGACCTCAAGAAAGAATTAGATTTTTAAAAACTGGAAAAGGAGACTAAATTAGAAGAAACACAAGAGTCAACAATCACCACAGATAATACCTTAAGAGAAAAGTGAGATAAAAATGAGGAAACATTTTCAAATTAAAATAAAATATTGAGTCATTTCTCCTTGCATTTTGCCTTGTCTTTGCTCCCACCTTTACCTTCTGAACAATTTTGGATATAGAATTAGAATTGGAGTCATCAGTAGGAATTCATCTTTTTTCCATACATAGGTGTATATGTGGAAGCAAATATAAACACAATATAGTAAACAATATATGAGCAAATTGTATGTCTCTCATTTTTGTCCATTGTGAAGGCCTGTGGATAGTTAATACCCAATGATAAATAACCCACCTAATGTCCAAATCTTGCTTTCTAAAAACTGTTCTTTGCTATAAGAAGTCAGTACTATAGAACTGTTAAAAACTATTGAAATTAATTTGAGGCGATCCTATGCTGCCAATCTTGGAAAATCTGAGAAGTATTGATGGTAAATAATGATGACAAATAAATGATTATAAAAATGAGTTGTGGGGGCACCTGGTTAGCTCAGTCGGTTAAGCATTTAACTCTTGATTTTGGCTCAGGACATGACCTCACAGTTCTTGGGGTTGAGCCCTGTGTTGGGCTTCATGCAGACAGTGCACAGCCTGCTTGGGATTCTCTCTCTCTCCCTCTGTCTTTTTGCTCCTTCCTTACTTGCACCCTCTCTCTCTCTCTCTCAAAATAAAGAAATAAACTTCAAAAAATGAATTGCAATCCACTAAATGAAATAGAAATCTGTGAATCTATACTAATGTAATGAAATAAAGAAAAATACAAATGAGAAAACTCTAAGCTAGAATCCCAATAAATAAATGCAGAATGGAAGAATGGAATTAGAAAATCACCATTTGTTAACCATCAAAGTAATAATGAATTTAGGCAAAAATCTTTAATAAAATACATGGTAAATGTTGATGAGGAACAGGATATTTGCAAAGTGTCCTCTCATGAAATACTTATTAAATTAAATGGAAATAGCAGAAATTTATAATGGAGAAATATGGTGGATATGATGAATAATAAATATAATAAATATAAATTTATTATATACATTAATATAATAAATATAATAAAGTGATAAATTTTAGCATTACCAGAAATGGGGCAAATTGAATAGGATGCATGTAGATTAGGCATTGTTTCTACAATATTCTTACCAAAAATTCATAAGCTAAATCTATGTATAAAAAAGGATAAAGATACCCAAACTGAGAGACACTCTACAAAATAAAGTGTACTCTTCAAAAATGTTAAGAGGATGAAAATCAAAAAATGACTGGGAAGCTCTTCCCCAGTGAGGGAGACCAAAGAGACACAACAAATGAAAATACATTGTTGGGATGTTAGCAGATAATTTTCTATGAGTCTCACATTTTGGCAGATATTGTGAACACAGGTACTGATAGAATTTGTTTTGTACTCTTTTCAAAACTGGTTATATAACAAATAGCTTTGGGAGAGAGAGATGGTACTTTTCTTCTATGAAGTAGACAGCAGATTTGTTTGCTAACTGCAATAACTAATCAAAAGAATAATGTCTCACATCTCCAGGGCAAAAGTTAGGAAGAAGAGCTTTCAGCCCATTACAAAACTATGGGGGTTTCCTAGGCTCAGAGTCTTTCATCTGTGGTATAATCCTTCTACATTGGCAGAAACATCCTAAACCATGCCATATTACCTCCATGAGAATTGGGGAGCAAGAGAATTTGACACAAATCTGAGGCTCATTTTTCTTGCTGTACTTCAGTAAAAAAGTCTTTTGACTCTGACCCAAGGTTTACATGCACATGGCTAGCATCCATAAAGCTGCAATAGCTTAATTTGTTAGTTTACGAATCTAGTAAAATCTGAGAAAGTCTTGACAGGGATAATTGGCAAAACCTATCTGCTTAAGGATTAGATGGTAATAATGTATGTATGTTAATTTCCTGATTTTGCTAGTTTTTTATGATTGTGTTGTACAAAGTCCTTTTGTATAGGAAATACACAGTAAATTATGTAGTGATGGTGGGAACCATGTAAAAAACATTTATCTAAGGTTTCAGGAAAAGAAATAATGTTATTGGTATTTTGCTTCTAATTTTCCATAAGTTTGAAATTATCTGAAAAATTTAAAAATATATTAAAAACATAAGTAATAAAATGATAAAATGAATCCAAAAGAAAGGCACAAATATTAAGAAGGGCAAATAAGATCAAATATGCCCCTCAATTTTTTTCCAATCAAGAAAAAACAACAGTAAGATGGCAGAAGAAATACAAAAGTCAGGCATAAAATAATCTTCATGAAATAAAAATACATATATATTAAAATTACATACTTTAAACATGATAAAAATCACATTATATATCTGAGAATATTGAGTTAGAATGACCAACACCAATAAATGTTCTCATAAATATATTGAATTTTTTAAAAAAGAAAAAAATATATTTAGTTATTTGGGAAAGTAGAATAAAAGACTTAAAAGAGGAAAAAATTAGATTATTATCAGAGTTTTTTTCCAACTTTTATAATAATCTTTTTTCTGTGTTTCTTTATACTTTCCACAGACAAATTTGCATTCTATAAGAAAAATATATAAAAATATTTGATATATTCCAGGAAAGAAAATATGAGACAAGAGACTACTGGGTGTTTAATATGGAATAAAGCAAATTATAGAATATTCTAGTTCTTTCTGTGTTATTGAGAACCATGATTCTTTGTGTAGAAAAAAGAAGATAAAGACTATACACAAACATTCCCTAATGCTATCTTCATCAAAGGACTAAAATCAATGATTAGCCCAGTAACAATCAGTATCCACACTACTCTTAAAAAATGACTGCCCACTCCAGAGACTAAGACTTCTTAGAAAAATGGCCATCTCTAATAAATAAGTTATCAAAACTGCTAGGGTTATGACTAAAAAAGAAAAAAAAAATAGGAACCATGTTTAAGAAGTCTCCAACGGCCAAAGGCCTTGGATCTGGATCAAGCCTCTGCATCCATGTGACACTTGACAGGAATAAAATGACAGAGAAATGTTAATAAATAGGCAGTGAATATGCAATTGGCAAAATTCACACTGTGAAAAATCCTACAGACCAAAGACTTGACTCAGATCCTTCAACAGTTACAGGTAAGAAACATGATTACTGTAAGTCAGGACAGTGGTTAAATTTAGTAGGAGGGAAAAGGATTGTGGTGGTAATTGATCATATATGTTGCCAACCAGAAAAGCTGGCAAAGTTATATTCTTTGAATGAGTGGTGTGTCCCAATATTGTCTGCCTTATAATAACCATGATATATATATTTTGTGGTGTGGTTTGCTGTTATTTTGTCATTCATTGCAGAAAAAGGTAAAAATAAATTAACACTGAGAACATGAGGTCATAGGAAGAAATAAAAGATATAAATAAATAGTTGTATTAATCATGCAGTATATGAAAAACTATAAATGATACCTTATTATGATTTTTTATAATATAAAAATGGGGACATAAAAATCTTTATGATATTTCTTAAAAGCAACCTGAATTAACAAATATATACATGAATAGCAATTAAAATTCATGTAAGAATCATAAATTCAGAGTAGCGACCAAAAGTTCTACGTTTTGAGGGTAAGCAAGTAATGTGGTAACACAGAAATTCATTAGGTAAAATCTAAATCAATAAGCTACTTTATTATCTCAATAAAAAAAGCAACAAATATTTATAGTTAAATTCGTTAATTGATATGAATGCTAGTTATCAGCAAGTTTAGAAAAATATCACAATATTATACAGGAAAGAAATGAATATGGAAAAGAAATACTACGGTCCAATTTTAATAAGCACAGTAATAAACTGCTATAGTTTTTTCCTTCGCTACAGTTTATTAAAAAAAATAGTCTGCCTAATACTCTACAGTTCAGAATATTAGTTAAGAATGACATTCAACTAAAGGAAAATTGATCAAAGAGCAAACTGACAGTGTAAGTAAAACCACTGGCATAGTAATGCAGATGGAGACTTTGCAGCTTACTGGGTCTACCACCATCCTAAGCTCTGTTCTATGCAATTATGTATTTAAATAAATTAAACAAAAGTATTCCTCTTTGAGATCCTCACACACTTGCTGTTAAATGACTGGTTTGTTTTGGTTAGGTTTAGAAAGAAAAGAGAAGATGAGGAAGGCATTCCCCTATTACAGATTTTTTTCCTGATGAATGTGGGTAGATTTGAAAAAAGACGCTCTTTCTATATTCATAGTTTTAACTCAACATGATCTTTTAGTGCCTTGGAATTCAGAATTCTATGTATTTGACATACAAATATTACATATATGTTGACATATAAACATTACAAACAGAAGCAGAACTAAAGAGAAGAAATCCAGGGAGGAGTTAAGATGGTGGATAAATAGGGGACCAGGATTTCTCTTGTCTCTCAAACAGAGCTGTATTGAGGTCAGATCACTTGGAACACCCAGGAAATCAGTCTGTGGAGTGGCAGAAGGATCTCCCCACGTGGAGGGAGACAGCTTGAGGGGATTGAGGTGCATGTATGTTAATTGGGGGAGATAAGGGAGAAAAAGACAGAGAGGCTATGGAATTGTAGTATTGTGCTGTAGAAGAGGAAAACCTCTCTGGACCACAGATTGAGGAACAAGAAATAGGGAGAGTACCAGTTTCCATTTTACAAACAGCCTTAGGAGCTTAAGATCCACATTTTTAAAAGGTATGCAACCTTCTCCTGACCAGAGCCAGCCATGTGTGTGTGCCTGGCAGGGGAGGGAGCCAGCCCCAGGGCACAGTATCCATCTCGAGGTGTGTTGGGAGACAATAGTCCCCTTCCTCAAGCACTGTGGGAAGAGGATTTATGGCCTCCCCAAGAAAAAAGACCATGAAGACACCAGCCAAAGGCCTTTTATTGGCAGGGCTGAGTGGTCCTACACCAGAACAGGGTCTGAGTAGTGCAGGGCCCTTTAAAACATCAGGTTTTGAATCCCAGCTGAGTGCCTAGGAGGAGCAGGAGACAGTGGTGCAGGACAAGCCGGCCACCACGCTATTCTGTGAAGGCTGCCTGAGTAGCATAGTTTCAGACACCTGGTCCAGGGAGGAGAGATTGGGGTGTCACCGTTTTTCTCCCCAACACCAACATGGTGGCACTTCTGGGAGCAGAACAGGGGCCCCCAGTGGAGGTGGGACCTGCTTACACCAAACCCTACCCCTCCGTGCCTGGCAACTGCTTATCTAAGGGAGCAAGACTGACACTGAGTGAACCAGAGAGGCTCTCCTCTAGATCAGCACAGCCACTGGTCCCAGGCACCAAGAGACAACTGTTTTGTGTTTTTGTCTATTTGTCTGTGTTTGCCTGTCAGTCTGTTAGTCAGTTTATGTGTTTGTTCTTCTCTTCTTATCTTTTCCTACCCTCTTCCTTTCTCCTTTTGGAATAAAGCTCATAGTTTCTGATTTGTCTGTGGAAAATTTATTATATATGTATATATATATATATTATATATATTATATACACATATATATACATACTATACACACACATATATATATTATATACACATATATATATATTTCTTTTGTTTGTTTCTTTAATCAGGTATTTTTATTCTAATCTTGTTACACCTTTTGTATACCTCTTTCTTTATTTTCCTTTCTTTCTCTCTGGATTAAGCCTTATAGTTTGTTTGTTTTTTTTTTTTTGATTCTGTGGTTTGTCTTTTTTTCACCCCTTTAATTTTTCTCTTTGTATGGGATGAGGCTCACTCCCACCCTTTTCTTGTTTCCAGAGCTACTTCAATGAACAAATCAAAGCATACTTGGGGGAAGGTGCAAACACCGTACCACTGCAAGCAAGGAGAAGCTTTGCAGAGGATGGACCAGTGGGATAGGGCAGCTAAAATGCAACAACAGAGTGCACACACACACACACACACACACACACACTTCAAAACACTTCCTGAAGTGCCAGGCCCTGGACAGTGAATGACTCCTTTTCAATATAGTAGTAGTCACAGGTACAGGACATATAACAAGCTATTAAAACACATAAAAGAGAGAAACTTAGCCAAACTGAAGAAATGGAAGAATTCTCCACAAAAGAAATTTCAGGAAGAAATGACAGCCAGAGAATTGCTCAAAACAGATATAAACAATATATCTGAACAAGAATTTAGAAAAACAGTCATAAGACTAATAGCTAGACTTGAAAAAAGCATAGAAGACAGCAGAGAATCTATTGCTGCAGAGATCAAAGACCTAAGAAATAGTCACGATGAATTAAGAAATGCTAAAAATGAGATGCAAAATAAACTAGATACAGTGACAGCAAGGATGGAAGAAGCACAGGAGAGGATAGGTAAAATAGAAGATAAAATTATGGAAAATGATGAAGCTGAAAAAAAAAGGAAAGGAGATTACTAGATCCCAAGAGGAGAATTAGAGAGCTAAGTGATTCCATGAAATAAAATAATATCCATAGAATAGGAGTTCCAGAAGAAGAAGAGCAAGAGAAAGGGGCAGAAGGTTTTATTTGAACAAATTATAGATGAGAACTTCCCTAATTTTGGCAGGGAAACAGGTATCCAAGTCCAAGAGACACAGAAAACTTCCTTCAAAATCAACAGAAACATATCAATGCCATGACATATCATAGTGAAACTGGCGAAATACAAAGATAAAGAGAGAATTCTGAAAGCAACTAGGGACAAATGGGCCTTAACCTGCAAGGGTAGACACACGAGGGTAGTAGCAGACCTGTCCACTGAAACTTGGCAGGCTATAAAGGAGTGGCAGGATATATTCAATGTGCTAAGTAGGAAAAATATGGAGCCAAGATCCCTTTATTCCACAAGGCTGTCATTTAGAATAGAAGGAGAGATAAAGGCTTTCCTGGATAAAAAAAAAAAAAAAACAAAAAAAAAAAAACACTAAACTAAAGGAGTCCATTACTACAAAACCAGCCCTGCAGAAGATACTAAGGGGGACTCTGTAACTGAAAAGCAGCAGAAACTACAAAGGACCAGGGACATCACCACAAGCCTGAAACATACAGATAACACAATGGCACTAATTCCATATCTTTAAATAATCACTCTGAATGTAAATGGAGTAAATGCCACAATCAAAAGACATAGGGTATCAGAATGGATACAAAAAAAAAAAACCCAACAAGATCCATCTATATGCTGCCAACAATTGACTCATTTTAGACCCAAGGACACCTGCAGATTGAAAGTGGGGGGGTAGGGAACCATCTGTCATGCTAATGGACATCAAAAGAAAGCCAGAGTAGCCATACTTATATAAGACAAACTAGATATTAAAACAAATACTGTAACAAGAGATGAGAAGGGCATTATATCATAATTAAGGGGTCGATCCATCAAGAAGAGCTAACAATTGTAAATGCTTATGCCCCCAATATTAAAGAACCAAATATATATAAATCAATTAATCGCAAAGATAAACAAATGTATAGATAATAATACTGTAATTGTAGGGGACTTTAAAAGCCCACTTACAACAATGGATGGATTGTTTAGGCAGAAAATGAATAAGGAAACAACAGCTCTGAATGAAACATTGGACCCGATGGACTTAACAGATATATTCAGAACTTTTCATCCTAAAGCAGAATACACATTCTTCTCATGTGCAAATGGGACATTTTCCACAATGTATCACATACTAGGTCATAAAATAGCCCTCAACAACTATAAAAAGATTGAGATCATACTATGCATATTTTCGGGTCACAACACTGTGAAACTTGAAATCGGCCACAAGAAAAAATCTAGAAAGCCCCCAAATACATGGAGGTTAAAGAACATCCTACTAAAGAATGAATGGGTCAACCAAGAAATTAAAGAAGAAATTTTTAAAGATACATGGAAGCAAAGGAAAATGAAAAAAAAAGACAGTTCAAACACTTTGGGAAGCAGCAAAGGCAGTCCTAAGAGGAAAATACATTGCAATTCAGGCCTATCTCAATAAGCAAGAGAGGTCACAAATACACAACCTAACCTTATACCAAAAGGAGCTAGAAAAGGCAGCAGCAAAGAAAGCCCAAAGCCAGCAGAAGAAGAGAAACAATAAAGATTAGAGGAGAAATAAATAACACAGAATCCCCCCAAAAAACCCAACAAACAAACAAAAAAAAGCCCCCAAAAACAGTAGAACAGATCAAGGAATGCAAGAGCTGTTTTTTTTTGAAAGAATAAACAAAATTGATAAAGCCCTAGCCAGACTTATCAAAAAAAAAAAAAAAAAAAAAAAAAAAAAGAGGACCCAAATAGATAAAATCAGGAATGAAAGAGGAAAGATCACAAGCAACATCACAGAAATATAAACAATTATTAGTGAGCACTATAAAAAATTATATGCCAAAAAACTGGACAGCCTGGAAAAAATGGACAAATTCCTAGATACTCACACACTACCAAAACTCAAATGGGAAGAAATATAAAATATGAACAGACTCATAACCAGTGAAGAAATTGAATCAGTTATCAAAAGTCTCCCAACAAACAAGAGATCTGGGCCAGAAGGATTCCCAGAAGAATTGTACCAAACATTTAAAGCAGAGTTAATACCTATTCTTCTCAAACTGTTCCAAAAAATAGAAACGGAAGAATAGCTTCCAGACTCATCCTATGAAGCCAGCATTACCTTGATTCCAAAACCAGACAAAGACCCACTAAAAAGGAGAATCGCAGGCCAATATCCCTGATGAACCTGGATGCAAAAATTCTCAACAAGATACTAGCAAATCAAATTCAATGATACACTAAAATAATTATTCACCATGATCAAGTGGGATTCATTCCTGTGGGATGCAGAACTGGTTCAATATTCGTAAGTCAATCAGTGTGATACATCACATTAATAGAAGAAAGAATAAGAACCATATGAACCTATAAAAAGATGCAGAAAAAGTATTTGACAAAAAACAGCATCCTTTCTTAATACAAACACTCATGAAAGTCAGGGTAGAAGGAACATACCTTAACATCATAAAAGCCATATATGAAAGACCCACAGCTAATATCATCCTTAATGGGGAAAAACAGAACTTTCCCCTGAGATCAGGAACATGGCAGCGTTGTTCACTCTCACTACTGTTGTTTAACATAGTGTTGGAAGTCCTAGCCTCAGCAATCAGACCACAAACCAAAATAAAAGGCAATCAAACTGGCAAAGAAAAAGTCAAACTTTCACTTTTCACAGATGACATGATACTCTACATGGAAAACCCTGAAGACTCCACCAAAAAACTGCCGAGGCTGATAAAGGAATTCCAAAAAGTAGCAGGATATAAAATCAATGTATATAAATTGGCCACATTTCCATGCACTAATAGTGAAGCAACAGAAAGATATACTAGGGAATCGATCCCATTTATGATTGCATAAAAAACAATAAGGTATCTAGGAATAAACCTACCAAAAAGGTAAAAGATCTGTACTCTAAAAACTATAGAAATCTTATGAAAGAAATTGAAGGAGACACAAATAAATGGGAAAACATTCCATGCTCATGGATTGGAAGAGCAAATATTGTTAGAATGTTAATACTACCCATCTACACATTCAATACATCCCAATCAAAATAGTACCAGCATTCTTCTCAGAGCTAGAAAACAATCCTAAAACTCGTATGGAACCACAGAAGACCTTGAATAGCAAAAAAGTAATGTTGAAAAAAAAAATCAAAGCTGGAGGCATCACAATCCCAGACTTCAGTCTGTATTACAAAGCTGTAATCATACAGACAGTATGGTATTGGCACAAAAATAGACACACAGAACAATGGAATATAACAGAGAACCCAGAAATGGATCCCAATTATATGTCCAACTAATCTTTGACAAAGAGGGAAAGAGTATTCAATGGAAAAAAGACAGTCTCTTTAGCAAATGGTGCTGGGAAAAATGAACAGCAACATGTAGAAGAATGAAACTGGACCATTTTCTTACACCATACTAAAGGGTGAGTATCAAAATCTATAAAGAACTCAACACCTAAAAAAAACCAAATAGCCCAGTGAAGAAATGGGAAGAAGTGAATGGACACTTTTCCAAAGAAGACATCCAGATGGCAAACAACACATGAAAAGATGTTCAACATCACTCATCTATAGGGAAATATAAATCAAAACCACAATGAGATAAAACCTCACACTGGTCAGAGTTGCTAAAATTAACAACCCAAGAAAAAATGGATATTGGCAAAGATGTGGAGAAATGGGAACCCTCTGGCACCATTGGAGGGAATGCAAACTGGTGCAGCCACTCTGGAAAATGGTATGGAGGTTCCTCAAAAAATTAAAAACAAAGTTACCCAATGACCCAGAAATTATACTACTAGGAATTTATCCAAAGGATACAAAAATGCTGATCTGACAGGGCACTGGTGATGAAAAAGAATGAAATCTTGCCATTTGCAACAATGTAGATGGAACTGGAGGGTATCATGTTAAGCAAAATTAATCAGATAAAGACAGATATCACATGATTTCACTCATCTGTGGAACTTGAGAAACTTAACAGATGATTGTAGGGGAAGGATAGGAAAAATAAGATAAAAACAGAGAGGGAGGCAAACCATAAGAGGCTCTTAAGTACAGAGAACTAATCAGTAAGTTGATTAGTTGATGGGGGTGGAGAAAATGGGTGATGGCCATTAAGATGCCCATTAAGGAGGATACTTGTTTGGATGAGCACTGGGTGTTATATGTAAGTGATGAATCACTGGAATCTACTCCTGAAGCCAAGACTACACTGTATGTTAACTAACTCAAGAATAAAAAAGAAAATTGTTTTTAAAAAAAGAAGAAATCAATATTATTTAATAAGGGAAAGGCAGTAGCTAAAAAGTTAACATAGAAAGCAAACCCAAGATAATTGTAGTATAAATATGAGAAAGATTTTAATATCATCAACATCATATGAACATAAGTAACAGTATGAAAGTATTAGGTTTAATAAAGATATACTTTATCAGGGTTAGCTCAACCAAATATTAAGAAATTAAGATGTTAAAATGTTAAACGGAACTCCAAGAATGCCAAATATCTGAATTATTAAAATACCTAAATATATACTACAAAGTATGTATATATATATATATATACATATATATAAATATATATATAAAAGTATATATATATACATATATATATGTATATATGTATATATATATGTATATATATATATACATATATATAAAGTATATATAAAGAACATCTCAACTGTGAAGACCTTTTACTTTTAAATATAATAAAAGCAACAAGGACAATAAAAGGAAAATATTTGATTATATAATATAGTTCTTCCTCATTATATGGTAATGGAATTAATTTAAATGAGAACCTGTATAACATTCTACATGTAACTTCTGTTCTATCTTTGTCTGTTCTATCTTTATGATTTTTGACACCTCAGCTTCTCAGTAGTTTCACTTATTCAAAGATTCTAATACAACCTTCACTTCCTTAAGAGACCAAAATAGTTACAACAGGATCTATGTTTCTGTAAAACATACCATAAAATAATTGCATGTTACTTGACTCTTCACTGAAAACCATTCTTACTAAAACTAATGGCTCCTTATGTTGATACTGAAATCTCTGTTTTTCTAACCTCATTTTAGGCTAGAAAAATATTAAATTACACTTAAATATCCCATATTGAACATCTAGCAATGGCCACAAGGAAGCATAACACTAATTTTGTATTATTATTCTAAAACACATTTCATAATTATACTTTAATACTATAATATTAATAACATAGACAGTGCTCTATATTATTTATTTAATCATCTCAACATCCTTGTAAAAATAGTACTGATTTATTTTATAAACAAGGAAACAAAGCTCAATATGAAAATATTTTGTCAGATGAGCATAGATCCATTTTCTCCATATTTGTTTTTCTTTAAAATTTTTTGTTGTTCATATTACTTGAGATTATTTTCCTTTTTATTTTTTTTAGGTATGTATGTATGTATGTATGTATGTATGTATGTATGTATTGAGGGGGAGAGAGAGAGTGTGTACAGGAGGAGGGCAGAGAGATTGGGAGAGAGAGAATCCCAGTAGGCTCCATGGAGTCAATGTGTACCCCATGCGGGGCTCAAACTCACAAACCGTGAGATCATGACCCAAGCCAAAATCAAGAGTAAGATGCTCAACCCACTGAACCACTCAGGTGCCCCTTGATATTTCTTGAAAATGCTTTCCACTTCAATAATACAAATTTAAGTCAAATGGAAATTATTGTATAGGTTTTCTTTTTACTCATAACTACTTTAAAATTAATCTATTTTTAAGTTTCAAGTAATTGTATTATAAATTGTTATTTTGTTCTTTCACTAAGTAAAGAGAGCTTTAAAGCCAAAACTGAGTATAAACCAGAGCTTGTTACTTTTGATCTGCAAGGTAAGAATTCTGTGACTAAGTAGAATCATGTAAGGATGTACTGAAAAATAGGTTGTGTACAGTTAAATGATATGACCCCTCCATTACTCTATAATTGTTCATGATTTATATTGTCTTCTCCAGACATTACCAACTTGGTGAGAAAAATCATGGCATAGTTTTTGACTAACTTCTCTTTCCTCTTAACTCCCTATAGCTTAACTTCCTTCACTACATTTTAGGAAGGACAAAGTCCAAGAAGGGCCTGTTTAAAGAAAAAACATTGAGGAAACTCAGTCATAGTATTTATAATCTTATAGATTTATTTTCTTTGATTGTTCAAAATAAATAGAACTGGGAAAATTACTGAAAAGTATTTTATGGGATGAAGTTTGGCATAATTATAAAGACGAATGAATGAATGAATGAGAGAGAGGAAGGGAAGAAGAAAGAAAACAGAGAAAGAGATAAAAGAAAAATCATTTGAGTTAGAAATGAATTAGGAGTAATTTTTAAAAAGAAAAACTTTTTTTAAATTTTCATTTATTTGTTTTTGAGAGAGAGAGAGAGAGAGAGAGAGAGAGAGAGAAAGAGCAAGAACAAGTGCAAGAGGGGGAAGGACAGAGAGAAAGGGACAGAGAGATTCTTAAGCAAGCTCCACTCCCAGTGCAGAACCAGATGTGGGACTTGACACTGGGCTAGATTTCATGACCATGAGATCACAACCCGAGCTGAAATGAACAGTCAGACACTTGACCAACCGAGCCAGCTGTCCCAAAAAGCAGTGTTTTTTTTCTAAGTGTCTTCAAATATTTGAAGAATATTTTTCTTAGATGACAGAATAGACCAACTATGCATAGATCCATAAGTATAGTTTCCAGATTAGTGTTTAAAAATTAAGGGGCTACATTCTGTTGACATGAAGGAATAGTTAAGGTTGTGTAAAGATAGAACAAGATAGCTTTCTAGGCTTGTTTTCTCATCTTTAAAGTAAGTTTGGATGGGCTGATTTCTAATATCCCTTTCGGTTTTACTATTGCACAGTGTTATCTTCTAGATACCCCCCCACCCTGCCCTATGACTTTATAGGAGCTATTCCTCTGAAATAGATATCTATAGGAGCTATTCCTCTGAAATAGATATTCCTCTGAAATAGATAAATAGATGCATGACCCACCTGCATGCATCTGCTAACCACTTTACATCTGTATGAGATTCTATCCCTCTTTACATTAATCCTTGATTAATATTCTTAAAGACAAATTGAACTCAAAACAATCCTGACACCGTCCCTGATGCCCATTCCTCTCTTATTGCAATGTATCATTTTTTATCATTTAGTATGTTTGTTTAGGCATTCACTTATTTCCTATAGATGATAAGTACTGCTTATAAACTGCAATTTGTGGGGAAGGATCTTATGTACTGAAATAATTTGGGGTTTTAAAATGAAAATTCCTGGACCTGATTCTAGAACTACAGGAAGACATGCAATTATTATTCTGTATAATATGCTGAACTTTATTCTTACAGATGCTTAGTGTTATAGAGCCATTGCTATAAGGTCTCTTATTTACCTTTGTCTTTTCCAACTCTTCTCCACTCCTGGCTTAATCATTATCAATATCCAGTGTCAGCCATACCTAATTGCTGATCTAATTCTGAATAAATTTTCAGAATATCAGGATACCCTCAGACTTCATCATTCTGGGCAGGCTGATATTAATCTTGTTATAAATCTTGTTCTCTAGGAGCTATTTTCTGATTGCTTTCTACTGTCAATTTATGCTTTAATTAGGATCCTGTTTCAAAACAGACCAATTGGAAACACATTTTGCTTGAGTAGTGCTATTATCTAGAATATCCTATTACATATACTTTATCCATCAAGGTGAACCATATTGGATCTTGAAGATAGCCCTTATGTGTCACTTCCCTTTAATTTTTCTAATAAGACTTCTTTTCTCCCAACAGTTGGCCAGCCCCATACCTAAGACTCTTCTTTAGTGGCCTAGTCCTAATCAAAGGTATGCAATTCTACTTCTTGCTATACTCACTAACATTCTATGAGCGGAAAGCCTGGCTTCTTGGAGATGAGAGAGGGAAGTCCTATCCTCACTGAAAAGGGGCATTTAAGGCAACATTACCAAGCCTCAAAACAGTTTGTTCCCTTTTCTTTTCACCTCTCTCCCCCATATGCCTAGACAGGATGAAACAGATGCTCATTAATTCTTAAATTTCCTTTAAACTATATAATATACACTCTCAGACTAGCGAGAGTAAAACACATGGTAGTTATATAATTTGTAATGTGCCCAAGAATTAGTCAATAGATCAACAGCACTATTTGCAAGGTAGGCAGTCAGGCCTAAAGATTTTTTTTTTACCAAAAGCCTGAAAAGGAAACACTTCTCAAGTTGCCATTGGTTATCATGATCTGAGCAAACAAATGGTATTGTTGCACAATGTCAATAGCCCACATTCTATGCCTTGTTTTGCTTTTAACAAACTGTGAAAAGACCAACAGCTGTTACTGAGCTAAGAAGAACTAAAGGATTTACAGTAGGTGGTACCACCTGTGCTTTTCTTATTCCACCCTTAAAAATCTGCTACTTTATTTTGGAGCTGGGTGGAGAATATGGCAGTGACTCAATATCGGGGGGAGTGAGTAGTCAACTGTGGCTCAGTTCTGATAAGAGGAGTAACATGATCTTTGTAAGTCATAACAATGTATGTTGATGAATATCTTTTCTTGATTTTGCTTTATCCATTTCAAGAATCTAAGAAAAGACCATAAATAAAAAGCAAATCTGAATCTGGCTGACTTAACTGAATGAAAGATTTACAACCCAGATAAAATGCAAGATTCTGTATACATGCAGTTAATGATCTTAACTATATGATGCTTCATTTTAGCTTCTTTACCTTAAAGACTAGAAAAACACACTTGCCAAGTTACTGCCTACTTGATCCTGTAGCTGTGGAATTTTAAATTTAAACAGGCACTTGGTGAAACATGTCTTCTATTTCCAAGTGCAGTGTTTAAGGGATTATGGAAAATAGAGAATTAACTCATTTGGGGACAAAAATAATTTTGAAATTTGGTATCTTGAGTTACCTAGCACTTATATATGAAGTTTTCCTTAACTACTAAAATTTAAAATGTTATATACAGAATAATTCAAGTCCTATAATATAAAGTAAATCTTTTGACAAAAGCAAATATATTGAGTGCCTCAGGTAAATCAGAGGATCCCTACTTAACCATGAGGTGATATTTATGCACCTTGCTATTCTAAAGTAATCAATGTTCAGATCCATCTAGAATTTATTTGTTCAATGAAGAACGCCACAAGGTGATAATGTCTTCTCATTGTTTTTGGTACTTTTTACGTTCCCCACAGTTAATATGGAAATTTGCTTAATACTAAGCCTGAGAGAGGCCTGAGCTCCAAGGGGAAAAAAATCCTTTGGTGATTTTAATTTATTGATGAAATGGTAAATGGCAAAACAGGCAGGGAACTTTGAGACAAAGGCCACAAAGCAATGAAATAAGGTCTTCTGCATCCTATGATACCAGAATCCATTAAGTATTTTTTATTAATTTCTTCAGATTGTTCTCAAACCTTGTTCCAGTTCTGTTTGTTTCCTGAAGAAAATTTTCCTGAATAAATTGTCTGCCAATATGGTATATTCCAACCCCACCTATTTTTAACAACCTTTCTTGATTTCTGAAGCAAAGCAAAAAAACACAAAAATGCTCTAGGGTATATATATATATGCGCGCACACACACACACACACACATATACATACACTCTAGGACAAAATACTCTAGGACAAAATACTCAAAATACTAACGTGCACACACACACACACACACACACACACACTCTAGGAGAAAATACTCCAGGACTAAATAAACACACACACACACACACACACACACACACACACACACACACATATATATACACAAACATACATCTATACTGTAAGAATATATATATATATTCCATATATATTCCATATATATATTCCATATATATATATATATTCCATATATATTCCATATATATATATATATTCCATATATACATATTTCATATATATATTCCATATATATTCCATATATATATATTCCATATATATTCCATATATATATATTCCATATATATATATTCCATATATATATATCCCATATATACATATATCCCATATATATATATATCCCATATATATATCCCATATATATATATCCCATATATATATATATCCCATATATATATATCCCATATATATATATCCCATATATATATATCCCATATATATATATATATATATATATATATATATATATATATATATATAGTTTGAAAGTATTTCCCCTTGGATGAATTATTCAAAATTTAGCCAAGGACTGATGCTGGTATTTTGTCATTGTTTTAGAAAAACATATGGACCTACCGGAACATATTAAATATGTTTCATTCATAACATTAACAATAGGTTTCATCTGTAATCATGAATGGAGTATCAACTCAGAGAATGGCCCAAATTTACTCAGTCTGGGTTCTTTCTGTTTTTGTTATTCATCTCATACTTCTCAGTTAGTTTTTGCTTGGCTCCTTTTCCATAAATAATAATAAATAATATCATATCCAAATAGTTCTTATTATGCTTAGCATATTCTTTATTGATACTCATGATTTTGTGCTCCTTCTAATCCCGTGAGACACATTTTTCCCCACAGAACGTGTTGGCAACAGTGCTATCACACACACTGAAATCTTATACTATGATCAGCACATTAGATGTTGGTATTACAGCAATGAATTTGTCTAGATAGCTGTAAAATCTCTTTTTCTTATCAGTATTTGTCATGTCCAGGGCATAGTCACTGATGTTGGTGGCACAGTGCAAGATTCAGAGTGTGAAGTTTGGGGATTTTGTGACAAATGACTTGACTGTCACACTGACAGCTGAGACCCATTACTAGGAATAAGGAACATCTCCCTGAAGTCTGCATAGTCAAGGTTGTTCTCGATAAGCCACCACTTACCAAGAATTACCCAATGTAAAGAACAGATCTTTCAAGTGTGTTTTTCCCCAAAAGGAATGTCAGGCTTTCTTTTACTCCTCCACAATTACTTTTGCTGACTTGAAGAACATACAGCAAGCAGACTGATATATGGAGCAGTTGCCATCTGATAGCTCACCTCTGCAAAAGAGAAGGGAGCTGATACCAAGATGCAGACTCATGAAAGATAGTGTAATGAAAAATCAATGTGAAATAAAATAAAAGTGGATAAATGAAGTGTCTAACTAAATACTTAACAGGAAGCACTTACTAGATGGAATAAGTTCCAAAGGAAAAATATTTTGAAAAGATAAGTCACAAAACTTGTGCTACAAAAAAGCATAGAAGATAACAACGGCAAAGAACTTAGGAGTCTCTATAATCTATTTTATAACTGATGAGGCCACAAATGAGAAATGTTCTTCCCAGAATTACAAAATTTTGGTGAATATCTTGGGTTACCTCTCAGTCCTCTTGGATTCTTATCAAAGTTTTTCTTTTTGGCAGACCAGGCTACATCAAATTTTAATAGATGACTGAAAATCAAATCATATCTCAGACAGTGAAATTACAGCAAACTGCCTAGCCTGTCTTGAATGGGAAAAGGATAAGGCCATTAATTATGAAGTGAAACTGCTTAGCAACCTAAGAATTGTATTTATGATGCTGTATGTACAGTTGACAATAGGTATCTTTAAGAGCAGATTTCATCTAGGAACAAGAAGGTAGACGGGTTACTAAACCTACTTACCACAGAATGTATCTCTTTGATGAACTTTTTTGCCTTATTTGCTTTTTAGCAGTTCATTAAATTAGATAAATTTGTATTAAGTATATATTGTGCTCAAGGTACCCTTGAGCATATGAAAGTATGCAAACATGGTCACAATTGACATCAGCTGCTCCTCACATTAAGACGTCAAATCTGTTTTCTCCTCCTTGAATCTGGGTTGCCCTTCTGACTTGCTATCATAGATTAAGAAGTGCTCTGTCCAGATTCTCCCGCAAGGAAAGGCTTAGCTGTGAGCTATAGTCATGAGAGAGCTTACAGTCATTTTGCCTCAGTTAGAGCTACTATCACTTATAATAATTCTTTTTCCTAATTTCAGTGCCTAAGCCAGAGAGGAGAATAAGAGTCCAGTCTCTCTGGCCCAATTAGGACACTCTGACAGACAAGCCTTACTCTAAAGGTTAGCTGAGACTGTTGAACCTTCATGCAGATCAACTTCTTCCTTGGCCCAATCCTAATTCCTCTATTTTTTCTTTTACAGATGTTAATTCATAATAAATAACTTATAACCCAAACACCATCATGGTATCTGCTTCTGGAGAACACGACCCGTGATATTTGTGTTGGTGAATAAAATTTGGCATGAAGAACACTGCACCAGCTCTGAGATTAGACTTCAAAAAACCTTGCAGATTTTCTCTCTGGGAACCCTAACAAGGTACCATATAAACATGTCCTGAATGCCTGCCGTAAAATTAGAGGCCATGTCAATAGCAGAAATTAATCATCCCAGCTGAGACCTTCCAAAGCAATGAGAACCCAATCAACTCAGCAGCTGACTATACACATGAATAACACTTCCTAGACTAGAACAGCCTAGCTGAGCCCAGTCCAAATTGCTAACTAGCAGAATCAGGATCTAAATAAATAATTGTTATTTTACACCATTAAATCCTTGGGATGAGTTTTTGCATAGCCAAAGCTATCTGATTATAAAAGCATACTTACTTAACATTTCTGAAAATACAAACAAGTTTTTCAGCTGGATTCACACAACTCTGTGCTTGTCTCTGGGGATGCCTGGAAATCTAGCACTGTCTCTTGTCTAAGATAAAGGCATTGGGCTAACTAATGATTTATCATGTGCTGTTTCATATCTGAAACTCTCTTGTGGCACGCAGGCCTAGTTGGTTTACTGATGGCTTACACATGGAGTAACCAGTTTGCCTGACTTAACTATGTAAACAGAGGGTCATAAAAGACCCCACTGCAAGCTTTCAAGTTGCTCTCCCCAAATCAATATTTACTGTACAATTTTTGGTAATTCAATCTAGAAACAAAGCACATCATTGTGTTAATAGCAAGGATTTAAAAGAGATGCTTCTGAAAGCTCTGTGGCTCCTAATTCTTACCTGAACTCTCTGTCTTCTGCTTTATAGTATGTTTCTCCCTTATTAAAACCCTTACATTAATATGCATTATGGTGTCTTACGAATGTTTTCAATTATCTAATGTGTTGCACTCTTTGCAGGTGTGTGTGTGTGTGTGTGTGTGTGTGTGTGTGTGTGTGTGTGTATGTTTGGGTACTCTTCAAGAATTCAGAACAAGATTTATGAAATTTCTTAGAAGGTATAGATCTAAGGAAACCATATTTGCACAAGATCAAGATCAAAGTTAAATGTGTTTTTGCTTTTTGATAAGAGTCTTTGTAAGTGTATATGTGTGTTTATTTGGTCACATTTTGTTTGAAATTCTGGTTCTGGAGCAGTGATAAAAAAGTTCAATTATAAAAAGAGAAAACATGAAAGCTTCAAACACAAAAAGTAAACATATTATTCACAAATATAAGGACAAGAAAACAGAAAATGATTTAACATCATAACAAAATGACAAATCAAAAGAAAAATAAAACATTTAATAGAGTCAACTTTACATATGAAGACAAAAGAACATGATTAAATGATATTAGGGCTCTGGAATGGAACACAGTGCCCCAAGTAATATCCTTTAAATACTGGATATATTGTTTGAATATTATAAAACAATTCCCTGAATTTTGTGACTTAAAGATTCCTGCTAAAATTCAAATACCAAAATCTGGAAAAAAATTATTAATAAACGATATATGCCCCAAGACTATGAACAAAGCAGTTATTATTTTATGAATTTCCTAGAGAAAAAAAAATCCTGATAAAGCTGATCATAGCACAAAAGAGCTATGATTAAAAAAGAATATTTGAGGGGTATAGTGTGATAAAAGGACTAGAGAGTATGCCACAGTGAAGAGTCCTGAGAACATGGGAGTAATGACTGAGGAGAGAAACACCAAAGAGAATGGTTACCTCAACAAAGGCAGTAGTTATTTAATGTGGATCATGATTTCTGCATAAATGTACAAGAGATCTGTGTTTTCATACTTTTTAGGAATATACTACTACGTGAAGTACTGAGCTATACAGTGAAATACTCAGTAGTTTAATATATTCAACATTCTCCAAGTGCAAAATACTACTATTGAGTAACTTAATTCCACTAATATTGTGGGTAATAGATTAATGAAATCTTTTATCTTTCTTCATGAGAATTTGACCTTAGGTTAATTTTCCTAACTCTATTCCCCTGGCAACTTGATAAAGTGGTATATCCTCTATGTTTCTAAGCAACAAAGATTATGATTAAAAATAACCTCTGTTGGCAAATTTCATCTGGACTCAGAGATCTAAAAACACTTGATAAGAAGTCATAACTTCAGACTTCCCTGAGTATGACGATTCTAGGCATGTCTCTTGAGAGGACTCTAGAAACTATGTCTATGAGACTTTAACAAAAGATATTGGCTCCTGTGGAACATGAAGCTTTTACCTGCCATCAGATTCTGTACCCATCTGGTGTACATCTCCTCTTCCTGCAAGTAAGCAGTACAGGCCACTGAAACATGCAGAGGAAGAATGATTGATGTTTCCCTGCTAGGAAACTGTATTTTTCATCTGAGATCCTTCTTAGTGGCTTGGTATCAAATGTGGTGTGTGAGAGTCTTAGAACCTGTATATTACTTGATTCTGCAAAATTCCCTTAATGGGTGTTGCACTCCACTGGTGTACCAAAAAAATATGGTATGCTAATAAAATGTGAGCAGCTCTTCACTATTTTGAACTTGATCATCTGCAAAGACCCTATTTCCAAATAAGGTTACATTCACAGAACTGTGGTACTGGGGATTAGAATTTCAACATCTTTTGGGGAAACACAATTCAACCCATAACAGAAAAATAGCCTTGCAGGGCTAAAATCATAAAGGTCTACTAAATAAGTTGCTTAGTTAATTAAGTGGAGCATCTCTGAATTTCATTAGGTATTAAGTTAGAAGTAGTATAGAAACAGAAGATGCTTCCTTTCACCACCACCACCACAGTGTTCTTCTGTCAAGAGCCAAGTGATTTCCTCACATGAAGAAATTAAAATGAATTTAAAAAGAAATACTTCCATCCCTTTCTTACCCTTCAAAAGCTATTCCAATACAATTTCAAGACCTTAAATTCAATAAACATGGAAGATACTGAATCAGGAAACTGCAAAAAAGCAGAATATTTCAGAAAAAAATCTGCAATAATTTGTGAGAAGTGTACATACAAGTACAAAATAGTGATCTTTGTCACATATTCCATGAGTCAAGTCTTTGTTAGAATATATTTCTGATTTAGGCATTTGTTAAAACAGATACAGAGAAATGAGATGCAGTCCACTGCATGAAATCAATAAATACTTCAGAGGTGTAAAATAGAATGAAAATGTTAAAGTCAGCTTTATAGTAAAAAAACAAAAAACAAAAAACAAAATAAAAAAACATCAAAACTTATAGTATGACAAATAACATGGTTATTATTAACACGGTTATTGTTATTGCTCATTACAATTCGCTTCTCAGAATACTAGAGGTTACTAGTTAAAAACCTAGTTTAACTCTCTTATTTAAGTTTCCAAAAGCTGTAAAGGAATTCTTCCAAAAAGCATCCAGATATATCTTTTAATCATATTTTCAGCCAGAATTTCACTTTTTTTAAAAAAGGCAATTATATTTGGCTATCAGAAATGCTATCTGAAATATATCCCTAACTTATTTGATGTTATATGTCATTTCTTTCCATTATGATATGCCATGGGGAAATATTTAGTGCCATGTTGAGTTCTCAGGAAAAATAAAATGAGCACACTTGGCAAAGTTCTGGGTTAATGATCTATGGGGTAAACATCCAAATCCCTCACATTAAGCAAACTATGTAAAATAACTTTGTAGTGAAATTTTAAAAACATGTTAATTTTTTAAATTTATGAAAATTACATGGGATACTACTCAATATTTATTAAATAAATCATTAAACTTTACAGTATGCTTGTGCCAAAGATCTACCTGCATAAAGTTGCTGAGCATGTTTGTCCCACATTGGGCTAGATTATCATCCTTCAGGAAACGCATATAGCTCCTTAAGTCAAAGCTCCTATACAGATTTATGTTTCATTAAAGATATATAATATGTCACATAAAGATATCACCTTGGACCCATATGTTATTAAAAAATACCAAAATAGTTGCAGAGTTTAAGCTTACATTTGTTTGCATATCCACAGAACTTATTTTAATCCTCTTTTTTGTTTTCCATTTCTGAGATGTTAGACAAGGTTTACTATAGTATACTATGTCTTGATTCCTACCTTGAACTTGAAGTTAGAAGTTGCAATATAAACAGGGTAAGTCATTACATCTCTCCTAGGTTTATTGGGCTTATTATGCTTTGAAGCCTAACCAGGTTAGTCCTTTAGGTTCATATTAGCTTTCTTTCCATGTTTGAATATGAACTTGCCTATGCCATTTTTTAAAATTAAATTCTGATTAATCCAAATAGTTTTTGCACTGGCACTCTGAAAATTCCAAAAACTATTCCCCAATTTAATCCATGTTTAAGTATCCGTGAGTGTTCTCTTATTCTATAAATGCCAGTGTGTAAGAGTACTTTCTCTTCTGGCAGAGGGATTAATATGGATCACATTTTAAATCCATTGTTCTAGGCCTTTCAAGAACATTATCTCTTTTAACTGCCATAACACACTTTAAGGAGGATATTAGAATTCACATAATCATGACTCTGATGCTTAAGAGAATTAAGTTAATCTCTCAGATCACAAATCTAGTGGTGAACTGTCACTCATGGATGGTTTGTGTCACTTTGCCTGTCTCATGAAGCTGTACATGTCTGCCATTAATTAGCTATGTCATCATAGTAAAGTCATAAAACCAATCAGAATCTCATTTTCTTTATTTATAAGATAAAGGCAGAGGAATGGGTAGCTGCTACCTTGTAAAATTCTGATACATGCAGAGGCCATATCATCTATTACCTAAAATGAAGCATTTTTGAGAGTGAAAGGGCACTGCTAATAATTATTCCAGAGAATAGACACACATGGGTGGGCAAGGTGGTTCTCCTCAATAAACTTCTAACTGGTATGTTCTTATGCACTTTTAATCCAGGTCAATACATTTTCTATAGAATAATTCTTTGTGGTTCCTCCCTCACGATAGATAGTAAATTTATAAATGCAAGAACCTTTCTAATTTGCTTTCCCATTTATTCCTAGAATATAGCACAAGTGCTTGGAATTTATTAGACAATAGACAACTTTTCTTAATATACAGAAGAGTGACTAGATGAGTCTATGACTGTTTGGGTAAGTGAATTAATGGTTGGAGGAAGAAAGTAAAAAAAAAAAGAGAACAGCTGTTAGCCAAGTATAACTATGTAATACAGAATTTCTAAGTAACACAGATGGCTAAGTAGGAAAACATTAGACTTTGGTATATATTGGTAGAATCTACTCCAGAGAATTCCTACACTATCTTAGCTTATCTAACGTAGCTGTGATTTTTCATAATAGCCAGTGTCAGCCCTTAGATTTAAGCATATAGAACTCATTAGTTCAGTGACAGTCAATATCAGAACTTGAATCTCCTGATAACCTCCTTGTCTAAAAATCTTTCCAGTAAACAACATGCTCAAAACTGGTAACAATGCTGTACACCCATTCTAGAAATATGCTAATGAACATAGTTGTGCTTAATAGTTCCTGGAAAAGAGGGGCGCCTGAGTGGAGAAGTCAGTTAAGCAACCGAACTCAGTTCAGGTCATGATCTCATGGTTTGTGAGTTCAAACCCCGCATCAGGCTCTGTGCTGACAGGTCAAACCCTGGAGCCTGCTTCAGATTCTGTGTTTCCCTTTCTCTCTTTCCCTCCCCTGCTCACTTGCTCATGTGCTCTCTCTCTCTGTCAAAAATAAATAAACATTAAAAAAAATTTCCTGGGAAAAGATTTTTGGGTTGTCAATGATTTGGGAAACAATTGCAATTTAAAGTCAATTGAATAAATAAGGTTTAAAATTTCATATATAAAATGATCACACCTATTTGATAATATAAGATTGATAAAAAAAATCTTACAAATGTTTAATAGCCCCTCTGGGAGATGGAAATCTATTTTTTCTACCCTCCACCTGTGTGTGTGTGTGTGTGTGTGTGTGTGTGTGCGCGCGCATGTGTGTTCACACATATTCATTCATTCATTCATTCATTCATTCATTTATTTCAAACATTTCCAGGGATGTAATCACTTTCAGTAGCCCTTTAGTCATGGTGTTTTCCTGGGGCAAACTGCAGCCCAGATTTCATCTCTGAGAGGTGACTTCTGGCCTGGGCTCTATCTCTGAGGGACCACAACCTCCTGGCCTTGATCTCTGAGGGGTGGCCACACAGCCTGCAAACCCAGCCGGAAGAAAAAATTTCTTTCTGACCCAGAAACAACAAGCTGCTCACCACTTTCAGCTGCAAACCATGGCAAACTCCATATATGGTCTTTTATATGGCTAGAGGTTACTAGTTAAAAACCAATTTGAGTCTTTTCTTTAAGCTTCTAAAAACTGTTAAGAAAGTATTCCAAAAATAATCCAAATATATTTTTTAATAATATAGTCAGCTAAAATTGCATATATAGATATATGTGCATATGCATTTATAGGTAGAGATATAGATATATTCCTCTGTAGTCTTCAGACTTTCTACGTAAAAATAATTTGAAAATAAATTAGGGGTGTTTCTTAATAAGATACATAGAACCTGAATGATCTAAGTCTTTAAGATTTATCACCCAAAAATGATTAAATATTAATTTCTCTACCAATTACTGAAGGTAAAGAAACTCTAAGTGAGATTTTTTTCCCTACTTCATTCCTGAGCTTTCATATTTGGATTGCAGAAGTTTAAGTATATGGATAAATATCTAGGAAAACCTTGGACTTATGAATACATACAGAAAAACTCCTAAGTTTATATTTGACCTTCATTTCATTGGGAAAATATCAAAGTTAGTAATCTTTTAAATAATGTGAAGTAGTAACTCAATTGTCTCAAATCATAAGACAACCATCCCAGAACACATCAAACTTTAATGTGGATCAATGAATTCCAAAATATATAAAATATTATGAAAACTAAAAATATTTATTATTATTTCTGGGATTAATCAATGAAGAATAAAAGGTACATTTACCTAATAAGTAAGTAGGAGCAATTTGGAAAAAAAAATAGAGAATGAGGATTTAAATATAAGCCTCAATTGCTACAAACCCTGTGGACCCAATATGGGTTCTATCATTGAAAGTACTAAAGCTGGTCTATGATATATATTTCATGAAATTCACCTTTAGGCTACCCATCTGTAATGATATCCCAGTGTTGTCATCCATTGTCCTTGTCTGTAATATAGGTGAGTGAAGCTAAGAGATTATTCATGATAGAAAGGAGAAACTAGCATTAAAGTAAAATGTAAAAACAAAAAAGCAAATCAAACAAACAAACAAAAACCCCAAAAGCTGATGTAAATGGTTCTTTTCTATAGCTTAGGAATATTCTCCTCAGGTTAAAAACTATTTTTAATACATTGCAACTAGGAGAATTTGTCTCATAATTAACTAGCTTGGGAAATGAAGGGATCAAGGGATTTTCATGTCTCCTGTGTGCAAAGTTGCTTTTCAGTTTATAACTTTTTAGTCAACATCCTCATGTCTCACTCAAACCCTAACAGCTGACACTATGAAGTAGATCCTAATGTTTTCCTTTTTCCAAGGGAAAGTCATCTCGTGTTCTTGATTGCAACAGATTCCATAGATGAGCAAATAAATAAGTTAATAGCCTTTAAATCATCTGACATGTTAAGAAGGATATCATGCAAATCCAAAGTATTATTACTTTGAAAGGCATTAAATCTCAGAAAAAATAATTATAACTGTTTTCAAGACATTTCCTTAATGGTGTATATCTCTTACCACACAGAGTATTTCTACTTGCAGTGCCAAAAGGAGCCATCATTATTAAAAGACTGGTGATTAATACAGAATGTTGAAAGTATATAAAAATTCGTGTATTTTATTAAAACCATTAATGTTTTCATTAGAAACTTTTCTCCTGTATAAGTTTGACTAAAGTAAGTTAATTTAATACCTTTAAATAACCAGTTCACATGCTAATTAATGTGTTGGTATGTTTTCCCAAAATTTTCACTGTTCTCTATGCTTGCATTTGATTCACTGCCCCAAAAAACTGTGTGTTACTAACAACTACTCCTTGAGTATCATACCCAACTGAAACAATATGGATATGAAACTTTAGAAGATCTAAAATCCAATACATGCTAGTTTAAACATTCACCATTACGATTTTCTGAAGAAATAAATATATAAAAAACAAATATCAATGCCAAATAACTGAGCTTCAAAATAGGTTTCTTTCAACTGTCACACTGAATTAGACAGGGAATAAGACAGTCTGAATAACTAGGTTGAAACATTTTAAATAATTTTAACCCTGGCATGCCAGTGAAGACATTGATTGCTGTACATTAATGAAACCTTTGATTCTCTGACCAAATAACAATCTATTTGTTCTTCTTCCTAAACTTAATCTTATGGATAGACTGCAAAAGCAGGTATAAAGAGTATACATTCTGTCAAGAATGTCTCTTTGTATAAAGGAAAAGTACTAGCCAACCCATCAATTTCAAAATAGTCTCATTCCCTGGTCTGCTGACATCTCTTAAAAAGAAAAAATAAATAAATAAACAGGTTTTTGTTTTTAAAAAAAAAGGAAGGAAGAAAAAAAAGAAGAAATGTTGATGAAACCCATCAAGAGAATGTATTTGACACCACAGAATAAGAATAAAAACTTAAAAAATAATTGCTATGCCTTCTTGTGTGAGCCCAGAGAAAAGACATACTTGAGGAACAGAATATATAGATTGCTTCTACAAGGAAAGCCTACCAATTTTTTTAAAGTACTGATTCAAAAATTGCTGTGATTTTAGCCCAATCTCAATTACTGTGCCATAAATTGATGCCCAGCATCATTATGCCATTTTCTTCCTTAAGCATACTCAAAGAAGCAACAATACTGAATAGAGGGGAGTTTTAAAAATTACTATTTGCTACACAGTGTATAGCAAATAGACTTGACTGAAAATTTTATTTCATAAGGATAAATAAAACCTATTATATGTCCTGAAAGCCTACATAAAAATAGAAAAATATGTTTACCTTAATTTCATTCATTGCCATGATTTTCCCACCAGTTTTGGAAATTTACTGCATATGTATATGTATGTTATATATATACATACATAAACACATGAATATAAATACAATGTATGATTGATTGGCACTTGGCATCCATTCCTCTCAACCTTTCAGTACTGTAAAATCTGCAAAGCAACATATTGCAGACCTCAGACTTCTTCAAAGCTAGAAGAATGATTCAAATTAGATTCTACAATGAGAGGCATTTGTTCAAATTGTTGCAGATGAGTTGAGCTACAGATAATTTCTCTGCTGTAGTTACTGGAAGCCAGGAAATTCACAGAGATGTAAATATTGAGGGCTCTAGATCCCAGCTTCAAGAGAATCTTGAGGCAGTTGAAGCAGATTCTGTCTGTGTCACAACCACTAGCCATCAGCTTCATAAGTGACAGATGAAGAAGCAGAAGAAGCAGTGTCTTCTTCTTTGGATTAAAACTAATGATGGGTATTGAGGAGGGCACCTTTTGGGATGAGCACTGGGTGTTGTATGGAAACCAATTTGACAATAAACTTCATATATTGAAAAAAAATTTTAAAAATAACCAAAAAACCCCACAAATTCCATAAACTTAAAAAAAATAAAACTAAGGTATTAGTATATATTTGACATCACTAATCCTTTGGTACCCACTTTACTTTTATTCTCCAGACTTTCCAGTAATGTGCAAGTATGGAATGCCTTGCATTAAGTTCTTTCTTTGAAAAAAGAATGTTTCCTATTTCCTGAAGCATCATACTGGATGATAACACAAATAGGGAAAAGTAAAATTCTCCCAAGATACACCATGGAAGACTGTGTGGAATCTTCCATTAATTTCATCTCAATACTATACTCCCCTCCTTACACTATGTGCTTGAAAAATATCTTTCTTCTGCAGAGACTTTTGAAATGAAAGGGGAAAAATGCTATTCTGAGCGTGAACTCCATACACATATCAGTGATAAAAGCTTTGAATCCTCAGTGGAACAGGTAGAGTGTGGGGATTGAAGACTTTAATTTTAAAGTTGAGAGCATTTCCATTTTGCAGAGATAAAGAATTTAATTAATCGTTGAGTCTCTTCATTCTTTTGTTTTGGAAAATCATGAAATTGCACAGTACATGGATATTTTGTTTGCCCTGACTCTAATTCTATGGAGACATGTCTTTCCTTGATTTGACAATTTTGTAAACCCATGTGGATAAAGTATGCTTGAATTCAGTGTCTGATTTCAGTGTCTTGGTGATGGATCCTTGACCTTGGCCTGAATATTCAGGGAGCTTTATTACCCTGGCCAGCAGTATGGTTCAAGTGTCCATCCAGTCAGAGTCCTTCCTTAGATTAGAATCTATGATATCTTTTTAATGGTAACAAAAGCTATAAAACCTACTAAAGTTTGACTCCCAGGGTTACCCTATATTTGTGTGGAGAGACTATGTCTGTGAATTAACTCATGCTAAGATGAGAAAAATCAAGAGTAGGAGAAAAAGAAGCAATCCTAAAAATATTGTTTGAATCCCTGTATCCAAGTATTATTGGAAGGAATTTGCACTGTATACTTTGTAGTAACACAAATATGTAAACTTTCAATTTGTTTTTTAGCTTAGGTTTAAACTAACACTTGCAATACTGAAACTCAATGGGTCGTGATAGGTGAAAACTCTGAAACCACTATTTTATTGTATTGTTTATATTTTCTTTTCTTTTCTTTTCTATTTTATTTTAGAGAGAGGGAGCATGAGCAGGGGTAAAAGGCAGAGGGAGAGAGATAAAAAATCTTGAGCAGGCTTCACGCTCAGCACAGAACCTAACTTGGGGCTTGATCCCAAGACCCTGGGATCATGATCTGAGCCAAAATTAAGAGTTGGACACTCAACTGACAAAGCTACCCAGGTGCCTCAGAAGCCACTATAAATAAGTGGCTTAAGATGTAAAACTAAGTGTTCTGCTTGTTAATATATATGCATATGAGTTTTTGCAGAATTTTATTAACATTGTTCTTTCTCTAGAAAAGTGATTTTTCTTTGTTTTATTTCATTTTGTTCTTAACTATGGTTTTTTTTTTTCTCCCATGGAAAGTACTGCTTGGGCTTGGAAAGTTTGTGTGTATACTTGAGACAGAAAGTTTTGCTTATAGAGCAAATATGAACAGACTCAAAAGAGTAGTCTGTAGGCAAAAAGTGGAACTCCAAGAAGATAGGACATGCAGGATAAGCCATATCACCTTGAAAGAATCTGGTCTTTTCAAAATGGTATTTTGGAGAGAAAGAAAATTCATTATGAAGCCATCCAAAGTTAGCAATGTTGCTCTCAGAACGGTTATATCTAACAGAAATTATAATACACTATATTATCCATCTGTTTTAACCTCTCCAAATGATTTGTAAAATCTTACGACATTTTAAGGCCTTATCTTAGCTATCACTGTAGCTAAGTAGAGCTCCAGAAAGATAAACAGAAATGCAACAAAACTATAAACATAACGAGAGATGCCAAAATTCCCAGTAAACAATCACATATATAGTAAGCTCACAGGAAAAGTAGACATTTCGCTAGATTCAGAACTCAGCTTGACACTACAGATGATAATCAGGGTCTGCGGGTGGATCATTTTTTACTTCTCTGAGTATCACAGAAATATTTTTGAAGAGAGAGATTTAGTAAAATGACTTCCTAAAATTAAAAATAAAATAGAGACCACTACACACTTACCAGATGGGTAAATTTAAAAATATTGACAACACCAAAATGCTGGCAAGGATGCAGAGAAACTGGATCATTCATACATTGCTGGTGGAAATGTAAAATTGTACCATCAGTCTGATACAGTTTGTAGTTTCTTATAAAACTACACATGTGACTATCACAGGACTCAGTAATTGCACCCTTGAAAGCATCATTGCAGAAAAATTACGTGTACAAAAACCTGTACACAAATATTAATAGTAGCTTTGCTTGCAACATCCCCAAACTGGAATCAACCCATACGTCCTTCAGTGTGATAATGGTTAAACTACAGTATATCCATAGTAGGAAATACTACTTAACAACATAGAGAAACAAACGTGATAATATGCAACAAGTTGGATAAATCTCCAGAGAATTATGCTGAGTAAAAAATGCCATTATCCAAAGTTTACATACAGTAAACATCTACATACATATAACATTTTGAAATTACAAATACTAAAATGTAGGACAGATTAGTAGTTGACAGGGTTAAGAACTGAGTGAAGGTAAAAGAGACTGAAGAGAGATGGGTGTGGTTACAAAAGGGTGTTAAGGTGTTGAAACTACTCAGAATCTTGATATACAACTTACACAGAGTGGAAAAATTGTATAAAGTTATATAGAACTGTCTCTTATACATACACACACATTCAAAGAGCAAAAATAAAACTAGGATATTTTTAATAACATGGGTGGAATGAATCAATGTCAATATTCTGGTGTGATACTGTACTATAGTTTTGCAAAATGTTACCACTGGGAAAAACTGAGTGGGGAAAGTGTACAAGAATCTTTCTATATGACATGCTACAACTACATGTGAATCAGCAATTATCTCAGTAACAATATCAATTGAAAAAAAAACTTTCTGGATCCATAAAAAAAAAGGGGGGGGGCTTGTGTCTGTCATGTAGACAGTAATAGGGATGCAACTTCATTTTAAAATTATAGGCAGGTAAACACTAGAGGCAAATTTGCAAGTCACTTTTAATCCTTTCTGGAACAAGGTAGCTTTTGACTTGAATTGAACAGCTTGTGACTTAATTAACTATATAATACATTTTATTAAATAACGTATCTTGTGATGTGCTTTGTGTGTTTATTTATTTTCTTCTCTGAAATTCTAAGTTTTTCCATATCTGTTCTCAGGTAAATTCTTTAAAAGATGCCTACTTTATAACTAATAAATCGGAAGGATAACTTGATTCTTTATGTCTCCAGCCCAATCACGCAGTATCAGAGAAACAAGCTAAATAACTATTCTAATTTATTTTAAAAATCTCATTAATTCATATAGTAAAAGAACAACAATAACAACAACATACACTATCAACTTGGTATATTTTTAAATTCAGAATATTACATTATTGTGGTAAAGTCTGGAAAACTCTTTTTCTGAATATTTTTAATTATCCAAGACTACTTCCCTTTTAAGTTTTACTCGTAGAACAACAGAACGAGAAACAAAAGAAAACAAGAAAACATTTCTATTCTTATTCTTATTCAATAATTTTTCTCATTTTTCTTTACTAACACTTTAAAATTGAAACTAGATTCAAAATATATCAAGTACTGCACTTTATGTTTTTTTTTAATAATATCAATTGTACTTTTACCTTCTCAATAAATCGTTCTCTGATCATCTCAATTAAAAGCAATCCTTTCTAACTTGGGAGTTTTCTAGTTTATATAACTAAATATCTTGTCTGAAACTTAAAATTAAACTTCATTTATCAGTAATCTTACATACAGCATCTGAGTTTGGACAGGTATTAGATCTAATTATTTCTTGGTTTCTTTAATTTTCCAATTTACCCAATGAGTTCTATTCCATAGGAGGTCACTTAATAAATGTTGATTAATATTGTAACAAAATTCATCTAAGCAATATAAGAAATAGAAATACTTCAAATGACATATCTGATAAAGGGTTAGTATCCAAAATATATAAAGAACTTATACAACTCAACACACACACATAGTCCAATGAAAAAACAGGCAGAAGACATGAACAGATATTTCTCCAAAGAAGACACAGATGATCAACAGACACATGAAAAGATGCTCAACATCACTTATCATCACGGAAAACCAAATTAAAACCACAGAGAGATACCACCTCATACCTGTCTGAAGCACTAAGATCAAAAACACAACAAATAATAGGTGTTGGCAAGGATACAGAGAAAAAGGAACTTTTTTGCACTATTGGTGGGAATGGAAACTGGTGTAGCCACCATGGAAAACAGTATGGAGGTTTCTCAAAAAACTAAAAATAGAATTACCACATAATCCAGTAAATCTCCTACCACAAATTGACTCCAAGAATAATAAAACACCAACTGGAAAAGATATACATACCCCTATGTTTATTGCAGCACTATTTATAGTAGCCAAATTATGGAAGCAGCCCAAATGTTCATTGATAGATGAATGGATAAGAAGTGGGGTGTGTGTGTGTGTGTGTGTGTGTGTGTGTGTGTGTCTGTAATGTAATTTTATTCAACCATAAAAAAGAATGAAATCTTACCAATTTGCAACAATGGATGGATCCAGAGAATATAATACTAAGTGAAATAAGTCAGTCAGAGAGGGACAAATACTATATGATTTCATTCATATTGGAATTCAAGAATCAAAAGAAAGAAAACAGAAAAACCAAAAAAAAAAATCTTTACCATATAGAACATATTGGTGGTTATCAGAGGAGAGGCAGAGAGGGGATGGGTGAAATAGGTTAAAGGGATTAAAAGTACACTTATCATATTGAGCACTGAGTAATGTATGGAATTGTTGAATCATTATACTGCATACCTAAAACTAATATAACACTGTATTTTAACTATACTGGAATTAAAATTTAAAAACAACAACAACAAAAACAACAACAAAAGACCAATGGGGGAAAGAAATAAAAATACTTAAATCTTCTTTAATAAAAAGTACATGAATATAGATCATCTTTGCACTATTGCAGGAACATATTAAATTCTTATATTTAACATAGATAATCCATCTCCAGCTACAAATGCACAATTTATAATTATGCTTTGCAAGCAGCCACTCCAGCTAGAGACTGAACTTTCCATATGGGCTATCAAAAATCCCTTTTACTTCTCAAAAATTTCTGGGAGTAGATCTCTCTATATTTCAGGAAGTCCAAGGACACTCTTCCATTCTCTAGGGTACACGCAAGAAGATAAATGTAGAAGAGAAAGGGAAATGACATTCCTAACACTGTGTCTCAAGTTGAGAAGAATTGGGAACATAGAGACCAATGTTTAAATTGTGACTAAGCTTTAAATGGTAGTCTTACTCTATTTTAGCGTCGTTAAAAAACTAAAAGTACTTGTCTATGATTCTGAGAGATGAAATCAATATTCATAACAGAATTTCCTTGGCAAAAATGCTTTCTTTATGTGTTTCAAACAACTGACTTTCATCAGAAATTCTAAAGCAGACCTTTGGTGATTTTGAGATTGCCTATACTAAATTCTTGCCAGAGTTTTATAATTCAGATTATGACAAACTGAAGGCTTATGACAAACAAAAGACTCATGAATTTAAAAAAATGATTAAATATTTTGAAAATAGTAATGCTAGACTAAAAGCTATACAATGTTTCAGAAAAGAGCAGCAACTACTAAGGAGAGTTTTCACTTGGACTGCTAAGTCTTGGCATAACACTTTTACAGAGAATGGTAATCATATACTATACCATCCACTGAAGATTCATTGAGAGTCAGTGGGATGGAATTTTAGTTGAATATCTGTAGAGGGGGAAAATACCATTTAAGACGACAAATATGTATATATAAATATGTATATATATTTACCTGAAGGTATTTCTAGGGTTGAAGTCTAAGACATCATGCTACACTGGGAATCTGAAAATTTGAAGAACTTGGACAGGGAGAGAAGAAAGAAAGGAAGAAATTACCGATTCTCTTGCAATCATTAATGCTTTCTAGAAAGATCTTGATCATTTTTTAGTGTTTCCCTCAGGTATGATTCCACGCAATTCCTTTGACTTTTTAAAGCCTCCTCTTGAAGTGTCAGGTACATCCATTTCCTCTTTAAAATCTATTTTTAACATTTACTTTTATCTAATCATGTCAGTTTTTCCCTTTTAATCCTGAGGTCCTTGGAAGGATATATAACCCATGACAATATAAAACAGAGTGAGTGCCAGATAAGTCCCTTGTGGTTAAGTCACCTATTTTCACATGTTTTATTGCCTTGTATGCTTTATTAAATCAAATAATGTCTATGAAATGTTTCACACTGATGCCCCTCAATAAATGTTTAATCTGATCATCCCTGCCACCAATATTAATTAAAGGGGCTTTGTAAGAACTGTTTACAAAATGTTTTGAAATGCCCAGATTATAGTTGTATAAAATACATCACACAGATTAATATTTATTACCTTTTTAAAAATGTATATAGTAGCTATCACTTTAGAACACAGAGACTTTGACAAGGATACTATTTTTGCATTAGAATAAAATGGATAAGAAGAAAGAGTAACCTATTTACTAGGTCAGCCCATGCCCACGGATAAGAAATTCTATGAAACTAGGTAAATATGACTTATAAAAAGACTTGGAATTTACTTTTAATAGTAGCACTCGGGTCCATTGTCCTGATTTTTTCACTAATCTTTACTATCTGCTACCTCTAATATTTTTTTCACACTTAGAGTCAAAGGCACCCATTCACTTTGTTCTGACTCCTAAGACACCTCTGCCACCTCTTCCTTGGTCTATCACTCTGATATCAGGTTCCCTTCTGACTTCTGCCTAGATGTCTTCTCTTTTTGTGACATATGTATTCTGTTCCCCTATTATCCCTCCACATAAGTGCTACTGTCTTTTTACACATAATTCTTGGGTGGCAGATGTGTTTCAACTTAAAGTACATGATGCAAAGGAAACAATAAAACTAAAAGGCAACCGATGGAATGGGAAAAGATATTTGCAAATGACACATTGGACAAAGGGCTAGTATCCAAAATCTATAAAGAACTCACCAAACTCCACAACCGAAAAACAAATAATCCAGCGAAGAAATGGGCAGAAGACATGAATAGACACTTCTCTAAAGAAGACATCCAGATGGCCAACAGGCACATGAAAAGATGCACAACGTCACTCTTCATCAGGGAAATACAAATCAAAACCACACTGAGATATCACCTAATGCCAGTCAGAGTGGCTAAAATGAACAAATCAGGAGACTATAGATACTGGAGAGGATGTGGAGAAACGGGAACCCTCTTGCACTGTTGGTGGGAATGCAAACTGGTACAGCCGCTCTGGAAAACAGTGTGGAGGTTCTTCAAAAAATTAAAAATAGATCTACCCTATGACCCAGGAATAGCACTGCTGAGAATTTACCCAAGGGATACAGGAGTACTGATGCATAGGGACACTTGTATCCCAATGTTTATAGCAGCACTTTCAACAATAGCCAAATTATGGAAAAAGCCTAAGTGTCCATCAATTGATGAATGGATAAAGAAGTTGTGGTTTATACATACAATGGCGTACTACTTGGCAATGAGAAAGATTGAAATATGGCCTTTTGTAGCAACATGGATGGAAGTGGAGAGTGTTATGCTAAGTGAAACAAGTCACACAGAGAAAGACAGATACTATATGTTTTCACTCTTATGTGGAGCCTGAGAAACTCAACAGAAGACCATGGGGGAGGGAAAGGGGAAAAAAAAGCTACAGAGAGGGAAGGAGGCAAACCATAAGAGACTCTTAAGAACTGAGAATAAATTGAGGATTGATGGGGGTGGGAGGGAGGTGAGGTGGGTGATGGGCATTGAGGAGGGCACCTGTTGGGATGAGCAGTGGGTGTTGTACGGAAACCAATTTGACAATAAATTACATATTAAAAAATAAAAAAAATACATGATGGTTTAAGAAATGAAATTCTGTTCCATTTGGTAATTGTACACATGGACAGAAATTTCAATGAGTAAGAAGTATTTTCTGTGGGTTTTCTAAAGACTATTCTAAGAAAAGTAATATACTCCAAGAATAGTTAAGTGCTGCCTTTCTTCTGTAGGGATATAACTCTGAGAAGACAAGAGTTAAGTACAGCATAGCAATTCCACTTTACATCAATAATCTTATCACAAATAATGAGCTCCATAAAATTTGCTTTTCTTTTCCATATGCACTTATGACTTTTTAAAGATTTTATGGAATGTCAAATTATTTTCCTGGGATCAGCACAGCAATCTCAGGGACTTCTAATAAAGGTAATTTTTAGTCTTAGAATACCTTCAATGACATGATGAAATGCCAAGAAAGCCTCAATGCTTTCTCAGAAACTAAATATTTTGAGATGATTTGTATATCTCCAAATGTTTAGGCATCATATGAAAAACAAATAATTAAACTGACTTCGTTGATTCTATTTTCTAATGGACATGAATTATTTAACCTATCCTGTATTATAACAGGCTTGAACAATATTATTTTCTGTTCGTGTGTGTGTGTGTGTGTGTGTGTGTATGTCTGTTTGCCAAAGATGTTCTATTCTTTTCTGATCACCTGCCCATATTCTTTAGAGTATCATGTAATTCAAATAATATCCTGGTGACTTATTTTATGTTAATGAAACAGCATTTATCTAGTTCACTGAAGATGAGTCTGATCATATCTTAATATACAACATGCTTCTGTCATATAGAAAGTTATCAAAATTTATATTTAGGATCAGAAAACTCAGACATAGAGAAAAGTTTATTTAAAAAGGCTCTACTTAATAAAGATAGATTCCACCTCTACTCAGAAACTTCGAGGGAAGAAAAAGATGCCTGGAATAACACATTTGGTAATGGTTAAGGAATTAAGCAAATATTTCAGATGGTGATGTAAAAATTATCTTAATAGATGAACTTATTTTCTATTTCATGTTCCATTGAAGACTACCATTTATCCTTACAATGTTGAAAATTTATATAATTTCTGTTCAAGATATGACCACATATGGTTAATTCTAAACCAATTCCCCCAAAGAAATTAGTAATAAAAGAAATCCTTCAAAGTAAATTCATTTAAGGGGTGCCTGGATGTCTCAGAGAACTGAGCATCTGTTTCTTGGTTTTGGCTCATGTTGTGATCTCATGGTTCCTGGGATGGAGCCCTGCATCAGGATCCACACTGACAGCTCAGAGACTTCTTGGGATTCTCTCTCTCCTCTCTCCCTCCCCAGCTTATGCACGTGGGCTTGTGCACTCTCTCCCTCTCTCAAAATAAACATTAAAAAAAGGTAAGTTCATTTAAGAAACATCAACCAAGCATTTTACACCAATTCTGTTCATGGGTTTGATAATAACTATTATTGTCCTTAATTCTGATAAAGACCAGGAGTAATGGGTGAGTACATACTGATCTATATTACAGCATAAGTTTAAGGCAATTATGATGCCAAAAGGGACCGATTTACAATCAACATCTCAAATTATTGCTGTACAAATAGAGTAATTTTAATTCTTTGTCTTAACTGTAGCATATACAGAAAATGGATTTACTTTTCACTATTGGGGTCGATGAGAAAGGCCATATAAAGAAATTCAATCAGCCTCAGATTAACCATACTAGAAGTCTGTGATTCATTAATGGTTGACTCCAAGGTGAATTATCACTGATGCTTTAAATAAACCTTTTAAAATATAGTATTTTTCATATCAGAAATTTGAATTCATTTTATTACTTCAGGAAAATAAAAGTGAGCAAATATAATTTATATCTTCAACTTTTTATTAATATCAGGCACTATTTTATCATAATCATGAAAGAGTTGTTATATAAAATTAAGCAATTGATTCATATGATAATATGAATGATAACATCTATCCTGTAGTAGATAATAAAAATTATTGAAGAATGAAGTCAATGATTTTTCAAACAGCACTTTGCAGGTTTCTTAAATTTAGTCTAGGGTGCAGTTTTTATTTTAATTTGTGTTTGCATCTCTACAAAGATGTGATAGCAATGAAATTTCACCCACACATAACAACATGTAGGTAAAGGTTAGAACTGTACTGTGTGATTTGAAGGAGTTCCATCCCTTCTACAAACAGTTGCAACAGTAATCATATTTGCACCCTTTGAATTCTGCATTCTAATCCATTTGTGCCCAGATATGTTGAATATTTACTTCTTCCCTTTTGCCATTATCTTACACTGATAAGTAAGAATCTGCTTGAACCCAAGAAGCTAAAGCAGTCAAAACACCTGTACCTTTTAAAGAATTCTAATTGAACAATGATAACACCCTGAGCCCTCTACCAAATTATCAAGAGTTTATCAGCCACACTGTCAATAACTGCATGTGTTCTCTTTACCAGTTCCTGCACTTCAGAATGAAAGACACTTCTTTGTGCTAAAGTGAGTTAGGGATTGTATTCTGTAAGAACCACTATGGGTGATGGACGTCTAAGTGATCTCCTGCTGCTGGCCTTAGACTGTGAAGCAGCTGAGAATACTAATAGCAACAGAGCAAGGGCAGTTTTTGCTAGCTTAAGATCATGCCAGTCTCTATTGATGGAAACAAGGGTTTGATATATGCAATGATCTCTCTGCTCTCCACAAACAGCACACAAAACTTATTTTAAATTGTTTATCCTCTTAGATTTCATCTGAAATGCAGTTTGGACTGTGACTGAACTGATGATAATATTGGAATATGACTTTGAGGCACACAATTAAACCAGCACACAGCTTCTTTTCTCACTGTGTCTTTTTGCCTTCTGTCAGTTACCATCCCCACAGAATTTACTGGAAGCATAACAAAATTTTAAAACAGACAAATGAAAAGAAAAAAAATGATACTCTGAGAAGACCTACTGCTTCAAATCAGGGATGAAGAGAGAATATAGCAGTTTGGGTTGTAGAAGCAGCATTTAGGTCCCTAGCATAACTGCTGATTTTCACACCATATTCTATCAGTATGTACGTGTCTGGGATGTGCAGTACCTTGAAGCTAGTGACTCTCTTACAGAGAAAAACTGTTTTCAGATTCTTTCTTCTGTGGAGGCTTCCTCTCCAGAATTCACAAAATGCACTCTTATTTTCCAGACTCAGCATTTATTTCTCTTGTGTTTTGCTACTGAATAATAGTTACGTATAGTTTGCCCTGGAAATGGCACCCCTGGAGTAAACTGATGTAACACTAACTAATGTGAAAAGTTGATTTGCAGATTTCCTTGTGTCAAATGCTCATTTCATGGCATTATCACAAAGCATTTCTTCCAGCATCAGAAGAATTAAAAACTGAAATTTCTAGAGACTGAAGTGGTAAGACAGTTATAAGGAGAGGTAAGAACCAGGAAATAAAACAATAAGTATTTCTCACCAATGCCTTCATATCTCTTTGATAACCCAAGCTGGCACAGGCTGAATGGCTTCATGCTCACTTGGCATATTCCAAATATTAGGGATATCGCTTATTAGAGACACAGCATGGAACATAATAATTTTATAAATCAGATTTACCTCAGTGATAGCTGCAGCAAAGAATTATAGCTTTCTTTGTATGTTCCTTTACAAGAGCAGTCTTGGGGCACCTGGGTGGCTCAGTCGGTTGAGTGTCCGACTTCTGCTCAGGTCATGATCTTGCGGTGTGTGAGTTCGAGCCCTGCATCTGGCTCTGTGCTGAAAGCTCAGAGCCTGGAGCCTGCTTCAGATTCTGTGTCTCCCTCTCTCTCCTCCTCCTCCCTTGCTCATGCTCTGTCTCTCTCTCTCTGTTAAAAATAAATAAACATTAAAAAATTTTAAAAAGATATTAAAAAAATAAAAACAAGAGCAGTCTTACATAAATTCTTTCAGAAGTCATTCTATCGTATGTTTCTCTTCTTCTTCATGATCCATCACCCACTCAATTATGTTTATCTTCACTGTTCTCACACCCAAGGTCTTTTGTCCTCTATCTTCTGAGCTCTTTCCTTCCCAGGCTATGTTCTGGATCTTGATTTCCAACCTACCCAGTAGTAAAACCTCATTTCCAGTAGTCTTCCATTAAGAATGCTCTGGTTCACGATTGAAACTAAGTTGTAAATGATAGTTAATTCTTTTTTTATTTATTTTATTTTATTTTTTGAGAGAGAAAGAGAGAGAGAGCAAATGAACGAGCAAGCAGGGAAGGGGCAGAGGGACAGTGAGAGAGAATCTCAAGCAGGCTCCACTCTCAGCGTGGAGCCCAATGCAGGGCTCTATCTCACGACTGTGAGAGCATGACCTGAGTCCAAATCAAGAGTCAGATGCTTAACTGACGGAGTCACAGGCTCAACAGTTATTTAAAAAAAAATTTTTTTTTAACATTTTTATTTATTTTTTTGAGACAGAGAGAGACAGAGCATGAATGGGGGAGGGGCAGAGAGAGAAGGAGACACAGAATCTGAAGCAGGCTCCAGGCTCAGAGCCATCAGCCCAGAGCCTGACGGGGGGCTCGAACTCACGCACCGTGAGATCGTGACCTGAGCTGAAGTCAGACGCTCAACCGACTGAGCCACCCAGGCGCCCCTCAACAGTTATTTTTAATATGTTGCTCCTTCCAGGAACAAAAATCTTATCTCAAATTAACAGAAATAAAGAAAATAAAGGTATTATATACAGAGGCATTATATTCTCTTTTATGGTCTTCAGATGTCACCACATCATAAAGGAAGTGTGTTCTTCCTCATTTGAAATAGCCCTCCTAAGAAGACTCTCTTAAAAGGAGTTTACAGAAGCAACTTGCATCCCAAGGAGATGAGCAAAATTTCCCTGGGAGTCTATATTATAGTCCTTTAGGAATTGACTAAAGTATTTTATCCTTGCTGGTAGAAAGTGGCCTATGATATCAGGATAACAGATATCTGTTGAAGTTGAATTTTCTCTCTAGCATTAAGGAAAAATATCAGAAAATTTTCCTAAAAGAGTGAATAGTACTAATTCAAACAACTGCTATTATTTACTTATATCTGTTTTTTTTTTCAGAATCTTCTTTGTGGCAATTTCTAGCAACTGTTTTCTTTATGTGATAGTGCTAAGGAGATACCATTGATTCAGACCACAGACTTATAGATGGACCTTCTAAAGGCCAGGTTACTTTTCAGTTAACCCTGATTTACTAGTCTAATGTTAGATGATGGTGGAGGGCAGATGCCTGCAACTTCCTATGCCAACTCTATTTACCACATTAGAGATACTCCTTAAATATTACTAAAACAAAGACCCATTGATACAAAAATCAGCTTAGCGTTTGTTATGAAAATGTCCCCCTAAGCCACAATTGAAAATGATACTAATATATTTATTACTATAAGCATAATACCTTACATTGGCATAAAGCTTTAGACTTTTCAAAGAGGTTACATATATATTATCTTATTTGATCCTCATAAGACCATGACATTTATACATTTTAAAACTGAACATATAAAAGTTAATGGGTTATATAATGGCATAAGTTTTGTAACACTAATAAATTGGAGAATGTTTTTAGCCTGAAAAATGCATCTTTGGTTTTTTTTTTTTAGAATTTTATTGCATTTCTTATAATTGCATTTCTTTATTGCAATTTTATTGCATCTCTTAGTATCTTAAGAGATATATTAAATTTAATACTTAATTAACAAAGCAAACTAAATCTAGAACCCAGATTTTCTAATTCCTTATTCACATGCTCATTAGGCTACTCTATGCACTTCATGCCAAAACACTCCAACTCTTAATTAAAACAATCCCCAGCATCAATTCATTATCCAAAGCTGCCAATATTGCCACTCTTTGATATGCATGCCAAAAGGTATCAATGACTGTGGATTTGGACATGTGGCCTCTTGAATGATCATAAAGTATTCATGGAGTTCTCACAGTTGTTCAATGGCATTGTTTTAGGCCCTACTGAGGAAAGTGTACTTTTCTCTGCTAGGAAGATTCCATAAACATCAATAACCATCAGATAATAATTACTTCCAGTCTTTATTATGATAGAATCTGTAATGCAAACAGGAGACTGTTAAAGCTAAAATAACAATCAGATAATGAAGAAAATAGTATTTATTTCACTAAGTATATCTCTCAAATTAGACTCCTTTTGAATTATAATTGGTACTATATGAAGAAAACTGTTAGGTTTTTCCTATAATCTAACATTGCTTTGTAAAATTAATCTGCTTGAAGAATTAAATACAATTTTCCAAAAATAACAACATATATTATTGGCACAGATTTTATATTTTTATTGGTTTATGCACACACACCTGCTTTATACATGTTTTAATATCATTATTTTACTATCTATAGCCCATATGATACATTGCAAAAAATTTGCATAGATTCATCCATTCTTGGGATGCCTGGATGGTTCAATCAGTTAAGCATCCAACTTTGGCTCAGGTCATGATCTTGTGGTCTGTATGTTCAAGCCCTACATCAGGCTCTGTGCTGACAGTGTGGAGCCTGATTAGGATTCTCTCTCTCTTTCTTTCTCTCTCTCTCCCTCCCTCCCTCCCTCTCTCTCTCTGCCCCAACTCCACTTGCATGCTCTCTCTCTCTCTGAAAAATAAACTTAAAAAAAATATTCTTCCATTCTTGCATTATAAAATATGTCTTCAGTGTGTCCTTATCAGTGCTACTTTGCTTAAAAAAAGAAAAGAAAACAATTTGAGTTAGCTCTTGTGAATAGACCACAAAACAAAGAGATTACCTTTGGGGAGAAGAAGAGACACTTATTTCACTGAAATAAGACGATGGAAAGTAAGGATGGGGGTAGATGTAATTTTTGAAAGGAAGAGCAGGTAATTAAGGGTGTTGATGCTTCTGTGGCTCTTTATCTCACAGGGAATCTTTGATTGATAAGAGAAAGCATTAAAGCTCCGGGCCTGTTTCTCTTCTTTGAATGTTAGAGATACAAAATGTGAAAAATATCAAAATTTTCCCTTTTTTACAGAAATAATAAAAAATGTGACCTTGCTATTGTAGATGGTAACATGCCAAGCTTGATTATCTCTTTCTTTCTTTTGAGTCATCAATTTTCCTCTTTCTTTTGAATCACTCCATTAGGACAGAAGCATGCTATATTATACTCATTTAAAACACTTATTTTTTCAACAGGCCTCTCTAGCCACTATGATTTATCTCCTTTGTTTTTTGTTTTCCTTATCAAAAATTGTCCAAACAGTTGCTTCTCCTTATTGTCTACACTTTCTCAGTTCCCATTCTCTCTAGTCTGGAGTTTTTTTCCAGGACTTTCACTTAATTAATTTTATCAAGTCTCAAATGACTGCTATGTTTTCAAATCCAATGGCCACTCTTAAGTCTTTACCTCTATCAAGCTGTCAATAACTTGACACTTGATCACTCCCACAGTCATGAACCATCCTCATTTTGACTACAGGAGATCACATGTATCTGGCTGGTCCTTGGCCTCATGGACAATTCCTATTCAGTTTCATTTCTGACTCTTTAAAAAAAAATGTTTATTTATTTTAAGAGAGAGAACATGCACGCGTACGCACACACACATACACACACACACAAGCAGGGGAGGGGCAGAGAGAGAGGGAGATAGAGAATCCTATGCAGACTACTCTCTGTCAGCACAGAGCCCCACATGAGGCTTAGTCTCACAAACTGTGAGATCATGACTTCAGCCAAAATCAAGAGTCAGATGCTTAACTTACTGAGCCACCCAGGCGCCCCTGAATCTTTCTATTTTACCTAAACTCTAAATGTTGAATTACCTTGGGACTTAGATTTTAGACTTTTTGTTTTTCATTATACTTACTCCCCAAGTTATCTTAGTCCCATGGCTTTTTCTATTTAGATTCTATTTAGAATCTCTATTGACAATTTCCCAAATACATGCTTGCAAAAGTGACTTCCTTCTTAAACTACAGACCCAAATATCCAAATCCCCACTCAAAATCTCCCTATGGATATCTACTTGGTAAATCAATCTTAACTGACTTTGAATCACCCTAAATCTTATTCTTAAAACTTGCCTACTTTGATGAAGGTTAACTCACTCATACAGTTGTTCAAGCTACCCCTGGAATTATCAATGACTTCTGTTTATTGTTCACACTTTAAATTTAATCTATTACCTAAATCCTGTCACTGAAACTCACAATATATGCCAAACTCAACCACTTCTCATCACGTCCAGCCTTTTATCAGGAACCATTATGTCTTGCCCAAGTTATTGAAAGACCCTCTTAACTGATTCCCGTGGTTCCACTTGTGTATCTTTGTAAACTATTTTTTACACAATAGTCAGAATGTTCCTTTGCAAGCATACGCCAATTACAGTTATTTATCTGATCAAAAACTCTGATGATTTCCCATACAATTCAAACAAAACAAAACACCAGAACTCTTAGTATGCCATCACAGGGTCCTATAGATCCAGGCCTCACCCCCAACCCACTTCTCTTGATCCTCATTTCTGACCCTATTTCAAGTTTCAAAGTTTCACACCACTCCTCTTTCACTGGTTTCCACACTGTTCTGTGTTCTCTCTTAGAACCTTTGCAAATGCTGCTGCTTCTATTAAACCATTCATCACTCAGAGATCAGCATGACTCATTTCCACACTTATTTCAGCTCTCTGCTCAAATGTCAGCTTATGGACTTTGCCTGAAAACTATACATAAAATATCACACACCCCCAAATTTTGTCTACCCTATCTCTCATGATTTATTTTTCATAATCTTATTACTACCTGCAATTATTTGCTTATGGTGTTTCTTATTCTCTAAATGTGAGCTGGACAAAAGTAGTCTTTTTTTTTTAATTGCAGTATCTCTGGTGCCATAGAACAGTGCTTCTATACCCAGTAATAACACAATAGCATAGAAAACCAGCAATAAATCCTTGTGAAATGCAAAAGGGAATCAATGATTGCATTTATTTGGACAATCAGCTACAAGTGAGTTCAATGAACTCTGAGCAATGAATAAGGAGATTATAAAAGTAAGAGGATGCCATTTCACTAGTGAGGCAAAGATGATTTTTTTAAGAATATGATTTTGCTACAATTTTGAAATTGATAATTTTTATAATTCCTATATTGTTTAATATTTAAATTTTTTATAGCTTTTTTGTTATTATACTTTGCTGTAGGGAATATCTGGAAATAGATGTTATGGACGTCTTTTTAATTTTTATTTTAATTTTAATTTTTTAATTTTTAATTTAAAAATACATAGTATTTTTTAATACTATGAATCCTAAGAAGTGGAATTAATAGTCAAGAATTTGAACATTTTAAAGATTCTTGATAGTAGGAGTTCTGCCAAGATGGCAGAACAGCATGGAAGTTTTTTGTGTGTTGCGTCCATAAAATACAGCAAGACCAACATTAAACCATCCTGCACTTCTAGAAAACTGATCTGAGGATTAACACAATAATCTGCACAACCTGAACCATAGAATTCAGCAAGTATGTGGCGTGGAGAGGTGAACTTGGAGAGAAAGAAGCCGCAGAGGGCAGGGAGGTGCTTTTGTGTATGGAGAGAGGACAGAGATGGTGGGGAGAATACAGGAAAAGCACCCCTCCCCAAAAGCAGCCGGAGAGAAGTGGAAAACTGGAAACAGCCACAAGGACTGAACTAAAAAGAGATAAAGGAGAAAGGAGAGGGTTTAAATTCCATTAAGACTGTAAACAGGGGGAGCTTAGAGTCTGAAACTACATAGCTCAATACCTGGCAGTGCTCTGGCATGAGGGCAAATCCCCAGGAGCAGAGTGGGGTCTGGGAGGTTCTCGAGCCACACGAGGAGAAGCAGTTCCACTTCTGGAAGGACATCGGGTAGAGGCTGTGAGGCTACCTGGGCCCAGCAGTCCCCAGAGAATGGCCACATTCACTGGTGCTGGAACAAGGACATTGGGGGTGAAGCCTGGTGCCAGACGTGTGTTGTGATTTTTCCATAATCCCTGAGGTGCTGCTGCTGCTACACTGTCTTGAGAACCACAGTCTGTGGGCATCGGCAGCAGCATTTCTGGGTGCAGCCAGCACCTCAAGCATTCCTGGGTGCAGCCGGCACCAGGCCACTGCTTGGTGAGACCATCCGCAGAGGGGCAGAGTGGGTCAAAGCTGCAGTCCCTCAGATGTGGGGGCGCAGGGAAGGCAGCCACATCTGAGACAAAACTCGAGAGGGAGGTGCTGCCTGGGGTTTGGTCACTGACAATGTGGAAGCAGGGAGTGGACAGAACCCAAAGATGAAAGATAGGTACACAACTGCTGACTAGGGAGAACAGAGTTCCAATACTAGAGACTGGGTAGCTGGGTGACACCTGCACATGCGCTTATGCCCCTACAAGCGCCACAAGCCACCCCAGTAGGTTAGCAGTGCCATCTAGTGGAGAATGGAGCCATTACATTAAGCCCCGCCCAATTGGGCCAACCTCGCTCTTCAAGAACACAAGTTTCACCACCTGCTTAGTTTATGGACTATAAAGCACTTCATAGTTTGACTTCTAGGGAAAAACGAAGTAATTTCATCATATTTCAGTCTGTTAGCCAGTCCAAATATTCAATTTTCTTTCTTTCTATTTTTTTCTTTTTGTTTCTTTTCCTTGAATACAGAAAAAGAAAAAAATTATTTTTATTTTCAATTTTTATTAAAAATACTTTTCTTTAAATTTTTTCTACTATATTTTTTGCTTCAGTGTAAATTTTTTCAAATTCTATTTTACTTCCATAATTTCATATTAGTCTACTTCAGTGTATTCATTTTTTTCAAATTTTCAAATGATTTTCTTTTTCTTTTTTTCCCCCTTTTTTCTTTAATCTATCAAGCCACTTTCAACACCCAGGATCTAGCATCTTTATTCGATTTTGTGTGTGTGTGTTTGTTTTTAACATTTTAATTTTAATATTTTTTTAAATTTTAATTTAATTTTAATTTTTCTACCTCATTAATTACTTTTGTCCCTTCAAAATGGCAAAACAAAGGGATTCACCTCAAAAAAAAGAGCAGGAAGAAACGACAGCCAGGAACTTAACCAACACAGATGCAAGCAAGATGTCTGAACCAGAATTTAGAATCGCAATAATAAGTATACTAGTTGGAGTTGAAAATAGATTAGAATCCCTTTCTGGGGAGATAAAAGAAGTAAAACCTAGTCAGGATGAAATAAAAAAATATTATAACTGAGTTGCAATCTCGAATGGATGCCACGGTGGTAAGGATGGATGAGGCAGAACAGAGAATCAACTATATAGATGACAAACTTATGGAGTTTTTTTCTGCTAACAAGGCAGAAAAAAAAGAGGGAGATTAAGGCAAAAGAGCATGATTTAAGAATTAGAGAAATCAGTGACTGATTACAAAGGAACAACATCAGAATCATAGGGGTCCCACAAGAGGAAGAGAAAGAAATAGGGTTAGAAGGGTTATGTGAGCAAATCATAGTGGAAAACTTTCCTAACCTGGGGAAAGACCCAGAAATCAAAATCCAGGAAGCACAGAGGACTACCATTAGATTCAAGAAAAACCGAACATCAACAAGGCATATCATAGTCAAATTCACAAAATATTCAGGCAAGGAGAGAATCATGAAAGCAGCAAGGGGGAAGAAAAAAGTCCATAACCTAAAAGGGAAGACAGATCAGGTTTACAGCAGACCTATCCTCAGAAATTGGCAGGCCAGAAAGGAGTGGCAGGATATATTCAGTGTGCTGAACCAGAACAATATGCAGCCAAGAATTCTTTATCCAGCAAGATTGTCATTCAAAATAGAAGGAGACATAAAAAGTTTCCCAGATAAACAAAAATTAAAGGAGTTTGTGACCACTAAACCAGCCCTGCAAGAAATTTTAAGGGGGACTTTCTGAGGGGAGAAAAGATGAAAAATAAATACATACATACATACATACATACATATACACATACTTACTAAAACATACTAAAAGCAACAAAGATTAGAAAGGACCAGAGAACACCACCAGAAACTCCAACTCTACAAGTAATATAATGGTAATAAATTCATATTTTTAAGTACTCACTCTAAAAATCAATGGACTAAATGTTCCAATCAAAAGATATAGGGTAATAGAATGGGTAAGAAAACAAGATCCATCTATATGCTGTTTATAAGGGACCAACTTTAGACTAAGACGCCTTCAGATTGAAAGTAAGGCGATGGATGGGGTGCCTGGGTGTCTCGGTTAAGCAACTGACTTTGGCTCAGGTCATGATCTCACGGTTCGTGGGTTCAAGCCCCACGCCAGGCTCTGTGCTGACAGCTCAGAGCCTGGGGCCTGCTTCAGATTCTGTGTCTCCCTCTCTCTCTCTGTTCCTCCCCTGCTCGTTCTCCATCTCTGTCTCTCAAGAATAAATAAGCGTTAAAAAAATTAAAAAAAAAAAAAAGAAAGTAAGGGGATGGAGAACGATCTATCATGCTAATGATCAACAAAAGTAAGCCAGAGTAGCCATACTTATATCAGACAATCTAGAATTTAAAATAAAGACTATATCAAGAAATGGAGAAGGGCATTATACCATAATCAAGGCGTCTATCCACCAAGAAGACCTAAAAATTGTAAACATTCATGCGCCAAATGTGAAAGCATTCGCATGTGTAAATCAATCACAAACATAAAGAAACTCATTGATAATAATACCAAAATAGTAGGAGACTTCAACACCCCACTTACAACAATGGACAGATCATCTAATCAAAAAATCAACAAGGAAACAATGGCTTTGAATGACACACTGGACCAGATGGACTTAGCAGATATATTCAGAACATTTCATCCTAAGGCAGCAGAATATACATTCTTCTCTAGTGAACATGGAACGTTCTCCGGAATAGACCACATACTGGGACAAAAATCAGCCCTCAGCAAACACAAAAAGTTTGAGATCATACTGTGCATATTTTCAGACCACAACTCTATGAAACTCAAAATCAACCACAAGAAAACATTTGGAAAGGTAACAAATACTTGGAGACTAAAAAACATTCTACCAAAGAATGAATGGGCCAACCAAGAAGTTAAAGAGGAAATTAAAAAGTATATGGAAGCCAATGATATCACCACAACCCAAAACCTCTGGGACATAGCAAAGGCAGTCATAAGAGGAAAGTATATAGCAATCCAGGCCTTCCTAAAGAAGGAAGAAAGATCTCAGATACACAACCTAACCTTATGCCTTACACAGCTGGAAAAAGAACAGTAAATAAAACCCAAAAACAGCAGAAGACAGGAAATAATAAAGATCAGAGCAGAAATTAATGCTATCAAAACCAAAAAAAACACAGTAGAACAGATCAATGAAACCAGAAGCTGGTTCTTTGAAAGAATTAACAAAATTGATAAACCACTAGCCAGTTTGATGAAAAAGAAAAAGGAAATGACCCAAATAAATAAAATCAAGAATGAAAGAAAAAGATCACAACCAACACAGCAGAAATAAAAACAATAATAAGAGACTATTATGAGCAATTATATGCCAATAAAATGGGCAATCTGGAAGAAATGGAAAAATTCCTAGAAACATATACAACACCAAAACTGAAACAGGAAGAAATAGGAAATTTGAACAGACTCATAACCAGTAAGTAATTAGTAATCAAAAATCTCCCAAAAACAAGAGTCCAGGGCCAGATGGCTTTTCAGGGGAATTCTACCCAACATTTAAGGAAAAGTTAACACCTATTCTCTTGAAGCTGTTCTAACAAATAGAAATGGAAGGAAAACTTCCAAACTCTTTGTATGAGGCCAGCATTACCTTGATTCCAAAACCAGACAGAGACCCCACTAACAAGGAGAACTATAGACCAATTACCCTGATGAACATGGATGCAAAAATCCTCAACAAGATATTAGCCAACCAGATCCAACAATACGTTAAAAAATTATCCACCATGACCAAGTGGGATTTATGCCTGAGATACAGGGCTTGTTCAATATCTGCAAAACAATTGACATAATTCATCACATTAATAAAAGAAAGGCCAAGAACCATACGATCCTCTCAATAGATGTAGAGAAAGCATTTGACAAAATACAACATCTTTTTTTGATAAAAACTCTCATGAAATTAGGGATAGAAGGACTATACCTCGAGATCATAAAAGCCATATATGAATAACCCAATGCTAATATCATCCTCAATGGGGAAAAACTGAGAGCTTTCCCCTTTAAGGTCAGGAACAAGACAGGGATGTCCACTCTTGCCACTGTTATTCAACATAGTACTGGAAGCCTTAGCCTCAGCAATCAGACAACACAAAGAAATAAAACGCATCCAAATCAGCCACGAGGAGGTCAAACTTTCACTCTTTGCAGATGACATGATACTCTATATGGAAAATCCCAAAGATTCCACCAAAAAACTGCTAGAACCGATCCATGAATTCAGCAAAGTTGCAGGATATAAAATCAATGCACAGATATCGGTTGTATTCCTATCCACCAACAATGAAGAGACAGAAAGAGAAATCAAGGAATGGATCCCATTTACAATTGCACCAAAAGCCATAAAATACCTAGGAATAAATCTGACCAAAGAGGTGAAAAATCTATACACTGGAAACTATAGAAAGCTTATGAAAGAAATTGAAGAAGACACAAAAAAAAAAATGGAAAAATTCCATGATCCTGGATTGGAAGAACAAATATTGTTAAAATGTCAATACTAGCCAAAGCAATCTACATATTCAATGCAATCCCTATCCAAATAACACCAGCATTCTTCACAGAGCTAGAACAAATAATCCTAAAATTTGTATGGAACCAGAAAAGAACCCGAATAGCCAAAGCAATCTTGAAAAAGAAAACCAAAGCAGGAGGCATCACAATCCCAGACTTCAAGCTATACTACAAAGCTGTAATCATCAAGGCAGTATGGTACTGGTACAAGAACAGACACTCAGGTCAATGGAACAGAATAGAGAACCCAGAAATGGACCCACTAATGTAAGGGCAACTAATCTTTGACAAAGCAGGAAAGAATATCCAATGGAATAAAGACAGTCTCTTCAGCAAGTGGTGCTGGGAAAACTGGACAGTGACATGCAGAAGAATGAACCTGGACCACTTTCTTACACCATACGCGGAAATAAACTCAAAATGGATGAAAGACCTAAATGTAAGACAGAAAGCCATCAAAATCCTCAAGGAGGAAGTGGGCAAAAACCTCTTCGATTTTGGCCGCAGCAACTTCTTACTCAACACATCTCTGGAGGCAAGGGAAACAAAAACAAAAATGAACTACTGGGACCTCATCAAAATAAAAAGCTTCTGCTCAGCGAAAGAAACAATCAGCAAAACTAAAAGGCAATCGACAGTTTGGGAGAATATAGTTGCAAATGACATATCAGATAAAGGGTTAGTATCAAAAATCTATGAACAACTTCTCAAACTCAACACCCAAAAACCAAATAATCCAGTGAAGAAATGGGCAAAAGACATGAATAGACACTTCTCCAAAGAAGACATCGAGATGGCCAACTGACACATGAAAAAATGCTCAACATCACTCATCATCAGGGAAATACAAATCAAAACCACAATGTGATACTATGTTACACCTGTCAGAATGGCTAACATTAACAACACAGGCAATAACAGATGCTGGAGAGGATGCGGAGAAAGAGGATCTCTGTTGCATTGTTGGTGGGATTGAAAGCTGGTGCAGCCACTCTGGAAAACAGTATGGAGGTTCCTCAAAAATTAAAAATAGAACTACCCTATGACCCAGCAATTGCACTACTAGGTATTTATCCAAGGGACACAGGTGTGCTGTTTCGAAGGGACATATGCACCCCGATGTTTATAGCAGCACTATCAATAATAGTCAAAGTATGGAAAGAGCCCAAATGTCCATTTATGGATGAATGGATAAAGAAGATGTGTTGTGAGTGTATATATATATATATATATATATATATATATATATACACACACACACACACGCACACACACACACACACACACACACAATGGAGTATTACTCAGCAATCAAAAAGAATGAAATCTTGTAAGTATGCGGATGGAACTGGAGAGTATTATGCTAAGTGAAATTAGTCAGAGAAAGACAAAAATCATATGACTTCACTCATATGAGGACTTTAAGAGACAAAACAGATGAACATAAGGGAAGAGAAACAAAATACAAAAACAGGGAGGTGGACAAAAGAGATTCTTAAATATGGAGAATAAACAGAGGGTTACTGGAGGGTTTATGGGAGGGGGGATGGGCTAAATGGGTAAGGGGCATTAAGGAATCTACTCCTGAAATCATTATTGCGCTCTATGCTAATTTTCATTAAATTAAAAAAAATAAAGCTTAAAAAAAAAGATTCTTGATAAATACTACCAAATGTCCACCAAGAAATATACACTAATTTCTTCTCCAACCAAAATAATATTAAAATGAGAGTTTCATCCCCCTGTGGACAACTCCACACACTACCCATGAAAATAAATGCAAAAACAAAAGGACTTTATTAATATAAGAGATGACATAATCACTCCCCCCCCATTTTCCATTATTAATGAGATCAGACATTTTTAACTTTTGAAGATTTTTATGTATTTTGTGATTTCCCTTCATTATTGTTCATTTTATTATGAAGAACTATCTTCCCTTTTATTTTGCACATATTTTTGCAAATATACTTTCCCAGTTTACCTGTTGAATTTTTCAGTGTTGACATTTATGTGATTAAGTATGTCCATATTTTCTTTTATTTATTTTACCCATTTAACAATTTAATAATTAGCAGTCTTTCTCCATCCTGATATTGTGTGCTTTTCCTTTACACAATTTAAACTTTAATCCATATAAGAATTATTTTGGAGTATATTATTAAGTGAGTCTCATTTTATTTTTCTCCAAATGGTTAGCCAACTGCTAGAAAATTAGTTATTGAATAATCCTTCATTTCCCTATTGCTTTATATCTCCATTCATCACTTCTACTCTACTAATCCATTTATGTACACTCACTACTATACTACACAGATTTTAATAGTCTTGCTTTGTAAGCAGTCAGGGGTTATGTCTATTTATCTTACTATTTATCTCTAGGAACAAGAAAGCACCTAATAATTGTTTTTGAATTATGAATAAGGTGAGAGCTACTGTCATGCAAAATTGAGGAAGTAGAAGAGAATGTGGAATGGATATGCTCCAAGTCAGGATCTCTAACCAGCCTGGGCTTCCTCAGTATTCTACAATGTTTTCAACCAGCAAACCTGGAAAACAAATGAAATTTTCTTTTCCAAAAATGTTTGAGATAATACTGAGAAAAGAAAGCTTTCTCTAAGAGAACGATCTTACAGTTTGCAACAACTGCTAGTCAAACATACTGCTTGAGAAACACTGGGACAAAGTGAATCTGATGTTGTTTTTTTTTTTTTTTTTAAAACAACAGAGAGCCAGTACTGTTTTCTAATATGCTGTAGTATACTTCTCTGCTTCAGAATGGCTAACTCATGAACAGCATTTTAGGAATTTTTTTTGAGCCATAGCTGCATCATTGTTTTATGATCCAGGAGTCAAAGTTGAGATGGAAGTAGAAAAGCTGAAGCATATGTGGCTAGATTTCACTGAATCCAGTGTGTCTCCATAAATTAAATCTCCAATTCTTAATACAAGTATGTTTTCTTGTCATTTGATGTCATTCACCATATAAACCCAGGTCAAATATTCCTTCCTAGATGAGCCTTTCTTGTTATCCTCTTCCTGATCCTCCTTTCTCCCCCCTCACACTAGTATTCTATTCTACAGTGATGTTATCAGCTTGCACGTTTCTCAAGTTAGCTCCAATTAGGGACTATATCTGTACTTCCAAAATCTAGTACAAGATGTCATACACTATGAGTTTTAGATAATGTTTTTGGAACTAAATTAGTCCTGTCACCTAATGATGGAGCAGCGGAAGAAATCTGGTTTAAATGAGGGCCCCGGTAAGTTATATCTGAATCAATGAATCATGGACTTTCAGGGCTACTTGCAGCCCTGAAATTCATCTCGTCCAACACCTCCTCTAATGTGTGAATTTCCTTTGCAATGTCCTATTTGGACACTTAATGATGAGCAGCTTATGCTCTCTGAATTAGCTTATTTCATCACCAGTAAGCTCAAGGTTTTAAACTTATGAAGTTTTAAAGTTCTTTCAGGTTAGCATAAACTTACCTTCCTTTAACTTCCACCAAAAGCAAGTCTATTAATACCTTTTTCATATCACAACTACCCAAATATTTCAAGAAAGTTCATGTTCCCTGTATCTTTTCTTCAAAAAAAAAATCCCAGTCTTCCAAATTTGGCTCAGTGGTATGGTTCCAACTTCTGTCTGCATTCTCCAGAGGTAGGCTGACCGATGTAGAATAAGGCAGGACTATCAGCATCCCCACCTCTCCTTGTCCTCATCTTATATTTACAGAGGTCACAGAGTTTATGTCATAATCACCATGAGATGGCTATAGCACATTATGAACTAAATCTCTTTTTTTTGTACAATCTGCTGTTATATAGAGGGCATATGTGAAGAGTTGGTTTATCTTCATTAAATTTCACCTTGTTAGAGCTTTCCATTGCTCCAGCTATGCCAAGACTTCTATGAATCCTGGTTCTATCATTCATTGTGATCGCTGTCTTTCCCTGATTTGTGTTACATCCAAACTGAAAGCCTGGTCTTCATCAGCTCATTCCAGAGTAAGCATCAAATATCCTAAGTGGAGTGGCCTTTCTTGAAGGCTATTTCCTCAATCCTCTCAAAGTGATACCCACTGAGCTAAGGTAAGATGCCTTGATGTACTGGGCCTGTGACATGGGGGGTTCACCACTCTCCTGCATGGCTGGAACACAGCAGAAGAAACTGGGGCCAAATTTCACTGTTACCACCTCCTGAGACATGGTATCTGTCGCCATCCCCAGGTGCCACTGCCTTGAGGAAGTATGCTGGCCCCTGTGGGCAGCCATCTTGAGATGGCTGGCAGGACAGTTCCATGAGATATGAGAGATACGGAAAGAATAAATTGACACATTGCCCAAGTTCCTTAGGAACAACTATTTTAAATAACTGTTTACATCAATCTATTTGGGTCTATTGGGGATTAAGGGGGTATTTCTTAGCAAAGTGTCCCTGGATGCAAATACCCCTTCCACAATATGGTTTCAAAAATGTTTCCAGTTTTCATTTGGGTAAGCAAAATAACTACCTTTCTCAGTTGCCATGTTTATAGATGAGATATGGCGTGATTTCTTCCCAGAAGTATGCTGGTGAAATTAAGTTGTGCCACTCCCATGCTACACCATATAATATCCCTTACCCTCTCACAAGTGTTCTCCTACTTATACTACTAGATATGAAGGACTGAGAGAAAGAAGTCCCATGAGGGTAAGAGCCTAGATTTGAGGTCAATGCTTAGAATAAGGTTGTCTACCATACACCTGATCAAAGATATCAGCAATGGATTTGCATGAGCTAGAAATAAAATTCGTGGATTCCACTAACACATTTGTTTATTCCAGCAAGACAATCCTGACTAACACAGTTAGTATATACTTAGCAATAAGCAATGCCAGTCAAAACTGTCTTGTGATTGGTATTACAAACTTTCTCACTTAAATAGTAAATATTGCAAAAGGATGGACCTCTACTTTTTGAATAGCTCTTTTTGCCTTATGTCCCATCCTCTTATCCACATCTTATAATATCTCTTCCATTTTAATAAATATGAAATTAAAAAGACTTGTCTCTGTAATGGCTTTATTTTTTAATGTTTATTTATTTATTTTTGACAGAGAGAGAGAGAGAGAGAGAGAGAGAGAGAGAGCGCATGAGTGGGAAAGGCAGAAAGACAGAGACAGAGAAAGAGACAGAGAATCCCAAACAAGGTCCGCACTGTCAGCACAGAGTCCAATATGAGGCTCGAACTCATGAGTCATGAGATCAAGACCTGAGCCAAAACCAAGAGTCAGAGTCTTCACTAACTGAGCCACACAGGTGCCCCTGTAATGGCTTTATTTGTATAATGAAAAGCCACCAATTTAGGAACTATTTTTATAAGGAGTATCCGGAACACATTATAAAAAAATAGCTAAAATAATACAGTCAGAATGTTTAATATGCAAGATTTTAATATATGCACAAATTGCTTATGTTTGGTGTATTTCCTTCAAATATTTTATTGAAAGCTAAAACTGTGTCCTGCTTTACAAAGACACAGTAAGTTAATGAAGAGAAAAGTTAGCATAACTAAGCCTCAGCAAAAACATATTCAATATATGAGATGTTCTAATAAAGTCACATTTTATATTGCATTTTAATAGAATCAGGAAAACATGAAGAAAAGTGAATTAGAGCACATGGTAAAACAATAAGATTTTGACATTTCAGCTATGGAAACATGGTATTTAGCATTTCAACATGAGCATCATGGTCTTTATAAATGCTAGTGAATTAAAAAATGCTTTTTGGCTCCTTTAAAATCCACTGATTTACTATAAGAGTATATAACTCATGAGACAAAGATATAAGTAATGCCATAAGAAATGGTAGAGTTTATGAATAAATACTGAATATCATAGTCTGTTTTTAAAAAAATACAAAGCAAAGATGATATGAGGTAGAGTATATATTAAAATTATAAATTCTTCAAGTTAGTAATAAAGACTTGCCAATTAAAAAAATTTGTATACTGTCAAAAATTAAACTTACTTTAAGGGCGCCTGGGTGTCTCAGTCAGTTAAGCGGCTGACTTTGGCTCAGGTCATGATCTCATGGTCTGTGGGTTCGAGCCCTGCATTGGGCTCTGTGCTGACAGCTCAGAGCCTGGAGCCTGCTTTGGATTCTGTCTCCCTCTCTCTCTGCCCGTCTCCTGCTTGCTCTCTCTCTGTCTCTCTTAAAATAATAAACGTTAAAAAACTAATAAAAAATTAAAATTACTTTATCTTCACGTGGGTCATTTTGTATATAGGAAATTTTCAATGCAAATTCTGAATAATATCCAATTAATATGTTCATTAATAAAATGTTACACTGAAAAAACTCGAACATTCATCATCTTCTAATAACTGTCGTCTGAGATCAGCATCAATAACAAAAGTAATTAAGAAGAGAAAAAATGAGATGGGAATAGGAATGAAAATTATTACACAAAAATAAAAAGCAATATAAGAAAATGTTAGAGAAAACTAGTTATATATTATGTACTTTTGACGATATACTACACTTGAGTCATAACTATATATTTTTTTTTACCTGGAGATGAAATACTACTGTTAGAGAGATAGGATATGGAGACATAGATGGAGACACATCTTTTGCAATAATGTAGGCCAGAGGAACAGAGGGTCAAAGAGTAATAGCAAAGACTGAAGAACATGCATATTTGGAGTATATTTTTCCCCAACAAGAGACACTTTGACATTACAAATGGCTTGGTTTTCTTCAAGGACAAAATCATAAAATGATAGTAAAGCTTAAAGAAAAAAGAAATTCTAGGGGACATGTGGTGCTAAAGATAAAAATTATAATGACTTCAAAATTTTGCAAATTTAATCTAGTTTCAACAATTTTTAAACCATATGTAATAGATTTGCATACATTAGTAAGCAAGTGCACATTCCCAATATTGACATGGGATTCTACAAACTAAAGAACATTTCTGGATACATGCTACGTAAATTTCACTAAAATTTTCCTTGATTTTTCCAGTCAGATGAAAAGTAAAAAATGATAGTTAGATGGTGAACTGGTCATCAAAAAATCATTAGAGTAATTCTGTAAATTAGAACAACTTCTTGTATCTCAGTTCACAATATGGTGTGTAGAAACAAGGTAAACAGCATTTTCAACATTTCATTGTCAATGTCAAATGGTTAGTTTGTACTGTAAAACACCTGTTCCATGTGGCAGTGACCTGCCATAAACAAACACAGTCTCAAGGCTATATTCTGCAATCTGAATCCTGAAAAACTATAAAATAGGTACTGAACAATTTTATTTTACTTATAGCACTTACTACTGTCTCTCTATTCATTTATTTAAAAAAAAACAGAAAAAAAATCACACTTTCCCTCTTTCAAGCCAATAATTATGTCAATTATGTGTGATAAGAAACTTCTCATACAATCACCACCACCACCCTCATTAAAGGTGTCCTTTTATATTGACTATGTTTTAGTATTTATGTACCTTATGGCATAACACTTTATTGCATTTTGTAGTAGAACGTTACTTCCTGTATGGTACAACCTTCTATATAATTATAATACCACAAAGAGGATTTAACAACAATAACAAAGATATGGTGCAGTGCTCTTTTGTACATTTTCATCTAAACAATGAACTTGTACACTATGGAAAATTTGTAAGTGTAGTTTTGTCTTTTAAGAATTTTGCTGAGAGACACCAACTTGACCAGTTCTCATTTATGCTAGTATTGTTCTCTACTCTTCTATTCACAGCTTACAGAATACAGAAAACATACAAAGAAGACATACTTAGAAAGTATAGTTCAGATTTCTCAGACTTTTGGAAAAGAATCTTTTCAATTTAGATACAGTAGGACTTGTGTAAGAGTAAATCTTAGAACAAAATAAAGCTCAGAAACAATGTATTCCATCCTTTATCTTAATCTATCTACTGTTTTGGTGATCTATTTGCAAATGATATGAGAAATAAGCTGGAGACCTTATCATTGGCCTTAAAACTATTTAAAAAGAAAGAAAAAGAAAGAGAAGAAAGGAAGGAAGGAAGGAAGGAAGGAAGGAAGGAAGGAAGGAAGGAAGGAAGGAAGGAAGGAAGGAAGGAAGAAAGAAATTAACTCCCGGCTCCTGGGCATGTGGGTATCTCAGGCGGTTAAGCATCTGACTGTGGCTCAGGTCATGATCTCGCCCTTCAGAGTTCCAGGCCCTCATTGAGCTCTGTGCTGACACAGAGCTCAGGGCCTGGAGCCTGTTTCAGATTCTGTGTCTCCCTCTCTCTCTACCCCTTCTCCTGCTCGTGCTGTCTCAATCTCAATCTTAATCTCAATCTCAATCTCCCTCCCTCCCTCTCTCTCTTTCTCTCTCTCTCTCTCAAAAATAAACAAACATTCTTACCATGTTATTTTTTCCAACATGACAAGATTTTAGTTTTCTAAATAGCTATTGTAATTGAACTACAATATTGTTAGAAGAAGGAGCTAAAGTTTAAACAGTTGTAGACAATGTCCAGAAGGCATTACCAAGAAGTTGTATCTGAGTCTGGTAACGAATGAGTAAGATGCCTGTAGAGTGAAAAGCAAGAAAGGCCATTCCAAATAGAAAGAAAAGAAATGAAAGAGTATTTGGTGCTAAGGAACATAAAAATGTAAAATAACTTAGAATGGTAATAGACTGTGTTGTAAGTAGAAATAAATATAGGAGTTGTAGGTCATGGTAAGCAGTTTGAGCTTTATTGTATAAACAAGATACAGTTACAAAAACACATAGGGCAATTTCATTGAGCATTTGTTATGGGCCAATTGTAGGAGCAAGTGCCTGTCCCATTAAATTCTTAAAACAACCTTTGACCAGGGTACTGTTGTTATCTTGCATTTACTAAAATGAAAAACTGAGGGGTAGACAAATTCATTTGCTTGTGTTGCAAAGCCCTAATTTGTACCCAAGCAAATGGGTCCAGAGCCCGTGTTCAACACTGCAATGCTCTACCCATTCTAACTAAGAAATTGTATTTTTATATTATGATGTGGAAGTGTAAATAGTCCAAAGATACTTCATTACAAGTACTCAGTAATGTTTAATTGTGTGAGTCTAATTTTAGTTTAAAATCTAATGAACAGGATGAGGGTATCTCAAAAATACTGAAAATGCCTCATTAAATATTCTTTCAAACTGCAGTTTCTTAGTTTTCTTTGTTGACATCCAACAGAATGTTTCTGTTACCTTTTATGATCTTGCTTCTTTATAAGTGTTTCAGATATAATGGTTAGTCTGAGAGTTTCTATTCTTAGGTTTGTATCAAAAGTTACAAAGTATATAAACTTTGGTTCAAATGTATGCATAAAATAAAATGATAAAGACACTATGCTCTGGTTTTTAAGGTGCTGGAGGCCATGATGTAAAACAAATTAACAGAAAAAGTCTTTGGAATCTGACTCAGCTGGGTTCAAATCTCACTTACTCAAACTATAATTCTGTTGACTTGGGAAGATTACTAAATCTATTAAATGCCCTGCTTTCTTATTTCTGAAGTGTAAATAGTAATACTTAACTCATATGTTCTTGGTGGGAATTATAAGATAGAATATTAAAATGGTTATACATTGTTAGATAAAATAGTTCTAAAAATGGTGCTGCCAATGTTATTGTTATTATTTCTGTTCTTATAGCTATTGTTATTGTTGCTTGCTATCACTAAGAGTTGGCCAGGGTCACCTGGTGGCTCAGTCGGTTAAGCAGCCAACTTCAGCTCAGGTCATGATCTCCCAGTTTGTGAGTTCGAGCCCCGTACTGGGCTCTGTGCTGAGCACTCTGAGCCTGGAGCCTGCTTTGGATTCTGTGTCTCCCTCTTTTTCTCTGTCCCTCCCCCTGCTCATGTTCTGTCTCTCTCTAAAAAATAAATAAACATCAAAAAATTGAAAAACAAAAAACAAAAACAAAAACTAAGAGTTGGCCAGCCAGCCCTCTCCCAAAGTTACCCATCCTAGCTCCCTTGGTTATTGATGTTCAGTTTCTGCCAGATTTTTAACGTTAATATGAAAAATCAACTTTTAAAAAATCATCCTCTACTTAAATTCTACCACCAGTGAATCTCTATTAATTGGTATAGTCAACTGACCATGGGATATATGTCATCCCCAAATACCCACTATGGGTGATTCTCATGAGTGGGTGATACTCATGATCATGATATGGGTGATATGGGTGATACTCATGATATGGGTAATACCCACTATTGGTGATTGCTCCATATTTGGTTATCTTATAGTGATAAACTTGAAGCAAAAGGTTCTTGAGACTTAAGGTAGAGAGGTTTCTTTCAACTATCCCAGCATAAGAATAATAAGAAACTGCATGTTGAATCTAATTGGCTATTTTTTTCCCTAAGACTGAGTATATAATGCTATACTGTGTTTTCTCTGAAACACTGGTTTTCACATAGGGTTACTATGTCTCAGTAAATTTGAGAAATAGAATTTTCTCAAAGATTAGATCAGGGGCTGATGGCATACAGGGTTGAAAGGAGAAAAGATAAATACTCTCTTTTTTTTTAAATTTTTTAACGTTTATTTATTATTGAGAAAGAGGGAGAGAGAGAGAGAGAGAGCATGAGAGAGAGAGAGCATGAACATGGTAGGGGAAGACAGAGGGGGGACACAGAATCTGAAGCAGGCTCCAGGCTCTGAGCTGTCAGCATAGAGCCCAATGCAAGAATCGAACTCACAAACTGCGAGATCATGACCTGAGTCAAAGTCAGATGCTTAACCCACTGAGCCACCCAGGCGCCCCAATCTGCTTTGCTTCCTTACCAAAATTTGAGTCCTATGATTTCCCTTTGAATAATGGGTTTTAAAATTTTCTTTTTATGTTTGTTTGTTTGTTTGTTTGTTTGTTTGTTTGGAGAGAGAGAGAGAGAGAGAGAGAGAGAGAGAGAGAGAGAGAAAGAGGGAGGGAGGGAGGGAGGGAGGGAGGGAAACACAGAATCTGAAGCAGACTCCAGGCTCCAAGTTGTCAGCACAGAGCCCAACACACCTTGCTCGAACTCAAGAACTGTGAGATCATGACCTGAGCTGAAGTCGGACGCTTAACTTACTGAGCCACACAGGCGCCCCCAAATAATGGGTTTTAAAAGAACATCCGGGATTAACAAATGGAACAAAAACATGTAAGTATAATTATTATCCTTTCCTTTCCAATTTTAAATATTTTCTTATAAAAAACTTTTTTTCACTTTATTGTCATTAATAGCCATATTTAAAATCATTTTCCTTAAAGGTATGATCCTCGAATAAATTTATACATATAGGTATTAAAGATATATAAAGGTATTGAACTTTTTGACAACTTTTTTAAAGTTTTAAACTTCTAAACTTTTTTAAAGTTTTAGTTTTCCCAATAATGTAATACAAAAAGTGTGCAAGATTACATACATATATATGTTACATGCATACAAATATATATTTACACAAAATACACACTTGTTAAAATCAATTTTTTTATTTCCCTTTTATCTTATACCAAATTCCATGTATTCCTTTGTTTCCACATAGTCTCACTTGTGTACTTTCTATCACATTTCTGGGTAATTTTAATTATTGTGACTGCAATGATTTTAAACCTACAAAGTAAACTCTCATAACTGCCCCCATAGTTTTTGAGAAGCAGTGAATTCTTTCAAATGTCAGTTATACATTTTTGTCTGTATTTAAAATATCCTACCTGACAATCATTGAAATTCCAATTCTTAATTCGGTTCAATTGCATTTAGTTATAATAGATAGCATTATTCATATATTAAAGGTAATGTTCCACACTTTACATTCAAAGGTGCCAATATCTCTCCAGATCAATAGCACCTCCCAAAGTGAACTGCTAGATTTTAAACAAGAGTTTAACCAATATGGTAATAATATACAGAAGGTAAGTTTCCTGTGTTAGGCTAGCAAGATGGCTCCCAGGAGCCCTCTGGGGTGGCCTTCATTACTTTAGCAAATTTGCTGTGGTCAAAGGTCTGCCCTTCAGAACTGCAGATACATAAACCTGATTTTGTCAGCACATTCAGAGTGTGTCCTTCTCTCTGGACCAGATATTGACCAAGCTCACGTGACTGATGTAAAAAAGCAGAAAGTCAATTGTTTTGTGGATAGAGTGCAATGGGTTCTTAACCCTCCTTTTGGCTATTACTCTTTGGTGTTTGTTTTCCACTTTTAATCAAATGATCCCTTCTATCTTACTGTAAGTGCAATTTCTTTCACACCAAAGTCTGCTAGCGGTTATGAAATGGTAAAAGGAATCAGAACATTCCCCAATTTTATTGCCCACCCCCTTTCAGAATGTTTTCAGAGCTAATGAGACTTCTCTGTAACTTTTCCCATATGCCAAATTTACTTTTGACAGAAAGGGAAGGAGACCAGCCCTCTAAATTTAAAAACAACAACAATAGGAGGAATAAAGTAAACTAAAGTTCTCCAAACCCTAAAAGTTTAAAGACTGTCTAAATCTTCACTGGGTTTACTCTCTTCAATGAATACATGGTATCTGCTTTCTTATGTCATTGAACAAAATGTTTCTAAAATACTGCCTTGCTACATCCCTAAACTTGATCCTAAATGGCCTTTTCAGAGAGCTCACTCCCAATTACCTTAAGAAGAGCCAGGATACTACATGCTTAATAGTAAATATTTTCCTTATGAGCCATGGTATCCAAACTGCATTTCCCATGATATCTATAAACACAAAGGGACTGAATGGAAAATGTCCATACAGTACTATACCAATTCATAACAGCCTCTCCAAGGGCAGAGGATACCTGTGACAAAACCTTAATCAACAGTCAATATGAATCCCTGATGCTCTGATGCCAATTCAGAGAGTAAAAATTACCAGTGAATGCAACGCCACCTACTTCACCAAGACAAAAAGTGCAAACAATCCATACTCCTATCAATTAAAAACAAATAAACAAACAAAAATGTTGTTTATCTCAATTTAGAGACCATCCTTGGAACCTCCAATAGATGGAAAGGCCATTTATTACACCTTGCCCTGGAAACTCCTATTTTTTGCCTGTGATCCTGGAACAATTATTAATTATGCTTAGTTCTTTCAAAATGTCCCAGTTTGAGGGGCACCTGGGTGGCTCAGTTGGTTAAGCATCCGACTTCAGTTCAGGTCATGATCTCACACATCTTAAGTTCGAGCCCCGCATTGGGCTCTGTGCTGACAGTTCGGAGCCTGGAGCCTGCTTCGGATTCTGAGTCTCCCTCTCTCTCTCTGCACCTCCCCAACTTGTGCTGTCTGTGTGTCTGTCTGTCTCTCTCTCAAAAATAAATAAACATTAAAAAATTATATAAAAGTGACAGTTTGAGAAGACTTTTCTTGCAAAGTCAATTCTTTTCCAGATCTTGTATAATTCTTACCTTTACACATGCAGCTCCAGCCACACTGGCTTTCTAGTAATCTCTTTTAAGCCATGTTTACTCTCATCACATGTCTTTGCAAACACTGCATTAAATAATGGTTTCTCCCTCAAAAATATGCATTCTTTAGATCTCAGCTCAGTGGTCATTTAGGATGTCTTCCTTGACTTCAATGAATTAATACTCATATCTACCTATTATTCACCTCCAGTGTGCAATGTACACAGTCAAATCTATTTGCATTTTTTACATATAGTTATGACCCCTGTATATGTTTTTGTCATTTCCACTAAACTGCAAACTCCATGAAAGCAAAAGCTGAAAAGTTTTTGAAGACTAAATTTCTAGGACATAGCACCATGCTAGCACCATTTGTGAGCTTTAATAACATTTATTGAATAAACAAATAAACAAAAACTAAGAAGAAGATGTAATGAATTTAGTAACATTTATACAACCAACTACAAATTAGCTTTCTGTTTTTTACTTCATTTGTTTTTATTCTACTCCTAAAGCACCCATGCAATTTCAAGAAAAATGAAAGATAAAACATAATAGGGCTAATAATGGATGTCATTCTACTCTGGCTGTGTCCAGAAAACCTTGTGCTGGTCTTATTTACACTTGTCAGTCCATCTCTGAGGACAGGAAGAAAAAGCAAAAATGGAATTTTTAAGGTGTATGACATAGTATGCATTCTCCATGTCCTGCCAGCTTGTCCTACTTATTCCACCTTTAAAGGCTCTGGGAGAAAAAGCTATGCTACTCTTTGAGAACTGATTATTTTTTTTAATACCTATAGACTTATCCTACTTCTTCCTCAATTTCCACTTCTGCATTTATACTTGGGATTAAAGCAACCTGGCAATGATAATTTGTACTCTACAAAGAATTATCTTCTCTTTCCCATTACTTTTATAAAAATAGAATACAGGTTTGTACAAGGAGTTAGCATAATGACTTTCTTATCAAAAAGAATAATTTTAATTGCATTTCTTATATATATTGCCCAGTTTGAAGAAGGAATTCAAAGACAGTTCATGTGCTCAGTCTCATCCAAGTATTCAAACCCTAACACCTAATCTGGGATTTCCACACAGTACGTTGTAACACAGTACAATTGTTACTTTGTAATAAAAAATAAACTTTGTTAAAAGACCTGAGATACTCAAAGCCATGTGATCTGTGTTTTCCGTTTTAATCAGCTCTACATGGGAAGGCTAGATAAAAATTTGTTTGTTTTTCAAGGAATCAAAACAATTAGGTGTATCAAATGTACAGTGACAGGAAGCTAGGAGAGACATCATCCATCTCACAGTTAAGACAGCCTCATTAATAAAAAGGACAGGCATGAAAGAAATGAGAATGGGAGTGGGGAAAAAGAATATGTGCGTGCAGTCTTCACATTATTGGTTAAGATTCCATCCAAGAGAAATAGATAGATAATGCCAAACTTTATCCCTGTTATTCTCTTTTATCTACATTTTTGTCACTGATCAACTCCCCACATGAACATCTGCCAGCTGTTAGTAACAATTTACTCAAGTAACAATTAAGACACATAGGCCTGGGAAGTATTCTTTCCCCTTACAATGACCTGTATATTCTTGCTTTGCTCGATTATGTTAATGTCACAGTTAATGTCTCAAAGCACTATTATACTTCACTTATATCCAAATTCTTGAATAAAACCTAACTATAGTCCCAAGTAACAATATTTATGTTCATATGCTAAGTAGTTCTCATACACCAGAAGTTTTATTAGTCCTTATTTATATAATAGACAGGATCTCTTTAAATCCATGCATAGTAGAAGAAAATATATTGCTTAAATGATTAATTTAGACAAATTGTTTCTTTTTGTTTCACAGCACAGGTCTGTGAATTCTAGCAAAAAGACTAAGTATGTCTTGGTTAACTTCACCAATCAACAAATGTAAATATAATTAAGTGAAACTTAACGAACACATTTTCTTTTGTTAGGTATCATAGAGGAAAATTCTCACCATTCTTTTTTTTTTTAATGTTTATTTATTTTTGAGAGAGTCAGAGACAGAGTGCAAGTAGGGGAGGGGCAGAGACAGGGGGAGACACAGAATCTAAAGTAGGCTCCAGGCTCTGAGCTGTTACCATACAGCCTGATGTGGGGCTCGGACTCACAAACTGTGAGGTCATGAGCTGAGCCAAAGTCGGATGCCTAATGAGCCACACAGGTACCCCAATTTTCACCATTCTTAACAAGTATCTTTGTATTAATATCCGTACATGTTTGATCTCTTCATTAAGAAATCAAATGACAGGGGCACCTTGATGGGTCATTCAACTGAGCACTGAGCTCTTGATTTAGACTCAGGTCATGATCTCATGGTTCGTGGGACTGAGCCCCATGCTGACAAAACAAAGCCTGCTTGGTATTATCTCTCCCTCTCTCTCTGTCCCTTCCCCACTTGCTTGCTTGCTCTCTCAAAACAAACAAGCATTTAAAAAAAAGTCAAATGACAATGTAGAAAATGCAAAAATCTTACATCTTAATAACATATAACTTCATATTTAACAATAACTTCATACTTAACACACCTATTAAATGATTCATTGTGTGATGTAAGAATGATTATGATTGGATAAACTGAAAACATAAAAATCTCAAAGCCTGTTCTGTCAAAGCAAATTCCTCACATTCCCTGTCAAGTTTAGTTCTGTTGACATACTGTTAAACTTTATTTCTAATATGGCTGGAACCACTACCATGATTTTCTCAATGTTTGCACATACCTAAATATGGTTAGTTGAAATTGAAAACTGTGTCCATGTCTTATAGCTATTTTAATTATGCTGGTCAACTGCCTTCTAAATGCAAAACCCATCATCAGATTAACCCTATATTTTTTAAGACTAAAAACAAGGTAACAAAGTAGAGGCAAAGAAAAGTTACCTATCTTCATCTGTGTATGTTGCCTCCAGCCCTTCCAAGAATGCCATATCTAGAACTTTCTCAATGTCAGTCTAGAAGGAACGATTTAGAATATACATCAGATCGTGCAAAAAAACATTTTTTTTCTTGAAGTTTTAAGCCAAGGAATCAAAAATACCTCTCCAATGTTGTCTGTGAACTGTATTCTTGCTAGCATGGTTTGTGAAACATTAGTGGCATCATCATGTGGGAGGCTTCTTAGAAATGAAGAGTATCAGGTCCTATCTCACACATTCTAAATTAGATTTTGTTTTTATCAAATTCTCCAGGCAATTCATATAAGTAAAATAAAGTTTGAGAAGTACTGGTCTTGATAACCTTCACCAAAATATAAATTATATTTCCTGTGTGTTTCTTAGAAATTTGTGCTAACTGTGCATTTATTTCAGTGGATTTAGGAGTTATATTTGCATATTCTTTTCTAGTTACAAACAGTAAGTTCAGTTCAATAAGATAATTCAAATGTTTGTACTAGGCAAAACCCAAGATACATTCAAGCTAAGTATTACATTAAATTTTAAACACAAATGTATTTCAAAGGAATTCAATCTATATGTTTTGAACTAATTTACATTTAATTTTTTAAAGCACACTTTTAATGTCTATAAAGTTTCCAGAGTTATGTGTATATGTGTGTGTGTATTAATACCAGAAACTTCAGAATACTATTCATAGATCCTGAAATTTAAAACTAAAATTTTAAAATGTATTTAACTTAGAAAACTGTGATTTACAATTCCAGTCCAAATTATCATTACTTAAAATAATTTATTGCACCAAATTTCCAAGATAAAGAAAAATCCATTTAAAGCAATCAATTTGCTATTTTTAACACTATTCAGCAAAATATAGTGATAGGCTTCGATTATGCAATTTTAAGTAAAATATTAAAACTACAGTGACATATGTGGGTGAATGCTTAATTTTTTCCCTTACATTACCTCTCAAATAATTTTCAAATATTAAGACTAAAAATGGGATATTCTTCATAGGTATGCTGTTTAGATGTATGTGAAAGATTGATAGTAACGTCCTAATACAAAACAAAATTAAGACAAACAAAATTCCAAAAACTGCAATCATGTCAAATATCTGAGCAAAAAGTATACAAGAGAAAGGAAGAAACAATTAATGGGGTGTACAAAATCTGAGAGAAGGCTAAACTATACAATCAGATCTATTATATTTCTTATAAATAAGAGAGTTGCATTAGCTTCCTTTGTAAATGACTCAGGAATTAGCCAGGCACACTACTCATTTGTCTCTCTTTTACTAATATATTTGTCTTCTTTCTCCCTAAATCAAATGAATGATCAATATGATGTAGCTATGGGGATACCGACTTGGTTTTCCTATGGTTTCAGAGAATAAGTCTGACAGATATTTTGGTTGTATATAATTCTTATTTAAAATAAAACTACTGAAGATGATGACCTATTATCTAATTTCAAGGACATAATAGTTCCATTAAAAACAGATTTTATGAGACTTGTTTTTTCCCTAAATTACCAATATACTCTCCTAAGTTCTTAAAACTTTATTGTGCAAGAAAACAATGTATTCTGTCACTAAGTTCATCACTAAGTAATCAGAGAACTCTATTCTTTATGCTGTATTCACAATTAAGCTATGTTAATTGGGGTAGATTATATCACTTGTCTTCTCCGCAAGCACAGCCAACTTTCAGGTCTGTACTAGGTACACCTTTTACTCATTTTCAATCCTTTCCTTTTCTCTCTCTCTCCTTTCCTCCCTCCTTCCTTCCTTTTCTTTCTTCTTCCTCTACTTTTGTTTCCCTACTTTTTTTAATTTTTAATTTATTTTTAATTTTTAATTTATTTTTGAGAGACAGAGAGAATGTGAGTAGGGGAGGGGTAGAGAGAAAGATACACACAGAATCTGAAGCAGGCTCCAGGCTCTGAGCTGTCAGCATAGAGCTGGATGTGGAGCTCAAACTCAAGAACCGCGAGATCATGACCTGAGCCAAAATCAGACACTCAACGGACTGAGCCACCCAGGCGACACTTTCTTTTTTTTTTTAAACAGGGCAGAAACTTAGTGTCAAAATCCAATCAAGGAGTTATCAAGAACAAAGAAAGACTGAAAGTTTTGAAAGCCTGCGGTGAAGAAATATGTCTTTTCTTTTTTATATGTCTTCACTATTTCTTCACCATGCTTGTGAATGAGAAGTCCTATGATGATTTGAGTTTATTTTCAGAACAAACAGTCATGCACAGATATACTGACAATAGTGTTTTTACAAGCTAGAATCTCATTTTCCTTAAGACTTTTTTTTTTCATAGTGGCCCATACACTTATAGCCTAAATTTCTAATTTAAGGCAATATAAGAGTGCCCTAATGAGACTACTTTGTCATCATATGTGAAATCCCATGTAGTGTAGCCCTGGGATCTCTCAAAGAGCTACCTCAAGATTACATAGGAACAAAAGCTAAAACTGATCTATAAGAAACCAAATCATTGGGGCGCCTGGGTGGCTCAGTCAGTTAAGTGTCTGACTTTGGCTCAGGTCATGATCTCATGGTTCATGAGTGCAAGCCCTGCATAGGGCTCTCTGCTGTCAGCACAGAGCCCACTTAAGATCCTCTGCCCCCTCTTTCTCTCTACCCTCCCCCACCACGTTAGTGCTCTCTCTCAAAAAATGAAAGAAAGAAAGAAAGAAAGAAAGAAAGAAAGAAAGAAAGAAAGAAAGAAAGAAAGAAACCAAATCATAGGACAGAGCTGCAGTTTCTTAAGGTCAATCTGCACTTCACACCAAACAAAAGCCTGGGGCTATCAGAGTATACCAAACGTGGGTAACAACATATAGGTAGTTGAATACCTACTTACTGACATATAGTCAGTAAGAATACTGACCTTAACAAAGTACACCCTGTAGGAAGAAGATAGCTCTTAAAATATGTGTTTATGAATATTCTAATTTCTTACCATCTAGTTAATATTTCTAAGCCCAACAGTAGAATGCTTTATGCCCTACTTCTAATATGAAAACACTAATTTTTGACTAATATCGTTCCCTGAAATGTATTCAACTCCTGGAAATAGGAGATCAGAAGCCAAACTTTTAGAATCCTTATACAATTCATATACTCAAGTGCATTATATTGTAGCCCCAAAGAGTCATTCTCAGTTTTGCCTTATGGACGTGAATATTGGCAACCTGCCCGGTAAAAGCTATGCACAAATTAACACCTTGTTCAGTCCTGACCTCCATTTAAACAAATTTAGTTATTCCTTACTAAACACAACCCTGAAATTAGATATAAACCCTAATATCTCTCAGTCCAGACTACCTTACAGAAACAAAAAAACTGGTGTATATGATTATACTTCATTACTATTCAGAAATTTCATTGCATTAGATTTTGAAGGAAAATTATCTTACAAACAAGCTTGGCTGAGATCTGATGGAATTCTATTCTGGCCAAAGTACATACCTAATTTAAGACAATCATTACAGAACAAGTCTCTAATTTAGTTTGGAAATTATATATATATATATATATATATATATATATATATATATATGTGTGTGTGTGTGTGTGTGTGTGTGTGTGTGTGTACACACACACACACACACACACACACACACATATTCAAATTAACGTATAGTGGAGTATTGGTTTCAGGAGAATTTAGTGATTCATCACCTCCATATAACACCCTCCTTAATACCAATTACCCATTTAGCTCATCCCCACAGGACCTGCCCTCCATCAACCCTGTTTGTTCTATTTAAGAGTCTCCTATGGTTTGCCTCACTCGCTGTTTTTATCTTATTTTATTTTTCCTTCTCATTCCCTATGTTCATTTGTTTTGTTTCTTAAATTCCATGTATGAGTGAAATCATATGATATTTGTCTTTCTCTTATTGACTTATTTCTCTTAGCATAATACACTCCAGTTCCATCCACATTTTTGCAAATTTCAAGATTTCATTCTTTTTGATCTACAACTATTATTCCATTATATACATATACCACATCTTCTTTATCCATTCATCAGTTGATGGACATTTGGGCTCTCTCTATAATTGGAATATTGCTGATGGTGCTGCTATAAACATTGGGGTGCATTTGCCCCCCTCTCATCAGCATTTTTGTATCCTTTGGACAAATACCTAGTAGTGCAATTGCTGGGTATAGGGTAGTTCTATTTTTAACTTTTTAGAGGAACTTCAATACTGTTTTCCAGACTGGCTGCACCAGTTTGCATTCCCACCAACCATGCAAAAGTGCTCCACTTTCTCCACATCCTCGTCAACATCTGTAGTTTCCTAAGTTATTCATTTTAGTTATTCTGACAGGTGTGAGGTAGTCTCTCATTGTGGTTTTGATTTGTAGTTCCCTGATGATGAGTGATGTTGAGAATCTTTTTATGTGTCTATTAGCCATCTGGATGTCTTTTTTTGGAAAAGTATCTATTCATGACCTCTGCCCATTTCTTCACTGGATTATTTTGGGGGGGGGGGTGATTTTGATAAGTTCTTTATAGATTTTGGAGACTAACCTTTTATCAAATATGTCATTTCCAATATTGTCTCCCATTCCATATGTTGCCTTTTATTTTTGTTGACTGTTTCTTTTGCTGTGCAGAAGCTTTTTTTCTTGATGAGGTTCCAGTAGTTCATCTTTGCTTTTGTTTTCCTTGCCTCCAGAGACATGTCTGGTAAGAAGTTCCTGTGGCTGAGATCAGAGAGGTTGCTGCCTGTCTTCTGTAGGATTTTGATGGTGTTCCAGCTTGCATTTAGTTATTTCATCCATTTTGAATTCATTTTTGTGTATGGTGTAAGAAACTGGTCCAGTTTCATTCTTCTGCATTTTAGTGTCCAGTTTTCCCCAAGCCATTTGCTGAAGAGGTTGTCTTTTTTCCATCGGATATTTTTTCCTGCTTTGTCGGAGATTAGTTGTCCATACATTTGAGGGTCCAATCCTGGGCTCTCCATTCTGTTCCATTGACCTATGTGTCTGTTTTTGTTTCAGTACCATACTGTTTTGATGCTTAAAGTTTTGTAATACAACTTGAAGTCCAAAACTGTGATGCCTACAGCTTTGGTTTTTATTTTTCAACATAACTTTGGCTTTTCAGTTCCATACAAATTTTAGAATTGTATGTTTTAGCTCTGTAAAGAATGCTGGTGTTATTATAAGAGGGATTGCATTGAATGTGTAGACTGCTTTGGGTACATAGATATTTTAACAATATTTGTTCTTCCAGTCCATGAGCATGGAATGTTTTTCAATTTCTTTGCATCTTTTTCAATTTCTTTCATAAGCATTCTACAGTTTTCAGCATATAGATCTTTAACATCTTTGGTTAAGTTAACTCCTAGGCATCTTCTGGTTTTCTGTGCAATTGTAAATGGGATCAATTCCTTCATTTCTCTTTCTCCTGCTTCATTATTTGTGTATAGAAATTCAACCAATTTATGTATGTTGATTTTATACAATGCAACTTTGCTAAATTCATATATCACTTCTAGTAGTGTTTTAATGGAGTCTTTCAGGTTTTCGACATAGAGTATCATGTCATCTGTGAAAAGTGAAAGTTTGACATTTTCCTTGTCAATTTCTATGCAATTTATCTCTTTTAGTTGTCTGATTGCTGAGGCCAGGACTTCCAACACTATGTTGTACAACAATGGTGAGAGTAGACATCCTTGTTGCATTCCTGATTTCAGGAGGAAAGCTCTCAGCTTTCCCCCATTGAGTGTGAGGTTAGTTGTGGGTCTTTTATATATGCCCTTTATGATATTGAGGTATGTGCCTTCTTTCCTTACTTTCTTAGGAATTTTTTACCAAGCAAGGATGCACTATTTTCTCAAATGCTTTTTCTGCATCTATTGAGCGGACATGTGGTTCTTACATGTTTTTTTTTATTAATGTGGTGTATCATGATTGATTTGTGGATACTGAACCACCCCTGCAGCCCAAGAAAATCCGACCTGATTGTGATGAATCATTCTTTTAATGTATTGTTGGATTCAATTTGCCATATCTTGAGGAGAACTTTTGCATCCATGTTCATCAGGGATATTAGCCTGTAAATCTCCTTTTTTGGTGGGATCACTTTTTGGTTTTGGTGTCAAGGTCATGGTGGCTTCATAGAATAATTTTGGAAGTTTTCCTTCCATTTCTAATTTCTGGAACAGTTTCAAAAGAATAAGTATTAATTCTTCCTTAAATGTTTGGTAGAATTCCCCTGGAAAGCCATCTGGCTCTGGCCTCTTGTTTGTTGGGAGGTTTTTGATTACTGATTCAATTTCTTTACTGGTTATGGGTCTGTTCAAATGTTCTATTTCTTCCTGTTTCTGTTTTGGTAGTTTATATGTCTTTAGAAATTTATCTATTTCTTCCAGATTGTCCAGTTTGTTGGGATAGAATTGTTCATAATATTCTCTTATAACTGTTTGTATTTCTGTGATGTTGTTGTGATCTTTCCTTTCATTAGTGATTTTATGTGTTTGGGTCCTTTCCTTTTTCTATTTGATAAGTCTGGTTAGGGGTTTATTGACTTTGTTAATTCCTTCAAAGAACCACCTCCCAGTTTCATTGATCTGTACTACTGTTGTGTGTGTGTGTGTATGTGTATGTGTGTATATATCTATATCTATATACATATATCTATATATATATCTCTATATATAGATATGATTTCTGTTTTAATATTTATTTCCCTTCTTCCAATGGTTTTGGGCTTTACTTGCTATTCTTTTTCTAGCTCCTTTAGATGGAAGGTTAGGTTGCGTATTTGACACATTTCTTCATTCTTTAGGAAGGCCTGCATTGCTATATACTTCCCTCTTATGACCGGCTTTGATGTATCCCAAAGGCTTTGAACTATCATGTTTTCATTTTCATTGGCTTCCATGTACTTCTGTATTTCCACTTTAATTTCTTGGTTAATCCATTAATTCTTTAGTAGGATTTTCTTTAACCTTGAAGTATTTGTAGTCTTTCAGATTGTTTCTTGTGGTTGACTTCAAGTTTAATAGCATTGTGGTCTGAAAATATGCAAGGTATGATCTCGATCATTTTGTACTTGTTGAGGGCTGATTTGTGTCCCAGTATGTGATCTATTCTGGAGAATATTCCATGTGCACTCAAAAAGAATGTGTACTCTGCTGTTTTAGAATTAAATGTTCTGAATATATCAGTTAAGTCCATCTGGTCCAGTGTGTCATTCAAAGCCATTGTTTCCTCGTTGAATTTCTGCTTAGATGATGTGTCCATTCTTGTAAATGGGGTATTAAAGTCCCTTATTATTACTGTATTATTATCAATGAGTTTCTTTATGCTTGTTATTAATTGATTTATATATTTGGGTGCTCTCAAGTTGGGGGCATAAATATTTATAATTGCTACATCTTCTTGATGGATAGATCCCTTAATTACGATATAATGCCCTTCTTCATTTCTTGTTACAGTCTTTGGTTTAAAATCCAGTTTTGCTATACATATAACATGTTTTTCCAGGATAACTGACTTCATAGTTGGGGTCCTTAACCATGTTACTGCACTTACAACTTTACAATATTTGCTCCATACAACAGGATTTTCATCTTGTTCTTTTCTCTGCAGTGCTACAATGCACTATAGTATCTACTATACTATAGTGCTCAATATTTTTTCATGATTAACCTATTAGATTGAACTTCTTTATCATTTTTATTTAGTTTCCCAAGTGTTATTTACTTCTTGTCTTGATTTCCTTGTTTGAAAGAGGACTATAATAATATTTTTCACTGTGGTTGTTGATTTGTTATATTTTCTCCACAATTTTAGCACATATGATTTAATTTTATTAAGTGTGTTTTGTTAGATTTTGTTAAAATTATTATAATTTTTATTTATTGTTGGTTTGTATTTTCATCATCATTAAATGTATAGATTTTGTCCCTTAAAAAAAATCTAGTTTGTCTGATATAAGCATGACTACTTGGGATTCTTTAGACGTCCCCTAGCATGATAGATGGTTCTCTATCCCCTCACTTTCAATCTGAAGGTGTCTTTAGGTCTAAAATGAGTCTCTTGTTGGTAGCATACAGATAGATGTTGTCTTTTTATCCATTCTTGATACCCTATGTCTTTTGATTGGAGCATTTAGTCCATTTACATTCAAAGTGATTATTGAGAGACATGAATTTAGTGCCATTGTGTTGCCTGTAGAGTTGGTGTTTCTGATGACGTTCTCTGGTCCTTTGTAGTCTTTTGCTTTTGGTCTTTTGTTTTGTTTTGTTTTTTCTCCACTCAAAGAGTCCCCATTAAAATTTCTTGGACATTTCGTGGACATGAACTACTTTAGTTTTATGTTTGTCTGGTAAAGCCTCTCCTTCTATTTTATAGCCTCGCTGGATAAAGAATACTTGGCTGAATGTTTTTACCATTCATCATGTTGAATAAATCCTGAAACTCCTTTCCAGCCTGCCAAGTTTCTGTGAGCAGATCTGCTATGAAGCTGATTTGTATTCCCTTGTAGGTTAAGGACTTTTTTCACCTTGCTGCTTTTATAATTCTTTCCTTGTCTGTGTATTTTGTGATCTTGACTATGACATGTCTTGGTGATGATCAGCTTTTGTTGAATTTAATCGGAGTTCTCTGTACTTCTTGGAATTTGATGTCTATGTCCTTCCCCAGATTAGGGAAGTTTTCAGCTGTAATTTGCTCATATAAACCTTATGTCCCTTTGTCTATACCTTCATCTTCTGGGACTCCTAGGATACAAATGTTATTCCTCTTCAATAATTCATTGAGTTCTTTAAGTCTTGTATTGTGATATTTTTCCTCTGTTTTCCTATTCTTTTCACTCCATTACTTTCCATAATTTTATCTTCAATATCACTGATTCCCTGCTCTTCTTCCTCCATCCTTACTGTCATGGTATCCATTCAAGATTGCATGACGGTTATAGCATTTTTAATTTTGGTCTCACTATATTTTAGCTCTTTTATATCTGCAGAAAGGGATCCTCTGGTGTGTTCTATGTTTTCAACCACAGCTAATATTCTTATAATTGTGGTTTTTTTTAAATTCTAGTTCAGCCATCTTACTTATATCTGTGTTAATTAAATCCCTGGCTGTCATTTCTTCCTGTTCTTTCTTTTGAGGTGAATTCTTCCATCTTGTCATTTTGAAGGAAAAAAAAAAAAATTAAAAATTAAGAACAAGACAAAACAAAAAAAATGTAATAAAAGAAGCTAGAACCTAGGTGTGTTTTGGTCCACTTGTTAAGAGAAGCTTGATAGAAAAGAGGGGAAAAAAAGAAAAGATATATTAAAAATTAAAAAAGAAATTTAAAAAGAAATAAAAGAAAATAAAATAGATTAAAAATTTTTGCTCTTTATAAAAACAAGAAAGAAAAAGCAAAAAACCAAACAAACAAAAACAGAATCAAAGAAAATGAACAAATGAACAAACAAAAAGAAATCCAAATAAAGTTATATCCAGTTTCCCCTAGAGCTGAAACACTGCAGCACATTATGATCTTTAGACTAAGCGAGTAGAAGGGATTTGTGCTGATTTTCTCGGGGAGGGGCCTGCTGCACTGATTCTCAGGTGGACTTATTTCAGTGGAAATGCACCTCCAGTGTGCAAGTGGGCGGGACTTGGTGTGAAAGACTGGCCTCCACTAAGTGGTACTATGTTTCTCTTTGAAGTCTGACAGGTGGGCAGGGTGTGTGTTTTGGGGGGCGGGTTGTGGAAGACGACATCATCCCACTCTCTCCTCTCCTGGGAGAACTCCTGTCAGCCTATGTTCAGGAGGCCCTCACAGAAAAGTATCCCACGCTTCCTCAGATTCCTGTTCTTAACCTGTTCCTGCCCAGCAGTTGGCACACCCAGTGACATACTTCTCCTGTATTTTATTTATGGCTGGTGGCTGGGATTCAAAACTTCAAATCTTAAAGAGCCCAGCAAAACTCAGACCCACTCCCCTGCGGAGGAGAGACTGGTGGGGCACATTTTACTTTTCTGTTCTGTCCCAGAAAAGTATTCCCACAGTGTGCACACAGCGGCCGGGGTCTATTGCGGTGCATGTTGAAAAGCTGTAAAGAGGTTATCTGTAGTCTGTGCATACCTCTTTCCACTGTTCCCTTCTGTCCCAGAAAAGCAGTTGCACATGGCACGCAGGGGGGCTGGAGTTTATTCTGGTACCCAGTGAAAAGTTGCCATCACTTTATTTGCAGCCTATGCGTGCTTTTCTCTGCTCTGTTCTGTCCCAGAAAAGCAGCCACACAAGTAGCTGGGGTCTATTATGGCACACAACGAAAAGCTGTGACAGGATACTCCCCACCAATCTCTCTCTCTTCCTGAGGAAGAGAAGGGTTCCTTTGCCTCCATAGCACCACAGCTTTCCTTTGCCCCAATTCACAGCTCAGAACCTTGCATCTGACACCTTCTCTCCCTCCAATTGTGCAGACTGTTTTCTTAATCCTCAGATCAACATTCCAGTTATTCAAAATGATTTGATGTTGATCTAGCTGTGTTTGAGGGACAAGGCAGACTCAGAGTCCCTCTACTACTTTGACATCTTATCTGGAACTACCACAGAAGACATATTTTTAAGGTACAGTAGAGGGTAGATATGACTGTTTGTTATGAAAACAATTTAAGTTAATGGTTGGATGGGATAAAGAGGTTTGAAGTGACTTACTATTCACCATATGCCTTATTGAAACTTTGCTGTTTATACTATGGTTATGCGTATTAAAAAAGCACACCAAATAATGCACAGTTGACACTTCAACAACACAAATTTGGACTTCACAGATACAATTATAGGTGTATTTTTTTTCAATAAATACAGTAAAATACTGTAAATGTATTTTGTCTTCCTTATGATTTGTTTAATAACATTTTCTTTTCTTTGTATTTTTTCTTTTCTTAATGTTTATTTATTTATTTTTGAGAGAGAGAAAAATAGAGACAGTAGATGTGCACCTGTGAGTGGGGAGGGGCAGAGATAGAGGGAGCCACAGAATCCCAACTAGGTTCCATGCTGTCAGCACAAAGCTTGACATGAGGCTCAATCCCATTAACTGTGAGATCATGACTTGAGCCAAAGTCTAGAGTCAGACACTTACTCAACTGAGCCACCCTCGCACCTCTCTCTGGTTTACTGTAAGAATATATATTCTACAGAATACATATAGCATACAAAATAAGTACTAATGGACTGCTTGTGTTATCAGTAAAGCTTCCAGTCAACAGCAGTCTATTAGTAAGGTTTTTCAATAATAAAAAGTTGTAAGTGAATTTTTGACTTTGTAGGGGACCCTAACTCCGTATTGCTCAAAAGCCAATTGCATTAGCATTTTTAAGTAGTCAAAATCAACTTCAGAGACAGAAATAATACTCTATTTAAAGATAAGTAACAGAAAAATTATATTAACAAATTTTTCTTGGCTACATTAAGTCACTATTCTCAAACCATCTCAAATAGTAATAGGATATTGGTATTTGAACAAAAATGACTTATCACTGAACTCAGCAATTCTTCCTAAGAATAAGACAGAGTAAGGGAGAAATGAGGAAAGAAAGAGGCATCATTTTAGCTCAAGAAAAAGCAATATCTGATCTTTCCTCTTCTTCCCATGGACACAAAGAGGGCTTGAAGAGGCAAAGAAGGTGTTTTGTCCTGCATAATCTAACTGCAAAGGCAGAGACAGTAAGTTACCAGTGATGGAAACAGAAAGAAATTATAAAAAGAATAAGTGCCAAGCAGCCCTTAAGAACCTTGATGCATAGAAATCTAAATTCTGAAAACAAGATGAAACTATTTATTTTAAGTTAAAAGAAACAAATTAAATTTATTTTTATGGCAAGGACCTGTATTTATATGAAACAGAACACCCAGAGCTTCCAAAGCAGTCCTACTTGGGTGATGGCTTAGGAGTTAAACTGCCTATATTTGAATCTAAATTCCACATCATACTAGCTAAGCAAACTTGACCAAAATATAAACACAATAAAACCTTGGTTTGCAAGCATAATTTGTACCAAATACATGCTTGTAATCCAAAGCACTTGTATATCAAAGCAAATTTCCCCATAAGACATAATGGAAACTCAGATGATTTGTTGCACAACCCAAAAATATTCATATAAAAATGATTGCAATACTGTAATGTAAAATAATAAAGACAATAAAAAATATAAAGAAAATAAACAAATTAACCTGCACTTACCTTTTAAAACCTTTGTGGCTGGTGTGAGAGGACAAGAGAGAGGAGGGGTATTGTTATTCACTATCACTAATGAAATCACTGCTATCTATTGGCTCATGGAATCTTTTTTTGCATGAGGACAATTGTATATGCTCGCATGGATGTTGACTACAGTACAGTATTAATAAACTCTTGTCATATACTGTATCTAATGTCACCAGCAATAAGGCAGTAGAAGAAAGGGTCTATATCTGCAAGCAGCTTGAACTAGAATGAAGCAAAGAATTCCTAAACTTACTCTTGTATGGAAAAGCAAAGAACTGTCCATAGGTGCTGTGAAGTGACAAAAACTGCATTAGTGCCAGTTGTGGGCACCTTCCAGTGTTCTGAAGAATCACTGATTTCTGCTAAACACCACAGACTGAGACCAAGCATCCAAGCATGGAAGATGATCACCCACAATCCCTCAGCGAGAGAGTGAGAGAGAGAACCATTGGCTCAGTTGTGATCATGTGACATTCAGCATCACATACTACTTGTATTACAAAACATCACTCATTTATCAAGTTAAAATTTATTAGAAATATTTTCTTGTCTTGCGAACACTCACAGAACAAGTTACTCACAATCCAAGGTTTTACTGTACTCCCTCCCCTCTGTCTCCATCCATCATGGAACTCTTTTTTAAAGATCAAGTTTGCAAGACAAAAAAAAAGTGTATACATATACATATGTGTGTATATATATATATATGTGTGTGTGTGTGTGTGTGTGTGTACACACACCCATACACACATACATATATGTGCACCAGGAAACATCATGCTAGTAAAAATAAATTAGAATCATAGTCATATCTACATTTTCAGTCTTGCATAAACACCTTATTAACCTACTTGTTTTTTCTCTTCAGGAATTAACATGCAAAAATAAAGCACAAGAAATTGGGAGTATTCCTTGGTTTTAAGATTCACTGCTCCAATTTAACATTTCAAAATACGGCATATTTACCAAACCTCTGATTACCTAAACACAATTAAAACTCATAATCACTGACCAAAAATTAACATAGTTTGTGTGAGAACATCACAGAACACATAAGACCTCTTTAGGAGCATCACCCGCAGAGCTGTTAATGAACAGGCATCCGAGAACATGCCTTGACCTTGTTTTTCTAGATAGAGGGGAAAGAGTACAACACAAAAAGGACACGAGGAAAGTTAAGAAAGGCTAAATTTAGAAAAGTTATATATAAATGCAATTTTCCAAGACAGAATGGATGACAGGAGTAGGCTTAAGAAGAAGGCAGATTAGGAAAACCTTAAGCTCACCTTGCCCCATGTTTACAACTAGATATCACTAATATCCAAGTGAATAAACCAGAGAGTGATCCTAAGACTGGTAGAACAAACTCCGCAACTAAATGCAGAGAAACTACACTGGAGAGTTTAGAAAGACAAAAATGGTGGGTAGGAGCTTTCTGCAGGAGGATGAGAACTGTGGGCACTGAGAGGGGAAAGCCAGAAAGCGCACAAGGGGAAAATGAATCCCCATAATTCTGGCCTTGAGTAGTAGAGGGGCTGAATTGTGTGGGTTTGTATAACCAGGGTGACTTGGAGCCTGGAGCTTTAAAATCAGCTGACTCAACACTGGGTAAACTGGGTAACGGTTGTTAAAGAGACAACAGCTCACAGACAGGGAATATAGAGCCAGCAGTCTGCACAACCCAGGGACAAAGGGGAAGGAGATTGGTTTATACAGATTTCAGAGTGTGTTGGGAGACTTTGGGAACAAAGGAGATGGCAGGAACCATTTTCCTCCCCCACCACCCAACATAAACACAGAGCCAGCTGTAGGAGGTGGTATTGTTGCACAGACATTTGCTACCTAACTTGTAGTGGGGTACCCTGTCCATGAGTTCTCCTGATGATTCACCTATCCCAAGCCTGCTGGACTCCACCCTGGATTCAGGGCAAACTGCCCAACCACCACCTCAGTGTTTGGTGCCCCAGGGTCACCCAAGCTTCCAGGATATGGCCTAGAACTAGTGGCTCAGTACAAATTTTGCTAACCCCATATAGGCGCCTTGCCAACCACTGTATGCACAGACATGGCACCCCCAGCTACCAACATTGCTGCAGTGTGCTGTGCCCCCAGTGGCCACTGGCCTTCACATGACCTTCATGTTAGTTCACATAAAACTAACAGCTCAGCACAAATTTTGCTAACACTACCACCTTACATCCAGCCATTCTATGGTCATGTTCCCTCAGAGCTGGCCTGCCTGGGTCTCACTAAAATCACAGAAATCAAGCACAGCCCACAACAGGCAGAGAGTCAGTGAAGACCCCTGAACTTAAAGGAAAAATAACTGAAACACACTAGAAGGATGTAAGCAACACATACAGGAGACTTCCCTGAAGTGCCAGGTTCAGGTGAACAGAGGATACTGCACTGCAGGACACTATAGAAACTTTTCCTCATAAAACTACTACTCTCAGGAGCAGAAGACATAGTTGAACTCCCTAACACACAGAAATAGACACAGAGACATAAACAAAATGAGAAGACAAGAAAAAATATGTCCCAAATGAAAGAACAGGACAAAATCACAGCAAGAGATCTAAGTGAAACAGAAATAAGTAATATGCCCACTAGAAAACTTAAAGCTATGATCATAAAGACAGTCACTGGACTTCAGAAAAGGGTGGAAGACATCAGTGAGACCCTTCACAAAGAGATAAAAAAAAATATCAAAGATGAAGAATTCAATAAATGAAATTAAAAATATAATACATGGAATAAATAGAATACAGAAAGCAATGTATATATCAGATACATACATTATCGGTGACCTGGAGGATATGTATCAGTGACCTGGAGGATAGAGTAATGAGAAGCAATCAAGCTGAGCAGATGAGAGACAAATAAAAATTTCACAATGAGAACAGACTTAGAACTAACTCAGTGATCCCATCAAGTATAATAACATCCACATTATAAGGATCCCAGAAGGAGAAGACAGAGAAGTAGGGGCAGAAAATGTATTTGAAGAAATAATTATTGAAAACTTCCTGAATCTGGAGACAGAAACAGAGATCCAGATTTAGGAGGCAGAGAGATCCCCCAACAAATTCAACCAAAGGAGGTTCGCACCAAGACACACAGTAATTAAAATGGCAAAAAATAGTTATAAAAAAAAAAAGAAGTTTAAAGGATGCAAGAGAAAAGAAGTTGCATATAAAAGAAAACTCATAAAGCCATCAACTGATATGTTAGCTGAAACTTTGCAGGCCGGGAGGGAGTGGCATGATGTATTCCAAGTGCTGAAAGTGAAAAATATGCAGCCAAGAATACTCTAACCAGCAAGGCTATTATTCAGAATGGAAAGAGAGATAAAGAGTTTTGAGACAAATAAAAGTTAAAAGAATTCATGATCACTAAACCAGCCCTCCAAGAAATGTTAGGGGGGACACTGGGAGTATAAAACAAAAACCATAAATAAAGGGATGTAAAATATTATAACAAATATCTGAAACATGGAGGGGAAAGGAGTAAAGAATGAGTTCAAAATTAAGCAACCATCAGCTTAATATAGACTGCCGTAAGCAGAAGATGTTATATATAAGCCAAATGGTAACCACAAATAAAAAAAATAATAATAGGTAAAAAATAAAGAATAAGGAATCCAAGTACATCACTAAAGAAACAGCAAACCACAAGAGAGAAAGAGAAGAAAGGATCAGAGTAAAATGACAAAAACAACCACAAAATAGGTAACAATAGGACAATAAATACATATCTATCAGTAATTACTTTGAACATAAATGGGCTAAACACTCTAATCAAAAGACATACAGTTAAAAAAAAAAAGACAAAGTGGATAAAAAAAAATACCCATCTATATGCTTCCTAAAAGAGTTTCATTTCAGACCTAAAGACATCTGCAGATTGAAAGTGAGGGGATGGAGAAACATTTATCATGCGAAAAGCCATCAAAAGAAAGACAGACTAACAATACTTATATTGGACAAAATAGACTTTTAAAATAAAGTGTGTAGGGGTGTCTGGGTGGCTTAGTTGGTTAAGTGTCTGACTCTTGGTTTTGGCTCAGGTCATGAACTAACAGTTTGGTGAGATCAAACACTGCAATGGGCTCCACACTGTCAGCACAAAGCCTGCTTGGGAGTCTCTCTATCCCTCTCTCAGTCCCTCTCCCCCTCTCTCTACCCCTCCCATACGTGCTTGCTCTCTCTATAAATAAATAAGCATATAAAATAAAGTAAAATAAATAAAATAAAATGAAATAAAAATAAAAATAAAGTGTGAAAAAAGAGATAAAGGACACTATATAATAATAAAGGGACACTACAACAAGAAAACATAACAATTGTAAATACATATGTACCCAACATAGAAACACTCAAATACATAAAACAGCTAATAACAAACATAAAGGAACTAACTGATAGTAATACAATAATAGTAGAGTACTTTAAGTGCTCACTTACATCAATGGATAAATCATCAAAACAGAAAATCAACATAGAAACAGTGACTTTGAATGGCATAGAGGACCATATAGATTTAACAGATACATTCAGAACATTTTACCCTGAAACAGCAGAATATACATTTTTTTCAAGTGCACACAGAATGTTTCCTAGAACAAATCACACAGTAGGTCATAAAAAAGTTCTCAACAAATTTAAAAAGATCAAAGTAATAGCAAGCATCTTTTCTGACTACAATGCTCTGAAACTAGAAATCACATATACACACATAAAAATAGATAGATAGATAGACAGATCACAAACACATGGAGGTTAAATGAATGCTACTAAACAATGAATGGATCAACCAAGAAGTCAAGCAAGAAATCCAAAAGTACATGGAAACAAATGAAAATGCAAACACAATGGTCCAAAACATCTGAATTGCAGCAAAAGCACTTCTAAGAGGGAAGTTTATAGCAATACAGGCCTACATCAAGAAGAAAAATCTCAAGTAGAGAACCCAAACTAATACCTAAAGAAGTTAGACAAAAAAACAACAAAACCCCAAACTAGAATAGGTAAGGAAATAATAGAGATTAGAGCAGAAATAAATGATACAGAAACCAACCAACCAACAAACAAACAAACAAAAAACAGAACAGAGCACTGAAGCCAGGAGCTGGTTCTTTGAAAAGACCTACAATATTGATAAACTTCTAGCCAGACTCATTAAAAGACAGTGAGACTGCCAGTGAGTGAGAGAGAGAGAGAGAGAGAGAGATAATAATAAACAAAATCACAAATGAAAGAAGAGAAATACTAACCAATACAACAGAAAATGTATTGGTTATATTTTAAGAGAACATTATGAAAAGCTGTATGCCAACAAATTTGACAACCTAAAAGAAATGGATGAATTCCTAGAAACACATAACCTACCAAGCAAGAAGAAATAGAAAATCTAAATAGACCAGTTCCCAGAAAGGTGATTGAATCAGTAAAAAAAAAACAAAAAAAAAAAAACAAAAACAAAAAACAAAAAAAAAAACCCCTCCCAACAAACAAAAGCCTAGGATGACAGGGCTTCACAGGCAAATTCCACCAAACATTTAAAGAATAGTTAATACCTATTCTTCTCAAACTATTCCAAAAAACAAGAAGAAGAAGGAGAAGGAGAAGGAGAAGAAGAAAAAGTTCCAAATTCATTCTACGAGACCAGCATTATCTTGATACCAACACCAGATAAAGACAACACAAAAAAAGAGAACTATAGGCCAATACCCTATATAAATATAAATGCAAAAGCTTTAACAAAATACTAGCAAACAGAATCCAAATATACATTTAAAAAAATCATTCTCCAGGATCACATGAGATTTATTGTCAGGATGCAAGGGTGGTTCAATATTTGCAAATCAATCAACTTGATAAATCACATCAATAAGAGACAGGATAAAAACATAGTGTCATTTCATGAGACACAAAAAATTTGACAGAGCAAAACAACCATTCATGATAAAAGCCCTCAACAAAGTAGGTGTAGGGGGAACATACCTCAACGTAATAAAGGCCATATATGAAAAATGCATAGCAAACATCATATTCAATTGCGAAAAACTGAGATCTTTGTCTCTAAGGTCAGGAACAAGACAAGGATGTCCACACTCACCACTTTTCTTCAACAAAGTACTGGAAGTCCTAGCTACACCAATGAAAGAGAAAGAAATAAAAGCATCAAAATTGGTAAGGAAGAAGTAAAACCTTCATTATTTGCAATTGACATATTATACATAGAAAACCTGAAAGACTCCACCAAAAACTGCTAGAACTGATACATAATTCAGTAAAATTGCAGACTATGAAACCAATGTGCAGAAATCTATTGCATTTATGTGCACTAATAGTGAAGCAGTAGAAAAAGAAATTGATAAAAATAATCCCATTTACAGTTGCACCAAAAATAATAGCATACTTGGAATAAACCCAATCAAAGAGATGAAAGAACTCAAGAATGAAAACTATAAAACATTGAAGAAAGAAACTGAAGAAAACACAAAGAAATGGAAAGACATACCACATTCATGGATCAGAAGAACAAATGTTCTTACAATGTCTATACTACCCAAAGCAATCTACATATTTAATGTAATCCTTATAAAAATCCAACAGCATTTTCCAGAACTAGAACAAAAAATCCTAAAATGTACATGGAATCACAAAAGACTCTGATTTTGGAAAAGAAAAGCAAAGCTGGAGGAATCACAATTCTGGACTTCAAGTAATATTACCAAACTGTAGCAATCAAAACAATATGTATACTGGAACAAAAATAGACACAGAGATCAACAGAACATAAGAAAAATCCCAGGAATCAACTTACAATTATATGGTCAATTAATCCTTGACAAAGCTAGGAAGAATATCCATTGTTAAAAAGACAGTATCTTCAACAAATGGTGTTAGGAAACCTGGACAGCAACATGTAGAAGAACGAAACTGGACCACCTTCTTACACCATACACAAAAATATACTCAAAATGTATGAAAGACCTAAATGTGAGACCTGAAACCATAATTCTAGAAGTGAGCAAAGGTAGTAATGTCTCTGACATTGGCCTGACATTGTCCAACATTTTCCTAGATATGTCTCCTGAAGCAAGGGAAACAAAAGCAAAAGTAAACTATTGGGACTACATCAAAATAAAAGCTTCAGCACAGTCAAGGAAACAATCAACAAAACTAAAAGGCAAACTACTAAGTGGGAGAAGATATTTGCAAGTGACATATCCAATAACAACTTAATATCCAAATTATAGAACTCATACAACTCAACACCAAAATAAACAAACAAACAAAAAAAAACAAAACCAAATAATCCAGTGAAGAAATGGGCAGAAGACCTGAATGGTATTTCTCCAAAGAAGACAGCCAGATGGCCAACACGCACATGAAAAGATGCTCACCATCACTCATCATCAGGGAAATGCAAATCAAAACCACAGTGGGATACCACCTCATAACTGTCAGAATAGCTAAAATCAAAAACAGAAGAAACAACAGGTGTTGGCAAGGATATGGAGAAAAAGGAACCCTTTTGCACTGTTGGGGGAAATGCAAACTGGTACAGCCTCTGCGGAAAAAATTACGAAGATTCCTCAAATAGTTAAAAATAGAACCACCCTACTATCCAGCAATTGCACTACTAGGTATTTACCCAAAGAATACAAAAATATTAATTCAAAGGGATACATGAACCCTGGTGTTTATAGTTGCATTATGCACAATAGCTAAACTATGGAAGCAGCCCAAGTGTCCATCAACTGATGAATAGGTAAAGAAGTGGTAGTATATATTTCCAATGGAATATTAGACATAAAAAATAATGAAACCTTGCCATTTCAATGACATGGATGGACCTACAGAGTATTACGCTAATTGAAATAAGTCAGAGAAAGATAAATACCGTATGATTTCACTCATACGTGGAATATAAGAAACAAAACAAACAAGCAAAGGGAAAAAATGAGAGAGAGAGGCAAACCAAGAAACAGATTCTTAACTACAGAGAACTGATAGTTACCAGAGAGGAGGTGGGTGGATAGATGGGGAAATAGGTGATAGGTATTAAGGAGTGCACTGGTCATGATGAGGAGTGATATATGGAATTGTTGAATCACTATATTGTACACTTGAAAGTAATTATACTGCAATTAAAATTAAATGAAATAAAAAAGGAAAATGTATATATATATATATATATATATATATATATATATATATATATACACACAACATATAATGACTATAGTTAACAATAATGTATTGCATTATTGAAAATTGCAAATTTAATACCTCTTAAAAGTTCTCATCACAAGGAAAACATTGTAAATGTAAGGTGATGGATGTTAACTAAGCTTATTGTGGTAAACGTTTCTAAATATACACATATATAAATTAAAAAATAAAGAAGCTTCCATAGTGTTTCTATAAATACATATTTATATATCTATAAAAGCACAGATGATGCAATGATCCTATAAAAGGAACCATATTTGTCATTCAAACAGTCAGCTGAAAAAGCCCTGGAAACTCTACCTCATGGCAGCAGTACATAGAGACACTCAAAATCACTCAAGTATTTAGGTGTCCAGTTCCTTAGACTGTTAAGTATTATGGCTGCAGGAAAGGCAATTAAATGGTCGAGAGCTGCAAATATATGATACTATAACCCTAGTACCTTGTAAAGAACACAGATTTCAGAGTGTGTTACTAATATAGTGTTATCACAAATTCTTCCCACTTAAGCAGTGTTTATTTTTTTATTTTATTTTTCTTCGTGGAAGAAGACAATGATATCATTACCCTGATATTTAAATTTAAAGAATCTACATTATGGAAGTTGTAAGAGGGAAAATGAGTAGGTAAATATTGTAATAAAAAAGATGAAATAAATTAGAAGACCAGAATATCAAGCACAAACATACATATTGAAAATAAAGCAACTAGGGGTGCCTGAATGGCTCAGTCGGTTAAACATCCAACTCTTGATTTTGGCTCAGGTCATGATCTTATGGTGGTGAGATCAAGCCCTACATTGGGCTCCACACTAAGCATGGAGCCTGCTTAAGATTCTTTCTCTCCCTCTCCCTTCTTCCACACACAGGTTCTCTTTCTCTTTCTCTCTCAAAAAAAAAAAAAAAAAAAAAAAAAAGCCACCTAAATGTAACTATATATCAATGGATAGACCCAGTCCTCAGTACATTCCTTTTCTACTTAATGGAAGAGACATTCTTGGGACACAGAATGTTAAAACATCTTCTCCTAACTATTCCTCACCTGATATAAAGTACCACCATTTTAATTCATAGAACTGTGATTTTGAACAAACTATGGATTTGCCTCCTTATGTTCACAGAATACCAATGATAGTAGACAGGAAAATTTATGCCATGTGTTTCTGTTAATTAAGCTCCCAGCTTGTAAGCCATTTCGAGAATCGAAAAGAAATCTCAATTCATGAGTCTCCAGATATTATTAACTCATGGTTAAATCATTTCTATTACTTTCATAAATACGATTTTTAATTTGCAAGAGCTCTTTTATTTAAGAAATGGTTAACATATATGATAGATTCTCCCTTGATACTGGTACCCAAACTAGGGCACTGATAATTTTGCCAAAATTACACATATATAGAGATATATAGACAAATATTTTAGCAAGTTTGGACCTAAATACTATTATCCCAATTATTAAATGGATATGCAATTAATTGGCATTAATACTGTATACTTGGGCATGCTGGAAAGAGATTCATGTTATTAGAATTTTGAATTCCACTGAGTCCTAAGTGCATTATATTCCCTTGGTGAAAAGTTGAGCCCTCTTGGATATTTGTATGAAATGAAGAGTCAATCATTCTTAGGACTCTCTTTTTCACTATGGGGTGCAGTAGGATTCTTGGGGCAACACTGGATTTTGGTACATTTAGAAGAAACACTTGCTACTTTCTTTGTGTCCCAGCCTAGTCTAAACTGACTCAGGGAGACTGTGCCTCTGGATGGTCATAGCAAAGCCAAAACACAGATTAACCTGAATTTTGATCACTGAAGCATTTACTCCAAAATATTACTTGGATACCTTTTGTGGACCTAGCTCCACAGTAGGCAAAGTTGATTAGTTTGAGTATTCTTTTCATAATGTCTCCATGGCAGAAATTAATGCCAGGATGTGCGGTGGCACTAGGACCACATATATCAACAAATTTCTTAAAAACTAGAAAACACAAAGTTTCAGTTGAATTGTCAAAAGAGTTAGAGCAGAGGTTAGTGGAATTAAATACCTTTTAAAAGAGCCTGTAGTGCTTAGTGGTTAAATTATCTTTAGATCAGACAGCTTGGCTTTCCAACATGATCTGCCACATATAATCCTGGATAATTTACTTAACCTCTCCACACTCCACTTTCTTGTAAAGGAATGATAAAGTCACTGTGTATAAAAAAGTTAGGAAATAGGAGCTGTATATGAAGTATTTCCTACTGGGGTTGGCAAATGACAAGGATTTAATAAATATTAGACATCATGATTAATTTCCAGGTGATGGAACTTGGAGGATGGAAAGAGTTAGCAGAGACAGAGGATCAAAGAAAGAGCATTCCAGCTATTAGAGTATGAGTAAAGGCTTATATTAAAGAAATTCTATATGCGGCCTTCATCATTCTGTATAATCTAGTTGCTACCTACCTCTCCAAATTCCTTTCAAGACATCTCAATTACATTTATTGTCATTTAGCTACACTGGCATTTACTTTCTTAAACATGCTCAGATACTCCCTGTCTCCACTCTGTCACACATACTGTTTACCCTTCATCCACCTAAATCCTGCTCATTCTTCAGGTTTTAACTTAATATCGCTTCTTCAGGAAAACCTTTATGGAAACATGCATTAACCCCAATTATAGTAGCTTTTACTCATTTAAAATTTCACGGAATTCTGAATAAACATAATCATGATTAATAATTTATCTGTGCAATATTTGTTAATATTTTGGTTCCCCTACTGATGTGAATCCCATGAGAATAAGAACTGTATCTATCTTGTACATAAATATAGCCCAAAAGCATAAAATAGCACCTAACAGAATAAACAATGTATACTGCTGACACATAGATGAGTAAATGAGTATGCAGCAAGTCTTCATAGTGTGGAGACTAACATATGAAAAAAAAATGTTAATGTTTGAAAATAATATCAGGTTAGATGGAATTAGTTGACAGTTTTGATTACCAGTCTAACTTATTTGCAACAAAAAGCAAGTAAGGAGTTTAAGTTTATTATTTGTTTCTGGTTTGCTTATTATTTTTAACATTTGATTCATATGTATTTATGTAATAAAGGTCACATAGGTTTCTGGAAAGTTCTTTGGGAAAGGGTAAAGATTGAACATCAAATAAGGTGTTCTTACAAAAATACAAACATGAAGTGAAAAATGAGCTGAATTACTCAATAGACATCGTGAGAATTAGAATTTGAATTCTGCAATTTCCAAGAAAATACATTTTTTAAATATGAGAAAAATCAGAATTTTATTCTATACCTTTACTCATTTCATTTTTTTCTTATCATTCCTATTTTATTTTATTTTAATATGGAATGGTATATATGTGACAGTTGTGGAGATATTGGTAAGATCTATAAAGCCTTACTTCTCAACATGTAGCCTGAGCTCAGCAGTATCAACAACTGCAAGTTTATTAAAAATGAAGAATTTCAGGACCTACTCTAACACATTTAAGTTAAAATAATTTTCCCAAAATCTGCAGATCATTTAAATGCACAATTAACTATGAGAAGTACTACTCCCAGGGTCTTGGTCTGGCCATAGTTGATGCTATCCTGAAAGAGGGTAAAAACAGATAAGATAACTAGTGAGTATCAGCTATAGAAAAAGAAGAATTGAGAGATCTTGGAGACAACTGTATTTAGAAATGAAGTAGAGACAATTGTCACTGAGTTTAGCATTTCAGTGGGAACAATTGATAAATCACAGTGCATTTTTGAAAATAATAACAACAAAGAAGGAAAATAGGATAAACTTTAAATTACAAGATACTTCTGTGAAGACAGAATACAGAAAGTTGTATCTGTAATGATAGCTGGGATCAAGTTGTAAATTCCAATGCAAAAATGAAGCTTCAGACTGTTCCAATTGTGAGGTCAGTTGGTAATTTCCTGTTTTCTATCCCTCCTCAAGCATCTTACCAAATCCTTCCATTCATTGAAACATCCCATCATTCTTTGGAAGATGAAGTCAATATCTTCCAATTAAATATTTCTCAACACATGACACTGTGCTGAAATTATGAATGTCAAGGTAATATTATTTTTCCTGAAATACCAGCTCTCCCTCAAGGCCTACTTCAAAATTGGCATCCCATCTCTTCTCTAACTCAAGATGACCTAAATATCTTATATTTTATTAAAGAACATAACCTAAATTTAATGGTTTTAAAACAAAAAGCTACATAAACTATTTTCAGTTTCCTTTTCTTTTCTTTTCTTTTTTTTTTTTTTTTACACATTTCTATGTGTTTCCATTTTATAGGAGCTTATTTTCTTACTGGCTCTCATTAACTAAATGTCTATTTATCAAGTCTTACTGATCCCATCACTTAGCAGACACAAGGTTGCCATCAGAGATCCAGAGAGGAGAAATCAATAGTGTGTCTCTGTCAGACTTATTACAGACAGATAATAAATCATTAATTTTATTAAAATACAATGGCTATGAGCAAGGTACACAAGCTACTATTTGTGTATATCTAGCTCTGGGGAAAACAGGAATGGTTTAAAAGTATTTTAACAATATATATCAGAGTCCATGGCTTGTGTTTTTTTTTTTTTATTTTCCTAAGTAGTTTTCTCCCTCACATTACCTCTCTCTCTCTCTCTCACTCACTCTCACTCTCTCTCTCTCTCTCTCTCCCCCCACACCCCGTCCCCAGCACAGAAACATAGTAGACACTGATTAAATACTTTTTGGGTAATTGACAACCAAATCATGTCCATATGCTCTATGAAGAATACAAAAATAAAATTAATAAGATTGTCTATTTGAGAATCATTATTTGTAAAATTAAAAGCATGTGGTTAAAAATGATTTTTATTTGCTCTAGTACCTATTTAATCAGAAACAGTGATTCAAGAAGGATCATTTAATATCTTAATTTTAAGAACCTTGAAATAACCAATAAATAGTTGCATGAAAATGGGCTATTTTATTTCAAGCAGATAACTCAATCTTACTCCTGGCAGCTATTTCTTTTGTACTTAGTTTTTAGCACTGTTTTTTTTTTTTTTTTAAGTAAAAGTTTCTCACTTTAAATTCATCAAAATGAGTCTCAAATGCTTTTGAATAAAGAGAGGGTGATCACAGACAGGACATCTGAACAAAACCTTCTCTAAATGCTAAAAAGACAGGACAGTTGAACAAAAAAACACAGCCTTCTTTAAATGCTACTCTCTGCCTTTAGGCAGAGTAGAGAATGGTTAAAATAGCCTAAGGGTCCTCATTCAGGAATTACCCTTTGTACAGATAAACTCAGACAAGGGATCGTCCTTCCGATATTCCCGGGAATTCTTATCCTCCCCATTCCTCTGTTATATAGCAAATCCCACTTGCCACCTCAAATATTCTCACCAAATCCATGCCTCATCAAAATCTACACTTTCTGTAGCTATTACTAAAGGACTAAAGGTAAGATCCTCCATGGTTGAAATGAAGTGCTTAAGGATAACTAAAGGCACTAAAGACGTGATTCTTTTCCACCTCATCATCTCAGACCTTCCATTCATGTCCTGTTTCGATGCTTCCCCTTTTGCCATCAGAGTGTCAGTGACGTTGAATGGATAATATGGAGCAAAAAGAAGTACACTGTTGAAGCCATTGCTCAGTCATCCGTTTCTCAAGCCAGAAAATACAGGAAAATGAGGAGTCAGGTTGATGGGGTCCCATTTTATAAACCTAATTGTGAGTGCCAAACACTTCGTTTAATTTTATTACTGGTTGCTTCAGAGGTCATGCTCACTATGGATGCTCACTAGGATAACAAGTATTCTGACTATGAGGAATTAAACAAAGTAATAGTTCTGATAGTTAGAGTGAAGCATACTTTTCCCCCCTCTAGTTTATATTTTGTAACTTCTCTAAGAGTAAAGTGATACCTTATATAAGTTTAGTGGGTATCCCCAGGGATAACTGAAATTTGAACTTCAGTACTGATAAAGGCCATTATTGGTGCACGTGAGCAGATGTTAAATTCAGAACCTGTGTTATAAAGGCATAAGACTTAATTAGCGTTCTTTTATCTATTTGGTGTAGAAAATCTTTTAGTAATTTTGGATTTCCAGTAAAGTTTGGATTTCCAATTTAGTATATCATGGACCTCTGTTTTTTGTTTGTTTGTTTTTTGGTGGTTTCTGGACGTACTTCGAGGGAATCCTCTCTAGCCTACTCACTAAGTTTCTTCCTCCAGAGAGTCACAGTATCATTGGGTTAGGGGCCTCTTCCATGGCAATATTAACTTTATTGGGTTTAAGGACTCTGGACTGAGATTGGGTTTGAATAGCCCCTTACCTGTGTCAGGAGGGCACCATAGGTATTATTCCCTATATCTCAGAGTATACAGACTTTTTTTTTTTTTTTTTTGGCAACACAGGCAACATTTTTAAAAGTTACAGTGTGTCATTTGTTTTAGGAGTGTGGTCTTCATCATGCTACATAGTGACTACCTTTCCTCCACATGAGCAACAACCTATGGGCTATACACTGCAGTTTTTCCCTTAGGCACTCAATATGTCGCTAGCCAGTGCCAGTTTGAGACACACAATCAATGGTTATAGGATAAGAGTCATTCCTTTGAGCTAGAAGTAGTTATGGCTTATATCAGAATCAAGATGAACGAGTCAACCTAAAACACACAGATAGTTCCTAGCCAAGACACATGAACTACAGTCGTTTTAAGGAGGCCCCTGTTTCCATATTACTGCACCTAAGTGCCAATTATCAAAAACTTCTGACTTAAGTCGGCTAACCTGGAAGGGAGATGTGGGGAGTGCTCAGCAAATACAGCACAAAACAACACATCTCAAAGCATAAACTAACCATCATTCAGCAGCTCCAAGTGTATGCTTGCCAGCAGACAACAAAACCAGTTACCAAAAAAAAAAAAAAAATTAAAAAAAAAAAGAAAGCATTAGAAAAAAGACCTCCTCTCCCAGTCCTGGTGGTGGTGATTATTGTTTGGCCATCTTCCTTACAGTGCCAATTGTTTTACTCATCCCAAAGAGGTGGGATGGGCTCCCCCTCCCCCCGCCCCCCACGTACTACTTAAACTTTGGTTAGGATACTAAGTCTGATTATGCCACATTCAATTCAAACTTCGGTTTTTTTGTTTGTTTTTCTCACAGTCACCACCATATCAAATTTATTATTCCAATGGTGCTAATACAGTTGGAGGTGCTCATGATGACATCACACAAGAGTTCCTGCCTTCTAGTTTCTGTCCAAAGAAAATGTCTACGTCCTTGTTCCTTTCTCCTTTCGGGGGGGGGGGGGATCCAAATATGGGCCATTACAACAAATAAACCTCTTGACGCACTATTAAAAAAAAAAAAGGCGGGAGGACATTTGAGTTTCCCTCTGAAGAAGTGAAAAAAAAAAGGGGGGGGGGTTTGAGTGTCCTATCCCCTCCCCCACCCCTACCGGCCAAATTAGTACCTGCTGAAAGGGCATTTCTGTTGCCTCTGAAATCTTGAAATCAGTATCAAAGGAAAGGACATCACGTGTTAACGCTGAGCAATGCAATGCACGGTCAGGCCCCAGAAACCTGCCAGGTGGAGCATCACTGTGTGTGGACAGTCTTGAGGTGTCATGAGGAAATCTGAAGGCTCGTTGAGGTCCATCATCAGCCAGATGCCGGTGCCACACTGAATCTCGCCCAGGGCGGGATGGACTTCCGGGAGGCCTGCTTACAATTTGTTAAGCAAGTTGTCCAGAATTAGGATGCCTTCCTTCAGGCCTTTGCACTTAGGGGTCTAAGCCACTTCCTGGCTCAGGCGGCTGGTGTCGTAAAACGGGTCTCTGGACAGCATCTGCCAGTGGTCACATACGCACGAGGAGGAGGCCTAGCCGGCTGCCTGCGTTAAACCCCAGGTCGTCTGTCAGTAAAACCAAAAGACTCATTGACAAGCAGGCTTTCATAATAAACATAGGGATACTGGCCACCTGAGACTCCTCGAAGCTGTGGCCCCGTTTCCTATTCAGGACACTGTAGATGCCATGAGCCACCTGCCCTAGATATCACACCCAATGCATTCGGGCTCCCAGACCCAGGGCCAGACACTTAGCACTCTGGAGTGGAGGCGCGCTAGATGACGTATGCGCACTGGATGACGTATGCGCGCAGCGTCATATGGTGGCGCCAAAGCACACGCCAGTGTTCGCTCTTCTGTCACAGAAGCACCTCCTACGTGGCCTTCTAGGTCTCGGGCACAACACGGACCTCAGTGTGGTTGGAATACTGCACATACTTGATGATATCGGTGAGGTTGTTGGTGCCTGTGCCGTTGGGCCCAAAACGCCGGATCTTGCGGGTCTCAGCCACGTTTTTGTGCTTCTTGTGAGGTAGCATGCGCTGCCTGAGCTCCTGGCTGTGGACGCCTCTGCCTTGTCAGATGGCCTCGGCCTCACCGTCAGGGAAGGTCTGTGCCTTCACGCACGTCCCACTATGCTTGTTGGGTGACTTGGACAGACAGAGCACGTTCAACTCCTGGCTGACAGTTTTCATGGTGCATGGTTCGATTTCTTGATGAAATGATCCTCCTCCAGGTCCTCCAGGCAGCTCTCCAGGTGCAGCTCACCCTCCCCTGCGGTGATAATACTCCCCCCATTCCTTGATGATGTACTGCACCATGCGGTGCAACTTGGCCGTCCGGCTGCTTCAAACCCTCCATCAGTTTGTGTTTGTCGCCCAGATTCTTGCCCTTTACGGCAACTTTGACAACTGCACCCGCCCTTGAAATTGATCACCCACATGTGGAAGTACTCCAAGGTGCCTGTTTTCATCAGGAACTGACTGACTTCCAGCAGGCCTGTTATGTTTCTGCAAGGAACATCCTCAAAGGGCTCATCATAAGGATTATTACCTGGCTCGTATCAGGTACAGATTCTCTTTCTTCCCAGGAGTGTAGTTGGGAGCATGTATTGTGATCACTTCGCAGTACATACAAATATTGAACCACGATGTTGTACACCCAAAAGTAACATGATGTTATATATCAATTACACCTAAACAAAAAAATGATTTCTTACCAAAAAGAGACAAAGAGGATATGAAAAGGTTTATTACTCACATAATGAAGCTTTCTTTAAAAACAGGGAAATCTCCCAACCAGGTCCAAAAGTGACCCCTGGAGAGAACAGAGAAAAGAAACTAGTTTGGCTTTTATTGCAATTAGGGATGGGATTGAGTAAGTGTTCCTGTGAATAGGCTGGGGTTTGCATGACTTGAATTTCCTACTCTTGCCAGAAGAGGGAACACCCAGCATTTTTTGTCAGCTTAGACAGTTGTGGGGCAAAAGGGGTAGGGCCTAAAAGCTGTCAGCAGTTAAATGTCAAAAATGAAGTCAGAGTCTATTAAGATGCCAAAAAGAGTATGGTATTTCAGAGCCTTTGCAACTACTTTCTGTCCATGAATTATCTTTCTTTGATCCAATGTAACAAAATGTTGATGATTTCTTCTATTCTAGAATTATGGCTTAAGCTGATGATAGACTGTCTTCAGTACTTAGCACTATAAATTCAGAGAACCACCAGAAATTGGAATTACTGAGAGGTGCAAGTTAGGGAAGGGACATGTGTCAACCCTACGACATCCCCACCAATTACTCATAGAGTGAGTTTTGGAAAATGCAAAACTGCGGTTGACGGTTTGGAGACATCCCTGTTCAGCAAAAGTTTTCCCACTTTGAAGACATTGAAGGGGACTCTATGAGATTCATTTCTAAATATTGTAAAGGCTTCAAGAAAAGGAAACAGTTTTCATTCTTTGTTTATACGTCTTCTTAGAACAAGGCCTTGTTTATATGCTCCTGTGCTAAATGAGCAGAAGAAGGGAGAATTGGAAGGAGAGAAAAGGAAAGTAAGAGAGGGAGAAAATGTATGCATTATGTATACATGTATGTGTGTGTGTGTAGGTAAGCTGCGAGACATAGACGAAGCAGGGACACCTCTAAGCATACAGGAGAAGCATTCTGCAGGGTCCCACCAGCTGTAGAAGGATAAATACAATTGGGGGATGTAGTCTTGCCATTACACCTACAGATTTGGGCAATGAAGGGACAAAAGGAACATAAGCGTAAGAGCAATGCAGTCTGAAGGTCATCAGCTAAAGGCCAGTTAAGAGACTAGGCCAAACCTACAGATGTAAAAGTATGTAGGGGAGCTGCACACTAATGCATCATCATGGTGTGTTGGAGTTTACATTCAGGGAATATGACAGTTATAACCAAACAAGGAAAAGATTGCAATCCTGCATAAGGAAGTAAGAAAATATTGGACAGTTTCCTTTTTCCTACTTAGGTCTCAGCACACAACAGAGGAGGAAAGGGAAGTATGGAATGGACAGGCCATAATTTTCTCTCCTTAACTCCATCTTTCTATATCAAGGTAAGACTAATCTGTGCTACAAGTGGAAAAGGTGAGAGAAGGTTGAGTATGAAACTAAAGCTTTAACTTGTAACAAGTCAAAGTCTTAACTGAGAAAGTGAGATCAGTCCAGAAACTGAGGGAGACCAGAGAATGTTTTGAGTCTGGTTTTTTGTTTTGTTTTACTTTGTTTTGTTTTAGTGTACTTTTAGCAGGGAATTTTATCAACATAGTACCACTTAAGAATAGTTTATTAAAAAATAGAACTTTATAAAAAATTTTTGCCAGATAGAGTCACATAACTGGATCTTTCTCCAGCTTCAGCTCTCAATGTAGGTGTTATATCCCTGTAGGACTACCTCTGGCCATCATTTTTGTGTTTTCTACTCTCAATTGTGGATGGCTGAGTTAGAAAGTACAGTAGAAAAATGGAATCTGAAGCTTATTGTCCTCTCTTTAGTGTGTGTGTGTGTGTGTGTGTATGTGCATGCAATTCACATATAGAATTATCCAGATATGTTTTTGATAGGAAATGTGATGATCCTCATCCGTGGGGTGCTTATACACTAAGGATAGTAGGATTCTGCAGACTGAAAATTAAGAAACATCAACATTTGTTAAAGAACTCAGACAAGAATGAGAGGAAGTACAGTTTAAAAGTTGCAACTGGGACCAGAATAGCATGGAGTCAAACTCAGAGAAGGAAAGGAGGAATAAAGAGTGTCAAATCCAACAACAACAACAACAAAATTGCCTCAAGATAAATACTAAGATGTCCCATTGAAAGTAGCATTTCAGAAATCTGAGTGTCTTAGCACAAGCTATTTCCTTAACATTTATAAAGTACTTTGAATAATGAGTGGGATTGGAGAAAGTTGCTGAACACCAGTCATGAGAAACTATAGAGATCCCTATATTTGTATATGTGGTAACAAACTGTCTTGGTTTTATTGTTTGTTTGTTGTTTGGGTTTTTTTTTTTTTTTGGTAAACTTTCTTGTAAACATTAACAGAAATTAAACAAATGAAAAATATTTTATCTACCTAATCTTAAAAATTATCTCAGCTGGAAAAATATCACTAGATAAAAAATGGGTATCTATACAAAAAACAGTTCCTACCTGTTTTGCAATTTATGACATTATCTGATGATGCCAATGGTGAGAACAATAGTAGAATGCTACCTGAGTCATACTCCAGGTTTGGGAACTGGGTGGCTGTACAACCTATGGAAGACATTTCTTTTCTCTGGATCTTAGTTTATGAATTTAGTCAGTTTTGACTAAATCTCTAGACCACATTTTTATTTTACTTACATGTCCAAAAATAATTCCTATTCATACATGATGTAGAAGAATTAAAACCACCTGTGTTTATAACCTTGTTCTGCCACATAAAAGCTCTATAACTTTGGACAATTGATTTATGCTTTTAGTGTCTCAGTCTCCTCATTAAGTAAGTCAAAATAATAATAGTTACCCCATAATATTCTGATTGGGATAAATGAAATATCATATATAAAAACTTTCACAGAGTTCCTGGAACAAGGTGATTGCTTAATAAATGCTACTATCTATTATTATAATTGCATATAATTCTGAAATGTTATGTATTATATACATAAACATACATACATGTGAGTTATATATATATGCATGCATATACATATAAAGAGAAATAAATATGTCTATAGTGCTTTTTAGTGGATGTGAACATATATTTCTTTTAAAATATTTAACAACTTTAAACTTTATAAAATCATTTTTCACAAAATCCGTATTTGTAGATATGAAGCTCAAAAAGTAGAATTTCTAGCTCTCACGGCTTCCCACAAGAGGGGAATAGGATTCTTTTCATGACTGGAAAAATAGAAGCACTTTTAGACAAATATGTACTGGAGACTATAATCCACTTTCCTTTCCTACCATGGCACGGACAGCATTATGAACCAGAAAATTGTTTGAGCAGCCACAGATAAGGAATTACAAATCTGGAGGTTCAAGAGTTTTATAAAGCAGATGTAAGGTTAATTTGCATGGTTTAGTTCCCTCCCAGATTTTTTCAATATATTTCAATGGCTTGAAACTCTAAAAAACTGATAGAAAATAAAAGGGTTTCTATAGGCTGCCTGATTTCTTGCTGACTCAGCTGTCTGGAGGCAAAGCCAATTACTATGGCTTGCATTTTCTTGTGCAGAAACCAGAACATATTCATAGTTAAATAGAGCCATTAAATATTTAGGGGAGGAAGAAAAGTTTTATGAATTGAGATAACAGCGAAAAACTATGTGGGGATATTTTCTTCTTAAACAACAAGAAAACACTTTTCTAAGAGTAACTTGAAAATCTCAAGCATGAAATATGATTTGATTTAATATTAATTCAATGATCTTTTTAAATGTTGATTTTTTGGTTGGCATGTAAGAAAAAAATCCTCTGATATAAAGCTAAATTTTATCCTTAGAGTAATAAAAGAACCAATATGGTTTTCTGAACAAAGAACTAGCTGAAGAATTGGGATTCTATTTTTGGCCTCGCCAGTGACTTGCTCAGTGACCTTGGACATATCACTTAAATGGCTTTGTGCCTCAAGGTTCCCAGCTGTAATATAGAGATTATAATGCCTGCCCCTACTTCATGGGACTGTAGAACTATTTCAGTTGAGTTTGTTTAAAACCCCAAAGGCTTTTGAAACTATCAGAAATAGCTGTTAAATTCAAACAAGGTTGTATTGTATTAATTTCTTTTTACTGTTTGATTTGGTTTTCTTGTAGTCTTATATAATCCTTTTCCTACTAAAATAAATCACTGGGATAAAATTAATAGGTGGAGATTTTCATTGGATATTAAGGAACAATTTTAACAGTGAAGGGAAATTAAGAATACACTTCTGAGATCAACTGATATAATTTCTACTCCGTGGCATATTTAACTCATGATTCAAAAGAGAATTGTATTATGATCATGTAATGTAGAAATTCTCACTAAATCTATAATTGGCAATTTTCTTCTTATTTCAAGACTCCTCACAGTTTCTCCCCATGATTTCTTTCAATCAAGATTTTCTCATAATGTCTCTATAAATGCACTGATAATCCATCTTCATCTCTCCAAATCCAGAAGACCTATTAAAGTCCCTTTCAAATGGCGTGTCCTTCTAGATTCCGTCCCTCCGCATAACAATATTTATCATCCAATGAAGAGTTCTGAATAGTAAGAGGACTTGAGTAAAAGAGACAGCTCCTTTTTGATGTTCCTGCTCTTGTTATTTGTTACAATTATAAATGTATTAATATACAAATACAGATGTGTACATTTATTATTTATTCAAAATTATTTTTTCAAAGTGCTTTTCGAACTCCAAACTAGAACTCCCTACTCCAACCACACAAATATCTTGTTTGCTCTTTTCTCACAACACTTCTTAGAGTCCTGGACTTTTGCCTTATGTTACAAAATTTTAGAATCAAAGTACACTCAACCTTTGTCACCTACAAGTGGAATAGTTTCAAACCAACCATCCTTCTTCCTGGTATATCCCTCATTCTATTTGGTGCCATACTTTGTTTTTTGTTCTTTTATTTTGTTTTGTTTTTATATATTAGTGTCTTTGATTGTTGATTTAGCTTCTTAAAATGGTCTCCAATAAAATGCCGAAGCACTGTCTAGTGTCCCTAAGTGCAAAAGCCTATGATGCATCTTACAAAGATAAGTTGCATTCAGGCAAGAGGTATAGTGCTATTTGTCATTAGTTCAAAGCTGAGTAATCAACAATTTGTATTAAAGGAGGAGTCTTTAAACAGAAACACATAAAATAGGATTGTATATTGATCAGTGAATAAAGGTGTTGTGATCAGTTCTTAGGAATATGACCTTGCATTTTCCTTAGGAGCAGTGGTTTTGTATTTGCTATTTCTGCATGTGTGATGACTCTCTAGAACATAACTGCCCACCAATACTAAGAAATGACTGTATCTACTTTAGTTATATCCAAACATTGCTTTCAGCCATATTTTAGAAATCTCCCTTTCAATTCCACAATAGAGGCTGTTTTGTGCACATTTTCTGGTCATTTCAATTATAAACAAATTTTTGGCCAACTTTAAAGCTTCAGTTTCATTTTCATTTTTTTTTTTACATATAGTAAGTACAATGTGACTTTATTTTCCTTATTTTAATATAATTTATTGTCAAGTTAGCTAACATACAGTGTATACAGTGTGCTCTTGCTTTCAGGGTTAGATTCCCATGATTCATCGCTCACATACAGCACCCAGGTCTCATCCCAACAAGTGTCCTCCTCAATGCCTCTTACCCATTTTCCCCTCTCTCCTGTTCCCCCGCCATCAACTCTGAGTTTTTCTCTGTATCTAAGAGTCTCTTATGGGTTTGCCTCCTTCTCTATTTGAAACTATTCTTTTCCCTTCCCTTCTCCCATGGTCTTCTGTTAAGTTTCTCATGTTCCACATATGAGTGAAAACATATGATATCTGTCTTTCTCTGACTGACTTATTTCACTTAGCACAATACGCTTCAGTTCCATCCACATTGTTGCAAATGGCAGGGTTCCATTTTTTTCTCAATGCCAAGTAGTATTCCTTTGTATATATAAATCACATCTTCTTTATCCATTCATCAGTTGATGGACATTTGGGCTCTTTCCATGATTTGGCTATTGTTGAAAATCCTTCTATAAACATTAAAAATCCTTCTATAAACACTATAAACAAAAGTGCCCCTATAAATAAGCACTCCTGTATCCTTTGGTTAAATTCCTAGTAGTGCTTTTGCTGGGTCATAGGGTAGTTCTATTTTTGTTTTTTTGAGGGACCTCCACATTGTTTTCCAGACTGGTTGCACCAGTTTGCATTCTCACCAACAGAGCAAGAGGGTTCCCGTTTTTCCACATCCTTGCCAACATCTGTTGCTGCCTGAGTTGTTAATTTTAGCCACTCTGACTGGTGTGAGGTGACATCTCAATGTGGTTTTGGTTTGTATTTCCCTGATGATGAGTGATGTTGAGCATCTTTTCATGTGTCTGTTGGCCATCTGGATGTCTTCTTTGGAAAAGTGTCTATTCATGTCTTCTGCCCATTCCTTCACTGGATTATTTGTTTTTTGGGTGTTGAGTTTGGTAGTTTTTTCACAGATTTTGGATTTTAACCCTTTATCCAATATGTCATTTGCAAATATCTTCTCCATTTCTGTCGGTTGCCTTTTAATTTTGTTGACTGTTTCCTTTGCAATGCAGAAGCTTTTTATTTTGATGGGGTCCCAATAGTCCTTTTTTGCTTTTATTTGCCTTGCCTTCAGAGACGTGTCTAGTAAGAAGTTGCTGTGGCCGAGGTCAAAGAGGTTGTTGCCTGTTTTCTTCTCTAGAGTTTTGATGGTTTCTTCTCTCACATTTAGGTCTTTCATTCATTATGAGTTTATTTTTCTGTAAGTCTCATAACCATTTTAATGCTCATCTCCTTTCTCCAAAAGCTAGACAGATAGCTATCCCCAGAGTGAAACTGAGGCTGCACCTCCTTTACTTTTCCTCTTCTTGCTATTCTATGTTTCCTTCTGTGCCAAAATGGAATAGGGCATGTGGTTACTCATATGGGTGCCACTGTAGTTTTCTCTTCTTTATCCCTGCCACTCTTGCTAATGCTGACTGGCCTTTAATACTCTCTCTGTGGCAGCGATCCAAATGCTGGCTCTATTTTCATAGTCAATCTTACACTCTGCATGTGACTATATTAATATACCCCAAAACAAACAATAGCTGCCATGTCTTTCTTTCTTTAATCATGCCATTCTTTCTGTCTGGTATGTGTGATATTCTATTATTGCTTCTTATAATAGCTAACGTGGTAATCATTAATATCGTTGTGAGATTTTTGGTTTTCCTCTTTCTGGTAAAATGATAGTATAAATTTTTGCCACACCAGTTATTATATGAAGTCATGTGTCTTTTTAGAGTAGAGACCTCTAAGAATCAGGACATAATTTTCCATACTCCCTTTCACTGCCACAGCAACCTATGTCTCTGCAGACAGTAGAGTCTCCACCAAATTACATTCTTGAGGGAGTATAATATGGAGATGAACCCCAATTCTTAAAAAAATAAAATATGTGGAGTTGGCTTATAAATACAGCAGATTGTAAAAAATAACTTATTTTTATCAGAAGTTTAATCTTCCATTGGTAAAACATTTGATAAAATTGTTGTTTGAAATAATTTACAAAGAAGATTGGATAGCTAAGAAATGTTTAGATCTAAATATTGGAAACAAATATTGGTAGTGTGTCCAGTGTGGCATGATTTCTTTAAGAAATGTATTAAAAAAAGAGAGAGAGAGAGAACTGAGCTCAAAAAAAGTGGCCAGTTTCCAAGTAGGAATAAAAGATAAAAAAGAGATTTTGGAAACTCAGGGGCTTCAAATATTGAAAAATTTACTGAATTAAAACCCTAGTATGAAGAGATTAAATTGAGAAAACATTGTGATTTGCAAAGGCAGACCATTGCTCAGCCTTGATAATTTCAGTCTATCAGTGTGATGATATGATATATCTGAATGTGAAATTGGGAAAATATGCACACAATTGTCTCCTCCAAATCAATGAGCATGGACTCTAGTGTCCCTCTGTTTCTCATCTTCCAGTAAGCTATCTTTGGCTTGCTCTCACAGTGATAGGATAAGTCCCAGAAAATAAACAGATGTATTCAATACCACTTGAGGCCTAAATGTAGAATGGATACACTATCATTTCCCTCATATTATATTGCCAAGAACACATCACAAGGATAGCCCAATTCACGAAGGGGGGAGGAGGCTCCAAATCATGATATAAGTTGCCACAAAGTCCCATTGCAATGGACACATACTTGCTAAATTTCTGATAAGTGTAATTTAAGGCTACAGATAAGAAAGAGGATTAAGAAAATAATAATCATAGTAGTCATATTTTTCATTTTTCATGTAATGTTTCAGTTACAATAATATGTATTCACATGTTCCATTTTTAACATAATGTTCTAGTTACAACAATGTATATTACATCAAAGCTGTAAAAGATGAAGAAATTTACAAAATTTCATTCCGCCCATGTAATCATCTGCAGGTATTAAAATTATTTTGTAAGTATTATTACATTTTTAGTTTTAAAGGCTGTATTTAGACAGATTTGCTTTTGTAACAAACAGCCCCTAAACTTCAGTGGCATACAACGTTATTTTTAGTAATTTTAAGTACATTTACTTTTAGTCAGGAGCCATATATGTTCCATGTGTCTTTAAATTTTGGACTGTGGCCAAAGGAACAATCTCTATTTGGGATATCTCTGCTATTGGCCATAGGAAAAAGCAAAATAGCTGATATAAACTTAATTATTTTTGCTGCTCAAGTGTGTTATAAATCATATATGCTCATATTCAAATTGCCAAATTGCATCTCATAGTCATGCCCAAAATTTATGTGATGTGAATGTATTTTCCCACTGTGGGTGGGGCAGTGAGTGGGGAGAGAATATAGTCCCTGTTGATAGGAAATACATAATTGCAGATAATAGTAAAATATGCCACAGTCTGCCCTATTGATCACACATGTACTCGCAAAAGAAGTTATGCAAAAAGTCCTATCCAATCATTATATCCTGCCTGAAGTCTCCCAATCCTCACTTCAAGCCTGGATATAGTTCATATCATCTGGAACTTATTATCTAAAATAATGACAGTAGTAACAAAAATACAATAAAAGAATGAAGTTACTTATTCACCACACATCAAAATATAATGGTTAACATGTACAGGATAGCTACAATAAGTAATTCTTTCAGGGAAGGGTAAAAGTGAGATGCTTATAGCAGTCAATGGCTCATTGAAATTCTGAAATCTTCTGAAAAACCTAAGGAGGAGACTCAGTATTGGGAAAAGAAATCTTGATTAAGCCTTTTTTCTCCTCCTTAGAAATAACTCCCAGAGCTTTTCCTCTTTAGCCTTGGCTCCACTCTCTGGAAAATCCTTCTGTTTAGACAATAACCCTTAAATACATCTTAAAAGGGCAACCAGAAGCAAGGACCTCGAGTGTATTATGTCCATATACATCTAAAATTATACACTTTTCAAACTCCATAATGGTGTATAATACCGAATTACCTAAACCTTCACCATCACTAGGAAGTAAAGGATTCCATTAACTTACTATTCTAATTTGTGAACTCCACATAGTCTTTTTTTTCAATATATGAAATTTATTGTCAAATTGGTTTTCATACAACACCCAGTGCTCATCCCAAAAGGTGCCCTCCGCAATACCCATCGCCCAGCTTCCCCTCCCTCCCACCCCCCATCAACCCTCTGTTCTCAGTTTTTAAGAGTCTCTTATGCTTTGGCTCTCTCCCACTCTGACCTCTTTTTTTTTTTTCCTTCCCCTCCCCCATGGGTTTCTGTTAAGTTTCTCAGGATCCACATAAGAGTGAACACATATGGTATCTGTCTTTCTCTGTATGGCTTATTTCACTTAGCATCACACTCTCCAGTTCCATCCACGTTGCTACAAAGGGCCATATTTCGTTCTTTCTCATTGCCATGTGGTACTCCATTGTGTATATAAACCACAATTTCTTTATCCATTCATCAGTTGATGGACATTTCGGCTCTTTCCATAATTTGGATATTGTGGAGAGTGCTGCTATAAACATTGGGGTACAAGTGCCCCTATGCATCAGTACTCCTGTATCCCTTGGGTAAATTCCTAGCAGTGCTATTGCTGGGTCATAGGGTAGGTCTATTTTTAATTTTCTGAGGAACCTCCACACTGCTTTCCAGAGCGGCTGCACCAATTTGCATTCCCACCAACAGTGCAAGAGGGTTCCCGTTTCTCCACATCCTCTCCACCATCTATAGTCTCCTGATTTGCTCATTTTGGCCACTCTGACTGGCGTGAGGTGATATCTGAGTGGTTTTGATTTGTATTTCCCTGATAAGGAGCGACGTTGAACATCTTTTCATGTGCCTGTTGACCATCCGGATGTCTTCTTTAGAGAAGTGTCTTTTCATGTTTTCTGCCCATTTCTTCACTGGGTTATTTGTTTTTCGGGTGTGGAGTTTGGTGAGCTCTTTATAGATTTTGGATACTAGCCTTTTGTCCGATATGTCATTTGCAAATATCTTTTCCCATTCCGTTGGTTGCCATTTAGTTTTGTTGGTTGTTTCCTTTACTGTGCAGAAGCTTTTTATCTTCATAAGGTCCCAGTAATTCACTTTTGCTTTTAATTCCCTTGCCTTTGGGGATGTGTCGAGTAAGAGATTGCTACGGCTGAGGTCAGAGAGGTCTTTTCCTGCTTTCTCCTCTAAGGTTTTGATGGTTTCCTGTCTCACATTCAGGTCCTGTATCCATTTTGAGTTTATGTTTGTGAATGGTGTGAGAAAGTGGTCTAGTTTCAACCTTCTGCATGTTGCTGTCCAGTTCTCCCAGCACCATTTGTTAAAGAGACTGTCTTTGTTCCATTGGATGTTCTTTCCTGCTTTGTCAAAGATTAGTTGGCCATACGTTTGTGGGTCTAGTTCTGGGGTTTCTAGTCTATTCCATTGGTCCATGTGTCTGTTTTTGTGCCAATACCATGCTGTCTTGATGATTACAGCTTTGTAGTAGAGGCTAAAGTCTGGGATTGTGATGCCTCCTGCTTTGGTCTTCTTCTTCAAAATTACTTTGGCTATTCGGGGCCTTTTGTGGTTCCATATGAATGTTAGGATTGCTTGTTCTAGTTTTGAGAAGAATGCTGGTGCAATTTTGATTGGGATTGCATTGAATGTGTAGATAGCTTTGGGTAGTATTGACATTTTGACAATATCTATTCTTCCAATCCATGAGCAGGGAATGTCTTTCCATTTCTTTATATCTTCTTCAATTACCTTCATAAGCTTTCTATATTTTTAGCATACAGATCTTTTACATCTTTGGTTAGATTTATTCCTAGGTATTTTATGCTTCTTGGTGCAATTGTGAATGGGATCAGTTTCTTTATTTGTCTTTCTGTTGCTTCATTGTTAGTGTATAAGAATGCAACTGATTTCTGTACATTGATTTTGTATCCTGCAACTTTGCTGAATTCATGTATCAGTTCTAGCAGACTTTGGGTGGAGTCTATCGGATTTTCCATGTATAATATCATGTCATCTGCAAAAAGCGAAAGCTTGACTTCATCTTTGCCAATTTTGATGCCCTTGATTTCCTTTTGTTGTCGGATTGCTGATGCTAGAACTTCCAACACTATGTTAAACAAAAGCGGTGAGAGTGGGCATCCCTGTCGTGTTCCTGATCTCAGGGGTAAAGCTCTCAGTTTTCCCTATTGAGGATGATGTTAGCTGTGGGCTTTTCATAAATGGCTTTTATGATCTTTAAGTATGTTCCTTCTATCCCGACTTTCTCAAGGGTTTTTATTAAGAAAGGGTGCTGGATTTTGACAAAGGCCTTTTCTGCATCGATTGACAGGATCATATTGTTCTTATCTTTTCTTTTATTAATGTGATGGATCACGTTGATTGATTTGCGAATGTTGAACCACCCTTGCATCCCAGGAATGAATCCCACTTGATCATGGTGAATAATTCTTTTTATATGGTGTTGAATTCGATTTGCTAGTATCTTATTGAGAATTTTTGCATCCATATTCATCAGGGATATTGGCCTGTAGTTCTCTTTTTTTGCTGGGTCTCTGTCTGGTTTAGGAATCAAAGTAATACTGGCTTTATAGAATGAGTCTGGAAGTTTTCCTTCCATTTCTATTTCTTGGAATAGCTTGAGAAGGATAGGGATTAACTCTGCTTTAAATGTCTGGTAGAACTCCCCTGGGAAGCCATCTGGTCCTGGACTCTTATTTGTTGGGAGATTTTTGATAACCGATTCAATTTCTTCGCTGGTTATGGGTCTGTTCAAGCTTTCTCCTTCGTCCTGATTGAGTTTTGGAAGCGTGTGGGTGTTTAGGAATTTGTCCATTTCTTCCAGGTTGTCCAATTTGTTGGCATGTAATTTTTCATAGTATTCCCTGATAATTGTTTGTATCTCTGAGGGATTGGTTGTAATAATTCCATTTTCATTCATGATTTTATCTATTTGGGTCATCTCCCTTTTCTTTTTGAGAAGCCTGGCTAGAGGTTTGTCAATTTTGTTAATTTTTTCAAAAAACCAACTCTTGGTTTCGTTGATCTGCTCTACAGTTTTTTTAGATTCTATATTGTTTATTTCTGCTCTGATCTTTATTATTTTTCTTCTTCTGCTGGGTTCAGGCTGCCTTTGCTGTCCTGCTTCTATTTCCTTTAGGTGTGCTGTTAGATTTTGTATTTGGGATTTTTCTTGTTTCTTGAGATAGGCCTGGATTGCAATGTATTTTCCTCTCAGGACTGCCTTCGCTGCATCCCAGAGTGTTTGGATTGTTGTATTTTCATTTTCGTTTGTTTCCATATATTTTTTCATTTCTTCTCTAATTGCCTGGTTGACCCACTCATTCTTTAGTAGGGTGTTCTTTAACCTCCATGCTTTTGGAGGTTTTCCAGAGTTTTTCCTCTGGTTGATGTCAAGCTTCATAGCATTGTGGTCTGAAAGTATGCATGGTATAATTTCAATTCTTGTATACTTATGAAGGGCTGTTTTGTGACCCAGTATATGATCTATCTTGGAGAATGTTCCATGTGCACTCGAGAAGAAAGTATATTCTGTTGCTTTGGGATGCAGAGTTCTAAATATATCTGTCAAGTCCATCTGATCCAATGTGTCATTCAGGGCCCTTGTTTCTTTATTGACCATGTGTCTAGATGATCTATCCATTTCTGTAAGTGGAGTGTTAAAGTCCCCTGCAATTCCCACATTCTTATCAATAAGGTTGCTTATGTTTATGAGTAATTGTTTTATATATTTGGGGGCTCCGATATTCGGCGCATAGACATTTATAATTGTTAGCTCTTCCTGATGGATAGACCCTGTAATTATTAGATAATGCCCTTCTTCATCTCTTGTTACAGCCTTTAATTTAAAGTCTAGTTTGTCTGATATAAGTATGGCTACTCCAGCTTTCTTTTGGCTTCCAGTGGCATGATAAATAGTTCTCCATCCCCTCACTCTCAATCTGAAGGTGTCCTCAGGTCTAAAATGAGTCTCTTGTAGACAGCAAATAGATGGGTCTTGTTTTTTTATCCATTCTGATACCCTATGTCTTTTGGTTAGCACATTTAGTCCATTTACATTCAGTGTTATTATAGAAAGATACGGGTTTAGAGTCATTGTGATGTCTGTATATTTTATGCTTGTAGCAATGTCTCTGGTACTTTGTCTCACAGGATCCCCCTAAGGATCTCTTGTAGGGCTGGTTTAGTGGTGACAAATTCCTTCAGTTTTTGTTTATTTGGGAAGACTTTTATCCTTCCTTCTATTCTAAATGACAGACTTGCTGGATAAAGGATTCTCGGCTGCATATTTTTTCTGTTCAGCACATTGAAGATCTCATGCCAATCCTTTCTGGCCTGCCAAGTTTCAAAAGAGAGATCAGTCACGAGTCTTATAGGTCTCCCTTTATATGTGAGGGCACGTTTATCCCTTGCTGCTTTCAGGATATTCTCTTTATCCTTGTATTTTGCCAGTTTCACTATGCTATGTCATGCAGAAGATCGATTCAAGTTACGTCTGAAGGGAGTTCTCTGTGCCTCTTGGATTTCAATGCCTTTTTCCTTCCCCAGTTCAGGGAAGTTCTCAGCTATTATTTCTTCAAGTACACCTTCAGCACCTTTCTGTCTCTCTTCCTCCTCTGGGATACCAATTATGCGTATATTATTTCTTTTTAGTGTATCACTTAGTTCTCTAATTTTCCCCTCATACTCCTGGATTTTTTTATCTCTCTTTTTCTCAGCTTCCTCTTTTTCCATAACTTTATCTTCTAGTTCACCTATTCTCTCCTCTGCCTCTTCAATCCGAGCCGTCGTCATTTCCATTTAATTTTGCATTTTGTTTAAAGCGTTTTTCAGCTCCTCCTGGCTGTTTCTGAGTCCCTTGATCTCTGTAGCAAGAGATTCTCTGCTGTCCTCTATACTGTTTTCAAGCCCAGCGATTAATTTTATGACTATTATTCTAAATTCACTTTCTGTTATATTATTTAAATCCATTTTGATCAGTTCATTGGCTGTTGTTATTTCCTGGAGATTCTTTTGAGGGGAATTATTCCATTTGGTCATTTTGGATAGTCCCTGGAGTGGTGCGGACCTGCAGGGCACTTCCCCTGTGCTGTGGTGTATAACTGGAGTTGGTGGGGGGAGCTGCAGTCAGACCTGATGTCTGCCCTCAGCCGACCGCTGGGGCCACAGTCATACTGGTGTGTGCCTTCTCTTCCCCTCTCTTAGGGGCGGGATTCACTGTGGGGTGGCATGGCCCATCTGGGCTACTTGCACACTGCCAGGCTTGTGGTGCTGGGGATCTGGCGTATTAGCTGGGGTGGGTAGGCAAGGTGCACGGGGGCAGGAGGCTCAGGATTAGCTTGCTTCTCCTTAGGTGATCCACTTCAGAGGGGCCCTGTGGCAGCGGGAGGGAGTCAGACCCTCTGCCGGAGGGTTGGCTCTGCAGACGCACAGCGTTGGGTGTTTGCGCGGATCAAGCAAGTTCCCTGGCAGGAACTGGTTCCCCTTGGGATTTTGGCTGGGGGATGGGAGAGGGAGATGGCACTGGTGAGCGCCTTTGTTCCCCAACAAACTGAGCTCTGTCGTTCAGGGTCTCAGCAACTTTCCCTCCCTTTGTCCTCCAGACTTTCTGCTTTCAGAGCAGAGCTGTTAATTTATGACCTCCCAGATGCTAAGTCGCACTTGCTGTTGGAACTCAGTCCGGACCCTCCGCTTTTGCAAGCCAGACTCCGGGGCTCTGCTTGGCTGGCAGGCCGCCCCTCCGCCACGGTTCCCTCCCAATAGTCCGTGGAGCACGCACTGCCTCGCCGCCCTTCCTACCCTCTTCCGTGGGCCTCTCATCTGCACTTGGCTCCAGAGACTCTGTTCTGCTAGTCTTCTGGTGGTTTTCTGGGTTAGTTAGGCAGGTGTAGGTGGAATATAAGTGATCAGCAGGACGCGCGGTGAGCCCAGCGTCCTCCTACGCCGCCATCTTCCTCTGCATCGATCTCCACATATTCTAATGGATCTACAACTGAAGCTCCAGCTCCAGCTGTAAGCTTATGTACATAAAGAAGTTACGTTTTATTAGTTTCCTAGGACCATTGTAACAAATTACTACAAACTGGGTGACTTAAAACAACAGAAATTTGGGGCACCTGGCTCACCCAGTCAATTAAGCATCCATCTTCGGTTCAAGCCCCACATTGGGCTCTGTGCTGGCAGCTCGGAGCCTGGAGCCTCCTTTGGAGTCTGTGTGTCCCCCTGCCTCCCCCTCACCTCCCTCCCTCTCTCTCTCTTTCTCTGTCTTTCAAAAATAAATAAACATTAAATTTTTTTAAATTTATTTTCTCATAATTCAGATGATTAGAAATCCAAAATTACAGTATTGTCAAAATTGGTCTCTATTGGAAGTTCTGAGGGAGAATCCATTCTGTGTGTCTCTCCTAGTTTCTGGTGGTTGCCAGCCATCCTTGAAATAACTTGTAGATACATCACCTCATTCTCTGCCTTTATCTTCACATTGTGCTTTCTTTGTGGGTCTGTGTCTAAATCTCCTTCTTATAAGGGCACCAATCATATTGGATCTAAGGCCCACCTTAATCCACTATGTCCTCATCTTGATTATATCTATAAAGACACTTTCAAATAAGGCCACCTGCATGGCTTCCAGTGAACAAGTATTTGGGGGAACACTATTTAAGCCAGTATAGGAGCCAAATCTATGCAGGATGAATTCAAAGACCCACATCAAGATACATTGTAATTAGGCTGTCAAAAGCCAAAACCAATGAGAGAATCTTGTAAGTAGCAGGAGAGAAATGACTTCTCATATACAAGGGATCTTCACTAAGATTATATGCAGATTTCTCATCAGAAACTTTGGAATCCATAAGGGAATAAGTTGATATATTAAAAGTTCTAAAAGAAATAAAAATGTATCAACCAAGAATAATATATCCAGCAAAACTGTACTTCAAAAGTAAGAAAGAAGTTAACATATTGTCATATAAAAATCTGAGGTAGTTTTTTAACCCTACACCTGCTCTGTAAGAAATGCTAAATAGAGGTGCTTGAGTGGCTCAGTTGGTTAAACATCTGACACTTGGTTTTGGTTCAGGTCACGATCTCATAGATTGTGAGTTCTAGCCCTACGTCAGGCTCTGCGCTGACAGTGTGGAGCCTGCTTGGGATTCTTTCTCTCTCCTTCTTTCTCTGCCCCTCCCCCACTTGCAAACATGCATGCACGTGCTCTCTCTCTCTCTCTCTCAAAAATAAATATATAAACTTAAACCTTTCAAAAAAGAAATGCTAAAGAGAGCCTTGCAGGTTGAAATTAAGGGATACTAGACAGTAACTAAAAGATATGTGAAGAAATACTGATCTCAGTAAAGGTAAATATATGGACAATTACAAAAGCTATTATTTTTGTAACAATAATTGGTATTTATCTTGTTTTCTACCTGATTTAAGAAACAAATACTTTTTAAAAATACAAGTATTAGTCTAAAAGCTAGTGTCATTGGAGGTTCTGTTTGTAATTCCACATTTTGTTTTCTATATCATTTAGAAGACTGATGAATTAAAAAATATATCAGCTTATGGTTTTGGGTACACAACATATAAAGATGTAATTTTGTAACATCAACAACTGAAAGAGGTAAAGCTGTGAGGGAACAGAGCTTTCCTATATTATTGAAGTTAATATTGAAGATAAATTCAAATTAGCAGGTATTAATTTTAGGTATAATTTTAAATGTTATCCCCATAGTAACCACAAATAAAATAGCTTTATAATATATACTAGAATATGTACAAAAGGTGGTTAGAAAGGAATTTAAATGTTCCATTACAAATAATCAACTAAACACAAAAGAAGATAGGAATGCAGGAAATGAGGGACAAAAAAGCTACAAGGCATACATAAACCAAAAAGCAAAATGACTTAAGTAAGTCTTTCTGTATTAGTAATTACTTTAAATGTAAATTGATTAAATTCTCCAATAAAAACATAGAGATTGGCTGACTGGGTTAAAACATGATGAAACTATTTGCTGTCTATAAGAGACTCATTTTAGATCCAAGACACAAACAGGTTCAAAGTGAAGAGATGGAAAAAGATATACCATACAAATAGTAACCATAAGAGAACAGGTGTGGCTATAGTAATACCAGAAAAAATTGACTTTCAATAAAAAAAGAATAACAAACATCAAAGGACATTATATTAATAAAGGTTTGGTACAGCAAGATACCACATATATAAACTTTTATACACCTAATAAGCACCAAAACATATGAAGCAAACCATGGCAGGAACCTTAGAGAAATAGACAGTTATACAGTAATAGTTTGATGCTTTAATACTCCACTCTCAATCATGAATAGAACAATCAGATAGAAAAGAAGTAAGGAAACGAGGACTTGAACCACACCACTAAACCAATTACATCTAACAAACATATACAGAGTACTCTACCCAACAATAACAGAGTACACATTATTTTCAAGTGCACATGAAATATTTCCCAAGAGATTGGAACCCTTGTGCACTGTTGATCAGAATGCAAACTTGCACAGCCATTGTAGAAAATGGTGCAGTGTTTCATATATAGATATAGATATATAGATATATCTATATATCTATATAGATAGATATATCTATATATCTATATCGATATATCTATATATCTATATCTATATCTATATATATGTGTGTGTGTCTCAAAATTATATTTGTTCAACCATGTTGATAGCAGTATTATTCACAATAGCAAAAATGTGGAAGCAAACCAAGTATGTTGATGGATGAACAAATAACTAAAATGTGTTCTATACATACAATGGAATGTTATGCAGCCTTAAAAAAGGAAATCCTGGCATATGCTACATCATGAATGAACTTTGTGGACATTATGCTAAGTGAAATAAATCAGTGAAAAAATGACAAATACTCTATAATTCCACTTGTATATACTTAGAGTACTCAAAATCATAAAAAACAGAAAGTAGGATTGTGGTTGCTAAGAGCTAGGGGTAAGAAGTAGTGGGGGATTATTGTTTACTGGGTCTAAAGTTTCAGTTCTGCAATACGAAAAGAATTCTGGAGATTGATGTTGATGGTGGTGGTGGCATAATATGAACGTACCACTGATGTACACTTAAAAATGGTTAAGATGATAAATTTTATATCATGTGCATTTTACCACAATTTTAAAAACTGGGAGAAATGATAATTTACTGTTAAAACAAAAGTTATAACAATGTGGTGTGGAGTTCATAACATATGAGGAAATAAATGTATGACAACAATAATAGAATGGCCCACAGGAAAGAAATGAAAGTATGCTATTATAAGTGTCTTACACTATACATGAAGTGATTTAATATCACTTGAAGTGTTGAAAAGTTAGAGGTAGATGCTGTCAACCTGCAAGCACTACAGTAACCAAAAAAGTATAGGTAATTGGTCAACAAAGGTGATATACAGAATCATAAATATAAATTTAATATCAATATAAATTAAGGCAGAAGGAGAAAAAAGGGCAACAAAGAACACATGGAAAAATAGAAACAAATAGTAACATTTAAAAATTGAATGGTTAACATACACTACCATATGATCCAACTAAGATATCTTACCCAAGAGAGGAAAAAAAAGCAGTATATTTACAATGCAGTACTACTCAGGTAAGGAAGGAAGAGAGGAAGGAAGGAAAAAGGGAAAGATGTGGGGAAGAGAGGAGAGAAAAGAATTATGAGTACATGCAACAACAAGGATATACTTCAAAGTAATTATGCTATACGAAATAAGACACCCGAAAAAGAGTATATACTATATGACTGAATTTATAGAAAATTACAGAAAATTCAAAGAAATCAGAGATGATGGAAATAAGGTCAGTTGTTGCCTGGGAAAGGTTGGGTGTGGGTTACTTGGAAAGTGTGATTACTAAGGGAAGACTCAAACTTTTGCAGGTTATGGAGATGGGTTCAATATCCTGACTGTTTTCATTATTTCACAGATGAAATTATTTCATTGTCACAACTTACCAGTCATACACTATGAGTACTTAGACTTTATTGTAGGTTAATTAAATCTCAAAAAATAAAACTAGCATAAAACTAGTATAGACTTTAGCAATCCCATATCCCATTTTAAACAATAAATGTAAAGAATAAAAAATTACTTTTTAATATAAGACATAGTTTAGCTATGATTTCTCTAATTAGAATTCCTATATGCAAAATGCCAGAAAAGCTGAATGTTAATAGACACTGTGTTAAGAAGCAAGGTATAAATATTTGTCAGTCTGACATGAAAAGACGCTCAACATCACTTATCAGGGAAATACAAATCAAAACCATGATGAGATACCACCTCATAACTGCAGAATGGCTAAAATCAACCACAGAAGAAACAGCGGGTTTTAACATGGATATGGAGAAAAAGGAACCCTCTTGCACTGTTGGTGGAAATGCAAGCTGGTGCAGCCACTATGGAAAACAGTTCCTCAAAAAGTTAAAAATAGAACTACCCTACTATCCATCAATTACACTACTGGGTATTTACCCAAAGAGTACAAAAATACTGATTTTAAGGTATACATGCACTCTGATGTTTATATCAGCATTATCTACAATAGCCAAATTATTCAGTCCATCAACTGATGAATGGATAAAGAAGAGCTGGTATATATGTACCATGGAATATTATTCAGCCATAAAAAAGAATGAAATCTTGCCATTTGCAATGACGTGGATAGAGCTAGTGTATTATGTTAAGTGAAATAAGTGGGAAAAAGACAAGCCATATGATTTCACTCATATGTGGAATATAAGGAACAAAACAGATGAACATATGGGAGGGGGAAAAAGAGAGAGGGAAACAAACCATAGGGACTCTTAACTATAGAGAACAAACTGAGGGTTGATAGAGGGAGGTGGGTGGGCAATGGACTAGATGGGTGATGGATATTAAGGAGTGCACTTGTTATGATGAGCACTGGGTGTTATATGTATGTAATGAACCACTGAGTTCTACTCCTGAAACCAATATTGCATCATATGTTAATTAGAATTTAAATAGAATTTTGAATAAATAAATAAATATTTGTCACTCTGTAGCCATTGTGTAGAGAGCTGTTAGATAATTATAAGAATTGTTATGAAGCAACAAATACAGTGGATATTCACCACCACTGTATCACATATTGTAGGAGAAGACACATGCGTTATACATCTACTAATTAGTCACGGAGAAACTGTTAGAAACCTCAACATATTAAGTCAATCATACTTTTGGAACGAGACACATTATGTGTTTCATTTTAAAATTTAAGAGTTGCATGGGTATAAAATTCGTAGAGTAGTGTTTCTTACTTGTGATCTCTTTTAAAAATGGAAATGTCTCATGGGCCTGCAAATTTTCTGAAATTTAATACCTTCTGCTCTATTGAAATACACACATTTATCTTTAGTTAATAGCAGACCAAATTTTAATACACTTCCATTTTTATGGTTTGATTTATAGAAACAATATTTCATTTATTTTACAAATACTGAAATATATTAATGGATATGTTATTAAAATTACCTCTCAGAATGTATAGGTTGGAAAGATAATGACACTGCTTCCCAGTTTGATAATTACCTCTTTGTCATATGTCCAAAAGTTATTAGAATTAAGAAATACATTTACTTCCCTATCTTTGTTTATACCTGTCAAAATCACTATATTCCAGATACCTATCTAGTCTTGATCTATATCTACACCTGCATGTAACAAAGTATACTGAAAATCTGAGACAAAAGAATAGCTTAAAATGGATAAGCATGTGTTAGTCTATATTAAATTTACTGTTAATTGAGATACTAGGTCTTATTTGATTTTAGTTATGCATATATGGGGGAGGGTGCAGGTAAAGGAAACATGAATTGTATCCTTGCCTCAAACTCTGACTTTATGTAGACTTGGATTTTTCATTTTAACTGTTGTTTAAACATGTTAAGTTTATTTTTACCTGAGAAATTGAGCAATCACAGAGACACTGAGATGGTAGTGATCACATTCTAAATAGAGTGTGGATATAAAATCTTTTCCTTATGCTGCCAGTTTGTACAGCTCATTTCCATGCCCTGTTACTCACTAATGCTATTATAGTTAAATTGGAATCTTGCTGGTGACAATCGCACTACATGAAATGTTTCTTTCTAATTATGATATTAGAAGAAGATATGTTGTGAAAACTGTTAGCTTGATTAGTTAAAACTTGTAAATGTGGGTTCTTGTTGCATTTAGCTACATATTTTGGAAAAAAAATATAGTGTTCTTTGGCATTGGATTAAAAATAGATTTTATTTGGATAAAATTATATTTTATTTCTAACCAAAACAGATTAAGTCATACCTGAAATATATAACTTATTTTCTAAATATTCCATCTCTGCCATCTTGTTCTTATTTTTCCCCAGACAGGAAAAATATATTTTTTATAAATATTATGGTAGTTTTAAAATGGTCCCTCCTTTCATCTGATTGAAAGCAAACATTTTTTTTTTTCCTGACTTCCAACTTAACATTTTGACTTTGTACTGGAGAAATATTATTCAGGCTTTCAGTAGAACACTGGCTACTAGTGGACGTAGAAAATATCTTGCCAGGTGGGCAAAACAAGACTAGCTCTTTATTCTTCTAGAATGATTTTCAAGTGTTAGAGGTCAAGCAATAAATTTCAATGCAGAGTGGTCTTTTACTCATCATTAATTTTCTGGAATCTCTAGATAATTTCTTCCCTTTGTTTGCTTCATTCAGAGATCCTCCACGGATTTTGCCTTATTAATATTGTACTCTCCCGTCTATACACAGTACCATAACAAAAACAGATAAGCAAACTGGAAAAAAGTGAGCAAAACATACATATTTGAAAAAAAAGCGCATATTTTTCTGTCTACTACAAACCTGACATTATATGAGAAATGAAGTTAATAGTTGGTACATATTTGACAAAGAGAATTGACTTTAAAAAACATTATTATCATTTCTGGTCACACCATGTCCTAGTTGTGTTATCTGAGCAGTGCTCCTGAAAGAAGGAATTAAGTGCAAATAGTTTGGGAAGTTATTTGAGGAAGCATCAGTGGGTGCAGAGAAAGTGAGGCTAGTAACGGAAGGAAGTAAATAGAGCATACAGATATGAGCAGGTCATTTCTGTAGGCAACTGGAGCTCAGTTCCAATGGTAACCTCTGGAAGATGGTTTACAATAGAAATTAGCAAATTTTAGCCCTGGGTCAAATCTGCCCCATCACCTGTTTTTGCATCCCCTGCAGTCAGGAGCACCACGGCCGCAGTCTAGCACTGTATAAGCCACAGACACTAAGTCCAGATGCCCTCCCTGTGTTCCCAGCACCTGTCACCCCAGCCAATGGCTGTACCATACTGCACAGGCCTGTGCCAGTTGCCACCTTCACATTGGGTTCTCCCTCTGTTGGCAACTTCTGGGCACCTAGCACTGGAAATCTCAGTTTAGGTATCAGGAACTCAGATTGTCACCTCATCTCTCTCCAGCTGCCCATATGGAGTTTGCAAAATTCTTCAGGGAGAGAGAAGGGAATGTAGGGATTTCTAGGGTAGAGAATTAAACTGATGAGGAGGTAGCCAAGATTTCTCACTACCAGGTACCCCTCATGAGCCAGTTGTTTCCAGCTGAGCTGAAACAGGCTCACTACCTGGGATGACACATCCTAAGAAAATGAGGCAAGGCAGGAGATTTCTCTCTCATTATAGAAGTACCTACATAATATTCTCAATTTTGCCTCTTGGCAGAGAAGGCCTACTATATTTACTATCTGCGGGATGCCTGGGTGGCTCAGTTGGTTAAGCAACTGACTCTTCATCTCATAGTTCATGAGATGGAGCACTGCATTGAGCTCCACGCTTTCAGCGTGGACTATCTCCCTGTCTCTCTCTACCCCTTCCCTGTTCACATACTCACTGTCTCTCAAAATAAATAAACAAACAAACAAACAAACAAACATTTAAAAATGTTTACTGTCTGGCCTGTGATAGGCTGAATAATACCCTCTCAAAAGATGTGTATGTCCTAATCCCAAGAAATTATGAATATGTTTTCTTACTTGGCAAAGAGACCTTATGGATGTGATTAATTTAAGGATTTTGAGATTATCCTGTTTATCCTGTGTACCCAGTATAATTATAAGCGTCCTTATAAGAGGGATGCAGGAAAGTCAAATAGAGGAAGGTGATATAACAAAGTAAATTGTCAATGAAAGAAGTATAATGTCACTACACTGCTGGTTTTAAAGATTGTAGAAAGGGACTACATTTCAAGAAAAACACATAGCCTCTAGAGGCTAGCAAAGACCAGGAAACAGATTCTTCTGTAAAGCCTCCAGATGGAACTAACCTTACTAACACCTTGACTTTAGCCCAGTGAGACTAATGTTGGGCTTCTGACCTTCAGAACTGTAAGAGAATAAATTTGTGTTGTTTTAAGCCACTCAGTTTTGTGACCATTTGCTGAGGCAGCATAAGAAACTAATACAGGACCCTTTACAGAAAAAAAAACATTTTCTGACTCCCGATGTAAAATGATGCTTCTCAAATTTAGCAGATATGAGGGCTTACTGAATATCTAGTTAAAGCAGATTCTGAAGCTCATCCCCAGAGATTCTGACATAGTAGGTCTTGGATGGGCCCCTAGAATTTCTCAACAGTCCCTAGCTGATGCTGATGCTGCTAGTATTCAGACTTGGGATAACTGTGAGTTAGAGTAAACATATGTGTTGTCCCACTCATGAGCTAAGGAAGATGTCATAAATATTTTCTTATATAATTAGTTTCTTACATATTTTCTTATATGTCAGTGGATGAGGGCTGCTCCCTGGGCATCTTGCCTAGTTTTTTTAGCTTGCTTTTGAACTGAATGATTGTGGTAAAGTCATCAGGTAAAGAGTTGCAGGAGTTTGCAGTAGAAAGACATCTGAATGCCTGGAATGGAGAGTACCAAGGTGATTTAGAATGGGACACCTATAACATCTGCTACACACCTTACAGGTGTCTTTTATCACTTGTTGTATTACGTGCAAGTGGTATAGAATAGAAGATTTTTCTCTTGCTGAAGTATGCTGTTTTCAAATAATTTTTTATTAATCCATACATTTTGGGATGACAGTCTACTGTCCTATTTCATAACTTCACATGACTGATGGTGTAGATTTTCTGTGATAGTTCTGATGTTTAATAGTTCTTCTCCCAGAAGATTTGAAAGACCAATGTTTTGGGGGTTGTTTGGTGGTGGTTTTTTAAAAATACCTTGTATATGTTGGTTTCCTGATGCTATAACTCTATAATGACTAAATTTGTTTTCCATTAGCTTTCTCTAATTTCCTATGTTAAACATATTATTATTGAAAAGCACCATTACTTTCTCTCTCCCTCTCTCTTTCTCTATATAAAGGCTAAACTATATTTTGAAAATGAAAGAATATCTTTAAATGATTCTTATAGTTAGACCAGCTATAACATTCCCGAAGGGGAAAAAGAGCTTATGCCAATAAACAAAAACAAAAAGGAAGTACAGACATTGGGCATTAGAGACTATGATGGACAGGAATTGAACCTTGCAGCTGCATGAGCAGGATAAACAATAACAAGCTTTAGTGATAGCCTAAAACAACAGACTCCACTAAGGAAAAATAAAATCTGAACATTGTATGTCAGCAATACACAGAGCCTCAGAACAGATTATCCAAGATGTAACAAAGATGAAATTAGCATTAATATCTCCAGAGTTTACAAACAACATCATAAAACCAAGATAAGGTATTTGGTATGCATATAAATAAGCAATGCTAAAACACTCCTTTCTTAATTTGGAAATTGAGATTTAGTTTAAATGCTATATGGATTAAATAGAGGCAGGATTCTGTATTCTAATATACTACGTAGAAAATCATGATGAATATGTTGCATGTAAAATGATAAAGGAATTAGGTTGTGAGAAAGTGAGGACTAAATCTAAAATTGTCTCTAGAATTTAAAAAAAACAGTTTTTATAAGTAAGATAGCTATAATTATATATTTATGTGATAAGTATATTTAATCTGATGTATGTTTGGGGTGATTTTTTAAATTGTGTGCCAATATAAGAAATAAAGTATTTTGGTTTTCAAATTTCTACTTTACAGATCAAACTCAGTTTTGTAGCATACTAAGATATAGTTATTAACAGTAAACTATCAGTACATTCATTCTATGATGAGTGATTTTAAGCTTATAAATGTAGTTATTTAACATTAAATAGTATCCATAAAATCAGTTTCATTTGTTTTTCCATTTTGCCAAATTTAAAATTATAAATCTATAGTATCAAAGTCAAGGGAAAATAAGCAACATCTAGCACAGATGATGGAAAATACTCATATTTTCCAATATGGCAGAAACTTTTTGTCAGAAATAAAATATAAAATTCTTATTTATATGATCCTTATGGATAATAAAAAGCTGTTCAAAATACAATTCAATTGTCCCATAAAATTCAGCTTAAAACTAATGCACCACCACGGGTGTTAAACACTTGATTAACCTAATACTAAATATTATTTTGACAGTATATTCTTGACAGTAATTTAGTGAAGCATAACTGTAACAGGTTGAATGCTGTCTCCCCCCAATTTATAAACACCCAGAACATCAGATTGTGACATTATTTGGAAATAGGGTCTTTGCTAATGTAATTAAGATAAGGATCAAGATGAGTTTGCACTGGAATTAAGGTGGGCTCTAAGTCCAATGAGTTTACTTATAAGAGACAGAAAAGGACACAGAGAGACATAGAAAAGAAGGTCATGTGAGGATAGAGCCAAAAATTGGGGTAATGGATCTACAAACCAAGAAATGCCAAATATTGCTAACAGCTGCCAAAAGCCGTGAGAGAGGCATGGAGCAGATTTTCCTATAGTGACTCCAAAAGGAACCAATCTTGCCAACATTATGATTTTGGAATTGTAGCTTTCTGAACTGTGAAAAGAATATATTTCTGTTGTTTTAAGCTTCCCGATTTGTAGTTGTTATGACAGACCTAGGAAATTAATGCATAACTAATAAAGAAGAGTGCAGAGGCCCTAACTTTTACAATTTGATGAATTTTTATTTTTTTTATTCTTAAAAATGTATTTATTTTGAGAGAGACAGAGACAACATGAGCAGGGTAAGGGCAGACAGTGAGGGGGAGAGAAAGAGAGAGAGAGAGAGAGAGAGAGAGAGAGAGAGAGAGAGAGAGAGAGAGAGAGAATCCCAAGCAAGCCTTGCACTGCCAGTGCAGAGCCAATGTGGGGCTTGAACTCATGAAACTGTGAGATCATGACCTGAGCTGAAACTGAGTCAGATGCTTAACTGACTGAGCCACACATGTGTCTCAGCAATTTGATGAATTTTTAAATAACTAGCACCAGAATCAAGAATTAGAATATTACCAGAACTTCCAGTGATATCACCTTGTAAAGTTAACTACTACTATCTTGGTTTCTGTTAGTTGTGTCTAATAAATTAGTATTGTCTTATTTGAAATCAGACATAATGTGTGGGTTTATTTCTTGGTATGTCTGCCTTCTTATATTTGGTATTATATTTGCAAGATTTATCCATGTCGTGTCCAGAACACTTTGTTCTTTCTTATTGTTGTTTTGTTTTGTATCATATGATAATATCAATATTTATCATTCTATAGTTGATGATTATTTGGATTGTTTCCAATATTTTGACCAATGATAATGCTGTTAAATATGCCCTTTATTGGCATACTATGTGCACAGTTATGTTTGGTGTACAATATGTACACAAATGTGTAAAATCTTCATAGGATGAGGGCCCTGGGCAGCTCAGTTGGTTAAGCTTCCAACTCTTGATTTCGGCTCAGGTCATTATCTCATGGTTCATGAGATCAAGCCCTGCATGGGGGTCTATGCTGACAGTGCAGAGCCTGCTTGCGATTCTCTTCCTCTCTCTCTGTGCAACACCCCACCCCCACCCCTGCTCGTGCTCTCCCTTTCAAAATAAATAAACATTTAAAAAAAGATCTTCATAGTATAGTGTATGTTCACCTTTGTAAACTGAATTTCCCCAAATGATTGAAGTAAATTATGCTCTCATTGATACACAATAATACCAAAATACAGGTTTCAGTTGTTTGTCTTCACCTATACTTGATATTTTTGCATTTTTCATAAATAGGCATTCTAAAGGGACATTGACATCTAATTCTTCATATGTTCTAAATGGGAATACATTGTCAGATATATATTGCAAAAATCTCTTCCCACTCTGGCTTGAATTTCACTCTCATTTTGGTTCCTTTTAGCAAACACATATTCTAATTTAAGTGAACTCAAATTATCAATATTTTCCTTATGTTTAATTCCTCATGTGTCCTTGATTAAAAAAATCTTTGCCTCCTCTCATGTCATGTATATTCTCACATTTACATTGAGAGTCTTACTGTTTTATCTTTGACATGTAGGTATATAATCCATTGGGAATTATTTTTTGTGTATAATGGAAGATAAAAACTCATTTAAGAAACTAGGGTTAGGCACCTCGGTGGCTCAGTTGGTTGAGCGTCCGACTTCAGCTCAGGTCATATCTCGTGGTTTGTGAGTTTGAGAGCCCCACATCAGGCTCTGTGCTGACAGCTCAGTCTGGAGCCTGCTTCAGATCCTCTGTCTCATTCTCTCTCTGCCCCTCCCCTGCTTGTGCTCTGTCTCTCTCTGTCTCTCAAAATAAATGAATGAATGAATGAATGAATGAATGAATGAAAAAAATTGGGGGGGGTGCCTGGGTGGCTCAGTCGGTTAAGCGTCCAACTTTGGCTCAGGTCATGATCTCGCGGTTTGTGAGTTCAGGCCCCTGGTCAGGCTCTGTGCTGACAGCTCAAAGCCTGGAGCCTGCTTTGGGTCTGTGTCTCCCTCTCTCTCTGCCCCTCCCCTGCTTGTGCTCTGTCTCTCTCTGTCTCTCAAAAATGAATACATGAAAAAAAAAATGTTTTTAATAGGGTTATTTAGTTTGTCTAACACCATTTGAAAAGTTCCTCATTGCTGCACTAAAGGATAATCATTGTCATAAATCAAATGACTACATAAGTGTGTTTCTAAAATTGTCTTTCCATATACCAATATCACATGGTCTTAAATACTGTCATTTGATAATAAGGTTTTATAGCTTAAGCCTCTATTTTGTTGTTTTTCCTTAAAATTGTCTTGGCTACACTTGCCATTTTGATTTTCTACCTAAAATTGAGAACTGGCCCCTCAGTTCCCCTGGGAGGATAAAAATAAAAGAAAGACAAGGAAAGGAAAGGGTAGGGGTGGGGAAAAAGGGAAGTGAGAGAGAGAGGGAGAGAGAAAGAAAGAAAACAAAGGGAAAGGAAAGGAAAGGAAAGGAAAGGAAAGGAAAGGAAAGGAAAGGAAAGGAAAGGAAAGGAAAGGAAAGGAAAGGAAAGGAAAGGAAGGAAGGAAGAAAGGAAGGAAGGAAGGAAGGAAGGAAGGAAGGAAGGAAGGAAGGAAGGAAGGAATGAAGAAAAAAAAGAAAAAAAAGAAAACAGAATGAACAAACTTGGCAAATTTTAACAAGAATAGCACTGGATCAATAGATAAATATGGAGAGTACTGGTATGTTTTCTAAATTGAATCTTCAATTCCATAACTTTAATATATCCTTCCATTTATTTAGTTTTTCTTTGATGTTTCTTAGTAATGCTATATATGTTTTCTGATACATAGAATTCTTGTGTGTTGTTCATTAGATTATGTCATAAATGATAATCTTGCTGCTGTTGAGAATAGTATTTTTCATTTAAAAATTTCTTTGTGTTCCCTGGTATGTATAAATCTGATTAAATACTTATATAGACTTTGAATCTATTAACTTTTTAAAATTTGCTTTTAAAGCCTGATAACTAGCCTGTAGATTATATTGGATTTCCTGGGATTTTCTCATGTCATCTGAAAATAGAGGCAATTATATTTGATCTTCATTCTTGCTTTTTCTTGCTGTTTTGCCCAAAATATAATAAGTAGAAGCAGTAATTGTGGGTGCCTTCATCTCATTACCAGTTTGAAAGGAAAGTTTGCAATGTTTCATCACAAAATATCACATTTGCTGTATAATTACTTAGAATATTCCTTATCAGGATAAAAAGTTTCTACATATTATTTATTGGATAAGTATTTCTATTATAAAATTGTTTTGAGTTTTATGAAATACATTTCCTGCATTTGTGAGATGATTTATGATTTTTCTGTTTATTCTATTCATGTGTGAATTACTATTCAAATGTTTTCAAGTATTATACCACTATTGCATTATTAGAATAAAGGCGGTTCAGGCATTGTTATTGTCTTTGAACATCTCTGGATTCCATTTGTTAGTGTTTAGGTTTTTGTTTCATTTATGACTATGATAGAAGTTCTTATGTAGTCTTATTCTTATCTTAGTAGGGTTCTCGCAGCAAAATTATGCTGGCTTTATAGAATAATTTTGGAAGAAAACAGTTTTTAATAATAGTTACAATTCTTTCAAACATTATAATGATTGAAACAAAAGGAAATAATTTACTCTTATACCAAGATGTATTTAATTATTTCATTTTTATTTAATTCATGTCATTCTGGGGAGTGGGGAAGGACCAAATAAAAACAAACCATCTTATTGTTGCATAAAGGAAAGTTTTGATCACTCATTTTTTTTTCATTTAAATTAAGGCTCATTAAGACCATTATAACAAATGACAAATTTATAATTTTATATGTATTTTTTATAATATGTTTATCCCATTTGGAGGTAAGGAAAATTATTAGCAACAAATTACAGTTTTCTTATATTCCAGTAGGTTATTAGATAATCTCATAAAAATTATGAGTTATAATTACTTATTTATTCATTAATCTATTTTTTCACTCACCCAATCATTCTTTAATATTTGTGGTGCCAGGATATATTGAAAATTTGAGATTTTCATTAGACTTCATGGTGACTTATGAAATACATAAAGTAGGTAGACATAATCTGATGTATCTGAGATACTAACAATATAAGTTATGATCTATTTTAAAATACAACCATACATGAAAGGAATAATTCAAAATTAGTAAAGGATTTCAGAGAAATATGTCGTATATCATCCATCAAAAGAGTAATAAGTGGCACAAAATAACAATTATTATAATAAAATTTAAAATAAAGAGGTAAATTTTAAAAGTGCTGTCTGTTGCCTTAAAAAGCACTATTTTCTTATGAATATTATTTAGTGCTGATTTGGCTATTATCCAAAGTTTACTTTTTTTTCCATTTTAACTCATTAGAGGAATTAAATATACAATCAGATATTACAGGATAATATTTGATATAATGATGGTCCATATGAGACTTAGCTATATAAAATCTAGAGAAAACTCAGATTGGAAGTTGAAGTTCTCTGAGTTTTATACTCTCCACTCTCATCTTTCATATTTAAAGATAGTTTCCATTTGTACAAGTGTGGCTTTGTAAAACAAAATTGTGTCTTATGTTTCTTCCCGCCCATTCTTTTCAAAACCTGCCACCATCCTGGGCTCTTCTTTTCAACTTTATGGTAGTTTGATGCCTATTTTTGAAAAGATCCACCCCATCTCTGGTTTCTGCAGTCCCATCTGGTCGGTCTGCTGTTCCTAACTTTGCAAACAGTCAAAATTATCTGCTACTAGTTCCTCAGGTGCTTATTTGCTAGAATTTTTGTGCAAATGCTTTTGACTATGGTTTGATTACTTCAGCTACCTGCTGAAACATTTAAGTCCTTCAAGACCCTTGCCCTTTATCACCTTCAAGCCTTGTCTCCAGGCACTATGCTATTGTGATTTTCACTCACCTTCCTTCTTTTCATCTAAATCTAATTTGTTTCCCATGAGCCAGATTAGGTCCAATCTACCTAATTGTAGCTTTCTTTTGATTACTTTAGCTGACCTTGACCTTTCCCTTCTTTTTCTTCTATTGTATATGTAATTCAATTTCACAGTTTATCTCACAAGTATTCTCTAATTAATTCATAGGTTTTCTTCTGTCACTGTAGATACATTATTGGTCTCTTGAAGGCAAGGATCATGCTCTATGTTATTATTATTACTCCTATAGTCACAACAGTAACTTATACCGAGCTGAGAACACATAATGTGTGCATAAAGAAATGCAAAAAAAAAAAAAAGTTGATCTACTTTCTGCTTATATATCAACTAAGTATCGGGTAAGACACTTTGAACACAGTTTTGCAGTAATTTTTAACAAAATGCTTTGTAAATGTCCTTATACTAACATTTTAATATGACACATGCTAGAGTCCTCTTTCTTTTCTCTTTTTGTTTTTGTTTTTACATAGCCCACAGGCTAAGGGTAATAACATTACATTTTAGACCAGTGGATGTCTCAAATAATTCTAATTATCTTAATACTCATCATTCTCAAGGTGCTCTGTGCAATATGATATCTAAATAATACTTCATGGACAGCTCATGAAAGCAATTAATAACTCTCCTGAAGATATTTTCATTTACCTAGGTGCAGTTTCATTGGCTAGAATGATTTCCCCTTTCTATGGTATAAAATTTAGGAGATAGTCCGCCAGTACTCTCGCACTTCTTTACTCTCAGTGCCTTATATTTGACCAACATTTTAGTGATGACCATTTTTTTTTCACTTCATGATCTCCTGACCTATCATAGGGCCTTTTCTCCTACATGCTCACCCCCCTCCAAAACAAACAGACAAAAAAACAAAACAACAACAAAAAAACAAACACTGAAGTCTTTATGTGTAAAGTCTTAACTTTGTGTGCCTTCTCAACAACAAATTTATTATGTCCACCCTCAGTATCTTCCTTTTTATTTTAGTCTAAGACTACTTTAGTGCCATCTCTATCATTACATGACCAACCAAACCCTTCCAAGATTTTACATCAATTGGCCTTCCTCCTTTCAAAATTTACCAACAAGAACTGAAGTGCCTCTTAGTTTTAGCATACATATAGATATGTTCAGGTTCTGTAAGGTAATCTCTCCAAATACCCTCAATACGATATTCTTTTATTCTTAAAACTCTCAAAAATGGAATATATTCACACTCTCTGCACTACTTCCCATTTACTTCTCAACCCAGTAAAATCAGGGCTTATGAAAAGGATAGTATTTACATGGACAATATGGAGCTGAATCCTAATGTCAACACATCTTCATTAAGGAAACTTAACTTACCTATCCTAATGTTTAGAATTGGGATAGAAATAATATCAGCTTCATACTGTTGTCTTGAGTACTAAATAAAAGAACACATGAGAAACAATTAATATAATGCTCAAAACACAATAAATACTTAATTTCTTCCCATTATTATTAATCAACCTCCAATTCTCATGATAAACTATCCAAAAATATGTTTTTATTCAAATCTAACAGAATTTTTTCCTATCCTATCTTCTTGTCTACTGTAATCATTCATTCATTCAAGAAATATTTATTGAACAACTATTATGTGTCAAGACCAGAGCTAAATTCATGATGTATATTGATTAATAAAATAAAGAACACTTTTCTCCATGGCTCTCCTATCTAGAGGGAAAAACAATGTGCAAATAAACAAGAATGAACAAACACATCTATGTTTATGAGGGTCATTGTGATAGGAAAACTTACATAAATAAAAAAGCCAATTACTATGAAATCGATAATAGTGGAACTTACTTTAGACTGAGTGGTCTAGGAAAGTCTCTATGAGAAGATTATACCTAGGCATAGACCTGAAAGATAATTAGGAGATAGCCTACATGGATTAGGTAAACAAACATTTCAACAGAGGAGACCACTGGTACAAAGCTCCACTGTCAGAAAATATTCGCTATACTATTTCCCTCCTCTGGTGACATATATTCATGTTTTCTTTTACAACTCCTAATCTTCTGATAACTATATTTCATTTTCTCATTGCCTTTCTTGTACTACCTCTTTTATATTTAGGTTGTTTTTAAGATGTTTTCTTCACATTATTTCACATGTTTTTGGTTCCTACTATATTTTCTCAACTATCATCAGGTTTTTGATTACCACCTATATGAAATTGATGATCTAGTCTATAATTTAAAGCTTAACTATTTTAGTAGACTTCAAATTTCTAAAAAAGCACTATTTGCTTTATATCCCACCTAGATGACCCAGTGTCCCCTCATATGTATCATATTCAAAGATAAATTAATAAATCAGTATTAATAATTAATATTACAATATCATTAATAATTGATATTTATAAATTAAATCTTTTATTCTCAATCATTTCTCCTCGTGAATGGTCATCAATAGAAGAATAGTCTTTTAGGTACCCAAGCTACATAACATAAGAGCCAGCCCTAACCCATTTTTCTCTCCTCTCTGTTAAATTATTTTTTTTCTGCATATTTTGTATGCTTTTTTCTTTTCTAGTTACAGTCACATACTACCAAATGCCTAGGTTAGTAGTTTTCTTATTTTTTTCTTATCAATTCTTTTCAAATTCAGGTCCATCTTAATTTTCATCTGGAAGAATATAGGGCTTTCTAACTGGATTCTCTTTCCAGTCTGTGCTGAAGCAAGTCCAAGGTCATAGGGGTCTTGCCCATATTGCCATCCTTAAAACATATGTCACCTCTGTGCCCATCCAATAAATATGAATGTACTATTGTCTACAACAAAATCATTCTGTTTCTTGCTCTTATGTCTATTCTAGCTATTACTCTTTTGATCTCTTTTCCTGATTAAATCTTTATAATACTTTAAGAAATCTCATTGATCCTTCAATTGGGGGTATTTACTAAAATGCCTTCTAGGATTTACTGAAAAAAAAAAGATTTACTTGTACAGCAATGAAGGAAGCACATATCAGCTACTCAAGCCTAATGCTTTAGTATAAACAGAGTCAGTAAGCTGGTCTATTTGAAGAATAGGTGGCATGAAATAGAAAGATTGAAGTCAAATAAAAATACTAACCTTGGAGGAAACATAAGAAAAAAGACTAGAGAAAATATATTTCAAATTCTGCATATTATTTGCAGGATTATTTGAGAATGTAAAGCATATAGAAGATATTGTTATCTTAGTAAAAAGCAGTAAATATCAGGGAATAAGAATAAACACTGGGGATTTGAAATGTGAAAGTTCCAGCTTGAGAGAACAGAAAAAAAGATGAAAGAAGTAATGATCAATGAAATACTAGACAATAGTTTCAAAAGCAGAGAAGGGGTGAAAGCTTTAGTCTTGAAAAATTTTTGAAACCTATGCCCAAATAAAGGATCCTAAGATTTTCTTTTTTTTATTTTAATTTTTAATCTTTATTTATTTGTGAGAGAAAGAGAGAGAGAGCACAAGCAGAGGAGGAACAGAGAGAGAGGGAGACACAGAACCCAAAGCAGGCTCTGGGCTCTGAGCGTAAGCACAGAACCCAATACAGGGCTCAAACTCACGAACCATGAGCCGAAGTCAGATGCTTAGCCGACTGAGCCACCAGGCACCCTGGACCCTAAGGTTTCTGAGTCAAAGAAAAGCCCTCTATAAAGTACTATCATATTAGCCATCAGAAATATTGATGCAAGAAGACAGTGGAGGAATGTCTTGAAGACTGAAGTAAAATTTGGAGTCTAGAAAGATGAATACAAATCAATTCGTGAAGGCTGAATAAAACCACATTCAAATATTGATGAACTCAAAAATGTTGCCTTAGGTATACCCATCTTTACTTCAGGATATTCTCCAATAAAATGAAACAAAAATCAAGAAGTAAGGCACAGGATCTTGAACAACCTAGGCTCTAATGTATAAAAGTAGTGGGAAAAAAAAAAAAGTCCCCAAATGAAAGCCTAGGGAACATACAGCTGCTGATAACCCTAATGCCTAAAATTATATCTGTTATCTAAGCAGTACTGAAAAACACTTGTTAAGGTAATGAATAAGGAATAATTTAACACGAGAATGGAGGGCTCCATAGAGACAGGATCTAGGTATAAAGGAAACTTGGTAGTACAGAAAGGTTAACTCACTTGAGGGTTGGTATAATTAATAAGCACAACACATATGCACACACACATGAGTTTTTAAACTAAAAACTCATATGAAATAAAAACTAAGAAAAATAAGGCTAATTCAGATATTAAAAAGAAAATGAAACTATTACATGTAGCAAATAATGATCTTTAAAAATAGCATACGTGTAATCGTAAATGCTAAGAATACTGACTTACCATGGCTCAGGTTTAAGACAATATAGGTGAGGAGGAAATGTAATCCTACTGAAATACTTGATCCCAAATTGCACAATATTGAAATAGTCGTAATATCTTAGTTTTTAGATATAAGAATCAACCTAAAGACAAAACCAGAAAGTCTTGATTGTAGCTCCAAGACAGAAGATAAACAGAGGGCGGGACTTGAAATTGTCAGGAATGGTAGAGGAAAGAATAGAATTTCTAACATAACTTTCTTACAAGGTGGGGAATCAAAAAATATTGTCAGAAATATAGGAAACAAGACAAAGAGTTTTTATTACATTAATTAAACTTAAAATGGAAAAGTTAAAATATAAGTATGAAAGCTAAGAAGAGTAAAAAATAGATAAATCAGGACATAATCATGCACTGCCCAAATTTGATATATCAATAAGTAAAGTGTAGGCATGCTTTTAAGATTCATGCAGGAAATTACCAGAAGAGCTAAAATAAGAAAGATACCAAATAATTTGCCTCAAAGGAGTGGTGCACAGGTAGAAAAAGCAGGGTTGTGAAAACGTAGTGGTTTTTTTTTCTTTTAAGATCCTCTGTGCAATTTTATTTTTTACCATGTACATATGTTATTTTGGTGAAAATTTATTTTAAATATGTATATGCAAATCATATATGTAAGCTCCTTTGAAATTAATTTATATATCTCTCAAAAACTCTTCCCTATCAGAATAGTTTATATAACTAGACAATTGATCAAGATAAATGTGTATCTAGCCAGACATATCAAAAAGAATAGAGAAAAGAGCCAAATAAATAAAATCACAAATGAGAGAGGAGAAATAACAACGAACATCACAGAAATACAAACAACTATAAGAGAATATTATGAAAAACTATATGCCACCAAATTGGACACTCTGGAAGAAATGGATAAATTCTTAGAAACATGTAAATTACCAAAACTGAAACAAGAAGAAATAGGAAATCTAAACAAACTAATAACCAGAAGAGAAATTGAATCAATAATCAAAAAATTCCCAAGAAACCAAAGTCCAGGACCACATGGCTTCCCAGGGGGATTCTACCAAGTACTTAAAGAAGAGTTAATGCCTATTCTCAAACTAATCCAAAAAATAGGAAAGTAAGGAAAACTTCCATATTCATTCTATCAGGCCAGCATTACCCTGATACCAAAACCAGATAAAGACTCCACTAAAAGAGAACTACAGACCAATATCCATGATGAACATGGATGGAAAAATTCTCAACAAAATACTAGCAAACCAAATTCAACAATACATTAAAAACATCATTTACCAGAATCAAGTGGCATTTATTCCTGGGTTACAAGAGTGGTTCAGTATTTGCAAATCAGTCAACATAATGCAACACATTAATCAAAGAAAGGATAAGAGCCATATGATCATTTCAACAGATGTAGAAAAGTCATTTGACAAAGTACAACATCCGTTCATGATAAAAACCCTTGACAAAGTAGGTTTAGAAGGAATATATCACAATATAATAAAATCCAATTATGAAAAACCCACAGCTAATATCACCCCCTTTGGGGAAAAACTGAGAGCTTTTCTTTTACAGTCAGGAACAAGACATTGCTGTCCACTCTTACCACTGTTATTTAACATATTTCTTAAATTCCAGCCACAGCAATCAGACAACACAAAGAAATAAAAGCCATCCAAATTAGCAAGGATGAAGTTAAACTTTCACTGTTTGCAGATGTCATGATACTCTATATAGAAAACCTGAAAGACTCCACCAAAAATTGCTAGAACTGATACACAAATTCAGTAAAGTCACAGGATACAAAATCAATGTACAGAAATCTGTTGCATTTATATACACCAATAATGCAGCAGCAGAAAGAGAAATTAAGGAATCAATCCCATTTACAATTGCACCAGAAATAATAATATACCTAGGGATAAACCTAACCAAATGGATGAAAGACGTATACTCTGAAAACTATAAAATACTGATGAAAGAAATTGAAGAGGAGCATTTTTCGCAGAGCTAGAACAAACAATCCAAAAATTTCTATGAAACCACAAAATATCCTGAATAGCCAAAGAAACATTGAAGAAGAAAAGCAAAGCTGGAAGCATCACAATTCTGGACTTCAAGTTGTATTATAAAGCTGTAGTGATCAAAACAGTATGGTAATGGCAGAAAAATAGACACATAGATCAATGAAACACAATAGAAAACCTAGAAATAAACCCACCACTATATGGCCAATTAATCTTTGACAAAGTAGGAAAGAATATCTGATGGGAAAAAGACAGTCTCTTCAGCAAATGGTTGGGAAACCTGAACAGCACCATCCCAAAGAATGAAACTGGACCACTTTCTTACACCATACACAAAAACAAACTTAAGATAGATGAAAGACCTAAATGTGAGACCTGAAACCATAAAAATCCTGGAGGAGAACACAGGCAGTAATGTCTTTGACACGGACTGTGGCAACTTCTTTCTAGCTTTGTCTCCTGAGACAAGGAAGACAAAAGCGAAAATAAACTATCGGGACTTTATCAAGATAAAAAGTTTCTGCACAACAAAGGAAACAGTCAGTAAAACTAAAAGACAACCTAGGGAATTGGAAAAGGTATTTGCAAATGACATATCTGATAAAGGGTTAGAATCCAAAATATATAAAAAACTTTTAAAGCTCAATACCCTAAAAATGAATAAATCAATTTAAAAATGGGCAGAAAACTTGAGTAGGCATTTCTCCAAGACATAGAGATGGCTAATGGACACATGAAAAGATGCTCAACATCACTGATCATCAGGGAAATTCAAATCAAAACTATAATGAGATATCACCTCATACCTGTCAGAATGGCAAAAATCAACAACACAATGAACAACAGGTGTTGGTGAAGATATGGAGAAAAAGGAACCTTTGTGCTCTCTTGGTGGGAATGCAATGTGATATTAACCACCATGGAAAACAGTATGGAGGTTCCTTAAAAAATTAAAAATAGAACTACCTCACTATCCAGCAATTACATTAGTAAATATTTACCCCCAAAATACTAAAATACTGTTTCAAAGAGATACCTGCACCCAGATGTTTAGTGCAGCATTATCTATAGTGGCCAAACTATGGAAGCAGTCCAAATGCTCATTGACTAATGAATGGATAATGAGGAGGTGGTATATATGTGCACTGGAATATTACTCAGCCATACAAAAAAGAAATCTTGCCATTTGCAATGACATGGATAGAGCTAGAGAGTATTATGCTAAGTGAAATAAATCATTCACAGAAAGGCAAATACCGTATAATTTCACTAATGTGTGGAATTTAAGAAACAAAACAAACAAGCAAAGAAAAAGAGAGACAGAGAGAAAGAGGCAAACCAAGAAATAGGCTCTTAAATGTAGAGAACAGACTGATGGTTATTAGAAGGGATGTGGGTGGGGGGATGGGTGTAATAGGTGATAGGGATTAAGGAGTGCACTTGTTGTAATAAGCACAGGGTGTTATATGGAATTGTTGAATCACTATATTGTACACTTGCAACAAATATACACTGTATTTAAGTAACTGTAATTTAAATAAAAACTTAAAAAATAAAAACACTTATGTCTTAGAAAAAAAAAGATATAATCCATTTCAAAATAATGAAGTAACAGAAAGTGTCTTCCTAGCCTTGTATGGATTCTATTTTTTAATCCAATAAAATATATATTTAAACCAAACACACACACATTTTAAACTGATAGAACAGTTGTGTTTTTGGTTTGTTTGTTCATGCATTGTTTTGTAAGAATAGAATTGGGATAAATGGTAACAAAAATGGAGTCAGTCAGAATCAAGGGTTATACCCATTTACTTTTTATTTCTCAGCATTTGCTTTTTTAATTTATAAATCAATAGCATATAGAATTTTTGTCTTAGGAACAGCCATTCTGCAATTTATTGAAAAATCTGAACATCCAGAATTACAATTCCAGTTGTAATAGTTGATGGCAGGAATTTAAATATTAATTTGCTTAAATAATTTGATAATAGTATTTAAAGCCTTTATTTTTATTGTAAGACTGATATTTGTACATGATTTGTACATTATGCCTCAAAAAATGAAGGTAAAATAATAATTGCATGTGGAATCTAAATATCTGTATAGATAGATATTTTTACATATGTACTTAGATAAAATTTTTTAAATATACTCAATCGCACTCCCTTAATCAGTTCAAGAAGAAAATTTCAAAAATTAACTCCTTATTAAAATATTCCAAGTAATCTGAAAGGGAAGTATGGGTATGTTACACACACACACACACACACACACACACACACACACGTATGTATATATAAGATAAATAACTTCACCAGTGATAAATTTGCATTGCATCTGTGGATCACTAACAGTACCTATTTTCCTTGGTAGTACAATAAATCTGAATATTTTTTTGTCATATATCTAGATCCATTTAACTTAAAACTTAACGTATGATCCCATGTTGTAAGATATCTAAAGACAGAATAAACTGTCATTAGGTATAATTTTCCTTTTTATTTACATTTAACTCAGTTCTCAACTGTTAACTTCATTATTGAAGTATACACACATAGTTTAAGATCCACAGTACCCCCCTCAAAATACTAGCCTAACCATTATTCAATTTTCACAGTTAAGAAATAGTCAAAACCTTAGAATAAAATTGATTTGGTGATATGTACATAGCTCATGTGTATAGCAGTTTAATTAGTAGTAATTTTGAGTGGGTGAATAAATAATAAGCTTTATGTGAATACTCTTTCCCTTGGTAAATTCTTTGGCTAAAATATACACTTTTGGGGGAAAAAAAGAAGTGTTCTTCAACTTCTTTTTAACCTGGTATAGGTAAGAGTGCACTACAAAGAAGGATATTTGATAATCACATTTTAACAAAAGTAGACATTTCTTTCTTTTCCTGTGTCCTTCTTATTCCTATCTTACAAGATTTTAGGAACATCCATTCACTACTTAGCAATATCTTAATTTCCAAAGTCTTAGGCTGTGTATACAATCTGACTTAGATTGTTTTTTGTTTTTGTTTTTGTTTTTTAGTTCAACTTGCAAGTTAGTGGAAATGTTATTAATAGATAAATTTTAATTCTCTTTAAGGTAATGGACATTTATATGGTAAGTTTTAAAACTAAAAATTTTCTGTTCAATCAGTGCTGAAATTAGTTTGTGTTCCAAGTGCCACATAGGCTGAGAAATGATCTATGACAATGACATAAACAGAAGCATTCTTCTCCTCTAAATGAAAGAATCTTATAAATAGCCAAGAACAATTAGTAAATTTTCATTATACTGAGACTTTTCTTGCTTTACCATTCATATTTCAAGTTTTCTTTCAAAAATATAGTCAAATAACTTAGAGAAATAAATTTATGGTATTCCCACTCACTGTCAAATAGTCCCAAAGCTGAGGCAGGATAAGCAGTTCTGAGACTAACTTTCCTAAAGCAGCAGTAGGGTCAGGCAGAAATGTTAGAGAAGCACAGCAGTAATAACACAGAAAATATATCTTGTGAGTTAAATATCCTGGTCAACCCTTCCAGCAACTCTTCCATGTTTGGAGTTCCAATGAACTCTTCTAAGATATTTGAAAGGTTTCTTACAAATCAATGCATGTTAGTGTCTGGCTTACCTTTGTCTCAAGAACAGTTCACCAGGATAATAGTTTCAAAAGCAATGCTATTGTTTATTGTTAACTGAGCAATCAAAATGTGTACATGTAGAATATAGCAGGCAATACCCTCTCCTCTCACAATTAGAGCAAAAGGAATGCACTTTCATTAGACAAAATAAAAGTAAAACTAAAGGCAGGGAACAATTTGTCCATCATGAAAGCAGCTGGCTTACTAAAAACTGTAAAAGCTCCAGCTGGCACCGCACACTACCACCAACTAGCCAACTTTTCACATGGGAAAAGTGCTATATGGTTTTATGTGAGAAAGCAACAAAACAGATATTTGTGAATAAATATTGGTTTGACAGGAAGGCAGACAAACTACATTTTTTTTTTTTACTCAAAGGCATGTACTAAAGCACAAGGTGCCAAACAGAGTGTCTATTTAAAGAGAAAAAAAAAATGGAGAGAAAATCTGCATCAGAGTGAAACTGAAGCAGATGGTGTAAATTGGTCCTTTGTTAGTCTTAAAATTTTTAAATAAAAATATCCTAAATTGGAGTTAAAAATAAAATAAGTATTTTTTATCAGAAATAAAACACTTCCAACATAACACCTACAACTTCTGGAATTTTTTTTTCTTCCATTTCCAGTTCCCTCAAAAATATATTTCAGACTCAACATACTCGACCCAAACAAAATTCATATAAGTAAACTATTTTAAATATAGAAGTCTCAGAAATCTGATAAATATTTATTGGTTCTAGGATGAGTCCTTAGTAAATGCAGAGTTTATAACTGCCATCCTGGTGGGAGATGAAGGAATTTTTAAAATGATGCCTCCTTATTTTAAAAAAATTGTTTTAGAAATAAGATACTGATTCTCCAGAAGGCCCTGTAAAAGTACAAACATTAACTCTTTGTTGTCCTTTAATACTCTACCATGTGTTTATGTGTCACACTAGCTAGCCATGTAGTCAAAATACATATATATCAAAGGAATGAGACACAATAAAGGTAATTTTGGATGTGTTTGTAACAATTAAGGAACGTTATAAAAATATCAGGTGTTTATGGTGAGAGCAGACAAGTCAGATCACTTCAGGGATGGAACCCATGCAGGTAGGGGGAAATATTTGATACTATGAATGCAAAATATTTGGATGTGTATCAGGCTGCTCAGTGCTCTTTCATCACACTGTCTTTTGCATGGTGACTTCTGTTAACATACTTGTCACCACAGTTGCTAGTTAGCAATTATAGTTTGAGATACAGACTTTCCACATTCAAGGCAGAAAACAGAGGAAGGAGTGGTGCTCAGGCACCTCTCTTTATTTTTATCGGGAAAGAAAACCAGTCTTAACTCTCTTTCCTAAGAAATATCCTTTTACATTTCATTTTCCAGAACTGTATTATGTAGCTTTCCTACTTCCAAGTGAACTGATAGAAAGCATTAATATCTGTAGTCTCTACAGTTAAGGAAGAGAGAGAGAAAAAAGGAGATCAGGAAAGGGTGATGAACTACCATCCTAGAGCATCTATTAGAAAACACAAACCTATAAGAATGATTCTAAATGAAAACACTCAAGTTTAATTCTTCTTTGACCAGGCATTGCCCTGTCACCTGAGCAGAGAAGTTGCATATTTTATAATCAGTGGATAGCTTAGATAATTTATAGTTTAAACATTTTATAAAGAAACTAACTCCTAGCAATGTAGAATTCAGAACACTTAACATCTACCAGTTCTCCTGTTGTTCCAACACATGGTATTGAATCTCAGAGAAACATAAGAAAGATACTTCAGTGTCCATGAGAATGCACCTCACAGACTTCTAAATATGGGGAGTATACGTAGCTCTCACTCAACAAATAAGTGCAGTGGTTAATAGTAAGGCATGTCCATTATTGGACGACCTAATTCTTTAATAGCTGGCTTTGGCTCATGGATTCCAGATGGCCCTATTGAACCTTTATCAACTTGTACAACAATCTAGGATACTTTCACTCTACCTTCTCTACCTCTTTCCTTTGCTTGGGTTTAGATTTGAAGCATGGTCTGATGGTTCTCCCTGCCTTTCTAGGCTCCCTCCCCATTTCTTCTCACATAGATGTTTGCCTTAATACAATGACTGCACTTTTGAAGTCATCTGGGATGTATAATAATTTGTGGTTTTATATGTCACACTGTTTACTTTTGAAAGAGTTTTTATTTTTAATGAAAAGTTATTATGTGATAACAGACTTTATGTCATGTATACTAATACATTAATCTCCTTAAAATGTAACTCCATCCGTTTTTATGTATCCGAATAATCATTGTCCAAACTAAAACTTCAAAAGTTTTGAATAATTTTTAATTGTAGTAACCATCCCCAACTGACATTTTAAATTAAAAAAACATTTTTTAATGCTTATTCATTTTTGAGACAGAGAGAGACAGAGTGTGAGTGGGGGAAGGTCAGAGAGAGAGGAAAACACAGAATCCAAAGCAAGCCCCAAGGCTCCAAGCTGTCAGCAGAGAGCCTGACGCGGGGCTTGAACTCACAAACCGTCAGATCATGACCTTAGCTGAAGTCAGACGCTTAACTGACTGAGCCACCCAGGCGCCCCCTCCAATTGGTGTTTTAATAAACAAAATTAAATATTTAATATTGCTCTGCTTTATTTTATTTCCTTCCCTCTTTTAGTAGTTATGCTTTTTAAGCCTGTATGGGTGACTTCGTTTTAACATAAGGATAGAAGATTTACTAACAGAAGATGAAAATGACCCTGAATTAGTAATAAAGTATCACTTTCTTCATGGTGTGATAAGCAAAAGTAGAATGCTTCATCTCATCTAGTGCATCTTAAATTCTCATGAAGCTAGTTAACATAACTTTAAAGTGTCGTCATCTTTTTACCCAAAAAGCATTTCAGTGACTTGCTTTGGATTACTAATAGCAAATCCACTACTTTTCAGTTTGCAAATTTAATTGAAATTATTTTATTTTATGCAGCATTACATAACTCTGGATGATTCGCTGTTGAACTATCCATTAATTACCCTTTCATGTCAATAAAAGTAGGGAATAGAACGGGAGGAGGCAGGTGTGGAGGATAATTTTCCCATGAATTTCTAAGATTTGTCTAGGTCACACACAGTGATCCCAAACCTACAGGGATTAACTCCTGCTTATTTATTTATTTATTTATTTATTTATTTATTTATTTTTTGTGAACAGAGATAATTAACAGTAGAATGCGGCTTATTACTGATGTATTTCACAACATGTTAAATTAAATTAAAATTCTAATTCATCTATTCAGCGAATATTCACCGTATGTTTAACATTGTATGGGTGAAGGTTATGGCAGGCTATGTTTTTACTTATCTCTGTCACCTAGAAACTGGAATTAGTGAGTGGCAAACACACTTGAATAAATAAAATGAAGTGTGATGATTATTGTCTCAAACATTAAATAGAGTGCCACCTGAGCCTAAAAGTGAGAACAGTTATCTCTGCTTCAGTAATTTATGAGACTACATTCTTCTCAGGAGGAACAGAAGAAGAGACATAGTCCAGGCAGGAAGGTCTATGTGTACTAACATACCTGGGCACAAAAAGATCACAGGCAACAAAAATGAATTGGAGGCTCAAAATGACTAGATTAGAGAGGAGATTGTGGGAATGGTAGGAGGTGTAATTAAAATGGTTTAAAAAATTGGGTCAGATCTAGGAAACCATTTCCTGACATGTTAAGGAATTTGAAAATTATTTTATAGATATTGGCAACTGCTGAGATAGCATTATTGCACAGAAGTAGTATAATTAAATAAAATGGCTTTAAGTGTAATCTTCATAACAATTAAAGAGGGAAGGACTTGAAGCAGATTTACCTTTAAAGGCTAATGTAGGAAGTTCTTAATTGGCAGCAAAAGTTCTGATAGAATTCTGAACATACGGGTTTAGAGGAGCCTGAGGGTCATGAGAATAGACATACACCTAGGTAGTTAGCAATACTGGTCTGGAAACATCCAGGGAGATGCAAACTCTGCAGATGGATTTGGGGATCATAGGCATATAAATATTATTGGAACATAAAAAGCAATTAGACTTTTTTTTCGATTTGGTTTAGTGAGATTTGCATCAAAGAGCACTGATGTTTCTCAGATTATCCTCACTGAGGCACTGTATTGAGGGGATCATGAAATGAATGGGCTGTTCAAAGAGGCTTGGGGTTCAACTACTAGCTTCGTCATATACATATACATACCATTTATGTATATTATGTATATTATGTATATGTATATTATGTATATGTATTCTTAGATTATTTTATTTGTGCATCCCAGGCTTCCAGACTGTAAATGCGAATAATAATAGTACTTTAATAAATTTATGCTGACTGAATGAGATTATTTAGGCACAGAATACCTTTTTCTACAATTCTGAAATCCACAAAGTTCTGAAAACTGAAAGGTTTTGTTTTGTTTTGTTGTTTTTGATAATCTTGTTGCAAAATCAGTGATGGCAAAATTTGGCCGGACTTGTAGAAAGGCTATCTGTAGTCCTTATTTATTACACATAGTGTGAACATTTAAGTTTGATTTGAAGATACTGCTAATTATATAGTGTACTCAATGAATTAGCATCTGAAAATTTGGAAAATCCAAAATGCAAAACACAGTTGACCGAAAGAGTTTCAGAGGACTGACTGTGAACCTGAATATGTAAGTTGCTTGTGCAATGTCCACCACAGAATGAGCTCTTCTTAAACATTAACTACTGGTGTGATTATCATTATCTGACTACAACTCTATTCATACCTGCTGTTCAATCTTATCTGACCTCACAACAATGGCTCCAATGGGATCTGAAGGACACACTGGAGCCATTGCTGGTCACTGGTTTCCCTATATCACACAACTCAGGAAAGTATTGGCCAAATGATACTGAAGGAAAATATGATGAATGAGAAGCGAATGGGACTTAGAGTAATTCTAGGGGGTAGATCAAATCCTAAATAGCATAGTAGTCTGAGAGGGAAACTGAGGAGAAGGAAGAAGAAACAGAAATTCCAGGGTCACAGAAGTCAAGAGAAGAGACAGATTTGGGAGGAAGTAATGGTTACATGTAACAAGTGTCAGAGAAATTCAGTCAATGTGGAGTACAAAAAAAACCCAAAAAACAAAACAAAACAAAAACCAAACAAACAAAAAAAACACATGGGGTTAGGTGTTACAGCAGCAGGAGGTAGAACTGAGATTATCATACACTTGAAAGAAAGTGATGAAAATAACTGGAGATTACATTTCCATAATACTGAATGTTTATATGTTTAAGAATACAGTAAAACTTTGGTTTTTGAGCATAATTTGTTCTGGAAACATGCTTATAATAAAAGCACTTGTATATCAAAGCAAATTTCCCCATAAGAAATAATGGAAACTCAGATGATTTGTTCCACAACCCAAAAATATTCATATAAAAATGATTACATACTGCAATATAATATAAGGTAACATAGAAAACACAAAATATAAAGAAAAATAATTTAACTTGCACTTACCTTTGAAAACCTTCGTGGCTGGTGTGAGAGAGACAAGAGAGAAGAGGGTTATTGTGTAGGATGATTTTCACTATAACTAACAGTCACTGCTGTCTGTTGGCTCAATGGAATCTTTTTCTGCATGGGGACCATTGTATATGCTCATGTGGATGTTGACTACAGTACAGTATTAATAAACTCTTGTCATATATTGTATTTAATGTAACTGGCAATAAGGCAGCAGAGGAAAGGGTCTATATCTGCAGGCGACCTGACCTAGAATGAAGAAAAGCATTCCTAAGTGTACTCTTGTATATAAAAAGCAAAGGACTGTCTATAAGTGCTATAAAGTGACAAAAAATACACTAATGCAAGTTGTGGCACCTTCCAACGTTCTGAAAAATCACTGATTTCTGCCAAACACCGCAGTCTGAGACCAAGCATCCGAGCATGGGAGATGATCACGCACAATCCTGTAGCAATAGAAGGGGCTGGGGGGTAGGGAGAGAGAGAGAAGAACCATTGGTTCATTTGTGATCATGTGACATTTGGAGTCATGTACTACTTGTATTGCAAGACGCTGCCTGTTTATCAGGTTAAAATTTATTAGAAATGTTTGCTAGTCTTGCAGAACAGTTGCAAACAAGTTACAAGGCAGTGTTGACATGTCTGGATTTATCACAAGTTCAAGATTTTCTGGAAATCTGAAGGAGGCCACTGGCAATTCACCTAGGTATCCTTCACCTTTCATCACTTATAGTAGGTTTCATGGCAGGAAAAAAAAAAAAGATCAAATGAGCTCTAGTGACAGCAGATATAGCTTAGATCATCAGCAGGATAAAAATAGATATGCATTCAATTATGAGTATATATGTGCTTATAGATTCCATGGTCTTCAAGCTATTCTCAATTGGATAATGGTTCAAATCACATTTTCCTGCCAATTTGCACTACATTTGTTACATACTAATGCATTATATTACATTGTAAATGCATTTAAAAGTTAGCTTTAATTCTTATCACACTGTTAGAAAATAGTACAAAGGTCACACAAGCCAAATATTCTATTTAAGTAGTAGAAAAAAAATCACAGGTATTAAATCAGTCAAACCAATATTATGCTTATTATATTAAAATATGTTCTAAATGCCTTAAAATAGAAGATTTCTATTTCCCAACTACCCTTGTGGGTAGGTAATATAGTTGTTACTATCCCAACTTTCTAGGTGGGATAAGAAGGAATAATTTAGCTTCAGAAAAGTTAATTTGCTTGTCTAAGTCATATAGATGGTAAGAAAAGGAGATGAGTATTAAACTTTCGTAGTCTAGCTTTAAATCTCAAGCATTTAACTCCTATAGTATACTTATAATTATGTATTTCAGAATCTAAAGTATTTCATCTGGATGCTAGAATACTATATTCCTGATCAATTATTGGTATCTCTGTGTCTATCTTTTTATCTTTCTATTCAACCAGCTGTATCTCTTTCCACTAAAAACTAATTTATTACAAATTGTCTTTACTTACTAGTCTCATGGGGAAGGGGACAAGGTAAGGCCAACAGGGGTTGTGAAAACAGTTTCTCTGCTCCCACAAATCTTAGCATATTTTGTTTATCTCTTCTGCAAGAACAAAAACATACACTCTGCTAGAATTAGGCTTAAGAGACTAGTGTGCAGTACACCCAAAAGAGAACATGGCTCCACAGAGATATAGTAATCTATTATAATATTTGGTATAAACAACACTAAATGTGCCCTCAAATCAACTCTGTTATTCACAGTGTGACTCACAGATGGGCATTATTAACCATGTGTGCCATCTGGTAACTTCTTATTTTAGCTAATCATTTTTACTAAGTAGGTACCAACACTTTGCAATTATTATTTTCATGTTTGCACTGTCTAAATTTGGGTGAAATAGGGTATAGTACCTATTGTCCTTTCTTAATTATAGCTCTGTGGCCTGGGTGTGAAATTCATAGAATAAAAATCATTTAATGAAGCAAGTATTGAGCAAGTTGGGATGTGACAGTTTGTGAGGTCTGAATGCTCTGCATCTGAAATAACTTCCAACATTAAGTATATATAAATAACAAAAGGAAGACTATTATATAGCTCTTAAACACTTTTTTTTTCCATTTATTTATTTTCGAGAGACAGAGAAAGACAGAGTGTGAGTGTGGGAGGGGCAGAGAGAGAGGGAGACACAGAATCTGAAGTAGGCTCCAGGTTCTGAGCTGTTAGCACAGAGCCCGATGCGAGGCTTGAACCCACAAACCGTGAGATCATGACCTGAGCTGAAGTTGGTCACTCAACCGACTGAGCCACCCAGGCACCCCTTATGGTATATATTTCTTAATCAATGGTTGTGGTACAACAAATGGGTATCTAAAGATTTAATTTTCTCAAGAATTTTCAAAAGTACATAAGAATTTGATACTAGTTTCTTGTTTTATGTAAGTGTATATAGGGATTTGTTTTTGTTTCTTGATTAATTAAAATCTCTTAATCAACTATAGACTACTTATAAGGAATGACATTGGGAGGAACATATCCTATGGTTCTGGTAATAGTCACGAAGAGCCATACATTAAACTATCTGGGTGTTCATAAAGTGATTCATAGATCAGGCTTCAAGGGGTTTTCACTATGCAAAGATCTGAGAGTTCTTCACTGGATTCTTTTCCTTCAGACATCTGAAGAGTAATACAAGATGAAATGGAGATCACTTCTGCCCATATTCTACAGATTAGAATTTGTTTTATGGCTCTACCTAGATGCAAATGTGGGAAACAGTCTCTGTGTAGAAGTAAAATGTAATGATTTGATAAAAGCATAGCATGGTCTCTACCACATTGTGAGATCCTTATATTTATCAAAAGTTTGGGTCTCTTTGTCAGCTAAAATCCAAATGATAAAGAGAAACTGCTTAGTTCAGATCTTTGCTTAACAGTTTACTAGTGATTAGGTCTTCACCATGATTTTAGCCACTTTGATGTAACATAATCTTTATTTCAAGGAGTGTGAAAGGGGGACTTCAACAGAGACAGTTTAGTACAATCATCCATATTCCTCACGTGTGCTCTTTTTACTTGTGCAACAAATTACCGATTTGCCTATTCCTTATTTAATAATGGAAAATACCTTGTTCTGTGTTTAAGTAGATTCTGTGTTTCAAGGAGCAAAGGGAATGACATGAGAAAATGACATGAGTGATGGTATCCATCCCATTTACCATATTGACTGCTAACCCTGCAACAGGCAAAGGGGTTTTTGAAAAGCTGTGTCATGTCACTATTTTTGGGGTGAATACAACATGCCATTTTATCATCTCACTATTCATAGTAATGCATACCATCCAAATTTTATAGGGAAACATTTAGAAAAATATTTTATTTAATGATATGCATAACATATAATGAGGTATAATTTGATCTTGCTCCTAAAATTAATATTGGAGCTCAAAAATTGAGGTGTTTTCTTCCTCTAAAAAAGAAATTAATTTTTGTAACATGACTAGTAATTCAGAAACCAAACACTTGTCAGTTGTGGAAAGAGAAATCAAGTTTTAAAGGAGTTAAGCATCTAACTATAATAAATTTGAAATTGATACAATTCATATCATTGTTTTGATATTTAATTATCACAATGGAAATTTATCAGATTTAGGTGGAACTGCAAAATGTCTGAATATTGATATTTCATATTGAATGAAGATCAACTAGCAATGATTTAATTGCTAGTTCTCACTGATAAAACCTCCATTGAATTAAAGGGGATATAAAAAAAACATGACTATTAAAATTAAGAAAAATAAAATTAAATATAAAGAGCTTCATAGTCTGAGTGCAAATTGAAGAGCAATGATATCGTGGATTATAAAAGGTCAAATGACTCATGCGTTCAACTACTGGCTAAAACATCAAACCTTGATTCCTCATTGAGAGTTAGAAGTATAGCCAAATCTTCTCTTCTCTTCCCTTTCAATAAATTCAAAATTAATAACAGTTACAACATATTTGTCAGTCATGCTTCCTAAGCCGTCAGTCTCTCTACAGTTATGTTAGGCTATTCCAGTATGCACAGGCTATTTTGATTGACCTGGCCAGTCAAAGCAGTCCATTGATTTTCTCAAAGCACATATTTGAGTATAGTTCCCTTAGACTCATGCTGCTTCTATTTAGATTCAGGTACAAACCAGAAACATATAGGTAGAAGAAATAATCATAGTCTTATGTGAAATATATCGCTTAATGAATTTACATAGATCATTCCATTGATTTAAGAAGAAATGAACAGAGAATCCTAGACCTGGTTTTCTGTAACATTAGAATGGATATTGTATCCCCTACCTGTCAACATAATGAGTTCACCACCCCCAACATCTGCCTGTGGTGAACTTATAGTTCAGTGTTTTCTCAATAGTGATCTGAATTATTTAACATCCCAATTTAAGGGTGAACTTGAAAACATCTAGATCCCTTCTGTCTCTCTTCTATCCCTCCCCAAATCTTCTCTAGGGGATAACTAAGACCATTCCAAGGTATTAGTTATTGAACATTATACTTACTGTATTAATAACCCATTAAGTTATCAAAGTATATACAGTCCCATGGGAGAGAGAGAGAAAAAAAAACTTTGAAAATAAAGATTTTGTACTGGTAAAACTGTCCATGAAAACTCTCCTAAAGCTTGTATTGCTACAGATTTTTGCAATTAAGTTAGAATTTTTGAAATGTACAAAATTAGATTAAATTTTAAGATCTAGTTTACATACAAGAAGTACAAATGAGGACTAAGCATTGAATTGTACTCCTTACCCTTGAAAATTACATATTTTGGAAAGAGGCTTGGAAACTCAAGAGCACAAGGGTGCTTGCGTTGCTCAGTTGGTTAAGCGTCCAACTTCAGCTCAAGCCATAATCTCACAGTTCATGAGTTCAAGCCCCTAGTCAGGGTCTGTGCTGACAACTCCAAGCTCTGAATCTGGAGCCTGCTTTGAGTTCTGTGTCTCCCTCTTTCTGCCCTTCCCCAATCACACTCTGTCTCTGACTCTCTCTCAAAAATAAACATTTATCAAATTAAGAAAAAAAGAAACTCAAGATCACAAAAGATAAAAATGAGTGGGCCTGATTGGGCCTTTGAGTGTGCACAATAGGTACAAATGAGTGGGCCTTTGGGTGTGCACAATAGGCAATAATCTAGAGACAGTGACATGACCAAAAAGTACCTCATCCATCCCTGCCAGAATAGGTGGTCAATGTATTTATTCTTCTGTGTCCTCTCCATTTTCTCAGTTGTATCATTAGGCACTTTTTCTTGAGTAGAACACAGATTTATATACCACACCTCAACCTAGCACTGAGAATTTGATATTTCCCCACAGAAGTGGAAGCCAGGACTGTTTGCTGGATGTGAACATGTTAAGAGTCAGGACAGAGTTACAGACACAGGCAGGAGAATATCAGAAACTTCTCTCTTAGCATTATGGCCACATCCTAAATTTCATTCAGGCAGACATTGTGATTTTCATTTTACCTTATAGCCTAAAATAAAATAATAAGAATATATTAACATTATTATGCCTAATATAATGTATGCATTTAAAATTATGGATCTTGTTTAGATCTACATCTTTTCCATGTCCTGAAACTTCTAAAAGGAAGAATGAAATTTAGTCTGTCAGCCAAGACATAAAGTGAAATTGTCCTCTCATCATAATTTAAAATTTACTCAAAGGAGATAGATAGATAGATAGATAGATAGATAGATAGATAGATAGATCGATCGATCATTGGTATTTTTTTTCTTTAAAAAAATTTTTGTAAGTAATTTTCCACCCAACATGGGGCTCAAACTCAGGATCCCTAATCATGAGTCACATGCTGTACCAACTGAGCCAGCCAGGTACCCCTAGTATTTTATCTTTATTCAGATGGTCTCTTTCTGGTAATAATATACTACTAGTAGCAGTGATAATAATATTTAATACTTATTTGTTGCTTACTCTTGCCAAGAATATATAATACTTCATCACCTGTATCCCAATGTTTTTCACTGGCCAGAGCCATACAAAGTTGCAAATAAGAATAAGCCTTTTTTTTTTTTCTTTCTTTTTAGTTTAAATCCAAGTGAGTTAACATAGAGTGTAATAATGATTTCAGGAGTAGAATTTAGTGATTCATCACTTACATATAACACCCAATGCTCATCCCAACAAATGCCCTCCTTAATGCCCAGCCCCCATTTAGCCCATATCCCCCACCCAACATCCCACCAGCAACCCTCAGTTTATTCTCTGTATTTAAGAGTCTCTTATGGTTTGACTCCCTCTTTGTCTTTATCTTTTTTTTGTTTTTTGGTTTCTTCCCTTATGTTCATCTGTTTTGTTTCTTAAATTCCACATATGAGTGAAATCATATATTTGTCTTTCTCTGACTTATTTCACTTAGCATATAACACTCTAGTTCCATCCACATTGTTGCAAATGGCAAGATTTCAAAGGTTTTAGAGAAACTTCCTTTTATTCAGCCATTCCCTTGGAAAACATCTGCATCAATCTGCAGAAGAACTAGGACCATTAAGGACTATTGATTGGTTTAACTTTGTGTATAGTCAACAAGGAGGTTGATTGACTTCTAAGACACGTAGGTTAATGATTGTCTGTGAAACAGTTAATACCCAATGTCACAATCTCAACCTGTGAATTAACATTCTGCAAGTTTGGATCTTTGAGTTAGTTATCAAGGGGATTATTATTTGTGGTGTCTACTCAGAAGATTATAGTTTTATTTATGACACTCACTTTATGAACCTTATGTATTTGTTTAGAAATTCCCCAGGAGAAGCCATTAAAACTCCTATCCCTAGAAAGTTAAATGTGTCCTCATTTGTCTGGCCAACTTGTGTTGAACTACTACAAAGTACTGGGAGTGAAAATTTGTAATAAGCAGAAATTTTATATTCATGCAAAACAATTTATCTTTTGCTGTCCAGAGCCTCTCCATAGCACAAGGAAGGGCCATGTGTCACTTACAGAGTGTAAAGAGTCTTTCCATGGTTCCTTGAAATTGGATACACTAAGTAAGCTTCCGTGTATTGACATGGAACCATTGTGGCAATTGGAAGAAATGTACTTCCTATGGCAATATAGTAACTGCAGTAATTTTAAGCCAGTAAGCAGATTCAGGCTCAGAAGTGATGATATGAGTTATCAATGGTAGTCTAATCTCATCAGCAGAATAACACACTGACAGTTTGATTATTTCAAGAGTATTTTCACTGTGCTCACATCTTTACAGGTAGAAAAAAAATAGTGCTATTAAAATGGAAAAAGTGTGATAGCAGCAAAACATGTTAATTTCTTGACAAGCTAAAAATGTTTACTTACTGTTGAATCTGGACCTATTTCAAGAAGGAACTTAAATTTACAAATAATTTGAGAAATGTCTGTTGACTGAGAGTACTTTGAGATAGTTTCAAGGTAATGAAAAAAACAAAATGATTTACATCTTAATTTTTGTGTTGAGAAACAATAGAAAAATTTTATACTGAAAATGATATATTTTTTTAAAGAGGACTTTATGGTGAAACTCTATTGTTTTTTTTTTTGTTTTTTTTTTTTGTTGTTGTTGTTTTTTGAGAGAAAGAGAGTGAGGAGCAGAAGGAGAGGGAGAGAGAATCTCAAGAAGGCTTCAGGCCCAGCACAGAGCCTGAGGAGGGTCTCGATGTCTGGACCATGAGATCATGACCCGAGGCCCAAAATCAAGAGTAAGATGCCTCACCGACTTAGCCACCCAGGCACCCCTGTAACTTTTTTATCATAAGGTAGAGCCATATATTTTTAGTGTGCTCTTTATATAAAAATATTGAGATTTTCAGTTTGGCCTTATTCATGTAAATAATCATGGGCATATCTTTGGGAAAGCTTGTTAGGATCCTGACATTAAGGTAGAAACTCTAATATTCTTTGTATGTTAAGTATATCTATATAAGAACTCTACACTTCAGAAATCATTGAAAATTGCAAAAAAGGAAGTTTTATTAATATTTTCATAGTTTGGTGTAAAAAGTTTTAAAAGTCAAATGTTAAAGCAAAAATAAAAAGATAAAGAAACAGTATGATCCATGAGCTTCTTCTACTGAAGCCATTATAATTGAATCATTCTATTCCTCTTCTTCCATTGAGATTATAATGGCTCCATACTATGTAAGCAAGTGAGACTAATAATAGCATTCATCCTCATAAGCATGCCATTAAGACAGAAGATGACAGCAGGAGCAAGAGGAGAAACAACATTATGCATAAATCATTCTGACCTAGAAGACTGAAGGAAACACAAAAATAAACTGTGAAAATACAACTACTAGCAGTCTCAGGAGATGTAACTTTGGTGGGTCAGCTATCAGAAAAGCATCAGAGTACGTGACTTCCAATACAATATTATACAACCAGGGGACATCTAAGAAATATTTCAGAGGAAACAAAGGCTAGGTATTAGTCATTAGTAAGACCATTGATTAGATAAAATTTTTCATTAGGCTATCTACTAAGCTGATAACTGAAAGAAACAATGAGAGTTCATTTCTACCCAGACTGATTGCATCTGTTTTCTCATACTGTGGTTTTGCTTTATCAGCGAGATTGGACTGACCAGTGAAATCCAATATTCAGTCATATTGATGATGTCAAATTTTAGGTGTTAGCAACTCTGAGATAATATATTCTTGTGTGACAACAAGATGTGCTCATAATCCTATGTATTTCCTCAGTCTTGCTCCATATATTGTATTATTGACTTTTTCTCACTAAACTTTTTTTTTTCTCTGAACATTCATATTGGTTGCAGAAGTTGACCTAGTAGGCTAGGTAGAAAAATCTACAACTCAGATAACTTTCTAACATTCCAAAATCCACAATTAATTTGATAAAATGTATTATTTGAAAAAGAATTACAAATTATCAAAAAGGTGTGGCAAAGAACTGATGTTTGCCTTTTGATGTTTTAGGGCAGGGGTCAGCAATTTTTTTTCTAAAATGTCAGATAGTAAATATTTTCAGCTTTGTAGGCCATATGATCTCTGCCTACTTTGGTCTACATGTTTGTTTTCCGCTAAAAATTCGTATGTTCAAATTCCAGTGCTCAATAGAATGGTGTCAGGAGGTGAGACTTTTGGGAGTTGATTAGTGTTCCTATAAAAGAAACTACAGAGAGCTCACTAGCTGCTTGTACTATGTGAGTGTATGGGAGAAATTGGTGACCTGGACGAGGGCCCTCACGTGACCATGCTAGTACCCTGATATCAGACTTCCCACCTCTTAAATTACGAGCAATACATTTATAAGCTACCCAGACTGTGGTATTTTATTATAGCATCCCAAAAGGAGTAACATGCTGATAGATCTACTCAGCAATACTGTTGTGGGCAAAAAAGCCATAGATAACATCACTTTTCCAATAAAGTGTTTTTATAAAAACAAGCACTGGGCCAGATTTGGCAAGTTGGCCTTAGTTTGCCTACCACCAGTTTAAGAAAAGCTGAAAGTAAAATAATATTTTATATTTTTGAAATCAATTTTACAAAAGGCAAATATATCCCCTACATCATATGTTGCTTTCTCTCTAATAGCAATGTTAAAAGTATTCCACTGAAATATTTTAAGTCCATTGTCTAATGATTTTCTTTCACTTTTTCTTAATTAAAACACAGCTTTATAGCCCAAAACTCAAAATCCATAATATTTTGTAAAACAGTGCTGATGTGAAGTGAAAGGTACACAAAAATTAAAGTGTTTAGGAATTAAACATACAGTATAAGTTGTATATTATTGTTCAATTGTAGCCAGACATATTGTTACCCTGGCTGGAAGCTGCTTAGGTTGAAGATAATGTGCTTAAAAATGTCACCATAGGTATATTTGTTCACCAGAATATGTGTTAGTTATTTAAACCCCTTCAGAATCTATGCACTGGCTCATGTTGTGAAGTTGCCATTTAGGTCAGAATGTCAAGAAGTATATGTATGTCTGGCAGCCATTGTCTTAGAGCAGAAGTTGTAATCTACTTATTAATTTCTAACTGATTGTAAATTAAAAGAATTACTCATTCAGGATAATGTTTTTTAATGTTTGTTTTTGGCATTTAATAGCCTCACAATAATCTTTATTTTTATTTCAATTTTAAGGGAAGTACCCTTCACTCTTTTGAGAGGCAGAATATTTCAGTGTGTGTCAGAATTTCCCGGTGCTCCACAGTAAATGGAAATTGTCATTCAATTAATAAAAAGTGTAAAGAAGCATAAAATTGTAAAAGTTACCACATAATGCGTGATTCTCCTGATTTATTCTAGTGTTCTCTCACAGAATTTAGAATGACGAGCCCCTTATTTTCCTCATGTCACTTTTGGAGTCTTTTGTTGGTATTTTATTCTCTGTAACATTTTTTTCTGGTTATTCATTCTCATCAGTTAAAGTTAGATAGAAAATGCATTCTCCCTTTAGCTTCTGGTGATGTAGTTCTCTGCTTATGCAGCACTGTCACTTTTCTTTATGGTATTTGTAGGTAATAAAAGCAATTTTGTAAATGTATCTTGAAGGGAAGCAGAATATGCCACCCCAAAATATGCCACTGTGGCATGTGGATTTTTTTGAGCTGAAGGCAGTCAAGTCCCAACCAACTCAGGAAAAACTTTTACCTCTTCCTTAACTACCTAAAAGAATTTAGATAGGGGACCTATCCCAGAAAAAGAACTGATTATTAGAGATAACTTTTTTATCTGGAAGACCTATCTGTATGGCATGTAAGCCTCAATTACCCGACTTACGTTTGGGACTCAGATTTTTATGGGGCTCCCATATGTACAAAATTTGTTTAGCTCCCATTAATCTGTTTTATGTTCATTGAGTTATTAGACCAGCTGAAGAACCTAGAAGGGAAGAAGGGAAATTTTTTCCACCCCTTTAATCTCTTGTATTAAGGGTTCCCTCCAGAAAGTAGGAAATTTAGTTTTGTAGTTTTTAGACTCTTTTTTGTAAGCTTATTTATCTATTTTGAGAGACAGAGAGAGAGAGAGAGAGAGAGCAAGCACGCAAGCATGAAGGGCTCAGGGGAAGAGAGAGAGGACAGAGAAAGAATCCCAAGCAGGCTCCATGCTCCACGGTGAACCTGATACAGGGCTTGATCTCATGATGGTGAGATCATGACTTGAGCTAAATCAGGAGTCAGATGCCAGGGACACCTGGGTGGCTCAATTGGTAAACAGTAGTAGCAACCTACTGTTTACTGTTTTTTGTTGTTGTTTTTTTTAAAAAATATTTATTTATTTATTTTGAGAGAGAGTGTGTGAAAGGGGGAAGGTCAGAGAGACAGGGAGACAGAGGATCAGATTCAGGCTCTGTCCTGACAGCAGAGAGCCTGATGCAGGGCTCAAAACCACAAACCATGAGATCATGACCTGAGCAGAAGTTGGATGCTTAACCAACTGAGCTACATAGTCACCCAATTTTTAGACTCTTCTGAAGGTTTAGGCCAGTATAGTTAGGGAGCAGTAGGGTAGCTATCCATTGCTCAAAATATCTCTTTAAATTTCATTTTCTTGAATATACTTGCATAGGAAAAGTGTAGAGATAAACATATATAGAAAAAAATACATTCTAAAGAAGTTGAGTTTATTCCTGTCACTAAATTCTATAGTAAAATTAAAGATATATTTTAGCCAGCTGGTTTGCACTGAAAAGGAATTGTTATGATACAAACAAAGTGTTTTACCAAATTTAGCAGCTTAATTTTTAATTCACGTTTTTAAGAGTTTCTCAATTCTAGTTTATCCCTGTGTCCTATTGGCCATTCCAGTTTCCCTCAAAACTAGAATTTTCTCAGGTTTCAGGAACACTTAATTCTTCTGTGAATTATCATTAACTCTGATACCTTCATTCTGTTCTCAGAACTTGAAGACAAACTAATATCCAAACTTTATCATTAAAATTGTCTACTATAACTTGGAATTAAAAGTTTATTAGCCCAGAAAATAATTGTTTTAATAAAAAGGAAAAGGTATGCCATTCAAAAATACATTAATTATGTAAGCCATGTAGGGTCATAAATTGATATTTTATTTAAAAAGCTGTATTTAGGGGCGCCTAGGTGGCTCAGTCAGTTGAGCATCCAACTTTGGCTCAGGTCATGATCTCAACAGCTTATGAGTTCAAGCCGCGCGTTGGGCTCTGTGCTGACAGCTCAGAGCCTGGAGCCTGCTTTGGATTCTGTGTTTCCCTCTCTCTCTGCCCCTAACCCACTCACATTCTGTCTCTGTCTCTCTCAAAAATAAATAAACATTTAAAAAATAATAAAGAAAAAGCTGTTTTTAAAAATTGCACTTAATTGAATAGTTCAGGGACATGGAAAAACTCCATGTTAGCTAGAAGATCTGGATATCACACAAATAAAAACCCATGTGTCTAAGGATGAATTCTTTATTATAAAATCTTAGAGCATTTTCTGTAGTATTTTAATATTCAGTAAGAATCAAACTAGAATGATACATATATTAGGGACTGAGAATTTAATTCCAATTACAAAAACAAGATGTTTTAAAGATAGTGATAGTTATTGGAACCAAATAAAGAGTAAAGTATGTAAGTTTTAGGATTTCACATATTCCCTTTGATCCTGTGTTCACATTAAAATTTAGTGGTAATTACGTTTCTAACATTTGTGTATGGGAACATTTTCTATTGACTTTCATTTCAATCAAACTATTCAAATAAAATATATTCTACTTTTATTAATATAAAGATAACTTTTACTAATGCACTTAAGTTTGCTACAACATCAGATACATGCTCAACTCACAGATATTGATTTTAAAATATTTCAGTTTACTTGAATTTTGTTGATATTTTTATTCTAATATAAAGATTAAGAAATCCCAATAATAAAAACATTAAATCAAATATTTAGCAGAAGCTTCTTTCTAAAATAATTCTATTTATATGCATTTGCAAAATTTTTATATTAAAAACATGTCTTGATCTGCATTTTACAACAAAGATAAACCCATGATGAATAATATTTGTTCATTATATTTAACTAAAAATAATTAGAATTGGTGATAAAAATTGTAACTTACAAGGAATTCCAGTGGTTCCAAGCAGTAAATGCCTAAACAGAAATACACTTGGGATCATTTCAGACATTCTATCAAACCTTGAAGCAAAAGAAAAATGTAAATCTATGCTGAGTGTTTTCAAGTCAATGCTTAATGAAATGATTATTTTGATTAAGTATATGCATTATTTAAACATACTGATTCCTTACCATTTATTGTAAAGACATCTTTAACATTTATTTAATGTTTATTTATTTTAGATAGAGACAGAGCATGAGCGGAAGTGGTTGGGGCAGAGAGAGAGACACACACACAATCTGAAGCAGGCTCCAGGCTCTGTCTGAGCTGTCAGCACAGAGCCCAATGCAGGGCTTGAACTCACGAACCATTAGATCATGACCTGAGCCAAAGCCAGATGCTTAACCCAATGAGCCACCCAGGCACCCCTTAAAGACATTTTTTTAACATGGTATCTAAGAGTATTGCTACAACATGCATTCATTCATTTACTCAACAACATACTTGTGTACTTGCAATTATTTAGGTTTCCTGACATATTATTATGGATATAAATATTTAGAATAAAAACACACATAGACATATAGTAGCTGTCCTATAGATTATCACACAAGGGGGAAAGATACAAGTAAACAGGCAAAAATAATGTGCTTATAATAAATGCAATAACAGAGGAACATTTGACTCAAATTTGACTAAAAATGCAACCTTAAAGCCCCTCCCCATCAACACAATGTAATTTTACTTAGGATATCTATTTATATTTAAAAAAAAACAATGACAGGCTTAGATCATTTTAATTGCCATTTCAAAATTTGACTCTGTGAAGTGCTATGTTTAATCTTTCTATACACATTATTACCCTGTGTCCTGAACTTTTTTTCTATGACCCATGGTTTGTGATTTTAACATGTTTAACTACTAGATTTTTCTTTACTGTATATATCATATCCAGAGAGAAGCAGATAAATTAAATATGTCAGACCAATAGGAGAGGACACTTCAGTGTAGTCCTAAAACCAGATCCAACACCCAAGGGCACGTGCGCACACACACACACACACACACATACCTATATACATATCACATACATTCTTATATGCTTACATTACACATATACATACGCATTAAAACCTTCCCTTTGAAGGAAATAAACTGCTTTACATATATGGTTCAACTGGAACAAGCATTAAAAAATAGATTCAATGTGAGAATAAATGAGTAAATATTCAATGAAGATAATTACTATATGCAATGAAAGTATGTATGTGAATAGTGGGTCTGAGTTTTTTTCAAGCAGAAATTCTAGAATCTGAGTCTAATCAAAATATGAAATGCTTTAAAAATCGTAAAAATTACCTATGCAAGTTCTTTGTGCCATATGATCAAAGTGAAACTTTATAAAAATTAGGGTAGTAGCAGTGTACCTGATACTGGAATCACGAATAATGTTGGAATCAGGCTGCTCATCCCAAGGCATAATATTCTAAATGAATGAATAAGACTCAGAAGAAACAATGAGAATGAAGAAGGATTGATATATGGCAATTTAGCGGGTACATTACTAAGGTTTTTTATGAACATTTGGTCAGCAATTTAAATACATGCACTTGAAAATTATTTTTTCTTGTATAATTTTCTTGTATAGTTGATTTATTTTAACACCTAATATAATACTTTAAACCAAGGATGTTCATCCTGAGCGCTATTGACATTCTAAGCTGGATGCCAATAGCACTTCCTCATTTGTGACAACCAAAGGTATCTATTTACCTTGCCAAATGCCCCCTTTGGATCAAAAATTTCCCGTTAAAAATCTTGCTATACAGTATATATTTTTCTATTTCTTACAAAAGAAATTCAATACTTAAACTAATCCCTTTCACAGTAATGATGTATAACAAACACTCTCAAATGTTTAGTGGCTTGTCACAACAAATATCTGTTTTTTTCACTCAGAGATATATGTGCCAGTGGGATTTGGCTGATCTTGGTCAGGCTTGGCTGGACCTAATCATTCTGGCTCTGGGCTACAGCTCAAGTTCAAGTATGCTTCTTGTGTCTTATATCAGGGTCTAGGTTAAAGGGGCAGACATGGGGTATCCTTTTCTCATGATGATGCCAGGAGCTGAGCTAGACAGCCCAAACATGTATGCACATTTGAAGCCTCCTTTTATATTGAGTCCTCTGATATCTAGTTAACAAAAATCAAGTCATGTAGCTAAGGCCAAGGTAAAGGACAGGGATAACATTCTGCCTACCATGAAGCCATGGCAAGGGTATGGAGTAAAGACTTGGAACCAGCATTCAACCTGTCACATCTACCAGCTAGTCAAATAATACGTAAGGCTCTGTTTGTAGATTTAAACCAATTAATTACTTATTTCTATAATTCTGCATCACTTTATATAGTTATATAGCTATATTAATATATATTTATACATATATTTGTGTCTAAAAATCCCACACTAAATTGAGAGCTTTTTAGTACCTAGTCCAATGCTATAAATGTTTAAATAATAAATAATGAGCAAGGTAATTATCACCATAATTTGAAAGGTTATATTTTTAATTGTAAATAAGACATTCTAATACAATGAGTAAATAGCATTGCATATATAGCATTGAATGACATTATATTAAAAAAGAATAATGTTGAATAGTTATTTATAAAAAATCTCAAGAGGAGAGGCATTCTATAATTTGTGGAGAATCATGTTGCACAGGAAATGTACTAATAATACATATTGCTATTTGGCATAATACTGATTCTAATAATTATCTCCTGGGATACTTACTCATTATGTAGAATTTTCACTTACCTTGGTAGCTTAAACCTTCTTTTATATATATCATTATAGAGAAGTAAATAATCTTTATAATTTCTCTGCAAATACTTTTGACTTCTGTGTACTACTTGAATGACGGATTATTGCTCACAAAATCTAGATTCTCTGTTCTTCTTACACTTCCACTGTCTCTTTTCTTAATAATTCTGTAAATGCCCAACTGTTTGGAAAGCCAAAGCAAGTGTTGAAATGACACCACAGCATGCATTTATATAATGCAAGATAGTATTCAATTACAATGTCATTTCCCTTTGAAAAGGAAATTTGACTTGAAAAAAATGTCTGACAAACTGAAGTAGCAAAGAGTTCTTACTCTATTTTACTTCATTAGGTAAATCAAAAAGGTAACCAACAACTCTAAGCATTACAGTCAATAGAATTTGTAACGGAAAACTAATAACTGTAGGTATTTGATCATTTGTTCTTTCCCTTGGGTTATGTCCAATAATATATTTAGTTCACAAACTTAAATATATTGGGTATCTTATGTTTTACTTTATATAAATAAGCTTACAGCCAGTTACCACAATAAAAATATACTATATATTACAGACTAGGGGATGGACTAAATGGATAATGGGCATTAAGGAGGGTATTTTTTTTTGTGATGAGAACTTGGTGTCACATATAAGTGATGAATCCCTGGGTTCTACTCCTGAAACCAATACTCTACTTTGTGTTAACTAACATGAATTTAAATTAAAAACAATAATATTTAGAAGAAAGACACATTCCTTCTGGAAATAAAAAACTCAAAGGAAATAAAAAAAACTTAGAAGACCTGAGACACTTGCCACAATAAAAATTTGAATGCAAACATAAAGTTTTAGATGTATGTGGATATGACAGATGGAAAAAGAGAGACAAAGACAAAGAGGCAGAGAGACAGAGTTGTCTCTTAGGCTACATCTATTCATCCACAAAAACCACAGCTTTCTAAAATCCATATGGTCTGTAAAAAGAACTGGAATTTATTCACTTCTCATTATGTAGAAAACATACTGTTATTCTAAGGCATGTAGTCCTCAAAATAACTCTTTGATGTAGGTTTTATAATTGCTGGTTTGTGTGTTTAGTTTTATATAAGAAATGGAACATAAAAAAGTAAAATGGTGTGTTTTCTAAGTCAATAAATAGTAGTTCAATCTTTGGTGGCCAGGTTAGTTTGCCTCCAAAGCAAATAATTATTTTTCCTATACCATGTTTCCTTTCCCTATACTCCAATTCATTTTCTACTTGGAATTGTTTTATACCCAAAAATCTCTTTTTGGCACTTTCCTCAGAAATCAGGTCTCATTTACAATTCCACATGCTGTGTTACCTGCCATTGATGGAATTCTTTGACTTGAACTCTAAAAAATATTTTTGAATCTGTGTTGATACGAGGTCCCAAATCAAATCCAAACAGATGCACATCTCACATAGATTCAGCCATCTTTTCTATGAACTATATTAAGAACAACTTAACTAAGAAACATTTTTCCTTACAATACCTACATTATTGTCTAGAAGGCCAATAGTAAGGAATGTACCATAGAACTGCTACCCAGAAATTTAGTTTCCACCAACACAATTCCCTTCCTAACCAAAACTCCTCTCCTGAAACCTCCTTTTTTTGCCCCATATCCTTCAACATCAGATATTAGATGTTTCAGTTTGCCTGTCTCAGTTTGCCATCCATTTTCTTTTTTTAATGTAACTAATAGCCATGTAATTTTAATTATAGACTCAATAAGGGGTATGTGTATGCACATACATACACAAAACTTCTCAATTGGGTGTAACTAGTTATTATAAATAGAAAACACTTTTCTTATTGTCACAAGTATATTATATTAATTAGGGTTACCCATCTTTCCTAATCATCTACTCAAACACATACTCAAATACTTAGAAATCCTGCCACTCTTGATTCTGTCAACCTATGGCTTTTCTCAGACTGAGATAAGTAGGAGTCAAGCAACTTCTTGGATATATAATCATTCATGTTTCACAAATCCTCTTATCTGCCTATGGGGTAGTATTTCTTTTTAAAAAATAAAAATTAAGACAAAATTTTATACTAGTTTTAGTCCCTTATCAGAAATAATTTCCCTGTAGGAAATAAAAGCAAAAATAAACTATTGGGGCTACATCAAAATAAAAAGCTTCCACACAACAAAGGAAACAATCAACAAAACTAAAACACATCCTACTGATTGGGAGAAGATATTTGCAAATGAAATATCTGATAATGGGATAGTATCCAAAATATACAAAGAACTTGTACAGGGGTGTGTGGGTGGTTCAGTCAGTTAAGCATCCAACTTCAGCTCAGGTCATGATCTCACAATTCGTAGGTTCAAGCCCCATGTTGGGCTCTGTGCTGACAGCTCAAAGAGAGTCTAGAGCCTGCTTTGTATTCTGTGTCCTTCACTCTCTGCCCCTCCCCTGCTCATGCTCTGTCTCTCTTTGTCTCTCAACAATAAATAAATGCTAAACAAATTAAAAAAACAAACTTGTATAACTCAGTCCCCCAAAACAAATAATCCAATTAAAAATGGGCAAAAGACATAAATAGATAGTTCTCCAAATAAGACATCCAGATGGCCAACAGATACATGAAAAGATGCTCAACATCACTTATTATCAGGGAAATGCAAATCAAAATTACAATGAGATATGACCTCACACCTGTCAGAATGGCTAAAATCAAGAAACAACAAGTGTTGGCAAGGGTGTAGATAAAAGGAATCCTCATGCACTGTTGTTGAGAATGCAAACTGGTGTAGCCACTGTGGAAAACAGATGGAAGTTCCTCAAAAAATTAAAAATAGAACTACTCTATGATCCAGCAATCGAACTACTGGGTATTTACCCCCCCCCCCCGCCAATACAAAAACACAAATTCAAAGGGATATATATACAGCCTGATGTTTATAGCAGCATTATTTAGAATGGCCAAATTATGGAAGAAGCCCAAGTATACATCAACTGATGAATGCACAAAGAATATGTTATATATATGCATATATGCAATAATATTTAGCCAGAAAAATAATGAAATCTTGCCATTTTCAACAACATGGATGGAGATGAGAGTATAATGCTAAGCAAAATAAGTCAGAGAAAGACAAATATCATATGATTTCATTTACTTGTAGAATTTAAAAAACAAAACAAATGAGCATAGGAAATAAAAAAAGAGGGAAAGAGACAAACCAAGAAACAGACTCTTAACTATGGAGAACAAACTGATTGTTACCAGGGAGGAGGTGGGTGGAGGGATGGGTGAAATAGGTGATGGGGATTAACAGTACACTTGTCATAATAAGCACTGGGTGATGTATGGAATTGTTCAATCACTATATTATACACTTGAAACTAATATAACACTGTATGTTAACTATACTGAATTAAAGTGGAAACAATAAATTAAAAAAAAAAGAAGTAATTTCCATGTGGAAACATCCTAGGGAATATATCTATGGTCCAGGCAAAGATGATGTAAACATTTTTCCACAAGGAAGTAAATCCTTCTTTTTAAGAGTATTCCATTAGGCTGACATGAGTTGGGGGATTCATTTTGCAATTTTTTCCTTTCCATCCACTTCTTAGGGAATTGTCTTAGATTCAGTAGCCTGGAACACCATGGAAAGTACTCAGGAGTCACTGTCTTCCTGGGGCACATCAGCCCCAATGGCACTTATATTCATGAGCTCTTAGCCTGCAGACTTCTCTTAGCCCTGTTTTTATCTTACAGAATTGCATACCTAAAAAAACTCTTTCATAATGATGGCAAAACATAAAAATATTCAAAATAAGTATAAGAGTTTATCACCAACTGAACTTCACTAAAAGAATTTATAATATATGTACCCCAATGAAACTTAAAAATAACCCTGGCAAGAAGGAGTGCAATGATAGTCATTAAGAATAACAAATAAATAAGATGAAACTGGATAAATTTTCCCATGAAAATTAGTAATGGTAATGGGAATAAAAAAGGAATGGAGGACTAAAATACTGAACAAAAAATAGCATGTATTATGAAATAAAAATTAAGCAACCTAAGGTTTTTGAGTTATTAATATAACTCTGTGTGGTAAAATCTCAAGTGTAACTAATTTAAAATGGAAATTAAACAAGCAGGGTTTAGGGTAGTAGTATATTATTTTCAAAGCAAAAGTTAGATAACAGATAAATTAAAAAAATATTAAAAATAAAGAGCAAGCAAAAGACCCAGAATAGTCAAAACAATATTGAAGAAAAACGATGTCAGAGGACTGATATAACCAATTTCAAGACTTCTTGTAAAGCTAAGGTAGCCAAAACAATGGTAATAGTGAGAGAATAGACAAATGAATCAATGTAACAAGGAACCCAGAAATAGACCCACATAAATGTAGTCCACTGGTCTTTGATAAAGGAGCAAAGACAATACAACAGAGAAAAAAATAATCTGTTCAAAAAATCATGCTGGAACAATTTTGAAGTTGCATTGAAAATTCATATGCAAAAAAAAATCTAGGAAGAAAACTTGCACAAAAATCCTTCACAAAAATTAATTCAAAATGCATCCTAGTTATAAATTTAAAGTATAAAACTCTTCTTAGAAGATAACATGAAATTTATTTGATCTTACAGATGATGGCCTTTTAGATAAAACACCAAAGGCAGGGTCTGTGAAATAAATAATTGATAAGAGGGACTTCATTAAAATTAGAAACTTTTACTCTACAAAAGATACTGAATGAGAATGAGAATGAGAAGACAAGACACACACTGGGAGAAAATATTTGCAAATAAACCCACATGTGATAAAGGACTGTTACTAAAAAATATACAACAAACTTTTTTTTTTTAAGTTTATTTATTTTGGGAGAGAAAGCACACAAGCAGGGGAGGGCAGAGAGAGAAAGAGAGAGACTCCCAAGAAGGGAATGAGGGGCTCGATGCAGGGATCCATGAAGGGACCCATGCAAGGCTCAAACTCACAAACCATGAGATAGATCATGACGTGACTGAATCAAGAGTTGGATGCTTAACTTACTGAGCCATCCGGGTGCTCCTATACAAAGAACTCTTAAAACTCAACAGTAAGAAAATGAACATGATTAAAAATGGGCAAAAGACCTGAATAGACACCTCATCAAGAAGATATACAGATGGTAAGTAAGCATATGAAAAGATGTTCTATATTATATGTCATCAAACTTAAGCAAGAGAGAGAGATACCACTACACATGTGTTAGGAACGCCAAAATCTGGAATACTGACAACACCAAATGTTGACAAATATATGGAGCAGCAGGAACTCCTCATTCAATACTAGTGGGGATGCAAAATGGTGTAACCACTTTGGAAGAAGTTATCAGTTTCCTACAAAACAAACATAATTTTACCATACAGTACAGCATTTGTGTTCCTTGGTATTTACCCAAAGGAATTGAAAACAGATTCACACAAAAACTTGAAAACAGATGTTCATAGCAGCTTTATTCATAATTGGTGGAACTTGGAAGCAATCAAGATATTCTTTTATATGTGAATAGATAAATAAACTGTGGTATTTCAGTCTATTGAATATTATTCAGTACTGAAAAGGAACTATTAATCCATTAAAAGATATGAAGGAAATTTAAATGCATATTTTAAGCAAAAAAGCCAATCTGAAAGGCTCTATGCTTTGTGATTCCAACTATATAATGTTCTGGTAAAGGAAAAACTATGAAACAGTAAAAAAGACAGTAGTTGCTAGGGGTTATGCTGGAAGAATGTAATATATGTATGATATTATAATAATAGATACATGTCATTATACATTTGTCTAAATTCATATAATGTGTAACTCCAAGAGTGATATAAACTATAGACTTTGGGTGATAATGACATTTTAGTGTAGATTCATCAATTGTAACAAATGTGCCACTGTGGAGGGGTGGCTGATAGTAGGAGAGACTCTGGAGAGGGAGGGGACAGGGAATATATGGAACTGTCCACAGTTTCAGCTCAATATTTCTTTAAACCTAAAACTAGTCTAAAAATAGTCTGTTTACAGAAATAAGAAATAAAGAGCAGAAAAGAGAGAAAAGACTATAGAAAAAGCAGAAGAAGGAGAAAACAAAAAGAGAGATGATATTTTAAAATCTTAATGATTAAGAAATCAAAATGAATATAAATGTATGGAATTTATCAATTAATGCAGATAAGGTAAGAATAGAATAAAAAAGGAAAACCAAATAATGTTTACAAAAGGCTCACTAAAACAATGGGATAATAATAAATGGTAAAACACTGAAAGCTTTAGGAAGAAAGATAAAATGTTAAAGCACCAGGGTATGCTAAAAAAAAAAAAAGCCTCAAATGAAAGATATTGTATTATTTTTCTATACTGTGCAACAAATTACCATAAACTTAATTGCTTAGGAACACACATTTATCATCTTACAGATTTTTATGAATCAAGAGTTTGGGCATTACTTCTCTGGGGTAATAAGGCTAAAATCTAGGTGGCATCAGGGACAGTGATCTCTTCTGAGTCTTGTGCTCTTCTGAGCTCCTGTGGTTCTTCTTAGAATTAATTTTTTTGTATCGATAGGATTTATGGTATGTAGCTCTCTCCAGGACAGCAATAAAGAGAGAGTGTATTTCTTCAGGTCTGTACTTCTAGAAACTATTTTTTTAATTTTTTAAAAAACTGTGTTTGAGTGTAGCTGACATACATGTTACATTAGTGTCAGGTGTATAACAGTGATTCAAATTCTCTATACATTATACTCAGTTCATCACAAGTGTAGCTACCATTTGTCATCATATGACACTATTATAATACCATCAACTATATGCCCTATGCTGGGCCTTTTATACCCATGATTTAGTCACTCCATAACTGAAACCCTGAGTCCCCCACTCCCCTTTACCCATTGTGCCTATCCCCCTACTGTCCTCCCCTCTGGCAAGAAAAAATAAGCGTTGGTTAAGATGCAGAGAAAAAGTAATGGTATCCTGTACAATTTTGGTGGGAATGCAAATTGGTATAGTCACTATGGAATACAGTATGAAGTTTCTTCAAAAAATTAAAAATAGAAATATCATATCCAATAATTTCACTACTGGATATTTACCCAAAGAAAATGAAATAGCCAAAATATGGAAGCAACTTACATGTTCATTGATAGACGAATGAATAAAGATGTGGTGGTACACACACACACACACACACACACACACACACACACACAGGAATATTACATAGCCATTAAAAAGGATGAAATTGTGTCATTTATGACAACATGGATGAACCTAGAGGGTATTATGCTAAGTGAAATAAGCCAGACTGAGAAAACAAATACCATACTATTTCACTTATATGTGGGGTCTAAAAAAACAAAACAAGTGAATAAACAAATAAAAAGCAGGATCATACTTGTAACAATCTGATGGTAGAACAAACTGATGGTAGACTCTGTTTTAAAGGGCTTATCTGATTAGGTCAAGCCCACCAGAGAAGTCTTCCTTTGGTTAACTCAAAATTCGCTGATCTTGTACCTTAATCACATCTTCAAAATAATTCTACTTTTGCCTTATAGTACAGTTGACCATTGAACTGCATGAGTCTACTTATATGCAGTTTTTTTCATACTGTAAATGTATTTTAACTTACTTATGATTTTCTTAATAACATTTGTCTTCAGATTACCTTACTGTAGGAATACAGTGAATAATACAAAATATATGTTAATAAACTTTTATGTTATCTATAAAGCCTACAGTCAATGGTAGGCTAATAGTACTAAAGTTTTAGGGGAGTCAAAAGTTATATGCAGATTTTCAATTGCATGGAGGATAAGTACTTCTAACTCATGCATTGTTCAAGGGTCAACTGTGTAACATATTTTTATAGGATAATCTTAGAAAAATTTCAAGGAGCAAATCATTTAAATCTTACAAAAACTTTTATATAACAACAGTAGTTTATATTAGAAAAATCTACTGATGTATATCATCTTATTAATCAATTAAAGGAGAAAATGCCTATAATCATTTCAAAAGATACAATAAAAATACCTGATATTGGGTAATACCCATTCAAATCAATGTATACCCATTTTTTAAGACCTTGAAAAGTCGATTCTACATTTTATATAAAAGTACAAGGCTCAAGAATAGTTAAATCACTCTTGAAGAAGAATATGTGTTGGGATAAGAGAGGTGTTTGTTCTTATCTGATGTCAAGACTATACTATAGAGCTATAGTGTTAAAACTCTGTGGTTTGATGCAAGGATAGATTTTTCTTGAAATGAATAGTCTGCCTAGATATCTGTGAATATATGGAAATTTGCAGTATGATTTAAGTAACATTATAATTTACTGAGGAACAAATATATAATTCAATAGGTGGAATTGAGACATTTTATTATTGGTACAAATATAGTAGATTGACTAATTAAGAGCTGTTCTTACTGCTTCCTAGTGTACCATAACATCTAGAAAGCTAAATACCAAACTTCATAAACTCTCTTGCAGCTATGGTCCTGATATGGCTCATTTTCTACCAATTAGTTGATTGACATGAAATTTAAATTCAGAACCAAATGAAGGACAGAGAAAATCTATGCATTCAAGGCATCCAATGTGATGCTGTATCTGTGGATGAAACAGTTTGTGAGTCAGCTGTCTTATTCTCAGAGTGCAGCTAAACTGGTATTAGCCTGGAGACAATAGTGTCACAAAAGCTTCTTGTTCTATTGTTTTTGGATTATAACAGAAGTAGATGTTTTCTTAGCTATATATGTATTGGTTTGTTGGTAATCATTTCTGGAGACCCAGTCTAGAACAACCTATTCCTTCAACCCTCCCATGATTTTTGAATGCACATAATTCACTATATTACATATGTTTCTTATTAATATAATATGTTAACAAAGAAATTCTGATTTACATAATTTTGTAAATGTGAATATGCAGTTGGATACTTACTTCATGATATACTAAGTAAATTCCATAGAGAAAAGAGCTTAAATATGAAAGGCAAAATGTTATAAGCATTGGAAGAAGATACCGGATAGAACATTTATGTTCTCAGGATGCAGAATTTCATTTAAAAAGGAAACAAAAATATCAACTATAAGGAAAATATTGATGAATTTGACTACATTAAAATTAAGAACTTCAGTCCATTAAGAAAAAGTAAAACATAAGACAAAAACTAGGAGAAAATGTTGGTAGAGACATAAATAAAATGGAAAAACATCTAGGTTATATGAAAAAAAACAGGTTGTTAGAAATGTGAGTAAAAGGAATTTCACAGAAGAGAATACACTAATGGCCAATATACACACATGAAAAGATGCCTGGCTCATTTAGCAATTAGTGAAATTCTAATTAAAATCACAGTGAGATACCATTTTACACATAGTATATAATCCAGACTTACAAAATCTGGTAATACTAATTGTTGGCAGGGTACAAAGCAAGGGAAACACTTATATACTGCTAGTTATATAAAATGTTTGTTGGAAGAAAGGGCAGCAAGAGGAAATGAAAGAGGGAAATGTATTAAGAATCACATTAAGAATGGAGTTTATATGTAGTGGGGGTTCTGAAAATGGGTTGGTTAAAGAAGGCTCATAAACAAGGGAAAATTGCATTAATGGATAGCTTCTAAACTGTACATCAGGATGCCCTCAGGTACTGGATGAAAAATTAAACCAGTTGATATATTTTGTAAGGATAATTAGAATTCAGGAACTTGGGATGAAGAAAAAAAAAGAAAATGAAACTGAACATAGATGTTTTTATAATGTAGCATTCCACAAAATGAAGTTGAAACAAAAGAGATAATGACACTTGGAATCACACTGCCACCCCACAGGGTTGGAAAAGAGGTGACTATTGAGTAGAACAACTTGAAAGCATTAGCGTTCTGAAGGGTTTTTGATATGAGGTCATATTGGGTATAGGAGCAGGAATCAGAATATAAGGGTTTTGACCCATTTACATATGACTTGGGGAGAGGGGTCAAGTAGACCCAAGAAGAGTTGACTGAAGTTATTTCTATCTTCCATGCCCTATTCTACATCTACAAAGCCATGCTAATTAATTAGGGAAGCAACTAGAACACATTATAATTTTCATTCTGTAATTAATTCCTTATCCAGTCTATTCCTTTTGTTTGGGAGAGTGACCATCTGAGTCTTTATGCAACCTATATACACACAAGTAGCTTAGTTGTATTCTCTCTTTTTCTTTGTCACTCTCTCTTACCTTCAGATAAATTATTTTTTTATGCTTCATGACCAATACATTTGACATCATACCCTGGTTGTTATTGGATTCCTACCATAAGGAATCATTAAAGATTGCATAATAACTGAGAGAAAAGTAATTTCTTTAAACCAATAATTACCTAAACCTTTAAAGAATTATAGTTCTGTTCCCAGTGGCTGTTCTTCCAACACCCATTGCAAAGCTGCCTTCCTCTTCCCAATTTCTTTTTATTCTAAAGTGCATGCCTATGTCTAGGACTTCAGAGAATTGCCATTCCAGTAGACATCTGTTCCTACAAAGTGGGAGAAAGTGCAATCATTTTAATCTCTAAAACCACATACTTAATATATGTATAACAGAAACTTTTCTGGGTGTAAAAATTAACATTAATTACCAGATTTCAAATAAGAAAGCTTTAACATCTTGGATTTAGAAAACAAATGCTGTCTTAGGTTAGGTTTCCTAAAAACAGAGCCAGAGACAGATTTACATGTTCTTCAGGATAAACCTGAGAGTGAGAGAAAGAAGATAAGAAAAGGGAAGGATACAACAAGAATGTGGTCTCCAGTAAAGTCTAGTTCTGGGCAGATCCAAGGGAAAGGCAAGGGGGCTCAGGATCACAAAACTCACCAGAGTGGGCCGGCTTTGAAGCAAGGGACTACCCTTTTATGCTCAATGAATACCTCATTGTCTGTTGTCTGGGGTTGTGAAGGATAACCTGCCAGGTGGTCTTACTAAGGCTCCTCCCATCAGTCACATTGCACCCCTCAGACAGAATCAGTGTGGCTTTATGAGAGTGCAATCTGTATGATCGCATAGGATCCTGCACTCAGAAGGGCCTCACACTTGGCTTAGTGATCTCCTGTCCCTGTCTTGGAATTTTAGTAATAGTTGCTTTGAACTTGTGAATTTCAGTGAGATAATGGAGTATGTGAATGAGCAGAGGAATTGCATGTAATGTGTGTGTTTCGCATTGCTTGCTGCCTCATTTGCATATAGCATTTATAATGCCCCGTGAGCATGGAATTTCAGTGGAGCCATAACATGTGAATTCATTGAGAATCAACCAGAACTTGCTTTGAAGAAAGTCAATTATGTTCTTCAAAACACAAATGACCAGGAAATCCTATCATATCCTTTTTTATTCCTGTTACTTCTATTAGCCAACTATTACTCTGAAAATGATGAAAGAAGGAAGGGGAAAGAAAGGGCCACCAATAATTTCTTTACTTTTCAGTTTTTCCTTCCTCATTAAAAAGACAGTGTTGCGAGAATGTGAGAAAATCAAGAAGTAAAATAAAAGCAGTTGAGTTAGTTTTGTGTTTTTCCACTTTTCTGGTAAGAATGAAATACATATGCATATATTAGTTATGAAATTTGAATTGGATAACTTTGGTATTTCTAAAAATGATTTAAATGCTCTAATAGTTGCATTTAAAACTGGCATTATACAATATAAAGATAAATGATAAAATTCATGCAAATAATTTTAATATTTTAATTTTAAATAGCAAATAAAAAAACTTCAGAACAAGAGAAACATCATGAAAAAAGAGAAAGCTTTATAGATTAGTTCCTATAATGGCACTATTTCCTGTTTTTTTGAACAAAGCCCCCACATTTATATTTTTCACTGGAATGTGTAAATTATATAGCTGATCATGGCCAAAGCCAGTTTTCTGAACAAGGCTTCAGGTATATACCATTAGCTACAGCATGCCTCAGAACTCACCGGAGCTAGGGAGAAAACGTATGCCAATTGATAAATGACAAGAGCATCTCTTGTAGTTGGCTCCTTGCCCCACACAGATAAAGCTACTTACTTTACAAATTAAGTTCACTCTAAGAAGACATAGAATATCAAGGGTAATGGTTGATCACAATTTCCATGAAAACCTGTAAGAGAATGTTTGGTGGGGTAAACGATAACACTAATGCTAGAGTTGATTTAGAGACTTTAATTGATACTCATCAACTCTCTACCCATCTCTAGTATTTTATTGCAGTTCCCTTCAACTAGTACTTAATGGCTAGCCTGGGTTGACTCAGATCTCAACATTGAGGCATCAGAACAAGAATTTAAGTATTATATACACGTTTTGCAGGATGCTGTAAAAGTGGCTTTTGAAAGGACCTGGGAAATGATGAGGGATGGGCCTGTGGAGTCAGTGGACCTGCAATCATACAGTCCTGGGCCAAGATTCCATTTATCACCTAATTCCCATGCACCAATTTTCTAATAGGCATGCCACAAAGATGTTATGTTTTTTTTTCCTTTGGTGTAATAGGTCACCTAATAGGTCTAGGTGTTCTCTTTTCCTCAATAAGTTATTACTGAGCACATGAACCTAAATCTCTATGGAGAACATCTATGAAAATCATTACTATGCATACTGCTCCTTCCTCAATGGAACCCTAATCTCTCCATTAACTATTGAATTCCAAGTGTGAAAATTTGCTTAATTCTGGAACATCGGAAAGGGATAGCAACCTTTCTATAGGGGCTAGCTGACCCTAACCTTTCCATTCTTGAAAACCTTTAATTATATATATTAAACAATACTCTTGTGGGTTGTCCATCTTCTAAGATAAATGTGCACTATTAGCAAATAAAGATGCAAAATACTAGTTAAATTAGGATTCAGATAAAAACAGAAAATGCTTTTAGTATAAACATACCCCATGTTATATTCGAGACATAATTACACTAAAAAGTAAGCATTGTTTATCAAATTTAAATATAACTGCATGCCTTGTATTTTATCTGGCAGTGCTTCTCTAGGAAAACCTTAATTTGATATCCATTTTTATAGATCCCCACCAGTCATATCACTCTGACTGACATTTAGAAATTGATAGCCATTAGGATGATAATAACCATCTTACTTCTGATTGTTAACTGTTGCTGCCTGGCCTTTCCTGTTTGGGATGTCAGTGATCACAATTATGGGCCAGAATCTCCTACCATAAAAGTCTCATCCTATAGAGCCTCTCAGTGTCACTGTTATCTCCCTATACTTGTATATCCTTTGCTCCCTTAACAAATGAGGGTTCTTCTAAAAACAAAACAAAACAACACAACACAACACAAAACCATATCCAGCTGTGGATCTTCTGGTCTTACATAATTAATTCCTTTAACATGCCTACTTCTCTGAGTGGTTTTGCCCCTTCCTCCATGGTCTTCCTGGCAGTTCTAGCATTTCTACTTCAAATAATGCTGGCTATTTTTTTTTTAATCTCCACTTTGCCTGCCAGTTTCCAAGAGCCATTATAACACTGAATTACAACTAGTCTCCCCCTATTTGCTACCCTGGCCAGAATGTTAAATCTTGTTTGATAGGCAACTGTCCCCATATCACAAACACTGACCATATCCAGGTTTATGTTCCACCCCTGCTTATCTAACTCCATCAGTATGCTCTCCCAGGCATACTCTTCCAGTTCTTGTTCCTAAACATAGTCAAGATTCACAGTTTATGATCCCTCAGCCTATAATCCTCTCGTTTTCTTCTCTCTCAGCACTTCACCAGATGGGTCATGCTGAAATTTTCTGAAACAGATTTTTTTTTTTCATTTTGATGGCCTATACGGGAAGCTGGAGAAGATCCTAACTCGGGAATCATTATCCTGTAAGGCATTCCACTGATTTGAGGTCTCTGAAATAACTACAAATAAAGGAAATGGAAAATGCGGGCAGTAGTTGCTACTCTTTGACATGATGGAGTGGGCCACATCTAGAACCCAGTGTCAAGGGAATCTGGGTTCTCAAAGTTCTCAACTCTACATATCCAGTTACCTTTTTTTTTTTTCAATATCAGCCCTACGTCTTTCCTGTTAGGCGTAAGAGACTCGCTGGAGATGAGAATTCAACTTTTTCTGGAGTTTTTGTTATTTCTCCATATAGTTTTCGAACCTACTCTTCAGTGTGATCAACTTCCCAGGTACGAGACATGACTATGATTTTAAACACTGCCTTGAGGCCCTCTGATTTTCATGCTTTGTATTAAATTGGTGACTAATCATCTGGAATCCATCATTTTCTCTCTGGTAAGCATCATTGGTGCTCAGCAATAGCCACCCAGTTTCTATGTCCTTATCATAAGTATGTTCCCTGGTCTTTTCAAATACCAGAGTTATTGCCATTGCATGAACTAGTACACTTTCCTCCGCCTCTATCCTTTCCCAGTTTACCACAGTAAATTCTTAATGACAAACCGCAACAGAACGCTAAGAGCAATTAATATTCTACCTACTTAAGTGACAGAGTGCTCATTGTCAGGTAGCTAGCTGATAAGCTGTCTCTGTAATCAAATCCTTAGTGTTCTTCCTAGGACCACTTGTGATACCAACTCTCCAAAGCTAGGCCCACACAAATAAAGCCAGAGTGAGGGATTCAGATGCATGAGATTAATTAAGGAAATTCTCATCAGTAAAATGAGGGAAACAAAATAGGGAGAGGGAAGAAGTTGAACAAGACTGTATTCTTACATAAATTCTAGCCTTGATCTGATTCATAAGCATGCTTTGGAGCATAAATCACACTGCAGAGTCATCCTTTTGACGCAAAGCAAATAGACCATAGTGGCCTGTATCAGTAAGTCACTGACTGCACTGGAGTAAAGACATAACAAATGTCCCAAATGTTAACACAGCCCCCCACAGCTAGGTTGATGGGTATATCAGCCAGTGAAGTGGATATGGACAGGAAACCAGAATACTACAATTGCTTTATATAGTCAGTCATAACTACATTTAGACTTTAATTTATACAATATTTTGAATCATCCTAATACATTAAAATATGGTTACTATCCCTCCTTTTGCTTAATGCAGTTTCTTTCTGTAAATAATTTCTTATCTTAGAGTCAATTCTGCTTATCCTACTATCTGAATTTCCCAAAACATTTTTTTTTACCCACTAGTATTATCTATTTAAGAAATGTAGGTTGATAATATACAGCTGTTTCCCTTGTTTAACAGGACAGAGTCTGTCCCTAATTACATTCTACTCATTTAATATTTATCCTGGGGTGTATTTAAACTCTCATATTCTGTCTTATGCTTTGGGTCAATTATTTATTCATTTTTATTTTTCTGCATAACAGTGGAAAATTTCCTATTGGCTACCATTCTGACCCCTGCTTACTATCCCTCATCTATAGATCTTCCTTACAAATATATTCTAACTTAATTACTTTCTTCAACTCTAAAGTAAATCATCAACATTCTATGCCAACCCTTTTTAATTAAGAGGGTCAAACAGGCTGTAGAGTAAGTAAAATAAACATTCTTCATAACTTGTCGTTTTTAAGTCATTATTCTTCTGGGAAGTAGGCTATCGTATGTCTGAATTACCTTCATTGTAGAAGCACAATGTGCGTACATTGTGCCAACACACCCCAGGGTTTTAGCAACCAGACTAACTGCCGATTAATTTACATATTAAACTGAGAGACAATCTCCATGAAAGAAATCTTCTTTTGAATGGCAGTACTAATGTTAAGTAAAGGGAATGTAAGATAACTGATTTACCTTTGTTTGGGTTTCACTTTGGTCTCATTTATGATAATCATTTTCATTGATATATTTCTTTGTAATGCATTTTATTTAAGTAATAATCTTATTTAGCATAGTTGGCTATAATAAAAAATAAATCCAGTGTTATTTAATGTTTTTAATTGGTACAATATTACACATTGCAGTTAAACATTGCACTTAAGTCGTATATTCAATTGGGTATCTATTTATCCAAATAATTTACCTTTTTATGTTGAAAATACAAAACTGCCTGAAACATACTGATCACTTCATCTATCTTTTTATTGTTGATGCTCTTTCTCTGTTCTTTATCTTTATAATTGTGCACTTAATGCCATATCATAGCTATGAAAATAGCCATTAGAAAATAAACTATGTAGAATAAATGTCTGTTGTGCCCAAGCATCTGAAATATTTCATGAGCATTTATCAAAACTATACCTGTTCATATTAAGTGTAATGAAATCCCCAAGATGCTAAATATCTCCAAGAATATAAATGGCTGTATTATTGGCCAAATTAACAGGCGAAATGGAGAGATTATATTCTCATAATCTCTGTTATGCTGGTAAATGAAAAATTTTTAATAAAGTAAGTCAAAACAAGTTCTGTTTATTTTTACATCAAATTAAAATATCCCCATAACACTGAGAACTTTTAAATAAAGTATTTTATATCAACCATATGATTTTAAGGATTAATATTTCTGGGGCAACTAGGTAGTTTATTCACGGGAATGCATATTTATAATTCAGCAGTACTAGACAAGTCTCTTCAAATACTCTAAGAATCATTAGAAATCAAAGGAGATACTACTTTAAATTTCCTCCCTGTTTTAAGATAATCTTTTCTTTCCTAATTTAGGGTAACAAAATATGTTACCCACTGCTTAATGGGAGAGAATAAGTATGGAATAAGAACTGAAAGGTAGGAGAAAAATAGTAAGTATAATGACTTAGGTTAAAAAAAAAAGAAATCTTTAGATAAAGTAACCATTATTAGTTTATTGTCCCTGTAGAAAACCAAAATAAAAGCCATCATGGACTAGTTACAAAGGGGATACTGATCAAGGGAACAGGAGAGGCATGAGATTGAGGTGAAAAGCCTTTACTCAACCACCATTTATTTTCACCAACAGGGAACCATAGGGAAGATGAGTCAGTGCTCAGTTATCATCCAGTTAGGACTGCTGGTTAAATGCATGGAGCACATGTCCAGATGAGTGTCCAGTAAGAGCAGGAATGAATACATTTTTGTGGATCATTATATTTATGCAATGTTGTTGCCCCATTCCCTTTTTTAAATAAAAAGAGCGAATGAAGATGTTGCTAGGGCCTCCCCCAGCAACTTGAAGGGACTTTTGCTAGGGAGCATCTGTGAAGGTTCATTAAGCTTTAAGTAAATTAGATTCATTAGCTTAAGTTCATTATTTTATGGTAAATCTACCTCTGAGCCAGAGTGATGACCATTTTTCCCCCAGACTTTGTTCATTTACCACCCCAACACTGCACTCCCATCAAGGGCCTAGGACTCACAGAAGGCTTTTTTTTTTCAATCTATGAGTGAAAAAGGGAACAATGGGACCAAAGAATAGGGTTCTACTCTAACCTTAAGTCAGAATAATGGTGAAATACACCATCTTTGTTTCAAGTTAAGTATCTTCTGTGTCCATAAAAGAACCAGGCAATAAAATCAGAGAAAGAGGAAGTGAATGAACCATTTAATTACATTTATGAATGGTAATGATATTTCTTATCAACTAAAAAGGAAAGGCAAGAGGACTTTTCTTTCTTAAATATTTTTGATTGCATTAAGAATTTCTTATGCTATTGTCTTCTAGGTAGAATGAACTAAAGGAATTATTAATTGGTTAAAGTAATAAGAGTGGCAGAGAACTGCAGAACTGTATGTTACCTTAGAGACTGACAAAACCAACTGTTGAGGAAACTGACATTCTGGAGAGGTTTCATGTGTGAATAAACATTTCACAGCCAGAGAGTAGCAACATTAGAATTAGTGCTGAGGTATTAACTCCAAGACAAGTTACATGTGTAGATAGATTATAAGATATAAATTTTAATTGAAAATACATTTTCTATGATTCCTGAGCTCTTTCCCTTCTCAACATCTAACAAAATAAAAGTACATGAACAGAAGTTAACTCTAGGAAAATTGAAAGAAGACGTGAATTAGAGTCTTGGCTCTAGAGACAATGAAAAGACAAACATGTACAGGCTCTGAGCTTTAGTACTGTTACCTGTATAATCAAAGCAGAACATTTTCCCTGTAAGTGCCCCACAGCTCTTGTAAGAGTCAAATGAAATAGTTATAGAAATATTTTGTAAACTATGAAACCAGTTCTAGACTAAAAAAAAAAAGTTATACCATATAGGCATCATCATTTTGGATTTTATGTGCCTTAACTCAATGTACTGTGATCTTTTATTATACAAAAACAAATTTACAATAAGAAAACAAACAACCAGATTAAAAAAAAAATCAGCTGAAGACCTTAACAGACACCTCACCAAAGAAGATATACAGATGGCAAATAAGCATATGAAAAGATGTTCCACATCATATGTCATCAGGGAAGTACAAATTCAAACAACAATTAGATACCACTGCACTTCTGTTAGAATGGTCAATATCTGGAACACTGTTAACACCAAATGTCAATGAGGATGTGGAACAACAGGAAGTCTCATAGATTGTTGGTGCAAATGCAAAATGGCACAGCCACTTTGGAAGACAGTTTTAGTGCTCTTTTACAAAACTACACATATGCCTACTATATAATCCAGCAATTGTTTTCCTTGATATTTTCCCATAGGAGTTGAAAACATATGTCCACATAAAAGCCTGTATAGATGTTTATTGCAACTGTATTCATAATTGCCAAAATTTGGAAGCAATCAAGATGTCCTTTACTAGGTGAATAGATAAATAAAATGTGGTACATCCAAACAATTATTCAGCATTAATATTATTCAACATTAAGGTGAAGTGAATTGTCAGGCCATGAAAAGACATGGAGGGACCTTAAATGTGTATTAATAAGTGAAAGAAGCATATCTGAAAAGGCTATATATTATATGATTCCAACTATATGAATATTCAAAAGGCAAAAGTATACAACAATGACAAAATCAATGGTGGCCAGGAGTGGGAGGGAGAGAGGGAGATAATGGGAGTACAGAGGACTTTTATGGCAGTGAAAATACTTTGATAATATTATTATGATATATATAAATCACATAGATTTGTCCAAACTCATAGAATATACAACACCAAGAGAGAAACCTAAGATAAACTTTGTACTTTGGGTGATTCTTATGTTTCAATATGGGTTCATCTTTGGTTAAATAAAAAAAAAAGTAGTGTTTTGGTGAGTGATGTTGATAGTAGGGAAAACTATGTATGTGTGTGTCTAGGATGTATATGAGAAATCTCTGTAGCTCTCTCTCTCAATTTTGGTGTAAATCTAAAACTGCTCTAAAAAAAGTTTAAAAAATTCAAAGCATTTAATATTTCTACAGGTGACTGTTGAATAGAATGTAAAATAAATTTAAATGAGTTTGAAACAGTAATATGGACAGTTCTCTCTCTAATTCTCCTCAGTGTCTTTTTCAGATCTTTCCTTTCCTCCTTCCAGTCCCTTTCAGCAAGTGACCTTGATGTATAATTCATTGAATAAAGGTAATCCACAAGATGGAACTTAAAATTTGTGTCAATTTATGAGTTTCTTTGCATACCCTTTACCTACCTTTTCCACTTTTGCTTTGTTTGTAATGGAAAGGGTGTTCTTCCTCCTTTCTAAGATTCATCTCTCTACCTGTGCTTCAGATTATTTCTTTTCTCTCCTACAAAGTGATCCTTCTAAGAAAATTGGTGTATACTCACTGTGTCCACTTACCCCTTATCATTTATACAGCAACTCACTTCGACCTAGCTGAATTCCCTGTAACTCCACTAAGTAACATTCTCCATTGTCCCCAATCCTTACTGATAACCCATGGATAATCATCAGTCATTTTTTCTGACCTCCCCATTAATTACTTTCTTTTCTGAGAACATTTTCTTTCTCTATGGACATTCCTCCACAGTATTTTTTAATCTACCTTTTATTTTATTTTATTTTATTTTATTTTATTTTATTTTATTTTATTTATTTTTAAGTTTATTAATTTATTTTGAGAGAGGAGAGGGCACAAGCAGGGGAAGAACAGAAAGAGAGGGAGAGAGAGAGAAGCAGGCCTCATGCTGTCAGTGCAAAGCCTGATGAAGAGCTTAAACTCACAAACCATGAAATCATGACCTGAGCCAATATCAAGAGTCAGACCCTTAGCCAGCTGAGCCACCCAGGTGTCCCTAATCCACCTTTTAAATACTGTACCATTCAAGTTTCTGTCTTACCCTCTTTTTTCTTTCTCTAACTCTAGTCATGCTTTCTATGCTCTAACCTTCCTCTTTTGTTTCAAGTTTCATCGGTATGTTGTTGATGTCTGCCGAAACTGGATCTCCATCCCAGAATTTGTTGAATGTTGAAACGTGTTCCATATATCGGTTATATGTTGAATATCTTTACTTGACACTGCTAGTAGCACCTCAGACCCAACATTCAAAAAAACAAATGCTTGATCTTCAGTTTCAAACCTGTTCTTCTGTTCTGTTCCCTGTCATGAAGAATGACATATATTTCCACCCAATTGCCAAAGACCAATCTCCATATCATCCCTTACTCCTTCCTCTTCAATTTTTATCTGCATCCATTCAACCACAAATTCCCTGAATTTTTCATCCAAGGACATTTTATTTCCTTTTTTAAAAAAGTTTATTCATTTAGAGAAAGAGAGGGAGTACACATGAGTGGGGGAGGGACAGAGAGAGAGCGAGGAAGAGAGAGAATCCCAAGCAGGCTCTATACTGTCAGTGCAGAACCATGAGATCATGACTTGAGCCAAAATCAAGAGGAGGACACTTAACTGACTGAGCCACCCAGGTGCCCCAAATACATTTTATTTCTAATCACTCCTCTCTATCTACTGTGCAACTACCAATAATCCACACTGAGTTATTTCTCACCGGGTAATCTTAACTGCTTTCTAACTCCTTACTTCCTTCTCCTGTAGGTAGAGCTCCTGTCCAGCTCTAATCAATTTTTCGTGCATCAAGCTGAATTATATTTCTAACATATAAGCCTGATAATATTTTTCTCCAAATTCAAAGTTTATCAATGATTTCCCATGCCTTTATGTGTAATTTTAAACCTCATAATATGTCCTGCAAGATTCCTCATCAACTAGCTTCTGAGAATATTTTCAACAACAGCAAATTTTTTCACTTCCACTAAAGTATGTATTCTCCTTAACTCTAAATATTTACTTTTACTTAAACACCCTTCATACATCATCTTGGCCCATGCCTGTTTCCAGCTGACTAATTCTAATTCTTCATTCAATTTAGATATCCACTGAAAAGAATTCCTTTTCTGATTTTTGAAATCTTTTACAAAATGCTTTCTAAAGCAAACTGTACTTCCCTCACTAACACACTTCTCACATTGTCTTTTATTTGCCTGTGTGATTGTCTCTATTCACTATTAGAATGCTGGCAGGATGTGCATCTGTCTCATTTACCATTTCTTGGAACCAATTCTCACAAATAGATGGTAATCAATAAACATTTGTGGAACAGAAAAGGTATCTATGAGGACAAAATAGTACTATCAAATTTCTAAGGTTATTAGCAAAACAAAGGAGAACTGAAAAGAACAATTGTTATTATCGTAGACCCAAACAGAGAGATATGTATCAGACTTCAACTAAAATTTTTAATTCCAACTGAAATTTATGTGGAACCAATCTAAATTAAGTTTAGTGTTGATCATGAGCCTTTGGAATTACAGGTAAAATAATAACATGTGCACTGATTTCCAACTATCTGCTCCTTCTCAGAATCCCATTGAAATGACCAATAACATTCTTTAAAAAATAGAATTCTCATCTTGTTAGAAATTAGCTAAGATTATACAGTCCATGTTGTAGGAAATCATTGCGGAGACTGCTGCTGTATTGACATTCTTATAACCTGGGAAGAATGACTATTAGTACAAATGTCAAGGCCATAAAAATGTTCACTCATTTTGACACAGTCATCCAAAATCTAGGAAGATATATTAAGAATATTATGAAAGTTGTATGCAAATATTTACATATAAAGACATTCTGTTTTACATAAGGTTTCTTCAAACCTAATTCTACATCTGAGAATTCATCTATAAGTGATTTATTGAGAAAGTGCTCCCCCGAGAAACGAATAAGGAGTGGATTCATAGGACAGGGAAAGGGAAATAAATCAAGCAAGGGAAGATTTCGGGTAACACATAAACTTTAATCGCACTAGGTTGTTTTAGGCTAGAGCCTAGAGTATAAATAAAGACTGTTTCAATTGGAAAGGAATTAGGCATCCATACTTTACCACTCTGTTCTGTATGAAAGTACAATCTACTAGACCCATTCTCCTTTCTGCTTGCAGGCAAATGACTCCTGTATTGTATGGCAATCTCTCAAGAAATTTTTTTAGTGGACCATTAGAAGCAAAGGAAAAGAAATTTTGGAAGGGAGCAATAGGTATACAAAAATGATAAATGAGATCTGTAGGGATCTATGTAGAATATGAATTGATGAACATAAACATTTAAATATTTTTAAAAATAATAGTTAGATGCAAGAAATGTGAGTGTTTCTGTCTGGTTTTATAAAATACTTATGTGATGAATTTCTAAGCAGCTTTTAAATCTTATTTCCACTTTTAGTATCTAATAATATGAAATGCTTATTTAACTTTATGACATGGGAAGAGAAAGAAATTAAAAACTTTATATGCAGTATGGTCTCCAAATATTCAAACTATAACATATGTGTGTATGTGTCTGTGTGTCTATGTATTATATTATATATGTATGTATAACAAATACACAGTCTCTATCTTATAAAAAGCCTACATGTTAAAGTACAAAATTTAAAGAAATCTCCAAAATCAGGAAATAAGCATACAAGATAAATTATGGCTCTTATAATAAAATAACATATAAACCTATCTTTTAGAGGATCTTATTTGGCTTAAGTAGAGTAAATGGGAAGTCAAATAGAAAACACAAGCATGTAGGCTTTAGGGCCAAACTGTTTTGGTTCAAATGTCTATTCTGCCACTTAGTACCTGTATGCCCTTGAGAAATTTACCTCACCTTTGCATGTCTCAGCTTTCTTATCTGTAAAATAGGAGTAATAGTAATACTTATTTCAAAATATTGTTATAAAAGTTAAGCTCCACAGGAAAATTACTTGAATCTGTGGTTGGCAGATAGAAAGCACTAAATAGGTGATAGAAATTATTATTACTACATAATTAATATCGAGTATTTTACTAGATATCCAACCATAAAAAGAAACATTTCTTTCACAGACAGATAAGATGTCAAAAACCAGATAAAAGTTACCTTATAAAGTTTGACTATTTTTAGGTAAAAAGAAAAACAAAAACAGAAACAGGGGCATCTGAGTGGTTCATTTGGTTATGCATCCAACTCTGGATTTGGGCTCAGGTCATGATCTCCTGGTCATGAAATGGAGCCCAGAGTTGGGCTCTCTGCTGGCCATGGAGCCTGCTTGAGGTTCTCTTTCTCCCTCTCTCTTTTTCTCTCTCTCTCTCCCTCTCTCTCTTTCTCTCTCTCTCTGTTTCTCCCTCTGCTCCTCCCCCCAAACAAAAATATAAACAGAATTCTTGCCTCTAGTCAGTACTAGTCTGAAAAGATTTTCCCAAAGTCATGATTTTATGGGAAGAAATATCTTTAAAAGAAATGTGAAAGGAGAATATTTATGTGAGTGGGAAGTGTGGCAATGTAATGTTCTGTGGTAAAATGTTAGGTGTTTCTCTGGGAACAGCAGTTGTAAAAAACTATAGTCAGAAAGATAGAAAAATGTTTATAGAAGAAACAGATAATCCCTTTGAAAATTGTCTAGCAAGAAATTCTGACCCAAATAGCTTAGGTTCATCATCAAGTAAAGGTATTCATTGGATAATCAATGGGTGACTCCTTGAGGGGGGGGGGGGCAAAAAAAAAAAAAGAGTCTCAATTTTAAATTTGCATGTGTCCCTCACACTTTTATGGTTTCTTATCCCTTGTGCATTTTTTCTTTCCTGTTCTAATTTGTGACTGTAGCACAGATTAGATGCCCAATTGAATATTCCAGTTTTCCCCTTTGATTTGTTATATAAGATTACTCAACTTGTATGTCTTATTATGGTTAAATAGAATACATCAAATGGACTTAAAGTGGGCCTACTACTTTTATAGCACTCAAAAGAATATAATATATACATCTTTAGCAGTTTACATTTTAAAAGCTCATTGAAAAATTTTCCTTAATGAGTTGTGAAGGAGCTCTCTTAAAGAACTTAAACTAGGATGCCTCGGTGGCTCAGTCAGTTAAATGTCCAATTCGTGGTTTGGCTCAGGTCATGATCTCACAGTTGTGAGATCGAGCCCCATGTTAGGCTCTGCACTGGATGTGGAACCTGCTTAAGATTCTCTCTCCCTCTCTTCTCTCTGTCCCTTCTTCCCCGACTAAAAAAAAAAAAAAAAAAAAAAAAGAAGAACTTAAACTTACAGCCAACTTGATCCACAGGGTGAAACACAATCCCAGTTTTAGAAACACAAGCAAACAATTAATAGAATAATAAATTATTATAGCAATTTATTTATTATTTATTTATAGTAATAAATTTATTTATAGTAATAAATCATTATAGTAGAGTAAGAAGAAATTTGTTCTGGGATTCAGGGTAACTGATAGTCTTGAGTTTGTAGTTTATAGTCTGTGTAGTCAACACCTCATAGTTTCATGAGTAAGGATATTGATCTAGATAATCTCAAGGTTCCCTTCTATCTATTCTCTTTATAACATTAATCTAACTTATATATTTTTTCTTGTTTATCTGCTTTTGTTATATATATATATCTATATATACCTATGTATATCTATATCTATCTATCTATCTATCTATCTATATCTCAAGTGATAAATCTTCAATAAATACTTGTTTAATAAATTAATAATGTTTGGGTACCTGGGTGGCTCAGTCGGTTGATCATCCGACTTTAGCTTAGGTCATGATCTCATGGCTCATGGGTTCGAGCTCCACATCAGGCTCTGTGCTGACAGGTCAGAGCCCGGAACCTGCTTCAGATTCTGTGTCTCCCTCTCTCTGTGCCCCTCCCCTTCTCACACTCTCTTTCTCTCTCTCTCTCAAAAATAAATAAAACATTTAGAAATTAACAAATAAAAATAAAATAAAATTCAGAACCCAAAGTCTGCACCCTCAGTTTAATTGTGAATCAGAAATAAATATGTCCTACCTACATATCAGACTAACAGAAAAAAAAGTTCTTTAAAACTAAATATGAAATTGGACAAATATTTATATAAATATATAAGTTCATATAAATTAAATTAAGATAATCTTCCATTATATTTGCAAATCTGCTAAATCACATTAACATGGCCAAAAATAAAACAAAATTCAAGCACAAATTTAATTTAGTTATTCCTATTTAGCATTGCCACCAAGTGGCTAGCAAAAGCAAGCACAAATAGCTTCATACCAGAACAGAAGTTTCCCAACAAAAATAATCAAATTATGTTAAAAATCAAATATGTAAACATGGTATTATGAGGAAAAAAACAGAAGAAAGAACAGAGAGGAAATAGACCTGCATAATATTTATTATCAGAATTTCCAGAAAAGTTTATCAATAAGTTTGCTCACTGTGTTACAAGGAATAAAATATAAAAATAATTGTAAACTTTTAACAGAATGCAAAATTCAGATTCAAATAAAGTCAAACAAAACCTCTACAAAAAAAAGTAATATAATAACAAAATCATTATGAATAGATTTAACAAGTATACAGATATAGCTGAAAAGAGAATTCATGAACTGGTAGTTAAATCAGATGAAAGTATCATCAATGCAGCATATAAAGATAATGGCTTAGAAAATAAGAAGTATCTATTAACACATATATAACACATATATTTTTTTTAATTTTTTTTTCAACGTTTATTTATTTTTGGGACAGAGAGAGACAGCATGAACGGGGGAGGGGCAGAGAGAGAGGGAGACACAGAATCGGAAACAGGCTCCAGGCTCTGAGCCATCAGCCCAGAGCCCGACGCGGGGCTCGAACTCACGGAGTGTGAGATCGTGACCTGGCTGAAGTCGGACGCTTAACCGACTGCGCCACCCAGGCACCCCTATAACACATATATTTAACAGCTTCCACAACACAAACTGTTACCTTTGAATTCTGAAGGTTGGAAGTCCAGTACAGGTGTTACTGGATTAAAATCAAGGTATAGGCAGGCTGTATTTATTTCTAGAGGTTGATAGGCAAATCTATTTCCCACTTACTTGGGTTTTTGGAAAACTTCAGTTCCTTGTTGTTATAGGACTGATGTCCCTTTTTTCTTGCTGGCTGCAATTTGAGGGATATACACGTCTTCTGGAGGTTGTTATATCATTTAGCTCATGGTCCCCTTCCTATATCTCAAGCCAACAATTGAGGGTCAAGTCTTTCTCAAGTTAAGTTTTTTAAAAAACTCTTGTTTTATCATATCCCACTTTTAAGGATTCATGCATTTAAAATGAGCTCACTCTGATAATCCAGGATAATATTCCCATCTCAGGACCTTAACCTTAATTACATCCACAAAGCCTCTTTTGCCATGAGAGGTAACATATTCACAGGTCTGAAGGTTAGGTTATGGGCCTCTTTGAATGATTATTATTCTATTTCTTGTAACATAAAACAAACGTAGAATTAGAAGTTCAACATATGTCTAACCAGAATTCCATAAAAAGAGAAAAGAACATAAAACAAAATGCATAAATATACAATGGCTGGTAATTTTTCCAAAATGATAAAATCACTAATACACAAAGAAGTTCTAGGAATCTCAAGCAGGATAAATAAATAGCAATTGTCATGTGATCTCGTGTAGAATACCAAAGTACAGAGAAAGAATTTTGCTTTATTGGTTCAAAGGAGCCAGAGAGAAAAAAAAAATTCTACTTTGAAATGAGTAACCTTTACACTGATAATTGACTTATAAATGTAAATAATATAGACAATGATTTAGTGAGCCTTCAATATGCTGACAGAAAATTACTGAGCTAGGTTTATATAAACAAGTAATGGATTGAAGAAGTTTTTATGTGCACAGCAATTTTATATATGCAGAAAGTTTACATACACAGGAAAAAAAAAAAAGAAAAACAACCTTTTGACAAAGACATCTCCAGGCCCACATGGCTTTACTGGTGCATTATGTCTAATATTTAAGGAATAATATCAATAATACTACTCTTACATCAAATCTTTCAAAAAATAAAGGAAGAAAGAATAGCTCTCAATCTGTTTTTAGGGGGCTTGCATGGCTCTGGTACTACATTTTGGTATTATCCTACAACAAATGAAATATACAAATTAGGGGCGCCTGGGTGGCTCAGTCGGTTGAGCATCCGACTTCAGCTCAGGTCACGATCTTACGGTCCATGAGTTCGAGCCCCGTGTAGGGCTCTGGGCTGTTGGCTCAGAGCCTGGAGCCTGCTTCCGATTCTGTGTCTCCCTCTCTGTCTGCTCCTCCCCCGTTCATGCTGTGTCTCTCTCTGTCTCAAAAATAAATAAACGTTAAAAAAATTAAAAAAAAGAAATATACAAATTAATATTACCTGTTCCCAAGGATGCAAAAACTCTAAAAGGTATCAGCAAACAGAGTTCATTCATGTATAATTAGGAAAATGCATCATGACCAATTGAGATGTATCACAAGAATGCATTTAGAGATTTACCAATTACCACATTATGAAGAAGGAAAATAATATGCCGTGTTAACAAATACTGAAAAAATACTTGACATTTAGTGTGTGTGTGCATGCACACACACACACACACACACACACACACACACACTAACCTCTCAGCAAGCTATGAAGAGGACTTCTTCAATCTGATAAAGGACGTCTGTAAAAAAAATCCAACACCAAAATAAATGTTAAAATATTGAACACTTCCCACTAAGGTAGAGAATATGGCAAAGATGTCCTATTAAATTACTTGTATTTGGCATTGCATTAGAGATTCTAGCCAGAGCACTAGAGGAAGAAAGAGAAACAAAGAAGCATAAATATTGTAGATGAAGAGGTAAAATATCTTTATCAGGAGATGACAAAATTATAAAACAATCCAAACTAGTCTACAAGCAACTAGAAATAATAGAAATAATAAATAAAATATCACAAGATAAAAAAATAAAGACATCAATTATATTTCTATATACTAGCAACAAATGATTAGAAAATATAGGTATAAAAACTGTCATTTAAAAAAGTATAGGGGTGCCTGGGTGGCTCAGTCGGCTAAGTGGCTGACTCTTGGTTTTGGTTCAGGTCATGATCTCATGGTTCATGAGTTTGAGCCCTGTGTCGGGCTCTGTGCTGACAACACGGACCCTGCTTGGGATTCTCTCTCTCATCCTCCCTCTCTGCCTTCCCCTGCTTGTGCTATCTCTCAAAATAGATATATAAACTTGAAAATTTTTTAAAAAGTATAAAAATTCTAAGAGATCAATTTAAGTAAAGATGTACAAGACCTATATACTGAACATTACAAAATATTTTTGACTAAGTTAAAGAACTAAATGAATAGAGAGACACTACATGTTTAAGGATTGGAAGATTCAATATTGTTAAGAGCTCAGTTCTCTATCAAACAATTAAATACATTTTATTCAAACTTTCATCAGGCTTTATGAAGAAATTGACAAAAATATTTTTAAATTTACATAAAAATACAAAGGACCTCTAAAATCAATATCTTTCGTTCAGTGGCTCAGTAATCCAGGAAGCAATGATCTTTTGCTCTGACTTCAAAACAGGAGTGCTTTTCCATAATACTGTCAAGAGAGAAGAGACAATCTGACTTGATAGTTCATTTTGGAAATCCTATTGACTATGCTTACAGCCCCTGGGCCAGAACTGTTCTATGGCCCCTCTTAGTTTCAAAGAGTGAAGGAAATGTAACATTCTCCTATAACAAACACTCTCATGCTTGAAAGAAAAGGAAAATTGAAATTGATGAACACTAGAAATTTAGCATTGTGGGGCACCTGGGTGGCTCAGTTGGTTAAGTGTCTGACTCTGGTTTTGGCTCAGGTCATAATCTCATGATTCCTGAGTTCAAGCCCCACATCAGTCTCCATGCTGGCAGTGTGGAGCATGCTCAGGATTCTCTCTTTGTCCCTCTCTGCCAGCCCCCCCCCCCAATGAATAAATTAACTAAAAAATGAATAAATGTAGCATTATTACCTTGAGAAAGTATGCACACGTGTACAGCATGACATAAACATAAATATCCACAGCGACATTATTCATAATAACCAAAAACTTAAAATTACCCAAATACCATTACTGTTAGAATATAAAAATGAACAGAGAAATATCAGTGGGAATGGGGGAGCAAGGACCTACAAAAATCTTCTCCTCCATATAAGTAGCAACATAAATGACCAAAAAAGAAGTAAAAAGTAACTTTCTCAGTACTTTTCACATTACCCAAAGACTAGCAACATTCCATAGAACTATTCCAGAAAAAACAGGCCGAACCCAGTAAAAACAGTGATCTTCCAGATATATTGACATGCCCTGTTCCTATTCCCTTCCTCTTAGCTCTATGGTAGCCTCAAAAACTCACAGACCTACCATTATGATGACAAGTAACAGATGCCCACTGGAGAGGACATACTAGAATTGGAGCTCTCAAAAACATAATTTTCAGAAAATTGTAATTTTATCTGTCTGGCAGTTCTATGGAAACACTCATTTGCAGGGCTTGTTTTTATTTGACCTGCCTTAAAGCTAACTCAAGTGCAAATAGCTTTTCCCAGGGGGAGTTTTAAAAAAATAATCAGCAGCAACTGTTTAAATCGTATCTGCCTGAGGTGGCAATAATAGTTGGGGCAAACAAGACATGACCAAAGGCACTTAATAGGAAATGCTAAGAATGGAATGTCCATTTGAAGCTTTGAATTGCTCTGACATATTCCTGGAGATCTAGAGTCCATGCACATATGTTAGGCTGTGCTCATACCTAGAGCTATGCAAATGCCCAGGAAAGACCTGAGGAGGCCTCTACCTAATCTTAAGGCTTTGCACAAACAAGAATCAAAGGCTAAGGAATAGTTGTATACTCCCTGCCTGAGCATTGAAGGTATGGCCCAGCACACACACAGAGCCCTTTGACAAAGGTTTGGAGACTTATTATTTTCCAGGCTTTAAGAAAATCTCTATCCAATGATTAGCTGAACACTAAGCTAACAAAGGCAATACTTCAGTGGCCACACACAACTAAATTTAGAATTTTCAGAATTAGTTCAGGAAAATCACTTAAGAAAAGCAAAAACCACCATAGCACCAACAACAAGTAACAACAACAAATGCTGGAGACATGAGATCTAATTTACAGAGTTGAAACATTATATTGTTTAAATATCTAATATTTAACAATATGAGATATATAAAAAATAAGAAAATATGGCCCAGGGAGAGGGAAAAATATAGAAATAGAAACTGTTCCTGTGAAAGCCCATACTTCAAACTGACTACACAAAAGTATTAAATCAGCTTTTTTAAATATGCTCAATTATAGGAAATCATGTCTACCAAACTCAAGGAAAGTTTCAGAACACTTCACCAACTAGAGAAAAAAACTTAAAAATTTACTAGAAGTATTTAATAGTATTTTTGAGCTGGCAGAATAAAGGATCAGTGAAATTGAAGATAGATCAATTGAGAAAGTCCAGCCTAATAAAAACAAAAGAAAAATGACAGTATAAGAGACTTCTGGGTCACCATCAAGCATACAAACATACGCATAAGAAATGTACCAGAAGGAGAGAAGAGAGATAAAGACACAGAAATAATATCTTCAGGAAATTATGGTCAAATTTATTTCTAATATTGAGAGAAACATCCAAGTAGTTCAACAAATTACAAGTAAGATAAATTGAAAGAGATCCATACACAGACATCACAGTATAACTGTTGAAAGAGAATTTTGAAAACAGCAAAAGACAGAGGACTCATAACATATAAGGGATCCTCAGTAAAATGAACAGCTAATTTCTCATAAGAATGCAAAAGAAGTAAGAAATCAATGAGGTGGCATGTTCAGAGTGCTGAAAAAAAGACTGCCAAATATGAATTCTCCATTTTGCAAAACTATTCTTCAGAAATTGAAGGAGAAATTTCGAAATTCCCAGATAAACAAAATATGTCCCCTAACAGATGTGTCCTATAATGAATACAAAAGAGATTCTTTCAGACCAAAATGAGAGAACAACAGACATCACCTCAAATCCACAGGAAGAAATAAAGAGCCCTAATAAAGGTCACTACATGACAACATATAAAAGACAATATAAATGCATTGATTGTTTGTAACTATTTTGCCCTATCTGATACAAAAGACAACTGCAAAGTAGTAAGTGTAAACCTGTGCTGATATGTATATAATGTATAACTATGTAATTTTTTTATGATAATAGCACAAAGGAGAAGAGTGGGGCTATATAGGAACAAAGTTTTAGATACTATTGAAATTAAGTTGGTATTAATCCAAACTAGATTGTTTTAGTTAAGTTATTAAGTAAACCTTGGGGTGCCTGGGTGGCTCAGTTGGTTGAGCATCCGACCTCGGCCAGGTCATGATCTCTGGATTTGTGAGTTTGAGCCCTGTGTTGGGCTCTGTGCTGACAGCTCAGAGCCTGGAACTTGCTTTGGATTCTGTGTCTCCCCCTCCCTGTCCCTCCATGCTCATGCTCTGTCTCTCAATAATAAATAAATGTAAAAATATTAAAAAAATAAAAAGTTATTAAGTAAACCTTTTGGAAAATGTCAGGGTAAGAACTAAGAAAATAATTCAAAAACATATAGTAAAAGAAGTGACAAGCAAATTAAAATGGTACACAAAAAAATCTTTTTAACACAAAATAAGATAGTATTGGAGAAACTGGGAAATCAAAAAGATATCTAATCTATCTATCTATCTATATATATTTCTATATATATATCTATATATTTCTCTATATATAGATATATATATTTCAAATATATATTTCAATATATATATATATTTCAAAATGCCATAGGTAAATCCTACCTTATTGTCAACTACATTAAATGTAAAAGTATAACACACCAATAAAAAGACAGAAATAAACAAAATGGATAAGAAGTATAATCCAACTATATGTTATCTACAAGAGGCACATATCTATAAATAAGTCAAAATTAAAAGATACAAATAGCTTGAAAGTGAAATAATGGAAAAAGATAGACAGTATACACACAGTAGCAAAAGAGAGTGGCTATACTAATATCATTCAAAATAGATCTCAAGACAAAAAAAAAAGAGACAAAAATATGTCTCTAGCTACTAGAGACATATTATAACATTTTATAATCATAAAAGAGTTGAGCCCCCCAAGAAGACATAAGAATTATAAATGTATACAGACATACTTCAGATATATTGCATGTTCAGTTTCAGACCATCGCATTAAAGTAAATACTGCAGTAAAGCAAGTCAAAAGAATTTTTTCCTTCCCAGTGCATTAAAAGTTATGTGTACACTATCCTATAGTCTCTCAAGTGTGCAATAACTTTATATCTAAAAAACAATGTACATACCTTAATTAAAAAATAATTCATTACAAAAATGCTAACCATCATCTGAGCTTTTCGCAAGTCATAATCTTTTAGCTTATAGAGGGTCTTGCCTCCATGCTGATGGCCACTGACTGATCAGTCAGGATGGTGGTTGCTGAGGCTGGGATAGCTATAGTAATTTTTTAAATAAAACAACAATGAAGTTTGTTGCATGATTTGACTCTTCCTTTCAAGAACAATTTCTCTGTATCCTGTGATTCTGTTTGATAGTGTTTTACCATGGTAGAACCTCTTTCAAAATTGGAGTCAGTCCTCTCAAGCCCAGCTGCTGCTTTATCAATTAAGTTTATCTAATATTCTAAGTTCTCTTTGTCATTTCAGCAATCTGCACAGCATCTTCACCAGGAGTAGATTCCTTCTCAAGAAACCATCTTCTTTGCTTATCCACAAGAGGCAACTCCTTATCCATTCCAGTTTTATCATGAGATTTCAGTAATTAAGTTATGTCTTTAGGCTCCACTTCTCTTGCTGTTTTCCTCACATCTGCAGTTACTTCTTCCACTGTAGTCTTGAAACCCCTAAATTCATACCTGAGGGTTAGGATTAACTTCTTTCGAACTACTATTGATGTTGATATTTTGACCTCTTTTCATGAATTGTCATGAATTCCATCTAGAATGTTTAATTACTTCCAGAGGGCTTTCAATTTGTTTTGCCCAGATTCATCACAGAAATCACTATGGTAGCTGTAGCCTTATAAAATGTGTTCCTTAAATTATAAGTCTTGAAAGTTGAAATTACTCCTTGATCCATTGTCTGCAGAATGGATGTTGTGTTAGCAGGCATGAAAACAACCTTAATCTCATTATATATTTTAATCAGAGCTCTCAGGTGACCAGGTGCAATATCAATGAGCAGTCATATTTGGAAAGGAATCTTTTTTTTTTTTTTTCCTGTGCAGTAGGTATCAACAGTGGGCTTAAAATATTGAGTAAACCATGCCATAAGCAGATGTGCTGTCATCCAGGCTTAGTTTACAGATCATAGGCTTCAACTTAAAGTCACAAATTGCGTTACCTAATAAGAGAATCAGCCTGTTTTTTGAAGCTTTGATGCCAGGCATTGACTTTTCTCTAGCAATGAAAGCCCTAGTTGGGATCTTTTCCCAATAGAAGATTATTTTATCTCTGTTGAAAATCTATTGTTTAGTATAGTCACCTTCATTAATTACCTTAGGTAGATCTTCTGGATGACATGCCATTGCTTTGACATCAGCACATGCTGCTTCACCTTGCACTTTTATGTTATAGAGACAGCTTCTGTTCTTAAACCACATGAAAAGCTACTACTAGCTTCCAACTTTCCTTCTGCAGCTTTCTCACCTCTCTCAGTCTTGGGGTGAGGGAGTTAAGACCTTGCTCTGGATTAGGAATTGACTTAGAGGAATGTTGTGGCTGATTTGATCTTCTCTCCAAACCACTAAAACTCTCCTTATCAGCAATAAGGTTGTTTCACATTATTATCATTCATGTGTTCACTGGAGTAGCACTTTTAATTTCCTTCAAGACCTTTTCCTTTGCATTCACAACTTGGATAACTGGCACAAGAAGCCAGGCTTTCAGCCTATCTTGGTTTTTGACATTCCTTCATCACTAAGCTTAATCATTTCCGGCTTCTGATGTAAAGCGACATATGTGTGACTCATCCTTTCACTTGAAAGTTAGACCATTGTAGGGTTATTGATTGGCCTAATTTCAATATTGTTGTGTTTCAGGGAATAGGAAAGCCCGAATAGAGGAAGAGAGATGGAGAACAGCCAGTCAGTGAAGTTGTTAGAACACACACAATATTTATTGATTAAGTTCACCATCTTATATGGGTGTGGGTCATGGTACCCCAAACCAATAATAGTAACATAAAAGATCACTAATCACCATAACAAATATAATAACAATGAAAAAATTTTAAATATTGCAAGAATTACCAAAATGTGACACAGAAACATAAAGTGAGAAAATGCATTTGAAAAATGACACTGATAGACTTGCTCAACAAAGGTTGTCAAAAACCTTCAATTTGTAAAAAATGCAGTATCTGCCAAATGTAATAAAATGAAGCACACGAAAACAAAATATACATGTACATACCTATAAACAGAGCCACAAATTTATTAAATAAGAAACTGACAGAATTCATGGGAAGAATAATCAATTCAACATAACAATGCAAACCTTCAGTATTCTACTCTCAGTCATGGAAAAAGCAACTACAGAAAATATCAACATGGAAATGGAAGACTTGAAAGCGCTATAAAACAACTAAAGACATCTATAGAACACCACCGGATAACAGCAGACCGTACATTCTTTTCAAGTATGCATAGATATTCTCCAAGATTGAAAGTATATTAAGATATAAAACAAGTCTTACTAAATTAAAAAGGATTGTGATCACACAAAGTATGTTCTATGACCCCAAAGGAATGGGATTAAAGGTAACAAAAAAATTTTGAGGAATTTATAAATATATGGAAATTAAATACTTTTCCTAAATCACCAATTAGTCAAAGAAAAAAATTGCGATGGAAATTTTAACACACTTTGAGAAAAATAAAAGAGAAACACAACATACAAAACGTTAAGGACTATAGCTAAAGTGGTGCTTAGAGGGAAGTTTAAAATGAAAAAAAAACTGCACTTGAAAAAAAAATAACACTCAAATCAATGGTCTAACCCTCCATCTTAGAAAATTATAAAAATTAGGGGTGCCTGGATGGCTTATTCGTTTAGGTATCCAACTCTTGGTTTTGGCTCAGGTCATGACATGAACTCACTGTTCGTGGGTTTGAGCCCCACATCTCCTCCATTCTGACAGTGCAGAGACTATTTGGGATTCTCTCTTTCCCTCTCTCTCTGCCTCTCCCCTGCTCACTCTCTATCCCTCTCTCTCTAAAAATAAATAAATAAAAATTAAAAAAACTATAAAAATAAGAGCAAACTCAATTCAAATCAGCAGAATAAAAGAAATAATAAAGATCAGACAGAAAATAAATGTAAAAATTAGAAAAATAATAGAGAAAAAAACAAGTTGAAAAATAATAGAGAAACAAGTTGATTATTTGAAAAAATTGAATTTATAAAAAAAAGAAAAAAGAGTTCTTTAAATTTCTAATATCAGGAAATAAAGAAAGTATATTACTACTGAAATTAAAAAAAATTAAAAGTATTATAAGGTTACACTGTGAACAATGGTGTGGCGAGAACATAGATAACCTATATGAAATGGACAAGTTCCTGCAAAGACACAAATTACAGGATGTGACTCAAGAAGAAATAGAGAATATGAACAGACCTATAAGAAGTAAAAATATTGAACTAGTAATTAAATTTTAATTATATTTTAGTTAATATACAGTGCAATATTGGTTTCAGAAGAATTCAGTGACTCATCACTTACATACAACACCCAGTGTTCATCATAACAAGTGTCCTTAACACCTATCACCCATTTAGCCCATCACCCACCCACTTCCTTCCATCAACTCTCAGTTTTTTCTCTATCATTAAGAGTCTCTTATCGTTTGTTTCCCTTTCTTCTCCTTCCTCCACCCTTCCTATATGTTCTTTGTTTTGTTTCTTAAATTCCACATATGGTTAAATCATATGGTATTTATCTTTCTCTGATTGACTTATTTCACTTAGCATAATACATTCTAGCTCCATACACGTTGTTGCACATGGCAAGCTTTCATTCTTTTTGATGGCTGAGTAATATTCCATTATATATATTATATAAATAATATAATATATAATATAATACATATAATATATATGTATGTATATATGTGTATGTATATATATGTATGTGTGTGTGTATATATATATATATATATATATATATATACATATATACATATATATACACACACACACACACACACACACACACCACTTCTTCTTTATTCATTTATCAGTTAATGGACATTTGGATTCTCTCCATAGTTTGGCTATTGTTGACAATGCTGTTATAAATGTTGGGGTGCATGCACCCCTTTGAACCTGTATTTTTATCCTTTGGGTAAATATATCATTGTCCAATTGCTGGATTGTAGGGTAGTTTTATTTTTAATTTTTTGAGGAACCTCCATACTGTTCCCCAGAGAGGCTGCACCACTTTGCATTTCCACCAACAGTGAAAGAGGGTTCCCTTTTCACATCCTCACCAACCTGTTATTTCTTGTGTTATTACTTTCAGTCATTCTGAAAGGTGTTAGGTGGTATCTCATGGTGGTTTTGGTTCATATATACCTAATTATGAGTGATATTGATCATCTTTTCATGTGTCTATTAGCCATCTGGATATCTTCTTTGGGAAAATGTCTATTCATGTATTCTGCTCATTTCTTAACTAGGTTGTGGTTTTTTTTTTTTTTTTTTTGGTGTTGAGTTTGATAAGTTCTTTATAGATTTTGGATACCAACCCTTTATCAGATATGTCATTTGCAAATATCTACTGCCATTCCATACACTGCTTTTAGTTTTTTTGATTGTTTTCTTTGCTGTGCAGAAGCTTTTTATCTTGATGAAGTCCGAATAGTTCATGTTTGCTTTCATTTCTCTTGGTTTGACGATGTGTCTAGTAAGAAGTTGCTCTGGCTGAGATCAAAGAGGTTTCTTCTTGTGTTCTCTAGGATTTTGATGCTTTCCTGTCTCACATTGAGGTCCTTCATCCAGTTTGAATTTATTTTTGTGTATGGTGTAAGAAAGTGGTCCAGTTTCATTCTTATGTATGTTGCTGTCATTTTTTCAACACTGTTTGTTTAAGATACTGTCTTTTTTCTATTGTATATCCTTTACTGCTTGTCACAGATGAGCTGACCACATAATTGTGGATCCATTTCTGGGTTTTACATTCTGTCCCATTGATCTGTGTGTCTGTTTTTGTGCAAGTACCATATTGTCTTGATGACTACAGCTTTGCAATATAGCTTGAAATTCAGAATCATGATGCTTCTAGTTTTGTTTTTCTTTTTTAGGATTGCTTTGCCTATTTGGGGTCTTTTGTGGTTCCATACAAATTTTAGGATTGTTTGCTCTAGCTCTGTGAAGAATGCTGGCACCAAAACCAATAAAATACCTAGGAATAAACCTAACTAAAGAGTTAAAAGATCTTTACTCTGAAAAGTATAGAAGACTTATGAAAGATATTGAAGAGAGCACAAAGAAATGGAAAAGCATTTCATGTTCATGGATTAGAAGAACAAACATTATTAAAATATACTACCCAAAGCAATCTACACATTTAACGCAAACCCTATTAAAATACCACCAGCATTTTTTTGCAGAACTAGAGGAACTAGTAATTTTAAAATAAATAAACATTCCGTTGAGGAAACCCAGACTCAAATGACTACATGGGCAAATTCTTCCCAACATTTAAAGGAGAATTAATACCAAATCTTTATAAACACTTCCAGAAAGCAGAATAGGAAGGAATTCTTCTCAATATATTGTATGAGATCAGTGTTGTCTTTTTACTAAATCCATATATAAAGCCATCATAAGGGGAAATAGAAGTATAGAACAATTTTCTTAATGAAAATAGACACAAAAATCCTGAACAAAATAATAGCAGTCTGAATCCAACCATATATAAAAAGTAGTATAAACATAGCCAAGTAGGATGTATTCTAAGAGTGCAAAGTTATTTCAACAAGAAAATAAGTCATTGCAGCACAACACATAAATGGAATAAATGACAAGAAAACATATTATTATGTCAGTTACAGAAAAAAGTACAAAATGCAAAATCCTTTCATAATAAAAATACTCAGCAAACTAAAAGTGCATGGAACTTATTCAATCTTATTAAATATACAAAAAAAAATTCTAGCACTGACATTATACTTAATGAAAAACTAACCAACCACTTACCTCCTAAGATAAGGAGCAAAACAATGCCCAGTCTCAATATATGTGTTCAACGTTAAACTGGAGGTTCTAGCCAAGACAATTAAGAAAGAAAATGAATTAAAAGGCATCTAGATGGAAAGGAACAAGTAAAACCATACCTATTTGTAGATGACATGATCTTATATAAAGAAAAACCTTAGCGACTAAAAAATTAGATCAACAGCCAATTTCATCAATGTCATAAGACTCAAAATCTTTATAAAAAAATCTATATTTCAACAGAGTAGCAATGAAAAATCTGAAAATTAAATTAAGAAAACAATTCTATGTACAATAACATCAAAAATAAAGTACATAAGATTAAATTAAGTGCAAGATTTAAAAAAGTGCAAAACTTGTACACTGAAAACTACAAAACATTGTGAAAAATTAAAGAAAGCTGAATAAATGGAAATCCACTCTGTGTTCCTAGATTTTAAAATTTAATGTTGATCTACAGATTCAAGATTTCTCAAAATCAAACTACATTTTTTGGGAGAAGAACTTGACAACCTGCTCGTAAAATTCAGATTTGAAATGCAAGAGGCCCCAAAAGCCAAAGCAATCTTTAAAAGAGCCAAAGCATAAGAGACTCTTAAAAACTGAGAACAAACTGAGGGTTGATGGGGGGTGGGGAGGAGGGGAGGGTGGGTGATGGGTATTGATGGGTATTGATGAGCACTGGGTGTTGTATGGAAACCAATTTGACAATAAACTTCATATATTGAAAAAAATAAAAATAAAAAAAAATAAAAGGTACAAAGGGGATTTAAGAACTTAACACAAATTGATAGTATCTAGACTGTGGTACTGGCATGATAATAGGCACATAGATCAATGAATAGAACTGAGAGTTCACAAATAAATTCTTACCTTTATTGTCATTATTTTTCAATAAGGGTGCCCATATAACCTAATAGGCAACAATCATCTTTTCAACAAATGGTTCTGGGACAACTAAAAATCCACATTCAAAAAAAATTAATGTGAACCCCTACATAACACCCCATACCAAAATTAGCTCAAAATTGACTTCATTCCTAAATATAAGGGTTAAACTATAAAACCCCTAGAACCAAATGTAGGCATAATCCTTCATAACCATGAATCAGGCAATAGTCTCTTAGATATGACACCACAAACAAAAGCAACAAAAGAAAACAAAAATAAAGCACACTTCAAAGTATAAACTTGTGTGCATCAAAAGATACTATCAAAAAAAGAAAAAGAAAGAAAACCCACAAAATGGAAGAATATTTTCAAATCATATTTGATAATCGGCTATTATACAGAATATATAGCAAGTCCTTAGAAGTTAATGAAATGACAACCCAATTAAAAATGAGCAATGCATTTGAATAAATATTTTTTCAGTGAAGATATACAAATGACCAATTAACACATGAAAAAATACTCAACATCATAAGTTATTAGGTAAATGCAAATCAAAACCATAATGAAATACCACTTCACACTCCTAAAATGACTAAAATAGAGACACATAATAACAAATTGACAAGGACATGGAGAAACTAGAATTCTCACACACTGTTGGTTGGAATGGAAGATGATACAGCTTATTTTGAAAAATTTTGACCTTTCCAAATAAAACTGTGAAAAAATTTTAAAAAGTCCAAAAAAAAAAAAAAAAAAAGAAGGCCATTTGGACTCATATGCTTGTCAAGCATGTGAGTTTTATTTTCTTTTCTAGATTGAAATCTCGAGATTAAATCCATATCATATACTTGTTTGTACTTCCTCATAGTTTATGGCTTGGTGTTGGATGCATATCAAGTAGCAAAATACTGGTAAAAGTTTAATACCTGGCTCTTGGCACAGTGGAAGAAAAGATCTGACTTGTAACATTTGCCAAGTTCAATGGTATAAATACTCCTATAATGAATGGACTATTCATGATATATAGAAAATATTTAGTAAACATATTTTGCATATTTTAAATATAAAGTATGTTAGAACAAAAGAAATCAATGCATGAGGGGTTAGTTTGACCTACAAAGTATTTTATTAATAGTTAAAGAATTACATTTTCTATCTCAAAATCAATAAATTAACTGTCACTATTGGGTCTACATGAAGACACCAAGTACCACTCAATCACTGTTTTTACTTCTGAATTGGATATTTTCTACCAATATATAGCAAATCTGAAGAAGAAAATGGTCTAATATACACTAAGTGTATATGAGTCATTAAGAAGGTTGGGTACTGTCACCCGTTACTTGCTGTATGTGTTTACTTGGGCTGCCAATTAATACCGAAGGCTAGGTGGCTTAAATAACAGAAACTTAATTTCTCACAGTTCTGGAGGCTCAAAGTCCAAGATGAAGGTGGGAAAAATCAGTTTCTGGTGAGATCTTTCTTCCTGGCTTCCAGGCAATTGTTTTATATATATGTATATATATTTTATTGCCAAATTGGCTAACATACAGTGTGTAAAGTGTGCTTTTGGTTTTTGGGGTAGATTCCCATGGTTCATCGCTTACATACAACACCCGGAGCCTATCCCAACAAGTGCCCTCCTCAATGCCCATCACCCATTTTCCCCTCTCCCCCACGCCCCCATCCACCCTCCATTTGTTCTCTGTATTTAAGAGTCTCTTATGGTTTGCCTCCCTCTCTCTGTTTATAACTATTTTTCACCCCTCCCTTCCCCCATGGTCTTCTGTTAAGTTTCTCAAGATCCATATATGAGTGAAAACATATGATATCTGTCCTTCTCTGACTGACTTATTTCACAGTTTCTCACTGTGCCCTCACAGAGCCTTTCCTTTGTGTTCACAGAAAGACAGGAAGACCTCTGGGGTCTTCCACTTCTTAAAAGAATACTGGTCATTTTGATTAGAGTCCCACCCTAATTAACTATTTTACCTTAATTAACCTCTCCAAAATCCTGTCTCCAGATAGTTTTTGGCTTTAACATGTACATTTGGAAGTGGGGAGTCGGGGCACCATTCATTCCATAACACTTGCATAGTAAGTTGCCCAAAAAAGATGTTTTTCTCTCAGAGATCTGTGATAATGTGTGTTGTAGATGAACCTGACTATTTGAAGCACAGTTAGGCAAAATATAAAGAGTTTTATTTCTCCAGGGCAAAATCTTTATTTTTAAAAGTAGTCTAAGATGCCATATACATATTTCCTTAGAGAATATTTTTATTTGTTCTCTGGAAATTCTAGACAAAGTTTCAATTTAGAAAAAAAAAAGCAAAACAAAACATTTTCTTAGGTCTGTGGAAGACACAAAGTACTTCATCAGGTGATATTAAGTCTACAATTCTAAAGGAGAGGTTAAACTTCGAATAATCATTTTCACTAAAATCCTCACAAAGTAAATGCATTAAATTACTATTAAACAAATTAATCTGTTATCACCTAAAAAGTAAAAGCCTTCAAAAATGCTAAAGGGGTGTTCTCCTTAGTAATAAAATTTTGGTCTCCTAAATAAGAATGTAAGAGATAGATAATCACTTTTCCCAAACACTAAACATAAATTCTAATACATTAATCTATTAAATAGGAACATAGAGACATTGTGGCCCAGTGCCCTATAGGAATGCCTTGGCTCTATGAATTACATTATTTTCTTTATAGTCTAAGTAATGGTATGCCATAAATTTTTTTTGAAAATGATACTTTAGATCAGTGACTGAAATCTACATATTTTAAACAAAAAGAATAAGAGTGTGTAATTTAACATTAAATTTAAAAATTAAAGAAAATTCAACTTCAGCACCTAAATATGATATTCTTCTATGCCCCAAAAAACAAAAGGGCAATCACATTTCCTTGGATAAGAGAAATACTGTTAGATCACCTACCTTTAAGGGAACAGACACCACACAGGTTAAATGAAAACATGATTTCACTACTCATCACAACTTGGAAAAAGTGACTGAAATCATTTGGTTGGTCTTGTATGGACACTGGAGTGACATATTCTTCATCTGAACCACCTGATTTTTAGCTTTTTTTCTAAACTGTTTGATGTCATGCAGAAATCCAATCCCAGTCAGATTTAGAGTAGAGCTGAGGACTAGAGCTGAAAGCCAGCTTTTATCAATCTAAACAGATAAATTGAATTCATTCAAGTAAGAAAAGAAAAGTGAATTTTGGAGCCCAAGTCATCTACCATGGATGATCCAAATAACCGGGTAATAGCTACATCTTTATTTCGTGCAGTGTAATATGAACAAAGCTAATATATAGGATTTCACAGCCCAAAGTGAAAGTGGGAATTGACAATAATCTGAATAATTTGTAGTGTGGATATGTTATCTGAGCAATAAAACCAAACAAGATTACATAGGATGTCTTTTATAAGTTACTATATAGTTATACAGATGTAGGAGAGTCAAAGTAAAAATTAATTTATGAATGTGAAATGTTATGTAGAGAATTATGTTGTTATGCTCCTGGCACCAATTCACTTTTCCCACCAGGACATTTATTTTCCAGCAGTTGTGAATCATGACCAGTAATGGCTCATAGCTGCAGCCTCCTTCAGAGAATTACCCTCAGCCAAACTGGAACCATTTCCCACTGAAGACTATGTCTCTCCTTTCCTTTCCCCTTCCCCAGTCAACTTGACCCATGCCTGACTAATAAGAAGGTACAAGACTGGTTTCCTTATTTCAAGGTAGACTAATTCTGTGATGTAATTTGTGCTCCAGAACTTCCTTCTGGTATCAGACTACAGGCAGTTCTTTAGCTGAAACAAGAATTTGGGTTAGCTATTTTTTCACTGTATTTTTTCACTTTGTTTCTTTAAATGATGTCATTCATTTTTTTAGTGCACAACAATTTTATTCATCATCATGATTTTTTTTTACTTGTTTGCTTGCTTATTTTTATTTTTTTTATCGATGTATAGTTAACACACATTGTTATAGTAGTTTCAGGTGTCCAACATAGTGATTCAACAACTCTACCTTATGCTGTGCTCACCACAGTGTAGCTATGATCTGTCACCATACAGTGCTATTACAATACCATTAACAGTATTCCCTATGCTGTATCTTTTATCCCTGTGACTTAGTCATTCTGTAACTGGAAGCCTATACCTCCCACTCCTCTTCACACATCTGGCCCATCCTTTTGCCCCCTTCCCTTTGTATTTATGGGTTAGTTTCTGCTTTTTTTGTTTGTTTTCACTTGTTTTGTTTCTTCGATTCCATAGAAGTGAAATAATACAGTATTTGTATTTCTCTGTCTGACTTATTTCACTTAGCATAATACCCTCTAGGTGCATCCATGTCATCACAAATAGCAAGATTTCACAGTTTTTATGATGCAGTGATATTTCATTGTATATATATACCACAGCTTCTTTATACTTTCAACTATCAGTGGACACTTGGGTTACTTCCCTATCTTGGCTATTGTAAATAACGTTGCAATAAACATGGGAGTACATATATCTTTTGGAAAGCATGTTTTCACTATCTTTGGGTAAATATCAAGTAGTGGAATTACTGGGTAATATGGTATTCTATTTTTAATTTTTTGAAAAACCTCCATACTATTTTCCACAATGGTTGTACTTAAATTAGTACAACAATGCACAAAGTTCATTTTTCTCCACATTCTTACCAACACTTATTTCTTATCCTTTTGATTCTAGTTGTTCTGGCAGATGTACTAGGTGATATCTCATTGTGGATTTAATTTGCATTTCCCTGATGGCTGGTGATGTTGAACATCTTTTTATGTGTTTGTTGGCCATCTGTTTATCTTCTTGGGTAAAAGGTCTATTTCTGACCTCTGCTCATGTTTCATTTGGATTATTTCAGGGCTTTTTTTGGGGGGGGGTTGGGGTTTTGTTTTGTTGGCGTTGAGTTGTATGAGTTTTTTGTTTGTATTTATCTTGGATGTTAATCTCTTATTGGATCTATCATTTGCAAATATCTTCTCACATTTAGCGGGTTACCTTTTCATTTCGTTGATGATTTCCTTCACTGTGCAACAGCTTTTTATTTTGGTATAGTCCCAATAGTTCCTGCTTGCTTTTGTTTCCCTTGGCTGGGGAGATATAGAAAAACTTCCCTAAGGCCTCTGTCAAAGAAATTTCTCCCTATGTTTTCTTTTAGGAGTTTTATGGTTTCATGTCTCACGCTTAGGTGTTTAATCCATTTTGTGTTTATTTTTGTGAAAACTATAAGAAAGTGGTCGAGTTTCATTCTTTTGCATATAGCTGTCCAGTTTCTCCAGCACCATTTCTTGAAAAGACTGGAATTTTGGTTAGCTTTACTACTCTGTTCTATCCTACTTCCATGATTACTGTTTGTCTGAGGGCCTTCCCTCAATTTCTCATTTTGAGATGATCTATCCTGGGCTCTGCTTTTAGGAAACTTGACATAAAGTAGGTTGTATTAGAAGTTGTCTTGGGAGGCAGACTTTAAGAAGGGGATTCTTTAGGTGTGCCTGGGCGGCTCAGTCAGTTAAGCATCTGACTCTTGATCTCAGCTCAGGTCATGATCTCATGGTTCGCGAGTTCAAGCCCCACATCTGGCTCTGCACTGATGGCATGGAGCCTGCTTGGGATTTTGTTTCCTTCTCTCTCTGTCCCTTCCCTGCTTGCTCTCTATCTCTCCCAAAATAAATAAAAATAAACTTTAAAAAAGGAGTGGGATTCTTTAGTCAGATTATTTACCACTTGGATAGGAAAGAGGACTCTACTACTTGTAGCAGGTAAACAGTGGTGACCTCTGGCATATTGTAACAGTTGAGGTTGCTTAAATTTTCAACTGTGACAAACTGGAATGAAATACCAGTAGAAGGAAAAGCACTACCTGGTGCTATATCTGGGGACTTTGAGAAGTCAGGGAAATAACACCTATGAGGACTTGGCATTGAATGGCTGTTGCTGAGCTCCACTGAAGCTTTTAAAAGAGTGACTATAGTTCATATCTGTTAATTAACAATTTAAAACAATATGTGTGAGTTAGAGTTCTTCCTTGACAACACTTAGACTCTTATCTCCTGCCTCTGAAGGTCAGACATGGCTAAAGATCAGGCACAGAACTTAATTCTAAGTATGTCAAATCTTCAGAGAACACAGAATTTCTGCCTTGAGCAAACCTCCTATGCAAAACCAGGACACTAATAGGAGAGAAGTGGATCTCTGAGTCTTGAGATAGGCATATACAAGATGCACCTTATGAATTTAATGTAAGATACTAATTTGGTGTAATTACAGTAAAGCACATCTGGGCTGAAATGGCAGGCAGGGGTCCTGACCTATTGGGAACTATGGAGAAGACTCAGAACATTGTGTTTTTAGAGACAAGTTAAATGCACAGCCAAGGAAGGTATTGCTTAATATATACAAGCAAATAGATTCAAAGAATGGAGTATCAGAAAACTGAGATAAGCCACGATGGAAAGTTACAATCAATTACTCTGTTTCCAGCACTAAACTAGTTCTCAGACCCAGCACTCATGGACCAAAGAAGTTCAGATTTTCCTGAAAAAGGACTTTGCAATACTACATCAAGGAGAAATGTAATTATCCCAGGCCTCTAAGAAAACCTATGGCCATTTATTTAGATAACTACACATGAGATAAAGGCTTTTGAAAACAAGATCTGAGTTGATCTTCAAATTCAGCAATCCACAGTGCTATCATGGCCTCCCTATTTGAATGGGTTGTAGGTTGATGTTAGGTAATATGGTAGAATGAATAATGGCCTCCAAAATATGTCCACTTACTAGTGCCCAGCACCTGTTACTGTTGCTTGTTAAATCTGTTACTTCACAGATATGGTTAAGTTAAGCGTCTTAAAATGGGAATTATTGAGGGTGGGCCCTTGTAAGGGAAGAAAACATTGGAATGATTTACTTTGAAGATGGAGAAAGGGACCACAAGCCAAGGTGGCCACTAGAGGCTTTAAAAGGCAAAGAAACAGTGTGGCAGAAGGAACCAGCCCTGCTACACTTTGATTTTAGCCTAAAGAAACTTATTATTGACTTCTAACCTCTAAAACTGTTTGCTAATAAATGTGTGTGTGTGTGTGTGTGTGTGTGTGTGTGTGTGTGTGTAAACCACTGAGTTTATGGTAACTACTTACAGTAGCAAATCAGAAAATAAAACAGGTAAGAAATGGAATTCTGGCCTAGGTCCATCTTACTTTGGGTATATTGGGTCCACAACCTCACCTAGTAGTCTTTTATACTTCTTCCAGATTTACCTTTATATTTACAAGTTTGTATTTGAAAGGAACATAGGATATATCCCAGGTATGTATTAATTCTCCTTTTCTCTGTTATAATATAGTCGGAAGGGACTTGGACCATTGAGATATTCTAAAGATCAGATCACATTTGTCTATTTTATTTGTTATATACAAATGAATCCTGATGAACAAAAAGTCAAGTTTGTAAGATATTATCTCCATTGAATGGAAAATAAACCTACACAATTTTAGGACCTATGAATTAGTAAAGATTTTTGAGTCTAGTGATCTGGATCATGCTAAAAAAGCAAAAGATACTCTATTGAACCTTGAAACTTCTACCATTAAGAAAGTCCTCTAGGTTTTGGAGACAATGTATTCTGTGCTTGAAACTACCATTGACGTACATCTATTAGATAATGTGTATGGCTGCCACTTTTGGGTGACTTCCCAAAAGAAAAAGTGCTATGGTAGGTTCAAACTACTATACAAATGGGCCTGATTGGGCCATATGACTTGATAGATCCTATGGTAGTAGTGTTATCTCTGTTAGAGAAGGACAGGATGCCTCTGCCAAGCCTCAGTAGAAAAGTTACGATGCAGTACTCAAGCTCTAGAGTATGGTAATGTTGTCTTTCTCAGAAAACTATAGACTATTAAAAAGAAAAACAGTTTCTAGTATGCTACTGAGCTACCAAGGGACTATGAAACCATAACTGTCCTGAAGAACTGAATAACTAGTATACACATGAAGGTCTAGTAGCAATCAGCCCTGTATCCAAAGTGGAAAATCTGAGATGAAACTGAACAGATCCAGAAGGCACAATAAGCTACAAAAAGATAGGGGGTCTCACAGACCTCCATGTTCCCTTCTATCACATGAGTATCTGTCCCTCAGCTTAGACCATTGGCCTCATGGAAGGGTTCCGTAAGATTAACTGATAGTGGAGGGGAAAAAAACCAAACATGTTTATTTGAAAGGTCTGTGAGGTATTTGGATATAGGCTGCAAATGAACTTCCTGATTGGCTTACAGCCACACTCAGTGAAGATGGTGAGAGAAAATCTTCCCAATGAACACTGTCTGACAGGATCTCTGGTCATCCTCTGTATGGAGAGGGAAGTGGCCCATGGTATGGACATAGACCTCACTTCCCTGGGTGGCTGTGTGCTTCCTCTTCTCCATACCTCAGCCTATCACTGACAGACATGGAGTACAAAAAAGTACTTCTTGCCCTAAATCTATGATGGAACTTTTGTTTTATACTGCCCTGTGAGGTCACCACAAAGCTAGTTTCTGCAATCACACTCTTAACTTTTTTCCATGCTCTGTCTTGCTTCTCACATTCTCCTTTTAAAATCACACAAACAAAAAATTCCCTTCTCAAGCCCTACTTTCAGGAAGCCCAATCTAAGACATTATATTAAACCACATGGTTGATGGTATCTATTAAATAATTATAAATTTCTTCCCTTAACTACTTTGAGAAATTTACTATCAATAACCTTGATAATAGCACAGCAGTAACATTAGGATTTACAAGTCAAGATTATAACCTGCCTTGGCTATTTAAATAACCTATGATTTAAAAATCTAAAATTAAAATTTGCCTGTTCCATCTTCTGAAGTTTAAAGAAAATGCTTCAGCATCATATTTCTGTCATGGCTCCCTCTAGTCTTAAAGTGATTCAGAAATTTAAATGGTAGAACCAGAGAATTAATTTATCAAAAAATTCACCCATATTTTTATAAATGGGAAATTCATCTATAGTATAAAAAGTCAACTCATTTTGTCCTGTGTCTCTTACTTCCTGATCAGAATTACTGTGTAGGCTGCCTAGTTGGCAAATCAACACAAATTAGGAAAATTTTAAAAGAAAATCAAGTGGAAAAGTCCTTTATAAGGAAATTGTTGACTATGCCAACATCAAGCCTAATTTACTATTTACTAAAACAGTTTGAATCAAGCCAGCTATCTTTTTTGACTTCACAGTTTACCAACTGTACAAGAGGTGGGCTCTCAAATGAATACATTATCTACCAAGCATTTTAATCATTTAAGGAAATAAATGTAAACCAAATAATATAAGTAAGGCTTCTAATCAATGTTTTGTAAAACTGTAGCCTAAGAATAAGAATATAAGAAAGTTTGCTTAAAAAAATAGTTCCAATGAAAATAACTGTGCTTCACTGCATGATTTTGAGCTGGATGAATGAGTTATGCCACTAGAATGTCAAAGACCTTCAAATAAGTGGATTATAACAACTAACCTATTTATTTGTGGCTTTTGATGTATAATAAAGATCTTATTTTTTCTTATTCCAATAAATATGGATGATCAGAATCATGAGAGATTAACCAGTTGTTTTGTCAAAGATCACTCTAGAAATAATGTCTATCCATAACCTTTGGTTTCTGGCTTCTGCCATCAGTATATTACTCAAACTCCACTCTCAAAATTACTGACAAGCTTATAATCACCAAATCCCATAATTCTTATGAGTCCAGAGAGTGAACATTTTAGAGTAAAACCAAATTATTTTTTTTCTTTGTGTTTACACTACTAATAGTATATAATCAATATTAAAACAGTCTGGACAAATAAAATTCTCCAACTGCTAATGGCTTCTGTTGTAATAATGAATGATGTAGCCAAAAGATACTTATAAAGAAGTCCATCATTTTGAAGAGCTGCATATTAAAGTATATTATAACAGAACACATGCAATTTATCTTAAGATCACAAGGGCATTTTGTTTCTACTTTCATTTGAAGATCAGGTATTTGAAATCATATGAGATACCTACTACTCAAAACAAAGACCAAATTTTAAAAATGACTCAATAGAGCAAGTTGATATGAAGATTAGGGAACTAAAAATACTAAAAACTGAAGGTCAGTTAATCCAAGAAGAGTAATTCAGACATGTAGATTGGAAAATGGGAGAGTAATCTTTTTTGTGAGTGGGGTGAAAATGAAAATGAAATAAATACATATAGCTTCTATTAGTAGAAGCTTCTAGTCCATGATCTTAATAGTTCACTTAAATCAGTGTATATCAAGGCATCTAGTAGTGGGTATGTCTAGAAAAGATAGAGAATACAGTGTTCACTGGGATTTCCACATAAAACGAGTATCCTCAAGAACTTGTTCATTCTCATCCAACACATTAAAATTTAAGGCATTTTCTAGTATGATGGGTATTAAGAAGGGCACTTGTTGTGATGAGCACTGTCATGTGTAAGTGATGAATCACTAAATTCTGCACCTGAAGCTAACTTTACCATAAACGTTAACTGACTAGAATTTAAATAAAAACTTAAAATTAAAAAAAAAAATTCAAGGCATTTTCTAGAACTTTTCCATATTATTGGTTTAGTAATGAGAAAGAGTGTACAAGTTAGCCAGTGCCCAAAAGTAGATTTGGAAAGCTTGTTGTCCTTATTTTTTTTTCTTTTTTCAAGATTAGCCATGAGAAATTTGAAGTCCTTGAAGACATTTCAAGCATTAAAATTAAAATTAAACCCACAATTTTGACCATAACTTCCATTTATTCATATTTTTACCCAACTTCATTTTGGAAAACAATAGTAAAGCCAGTTATACATTTAAAAAATCAGGAAATCATTCTACTTCTTATTGATTCTTCTTTTATTTCACCTCATTCAGGATGCACATCCATAAAGTTACTATTGTCATATCTGTTTTCTAGTAGATGTTTGTGGTAAGCAGAATTCCAAGATGGCTCTCAAGATCTCTATCTCCTGATGTATATGCCTTATATACTTTCTTTCCCTTGAGTATGAACAGGACTTATGAATAAGATAGGAAACAGACAGTGTGATTATGTATATGGTACAGTTGACCTTAAGAAAGGGAAATTGTCCTAGATTGGCCTCTCCTAATCAGGAGCCCTTTAAGGGAAATATGCTGTTCCAGAAAAAGGAGATTGAAACCTTGGAGAACTCAATATGGGAGAGATTGTCAATTGCAGTCTTTGATGATGGAGGAGGCCACATGGCAAGGAAGGTGGGTAGTCTCTAGGAGCTGAGAGCAGTCCTCAGCTGATAGCAAGGAAATAAAAACTTCAGTCCTATAATCACAAGGAAGTGAATTTTGCTAACAAAAATGAGCTTTCAAGAGGATTTTATGAGATGAGAATAAAGGCTGCCGATACCTTAATAACAACCCTTTGAGAATTAAAGAGAGAACCCAGCCTTGTGATCCAAGCTCAGAAACTATGATAGGATAAGTGGGTATTGTTTTAAGCCACTAGATCCATGCTAATTTGTCACACAGCAATATAAAACTAATATAATATTTCTGCAACAAATCTCATCTGTATTATTGATTTTCTCCCCTTATTCCCTCCCAGTTTCTCAGTCTATTTCTAGTTCCAGGTATGGTGGTTCTGCTTTTCTAAACCAGTTATGGTTATAGTAATCATTTTCCGAGAAGATAATTCTATAACCCAGTAAGAGGTCACTAATTTCTCTGCCAATTGTTATTGGTCAAAGGTGGGCAAACTGAATTGGCCTGATAACACTGGAGCTAATGGTTTTTATTCTGTGTTTGAAGAAGAAACACACATATCTGATACATAAATGAGGGAACTTGCTCTAGATATTGCTATTTTCAGACCATTGATGGTACCACCCTGAAGAGAAGGCTGACAATCTAGAGGAAGAGAATGACAGAAAAATGGCCCCAGATTCCTGATCCTACTATGTATGTGTGTTGATGCACCCCAGCAAACTCTAAGCCAAATGTGGGTGATAGTTTGGGGAGGCTGAAGAAAAGCCCCAGAGATAAGGATTGAGAAATAGGTTTATTAGGGGAACTTCCAAAAAGGAATTCCAGGAGCAGTCAACAGGACAAAGCATCTGCTGCTGGAATTTATATGCAGCACATATTTATAGCATAGCAACTTATCCTAGCAACTATCTATAGCCCTTTCCCTCCTCAAATAGCCAGTGTTCCAAGGAAATCAAGGCCTGACATCAGGACATTCTTCATTACAAAGGGAGATGTTCTGCTTTTGCCACCCCAGAGCCCTTGACCACGAAAACTGAACAACACATTCTTCTACACATTCTGTTTGATGGGAATATAGAGGGAGGATAGGATCTCTGTATTCTGAAGGTAATGATTAACAGGGACATTCAAGATGTGCTTCTGGCCTTCTAGCACATATCATACAGTATGCAGTCCATGTTATTATCGCTTCACTTTTTGATTTTGTGAAATATTAAATTGGTTTTTATTGATTAAACCAAAATTAAGCCAAATTTTTTGTTAGATAGAAATAAAAGTGTCACAATATAAAGGTGACCCAATCAGAAAGAACTTATATAGTAGCTGCTTAATTTGTATTCTAAAAATATTTACATAGGAAAGATGTAGTACTGATGAGAATTAGAAATATGTATAAATCATACAACTTTATTTAATTTTTTTGCATATTTATTTATTTTTGAGAGACAGAACGTGAGCAGGGGAGGGACACAGAGAGAGAGACACACAGAATCTGAAGCAGGCTCCAGGCTCTGAGATGTCAGCACAGAGCCTGATGCAGGGCTGGAACTCACAAACTGCAAGATCATGACCTGAGCCGAGTTGGCTGCTTAACTGACTGAGCCACCCAGGCGCCCCAATCATACAACTTATTTATACAAAAAGAATAATATCTGATATATGCTTGCTTTGGTGACAACTCAAGAAAAAAAAACAAAATGGAATTTTGCCCTTCATTTAACAATAACCAACAAAGAAATGTTTAATTATGATGTAGATGTTATGGGAACCTTGAGAAAAAGTGTGCATATCATCTTAGAATTTACAATATTTGACCAAAGGAGTACTTTTAAATGTATGCTAGTAAATAAGATTTTAATTTTTTTAACATTTTATTTATTTTTGAGACAGGGAGAGACAGAGCATGAACGGGGGAGGGTCAGAGAGAGGGAGACACAGAATCTGAAACAGGCTCCAGGCTCTGAGCTGTCAGCACAGAGCCCAATGCGGGGCTCGAACTCACGGACTGCGAGATCATGCCCTGAGCCGAAGTTGGCCGCTTAACTGACTGAGCCACCCAGGTGCCCCAAGATTTTAAAAATAAGAGTAAAGATTTTATTGGAAGTATGGCTCAAGAGTAAGTTATTAATCTAAAGAATTAAATTCTGACTACAAAAACACAATTCTAATAAAAAAGGTGGAAAGGATTCAGAACACATTTTAATCTAATTGAGTTCCTTATTGAGTTCAGATATTCAAAAAGGTGTATTAAAAATACCTCCATTCATTCAGCACATGTAACTGTCTGAGATTTAGAGATATTTTGATCCCTGTGTTTAAATCCAGGCTAAATATTTTGGAATCAACTAAAATGGAATATCTACGAGATCAAGGGCTATTAAGAGTTTTGATTACTGCTATGCACATGGAAGGTATTCAATAAATATTTGTCAAAAGAACTTAGTTTCTATTCAAGATAGTAGATTAGTGGGTTGTGGTTTTATGTTTGCCTTTTTGCTTTTCCCAATAGTCAGTTAGAAAAGGAACAAAAAACAAAACAACAGCAACAACAACAAAAACAAAAACAAAAAAAAAGTCATGCACTTATGAGAGAAGTGATTGGAGGGTATTTCTAAAGAGAAAGAAATTCATAAGAATAAGCAACCTAGAGTACAATAGGAGGAGGTTTCAAAAGGAATGGTCTCCAACTGAATTTAATGAACAGTTGGTGGTACCTAAGAATTCTACCTTGATTTTGACAAACTATTAAAAAAAAAATCTCATAATGGCATTTGGTGGCGCTTAGATAAATGAGCCAAAGATGACCTCTGTATATTGGTTTCTAGATTGTGTACTTCTTCACAGCATGCTAAGGCTTGTTAGCCCAAAAGCCTGCTGGTGACAAATGCAATTTTTTACACACCCAGTTGTTTTAAAGCTAGCCCAAATAAGCAGATTTTTTAGTCATTTAGAACCTGCCTGCTTTGCATAACCCATGAAACTATGCCCAGTATCTGCTAGCTATAGATAAGATGAACTCCAGAGCCATAAAGATCCCAAGCCATTGCTTTTTGTTGGAGCTGTCTGATCCAGATACTCCCCAGCTTACTACTGAATGACATCACCTAGACATGTAAGCCCCTAGTGACTCCTGCCTCCCAGGGAGTTCCCTTGGCTTCTTCCTCTTCTGAAAAGTGACCCACTCACCATAGCCTCTAGACAGGTTCATGTTGTAAGGGTCTTTCCCTGCATTCAAATCTGTCAAAACAACACCTAATTAAAGCTTGTTATTAATGCCACCATGTGGTCATTTGTCCTTAAACCCTTAACCAAATCCAATCCCTTAACCCTTAAACCCTTTATGATGATGATATAGGAATGAGGGAAGGTCCAAATTAATATTGACTGCTTGTGAACTCAAATTACATTCTGCCGATGCTATCATCCTGTCATAATGACATCAATTGAGTCCTTGATATTTATGCCTAGAGCCAGTTCTATTATTATGAACATTCACAAGATGTGATTATAATTTACGCTTTTTTTCTTAGAACACTTTTAGCTGAGTTTCCTACACTTTCAATGCAAAAAGTCCTGACTAATACAGTAATTTGTATTAGTAGATGAGTTAAGGGGTGGTGGGGGGAAGGAAATGTGGAGTATTTAGAATTGTTCAGTTGGCTAAATTGAAATAAAATAAATTAAAATCTCAGTTCAGATTAAAGGACAAGTTTTTAGCTGAATGATAAATCAGTAGATGAAGTTATTGTCTGTGGTCATCACGAATTATGTAGGAGCCTCTGTTCTCTTAAGTAACAAATCTCAATTAAGACTGCCTTAATGGGGCGCCTGGGTGGCGCAGTCGGTTAAGCGTCCGACTTCAGCCAGGTCACGATCTCGCGGTCCGTGAGTTCGAGTCCCGCGTCAGGCTCTGGGCTGATGGCTCAGAGCCTGGAGCCTGTTTCCGATTCTGTGTCTCCCTCTCTCTCTGCCCCTCCCCCGTTCATGCTCTGTCTCTCTCTGTCCCAAAAAAAAATAAATAAACGTTGAAAAAAAATTAAAAAAAAAAAAGACTGCCTTAATAAGTTGTCTTTTTTGGTGGCAGGGTTGTGCGTGCAGTGAGGTGGGGGTATAACTATAAAAATCAAAAGTGACAGAATGGTCTTTATACATGATTTCATTGGACTTTAGGAGCTATTTATCTGAGATTTTTTTCCCCTGTTGATCCTATCCTGTATGCATCCTTTTCCTTCTTCTGACGTCTTGCATAGTACAAAGAGCAGTTCTAACCTTCATATGAATGTATCACTTTCCTACTATTCCAGAATTAGCCTTTGTATTCAGCCTAAATGGACAAACTAGATTACACATCCACCCATTATTTTGGCTCGAGGAATGAAATGTAGTGATTGCCTTGAGAAAATTAGGGCCCTTTCTAGAACTGAAATGGAGTCAGGCTCTGTGTAACACAAGGACATGAGGGGAAATCAAATTGTTGGTACATTTAGGAAACAAAGTACGAGGGGAATGGATGCTGTGAAGGCAAACAATAGTCTACAAGTTAGGGTAAAACTAACTTGGGGAAGTAGGGAAGTTAGGGAAGTAGGTTACCTCTACTATAGAGAAATTGAAATTACTTAGTCATGGGTCAGAGAGACACTCCATATAGCATTTGATAAATAAAGGACAAATCAAATTCCTAAATTATCTTCTATGGAATGGGATAACTAACATTCAAAGATTTCTTGTGACCTAGTTGAAAGACTAGGACATTGCTGAGAACAGAAATCACTGAAGACCAAACCCAGATATTGACTTTGCAGCTTGCAGAATTACAGCACTAGTTGATTTATAGCTTGACCATATAACTCTTATGTGAAAGTTAGGGTATTGATCAGAAAGGACTGGACTCTTCTAATTGCTATGAGGACACTGCAGATTAATTGAAAGACATGAACAAGGCCATTCTCCAAAATTGTAATGAAAGTTGCCTCACTGTGCATCTCTTTTAGAAATACAGTATCAGTCTTGACTGAAGAAGCCATCCCTCGGTAAAGAAGAAAGCCAAAATTTTATTTTACCCAGTGGTTGAATGTTGAATGGCAAGGAAATGGAATATAAGTTCAACAGTGTTGGGTGAAGTGGGAAATTATGATATAATTTATAATGAGAGAAAGAAATAAAAATATTACATACATAAAGAACAGAAGGATTTTGCAGTTATCATTAAAACATATGTGGCAAATTTGTAGAAATGGGACTTGGAAAATTTTTAACAAAGATGAATGAATCATGATTTTATAACATCTGGAATTCATTAATACACAGAGTCTATGAGTCAATGCGCTAATTTTGGATAAAAGTCAAAGCAGTTTGATGGACTCATTGCTGACCCATACTAAATAACATTGAGAAGTCAAAACTCTTAAAACAGACTAGAGTCTATGAACTACATGAGTTTATGTAGTTGCTAGTAGTCTGGCCAAATGATACAGAACCTGGAAGGAAATCAGCAAGTTTGGCAAACAGTTAATAAGTAGTGGGAGTTTGGGATAGAGTGTATTGAGGTTGGATATTTCAGAATGAGCAAAGAGCCTGAGAAAATTGTATTCCACATTAATGTCCATCAAAAAGAGCCCATTGCAGAAGAATAGAGTTTAGGGGTGTCTGGATGACTCAGTCAGTTAAACATCTGACTCTTGATTTAGGCTCACGAACTATGAGATTAAGCCTTGTGTTGGGTTATGTGCTGGCAGCACAGAGACTGGTTGGGATTCTCTCTCCCCTTCTTTCTCCCCTCCCCCCCACTCTCTCTCTCTCTCTCTCTCTCTCTCTCTCTTTCTCAAAATAAATAAATAAACATCAAAAAATAAAGAAAATAGTTTAGATAATTGTGCTGTAGGTATGAGTCCATCGTTTGTCTCAGGTACCCTGAATTTCCTCCATGTTTTCATAAACAGATTTGCCATAATTCCAGGAATAAAGACCATTCAAGAATTGGACAAACCAAAAATGTTTTTTATTAATATAATTAATATTTGGACAGCTGACACACAAATGGGCAGTGTTATGTTATACCAATATTAACCAAGTAAGCATTTGTTCCTATTTCCTTTCATCCTTATAATCTAGAACTTATGCTTTGCTGCTACCCAACATTGTTATCTCTAAGTCTGGAGAACCTGATGGAAGGAGCTGCCAACAAGGTCCTCCCCAACATTCTCATTTCATGTGTGCGAGGCTAAATCATAACTGTACTGTGGGAAGAGAGCCAGCTTAATCAAATGAGAGAGTGATTTGAACTTCATTAGACATTTTTAAAAACCTAAAACCAGAAAAACAGCCAGATCAGCACAGGGTTGCATACAGAGGCAGGAAAGAATTATTTGAAACACTGTTTACAATCTTATTTCTCAAAGTCCTGCCTACAGTAGCAGCAGCTGCCGCCAGGAACTTCTTCAGGACTAGAGAATCATAGGACTTAACCAAGACTTCCTGAATCAGAACATTAATTTTAACAAGCTCCCTAGATGGTGCTCATCAAAGTGCACTGGTTAATTTTTTTTCATGTTTATTTTTGAGAGAGAGAAAGAGAGCACAAGAGGGGTAGGGGCAGAGAGAGAAGGAGACACAGAATCCCAAGGAGGCTTCAGGCTCTGAGCTGTCAGCACAGAGCTAGATGTGGCACTTGGACCCACAAGCTGTGAGACCATGACCTGAGCCAAAGTCAGAAGCTTAACCAACATAGCCACCCAGGCCACTGATTTATAGGACAATAGCAAGAAAGAGTGAAGTTGATTTTTTTTTCGTGCAAACTTTTGATTTTAAATCATTGAATAACCTAAAAAAAGGTGCAAAGTATTTAGAACAATTTACTTGACTATTACAAAACTGACAAAAAAACCTTAAGCAATCATTGGAATGAATCAGCAAAGTGCTTTTTGCTTTTGTTTTAGTTTAGTTTTGTTTTGTTTTGTCTTTTGAGTGACAAGTCAGACTGCATGTGATGACCAAAAAGTTAGTGTAAGACATATTTGCCTACTGAAGAATGAACTCTAATGAGAAAGATATCCTATGTAAATAAATAGCTTTCAAGGGCTGCTTGGCATGCTGCAAATTATCTGTTTCTGTCTCTTTCTCTATGTCTGCCTGTCTCTCTCTCTATGTGTATATATATATGAAGTTATTGTATTTTATAATATTGTATCATATATGCTATTAGTAGTAATCACTATTATATTGTTGTGTATCTAAATATATCTCCTTTGACAAATCTAGATATATAAAGTCATGATACTCTTATTTGAATGATCAATTGAGTGGTCATATTTCTTTTCCTCATTTTCTATGTAGTTAATACTTAAGAGTTTTATGAGTGTTTTATAAGTAAAATACTTGTATAAAGAAGTATAGTATAGAAAAAAGTATGGGGAAAAAAGTATGTAACTGAAGGGGCAGGGGAGTTGCCCTCCCAGCCAAAAGAATGAGAGAATTCAAGATAGGTGGCTCTTGGCTGATCAAGAATAATAGGGACAGACAAGTCTTGCCTGATTAAGGCAGGCAATTTAGTGGTTTGGCATCTTGAGCTTTGACATTTCAGTCAAACATAACCAGGGAGTATGTACTGCAACAGCTGGGATCTTTAAAATAACTTCAGGGAACAAACATTTTTCCCCCCTGTAAGAACTTAATCCCTACTCAACTACTTTCTGGGCCAAAGTTTTCCTTAAGGCTTTATAGAAAAACTCATACCTTTAAAAAAAAAAAAGGCATTTAACTGTCTTACTCATCCACCCCTTTTCAATTCCCTATGGCCTTTAAAAAGTTGTTTGTGCATTCAGTTATTTTATAAGTCATAATAGGTTCAAATTAATAGCCTATCTTACAGATAGGCTATTTTATAACTAGTTAAGGGGATAACCAAGAATTTTAAAGTCCTTGTCACCATCTCTGTCATAGCAAAAATGTTATTTTTTGGGAGCTTACTATGTTTACCATATTTCTAGAAATTCACCTTATAATTTCTAGAAATATGGTAAACAAATGCAGAAAAAAGCTTCTACTTTTTAATCTGGAAATATAAACTAAGTATACATTAATTAAAAATTAACATGCAAAGTAGATTATGCTGGCTATCATTTCACTCAAATGAAAAGAATCAAGCACATTTTATATGCCCAGTAATTATTGTGAACTTTTTGCATTACAGGCAATGAATGCTTGCTTACCAAAAGGGAAAAAAATGTATTCCTACTCCAAATTCCCTCTCAATGCTAACCATACTCCTGAACATACCTACCTGCACTTTCACCTCCCAGGGTCTATGGGTTGTTTTTTGTTTTTGTTTTTGTAAAGGATACCAACTATCCAGGTAGTGAAAAAGGAATGCTTCCCCACCAAATATTTTCAACTTTATTTATTTTTAGTACCCAACAAAGAATCCAGCTTAACATAAGATATTGACTCAGCCCAATGTCTACCAGTTAGATAAACATATTTCAAAGTCAAATAAGATATAATACTATGCATAGGTTTTCCCAGATAAGTGGCCAATGACTAAATCATTTATTCAAAATTATATTTCATCTATTTTAGAACTATTTTGTTTTGTCAGTTGAAAGAAATAAGTTTAGCTAAAATAATTGGTGATACCCTTCAAATAGTTAACTGCTTAGCCCACAATAATGGAACACAATACTAAACTACACCCTCTAATCTTTAATATACTCTCCAATATACAATTCTGATTTCTGACAACATGTCTGAATTCTGATTCACATTTTGGATTCTTCAGTAGGCCGAGAGAAGAGGGGAAGGCTATAACTTCACAGAGGAAGTGTATCAGGTGGTTAATGAACAGAATTATATGTCTTAGCTCCCAATCTTCATGAGATAGACAAACAGCACTAGAATACCTTGACAGATATAATTGGTCCCTCTCCAGTAAAATAGACAGCAATAACTGGAAATAAAGCAAACATCCCTACAAGCACAGTTCAGTTTCTTTTGAGAATTTTTAATGACTACTCAGTTAGCCATAGGTAACTAAAAGTGTAGCAAAAATTTCAAACCAAATAATGCATGATATAATACTGTTTATTATAATTTGCTTATTTTATTATCTTAATTTAAAATGCTTTCAATATACCCTCAGTCTGTTATAGAAATATAACAGAATAAAAAATTCTAAAGAAATGATAATTTGTCAATTAAAAGTATATAAATATAAAGAGAGAGTTACTTTATGTTTGTCCAAGATTCTAATTGATAAGTTAATTGGTTTCAGTATACAACAATAAGTTGAGCCTGTTATCAACCGTAAGACATTTCATATTAGGTTACAGAATAGGAAAATAAGGGGTTTGAACAAGTTACCAATGTAGACTTGGAGGGAATTTTGAATCTATATATATCCCTCAATAAAATACAAGGGGATTTCAAACGTGGTTTTCCACAAAGGGATGACATTCATTCTAGACAAAAAAATCACTAACATTGCATTAAACAGAATATGAACTTGTGTTTCTAAATAAATGAGAAAAAATGGCAAGTGTTCTTTTGATTTTGGCTTTTATCAGATTAAATTTATATGCATGCTTATGCTTTTGGTGTCATATCTAAGAATCCTTTGTCAAACCTAAAGATTTTTCCTTTCAATTTTAAGGACTTTTATAATTAAGCTCTTACATTTACATGATTGAGGAATTTTGAGTTAATTATTGTATGTAATGTGAAGTAGAGGTTCAGCTTCATTCTTTTGCATGTGACTATGCAGTTGCCCAGCACTATTTGATTAAAAGGTTATGTATTCATTACCCATTGAATTCTGGTACTAAAAATTTCCTGGGACTGTAATAACAAAATACCACAATCTGGGTGGCAGATATTTGTTGAAAATGAATTATGTGGAGTGATTTAGGTGCTTGAACTTTATGACATTCAAGAATTTTATTACACTCCTGTACACAAACAATACATATATAGACACAGATATGTCTATTATTTAGTCAGATTAAATCATCTTAACAAAAGGAGGATTAGAGAAAATTCTCTTTTCCCTTACTAAAAATTCAGTTACTTGCTTTAAAATTCAGGCTTAAAAAAATACTTCTCTACAACTTGCAATCAGTATATATTTCAATCAAAATATATTTTGTACAAAGCAGGAGGTATCACAATCCCAGATTTCAAGATATCTTACAAAGGTAAAGTCATCAAAACAGTATGGTACTGGCACAAAACTAGACACATTGATCAATGGAACAGAATAGAGAACCCAGAAGTAAACCCACAATTATATGATCAATTAATCCTTGACAGTGGAGGCAAGAAAATACAATGTAAAAAAGACAGTCTCTTCAACAGGTGGTGCTGGGAAAAACAGGTAGCTACATGCAAAAGAATAAAACTGGACCACTTTCTTACACCATACATATAAATAGACTCAAAATGGACTAAAGACCTAACTGTGAGACCTGAAAGCATAAAAATCCTAGAAGAGAGCACAGGCAGTAATTTCTCTGACATCAGCCATAGCAACGTTTTTCTAGATAGGTCTCCCGAGCAAGGGAACCAAAACCAAAAATAAACTATTAGCACTACATCAAAATAAAAAGCTTCTGCAAAGCAAAGGAAATGATCAACAAAATTAAATGACAACCTACTGAATGGGAGAATATATTTGCAAGTGATATATACAATAAAGGGTTGGTATCCAAAATATATAAAGAACATACAGAACTCAACACATAAAAAAAAATCCTATTAAAAGGGCAGAAGACATGAACAGACATTCTTCAAAGAAGACACACAGATTGCCAACAGACACATGAAAAAATGTTTAACATCACTCATCATCAGGGAAATGCAAATCATAACACAATGAAAGGATCACCTCACACCTATCAGAATGTCTAAATCAAAAACAGACCATGCAAGTGTTGGCAAGGATGTGGAGAAAAAGTAACCCTTGTGCACTGTTTGTGGAAATGCAAACTGGTGTAGCCACTGTGGAAAACAGTATGGAGGTTCCTCAAAGAATTAAAAATAGAATTACCATATGATCCAGTAATACTACTACTGGCTATTTACCCAAAGAATATTAAAACAGTAAATTGAAAAGGTATATGCACCTCTATGTTTATTGCACCATTATTTGTAATAGCCAATTATGGAAATAGATAGATGTCCATTGATAGATGAATGGATAAAGATGATGTACTATATAAATATGAATATTATTCAGCCATAGAAAAGAGTGAAATCTTGCCATTTGCAACAATGTGAATGAATATAGAGGGTATAATGCTAAGCAAAATAAGTCAGAGAAAGAAAAATGCCATATGATTTCACTCATATGTGGAATTTAAGAAACAAAACAAACAGAAAAAAAAGAGACAAACCATAAAACAGACTCTTAACTATAGAGAATTATGGTTTCTAGAGGGAGAGTGGGTGGGGGAATGGGTAAAATAAATGGAAAGGATTGAGTACACTTATGGTGAGCACTGAGTAATGTTTAGAACTGTCAAATCACTATATTGTATACCTGAAATTAATATAACATAATTCCAGTATGTTAACTATACTGGAATTAAAATTTTTAAAAATATATTTTTGGGAGTACTTGTTTTACTTAGAAATTTATCATTTAGTTATTTTTCACAATCGTGGGGTTAGGGATATTACTTCTAACATGATACAAGTCCAGAAGCCATAAATGTAAATTTTAATTAAAGTTTATCTTTTTTAAAATTACATATAAAAATAATATATAAAAGCCATAGGTATATGAAAACTTGCTGCGAAAATATTGTAACAAATATGATGAAAGAATATATTCTTCAATATAAGATTTTTTATAAAGAAGAAAATTAGACCAATAGAAAAATAAATAAAAATAATAGATTGCATTATGTATTTTGTAATAATTTTTCTCTACATATTCTTTTCATGCTTCCATACTGCATTGAATTTGGCCTTGACCATGTGAAGCACTTTGTCAATGAAATGTAAAGGATATATTGTCATACCTTAGATGTTCTCACATCTGAAGAAAAGCCTTAGATGTTATTGTATGTCCTGACAGGGGCCTTTTTTCTCAGCTCCCCAACAATGAGAACTACAAATTCTAGATAGTGACTATGCCTGCAACCTGTTTCAAAATGCATACACTCACAGAGCTGAGCCCAGCAAAGCTAGATTAGTCACACATATTTACATTAACATGAACAAAAAATAAATGTATTTTGTTGGAAGACACTGAGATATAAGATTGTTTGTTATCACAGTAAAATCTGACTTATACAAACCCAAAATGAATGTTCAGAGAAAAATAAATACAAATAGTCATTAACACAGGAAAAAAATACTCAATTTCACTTATGTCTACAAAGTGCGAATTAGAACAGCAATGAGACATACACATTTTTTTTAGTTTATCAAATCAGCTAAGATTTATGACAATGTTGACAATGCTCTGGGAGACGGAAGCATTCTCAAACACTCCTAATGGCAGTTTAAATTTTAAATGTGTTCAACCTCTCAGTCCTGTGAAAAATTTGAAAACACATACCTTAAGAGCCAGCAATTCCACTTTAGGGAATGAATTCTCCCTATGAATTCAATCATGTACAAAAATACATGTGTGAAGTGATACTCATGGCATATTTTGTTAAATACTTAAAAAAAAAGTAGGGGCAAGCAAAAAAGAAAGAAAGAAAGAATGGAAAAAGAGAAAGAAAATTAAAAGAATAGGGGATTCCTAAACATTAATGGACAGCTATACTATAGAATAAGAGGTAGCCATTTAAGAACATAGTGGAAAGAACATGGAAGGATATGCTGTTAATTTTAAAAATCAAATTGCACAACAGCATCCTAATGTAATTTTTTTATTTTTGAAAAATTTTGATTTATGAATAGAAGTTATGTGGAAATACCTAAGAAATAGTGTAAACATTATTATATCTGGGGAATTGTTTTGTGAGGCTGCTAGTGCCACAGTGAAGCAACTTCTACTTATCACTATTTGCTATTCTATATGAATATTTATACCATATTATGTATTATTTTCATGATTAGAAAGCCTAGTTTAAAAGTAAAATTAAATTAAATTAAAATGTGTTTTTAAAAAGGTTTGAGCTGAGTTGATCAATTTGGATCTCACATCAGCATGCTCTCTATCCTGGACCCATGAGACTCTGCCGCCACCTGTGGCAGAAAACATAAATTGAAGATGAAGGCATTAAAAGGTGAAAAATAACAGAGAGAAGATTCTGAGACTGAAAATATGTAGTTGCTATTTGGGCAAATCACCTGGAATAATGTGATCACCTAATTTTGTTCTGAATACAAAATAAATATGTAGATTTATTGATGGATCCATATAGCATGAGGGAAACAAGTAAAAACCGGTTTCTCCAAGACCCTGTTTCTCTAAGTTTTGAACACAAGTATGCACCTCCTTCCCCCCCGCCAAAAAAAAGTAATTTGTAACTCACAGGCGGCCTGTCATTAATAGGTCTCACATTTTTTCTAGCCCAGATAATTCACCTGTATTATTGATTTAACATCAAATAAGAAATTCTCAGGACTTTCTGCCCTCTAGCTTGCAAATCCACATGCAAATGAATTTCAGTGTTTTGACTGGGCCAAAGTCAGGTAAGAAAAGGGATTCAAACAGTTGTTTGCCTATAGGCATATGGCATCTCTTGCCTTATCCTTTTTATCCCTCATGGCTAAGTTCCCTAGGCCCTGCTGAGTCAAGTTAGGTTCTCTTAGGAAAATTTCAATTCTGTGTACCCATCACTGACAGAAGCATTGAGTAATGTATAAAGGGAACCACAGGGAGCAGTTTCAGGCTTCAGTTTCTGTCATGGGGAAAAATTAATCACAAATTGTTAGATACAGAAACATCATTTTTAAAGCTATGATTTAAAAGGGCACAATCAGTTAATTGAACCCAGAAGAGAAATGCTTAAATAATGTATAAAGTGAAAATCCAGGTAAAAAGTATTTTTTAAACATTTTAAAATATTATTTTTCCTTTCTGTGGCTTGAAACATTCCCAAGAAGTAATGACACATTAAAATCAAAATCTGGTTAAAGCTGATCAGAAAAAAATTGAAGCAAAAAATTTCCCAAATACCACAAAAACAGAAATGAACCAGTCAAGTAAAGTGACAACTGTAGAAAACTCATGTTTATTATTTCATCCATATTATGAATTTGTGAAAGGAAATACGGCAATGTAGGCACTTATCCTTTGTCTCATTCTAATTGATAGCAATGATATTCACACACAGAGCCTAAACAGATTTGTATGTAATTCCTTTCCCAGAGAGGGGAATGGAATCCAAATTCGAATCAAACTTGTACTAGATTTAGAGATGTGCTATTGGGATGTTTTTGTGTTTTATTTTTTAATTTTTTTAAGTTTTTATTCAAATTCCAGTGTAACATACAGTGTAATATTAGTTTCAGTTGTACAATTTAGTATTCAACACTTACATACAACACCTGGTGCTCATCACAACAGGTACATTCCTTAATCCTCAACACCTATTTAACCTGTGCCTCTACCCACCTCCCCTCTGGTAACCCTCAGTTTGTTCCCTGTAGTTAAGAATCTGTTTCTTGGTTTGCCTCTCTATTTTTATTCCCTCCTTTGCTCATTTGTTTTATTTCTTAAATTCCACATATGAGTGATACCACATGGCATTTGTCTTTCTCTGATTTATTTTGCTTAGCATAATACTCTGTAGCTCCATCCATGTCATTGGAAATGACAAGATTTCATTCTTTTTGATGACTGAATAATGTCCCATTGTGTGTGTGCATCCATGGATGTTCTTCATCCATTCATCAATATATTGTTTGACTCTTCGGCTGTTTCCATAATTTGGCTATTGTAGATAATATTGCTATAAACATAGGGGTCATGTATCTTTTGAACTAGTATTTTTTAATTCTTTGGGTAAACAACCTAGTAGTGCAATTTCTGGATCATAGGGTAGTTCAATTTTTAACTTTTTGAGGAACCTCCATACTATTTTCCACAGTGTCTGTACTAGTTTGCATTCCCACATCAGTGCAAGGGGGCGCCCCTTTCTTCATATCCTTGCCAACACCTGTTGTTACTTGTGTTGTTCATTCTAGCCATTCTGACAAGTGTGAGGTGATACCTCATTGTACTTTTGATTTGCATTTCCTTGATAATCAGTGATAAGCATCTTTTCATGTGTCTGGATGTCTTCTTTGGAAAAAATGTCTATTCATCTCTTTATCAATGCATTTTTAATTAGATTATTCATTTTTGGGTGTTGGGTTTTATAAGTTCTTTATGCATTTTCATACTAACCCTTTATCAGATATATCATTTGCAAATATCTTCTCTCATTCCGTAGGTTGCCTTCTCTCTTTGTTGGTTGTTTCTTTCGCTGTGCAGAAGCTTTCCATTTTGATGAAACCCCAATAGTTTATTTTTGTCTTTGTTTCCCTTGTTGCCTTGGGAGACATATCTAGAAAGAAGCTGCTATGGCTGATGTCAAAGAGGTTACTGCCTGTGTTCTCCTCTAGGAATTTTATGTTGATCTTTGCCCTCCAGGGTTTAAACTCAAGTGTCTTGGGTAGGTAATATAATTTGACAAAGGCTATTCTAGCAGAATGAATAAGTAGCCTTGTAGCACTCATAAGAAAACAAATGATGCTTTATTTAAAAGTTAAGGAAGTTGTATTAGTTATCCTAAATTATCCTAAATTATCCTAAAACATAGTAGCTGAAAGCAACACACATTTGTCATCCCACAGCTTCTGTGGATTGAAGATCTGGACCCTGCTCAGCTGGGTCTTCTACTTCATGGTTTTTCAAAAGGCAGCAATCAAAATGTTGGCCAAGGCCAGGGGGTATCTCAACACTCCACTGGGACAAATGTACTTCCTATCTCCTTTAAGTGGCTGTTGGTAGTATTTAGTTCTTAAAAGGGCATTGAGAATAGAGAATCTGAGTTTCTTGCTAGCTATTGGCAAAAGGTTTCCCTCAGTATGTTATCACATGGGCTTTTCCAATAACAACTTTCTTTCTCAAAGAAAGCAAGAGAATCTGGTAATAAAATGGAAGTCACCATCTTTTATAATAATCAGGGATATGCCATCTCATCACCTTTGCTGTTACATTGGTCAGAAGTGAGACACTAGATCCAGATCACATCCAAGGGGAAGGAATTAACAAGATAGCTTGAAAACTAGGAAGTAGAGGTGATTATAGGCCATTTTAGAAGTATTTCTACCACAGATTTCAAACTGAGAGTTATTTTTGTTCTTCTCTGAAAATATGTAAGTACCCTACCAGTACATTTCTGGCTGCCTTTGACAGAATTGCCTAATAGATAATCTAATGACAATGTTGATTTCATTAGGAAAAATATTCCATTAACAATAAAAGATATTTTTTCCAGTGAGATATATATAACTTTACTAGTCTTATTTTCCTGAATATTTCTCTAAAATTTATTTCTAATCCTTTTACTGTCACCAGTTGTAATGGAATGTCTTTCATCAATAAAATAAAATTGATAATAGCTGATATCATTTGCTAATGATATTGTGGAATTTATTACAGTACCAAAATTTTCAATAATTATAGCTCTTTAGAATTTTGCACAAATTATAACCAGACAAAAACCGATTTGGCTTACCAGATTTTATGGGATTTTTTTATCCTTGTGTTGCTTAATCATAATAAGCAGGCTTAATTTCATGTGAAGCCTAGCAAAAGGAAGTAGAAATTGGAAAATATTTTATAAATAAGCCCTCTCTCCAATTTCAAATCTTAAATTTCACCCCATTCTATTCCCTCTGCTCACTTTATTCATAAATCAAATTGCTCTTCAGAAACATTATCTTCTTGATATTCCTTGATCTATGACAATGATTAAACAGGTAGTTACATCTCTTCTGGACTTTGCTGATCCCCATAAGATTTTAACTCCTTATGAATTTTCTGAGAACTGAGACTGGAAAGCAGGAAGAGGGAACTGAGAGCTCTACTCCATTAGGATACTCACCCAAGTAACTCCAATGGCTGCCAACCAGAACCACTTTATGAAAACAAGTCTAGTATTATGTTATCACCACCCATGAGGAAAAGGTGAGAAAGGTCTTTGATTTCTTGGGGTACAGTTTATCTAACGAGGCCTAACTAAGTAGATTAGGAGGGAAGAGAAAGTCTTATAGATATATGGAATATATCCATATACGGAATATATCCAACTGCAGATAGAGGGACAATAAAAAAATATTGAATGGAGGGGGCGCCTAGGTGGCTCAGTCTGTTAAGCATCTAACTCTTGATTTCGGCTCAGGTTATGATCTCAGTTTCATGAGTTCGAGCCTCACATGGGCTCTGTGCTAACAGCACAGAGCCTGCTTGAGATTCTCCCTGTTTCTCTGCCCCTCCCCCACTTGCACTCTCTCCATCTGTCTCAAAATAAGTAAATAATTAATTTAAAAATTAATTTAAAAAATTAATTTAAAAATCCAATGGAAAATATCAATGACAAAACAGGAAAAACATAAACTAGAAATAAATCATAAAAATGAATCCAAATATTTTATATATGGAACTACATGTTTTATATGTGTATATAATTTTTTTGCTATGAAACACCAAACTTTTCAAATTGGATTTTTAAAGTTCATATGTGCCTATCTTCAAATCAAAATAATAAGTCAGGTTTAAAATAATATATAAAAGTATTGAGAAAAAATATCATTAGCCACTTGATAATTAATGCTAGTGTGGCAATATTTAAATCAGATTATGAGGTTTATTATATAAAGCAAAATGGATATTACGTAATTATTATTCCTAATGAAAAAAGTTAAGCTGTTTCTAATGATGATAAATCATTTCTAATGGCAAAAAGAAATAACCTGTTGGGAGACAGTTCTCTAAGGGTCTCTAATATTTTTATATATCTTGAAAATAGAGGTACTGATAGCTTCTTGCTGTCAACTATCTTTCCAAGGATGTTTGTATAGGGTAGAGCTTTGGAAGATAGAGATAGACTCTTCCTTCAGATCAGAGACAGGGGTTTTGCTTTAGTTTGGTTTGGTTTTATGTTTTGTTTTACTGCCAGTATAATAAAAATAATTATCTCTCTTTGGGGAAAAACTTAGACTTATTTGATTACAGCCCATTATAAAGACTAAAGTTTCCTAAGTTTGAAGTTTCTCTCTTGCTATACAGGCATCCCTGGGTCCTTATAGCATTATCCTATGGGAATTTGGGCTCAGTTCAGGGAACTGCTGCAAAAATATGAGAACATTGCTTCATAGAAATATAAACTAATTATAGACTACCCAATGGCTCTAAACCAGGTGTCTCATGTCTTACGCAAGTGTACAAGAATTTATAGAGGATTAATTTGTATGTAAGGTATATTTCAGATGCTTCACAGTTCTTTGCACAAATAACCAAAAATATATAGCAATGATAGACATGCATGCACTCCACATTATAACCTTGAAATATATGCTGAAAATACTAATAGTGACAAGAAGTAGATAATTGCTCAATCATAATGAAAGATTTAAATGTACATATCTCAGAAACTGATATATCAAACAGATTAATACTTGCCTATGGTTAATCCACAAAAGTTAAAGAAAGCTTAAGCTACTAGGTATGTATGTTTGTAGGTCCACGGACCCAACAATGTTAAAGTCTGTGTAGATATTTACAAATATTTGCTGCATACTAAATTTCAGAGGAGCCTCCAACAAGTATTAGAAAATTAAAACCATACAGACTGTACTGAATGTCCACCGAAATAACTTTCCAGTAGTTAAAATACAGTAAAAATGGAAAAAGGAAAAAATAACCATGTAAATTGCAAAATGTTTAGAATTAAGTAGAAGAAAATCCTGCGTCAGAGAACTTGTGGTATGAAGTTATATTGATACTTAGAGGGACATGCCTAGTCCATCTGTTAAAAAAAAGATGAATGATTTAATCAGTGTTCATGAAGCTAGATGAACATCATAAATGTAAATCAATGGAATATAAAAAGAAGAAAATATATCAAACAGAAAATATTAGAACAGACAATAACTAGAAGAGTGAGAAAGAAATAAAAGTTGATTATTTGAAAAGTCTAATAAAATAAACTTCTCAAATCAAATTTAGTAAAAGAAAAACAAAGGAAATTAATATATCAGTGTCTTGGGGCGCCTGGATGTCTCAGTCGGTTAAGCGTCTGACTTTGTCTCAGGTCATGATCTCGCGGTCTGTGAGTTCGAGCCCCGCGTCGGGCTCTGTGCCGACAGCTCAGAGCCTGGAGCCTGTTTCAGATTCTGTGTCTCCCTCTGTCTCTGACCCTCCCCCGTTCATGATCTGTCTCTCTCTGTCTCAAAAATAAATAAATATTGAAAAAAAATTAAAAAAATCAGTGTCTTTAAAAGATGACTAATAATGAATGCTTTTATATCAACACATTTTAAACTGTAGACAAAATAAATAATTTTCCAGAACAGCAGTTCTCTAACATTTTGGTCTCAGGAACTCTACACTCTTAAAATTGTTGAAGACTTCAAAGAGCTTTTATTCATACTGACTACATCTACTAACATTCATAGCTTAAAAATGACAATAATTAATGTTATATTTTATAATATAAAATAATAAACCAATTATGTGTTATTATAAATAGCATATTTTATGAAAAAGTAACTATACTTTCATGAAACAAACAAGAATAGCAAAAATAGTGTTCACGTTTCTTCATAATTTGGCTTAATATCACATTAAATCTTCTAAAATATGAATAAACAAGGTAAATAATATTTAGTATAGTGTAATTATGAAAATATATTTTATTCCACAGACCCCCTCAAAATTTCTTCAGGAAACACGAGGGTTTTCAGAATGCACTTTGAGACAAGTTGTTCTATAAGAAAATACATAAACAAATTTGAATCAAGGAGAAATAGAAAACATGACTAAATCTGTCACCTTTAAAGTAAAATATCAGTAATCAAAAATTCCTGCCAAACCCATCCCCACCCAAAGGAAACAGGGACAGGAAGATAAAAGATCTAGATAAGTTTATCAGTTTGTCAAGATTAGGTAACCCCAAATTTGCAGAAAATAGAAAAAAGGAGATAATCACTGTATGTGGTCAGTGTAACTAATAATACATGAAAGCTAGCTCACTGCAAGAAAGAAAATTTTAGTTGTCTCACTACTAGAATTGATTAAAAAGTTCATTGAGATTTCTGGATATGAGATCAGCATACAAAAGTGAGCAGCATTTATATTCAATGAACCAATTTTACTCTTTAAGTATTAGAATAGGAAAAAGAATACCATTTGTTAAGAAGTATAAAGTATATAGTATCTGGGTAATACTCTTAACAAAGGGTGTCCTTTACAAAGAAAATTAAAACACATTATTAAAGAATGCAAAATAAAATATGTGCCTTTCTGGATGGACTCAATAATATATTAAAAAAATCAATTTTCACCAAATTATATTATGAATCAATGCAATTCACATTAGTATTTCAACTTTTTAAATTAAGAAAATAAATTGGGAAAACAATTTCTAATACTCTGCTGCTCACTGTCAAAAACTCAGAGCTTTAGAGAAAATGCAGACTCTTCGGGTTCTATTCCAGACCTACTGAATTACCCAGACGACAAGTGGTTTATATGAACATTAATGTTTGAGAAGCACTGATCTTTCAAATATCTAGAATGGCCATAACACTCAAAGAACAAAACTGGGGTTTCTTGGCCTATCAGATATCAAGATTTAATATTACTAGGATTGCACTTAAGGCAAAGTGGCATTGATACATGGATAGATGATCCATAAAACAAATATATATAATAGGAATAGATCCTATTTAAATATCATGGTATCGTGATATATAAGATAGATGAAACATTGCAAATCAGTGGTGGTAGGGTCATCTATTCAATAAATATATTTGAAATAATTTGTTTTCATCATTTATATAAATATATAATATTTTAATGTATAACATATACTTATAAATAATAAAAAATATATATATATAAAACATGGGCACATGCCTTACATGTGAAAAGCAATATTTTACAAATATTAAATATCATTACAGGTAAATATCTTTATGAGTTTGGTCAAAGGAAGGATTTACTATATGTCTTAGACTGTCATAACAAAATTTCACGGACTGGGTGATTTAAACAACAGAAATTTATTATTTATTTATTTTTTTTACAGTTCTCAGAGACTAGAAATCCAAGATCAAAGTTTTAGCCGATGTGGTTTCTGTTGAGAGCTTTCTTCTTGGTGTGCAGATGGCCACTTTGTCCTCCCATGGGCTTTTTTCTGAGTATATGTGTGTGGAGGCAATATGAGAAGACAGAGTGGGAATGAAAGAGACAGAGGCAGAGAGAGATCCCTTCTTTTCTTTTAAGGCCACCAATCCTATCAGATAAGGGTCCTACTTGTTATGGACTGAATGTTTTGTTCCTTGCACCCCCTCCCCCCGCAATTCCTATGTTGAAGCATCAGCTTCCATTGTGACTATATTTGGAGACAGGACCTTTAAGGAAGTATTTAAGCTTAAATGAAGTCATAAGAGGGGGACCCTGATCGGATAGGACTAGTGTCTTTATAAAAAGAGACACCAAAAAGCTCAATCTCTTTCTGCATACACAAAAAAGGCCATGTGATTATACATTGAGATGGAGGCCACCTACAAGCCAAGAGAATATGTCTCATAATGAAACCTATCTTGCTAGTAGCACGTTGATTTTAAACTTTCCAGCCTCTAGAACTCAAAGAAATTGTTGTTGTTTAAGCTATCTGGTCTGTAGCATTTTGCTATGACAGCCTGAACAGACTGATAACACCACTCTTGTGAATTCATTTAACCTTCATTAACTCCTAAAGGTCCATCTCCAGATATGGGCCTCAACATACAAATTTTGTGGAGACACAATTCATTCCCTCACACTATACAAGATACAAAAAAACATAAAGCAAAAATTAGATTGATTAATATGATTGCATTACATAAAATCGTCTGGGTGGTAAGTATGCTGTGAACAAAATTAGAGGTCTTGCCATGGCGTTAAAGGAGATATTTAAATATTTATAATAAATAAAAAGTACTGAGAAAATAAGTAACAGCAACAAATCAACAATAAAAACAAGTAGCTGAAAAGGAAATATGTGCAAAGGATATAAACAAGAATTACTAAACAAGGAAACACAATGGCCGATAAACATATGAAAAGACTCTCAACCATTTTGCATTTCTGTAGGGAAATTCAAATTTTGAAAAATTAGATTCTTTTCATACCCAGGTGATTAGCAAAATTAAAATGAATCTGGCAATATCAAGTATTTATAGTATGTTGGGGAAGGAAAACTCCCATACACTTTTGTTGAAGAGTTTATTGGTAAAACCATTTAGAATGGAAGTTTAACTCTTACTAGGATAATTGTAGATATGCCTATTCTGTGATACAGTTATTACACTTTTATTATATTCCCTACTGAAATTCGTTCATCTATAGAAAAGAAGATATGCAGCAGAGTAAACCCTAAAATACTGTTTGCAGGAGTGAAAAATTGAAACTAATCCAAATGTCTCCATCAGTAGTGAAATAGATGTACAAATTGTGGTTTATTTATGCAATGGAATACCACAGAAGATTTAAAAAGAGTAAACTAGACTGTATATAAACAAACATACATAGACTTTTAAGCAGAATGTTGAATGGTAAAAAAAAAAAAGCAAGTTAAACAGAATGTTACCCTGAATAAAATGAATTTTATGTCTCTTCCATGAAGGTGGAAGGCCTGAGGACGATGAGAACTTACAATATAAATAATCAGTCTGTTCCTGTTGTCAGGGACAACTTGAAGTTTTATAATATATATATCTATATATCTATATATATATATAGATATATATATATATTTAATAAAACTTCAAGTTTTATATATATATATATATATATATATATATATTTTTTTTTAAGAGAATAGCTTTCTGGCTAGTATAGCAGGAGTGTTGGTCTCAGATTAACTTTTCCTTGACTGTCTGGGATTTAAACACAGCACAAAAACATAAAAGGGGTGTCCAGATGCTGACCTTAGGACTAATGTAATTCAGAAAGCAAAGGTCATTGGAGTTTGCTGACCTCTCTCCCTTCAGATGGATGCTCATAATCACATTCAACACATGCTCCAATAAGCATTACTTTTTATAAATCCCATTTCTAGCTAAGTCTATAATGGTCTGATTTTTCCAAATGGACCATCTTATAATTATGCTATACCCTCATGATTTAATGAAGTATTCCCTGATTATAGAGTATTTTCAGAGAGGTATTAATCCTTCAAGTCCTGGAAAAAGCCTCGTATATTAGAAATGGAAACTACGATTGATTGGTTTATGGTTGGCCAGGTGGGTGAGCAAGAGACAGAATTCCACAAGGGCCAGGTAAACAGTCCAGGTTTATTCTCAACAGCTGCAGCAACTAAGAAAGTGACTATACAACAGCTTCCTCACCCAGCTGTTCTGGCTCATTGCCAGCTCCAGGGAACTAGAACACCTGACAAACAATGGGAATCTCCAGGCCTCTTGGAGGGGCTGATTATATTTTAAAGGGCTTACCTCACCCCTCCCAACCAACAGCTCTGTGAACAGGAGAGGGTCTGAAGGAAGCCAGTGAGAAAAAGAGTATTTTCACTATAGATATTGTCTTTATTTCAAGTTACAAGGCCTGATGTAGGGTATATTATTGCAAATTACTCTTCCAATGCTGAAAGTTTCATCATAGTCACCTGTAAAATAAAACACTTCTGAATTTTCCCAATTTAAGTCCAACATTCGCATACCACCTGGTAGCATAAGTCATTTTTAGCCTGCCACTATGCTCCTGAATCTGTTTATCAACCCTGATTCCTCTTACAGCACTGATAAGAACACATTATGCAGATGTCTTGAATTAGTTTGTTCTAATTGACAGAACACTTGAACTTGACTGAGAAGATAAACACTAAATAAACTGTATTTATACCTTTGTTTATCTGCTGTTGGCATTTCTGTAAATGTTTAGAAGAGAAAAATCTCAACCGTTGAGTAGCTTTTTATGTAAATCGTGGAGGCTAGTTATTCATTTAATTCCAAATATTAATTCGAACAGTATTGCACCAAAAAAAGCAAACTTTCGTAGTTAGCCAACTATGCTTATTGTGCTCCATACTTGAATGTAAAATGTAAATATTTTTAAACAATATATTAAATATTTGAAAAATTGAAGAGACAACAGACTCTTGAAATTTATTTTATCTGTATGATAGTGAATAGTTTTGTATTTCTTAGTTGTTGTCATACATATTGCTTATCCATTACTTTAGACTCTTCTATTAAATCTTGCTACAAGTGCTCCAACAAATACATTTTAAGAATTTTAAGGAAGAAATCATAGGCTAGCATTTTTTTCTGGTTACTGAACATAAGTTTGTGGGAAAAAACAATCTTGTCTTGATGCCATTGAAAAGATATATAGGACTTTGTATTAAGTTTTATATTGTATATATCTTTTAAAAATTCCCAAATCTTCAAGTTACTTTTGCTTGTTACTCATTTCTTTTTATATTTACCAGTCAAATATTTTTATAAAACATTATTGTTGCCCTCAGCATTTTTTAAGCATGATGTTGGATTTTTGCTTTAATTTATTTAAAGATCACATACCTACATACCTTGATTTCTTTTTTAAAAAAATGTTTATTTGTTTTGGGGGGGGGAGGGGCAGAGAGAGAGAGAAGGAGAGAATCCCAAGCAGGCTCCCTGCTGTCAGCACAGAACCTGAGGTGGGGGTCCATCTCAGGAGCCATGAGATCATGACCTGAGCCAAAATCAAGAGTTGAACACTTAACAAACTGGCCACCCAGGCACCCCTGCTTTCTAAGATACATAGGTAGATAGAGAGATGATAGATAGATAGATAGATAGATAGATAGATAGAGAGATAGAACAATCAATCCATCATTATTACCCTAATTTTCCTCTGTTCTGACTTCTAAGTTTTAATAATTTTGTGCTAAATTGAACCAAACTATAAGGAACACTTAGTCTGCATTATGACACTTTAACAGAAATCTTTTTTGACAAATATGTTGTCTCTAAATATAAACTCTAAATGTTTTACGGTTTTTACTGCTGATCAGCAGAGTACAGAGTACTTAAAATATCATATCCCACTGCTGCCAGACTCATTTGTTTCTTAATCGCTGTTTTAAACATATACTGTTAGAGATGCATTTGAATATTTGAAATTTTAGATTCCCTTTTTATTTTCAGATATTGAGGGCTTTTTAAAGAATACTGACCGTGATTAATGTTTCTTAAAAAAAAACAACAACAAAACAACAACTATGTTTAGTACAACTATAGGAACCCCTCTTTGGTAATATTATAGTGTGATAGAACTGTATATATATATATACACACACACATATATATATATACATATATATATATGTATGTATATAAGCATGTTTGCATATGCTTACAGTTTCAAATAGAACTGGCCCAATGGATCTCAGTTTTTATGCCAATCTAATTGATGGTTTCAGCCTGAAGCCCTCTTTTGCTAAGTATTTGAAATCTTTTTATAAGATCATTGGGAATGACTCTCCCAATGATTGAACCTAATGATAGCATTAGGTTCAAGGTGGTAGGATGAACATTAAGTGTTTTCTATTTCTGGCATAAAATATTGGAACCAAAGTGTAAATAGATAAAATCAACATTAATTAGACAGAATGGGTGGTGAAGTCTTCCAAGAAAATATGTTACAGTATATATCTTAAAAGATTGGTAGTACAGGTGAAAAGAAAGAAACTCAGTGGAGGGAATGGTAAAGCCTCAGGGGACTTGGATAAGGAGAGTTGATTTTAAGAGTGTGTGTGAACAGTCTGGCTAAAGTAGATTTACAGTGGGGAGTACTAGAAGCAAATAAACCTTATGCAGGTATGTTGTGAAAAAATTGAAAGATCATCAGGCATTTCTGTCAAACCCATCTAAAAGTATTAATGCATGATTGAAAGAATAACTATGAAACAGTTTTGTTGAGGGACATTTGAAAGAGAAAAAAGTTGAAGAAAGGCTACTTAGAAACTGTGGCCATTAAAAGTGTTAGCTAATTAGAAGTGGAATTAGGGTCATGGCACTGAAAATAATAAGTATGCTATGACTGTTCTGTGTCTTATACATAAGAAATTATGTTTAACATTTTAGAAATCGCTAATATTATATGAAGCGTGGAAATGGAATTTTATATTTGGAACAAATGTTAATGATTATAATATCAAGGCTATTGTTAGCTGATATAATAAATAAACTCAATATTTGGGATATTATTTTACATTCAACTGTTCAGGTGTTATGATGAGTGAATGATATTTTTTCTACTTGGTAGTTCAGGTTTTCATCTTTTGGCTCCAACCTTGGAGTGGTCTAAACTCATCCAGCAAAAAGTAAAGGAAATGTGGAGACGACACCTACACACTTGCTTCTTTAAACCTCAGCCCAGAAATGATACATATTACTTCCAGTCATATACTAACAGAGTGTGCCCTAGATGCAAGGAACATGGGAAATATCCTCTGTCATTGGATAGCTACTTGTCAGCAAGAGTTCTCTTTTTTTTTCTTTTTAAATTTATCTAGTTTTTAATTTACATCCAAGTTAGCATATAGTGCAACAATGGTTTCAGAAGTATATTCGTTAATGCCCCTTACCCATTTAGCCCATCCCCCCTCCGACAACCCCTCCAGCAACCCTCTGTCTGTTCTCCATATTTAAGAGTCTCTTATGTTTTGTCCCCCTTCCTGTTTTTCTACTATTTTTGCTTCCCTTCCCCTATGTCCATCTGTTTTAGTGCAACCATTCTGGAAAACAGTATGGAGATTCCTCAAAAAATTAAAAATAGAACTACCATATGACTCAGCAATTGCACTCCTAGGTATTTATTCAAGGGATACAGGTATGCTGTTTTGAAGGGACACATGCACCCCAATGTTTATAGTAGCACTACCAATAGCCAAAGTATGGAAAGAGCCCTAATGTCCATCCACGGATGAAGGGATAAAGAAGATGTGGTATATCTATATCTATATCTATATCTATATCTATATCTATATCTATCTATATCTATATCATCTATATCTATATCTATATCTATATCCACACTGGAGTAGTACTTGGCAATCAAAAAGAATGTAATCTTGCCATTTGCAACTATGTGGGTGGAACTAGAGGGTATTATGCTAAGCAAAACTAGTCAGTCACAGAAAGACAAATATCATATGACTTCACTCATAGCAAGAGTTCTATTTTTAATTTTTTTTCTTAATCTTTATTTTTGAGAGAGACAGAGTGAGAGCAGGGAAGGGCAGAGAGAGAGGGAGACGCAGAATCTGAAGCAGGCTCCAGGTTCTGAGCTGTCAGCACATAGCCTGACACAGGGCTCGAACTCGAGTTCATGAGCTGAGCTGGAGTCAGACACTTAACCGACTGAGCCAGGTGCCCCAGCAAGAGTTCTCTTTATACCTGGAAGGGAGAGTATGAATTTCGGTGGCTGACAAGCTATCTCTGATACAGAGACCATTCAGCCTGTATTCTCATTTTGCAGATAATAATTTCCAAGCTCAATAGAAATTAGCCAAACATCTCAATTTACATGAACAATGAAAAGAATCCACACTACATAACTCCAGTCATTGACTGACTCATTCATTCAATGACTATTCATACAGCCTTTATCTTAGGTAGGGCACTGTGGTAGGTACTATAAATAACTTGTTTAGATGACACAAAAATAATATGCAGTTGGGATAAACTGCTTTACCATAGTAAGTTGTACATGTTGAAATCATTACAATAAATTTGTTTTAAAAAATAACTCCTAATACTTTTTTTTTAAATTTGTAGCTAAACATTTAGGTTTGGAGTCATACAGAGATCGTGTAGATAAATGAATAACTCTGACATTTAATGACTTTATGGCTCTGAGTACTTTTATTTAATATATTTATGCCTCACTTTTCTTATTTTGAAAACTGAAATAATGTTAGTAACTGCTTCATTAATTTATTTATTTACAAGAAGTTATTGAGTATTTATGATACGATAGGGATATATGAGTATATATGAGATATATGACATACATGGGATATATGAGAAAATAATTCAGGTTTATGTATTAAGTTCTTACTGCTTAAATTATAGATAATACATCAGATATTGTTAAGTTATAGGGAGAAAAGTGGAAGCACATTAAGTGATACAGAGAAAGTTTGAAAGGTTGGTGTTTTAAATAGGGTGATCATAAAAGACCTCTCTGTTAAGTTGAAATGTGAGTATAAATCAGAAGGAAATAAGATAACAAACTACATAGTAAGTTGTCGGACTAATAGTCCAGTTAAAAAGTCCATCAAATACAAATACTATGAAACAGAAAAGTGTGTGAAGAATATGAAGGAAACTAGTGTTTCTGAGGCTGAGGATATGAGAAAAGTTAAATAAGCCTTATCAAGAAGATCTTGTCATTCCCCTAAGCTTGACTAAACTTTGGACAGGCTTTTTCCTGGCTAGTTCCCTAACTTCCCCTTTGTTAAAGCATTTACTTTAGAAAACTTAAAATTTTAAATTATCTGCCTCTGTGAAAAGTATGTAAATCTTCTTGTATTCTCTTACCAGTTTTACAACCTAGGAAATATCTTATTCAAAGACAAGCAGACATTATCTTTGATATGTAAACATTGAAAGAGAACACCTCTATTTTTCAGTCTCTGGAAGAATAGGAGCTTAATCTGAGTGCATTTTGCCTTAAGTTGTAAAAAACAAAAACAAAACAAAACAAAACCTAGCTTCAGTCATGAAGGTCAGAACAATTCCTTTGGGTGAGAACAATTAGCAAACACGGGTAACATATGTTCCCCCTACCCCAACCCTTTGTTTTTGTTTCAGTGAGTCAAGTCCAGTCTCTCTCTCTCCTATTGCACTAGTCTTGAATAAAGTCTTTCTAGTCTATTTAACTTTGGCAGTACAGAGTTAGGACAAGGCCACAAAACGGTCTTTTAATTATGTCAGGATTTTGGCTTTGTTTTGAGTGAGCAGGAACTTCTCTGGAGTTTTGAGGAGAGTCATGATACAGCTTGTGTTCTAAAAGGATCACTCAGGCCATCATGTAGGAAATGGGAGACAGAAGCAGAAAAAACAGTCAAAAAACTATTGCAGTAATCCAATCAGTGCATCCCTAGAATGATACCAGTGGACTGAAATTTGGACCCTAAATCCAGTTCTCCATTTTGGATAGAAGGAAAAACACATTCAAAGGTACTGATTCATGGGAATTGGCTAATTATTTATTTAGTTGTCTGGGACTTAGAGAAACCAGATTGGAAGATTTGTGTCCAGGAGGTCTGGGGAAAAGGCATTTATTTTTTATTTCCATAAAGATGATAGAGTCAGAGGATATTTGTATCCAGTTTGAATGTTTGCCAGAGAACAGTGGGTATGTCTGCTCTATTGCTCAAGCCTGACACCACAGATTCCTGTACCACTTCCTCCTGTATCCTCCCAGAGCTAGGTTTAGTGGATTCTTGCATTTTGCTGATTACTGTATGCCCCACCTCCCCACTTGTTTGGTCTCAGCAATTCTAACATTTTTATACTATATACAACATTGTTATATCCGCCTCTATTGAACTGCCTGGTGTGTTGTTTGGTTTGTTTTTAAATCCCTAACTGCTTACTAATAGAATTGGTTATTTTGTCCACTGAGCATTAATATATCCATTAGGATACAGTAATTGTTGGTTTGTCAGTTTATTGCAGAAAAGAAAGTTTAGTTTTTCTTTTTGTTCCTTTAGTCGGGTTAGTGTGCTATGTTGAGAGAACTGTATTTAAGATTTTATTTGGGCCTTCCAATCAGGAGGGCTTGGACAAATGATCCTGCTTTTATTTTTATTTTTTAAACCCAATCTATATCTGGTTTTATACCTATGGTAGAAATGATTTTAACAATTGAGCATAGGCCAGTGTGCCTTTACTATGTATACAATTTGCAAGGTGGGTCCCATCAACTATATCACACTGTTCAGAACCAAATCCACATAAAGATTTCTTCTATATCACTTCTCAAACAATGTCTGTCTTGAGTAATGAAAAAAAAAGTGCCACAGAGTTACACAACAATACAAGAGTTGAAACCCTGCAATTGCTATGGGGTTTCTTAAGAGCTCTATTGAGGTGTAGAGGAAAATGTGAATTCAGCTTCTATGTTACAGTTCCCTCATTTGTAAAATTGGAATAATAATACTTATCGGTCTCTCTTGGGTGTTGTAAAATTAATTAGAATGTTATAGTTCTTTGAGAATCATGAATGAAATTGACTCTACAAGAGCAAATGTTGATTGCCATTTTTAATGTCAATGCTAACAATAAAAAATAACATTCCTGTACTTTCTCCTCTTTTAGTTAGTGATTGGTAATTTGTAATTTTTAAATACTGTGAAAGACTTCATATTTAAGGAAATACAGCTTTGGAAAAGTTTTATAAAATAAAATATAAAATCCATGAGGAGATAAATTTCTTTGTTTCATTCATTGCTATATCCTGAACATATAGAAGCATGTTTAATGCTGTTCAGTATATATTTATTTAATGAATATGTGTAAAAGGTATTTTGTTAATACATGTGAATTCATAGTTATATTAAAAACTCACCACAAAAAGCACCAATCCGAATTTTTATCCACATCAAAAACCATACTGCACTCTCTCTCTCACGCACACACATGCACACACACACACACACACACACACACACACACGTTTTCCAAAGTAAATAACTAATTACAATATATAATAAGTTTCAAAAATAACCAATTACTATTTATAACAATTTTCCAAGAAAATAACTAATTATATAATATATAGGACAAATAAACTAATAATATAATTATATTGTATATAACAAATAATTAATTACAGTATGTAAGTGTTCCATAAGTACCTATTTAAATGGAGCAACATGAAAAGAAATAGCTTCCTTTCCTTTTGGAAGCCAAAAAAAATCTAGATAATATAAGTATATTAAGTTATAATCATGGTTATTTTGATACTATAGTATTATAAATAAGACTCATTGAAAATACTGCTTTAATCTTACTTCCTGTATTTTTATGATATTTTATAAACCATTATCACATGATTGTATTAATATGTTTCTTGGATTTTAATGCATCAACATAGGCCTTTCCTTGATAGGGCCTGCATTTAAACAGATAATTAGTTTCATGAAATATTGCCAAATTGGCGTATCATTTTACTTTCCCCTTTCAAAGTCCTCTAATCCCTCTGGTTCTGATAGAAATCTAGAATTCAGAACAGGTACTCTTACCATGGAATTTTATTAATAATCTTAATTTTTAAAAACATTATTTCAGTGACTTGCATTTATAAAACTGGCAAAACTAACTCCTGTCATTCTGTCACATACCTCATCTTATGAGAGTATGTAAAATGGAAAGGTAGCCTCAGTTGGTCATATAAGATTTTCTCTTTTTATTTGGACTCCTTAAAAACAAAATAAATAAGCAAAAATAAAAGAAAAATAAGCTAAACTCATCACAATATTTTTCTGTCTCGTAATTACTACTACTTGATTTTGTTGTTATTGTCATTGCTGTTGCTTTGGCATTCTTGGTTCAGTGTTGCCTCAGCTTTGTGAACCTGATTCCCTTATTTTGAAATCCAGAGCTCTCACATCAGTGGACATTCCTTCAACTCATGTGGGGAAGAAAAACTTACATCATTCCTATGTGCCTCTCTAAGTTTTAGGTAAATTCTTATTTCCCTTCTCAGTGATCAGTGATCACTTCCATTCTCCAGAGGGACCCCATTTACCAGCCTACTGCTTTCCTTTTATGGCCTCCAAAAATGCACTACTGCTCCACAAATTTTCTATTCAATGTTTATCAACAAATTATGCGTTGTGTAAATTTCCTTTCCATATATAAATGTCTCCCAATTTATAAATATGGTATATTTCAAATATCCATTCGGAAATTAGTTGTTTAATTCCCAACATACATTATTGTTGGAAAATAGTATCATAAATTGTGTATACAACACCAAGCCAGCACTAAAACCTTTTGAACACTATTTATGGTTACCTGGTGCCAAATAATTACAATTATAATGGGGAATACATGTATGTTTCCAAGTTGATATAACTCCTATTCCATTCAATATGATGACTTGGGTGTAAGAAATTTATAAATATAACATAATAAGTATATTTTTAAAACGCATTATTATCACTATTGGCCACCCTTTCCAAACCTGATGGTTTTAACAAAGCAACTTCAGATTCCTTAAATTTTTTGAGATTATGCTAAGAGTCTTCAATGACTGTTTCACATGTACTTTGAAAACTTATTCTAAAAGTCATTATGATATTTTCTTTCTCTGACTGACTTATTTCATTTAGAATAATATCCTTTAGCTCCATCCATGTCATTTCAATGGTAAGATTTCATTTTCTTTATGGTTGAGTAATATCCATTATATATAATATCTTCTTTATATATAATATTTTATTATATATTTATATCTTCTTTATCCATTCATCAGTTGATGATATTGAGGCTTTTTCCATAATTGGGCTAATGTCGACAAATACCATATGATTTCACTCATATATGGAGTTTAAGAAACAAAACAAATGATCATGGGGGGAGAAAAGAGAGAGGAAAACCAAGAAAATACTCGTAACTGTAAAGAACACAGTGATAGTTACCAGAGTGAAGGTGGGCAGGGGGATGGGTTAAATGGGTGATGGACATTAAGGAGGGCACTTGTGATGAGCACTAAGTGTCATATGTGATGAATCACTAAATCCTATACTTGAAATTAATATTACAATGTATGTTAACTGAAATTTACATAAAAACTTGGAAGAAAAAAATAAAATAAATAAAATTGGAAAGTTATTATGTAATAACTTGCTTCTGCTGTTTGTCTCCTTTTCTCTTTTAGCTCTGTACTACTTGATATAATCTCTTATTGTTATCCATTTTTAAAATGACAGCAATGACCAAAGACAGAGTACTGCTTTTTCAGCCAGGGTTACTTATTTTCAGGATTTAGCTCACTGCTTTTGCCACCGTTGACTCCCCCACCAATGCCAGTCTGTTGACCTTGCTGGTGTTGTGTTCTTCCCAACAGTTCACACACCATTTTTAGTGTCAATGATGTGAAACATTAAAGCTCAATTTTCCAAGGTGATTATAGAGAATTAGGTCTTTTGCTTTTACTATTTCTGTTATCAAAGCCTTCCACAGCCTATGTAAAAAAAAAAAAAAAAAAAAGAGAGAGAGATATGAGGTGGGAGAAGGGAAGGCTTTGCAATTAGGCAAGAGGTAGAAATCATGAAAACACTAAAAATTTAGAGTGCTAGAATAGAGATAAAAGTAAACTCCATGGGAAAAGTCCCCTGAATGCTTTTCCATTTTATGTCTTCCCTTTCATCAACTAGTGTGGCCTTTTCATATATTTTTGAAAAAAAAATCTAAAATATAGCATATATTACAAATGGGCATAGAAACATAAGCATATAGTTTAAAGACCAAGAAATTAAAGAAATACCTGTGAAGCTTTATTTAGGCCAGGATAACAAACATTTACAAGAAGATACAATGTGTCTCTATATTCTTTTATGAGATGCTTCTTTGAGCTCAAATTGTGGATTTAAATTAATCTATTATGATGTCTGTGGCTCTAGATCTTTCATTTTCACTATTATATTATACTCATTATATGAGCATACTTCAAATTATTATTCCATTTGTAGATACTGGGGTTGGGGCATACTTTTTGTTATAATAGACAACACTGATATAAAGCATTTGTGTAGATATGTCTCGATACATATATATATAGGAGTTTTTCTAGAATTGATAATAAGGAGTGGAATTGCTAGTTATGGGCTAGCATGTATACCCCTTTTAATAGGTTACACCAAACTGATTTTCAGAGTAGTAGTAAAAAACTATTCTTGTAAAAACGTGGTGTTATTTGACTTTACCCATCTGCTAAGTATGAAAATGTGTATCATTGTGGTTTTAATTTTTACTTCCCTGTCATCAATTAATTTAACATAATTTCATCAATTCTATGGTCCATTAGTGCCTTTTCTTCAGTGAAATTTCTGATTTTTTCAATTGTTTAATTTTTATTGCTTTGTCTTTTTCATTGATTCATAGGAATTATTTAGTGTGTATTCTGTATGTATGCTGTGTTGGCTTTATTTCTTGTAAAGCCCCTCTTCCTGGACTGTTGACAGACTTTCATATTTTATAAGCGTCCTTTGATGAGCATAAATTTCACCTGAGATTGTTATTTTGTTTATTGTGTGAGATAGAGATCCCATTGTTCCAGGACTATTTATTACCCATTCATCTAAATTATCCCTTTCTGAATTTAGAATATCAAGCAAACACTCTGGTTATCTAAGACTTTAAATTAAACTAAAACATAGGCAATAATTAAATTACTGGGACTATAGACTATGCCAAATGAAGGAGTATATTTCCTCTGACTGCAGGTCCAATTATGCCCCAAAGTTTATTCTTTATGATAAGAATATTCAGATTGTGTTTTGTTTTGTTTTGTTTTGTTTTTTGTATCCTCCATTACTTAAGCTCTTCAGTAGATGATTCTAACTAGGTTTTCACTAGATTCAGGCCTCAATAGACAAATGCAGAAATGGAAGTTTGCTGGATAGTAATGTTGACTGTATGTTATTTCACTTTGTGTTCTTGAAAAAAGCCAGGAAAGCTCTTTGGTCTGTAAGTATTATCTATAAAAACATTTAAAAAAAGTATGTCTCTTTACCTTCATTCATCAAACACTTATCCAAGGAGCAGCATTGTTCATTGGTATTGGTAATCTGCAGCACTGATTATAGATTATACTTGAGTCATTATATTGAGGGAATCTTTATAGTCTTAGTGTCAATTTCCAAGTAGAGAAGTTATCAAATAATATCCTTTTACTATAGTTCTTATCACTCTGTTGTCTAACTTATGCTAATACAATGATATTTTTCATAAATGAAAAATACTAAAACTTCAAAATCTGTCTTTTCAACTTCAAAATTGTCTTCCTTTTATCACTAGGGTCAGGGAATAAGAGATGGGCTTTCATTATTTGTTTTTCTAAAGGATAATTAGTTATAAAGATGCAAACAGTTTTTATTTTGCTGCTCTTTCACTCCTTAATAGACAGGAATCATGGTAGTAACGACATAGACATATTCAGTCTACATTTCTTCTGAATTCTTCTGAATGTGTAGACACATTCAGTTTCTGTTTCTTGAATTTGCAACCTCTTTAGAAGCCTAAATCAGAAACCTAGAGTTATTAAAAAGCATTTCAGCAAGAAAAGGAGCAAGAACAACTTCCTTAGAAATAAGAACTTAAAAAAAAAAGAAATAACACCTTTTTAAAATCATTGCATTTTTCTAGAGATATAGTGGAATAATAATCTATGAAGTTAACATTTACCTCTTCTCTGTATTTTATTTATTAATATCCAAAGTTAGTCAGCATATTACAAATAAGCAGAGCACTTAAAATGTAAATGATAGAAAATAATAGAAGTTTTATCACATATAAAAAACAATTTGATCAATTACTATAAATATATACAAAACAGAAAAAGAAAAGAAAAAGCTGCATTTGCAATTTAAAGCTATCAGCCAGGTGTGTGATGTCACATGTCTGCAGAAGCCTATTTATATATGCACATCTTAACACCAACACATTGGCCCTATTCATTAAGGGGAAATGCTGATTAGAAACAATTTTCATTTTTTCAGTGCACCCCAAGTGTTCTTTCTTTTTGAAAAAAAATTAAGTCTCTCTAATTAAATAGTTTAGTCTCATTTTTAATCAATTCATAAATTTTTATGAATTCACAGATATTGTTTCTCTGAGATTGTTGCTTAAGCAATAGATACATATGTATATGTATTTATATAATACATAAAGTACATATGTGTGTATATGTGAAGGTGACTGCAGAATAGTTTTATTTAAAGAGAAAATCAAGAGTGAACAATAAACATAATTAATTTGTATTATATCCTTCAATGGCTTAGAAATAAACAATGTAAGATTTTTAAACCCATAAAATCCAACATTGCATTAAAATTAATAAGAATGCTTCTCCTTTTGCATTTTCTGTGTGGATAGAGCTATTTTTTTTTCCTCTCTCTTATATTTCCTTTTAAAAGAACAGATTATTGTTGGAATCCTAGTTCATCCAAGCTAGATCTCATATGTGTGTATTTAATTCTGTAATTGGAGATTATTTTTTTTAATTTCTGTAACTTTTTTTTTTTTAATTTATTTTTGAGGCAGAGAGAGACAGAGCATGAACAGGGGAGGGTCAGAGAGAGGGAGACACAGAATCCGAAACAGGCTCCAGGCTCTGAGCTGTCAGCACAGAGCCCGACGGGGAGCTCGAACTCATGGACCCTGAGATCATGACCTGAGCCGAAGTCGGCTGCTTAACCGACTGAGCCACCCAGACGCCCCTGGAGATTATTTTTTTTAATGTTTATTTATTTTGGGGACAGGAGACAGAGTGCAAGTGGGGGAGGGGCAGAGAGAGAGAGGGAGACAAAGAATCAGAAGCAGGCTCCAGGCTCTGAGCTGTCAGCACAGAGCCCGATGCGGGGCTGGAACCCACGAACTGCGGGACCATGACCTGAGCCGAAGTCAGATGCCTAACTGACTGAGCCACCCAGGTGCCCCTATAATTGGAGTTTTTAAAACGAGTGTAATATGATTTGATTTGTGTTTAGAAACACACATTTATAGCACTTATTTTTTTTAATTTTTAATGTTTTTTTTTGAGAGAGAGATAGAGACAGAGTGTGAGTGGGGGAGGGGTAGAGAGAGAGGGAGACACAGAATCTGAAGCAGGCTCCAGGCTCTGAGCCACCCAGCCACGCCTGTAGCAATTTTAAAGATCAATGGAAGATCAAGATATTTGTGAGGGAGCCATAGGAGTCAGGGAAATTAGTTAGGAGGCCATCATTACAACAACAACAAAAAAAGGGTGATGAGCCTACACATGAGAGGTGCTATGAGAAGGAAAAGGTAAAGACCAATTCCAAACATATCCAAGAGATAGAATTAACACGATGTGGTGGCTGATTGAATGTGAGAGATGAGATGAATGGATGAGTTAAGGATCATTATGAGGTTTCCTAGTTTGGGTGACTCAGTGAATAGTGATTTTATTAACTGAAAGGAAACATAAAAGGAAAGAACAGTTTTGGAGAGGGAAATAACAACTCTGACCTGGAATATGCTAAAACTAAAGTCTTCTGTGGGCTATCCATGTGAAATTTATCTAGTAATGTATTTTACAATACAGGCCTATATTACAAAAGGGGGGGGGTTACAAATAAAGATTTGGAAGTCATTGAAATAAAAGAACATTCTTATGAAGAGATTAAGTTAACTCACTAAAATAATGTAAAATGAGCAGAGAAATGGTCCAATGATTGAATCCTGTGAAACACAAATGTTTGCAAGGTGAATAGTGAAATGGAAATCAGAACAGGGCAAAAAAGTAGTAGCCCGAAAGGAGAGAGCCAAATTAAGGGACTGGATATTGTACCATTGAGTTTCAAGAGGGAAAGAGTGGTCTACTACATTATTAATTGGAGAAGGCTAAACATTACAAGATCACTACTGGCGTTTAGAACACTTATCAAAGGAGTGTTTGGGTTAGACACCAAATTGCAATAGGTACGAGTGTAAACTGGAGGAGGAAGAGCTCATGATCCCATGGAACTGTCCTCAGGTGTTAACAATTCTATTTAATTCTCTCATAAAACTACCTTATTACATAAGTTTCAACTTGAGTTAGCTCTAACTGCCACTAGGCCTTTTTTTTCCCCCATAACCATGGCCCCCTTTCTTACAGGGGGAAAGATGAAATTGGAATCATCTTTGTCACTCTTCCTGGGAATTTGGAGATTTCCATTTCCTCTAAGTTCTCTCTGCTCTGTGCTTTGGTTTGCATGTAACATTTTGATAATTATGATAAAGAATGTCTTATCCCTTAAAGAAAGGGTTTTACTCAACGCAGGTTTGAAAGTACTCTCTGAGACAAGACTTGAAAGTATCTAAGGAAATGGTGAGGGTTACCATAATTTCAGAAGTTAATGTTTCAAATTGTTAGATCTCTTATCTTGTCACAAATAGATAATGAATAGAACTTAAGATACAGTGAGATCCTTAGACAAATCTCATATACACTCCTTCCAGATCACACTACATATATTAATTTCAATTTTATTGCTACAAAACATAGTTTAATTTGTTCCAAAGGCAACCAGAGTCTGCTTAAGAACTTAGCTTAAAATGCCAGTGTAATAGAATATCTCATTTGCTTAAACAAGAGTTCTTCTCTGGCACACATTTATTATTTAAGGTCCTAGTGGGAGGTCTACTCTAAAACACTGTATTCGTGGACACCTGGGTGGCTCAGTCAGTTAAGCATCTGACTCTTGTTTTGGCTCAGTTCATGATCTTGCCATTGGTGAGATGGAGCCCCACTTTGGGCTGTGTGCTGACAGCGTGAAGCCTGCTTGGGATTCTCTGTCTCCCTTTCTCTCTGTCTCTGTCTCTCTCTCTCTCTCTCTCTCTCACTGTCAAAATAAATAAACATTTAAAACAAAAACAAAATAAAACGATTTTCTGCTAAATATTCCTCACTTAATTTTCAAATAATTCCCATCTTGCATACACCATCTTTTCACACATTCTCAGTACAATTTAGAAAGAGTAATGTGCATCATAACAGATTTCTAGCAGGAAGTAGATGGCACATTCCAATTTGGATAGAGTAGGACTTAAAAAAAAATTCAGATAGTTTTGGACAAAGAGAGAGGGAAACCACAAGAGACAGTGAAATATGCCAGGGAGAGGAAGTTTCCCATACTACCCTTACATATTTGGGGTGGAAGAAGAATCAGTTAGTAGAAAATTGCAGATGAAAAGGAATATGAGGCATGTTGACTTACAGTCCCTGAGGCCTTTCTGTGGAAGGTCACAGCCAGCTTGCAGCATAGCCAAAAGAAGACAGTAGAGAGAAAAAATGTCTGATTCTAATTCCCCCCTTGCCTCCCTTCCATCCCCTATCAATGATCTCTAATGATGGAACACAGAAGGAAGGGAATATGTCAGTGAAGTCAGTATGTTAGCCTCCAGAGACATAGGACAGTATGGAGAAGCATGAAGAATAGATGTAGATGGGGTAGAAAAGAGATATCTAGCTAATAAAAGGATGTTCAACATGGTTAGTACTCCGGGAAGTGAAAATTTAAAACAAAATAACATTCTACCATACACCTACTAAAATGGCCAAAAATATTTTTTAATTAAAAATTTAAAAAATGATATGACTAGGTATTGGTAAGGATGTAGAATAATCTACACCATCATATATTACTGTGTAACACATAAATTCGTATGACTTTGGCATATTCTACAAAAGCTGAGCATAGCCTAAGACCAAACAATTCCACTTCTGTATGTACAGAAGTGTGTTACTTTGCATACTAAAAGAATTACAAAGAATATTATTAATAACACTATTTATAATAGTCAAAAGGAGAAACAATCCAAATGTCCTCAATAATGGAATAAATTGATAAATTGTGGTATATTTATATAATGCAATATAATACAGCAATGAAAATGAACATACAACAAGGATAAAACTCACCAATAGTGTTTAGTGAAAGAAGTCAAACACTAAAGAAAATATGTAGTATGTTTTTATTTATATAGTGTTCAAAAGGAAGTACATTAATCCGTAGTGATAGAAATCAGAATCATGGTTACCCGGGAGGTATAATTACTGGGAAGAGATATAAGGCAAGCTTCTGAAGTGGTCATAGTGTTCCATATCTTGATTTGAGTGATGGCTGTGCAGGTATATTCATCCTGCAAATATTCACCAATGTGAACACTTATTTGTTTGCTTTTGTATATGTATAGCATAATTTAGATTTTTTAAAGTTTATTTATTTATTTTGAGAGAGTGAGAGAGCGCGAGCGCTCACGCGCTCGCGTGCAAGCTAGGGAGGGGCAGAGAGAGAAAGAAGGAGAGAGAGAGAATCCCAAGCAGGCTCTGCACTGTAAGTGAATGAGATCATAACGTGAGCCAAAATCAAGAGTCGGAGGTTGGGGTGCCTGGGTGGCTTAGTCGGATGAGGTTCCGACATCGGCTCAGGTCATGATCTCAAGGTTCGTGGGTCCGAGACCGCATTGGGTTCTGTGCTGACAGCTCAGAGCCTGGAGACTGTTGAGGATTCTCTCTCTCTCTCTCTCTCTCTCTTCTTCTCCCTCTCTCTCTGCCCCTCCCTGGCTCACACTGTCTCTCTCTCAAAAATAAATAGACATTAAAAAGAAAATTAAAAAAAAAAGAGTCAGAGGCTTAACCTATCGAGCAACCCAGGCACCCCTAGTGTAACTGGATCTTTAAAAGAAAGAACTAAGAAAAGTGTGTCTGCAAAATCCAGTGAAGATACGTACCACAACAAAAAGTAGGTTATTTTCCCAAACTCTGGCTTTGTCCAGCACTACTTGGAAAGGGATCTTACCAAGATGATGAGGAGAGGTATGGGTGTGAGAGGTCATCATGTGGTAGATAAAATATAATGGCTTCATATCCTTAAAATCAGGAAACCTTGCATTCAGCTGTAGTTACACTGCAAGCCACCTGTTAATCTCTTTATGCTTCATTTTGCCCATCTCTACATTGATGGATTAAAAGAAGCAATTATTGAGATTTCTCTTCTGCCAAATCTGTGACTTTTTTATCAATTAAAAAATAATAGATAGATAGATAGATAGATAGATACATAGGTACATAGATACATAGATACCAGTAATGTGAGAAAGACAAGGTCTTTATGCCCTTTCATGTGTATGTCTTTGTAGATGTACTTAAGACACATCAATATGAAATTGTGATCAATAAAAACGCAGCAGTTGCAGTTCTAAAAAAAGCAAACAAGATTACCAATAGACAAAAGCCAAAGCAAATAGGACATGGAACAAAATCAAGCTTTAACTTGACCAGTATTTTAAATTAAGTGTCAGAAGAAGCTGGACACATTAATGTACATAACAGAGAGCAATGTATACCTCATAACACATTTTTGTAGTTTGACAGTCTAAATTTATCCCATCTACAAGACTTGTCTTATATCTAAAGGAAAATAATCCATAATGAAAGAGAGGTATCTGCTTGCTTAGCAGATCCCACATATTTTTAAATAAAAATAAGATTTTCCTTCAAGAGGAAATATATTTTCATGACAGGTATGGAGATAAATTCTGTTTTTTTTCAAAACACTGCATGTGGCAGTAATTAAGCCTCTATTAAACTTCTTGTTTATTTTTAAGTTTAGATTTACTTAACAGCCATTAAAATCTCAATGTTTGTATTTGCCCGTAGTGAGATTCTTCTGTGTGCTTCACCATGGTTCACAGCAGGCAGTCAAACCTAATAATAATGCATGTTAATATTAGAAGAGACTCCCACTCTTAGAAATTGAGAAATGAAATGATTTTTAAAAACTAATCTTTAGTTTGAATTTATGATTGTTTTACCCTTAAGATGCACAAACAGGTTTTATGTTCTAAAAGATGCTTCCTTTTTTTTGGGGGGGGGGGTTGGGAGAACAGGGTAGTTGGAATACAGTTCATTCACAGCTTAATAGCAAATGAGTAGAGCCAAACCGGGGCAAAACAGAATAACAGTGTGTAAGAACCTGGGCTATAGAATCCATTAGATCTGTGTTTGGAACTTAGCTAAATAATAAAACAATATTTTTAAAAAGTATGTTTATTACCAAATTATCTCCACAGTACTCTAAAACACAAAGCGCTCCAAAAAAGTGGAATTAAGAAAAACACAACTTTTTAGGACTATGAAAAAATAAAAGAGTATATTTTCGAATGAAGAAATTGTCAACACACATTCTTCAGACAGGATATATTAAATGTAAAACCAGCAAATATATTGAGATGGTGCTATTAGAGTGTGCCAGTAATATTGCCCCTTGTCTGCCCCACACAGAACAAGTTGAGAAATGAGACAAAGTGGTTGGTATGTGAGACTTGATAGAATTGCTATAAAAGTGTATGTATGCCGGCATATCGGCTCACTGATACTGAGACACAAAATTAGACAGGTTTTACTACGAAGAAGTGCTGGAACCAGAGGCCAGACACCAGGAGAGGTAAAACAGAACTCAAGAGTTCCTGCCTGCACTTTGCTCACCATGCAGAGGGAGGGAGAGAGATAATTATCCCAAAAGATGTGCTTCAAACTGAAAGAAAAATCAAGAATGGGGAGCAGCACCCCATAGTATTTTTAAAAATCTAAATGTCTAACAATTGCAAAGTGTGAAGAAGCATTTCAAAAAAAAGAAACTTGAAATATGTGTCCTGATACAAAAGAGCTGGATCAAAGGGACCCAATTTCCCTAGATAGAGAAAAAACAAAAAACAAAAAACAAACATCAGCACTTGTATGAAAAGTACAGAATCCAAACAGAAACTGAGCAGAGACCTATAACTTATCCATAAGTATCTTTATCTTTCAATGGGCTTTGTGAGAAAAGATTTGAAATACATTGTAATACTGTTGCAGGATTCTTTACCTCAATATCTGGGATTCCTTATCTTGCCATTTCGAAGAATGAAGAGGTGGACACAAAATGAGCAGCAGGCAAAAGTTATTAGGGTATAAGATTAGAAAGTAATAATAGTATGAAAGCTCTCTTTACAGAAAGAGGGCATTTGAAGGTGAATACCCATGACTATAGGCAAGGGCCCTTGTTTTATAAGGTTCTGGCCAGCATTCCCTTCCCTTCCCCCTCATTCCTTCCCAGGTTCTACCCTTACTGGCTGGATAACTCTAGCTGCTAGGTTGTCCATTCCTGATTGACCCCATTGTGTGAGGAGTCAGACTGGTCATACTGCCCCCGGTATAACATAAGTTTTATGGTTTACTTTTTTTAGTTAGGTATTTTAATTGTCAAATTCCTGAGGCGAACCTGTGAGGAAGTAGAGGGTGTCTGTTACATTCTTAAGAGGAACCTTATGCCTGAGGGAGTTTGCTATGGTTAGATGCTCCCAGCATTGTTCCAAAATATGTGTTTTCCCCACCCAGGTACCTCAGGTCCTAACCTTGCCCTCTCTGCCTATTTTATCCTATCTTTCCCTGTTATAATACCTATAGTTTATTTGATAGAATCCTTCTAAATTAATTAATATATTGTTTTATTTTTGATGTGTGGATTTCTACAGTAGGAACTTACTATGTTTTTTTTTTCTTTTTTCAAGTTAAAACATGTCTTCAAAATGTCTTTACAGGCAGATATTTGTGTTAAATAGGACTCATGTGATTATTTCAGTCAATATCTATTGCTGGAGTTGCTTAAACAACACATGGCATTTTTTGTGGAATGAAGCCTTAAGAAACACATTTAAAAACTCAGGGAGAACTTTACATATGTAATAATTTGATTGTTTCAAGTGTCATCACTAACAGAAATGATTAACACCACCACACTTCTAAAATATAAATGAGATTTTGGTGTTTTAGAAATTTGTGCATACATTCTTATCTTTTGAATTTTTCCAACTCTGTTGAAACCAAAGTAGTTTTCTTCGTGTAGAATGGGAGAAGATTAAAAATTTGAAGGTATTGACTGTTATCTTTTGTGGAAAAGTAGAATATTGGTATGTTGCTATAAATACTACTAGCCGTTTGCAGAAAGACTTTATTTAAAATAGAGATGAGAAGTTAAAATTGTGCTATTTATCCATTGCATTTGCTATAGATTGAAAGGGATTTGTAAGTCAAAAGGAGCGGAATGAAAGCAAGAAAAGGTCAAAGAAAGTAACCAAGATAGAATGCAGAATAGGTAAATGCACCCTTTGGGGAAAAACACAACAAGCAAGGCAAAAAGATAATGGCACACATCACAGTCTAGATGTATAGAATTCAGTGCCACATTTGGTCTTTAAGCTGTGTGTTATGTAATTTAAATAGAGAAATTTCCATTGTGAATATGTATTTCAGTGCCTCTACTTTAGATAAGTGTTTGTTTCATTGATTGTGGAGCCTAAAAATGGTAGTATCTAAACAGGGTTTGCTTGGCACAACATCCCTCTTACAAGTAAATGAGGTTCTGCCAGAACTTCTGTGCCTGTATCATAGGAAACAGTTTTCTTTAAATCTGGCTTAAGAGTGGCAGAACAAAGAAAGCAAATCCAACAAAAGAAATAACATTTTATGTCAGAGTTGGGACTCAACAAGTAAAAGAATGGACAAAGAAAAAACTTTTAGAATTATGAAATTCATAATTCTCTACTTGCCATATTTAAAGTGAGTGCCAGCCTTCAACTAAGATTTATTATGTGATACAGTAATGCTCTGTTTCCCCAATTTATGTCTATTTGCTCTTCCCAGATATATTTGTATCATACAATGGTAGAGATAAATGCTATAATTACCATCACCAAATGGCTTATTTATTAATTCATGCAAAGCCCTTTTGCTGTTCAAAATCATTAACGTTTCTCCCAATATTTCTCTACTGCTAGGGACTCAATATTTCTCCTCATCTATTTGTGCAAACTCTGTTCATGTTAAATTGAAGTGCTAATAAGAGTGCTTTTCTGGACTATATAGTAAACATAGTTTACTAACTATATTTATGGTATATAAATCTTTCTAGTATATTCCTTGCTTTTACTAGCATTTGATAATAAATCTTATAAATGCTTCTGAAGTGATGCCTTCAATTAATGTTGATGAAAGTAAAGATTAATAAACTTACAGCATACAGTGCTTTATATTTTCACAGTTGTTTTATTTTCATAACTTCGTTTAGCTTCTTCTTACCACACAATGGTGTAGATGATCAGTCAAGTAAAATTATGCCCATTTAAAGTCAGGAAAACTGAAAACCTTGACAAGTTAAGGAAAAATTTTGACAAGACACTTCAGTGAATTAACACCAAAATACTTGTCTGTTGCACCTGTTGGGAAAATATAATTTAAAATAAAGTCTCCTCCCAACCCAAAAATCTTCTCCACAATGGTAATAGAAAAAGAAAATACTTTTATTATTGAATAAGCATTAAACCAGAATGTAATGGACATCACAGGCAACTTGCTAAGAGACCGCAAAGACATCTCACTCCCTTACATTTGCAAACAGATACAACCCATTGCATATATATTTAAAGACAAGCGATAGCTCTTCCTTAAGTAAGAGGATTGGACAACGCTATTTATCACAAACAGTTCATCCTAATTTTACTTGGTAATCTGTGTTAGCTAATCAGCTTTATCCACAGGAAAAATAAGCTTCTCCTCTATGCGAAAGTGGGATTGATACTTGGAGCAAGGTACCCACTGAAGTCTGGCTCCTATTTTCCCTCAGAGACTGGTAGAAGGGATGCTAACATCATGATTTTTACATTTGAAAGAGATAACTCCCAGGGTATTGAGAAAGATTTACCTGTGTCATAAAGGTGACAAAAGGTCAGCTAACAAAAGGCCTATCTAGTCTTCAGAAGGATTTATATACATTTCAAAGACATGAGAAAATACTTAAAATTAAGTGTTCTAATATAAGTGCTCCAAAAGAAAAAAGGAGAGGGTGGGAAATCTCTTCCCCCATTTTCACCAGGAAGAGAGAATTAAGCCTATCTTTTTAAATTTGTATTTGTCTTTAGATGCCTAGCAAACTTCCAACTTAAGGGAGTATAATTGACCAAGGGTCCTTACTGTTTTTCCTTGGCCTCCAATAGGTGTCACCTGGCAGTGACTAAGACTAAGCAAAGATTCAAAAGTAGAGATCCATTCTTTTGAGGAAGAGGGACCTTTGTTGGCTGACTTTGTCTCAAGAATTTTCCTGACAGTTTTGCCTAACACTCTTTAGACAACATGGCTGACTAGGATAGGATGCTTCTACTCAACATTTTCTTCTCTCTCTTTCATGGGTGGAGGACTTGCATCCTGCCTGAATACTTTTCCAGCCTTGCCTGCCACCCTCTCTATTTACTTTCAGGCATCTACCCAAATAAAATCATGTTTAGTGCCATCTTGGCATTTGTTTCTTAGAACACCTAGACATACTATCGACACACCAAATAGTATAATTGCTGTGGAGTGGTATATCATTCAGAATTACTATTATGCTTACACTTTGGCCCAACATTTTCACCTATGGGAGTTTATCCACCAGATATGCCTGCACAAACCCGAAATGATAGATGTCCAAAGGTAAGACATCACCACAGTGTTTTTAACAGGACAGGATTGGAAATATCACAAGGGAACAAATTTAGTGAAATGGTGTATATTCATAAAATGGAATGCTATGTACCTGTACAAAAGATTGAAGCAGTTCTTGAGGTGTGTCTATATAGTAAGATCTCCAGGACATTTTTTTTTTAAGAGAAGAAAGTGAGAAGTAGAAGTGTGTTTATAGCATTTGTGACTTTCTTCATTTACTTAAAGGAGGGTAATAATAAACATGTTTTTTGCATATTTATTTGTATTTGCTTAATGAAACATTAGAAGCCCACACAATATATTAAAAAATAATTATTTTAGAAAGCCACACAATATATTAGAAAAAAATAATCTGGAATCCATTCATAAAATGGAATGCTATGTATCTACAAAAGATGAGGCAATTCTTGGTATGTCTATATAGAAAGATCTCCAGGAATTTTTTTTAAGACAAGAATGTGAGAGGTAGAAGTGTGTTTATACCATATGTGACCTTCTTCATGTACTTAAAGGAAGATAATAATAAACATATTTTCTCATATTTGCTTGCATTTGCATAATGAAACATTGGAAGCCAACAGAATATGTTAGAAAAATAATTATGTTAGGGAGTAGAAGGGGAGAAATTTGGTAGAACAGGCAATGAGTACAATCAGGTCTTCTCAATGTATATATCTTACTGACAGTTGGCCCATGTAAATATATTACCAAATAAAAAATAAAATTTAATTTAATACAAATTAAATAAATGTGTAAATACTCTTCTTGGAACCATGTGGTCACTTAAGCCTTAAGTAAGGAAAATAATTATGATCTTATATTACTTTTGAAATATTTTATTTTATTTTATCCCTCCTCTTTTCACTAACTTGTGATAATGATCTATTTGTTAATTTAATAAATATTTATCAAGCATATACTACTTATCAGATACTATGATAAACCCTGGGATAGGTGAATAGAACAGATACGATTCCTGTTCTCATGAAACTTACAACCTAATTTTTAAAAAGAGAAGAAAACACAGCAATTTCCAAGTAAGGTAAATTCACTGCAAGAGATATACTGTGGAAATGAGGTCTACAAGTGAGATTTCAGCCACCTCTAAGGTTTAGTCAGGAAATGAATGTTATTACAGCAGTGACAATTTAAATTATTGCTCTGTTATTGGCTATTTGAGAATTCCAAGCATAAGTAGTATACTAATTTATATAGATAGATGTAGATATAGATGATATAGACAGATACAGATATAGATATAGATAATACAGATGATATAGATATAGGTAGATATAGATGTAGATGGATCTAAGAATCTCTGTATTAGGGAAGTTTCCATGTAAAGGAGCAGAATGTCTTCAAAATCTACTTTAATTGAATTCAAGGAAGGCATGATCCAAACTTTTTATTTCTTAAGCTGAAATCTGAAGAGGCTGGCACTTCCTTTTTATGATGTAATAAAAATGCATTTTCAGAACTTACATAAATTAGTTTTCAAGTAAATATCCAAATCCTAAGTACTATGTAGCATTTTAGTAGCCAGTGTAATTAAATTGATACTTTGTATAAGTAAGACTTGTGTGTATATATATTTTAATTGCATTATAGTTACTTTATATATAAATTTCTTGAATATAGATTTATACAGATTTTTGTTTTCATTTAGGGCATCTTTTTAAATTATATTTTCACTTGAAACATTAATTTTATTTAATTTTTATTATTTAAGGCACATAGATTAAAAGGAAGTATAAAGAGAATAATAATAAACAAACTATGCAAACTACCCTGTTTAAGGGATAAGGCATTGGTACATTATCTTTAATATCTTCCTTATAACCCTATTTCCCCTCTACCTTCCCCTTCTTTTCAGGGGGAATCTCTACCATGAATTTTGGCTTTATTTGTCTTTTGCTTTAAGAAATTTTACCATTCATTTTGAGTTTTTAAATAACTCATGGTTTATTTCACATACTTTTAAACTTACTAACATATAATTAAATTGCACATATTTATCTGAGACTTATTTTTTTGCTCAACTTGAGGTCCTTGAATTTTAGGTTTTCCCGTCTATGTTATTACAGGTAGTTGGAGTTTATTCATATATATTGCTATATAGTATTACTCTGTGTGGATACAACACAATTTATTTATCTTTTCTATTAATGATGGACATTTCTCTCCTATAAAGATATGTATATGCCTCCTAGAGTAGGCACACAAGAGGATCTTCCAGATAAATATTATAGATTAGAATTTCTACTCACTGGACATACATAGTCGTCAATTTATTTCAATAATGCCAAGTAATTTTCCGAAGTGTTTGTACTAATTAGCATCCCTTCTTGCCAACAATATATGAAAGTTGTCATTTCACATCATCACCAATATTTGATGTTTGAAGACCATGAATTTTAGTAATAATGCTGTTACATACACGTAAAATGATATGACATTGATTTTAGTTTGTATTTTCATATTGCTAATACAGTTGAGCATATTTTTAATTGTTTTAATGATGATTCAGATTTCCCCTTCTGTTGAGTGTAGTTTGAGTCTTCATTCTTTTTTTTTATAATTTTTTTTGTCTTTCTATTGTTTGTGGAGTTTTTATTATACATTCTACATACTCTTGTCATTTTTATGTATTGGAAATAATTTTTCTAAGTTGGAGATTCTTATTTTCACTTTTTATGGTATTTTGATAAACAACAATTTATGTAGTCATAGTACACAGTCAGTGTTTTCTTTTGTGTGCTTTTGTGTCTTTTTTTTTCCCTATCCTTGGTTCATAAATATATCCCTCTAAAATGACTTTTTTTTTTTAAGAGAGAGAGAGGGAGAGTGTGAGTGGAGAGAGGGGCCAAGAGAGAGACAGAGAAAGAGAAAGAGAGAGAGAGAGAGAGAGAGAGAGAATCCTAACCAGGCTCCACACTCAGCGTGGAGCCCAGTGAGGGGCTAGATTTCACGACCCTGGGATAATGACCTGAGCCAGAATTGAGAGTGGGGTGCTCAACCAACTGAGCCACCAGGTACCCTGGTCTCTGAAATTACTTTTAAAAGTTTTAAAATTTTATATTTTGCATTTGTCTTTATTCCACCTGGATTTGAATACTAAATTGACCAAATAATTTAATAATTATTTAGATTATTTTGGTACAATCTTGCCTCAGAGGGACAGGCCAAAATTCCAGGGGTCTCCAGCCTAGTAGACTTAATAGGTGTAATTTGCTTCAGAACCTAACTTTTGACACAATTTTTGTCTCTGTTATTTTGTAAGGTATACTCACCATTTTGATTTTTTCACTACTCTAGAAGTTTTAATATGTACAACTTATCAAAATCTCTGTTACTATTGTTTGTTCCCACTCTTGAACACTTAAATCCCAATCACTTCTACCAATTTATATGCTATTATCATCTGTGTATTTCAATCTTTTTTTAAGTAGGCTTCATGCCCAGCACAGAGCCCAATGTGGGACTTGAACTCAGGACTCAGAAATTAAGACTTGAGCTGAGGGGCGCCTCAGTGGCTCAGTCGGTTAAGCATCCGACTTCCACTCAGGTCATGATCTCACAGTTCTTAGGTTCCAGCCCTGCATCAGCTGTGCTGACAGCTCAGAGCCTGGAGCCTGCTTTGGATTCTGTCTCTCTTCTGTTCCTCCCCCGCTCACAGTCTCTCTCTCTCTCTCTCTCAAAAATAAATAAAGCTTAAAAAAAAAAAAAACACTTGAGTTGAGATCAAGAGTCCCACTCTTAACCAACTTAGCCACGCAGGTGCCCCTCAATCTTTCTTTTTAAGACCACCATTCATTATCATTTTTTTTGTCATAGTGTTTGTTTTTATTTGCACATTAATTGAACTAATTTATTAGATTTTTAATTTTTTTCTGGCATATTGGACTATATAATCTGGAATTACTTTTCTTCTGCCTAAAGTTTAACTTCAGGATTGTATATATCTGGAATCTTGGTGAGTTTTATTCCGGTGTTTGTTGATTCCTGGGCTGTCTGTCTTTTGTGCTTTGTTTGCTTGTGGGTTGTGTTTTTGTTTTTGGTTCATGAATTTGTTCATTTTTCTTCTTGGAAATTATTTGATCCTTGGGAAAGGATTCTTTCAGACAGGATTGTCTGTTGCTTTTATCAAAAGTATAGGTGCATAAAAAAGAAAAAAAAGTCATGAACCAGTTTAAAATAGTTGCAATTTTTTTTGTTTGTTTCCCTTTAATCATCTGGTAATGTTATTTTGAATTTCATTCAGTTGTGTGAGCTAACATGGGGTTATAAATTATCAGAGAAGAAGGCTGACTAAGTCCCACACCAACATTTCCACTCAAAAAAAAAAAAACAACAAAACAAACCACAACAGCTATGTCAAATATTAAGAGAAAATGGAAAGCCAATGATGTAGGTGATCCCTGAAGCTATTCTTTTGCCCAACTGAGAGGGCCTCCACTTCGGTTTGTAGATTTCATGTTTCTTATAGGACACAAGATAAAGTGCAAGGCCTGATGTCAGTTTGGATCCCCTTAGAAATAGGCATAAAGACAATATAACCACTGTGAATGTTAGATAGGAGAGGGAGTAGGAATATGACAAAGGAGCCTTCAGACAATGATGTAGGCCTAAAGTCTTTGAAAGGAGAAAGAAAGACAAGGATTGGATCGGATGAGACTCAGGATGAAGTACAGCTCTGAGAAAGTCTTGGTCAATTCTATAAAAAGCTCCAAGCAAAGATGTCCTGTTATCAGGGCCTTGAATCAGCCAAAGTGATTCTTCCGTTTCCTTAGGCTCCATCATTGCCTGAGAGAGCCAATGAAGAGCATAGTCTCTTATGAATGTAGTGACTTATCTGAAGGTATGGCAGCTGGAAGTTATCAGATAAACACAATCCTTCCAGCAAGTTCTGCTGAAGTTATATCTGAGCAGAACACCTTTATGGTTACTGCACTTAACCAAGGTGAAGAAGCTAAGATGAAGTATACATTTCGTGTCTATCCCGGTTCCTGATGCAGACTTCCTAAAACCCTTGTGATTTTCTGAGTAATAGGGTGATAGGTATATCTTAAACAGTGCTCCTAAATCCCTTGAAATTTCCTATGTGATAGAGTGTCTTTTGTTCTAATGAGGAAATGCTTGATGGATTCCTGGATTGTTTCAGGATATGGACTGGTCCCTGAAAGATCAAACCATGATTAGGAGTGTCAAACTGTCAGTTCTCATCCCCCCATCATCTGGAGAGGAGAGAAGGACTGGAGACTGAGTTAATAATTGATCATGCTTATGTGATGAAGCCTCCATAAAAATCCCTAAGCTATGGGGTTCAGAGAGCCCCACATCCACTGGGATGCTGGGAGGGTGGTACATCCCAATTCTACAAGGATAGAACTCCATTCTTGAGATTCGTCTGGACTTTCTCCTATACACCTCTTTGGTTATTCATTTTTATACTTTATAATATACTTTATTATAAACTGGTAATCGTAAATTAATTATTTCCCTGAGTTCTGTGAGCCATTATGACAAACTATCAAACCTGAGGAGGAAGTCCTAAGAATTCCTCATTTGTAGCCAATTCAGACAAAAATGTAGCTACCCTGGGGACCAACTACTTTCAGTTGGTGTCTGAAGTGGGACAATCTGAACCTTTAACCTGTGGGGCCTGCACTAATTCTGGGTAGTTGGTATCAGACTTGGATTACGTTGTAGGACATCTAGTTGGTGTCTGCAGAAAAACAGAGAATTTCTTGGTGTGGAAAACCTATATATTTGATGTCTGAAGTGTTTCCAGTAGAGAAACAATTTTCTTTTAAAGTCAAAACATACCCCATAAACCTGGGATTCTCCTGAAAATTTATTGTCTCTCTAAGGATGAAATAGGAATTATATCCCCCTCCCAGTGGAAATGAATAAATATCTGGATTCTTGTCATTGAATGGAAGGCAGAAAATAATTGTAAAACAAGCAGAATTCCTCACTATTATAACTGTGTCATTTTATGTATATGTAAGTTTGTTTTGGAGACAGACATTATTCCTTTTTCAAGATGCCATAATGAGGTCATACATTATGGTTGCATATTTGTTTAAAAAGGTTGTAAGCTTCCAGAAAGTGGGGACAGTGGCATTGAATTTTTCTCATTATCTTCCTGGTGCTGGGCCCAGAGCAGATGTGCAATAAATGACTAAGGTGAAGAACATGGATCGTTTGTGCCAGAAGGAGCAGTAATGTTTAGGGGAAAAGGTCATAGCCGAATGCCCTTGTGAATTTTGCTTGTCCTGGGCAAAGGATGTTAGAATAATTGTACAATATGAAGAAATCCCTTACTAATATGGAAATCTGGGATATTTTCTGTACAGTGATAGGTATCCTGGTGGCTGAGATATAACTGGAGGAAAAGAACTGAATGTGGTTGGGACAAGCTTTCCTCTTTCTTCTATGGGTGGAAATTATGGTTGTTACCTGAAATTTCATAGCCAGGAATAGAGTACTTATAAATAGCATTTTCAAAAAAAAAGTATTTAGAAATATATTCTAAAGTATCTCAGATTTTCCTAAGTGTCATTCTTGTCGAAAGATCCAAGGGTTAAAAAAAAGAGTGGGGGGCTCATAGGAAGTATAAACAATCATAATGCTATAGAGAAAAAAAGCACAAAGATGTAAGTCTGAATCCAGACTACCTGGCTTCATATCATAGCTCACCTTTAACTAGCTGTATAACTTGGAGCCATCCCTTATAATCTGATACTATTTCCTTATCTGTACAATGTCAGTACCACAAATATCACCTAATACTGTCATTGATGGTATACATGAGTTAATATAGGTGAAGTATTTAGATCATATCTTGGCACAATGTTAACATATTAATATTATCTCTGTTTTCTTACCTGGACAACAGTAAGTTGAAGGGACGGATATATAGTATTCATCTCTTAGTGTTCCACATTAAGTCTAACGGCTGCGATGTAATAATAGTAACAATAACAATGATAATAAAATTTATTAACATCTTATGTGTCAATCACTGTGATTTTTATTTATTATCTCATTCCTTCACCACAGTGGGGATAGTAATATCAATGTGTCCATCTTACAGACAAAGAGACTAATGATTAAAAAAGTTTATTACCTCACTTAAAATCAAACAGCTAATAAGTAATGAAGTTAAAATTCCAGCTCAGTCTAACTTCTGAGTACTCTTTAAAAACCAGTTATGCTATCTTAAAAAGAGCAGAATTTGATAAAACATGCATTGAATAGATGGAAGGAACAAATGAATTTTCAAAAAAAACATCATCTCTTTTCATAATAAATTTACTTTATGGATGTGTTTGGTAATGATAATGACTTTACATTCATTTCGGCATTGGTAAATGTGTTTTTTTTTCCTTCAGTATCTTTTACAGGTGCTACAGAGCAATGGTCTCCATAAGGCAAAATAAAATGTGGTGCCCTGGTATCTGTTGCTTTAATTGAGCTTTTAAAATATATATCATTTGAATGAAATTATAATGATTTCATTAACCTGTTTTGCCCTTTCTCAAATATGATGACTATAAATGTGATAGGAAATTAAAACTGCCCATTGCTGGAGGAAAGCAATCAAGTTAGATTGACCAATATGCTTACATGCCTGTCTGGCAACTTTCTCTCCCTAGATAGCAAACCTGAAGGTAGCAGATCATTATAAATATCTATTTGTCTATTTGTGAAAAAATGAAATCATGGAAACTCAGGTTCATAATTTTAATTAACCAGTTTTACAGAAGAAAATATCTCTCTTTTTTTAATTTCTTAGGGATTTCCACTTTAATAGTAATGATAAAACATTCTGGCTTACTTTGTTATATGGAGGTGATGGATATACATTCAGTGATTTTCAATGGCAAGCTTAAAATGCATTCTGAATACCAAATGTTTTATTGTGAGATAATTTTAAAATTTAGAGGAAAAAAGAGACAATTAAGCATTCAACCATGTGTAGGTTCATTCACTGGATGCCATACAAGCCAGCTGCTATATGAGCTATAAGGACTTGCAGATTTAGTCATTTTCCCATCTTCAAAAAATGAAGAGGTGTTGATAGATATGCTGGCATATAGATACCACAAGGAAAAAAGAAACAATTCAGCAATGTGTACTGGAAAGAGGGAAAATAAAATAGCCATCAGTCGAGGCCAGAGATGCACTGCATTGTATAGGGGAATGCAATAAAATATTTTCTCCCTCTCCTGCCCCCTTTCTCTCTCTCTCAGTCTCTCTCCCTTTCTCTCTCTCTATCTGTCTCTTTCAGACACACACACACACACACACACACACACACACACACACTGGATTGTGACCTGTGATTTTAAAAACAAAGAACTCTCAAGTGGTAGGATGCTGAGACAGAAACCCCATTTATGGGTGTAGTCTTTATTGGGATGGAGATTACAGAGAATCATCTATCAGAAAATGAAAACTTTTCTTTCCAAAAAGACATTGAACTTTTTATTTATGGTACGTATGTAACTATTTAACTCACCCTAAAGGCCACATTTTCAAATGATTACTTGATTTTGCCCTCACTCTTCAAAATTATTCATTTATTTTGACCCATTTAAAAAAATGCTCACCTTAATGAAACATTCCTCAAAACAGCTAGTAAAAATGACAAAGAGAGTAGTTAGAATATCGACATTGGTTTATTTGTTTGGATGTTGAAGGAATTTGGGGCTCGTTTGCAAACAGGCAGTCTCTACACATTTTGTGCGAGCATGATCGAAATATGATCTTTGAGTAATATTTCTTATTTAAATGATTTATTATGTTGCTAATAAATAATAATCATTATGTTGCTGAAAAAGAAATTATCTCTTTCTTATTCCGATAAAAATAGTTTTTTATGCTATGAATTAGTGCATTGTCTTCTTTTTCAAACTACTTGTAAATACACGGAGACTTCATGAGGTTTGATATATAAACCAGTAGTTTGCCCTCTTTTTTGGTCTTTCCTGGTACTTTGAGTCCCCATCATATTTTAATAGGCATTATATTCTAATTTGCAGTCTGCCTCAAAAACCAGATTGAAAATTTTTTGGTTATAGGAAGGGACTTTTATTTTCTCTGAACATCATTAACAATTAGAACTGCAGGAACAGACAAAATTTATCCATCGATATAGTGTTGCAAAACATCTTTCCATAAAATGCTTATTACAAATGATAGAAGCCCAGACCTTACCAAGAAGTCCAAGTAATTTGGCTTTGTCAAATTAATGTGATAATTATAATAACCTGTATTTTGAATGACAGGACCAGGTGTCTAGAACTTCAGAGAGGATGCTGTTTCCTCCTCGTTTTTCTCCCCTAGCAACCACTTTAGGCACAGTTTTGAAATAAGCTATGTTAATCCTGGCAATGACAGTTCCAGTCTCCATTACAAATGCTGGTGCTTTACTTCTCAGTGTCCAATACATTTCCTCAGGTCCCTACGTTGGGAAATAGTAAGGATACATACCTCTGTAATCCACATTTCAAAGAAGCAAACCCAGAGCAAATCACAATTTTTCTTTTTGAAGAGTAACTTACTTTATGTTTGTCAGTAAAAAAAGCAATAAGGACAAACTTATTTGCATTAACACACGATTGATTAGTAACCTCAAACCCTTTCTGTTTATTTGTATCAGAAAATAGGGTACATGCTAACCATAATAAATTTTTCTTGGTGAATTTCCAAGCACAGCTTTGTGTTATAAATAATTTTATGCAAGCAGATGTAGAACTTTTTCTTTCTTTCTTTCTTAGTTACCTCCAAGTTCATGGAGTCGTGCTCAGAAACATATTTGCAATATTGCTTCTATCACAATCACTTTTCTGCAAGGGCTTAGTCACCAAGTAACTCCTTTCTCCTTAGCAGCCACAAACCCTGCGGCTTCCAAATTTGCCACCTTCTAAGATTTCCCCACCAGCTTTCCTTTTCCCTATCATCTTCATTCCCAGCCTTTCTTTCCAGAAATACTTTCCACTGAATTCAGCAGACAGTTGTAGAAAAGGTTGATGACCTGAAGTCACTGAGAGCCCAGAAACTAGGACTTGGTACACAGGAGCCTACATATGTATGTATGTGACTTCAGAGTGAAGAACTTGTGTGTTTCATCAATGAGGAATGGATATGTCAAAACAGGTGTTAAATATGCAGAGTCAAAGATGAGAGAATAGAGAATAAAGAAATACCATAGAAATAATAGAGATGTACTATATAGATTGTATGTACTCTAGACAGAGAAAAAGATGAGTGTGCCAGTAGGAATATAGTTGAAAAGTATAAACAGGCATACTCCCCTTTAGGGTTTTTAGATTTTGTTTTGTTTTTGTTTAAAGCAATTTAATAGTTCCCATTGTTTACAACAGTGTGAAGAATCGACATTCATGTTTAACAGTTGGTTTGAAAAAAGTTTCCCAAATTTTTCGGTAGTGCAATTTAGCACCATAAATGCCAATGTGAATTAGAAGCCACCAAACTATGCAAAATATTAAGTGTAACAATGAGACTTCTAGGAACTCACCAAGAAGTATTTACAGATGTGTTCATGTTCACTTCAAGTATGGTTAAGACAACATGTTTATAACAGTGAAATGTTGACAGTGATGTAAATACCCAACACAGAGTAATTATTAAATTAATTATACACATGTACACACACATATATCTACTGGAAAAATATATAGCCACTAAAATGGCATTACAATGATCAATCATCAAATGATTAAGAAATTGTTCATGATCTATAAAATGACAGTTTCCTTAAATTATATATATAACAGATATATATGTGTGTATGTGCATGTATGTGTGTATACACACACATATGTATACATACAAAACGCACATTGGAATGAGTCCAGAAAAAATGTTAATAATTTGTCTCTGAGGTATTACAGGTTTTATTTATTTATTTTTGGTGAGAACATTTACATTCTACTCTCTTATCAACTTTCAGTTATTTAACAGTGTTACAGACTATAGTCACCATGTTTTACATTAGATCCTCAGATCTTATCATTTTGTAGCTAAAAGTTTGTACCCTTTAACCAAGCTCTCCCTATTTTTCCTACCCTTCAGTTCCTGACAACTACTTTTCTACTCTCTCTTTGTTTTTTGTTTTGTTTTTTGTTTTGGGTTTTTTTGTATTTGTTTTGTTTTCTTTTTTGTTTTTGTGTTTAGATTCCACATATATGTAGTACCATGCAATACTTGTCTTTCTCTGTCTGACTTATTTCAGTTATCATAATGCCCTCAAAATTCATGTTGTCTTACATGGCAGGATGTTTTTCCTTCGCATGGCTAAGTAATATTTCTTTTGTGTGTGTGTGTGTGTGTGTGTGTGTGTGTGTGTGTGTGTGTGTAGAGAGAGGGAGAGAGAGAGAGAGAGAGAGAGAGAGAGAGAGAGAGAGAGAGAGAGAAAGGGAAAATATGTATATATATGTACCACATAATTTTTTTATCCATTTATCCATCAAGGGACACTTAGGTGGTTTTAATATTGGCTGTTGGGAATAAAGCTTTAAATTGGCTGTTGGGAATAAAGCTTTCAGTGAACATGGGAGTACAGATACCTCTTTGATATCCTGTTTTCATTTCCTTTGGTTTTTAACTCTTTATAGAACCTCCATACTGTTTTCCATAGTGGCTGTAGATAATTTTTATAAGTGGACATTATATTACTAAATACATAAATTCTTTATTGAGTGAATGCATGAATTAATAAAGCAGTGATGAAACAATTGAACAAAAAATAAATGTGCAGGGTTAATCATGATTATCCCCTGATCTATGGATATTACCCTTTCCCCTTTCTTCGTTCCTGAATACAAAAGTGTTCTATTGCTCTGTGTGTCTCATGATATTTACCATAATGCAGGGATGGTGTGATATGGAAAACAGATGCCTGTTTATAAGTTGGACCTCCCTGTACAATAAGAAGTTGTGTGTACATTATACTTATATATTTTACACTAATAAACATGTTAAAAAATAGCATCTATTGTCATAAATTACATTCATTCCAGTTTTCATCATTTTTCCTTAATATTCTTCTAATTATTAATTTTTTTATTTTTATAATGAACTTTACTTCTCTGGTTAGTCATTCTTATGATGATTCTGTCTTCTAGCACAGTATTTTGCTACCTAGTGGTGGTTACGACCAATTTTGTTTTATTTCCCGATTTATTTTCAAATACAGATCAATGGTTATGTAAAATGCAATAAGAATTAATCACTAGAAAAAATGTTAAAAAAGACATACCAAATACAAACCCACACTTTTTATGTTTCATTCTAAATAAATAAATAAATAAATAAATATAAAATTCACTTCCATAAATATCAAACATAAGAACAAGGAAATAATTATAAAATTTATAAACTTTGTTCATTAAAAGAATCACTATTATACTTATAATTTTGTACTTCTCTAAGCATAAACCAAAAAGCTATGAAGTTGGGATTCTACACCTTGTTTACACTTTGAAAAAATACCATATAGATTCCCATATGAAGTTTTTTAATGTTTATTTTTGAGAGAATAAGAGAGAGCACAAGCGGGAGTGGGATACAGAGTAAGGAACACACCGAATAGAAAACAGATTCCAGACTTCGAGCTGTCAGCACAGAGCCTGACATGGAACTCGAACTCACGAACCGCAAGATCGTGACTTGAGCCACCCAGGCAACCCCCACGTATGAAATTTATAAGGTCCCTTGCTTGTGGTCATAAATGACTTTGATTCAATAATGTGCTAAATAAAGCATAGAATATGCTTGGATTGTTTAAGGCTAAGGGAATGAGCAAGTATGTCTTTCTCTTAAGGATGACGACTAGGAATTCGTATATTGCATTCAAAAGGCCTGACAAATGTGGATCCTGTGAAAGTGTAAAGCCTCCTAGGTGACTAGCAATACTCATAGTGAGTTGTATTGCATGATTTTGTTTTAAGCATTCTGTTTGGGTTAAAGAGAAACTAAACAGGAATTTGAGGACAGTCATAAGTCCTGGTCCTCAAAGGATAAGAAATTATGAGTGATTGATAAAGGAGCAAAAACTCAGTCAAGAGGGATCTAGTCTTTTGGAAAACTGTAGAGGGAAGAAATCACAGGACCGAGACCTATAGAGAATGTGATCAATATGGGAAAAGTTAGATGGACAGGCTGCAGCTTCATGAGCACACCTGTACCCAGGATGTCATTCAGGTGTGTCAACTATTGGGTTTGAAAAGTGCAGACCTAGAGATCTTAATATCCCTGCAGATTGGGTTTTCTCAGGGTAATAAGGAGGCTGAGTCCCCATGGTGAAAAGCTGATGATAAGGAAAATCAAGAACTATTTTTTCATGGAAATATTGATAGATTTCTTTGAAATTCAGTGTTTTCACTTGCAAAATTGGAATCAAGATAACCATTCTTCCAGCCTGAAGGATTATTACAAACATCAAGCAATTCATGTGAAAAATTATATAAGCAATGTATCATGTATGCATATATGCATATGTGACATTATTATGACCATTATTTTTGTTACCTGAGTCGTCTGATTCTCAAGCACTTCATAGTGTGTGCTCCCTGGTCTCCTCCACTCCTGCTTCTCTGAGAACAATGTATATATTTTAACCCAAAGTTTCTTTTCATTCCGAAACGACCACTTTACTTTGACCCAGTTCTACTACTTCCCTTCGATGTTTAAAAACCTTTTTTGATATCTTCATCCTCACGATTATTAATTTCTGTTTTATGCATACAGATCTCCTTTGATATTTCTAAAGTGATACTTTCCTAGTTTTGCTTTTTAAGTGCCGCTTTATACTCCTGTGCTGTCCTATACTTTACCATATCCTCTTCGAAATTTCCCTTTTCCTTCCTTCAATTTTTTTTTAATTTTCAGTAAAGCACTCCTATTCCCTCATTCCTTCACATGAGCTGGTTGAATTTGGAATTTGTTCCCCAAAGTATTATTACAGTTCACTTTGAAATGTATGTAACCCTGTTACATTGTCCCTGTGTTTCTAATGGAACCTGGAAAAGCCCCAGCCACAAGTACCACATACTTGTGGGGGGACCACATAGAAGCTTAGCACACAAAAAAACTATCACTGGAAGCTATTTACTCACCCTTGCTCTATTTTCAAATGGTGGATTTAGCCTTAATTTCTTCATTTGCTTTCCTTTCCCTTATTTTATTTTGCACCATATTCCTATCTACAGAATGTAAGCCAATAATTCTCCTTGAGCCACTCTCTGCATTGTTACATTTCATAGTGCCACTTTTGCATCTGGTAGCACATTTATGGTTTTGCTACTTTGATTGGTTTAATTGTACTTCATACAGCTCTCCGGGAGAACTCTCTTCATATCTGTCTACATCCTGTGCTCCTCCTGTAACTCAAAGAGCAGTGTCATCTGCATTAAATAAAATTCATTTTAGATTATATATTAGAATCCCATTTTCACTTGTGTATTTTACTTTCCTGGAAGTGCCTAAGAATCTCCTTGTAAAAGAATTTTCAGACCATACACACAGACAGAAGCTAGAGAAACAGGCTTGTCTCATTTCTCTGGCACCTTGCATTATACACCCTTCACACACATTCCCCCACCACTGCATATGGGCTGCTGATGGGGTTTCTGGGAAATGTCTTCACATATTTCAGCAATGTGCAGACAGATGGTCTTAAAGAGAAACTGTTTGTGTTGTTGTTTTCCTGATCAAACATTTGCTTCATTGAAATAAAATTAATGTTCTTTCCACTTTCCTCTTAAAGCATGATATCTCTTCAAATTCCTCAACTCAACAGCTTTTTTCCTTGCTACCATGGTGTCTATCATATGTTTTAAGCTATGCTTAGAAAACTCTTGAAATCAATGTCTAGTTTCATAGTCTCCAACTTCTAATACATGCCTTTCAATTCTTAAAAAAAATTACCAAGTCAAGATTCTACTTGTGATGACCAATTTTAAATATTGTAGTAAATAATATGTAAAATGTGCTCAATTTAACCACAACATTCCTCTAGAGTACTTTCTTCCTTGAACTTAATTTTTGAACTTGTGATCATTTCCAATAAATCACTTGCTTATTCTTTTGTTGGCACCTTGCATCACCTCATATTCCTTCTTCTTTCCTGTGTCTAAAGTTCCTTTATAAAGATTGCTCCCATTATTTAGGGAGCACACACATCGCCATAGGTTTTCTTTAGTGTCAGCTTAACCTATGACTTTTTGTTTTCTTTTACTCTCCATACTCTGTCTTGTTTCCCTGCACAACCTCAAATGTCTGTGGGAAGTGTCTTTGTTTTTGTCTGCCTTTCTCTTTCTTCTCTCATCACCCTGACTATCTTTATAGACCTGTTATTTCCATATGGATTACCACTTCCAAGTCCTCACCCTGATTTTCTATCTATGTACTCCTTTAAATATTTCTGCAGCTATTTTGCTCTTTAAAGCTGTTGACTTGATTCTTTCCCTGGGGAAATTTCTTTTTATCATTTTTAAAAATATGAGCCACCACTTTGTGGCATCTGGAAAGGTGAACAGGGATTCTCTATCCTTGATTATCCCTCCTATATATATATATTTTAAAGTTCTTCTTGTTTTCATAGGGACATTCTCAGCCTCCAAACACCTCTGCCAAATTTCTCAGCTGTTGAGAAATTAATTTCAGCTATTACCATAGCAGGATCAGAAAAACTAACATCTCTCACATTGCATTATAGAACCTCTATTTTTCCTTGTATAAAAATACTATCAGCTCCTTTCATTTATCCAGGGATTTTTTTTTTGTTAATACAACTATAAGTATGTGTCTAAATTAGCGTTTTTCAATCTTACATTACACATTGGCTTACACTTTTGACTTTTTGGCCAAGTATTTTGGAGTTAAAAAGACCTCAAACTCTAGCCCCTTATGAATTACGTGATTCCATATCTCAATTTTCTCTTGGAGAATGGAGATATTTTTAACTGTCATTTTTGTTTACTATTGTAAACTGTGTTATTGTGCTTGTTACATGTCAAATGCTTTTACATGTGAAATTTTGGGCTAGATACTTAAGTCTCTGACCTTTATTTTCCTTATCTTGAAAATGAAAATAATACTTTATTTGCAAAGATTCTGTATACATTAGCAATAATGATTGTAAAGCACCTAATACTCAATAATCGACAGTATTGGTGATGATGATTGCCATTATCATGATTCACCATTTATTTATTTTTTATTTTTTTGTTGGAGAGAGTGACAGAAAGAGACAGAAAGAGAGAGAGAGAGAGAGAGAGAGAATGCGAGCAAGCAGGGGAGGGGCAGAGAGAAGGAGAGACAGAGAGAATCCCAAGCAGGCTCCATGGTTGGCACAGAGGCCAAACCAGGGCTCCATCCCATGACCTTGAGATCATGACCTGAGCTGAAATCAGGATTTGGATGATCAACCGACTGAGCCACCTAGGTGTCCTATAATTCATCTTTTAAAGTTTCTTCTATCCTTATAGCATTTTTTTTCTGAGACAGTTAAAATTATCCCCTATTGTATTTTTTGAACATGGTGAGTTATTATGTGGCTTAAAAATATTTGTATTTATTTTAAATGAGAGGTAAAATTACTTTAATTTACAATGTTTATTTTTCTCTATTTCTCATTTCCAATCATACATTGTTAGTTTGAATATCATGTCTGGCACATATATATCCACTTCAACACAGGCAGACCAGTGCACAGAACCCTGAATAGAGACCCTCAACTTTCTAAGCATCCCTCTCCATAATTCGATGTTGAATTTTTGGACTAATATATACATTTTTTAAAATTCCAATTTCCACAATTTTTTCTTCTTTTATGTGACATTTACTGAGTGCCCTAAACATGCCAGGCTCTGATAGCCACTGGAAACACAAAGGTGAAGCTAATGGTCTTGCTCAAATGATTTCATAAACCAGTGGAAGGTACACCCACGTGAAACACATCATTACAGTAGCAAGTGATTTTATTGTTTTTTTTTAAAGGATCTCTTTGATCTCCTAGTTTTCATTCTACTTTTAATTCTTCCCAAGTCTGTCTTTTAACTCCTTTTCAAATCTTATGTTAGTTTTTACTTTTTTCTAGGATTGTATTAAAATTGAAAGGAGCCTTAGTTTTCTCCTCTCCTGCTCTGCTTTAATTTATAACCGAAATCTTTACTTTATTTGCAGTAGATAATCTTTAAAAAAATTACAAAACTTATCCAATAAAAAAACATAAAGAGTATGATGCAAACTCTCGTATATGTGCAAAATAAATCCAATATTTATAATTATTTCATTATATATGCTTCATTCAGCCAAATCCTAGATATTAAAATAGTTTATCCTTTAGCATATATTTTTTGTATTTCCAATAAAAAGTATATTTTCAAAACCCTAATCCCATTACCCACCTAAAAAACTTAAAACAGTTAATCATTCCAGTCATATAATCTTCATTAAAAAATGTTTTCTTTGGATGGATTAGTGGTATATAACAGCAACTAAGTCATTATGTTCATGGATTTCTGGATCAGGAAATTGAGCAGTGCTTAGATTGGTGATTCTTTTGCTCCATGTGATTATTCAGCTGGTGATGGGCCAGTCTAAAAGATACAAGACTGAGTCCTGTCTTTCACCTTAGCAGGGACAACCTGGATTGACAAATGGAATGCCTACACGTATCCTATCCAGCATGGCAGTCTCAGGTAGTGGGACTTCCTAAAAGAGGTTGGTTTCTCTTGAGTGAGTAACCCAAACTTACCAGGCAGAAAACACATGGCTATTTTATGCTCTAACTTCAGAAGTCACATAGGGTGACTTTTGATGTACTCTTAGCCAAACCATCACAAAGCCTATCCAAATTCAGGGAGTGAGGATGTACACCCTAATTCTTAACGACAAGAGTGTCCAATAAATTTGAGGACATGTTTTGAAACCACAACAGTCTTTAAGTATTAGATAACACCAGCTCCAGATTTCAGATTTTCTCAGTTGTCTTTTTTACTCTCTGTGCATTTTTATTTTTTTTTAATTTTAATTGTGTTTTGTTTTGTTTAGTTTAAATAGCACTCTGACCATTTGCATCTACCACTGAGTAAGCAAAGCCCAATCCAGAATATCTATTCCTGTCAAGGACCATTTGTAGCCCCCTGTGGGGGTTACCAGTATTGCTGTCACTTGCCAGCTATGTTCAAGAACTTCCTACCAGGAAATCTGCCCCCTAACTATCTGTAGTGTTTGGCTGGCAGCCAGAACAGTTCTTTTTGGTATTTTGGGCCAGAGAATACAAGTGAACTATATGTAGTTTCAGTCTACTCTGCATTGCTGCAGCCCCCCAATATCCTCTTATTTCATGGACCTGGCTGGCTACCTCAAGAGAGGACACCAGGATACCCACTCATTAATTCCAATCAATTTCCAAACTCAGAAGGTGGTTCAAATGATGAGCATCAACATGTCCTACTTTAATGCACCCCTCAAATTCCCTTAGTGGTTTGCATAGGGCTGTGCCCCATGTGGTTATTCCTTTAATAGACTAGGTTTCCATTGCCCTTCTGCCTGACCATATGGCCTGGCTGTTGGCCACTGCCCATGAGTTGGTTAAGTCCAAAACACAGGGGCTTTTATCATTGTTCAGTTTTAACATCACTGATAGGAAAACCACATACAAGTGAGCTCACAGAGCTGACCTGTTTTTATCTTCCTTGGTCAGAGTGGCAGCCTTCCAAACAAGATGTTGTCCATTCACCTTCGAACTGATACCCATAAACCAAACAGCTTTTTGTAGGCCGGTTGAGAGCTATTTCTAGGACCCTGTCCAAGTGATGATAGAATCCAGCAACTCCTCATGCAGGTCCCAAGTCAGTCCTACAGGAATAGAGACTCCCTGCTTGTGCACATATCCTCCCCGCATTTTCCTGGTATGATCCTGTAGAAACTATAACTGTTACCACTTTTTAATGGAATTCTTCTGGGAATTGTCCTCTCGATTAGTGTTTTTTCCCAACATTATCTAAGACTTCATGAATATATCAGGACAAGATTATTTTATGTCCTTCAGTCAAAGGGTAGTTTTTATTATTTATTTATTTATTCATTTGTTCATTTATCTATTTATTTATTTATTTAAATTCAAGTTGGTTAACCTATTGTATAGTCTTGGTTTAATTGTTTAACAAATCTTTTTTTTTTTTTTTTTGTAACTTAGTGTTCAAATCAGGCTGCACACAAGGTATCTATATTGAATTTTGTTATTATTTTCTTCCAGTTTTTTTTTATTTTAATTAAAAATTTTTTTACAGGCTCTTTTTTATGGTATTGACTTGTTGACAAAACCTGATCAGTTACCTTATAAAATGACCCACATTACTTCTTTGTGGTGTCATTTAATTTTATTGCTCTAACTCCTATATTTCCTGTAAACTAGAAGTAAAATCTGAAAGCTTATTAGATTTACTTTCAACATTTTTACAGGAACATTTTCTTGGCATTGCTCTGTATAGAATACTGCATCCTATAAGGACACACGTAATATCTGGTTGCCCATTACTAGTGGTTGATAAGTTACTTCAGGAAGTGACAATTTGTTCTCTTCATTGCAAATTCATTACTTCCGTTTGTTTTTCATCTTGAAATCAGTAAATAACACTTGGGCTGATGATTTTACTCTTTAGGAATAAATACACCTATCAACCTTTCATAAAATGTTTTTTAAATACTTTGATAATTTTGGTTGATACAATCATTACAGTAGTGGTTGCAAAATGATGAATTTCTATCTATCCTTCATATGTATTGACTGGAATTCATACATAATTTTTTTTCTTATTAACCACGGTTATTTAATAACATAAAATGCATTCTCTAGAGAAAAAGAAAGAAAATCATTTAAAAAAATTTTTTAATGTTTATTATTTATTTTTGAGAGACAGAGAGAGACAGAGCACAAGGCAGGAGGGGCAGAGAAGGAGACATATAATCTGAAGCAGCCTCAGGCTCTGAGCTGTCAGCATAAAACCTGATGCACGAACCCACAAGCCATGAGACCATGACCTGAGTTAATGTCAGATGCTTAACCGACTGAACCACCCAGGCACCCCTTTTTTCTTTTATTACTGATTTTTTTTAATTGGATATAGAAAGAACACAAACAGGGGCAAGGGGCAGAGGGAGAGAGAGAATCTTAAGGAGGCTCCATCTCGGTGCAAAGCCTTAAGCAGAGCTCAATCCCACAACCCTGGGATCATGACCTGAGTCGAAATCAAGAGTTGAATGCTCAACTGACTGAGCCACCCAGGTGCCATTGTTACTGATTTTTCAAATAAATTATTGGTGCACACTCAGTACCCTTAGTAATGATAAAGGAGGTTTTCTTGTTTTGGCTTCTTAGCTTTTTGAGAAACATTTTTAACACCATGGGTATAAAATATATATTTAATATTTTAAAGTATTATTTTGTTATTGTGTTATTATTCTCTTTGGTCTTTAAATTGCCCCCTCTTCTGCAGTGGGATCTTGTTAAGGTTATCAACTATGAATTTTTGGAATGACCACATTGCTCTTTGATAGCTTCCTTGATTTCTAACATAGCAAACTATTCTATGCTAATTTTATACATTTTTGGACCTAAACCTGAAACAAGCTATTTTTCTAAATAGACCTAATTACTTTTAGTGAGAATAATACTTAGTAACCATGCTATGTGCATATGGGTGCTCAGAGCCTTTGAGTTGCTAGTTTCTAGGCCTTTGCACAGGATAGAGCTGGGGATATTTTTTAGCAAAAATACTATGCATTCATATTTAACACAAAATTTGATTGATATTATATATATTTTTTTATTTTTTGAAATTTTATATTTGTATCTTTCCTTTCTTACATTGAAAATTATAAAATTATTAAGTTTTTATTTGGTTTATTCTATAATATACATAAAGCAAATTTTAAATATACTGATATATATATATATATATATATATATATATATGCTGGTATTATAACTAGAGCAATAACAGTGAATAAAATTAATTAAAGTATTTTAGGTTTTCTTTGTGTGTAAACATTCCGCTTAAGGGTATATAGCCAAAATACTATGTTCTGAATCTTGTTGTAATGATTTGTTTAGTCTGAGTAGTTATATCACTGGCATAATGTGTCCATTTGTTTTAATTTGTCTTCAGTTTTTAAGACCTGTATTTTTATGTATATTTATTTGCAATATATAGGAAGTTTGCATGTTTTAAGTCAGAATTAATAACAATATTCACTCAGAAATATCTTACTTTTATTACGATAACCCCCCTCACCCCCCCATTTCTCTGCCTCCTGTATAAACATTTTTATTAGTTTTTCTTTTGGCTTTTCATTATTTTGTTGATTTTTTGTTGGTTTTTTTTACAAATTAAATACAAGTATTATATGTAATATTTTGATTGTTTTCCCTTGTAGCCTAAGACAAAGCTATACAATTATTCATTGAGGAAATCTTTATTAAAGACTCAAAATTATTCACTTTCAAGAGAAACAACTACACAAATGACTAATGATTAATATAATCACAAATTTAATAAGTTCAAGACAGAAGTTACTTGACGTTGTAACTGAGAATAATGGATGGTGGGATACTTAAATAGGGTGTTCTAGGAAAGTTTCCATAGGGATTGATTAATTAATTAATCTTGTTAGCTGATTTGAGAAGAATCCAAATGTTTAAGAACAGTGAAGAGGAAGAGTATGGCACATTATAGAAACTAAAAGCAGGCCAGTGAATTTGGAAATTAGTAGCGAAAGAAGAAATGAGCTTAAAATGCAGGTTAGAAAAAGATGAAGAGAACTTATATGCTAAGAAAATGAATTTTTATTTCATTTAAAATACAATGGTTGAGGCAGAGAAGTGACATGATCTCACTGATGCTTTAAAATAATCATTTTAACTTCTATTTGGAGAATGAATTAGAGGAAAGCAAAAGCAAAACTTAAAGCTGACTTCTAATGTTACCTGCTTTAGCCTCCCTTCTACCCATAACTTGCTAATTTCTTTATTCTTCCTAGCTAGTTTGATTTGCCAGCACAGTGCTAAAAAAACACATTTGTCCTCTGAATGCTTCAATCTCTTTGGAAACTTTTCTGATATAAAGGCACAGTTGATCTCTCCTTTCATGTGTCTCTACATTATTTGCCATTATTGCAGCACCTACCCTTTTCTTTTGTATTGTGTGTTTATATACCAGTTTTCCTATGACTCTGTGAGGAATCTGAAGGAATAGTATAGTGTTATCTTTGAACCCATAATGACTAACAGATACATAACACATCTGGAAGTTTGTTTGTTTTTTAAGTTAATTTATTTATTTTGAGAGAGAGGGAGAGTGCACGTGTGCGTGCAAAAGTGGGGAGGGGCAGAGAGAGAATCCTAAGCACTGACAGTGCAGAACCCCATTTGGGGCTCCAACTCATGAATTGTGAGACCATGACCTGACCCGAATCAAGAGGTCATCGTTTAACCAACTGAGCCACTCAGGCGCCTCTGAAAGTGTTTTAAATAAATAAATAAATAAATAAATAAATAAATAAATAAATAAATAATGTTAAAATGAATCTTCACAGACATTCAGTTTTTTTAATTGTATTTTTAAAATTGCATTCCCATAAAAATATTTACTGGGAAGTAATTTAGTTCTTTTGGATGCAATACTCTATATTTTCACCAGATTCTAATTAACTTTCATGTTTTATGTCAACCCATCTTCATGAAATCATCCTGAGGACCATTTTCCCTTTGGCTTCTATTACACTTTTTGGAACAGTTCTTATTCTATTTTGCTGTACTGTAAAGTTATTAGTGTGTGTGAATGAGTGTTTGTGAATCATACTCCCTACTAGTAAGTAACCTCCCTGAAGATAAGAACTGTTTCTCCTTTATCCTATTGTATTTTACTGTGCATGATAATGAGTCTGTTCCTCTCTTTAGCCCTTATCATTTTCCTTGTTTTCTTCTATTCTGTCCATATTAATTTAACTAAATCTATAATCTGACCAAGATGGCCTTAGTGTTTCCCTTAGCTTGACTGAACTTTTGACAGGTTTCTTCCTGGCTTTAGGCATCAGATCAACCTTTTCTTAGAGCACTTACTTGATAAAACTTTGAATTGTAAATTCTACCTATGCCCCTCTGAGATGTAAATCTTTTCTCGGCTTTCTGCCAATTTTAAAACCCAAAAATGTCTTTTTCCACGACCTAGGAGTCATCCCTTTAAAATGTAATCATCAAGAAAGATCGCTCTGTTATCTCCTCTTCTCTGTGGGAGGATAGAAGCCTAACTTTAGCAAACATAGTGTAGCTTAATTACATTCACCAGTATGCCTCTTAAAATCCTCCAGTACTCTTCCACTAGATCACATAGTCTTGAATAAAGTCTTCCTTGCCTATTTAAATCTGATGCAAGTATTCTTTGACATATTCCTGTTTTAACTGTTCACTTGCAGATGACTATCTTCCCCTTGGTGGCTGATAGTAGGATAGCCAGACTTGGTGAAGGACAAAGTTGAGTCCAGTGCATTCAAACTCCAAAGTTTCCTAATCTTTCTTTAGTTTAAAGGGTTTATGTGATTAGGAAGCTTCTAAATAATAATGGTTCCTTTTTCTATTCCACTTATGCTTTTGACAGCTGTATCGAAGTTCACATGGTTACCGGTTTTGCCAAAAAAATCTGTGCTATACCATGAGTAGAATCGTGTTTATTTCCTCTTATACTTATCTATTTAACACCTTGAATTTGGGTTATCTATTGTTGTAAAATAGAAATTTCTGGTGGCCATATGGACTCTTTGAGACTTTTACATAAAGTTAAGATGGGAATGGCAAGTTTTATGTCTTTATTTAGCAGATGAGTCTGCAGTAAAGATAACCTAAGTAATTGACTTGGCCAAAGTAGAGCTAAGATTAGACTGGTGTGTTTTATTCTACATCTTTAAACCATAGTAATTTTCTGTATCCTCTGATAGAGTCACTACCGGAGGCAGAGTTCCCTACAGCCTAACATGATTTCAGGAGAAAATTTGTTCAAACTTTCTTTAGAAAAAACAAATTTCTAAGACTAAAAACACTATAATGACATTGATGCAAATGACTGACTTTTACAATTCTAATGTATTGCTTTAAAATACTGAAAATCAGGATACTTTGAAATGGATCCATCATTTACTTAATCCTTAATGAAGACTAATAATAACACAGTGGAAGAAAAATAACACAAAATTGCCTGAAAACTACAGGGTGTCTCCGTTGTTCTCACTTTGTTTTTGATTGCAAACAGAACAGGAGCAAACAAATGCAGATTTGAACACCAGAACAATGTCCAACCATAGCAACATGAAATAAATAAATACCCCTCCACCCCCCTAAACACACAAACAGGCTGGAATCTATTTTAATAATAAATTATTTGCTACAGAATTAATGACAAAAATTATTCTGTAGCTGTGTATTATTGAGAGTAAATTCCCTGTATAAGATTAGAGTAAGAGAACAGTGGGTCTTCAAAGTTAAAATATCTTCTTGTTAAATTTTGTCTTTAGGTCATTCTAGCTACTTAGATAATCTCTATATATGATGAGCTTGTCAAATGAAGTGTTTTTCTCATCTCTGGAAAAACTACATGAAGAATGCTTTGATGCTTGCACCACTAAGGTCATTTCCTTGCTGTGGTTAGACCATGGACACACATTTTTCTACTATTTTTGCTTTGTTTTCTTGTGGTTTCTGATTGATTATAGATACATACATACATACATACATACATAGATTATAGATAGATTATATATATAATATATAATCTGATCTACTATGTTTGTGACTCCATCATATATATTTATAATATATAATTATATATTATATCATTATATATATCATATAATGATATAATATATAATTATATATATTTTATAATTACATGTATATTATATAATGATATAATATATATTATTATCATTATAATTTATCATTATAATGATATATGTAATTATATTATATATAATTACATTATATATATTATAATTCCATATATATTTATTATATGCACATATGTTATATACATAAAATGTATGATGCATTCACAAACATAGTAGATGAGATTACTTTCAGTCTATAACCATTTCTTTTACCACCTGCATGGGAGTAGGAATATTCTTCTTTCCACTAGTGCTGCTTTTGAACAAGTAGGTTTATTTGGTCTCAAGTTCAGTGGACTGTATTTCTCTTCCCTAGATTTTAGGCTTGGCCATATCACATGCTTTAGTCAATGGAATATTAACTGGTGTGACACAAGCAAAGACTGAAAACATACATACATGATGAAGTACTCAGTTTTGTGCCCCTGGTATCATCATGGGCAGAAAATGTCTTATGTGACCTTCTTATCCAAGAAGGATCAGAAATATGTGAAACATACCTACATCCAAAATGTAGTTTAAACTCAAGCCCAACTCAGCCCAGCCTCTTTTAACTGAACTTCAGCTAATCCACAGATGCCTAAAATAGAATAAATGATAATTGTTTAAAGCCGTTAAGATTTGGGGTGGTTTATATGCAACTAATTGATACAAAATGCATAAAAATCAGATGCTACATGAAAAGTAGTTCTCTACTCCATTTTCTAAACATCCAAGTCCTTCCCCAGAAGTACATACTATTATCAATTGCTTACACATCCTTCAAGATATCCTATTCATATATGAGCAACAATATGCTTTTATAGACACCTATTTCAAAAAAATCCATTTTTACATACACTATTCTATATCTTGACTTTTTAAACTTAATAAACCTTAAGATTTCATAAATGATAACAATGAATTACCATTTGTAGAGTGCCTACTAGGTGCCAAGATATTTTTATGGAATATTTGCTTAATATTAATAATTTTTGAGATTGCTTTTATTCCTCTGATTTTACAGTTAACAAAATAAGGTTCAGCAACACTTTTATATTTTCCAAGTTTACTTAATAAGTGATGGAACCAAGAATTGAACCCTGATCTAGTAGATCTCAAATCCTTGCATTTAATCATGTATACACTAGTTCTATAACTAAGTACAAAATGGAAAGATAAAGATTCCTAAATGAAACATATGTCTCTCCATTTTTGTTTTCTTCTTATAGAAGCTAGATGATGATGATTATTATTTTTTTAGAAAGTAGATTATTTAGGTGTCCTGCTTTTTGGTATATGAAGTAACTTGACCCTATGTGTGTGAATATGATGGGGTGGGAGATATTTATTATAGAGAATGATTCTTTTCTCTGACTACTTAAAACTGTTTTTAATGAAAAAAATTATTTTTATATGTGGTCGGGATGAACTGAAATTATAATGAAAAGATTTTAAAATACACTAATACAATATTAAAATTCTGCTTTTCTCTGTTCACAAGACAAAGTTTTCTTGGATTATGGATCAGCTCTCTTAAGAAAATGTAAACAAACATCTTTTTATCTTCTGTCTGCCAGAAAAACCAAAGCTTTATGTTTTGTCTTTATCAGGTCTTTAATTACTTAGTCAAAACTTCTCAATATTAAAGAAACTAAATTTTGTTAACAACTATATATCCTTACATATTTGCCTTTAGAATCCCTTATTGCCAACTTGGTTAAATAAATAATTAAGATTTATAATGATCTATAATCCTATTTAAAATATACTTTATAACTTTCTGTGGTTTTAACAAACTTCTCATGATTTAAATTATAAATAAAATCTTTTTGACCAAAAAAAAAAAGCAAAAAAGAAAACAAAATAAAACAGAAAACTGTTTTTTATGGGGCCAAAAGAAGAACCTCAACTCCCCCTGCTTTTTTTTTTTTTTTGCCACTGCACTCACACAATTCACCAAATACCATTGTATGAAACATTGATTTAGTAACATATGTATTTGTAATCAAACACAAAGATACATACACACAAATGTACAAGGCTGAAGCGTTTCAGAGTCTAAAGTTTCTACGGAATTTAGGTATGGTAAAATAAAAATATAATATTTGTGCTCAAAATGTTAACAGAAAACACAAAAAACTTTCAGTTAGTGGTCAAGAACAACAGGAGTCCTCCTACCTTATAAAATAAAGAACTTTAATTTTTTTCTAAATTTTTTTATTTACCAAATAAACAACTTCTGTTTATTTTCAAATTTTAAATATTGCCTAGTCACATTAACTGGGAGAAGGAGATTTAGATTCATGCATGTTTACATGATCTTTGCATAAATAATTAACAAAACAGAGGATAAGCTAACAAACACAAAGCCTAGATATAATGTGCCAACAGTGTGGGATAAACTGATATTTAAAAACAATGCAGTTTAGAGGTGTTCTAAAATATATGCCAACGTATTAAACTAAGGAAACAGAGCACAATTAAAAATCTGTCTAAATCTATTTCCCCCAGAGTGGAGATTTTATAACAACTGCTTAATTATATACATGTTCACAGCTTACTGATATAATTAAATATAAAGAAACAGCATATTGTTTTTAACACTCAAAAAGTTTTTTGGAGGGCCTCCTGGGTGGCTCAGTAAGTTGAGTGACCAACTTTTGATTTCAGCTCGGCTCATGATCACAGGTTCCTGGGATCGAGCCCCATCTAAGGCTCTGCACTGCGTGGAGACTGCATGAGATTCTCTCTCTCCTTCTGCCCCTGCACCCTTCTCACATTCTCTCTCTCTCTCTCTCTCTCTCTCTCTCTCTCTAAAATAAGAAAACAAAAAGTTATTTTTTATATTTAAGAGCTTATTTTCACTTTTAAAAATAATCAACAGTTTTTTTTTAACATATAGTGTAATATTTACTTCAGGTGTAAAACACTTAAAGTTTTAAAAATTTATGAAACAATGGGTAGGAAAAGTTTCTAAGAAGTAAATATTTAAAAATTACATATTAAATTCATTACAGTTTTCCATAATTATGGGATTTACTTATGCATTTAAAACCAATGTCAGTTTTTTTCTTTAGGAAAACAATATGGATATTTCTTAAAGCATTCAAAGTATGTAATTTCACATTTGGCTATATATCAAAAGATAATGAAATCACTATCTTGAAAAGATACCTGCATGCCTATGTTCACCGAAGCATTATTTACAATAGTCAAGACACAGAAACAACTTAAGCGTCCATCAGTGGATGAATAAACAAAATGTGGTATACATATACAATGAAATATTATTCACCCATTAAAAAAAAGAAGGATATTCTGTCATTTGTAACAACATGGATGAAACTGCTTAGGACATTATGTTAAGTAAAGTAAGTCAGACAGAGAAGACAAATACTGTATGATCTCACTTATATGTGCAATATAAAACAAACAAACAAACAAAAACAAAAACAAAAACAAACAGAAGATAGATTGGTGATTGCCCAGAGGTGGAGAGTAGGGGAATGAAGGAAATGGATGAAGGCAGTCAAAGCACACAAACTGCCAGTTATAAGATGAATAAATGCCAGAAATGTAATATACAGCATGGTAGCAATAGTGAACCATACTGTATTATATATTTCAAATTTACTTAAAAGAGTAGATTTTTAAAGTTCTCACACACATAAAAGAAAAATAATGTAACTATGTAAGGTGATAGAAGTGTTAACTAAACTTATCCTGGAAATCATTTTGCAATGTATGCATATATAAAATCACTACACTGTATCCCTTAAACTTACATAATCTTATATCAATTATATATCTTAAAGCTGGAGAATATTTTCTTTCTTGGATTTCCTCTCTGCTACATGAGGGATAATTTTACTTCATTCAAACAATAAGCTGAAGTTGAGTATTTACTATATGAAAGTTTCAGGGAAATTAAAATGTTAAAAAAATAAAATTAAATAAGGAAGCAGCATTTTAAAAAATGGATTCTAATATATGTAATCCAAATGTAAACTTAAGCAATCCTGCCTGTTAAGATAGACAAAATGCCTGAGAGATCTATATCACTAATTATGGAAAGTATAATCTCTTCTCAGTATTTTATAAATTCACAGCTAACTTATGTTCTTATTGTCACCAATGCTTCAGAGTTCACACTCCTAAAATTTTCACTTTAGGGATTGGCTCACCTTCATCAATATGTACTTTCTTTTTCATGTCATATTCAAGTAGATATGACAGTTAGTCACTTCTCCTTATTTGCATACCTTAAAGCATTGCCCATGCATTTGCATACATGAAATTCATGTATACAGACTATTTGACTGAATTTTGGTGGAGACAATTGGGGCTAATAGCATACTGATGTGAACTTAATTGCAAAGTTAGACATAAAATTCAGTCAGCCCCTCTCTTTTTATTGCAGACCCTCAGATATTGCATCTTAACAAATTTACCGCTCCCCAAATGGTACAATTTTATTTAATTGTAAAAATATTTCAGATATGTAATGCTCTCCAAGTCCTGATAATAATTTTTCCCAAGAGTACTGATATCATTTAAGGTGGTGAATAACAAAATGTTGTTAGGCAGTACCAACCAAAAGCATTACATAGCATTAAATCCCATCATGAGAAATTCATTTCTTTCAATATTTCTTTTGAAGTCAAGAAGAAATTCTGAATTTGTGGTTATTATGTCTTTAACATTTTCTACCATTAGCTGATACCACTTTTAAAAAAAGAAAGAAGCCTCAGAAAAGGGCTCCAGAAGACAAATGCATCTAGTATAAACTGACTTTTTTATTGTTTTTGAGTTCTTTCCATTTGAGGCAACTAAAATTTTGTTTTCAAATGACAGTGTTTAAATTAAAAGTGAGTCAACGTACAAACTGTTAGTTAAATAACAAGATAGGATGTATGGGTCCATGGTAGAAATTGTAAAGGTTCACAAAATACTAACCTTTGGGGAGCACTTGCTTGGACAAGGACAGTTTGCTTTTTTCTAGAGAAATTCTGCATCCAACTGCTAAGTTAATTTTTCTTTTTTTTTTTAATTGTTTAAAACGTTTATTTGTTTTTGAGAGAGGGAGAGAGACAGAGCGTGAATGGGGGAAGGGCAGAGAGAGAGGGAGACTTAGAATCTGAAGCAGGCTCCAAGCTCTGAGCTGTCAGAGCAGGGCCCGACACAGGGCTTGAACTCACAGACCATGAGATCATGACCTGAGCTGAAGTCAGACACTCAACCGACTGAGTCACCCAGGCACCCCTCAACTGCTAAGTTAATTTTTCATCCAAGCTACACTTACATGATATGATTTAAAATAAGGGTTGCTTTGCATTTTTAAATGCCAAGTGTCTAAGAAAACACAATGGAGTATGCAAAGCTCATAATTTGTTAAAAGGAAGTATGCCATTTCCCTAAGAGTATTAAAACTTCCACTTCTGCTTACTCTACAAATTCTTCTTTGCATCACTCCTTTTGAAATGGCATTAGACTGCATCATATATGACATTAACAACAGATTGACACAAACCATGAACATTTTATATGGGTCTTAAAATGTCAGTTCAATAAAAGTTGAGGACGTATTATTTTTATTTGGGAGGGGGCACATTTTTAACACAACCATGATAAACCTAAATTTGAGCGAGAAAAACTAATGAGGTTCAAAATTGTACAGTATTTGAACCTAAACCTTAATACATGCTATAGCTTATAAAAACTAGAAATGAGTTGTTAATGAATGAACCACCTCAAATATCAGTTGTCTTATTGGGTGGTTTTCAGAAATTGGAATTAAAACTTGAATCCTTGGTATTCCATTGCAGCCAGAGTGTAGCATTCACAGAAGGGTATGTACAAATCTGTCACCAATGAAAGGGAAGTGGCTTTGAAAATAAAAAATGAACATTTTGTTGACTAAATGGAGATCATGATAGTACCACACAAAGTCATTTTGGGGTCCTACAGAGAAGATAAAACATTTTAAGTATCAGGAAAAATATCTGTTCTAAACCTTAACTTACTAAGCCATAAATCATAGGAGAGATATTTTGGGTCTGGAACACTCTAAGGGCTACTAATAATAGTAGGTTTTTAATGAATTAATAATAATTATGGTGATGATGATGATGAGTGCTCCTAATAATAGTGGTCTCTTAATAAATTAATAATTATGATGACGATGATAGTAATAATAATAATACGAGGGGGAAAAAACACCCACTTATGGGCTCCTTTGAATTGTCTGATTTAATGAAGCACGGTCGTGTAATAGGTTTACCAAAGGGATTCAGATACAAAATATGTCTTCAAGAATGAATTAGCTTTCTTTTTTTTTATGTTTATTTTTTCTTGAGAGGGAGAGAGAGAGAGACAGAGAGACAGAGAGACAGAGCCCAAGTGGAGGAGAGGAAGAGAGAGAAGGAGACACATAATCTGAAGCAGGCTCCAGGCTCTAAGCTGAGTTGTCAACACAGAGCCCAATGCAGGGCCCAAACTCACGAACTGTGATATCATGACCTGAGCCGAAGTCAGATACTCAACCTACTGAGCCACCCAGGCACCCCATGAATTAGCTTTTTAAATAGAACCACTTAACATTGGACATTTGAAAAAAGCCACAAACAATGATTTAAGTTTTGATATAGATGGTGTTAACTTGAGAATGAGAAGGTAAAAAATAGAATTTTACTTTGCAAGTAGACAATTTTATTTCTTATTGTCCTTAGTATTTTCTAGGTAACTGCATCTAGACACCATCAGGTAATTTTGACTGATTCAGTTATATATGTATCTGAGCAAATTCAAGACTCAAAATACAGTTCTAGTTGAGTGTGCATATTTTATTGGTTCAACCACAGCTTCAGGTCCTTCATAAGTACAAATATTTGAAGGTAATTAGGGTTGGGCAACAGTCACTTAGCATGATGGAGCTCCTGTTGAAGATGAAGAGTCAGTAGAGTAGAGCTCAGTTTGTGCACCTGTTGGCTTCAGCTGCTGATATCCTTCTTATATGTTCTCTTGGCACAGGTCATTCCTAGTGGTAGTTCTGATGCTTTTATAGAGAATTAATGGTAATGTGAAGATATAGTTTTACTTTTCTTACTGTGACTGAACTTTTTCGCCCTCCAGTTTGGGTTCCTGATACTGGTATGACTCTCATTTTTTTAAGTTAGCAATGAATCTGTTGCTCTGAGCATCATAAATTTGTAGGTACTGTTCATAATTCACAGACCATACGATTCTTGATGAACTCAAGGGTCCTCTTGTTTCTAAGTGTTGTGTGCTAGCAGCAATCTTGCTCTAATGTTTACCTTCATGAGAGATCTGAAGTAGTGGCTAAAGAAAGAAGAAATTGTTTGGAAATTGGGCTAGAAATGTTTTGTGAATGTTCAATTGAACTAACATAAGTAATTAAATATATAAGAATTGATGTGAATTTACTTGAAAATGTCTAGATTATCTATGTCAGGATTAGTAGTTCAAAAACATAAAAGTAGGTTCAATGAAAAAATAAAGTCTACTTTTAAATTCCTAATGTCTTATTAGCATCATCTATTAAAACCTAAACAGGTATTTTTGGCATAATTTGTAAAGCTGGTGAGGCCAAACTTCGGTCTGAAGATAATACATTAGTGTCTCCTTATCTAAGTGTCCTTAAACTTCTTCAGTCATGAGATACTTAAATTTATTTCATTTTGTCTTTTTATTTCCAGCTCAGTTCTTAATAGTTAAAGAAAGTCAGTCTCTTGTCAAATTTGCCATCCTGTATCTTACAATCACTTCCTTGTCTTTAATTTTGTACTTCCTCATCCTCAACTTCTTTTAATATTTGTGGTAGATGCAAATGTAAACTTTTACTAGAAGGTATTAACATCTAGTTTCCTTCAAGTTACATCAAAATCTTTGACTTTTCCTCTCCTAAGTTCCTGGAAAATGATAATCCTATATCTCCAAGTCATAATGAATGATGGTAGCAGGAATGGCTTGGATGGAATGGTGAAAACTGCACTATAAATTAATAACTTGTGCCTGCCATCCAATTGCAAGTTGACATGATGATTATTTTCCCTTTGGGGTGAGGAAATAATTGTGTTGAGGAGGAAAGGACTAGCTAATTCCTTCATTACTTAAGGTGAAGTTATTTTCAACAATATCAAAAGCAGGGATATTGTTTAAAACCCACATAGGATTAAACAGAGGAAGATGGTAACTTCTGTTCCTGGCAGGATAAACTCACACGTTGTCCTGGGACATGAATTCTTTGTGTTCCTCCATGCTTCCATTTATAGTTTGACACAGGCGAAAATTAAACTCACTCAGACACATCAAATTGATCATAACCATTGTTCATCTGTTTTTTTTTTTAATCTGAAAGAATAACCTGAGTGAAATTTGTAGGCTAAGGGAAGTCTATGAATATAACTTTATCTTTGTTCCACTCTCTGATAAATAGAGATTTTTGTTTTGTGAGTCAGTCTGTTTCAGATTAGACTGGCCCACAATGAAGGCTCAAATGCATATGCTTTAAACTGGGTAAATCCCTTCACTCCAAGGGTAAAAAGGAGTTAATGGTAATATACTTCAGGGAGGCTGAGACAAAAGAGGCTTGCTCCTGGGCTAAAGAAAATATCACACAAAACCTTGTGCACAAGGGCCACCTGTCTTTGTATCAATGAAATTAAGTAACAGTACAGGAAAGAACCTCATTTAAACTGCAGAGACTAGGAAGATTCAACCTTTACCTTCAAATCAGGGACTCTTTGAGACGTTTAGAGATCCAACCATAAATCCTTCCAGAACTAAGACATTTCACATTTATTCTAATGGCTGAAACTTCAAGTTTTGAATTGAAACATTAAGTTCTCAGCAAAACAGAAGATGTAATCACATACAGTGCATCACCTAAATAATCATGACTTGTTTTTCTCTAAATATTTTAACATCTTAAATAAGTTTCAGTAGTTTTTGTAATGGAAATAGACTTAATATTAAGTTAAATAATAAATATTAATGGGGCAACTGGGTGGCTCAGTTGGTTAAGCGTCCGACTTTGGCTCAGGTCATGATCTCACGGTTCATGAGTTTGAGCCCTGAATTGGGCTCTGTGCTGACAGCTCAGAGCCTGGAGCCTGCTTCGAATTCTGTGTCTCCCTCTCTCTCTGCCCCTCCCCCACTCGTGCTCTGTCTCTCTGTCTCTCAAAAGTGAATAAACATTAAATAAATAAATAAATAAATAAATAAATAAATAAATAAATAAAATTAAGTTAAAATGTAACTCCATTGCACATTTCCTTGTTTGCTAAAATAATCATGACATGCACACAATTCAAGAAAATCTTTAGGGGTAGAATTAAGTGTTATAAGCTTTAGTAAACAGTCTGATCATTGACTCTCTTTCTTTACACCAAATTAGGTTTTCGCTTTTTTTTCCTTTCTTCCTATGGTCAATATATCTTGTTTATCATTGTATGTGTCTGTGTGTTTGTGTGTGCGTGTGCGTGTGTGTGTGTGTGTGTGTGTGATCACCAATAGTTTGCTTTTTGTCATTTTGGAATGTCAGGTGAAAGGGAAATGACAGTAGCAGACAAACTATTATATGTGTACCAGAAAGTACACAGGAACTGGCATTGACTTATTCACTGAATCCTCACAGTGAGCGACATAAATCAAAACTCCCCATGACAGTAGAGAAAGGCCAGTAAGTTTCGGCAGAAAAATGATATAGGTATGGTTTTCAGAGAATAAGAGGAGCTTCTTTCCATGCTGCCATCTACAGTAACTTCAAGGAACTTGCAAGCCTGATGTTCCATAATAGGAGTTTCTTTCAAATTAAAGGAATCTTTTATAATGGTGATAGAGCTGATGATGGGAACTGAATACTTAAGATTGGTTTACATACACTTCTTTGTGTAGAAATAAGAGGCGACATAATTTTTACCGTAATAAGTGATTGCTCTTCCTAAGAATGTATGATACTTTTTTTATGAGGAAACAATAATGAAGTCTGTTGCTTGCCAAAAATGTAGTGTCTTCTTATCAATTAGTGCAAATGGAACTTATTTATTGGACTTAGTACATACAAAGCATTGTGTATAAATTGTTATAGAAGATATAATTCTGAATAAGATATACTCTTCCCCTCATGGCTAAAAAAATTCAAAACATTACTTGCATAAAACTGTTTAGAATAGATTAGAATTCTAAATAAGCATAAAATGCTATAAAGATTCAGAATGTAGGGAAATTACATTTATTTAGTTATAATTCTGGATAAAGATTTTCTGTCTCTATTTGCGCACACAGAGGCAAATAGAAATAGCATAATTGTGTCTGACAGGATATTACAACATCACAGGTCTTTAGTCAGTCTGACCAACCTTAAACACAGGTAATTGCAGTATTATGGACCTCAGTGTTTATTTCAGAAACACGTACTTATAGCATTATCAGGTAACTCACACTTATTTTAAGTCATTCTTGTATAACATCTAATAATAGAGAACACTGGGGTGCCTGGGTGAGTTGGTTAAGTGTCCGACTTCGGCTCAGGTCATGAATTCACAGTTTGTGAGTTCGAGTCCCTCCTTGGGCTCTGTGCTGACAGCTCAGAGCCTGGAGCCTGCTTTGTATTCTGTCTTCTCCTCTCTCTGCCCCCACCCCCCCCATGATCATGCTTTGTCTCTCTCTGTCTCTCAATAATAAATAAATGTTAAAATTTTTTAATAATAGAGAACACGAAGTAATGCATTTAAAAGTAAATTGAATGAGTTCTGGGAATTTTTTTATGTGTACTTATTTTGAGAGAGGCGGCGAGGAGGGGCAAGATAGAAACATAGAGCGATTGAATCCCAGACAGGCTCTGGGTTGTCAGCACAGAGCCCCACACGGGCTGGATCTTATGAACCATGGGATCATGTCCTGAGCCAAAATTAAGACTGGGCCATCCAGGTGCCCCAGAATGAGTTCTAGGAATTTTTGGAAAGCTTTAATAGGTTACAATTCATTATGTTTTGTCTTACTCTGAAATTCCTATGAATTCACCTGGATATATTTTAAGAATGTTGGAATCACTCTGTTTACTCGAAAAGGACTCTAGTCCCCTAAAGTAATTTCAGCTCCAAATTGACTTGATGATGTAGTTTTGAGTGGGACCATGTGCCCCAACAAAGCACACTGTTAGATCAGTCTGGTTTATGGTAGTTTTCTGTCATAGCAGTCTACATCATGCTAGTTTTCTACCATAGCAACCTAGGTAGTACTAAACAAACTGACTACTGAAAAATAAAGAAAGGAAAAAAAATGTAAACAATATATTTCACCTGCTTCAGTCCATATCCTATTATTTTGGAATTGAAACCTATGTGCATGTCATACCTTATGATCCTCTTTTCCTATAACCATAGCTTGTTGTTTCAAATGTGACTATTTGATCCAAGGGAATTTATTTAATTTCCATTCAACAACCAATACAGATTTCTCTTTGGGAAGTTGAACTAAATAATACTAACACATCAAGTTAGTAAATTTGTGTTAAGATCTAAATTTGTGTTAAGATCTCATTAGTAGTAAAACATCACAGTAAAAGTTTAACAATTTCTTTTGACAAAACTCTCACAATTGCTCTAGGTCACACTTTTCCTGAAGCTTATTTGCAAAAAGTCTCCTCCTCCTCTTTTTTTTTTTTTTTCACTTGTTTGTCACCAGTGCCCTGAAAACAAATTTATCTTTATAAAAATAATCAACAGGTGAAAAAAATACCTTCACCTGTGGAATTAGATAGTTTTAGTTTGTACTTACAATGATCCTTAGCAGCCATTTATATAATTGAATTAAGGTTGAAGTATCAAAAGCAGTTAGAAGCATTAGTATCCCTTGAAATAAGAAATATGTAACTTTACACACATATGTATAGTTTTATATGTGTGTATGTTTAATGTTTATATACTATATGACCTTCTTGGATCTTAATGTAATAACAATCTATCCTCTCTAGTGGAAAATGGGATACTGGTAGTCCCTGGAATGCCACAGCAAATATTACATTAGTTGGTAGCAGCCTGGAATAACGTGCCTTTGGAAGACAATGGCTTAAATCGTTAAATAACTGCTGTGCTATATTTCTGTGGTAGGAATGATGACTCTACATACACTAAATTCTTCTGACGGCACAGGAGAATTAACAACAACAATAAAATGACAAGTTCAGACCTTCAAATAACCAGGTCATGGCACAGTTAAAGAACATGCTTCTATGATTTCTCCAAAAATATATTTTATCTCTTATAATAAAGGAGCCAATATTTCTGAAACCAGATCCAAAATTTGATTCTGAAGACAGAAGTACAAACAAGTTGAATCCCGATCCTTTCAAGGTCTTTTGTTGATTAGGAAATAGCAATATCCTGAAGATTATACTAGAGACATTTGAGAGGATTTAGATGAATCTGAGGATTTAGGTGGATCTTACTGATCCTTTCTTTTCTCCTGTGTAAGGAGACTACACTCTTTTTCTTTTAAGAGCCTGTACTGTCTTCATCTGAAACAATCACTATTCTTCATGATACCCATTTGTATTAGTTATTATTATTTCCAAAAGTATTATTAGAGTCTGACTTAAAAATTCCTGAAGGGAATGAGTCCAAAGTCATTGGAGGAGGAACTTAGAGGAGACAACATTTGCACCAAAAGAAGAGCAAGGTTTTGATACTTTTATCAGGGAAAATATGGAGCAATATGTATGGAAATTAATTCTTAAGGTCAAAAAACAGTCAAGAAGGAAAATTCATTTAAAGTGGGCTGAATTTAGCAATATAGGCACATATACTAGATATTTTGGACTAATGTGTTAGTTGACTTATGGTGCTTGGATCGATAACCAAAAACTAATCTAAATGGTGTCTATTTTAAATGAATTTGGAGACCTGTGACTGTCTTGATATAATGTCCTTAAATAAATCCCAAATCTTAAAGATACAGGAATGTTGTAATGGTTTTATCTTTAGTAATATCTCCTGGGAGGTCTTCAGAGGGCACTCTTACATTCAGGTCACCATAGCATTGAAAATTTATTCGTGAGGGAAGCACCAGTGTTCTTGAAGAGTTCTGAATTGAATGTCTTCTTCAGGCAGGGAATAACAAATGGAAGAAGTTTCTTGATATTAATGCTCATGCTGATATTTCAGATTAAGAGATGCGGAAGCCCTTAATAGGGATTTAATGGCCAATGCAGTCACTGAAATGGGCAGCAAAGCTGTTACAGTAATAATAATAATTTTCATTTTGGGTACCTTTTGTAGAAGCAAGTTGATCATGGAGATTATAGCAGCAAAATAAATGGACATCATATTGCAATGTTACATTGCATTTTATTTTTTTGTTTATTTATTTATTTATTTATTTATTTATTTATTTAGAGAGAATTCAAATGTGGGGAAACAGAGAGAGAGAGAGAGGGAGAGAGAGAATCCCAAGCAGGCTCCCCACTGTCAGCACATAACCCGATGCAGGCCCAAACCCACAAACCGTGAGATCATGACCTGAGCTGAAATCAAGAGTCAGATGCTCAAACAACTGAGGCACCCAGGTGCCCCAATATTTTAAAATCAAAACTAAAACAAGACAGAAAAGGCTCACCTGGAGACCTTATTTCAGTTATCATATTACAAGGGGAAGACCTTTATCATATTGGGGAGTGAAGACCTTTGGTCACAGACCCAGGTTTTGTAAAGTAGGCTGAATCTCTATATAAAATACCCAGTAACAGTGGAATAACTTTATATTCTAACTCACATCTTTCTAGTTTTTAGAAGAAAGAAAAAAAAAACTATGCTGTTGTGACATATTCTGTCAGGTTGCTAGTTTTGACTGGGGTGCAGACAAAATAAGGCTGAAGGCTACCTGCTCCTCCACTTGTCCTGTAATCTAGTAACTCAACAGCACATAAAATTTCTATGCAAATAAGGATACTGTATAAACCCTCTAATAATTCACGCAAGGAGAAAAACAGACAAACTTCTAAGGATTGGGAGAAAAACCATGACTTTTTTTTTCCTTTTTTTTTTTTTAACGTTTATTTATTTTTGAGACAGAGAGGGACAGAGCATGAACAGGGGAGGGTCAGAGAGAGAGAGAGAGACACAGAATCTGAAGCAGGCTCCGGGCTCTGAGCTGTCAGCACAGGGCCTTACGTGGGGCTTGAACTCACAGACTGTGAGATCATGACCTGAGCTGAAGTTGGACGCTCAGCTGACTGAGCCACCCAGGCGCCCCACCCATGACTTTTTATATTAAATAACAGCCCTCATTTTTAAAGAGCTTCAACTTTGTTACTGGACGCTCAGTAGAGACTGAAAGGGACATCCTACCTATAGTCATGTGGTCTCAGCTATGCAATGTAATTAGCTATTATCAGATTCGTAAATCCCTGGAGTCAGGCTTTTACAGATTCTGATACCATAAATAAGTAACATGATCTTGTAGCTCAGACTCTCATGGGATCTAATTTTACTGAATTGCCACCTCTATTTTAATTCTTATCTATGGCCTGTTAGGGAATCAATTGACTGGGAGAAAAAATATATATATAAATATAAATACACACACACATAAGATTTATCAATTTATTAGAAGGAATTATCTCATGTGAGTGTGGAAACTGAGAAGTGTGCAGTTGGCAAACTTGAGATCCAGAAGAGCTGATGGTGTAGCTCCAGTTTGAGAGCTGGTAAACGTGAGACCCAAAGAGTAAGATTTCAGTTGCAGTCTGAACACAGGAATATAACGGTGTTCCTGTTCACATAGTCAAGCAAGAAACATTCTACTTATTCACGGGAAGGTCACCTTTTTTGTTCTATCTGGGCTTTTACTAGATTAGATGAGGCCCACTCACATTAAGAAGGGCAATCTGCTCTATTCAGTCTGTTGATTCAAATGTTAATCTCATCTACCACCACCCTCACAAATACCAAGGAAATGTTTGACAAATATTTTAGTATCCCCTGGTCCAGTCAAGTTGACATATTAAATTAATTATCACACACCTGAAAGATAATTGTGTAGGAAAATGCTTTCAGGGGCAGAATTTTGAGCATGGCACCTGGTTGTTCACTTTGCATGAGAAGATAATTGGCTGGAGGTACAGACAAGTATCAATTAATTGACATTAACAGTCAGGTGCACTGACTAATAATTTACCCAATGGCAAAAACCCTAGAAGCAGTACAATTAAAAAAATTAGGAAATGATTTGGTTAAGAAGATTAATGATGGAACTTCTAAGAATTGGTGTGTGTGTGTGTATATATATATATATATATATATATATATATATATATATATGGGACTTATAATAACCAGGTAAGATAAGATTTCTCATTGTGTGGATGTCAGTCAGCCTCTTTATCTGTCACCTAGTGTTTACTCACTAGACTCATGAACAAAGTGACAATGGATGCTGGTATAGAATTGGCTTAGCCTCAAATACATAAGCTTCTCACAAAGGTACCTCTGCTGCTCCATGACCAAATTCCTACAGTGAAAATAAAGTAGGAACCCTACATATAGTATATGTTCCTGGAGGAAAGAGTGGCAGTAAGCTCTGGTGGCTATTTAATGAATTTTTACCCTTTGAATCACAGAGTGGGTAGCAATTTCCCCCCATTAGTATCGTCACTTACTCTAGATAAGCATTTTCATTATGTGTCTCTAATTTTTCTGTCCTCATTCTTATCCATTGATTTACAGAATGCGTTATTTGCTATCATTATATCCCACACAATGTTGCTTCTGACCAAGGCATTCTCTTTACAACAAAGGAGTGAAACAATAAACTCATACCCAAGGGAATCAGTCACCTTACAGTGTCCTTCATCACCCAAAAGTAGTTGGTCCAGTAAATATAGTGGAGTGACATGGAAGACTTGATTATGGTATTTTCTGCATAACAGCACTTGGTGGAATTGGAGAAATGTTCTAAAAAATTTGTTTATGCTCTGATGACCACAAATGTTGTTTTTTCTTAGAAAACAGATTGGAGATTCAATGGTTGAAAGTGAGAATGACCCCTTTCATTATAATCCCTAAGAAACCCCTCAAAAGTTTTTTGTCTCCCCTCCCTATAGTGTACTGCTTTAATGGTTTAGAGGTCTTTGTTCCCAAAGGAGGAATACTTTTAAAAGGGCACTATGTTGGGCACCAGGTTGGCTCAGTCGGTTAAGCATCTGACTTTTCAGCTCAGGTCATGATCTCACAGTTCGTGAGTTCAGGCCTCACATCAGGCTCTGTTCTGATAGCCCAGAGCCTGGAACTTGCTTCAGATTCTGTGCCTCCCTTGCTCTCTGCCCCTTCCCTGCTCACACTCTGTCTCTCAACAATAATTAAATGTTAAAAGAAAATAAATAAATAAAAGGACACCATGTTGGTTTCACTGAACTAGAAATGAAGAAAATGATCTTACTCTTATGAGTTTCTAATGTAACAGAACCAAAAGGTAAAGGCCAACTGTTTGTAATTATAATACTAATTATTGAAGGTTCAGTAGAATTTATGCTACTCAGTGGGGGCAGAGAGGATTATATTTGTCCATCAGTGGATTCTCAAGACCACAGCTTTCAAATTCAGGCATGGTACTTAAGGAATAAACGTTTGAGTCACCTTACTACACACAGTATCACAAACTTGTGAGGCACTGAGGACAAATGGAACATAGCATGGAAAATGAAAGAAGGATGTTTTAAATAGCAACTAAATATCAGTTGTTATGAGGACCAAACAAATAATCATATTATCTGCATTATTCTGCATCTTATCAATTGCCTTTTTAAAAATCTTCCTTTTTTTCTACACAACTTTACATAAAGTTTATGGAGGTGACTTTTAGTATTCAGTCTTCAGTTTACAAGTTATAGAAGGGGTTTGTGATTAAACTAGAAAAGTAATAAACCCCATCTAGTGCTGTATATAGTATGGAGTTTGATGAGAATTTTAGGAAAAAAAGCAAACACGTTGTTACTTGTCATAACATGCAGTCACATGATCCTGTTGCCATTGTTTGGGAGATATGCTTGAATAGAAGGCTATGTATTGGCACTGAAGAACCAAAGAGAAGGATTGTGCCACATTGATCACTGGTACTCAGAAACATTCTCAGCAGCTTCTGTACTCTCTCCTATAGCTCAGAAGCCTACGTCTAGAAAACAAATTTCTTGGAATGTTTTGGGGCAGGTCTTTGGTTTAGAATATAATAATATGTGTGACTCTCATTAGATCTGGAAGACAGAAGTGAAACACAGCTCTATTCTTCCTTTTGCAGCAGAAAGCAAAAGCATGGATATGGTGAATATGAGATTTCTTAGTGTCTACTGGTCATTGTCTCTTAAGAATCATTTCATTTGGTGTTGCTTGCAACCAGCTCTGCAGTAACCATCACCAGTGACTTTCACCATCACCAGTGACTTTCGGTACCTTTCAAGATGGATTGGAAATAACCTTATAATTCCCCTCAAATTAGCAACAAACCTGAGATCTATTAGTGGCATGCCCTCACCTTTTACTTCTCAGTTCTTTCAACAGATTTGTAAGCTCTTAATATTCTGTGCTAAACTCCATCCTGCTTGCAATGTATAAAGAGGTTTATGTTATTCCAATAGAACCATCAATGATAAAAGATTATAACAGAAGTGAACGAGGATTTATAAAGATATATAAAATAATACTAAATGGACTTCTATGCTTGTTTAAATGTCACAATGCATATGACAAAGTAGTTGCTATTAAATATATAAAAGGGCTCTTAATATCAACAATTAATATCAATAAATAAAAAGACAGACATCTACAGAGAAATTAGAAAAAAGATGTTAAGAACCAGTACTTAAGAATTATAGGTGGTCATTGTTATCACTTGTTATTTTGTTCTCTGCAAGTGCAACTCAAACAAAAATATGCCCCAAAAAACCCCAAAAACAAACACACAACAACAACAAAAGGAGAATAAAGCATCCATATAACATTACTGTAAGAAAATATGTTCCAGGAAGGGGAATAACAAAACTTCCCAATAGAAAAATAACACATGGGAGAAAACTGAGACATTAAAGCAGATAAAATTTGAACCCAACATTCCAAAATTAATATGAAAATATTAAATATTTAATTACAACTTTCATGAAAAGCAGTAAGAACCCAGGAAAGAAATGGCCAGTGAAGAGGAGGATAAATAGGAAGAAAGGAAACACAACAGTAGCATACATAGAGAAGTGAAATTAGAAAAATTTAACGGAAGAAAACAAAGTACAAATAATTAGTGAACAACTAGTCAAGAGATGACAGGAACCAAATATACAACATATGTAAAGTTGAATTTGTGAAGGAAAAAAATCAAAGCAATGGAACACAAATGCACTGAAACAAATCTTCATATAGTTATTGGATTTATAAAGAATCCATTCTAGGTGAAAAAGATTAAGTCACTTATAAAGGAAAAAAAAATCAGATAGGTAGGTTAAAAAAGAAGGTCCAGATACTCACTTTGGCTGCAATATTCATTGCCAGAAGATCAACACTTACAAAGAGACTCAAAGGAAAAAATATGATACAAGGATCTTCTATCCAGCAGAGTTGTCTTCCAAGTATAAAGGATATAGACAAAACAGTACTGAATGTAAAATAGCAGCATATATTTTTCATATGAGCCCTTCTTCAAGAAAAGCTATAGTAAGCTAGGGAATGATTGGAAAAATCCTGGCAAAGGACTTGTGAGAATTTAATATATTCAACTAAAAATTGAAATGATAAAAACCAAGGCATGAATAAGAATAATAGGATAGAATATAAATATTAGATATCCTGATAATGTCAAATGACTAAATGAAAAATGAAAAGGGAAAATAATTTGAATATTAAAGTAATCTTCTTTATTGCCTTATGCACAATAGCCTGTAGTCAAAGGACATTTTTTAAAATGACAAACTCAGTGACAAAGTATGCAGATTTCATACAGAGATAAACACGAGGAAAATTTTACTAAAATTACTAAAATTAAGTGGTGGAGCAGAGGAGGGTACAAGGGAGGAAGAGGATGCGAGATTTTTTTTTTTTTTTTGCTTATAATGAGTAACTACAAAAGAGAGGTCTAAGTATTTTATTCAAAAGTCTTATTATAAAAATAACTACTTAATAAACTTCTCCAAATATCAGATGATTCATTATGTATAATATATGCATATATAATATAGATAGGATATATTATGTAGATTATGTATATGTGTATATATGTATATATAGTGTATATATTATGTAGATTATATATGTATAATATATAAGAAGATATATATTTACACACACACAAACATAAGCAAAAATATAGACATAAGCAGAATATAGACATATTACCTAGAGGCAAGAGAAAGGGGGAAAAGGAGGAAGAGGGAGAGGAGGGGCAAAAGGGGAAGAAGAAGAGAAAGAAAATATAATTTATTATATAATTATAATTTAAATTATAATATAATTATAAAATAAGATAATTATATAAAATAAATATAATTTATTACACTTGGGTTTTGATGAATAGTAGGAAACAGTTCAACATTGCACTAACTCTCCAAGACTTATAGGTAGATTTTCTTTGTTATATACACTGTTAAATGTATCCCCAGTCAAGTGCAGTATTTTAACACAATTATAGACACAATATAAGTGAATATTATAGGATATGTATCAATGATGACATGGGGAATTGAAAATATTTTACTTTAATACAATATATCTAGAATTAATATTTTATTATCATAAAGAAAACAATCATTGAAATGGAAAGGGACAGGGAAGGCGATTAGTTGCATGTGATTATTTTTAAAAAAGCAAGTGGTGGGAAGGTAGGAAGGTATGTTTCTTATTTTGATTATTTTAACATATTTGATTACAGAGTCTATAATCTTTTCAGTGGTTTAAAATGCATTAGAATATTAGTTGCTCTGTAAAGCTTTATTCCTAGCACCTAACACCATGCCTGATAGATGGTAAATGCTTATTAATAGTTGCTGAATGAGAGATCATTTTGGAGAAATGCATGCATAGTCCTTTTACTGGTTCTTGTTCCCAAAGCTAATGGGAAAGAACCATTAGTTTAAAAACTGATTGTTCCTGATAGTTTTTTCCATCAGATCAAAACACTGGAAGTGGTGAAATCAACATGAGAAAGCATTACATAGAATAACACATGTAACCACAAATATACAGAGAAGTTATAAACATTGTTTATATACATAGTAAAAATTAATACTATATTGAGTAATATATCCTCTAAAATTGGAGAAAAAAGCTGACATTGTGTACAACAAATTGTTGCTTACAACAGCCTAAAATTGAGGAAACGTTCATATATTTTTTCTATTTTTAAGGCCTTTGATATGTTTTGATATGTTGCCTATTTACCTGTTATATGCCTACAAGCACCTCACCACATGGATTCTCTGGGCAACTGTAAAATACTGTGAATTTTATTATTTGTTTTTTTAAAGTTTATTTATTTATTTTGAGAGAAAAGAAGTGTAAGAAAGGGGGGGGCAGAGAAAGAGAGAGAGAGAATCCCAAGCAGGCTCCGCAGTGTCAGCACAGAGCTTAACGGAGGGCTCAATCTCACAAACCACGAGATCATGACCTGAGCCAAAAATCAAGAGTCAGATGTTTAACTGACTGGGCCACCCAGGTACCCCAATTATTGTGCATTAAAAAAAATCATTTTTAGCTGTTACAGATAAGTAAATGATATCTGGTCATCAATTGACTACAATTAATACTGGACTTAAATGTAATTATTGATTATTTTCATTTCCTTCTTTGAAAGTTTGTAGTCATAACTGGTTTTTTTCTGTTGCTCTATTAATATTTTTTCCAATGAACACTTTATCTCTGTTGTTTAAGGATATCAAAACTTTCCTGTCACTATTATTTGAAAAACTATATTTTTACATTTTTTGCATAAGTATTTGTTTTTCATTTTATGATTTTTGACAGAGATCTTGTATTTTTATTTTCTGTAAGCCAATCTTTATATGTATACTTCATATATGTATATATGTATAGCTTATATATGAGTGTATGTATATATACATATATATAATATATATAAACTCTCACACTTCTCGAAATATTTTGTACTTACAATTCTTCAAAAGTAATTCTTTAAATCATATCTTATTTTAACATATGCCTGAGACAAATATAGTATCTATGTTTTGTAATAGGTATTAATCCCTCTAGTATCACTGTTGAAACAAGTTGATCCTCTACCTACAGATGTCAAAGGCTAATATTTCCTTCCAGTTGCATTTCTTTATGGGCTTTCTTTGGTGTACCATTGATTCATTTTTGGGGGGAATGTTTGGTCCATTCTTCTTATTTATTTTTATTTTTCTGATGTTAGAGATAAAAATATTCATTGTTATTTGTTAAATAAATCGTTATTACATTCAATGGTCCAAAATGGTTCAAAATAATTTAAAAGATGTACATTTAGAATTCTTGCTTTCACTCAATCTTGTTCACCTTGAGACCATCACACTATTATGTTTTTTTATCATGTTAATTTTTCTTCATACAAAAGAAGCAAATAAGGATGTAGACTTATATTTCTTCCTCTTGCAAGAAGTTGGCATTCTTTTTTTTAATGTTTATTTTTGAGAGAGAGAGAGGGAGAGAGGGAGAGAGTGAGTGAGTGGGGGAGAGGCAGAGAAAGGGAGACACAGAATCTGAATCAGGCTTCAGGCTCCGAGCTGTCAGCACAAAGCCTGACACAGGGCTTGAACACATGAACTGAGACATCATGACCTGAGATGAAGTCAGACACTTAACCGACTGAGCCACCCAGGCATCCCAAAAGTTGGCATTCTATAGAGAGTGTTCTTCAGGTAACTTAATATTATAGTCTGCAATATTTCTGTATCTGTGTGTTTAAGTTAGTTTATTTAATTTGTTTCTGTTTATAGATGTTTTAATAATTTCTAGTCTATTGCTGATACAAATAATGCAATAGAGAAACACTTTACAAATGGACTTTATTCTTGTGCAGATGTATCTTTACCATAAAACAAGCAAAGTAGTATTGGTATGTCAAAATTTTTATTACTTAGTCTAATATATCTTATGTTTTGTAAAAACCCATAGTTCTTGTGTTACTTAAGAAAGTTTGGAGAGAATTGGTATTTGTAGGGCAACCCATCTTCATCCTGAGAGAACCTGGCCTTGATTGTGGCTAAGGCAGAAGAAAATACAACATGGAGAGTTTACTCCTGCTCTTAACTGCCTATGCTTGCAAATGACATATGTCATTTCCTATCATAATCCATTGACTGGAATCAAACATATGCCCACCAACCCAACATTAAAGAGGTAGGTTGAGAAATATATTGAAGTACATGGAATATGCAAAATTTGATGAACATTACTTTCTTTGGTAACGTTAAACCTACTAGAACCAAATAATCCTTTATTTCTTCCCCCACATTTAGATGTAGATCTGTGTCCAGTCATTTTACCTAGTGCAAAGTCCAGTGTATTGGTCAAACTACTAAAATAAAACAAGCACACTCAAAAAGAAGTAATTTAAAAAGATATAACTATAGAGAGTTATACAAGGTGGTATTTACAAAGGAGATGGCAGGAATAAAGGAAGCTTAAGGAATGGTGGAGCACCCTAAACTTGAAGAAGCAGGAAGCAATTAACACTCTTAGATCTGAAGGGGTAAAGAAGGTGGTGATTGTCACATGCCCTTAGAAGTACATTTGTGTCATGCTTGACCAGAAGCTGTCGAACATTAGTAGAGAAACATATGTTAAAAACAACAAGAACAACAACGACAACAACAACAACAAAACCCCCAAAACCTCTTTTCCAACTGGAACCATGGAGGGTGCAGAAAAGAAGAAAAAGAAGGTTCCTACTATGCCAGAAGCCATTAGACAAAAGTGAAAGAATTTTGCAGTTGAAGATCGTCTGAGAAAGAAGTTTGCCCAAAAGATGCTTCAAAAGGCCAGGATGAAGCTTATCTATGAAAAAGCTTATCATTACCACAAGGAATACAGGCAGATGTACAGAACCTCTACTCGAATGGCCAGGATAGCAAGAAAAGCTGGCAACTTCTATGTACCTGCAGAACTCAAATTAGCATTTATCATCAAGATCAGAGGTATCAATGCTAGGAGCCCAAAGGTTCAAAAGGTGTTGCAGTTTGGGGCACCTGGGTGGCTCAGTTGGTTAAGCGTCCGACTTCGGCTGGGTCATGATCTTGTGCTTTGTGGATTCGGGCTTGCTTCAGGCTCTATGCTAACAGCTTGGAGCCTGGAGCCTGCTTCAGATTCTGTGTCTCCCTCTCTCTCTGCCCCTCCCCTGCTTGCACTCTGTATCTCTGTCTGCCAAAAATAAATAAATATTTTTTAAAAAGGAGTTGCAGTTTCTTTGCCTTTGCCAGATGGTCAATGGCATCTTTTTCAAGTTCAACAAGGCTTCAGTTAACATGCTATGGACTGTGGAACCATATATATATAGCATAAGGGTACCCAAACCTGCAATCAGTGAATGATTTTATCTACAAGTTACATTAGACTAAATAATACATTTTTTTGATGTGCCAGTACTCCTTTGCATGTTTTATGCTAAAGATACATCTGCACAATTGATGTACAATCATTTGTTATGGCAAAAAAAAAAAAAAAAAAAACAAGAAGAAAATTGCCCTGACAGATAACACACTGATTGCTCAATCTCTTGGTAAATGTGACATCTTCTGCGTGGAGGATCTACTTCACGAGATCTATGCTGTTGGAAAACATTTCAAAGAAGCAAACAACTTTTGATGGTCCTTCAAATTTTCTTCTCCATGAGGGAAAATGAAGAAAAAGACCACCCATTTTGTTAAAGGTGGATATGCTGGCAACAGGAAAAACCAGATCAATAGGCTTATCAGAAGGATGAACTAAGGTGTCTACCATGATTATTTTTGTAATCTGGTTAGTTAGTAAATGACTACTTTCAAATGGAAAAAGAAAAACAAAAACAAAAACAAAACTCAGTCCAGCAGAGAGAAACATAGAGCAGTATGAAACCTGATATGTCTCTCTCTCAGCTTAATCCCCCTCTAATTTCTGATCTGTGCATTCCATTGGCTGAACACAAGTAGCAGGCAGAAGGCAAGAAAACCAGATTATAAATCCATAGAAGTCAGTCTTTGCTACACAGCAGGATGAAGAAGGGTGGAAAGTAAATCCAGAATGAGCAAATGGGGAATATCCAAGACATCACAAAACCTCAGGTAATGTCACATAATTTCTTCATATGTCTAAATGTGACTCCTTTGAGTCCAGAGATCAATGAACTAAAATGACAAGGCATCAGCTTACCATCTCTCCAAAAACATATACAGAAAATATAAAGCGGTAGATCAAAGGCAGGATTACCACATTCAAAATGGCAAAAATGAGCAAATACATGAGGCACTGGTGCACAGAAATTTTGAAATTCCTGGTAGGAAGACATAGTGAAGTTTTTCTATACTGGGAGAGTTCTACCTTCTCCTCAGTAAAAGTGGCAGGGATTATATAAAACAAATACCCTAATAATTTAGATTCTCTGTGTAGTGTAAATGCCTGCCAATAAGTGTATTTTTTATTGTAGTGTAAGCGACTGACATTAAGATTTGATTGTGAAGGAATCCATATTAAAAGACATCCATCTTGAATAAACATATTGCCAGCTGCATAACCCACCTACTAGCAAAAATGACCAGATTAGGAATTAAGCCACTCCCATCACGAAGTTTCCTTTCTCAAAAAGCCTTGGTTAACTGAGATAACTGCTTCAGTGACTCTGCTTCTACCTTCCCATCCCTAGTTCCCACTTTTATGCTTTAAATTAGCCAGTGAAAAGTTAACCCATTAAACCCTAGGCACTCCACCGTCGAACTCTAATAAATACAGAAGCTCACATTCAGGGTCTGTGTCTCTGCCTGTCTGTCGGTCTGTCTCTCTCTCTCTCTCTCAATCTTGTCTCTCCCCTCCCCATCTCCTTACCTTGACCTCACTGTGTGCCCTTGGCATGCCATGTTCCTTCCAGGACCTGTGAGTAATAAATCTTGTTCTTCAAAGTTCCTTGATGGTTTCTTGCTGAAATGTCTCCTTTAATCAAAATAAAAACAACACGGGCCAGTCTAGCCACAGCATTGGTCCTGTTGGGGATTCACCACAAATGGAGAATAGGAAAGATATAGAGATATAAAGTAGATGAACAGTTGCTTATGGCTTGGAAGGTGACTGGGAACATAGGAGGTTGAAAGCCAAAGGGTACTGGATTTTTTGTAATTTTATTTTTTTAGAGTAGGTTTTGATTTTCAACAAAATTGAGAAGGAGGTACAGAGATTGTTTTTCCCAACCACTAGCAATACTAGTGTAAATGGTATTGTTTCTCCCCCAACTTTTTATTTAAATTACAGTTAGTGAAAAAACAGTGCAATAGTAGTTCAAGGTGCAGAACCTAGTGTTTCATTACTTACATACAACACTCAGTGCTGATCACAACAGGTGCCCCCCTTAATACTACCATCACTCTTTCAGATCACCTCCCCTCCACCTCCCCTCCAGTAACGCTCAGTTTTTTCTCTATAGTTAAGAGTCTGTTTTCTGGTTTGCCTACCATTTTATTCACCTATGTACATCTGTTTTGTTTCTTAAATTCCACATATGAGTGAAATCATATGATATTGTCTTTTTCTGATTGACTTATTTTGCTTAGCATAATACACTCTTACTCCATCCATGTAGTTGCAAATAGCAGGATTTCATTCTTTCTGATGGCTGAGTGATATCCCATTGTATATACATACCACATATTCTTTATCCCTTTATAAGTTGATGGACATTTGGGCTCTTTCTGTAATTTGGCTATTGCTAATTCTGCTATTAACATTGGGGTGCATGTGCTCCTTCTAATAAGTATTTTGTAAATACCTAGTAGTGCAATTGATGGATCACAGGGTAGTTCTATTTTTAACTTTTTGAGGAACCTCCATACTTTTTTCAGAGTGGCTGTGCCAGTTTGCATTCCCACTAACAGTATAAGAAGATCCCCTTAAAATACAATATCCACTTGTAAAAACCCTCAATAAAGTAGAGATAGCAGTAACATACCTCAACACAATATGGGCCATATTTGAAAAAAAAACACAGCTAATATCATCCTCAATGGGGAAAAACTGAGAGCTTTTCTTCTATGGTCAGGAACAGGACAGGGATATTCATTCTCACTAGTATTTAACTTAGTACTAAAGTCCTACACTCACCAATCAGACAACAAAAAGAAATAAAAGGCATCCAATCAGCAAGGAGGAAGTCAGATTTTCATTGTTTACAGATGGCATGATATTCCATATAGAAAACCTGAAAGACCCCACCAAAAAACCACTAGAACTGAAACATTAATTCAGTAAAGTTGCAGGATTCAAAATCAACATACAGAAATCTGTTGCATTTCTTTTAAAAAAATTTTTTAATGTTTATTTATCTTTGAGAGATAGAGAGAGAGACAGAGTACAAGTGGGGGAGAGGCAGAGAGAGAGAGAGGGACACAGAATCCGAAGCAGGCTTCAGGCTCTGAGCTGTCAGCACAGAGCCCGATGCGGGCCTCGAACTCATGGACTGCGAGATCATAAACTGATTTGAATTCAGACACTTAACCGACTGAGCCACCCAGGTGTCCCCTGTTGCATTTCTACACATCAATAATGAAGAAATAGAAAGAGAAATCACGGAATCCATCCCATTTATAATTGTACCAAAAACCACAAGATACCTAGGAATAAACTTAACCAAGAGGAAAAAGATGTGTACTCCGAAAACTATAAAACACTGATGAAGGAAACAGAAAAAGACATAAAGAAATGGAAAAACAGCCATACCATGAATTGGAAGAACAAATATTGTTAAAGTGTTTATACTACCCAAAGCAATGTACACATTTAATGTAATCCCTATCAAAATGCCAATAGCATTTTTCAGAGAGCTAGAAAAAAACAATCCTAAAATTTGTATGGAACCACAAAAGACCACAAATAACCAAAGTAATCTTGAAAAAGAAAATCAAAGCTGGAGACATCACAATCCAAATTTCAAGTTACATTACAAAGCTGTAGTGATCAATACAGTATGGTACTAGCACTAAAACAGACACATAAATCAATGGAATAGAATAGAAAACCCAGAAATAAACCCACAACTATGATCAACTCATCTTCAACAAAGCAGGAAAGAATATCCAATGGGAAAAAGTCTCTTCAACAACTGATTTTGGGAAAGCTTGATGGCAACATGCAAAGGAATGAAAATGGACCACTTTCTTAGTCTATACACAAAAATAAACTCAAAATAGATGAATGACCTAAATGTGAGAACTGAAACTACAAAAATCCTAGAGAAGAACATAGGCAGCGACCTCTGTGACATGGGCCATAACAACCTCTTTCTAACTCTGTCTCCCGAGGCAAGAAAAACAAAAGGAAAAATAAGCTATTGGAACTTCATCAAGATAAAAAGCTTCTACACAGCGAAGGGAACAACCAACACAACTAAAGGGCAATTTTCAGAATGAGAGAAGAAATTTTAAAATGACATGTCTGATAACGGGATAGTATCCAAAATATATAAAGAACTTATAAAATTCAACACCCCAAAACCAAATGCTACTGTTATAAAATAGGAAGAAGATTTTTTAAGTTTATTCATTTCTTTTGAGAGAGAAAGAGAGAGAGAGGGAGAGCAGGGGAAGGGCAGAGAGAGAGGGAGAGAGAGAATCCCAGGCAGGCTTTGCACCATCAGCACAGAGCCCAACACAGGGCTTGAACCCATGAAAGGTGAGATCACGACCTGAGCCAAAATCAAGAGTCAGATGCTCAAGTGACTGACCTACTCAGGTGCCTCAAAAAAATAGGCAGAAGACACAATAGACATTTTTCCAAAGATGACATCCAGATGGCCAACAGACATATGAAAAGGTGCTCAATATTATTCATCATCAGGGAAACACAAATCAAACTGCAATGAGATACCACCTCACACCTGTAAGAATGGCTATAATTAGCCACATAGGAAATAACACATGTTGGCAAGGTTTTGGTTTTTTTTTTTTAATTTCAAATTCCACTGTTTATTGCTGGTATGTAGAAAACCAATTGACTTTTGTATATTAACCTCACATTCTGTAACCTTGCTATAATCATTTAATAGTTCCAGAAATACTTTCGTTGATTTTTCAGATTTCTACATAGATAAGTGTGGGGGGAGGAAAAGCATTTTGTAGTCTTATGATTAGGTCTCAGCCTTTTAATGAGCCTATGCCTCTAGACTGTGATCTTCTCTCTTTTGTTCTCCACCAGTAGGTGGAACAGGATGGCTGGTGTGGGCTAGAATTGGATATTTTCCTAACACACTCAGTTAAGTTCTGATAATATCCCAGCAGGTTAGGCTTTGATTAACTAATTTCCTCTGAGGTGTAGGCCTTTTTAAGAAGAACAGAGGGGCTGGGAAGCCTCAGTGGGTTAATCGTCTCCCTTCCACTCATGGTTCATAGGCTGGAGCCTGGCATCAGGCTCTCTGCTGTCAGCATGGAGCCCACTTCAGATCTTCTGTCCCCCTCTCTGTCTGCCCTTTCCCCACTCATGACCTCTCTTTCAAAAATAAATAAAAACACCTGGGGTCCCTGGGTGGCTCAGTCCATTAAGCATCCAATTCTTGATTTTGGCTCAGATCAAGATCTCACAGTTAGTGAGTTTAAGCCCTACAATGGACTCTGTACTGACAGTGAGTAGACTGCTTGGGATTCTCTCTCTCCCTCTCTCTGTGCCCTTCCAGTGCTCGTGTGCACACTCTCTCTCCCTCTCTCTCTGTCTCAAAACAAATGAGCTTAAAAAAAAAAGAATCTTTAAATAAGTAAATAAAAACATTAAAAAAAAGAAGAGGGGCACCTGAGTGGCTCAGTCAGTTAGGTGTCTGACTGCGGCTCAGGTCTTGATCTTGCAGATCATGAGTTTGAGCTTGGCAATGACCTCTGTGCTAACAGCTCAGAGCCTGGAGCCTACTTCCGATTCGGTCTCTGTCTCCTTCTGCACCTTCCCTGCTTGTGCGCTTGCTCTCTCTCTCTCTCTCTCTCAAAATATAAACATTAAAAAAATTTAAAAATAAATAAAATTTAAAAAAGAAGAACAGAGGGCACCTAGGTGGCTCAGTTGGCTAAGTGTCCAACTCTTGATATTGGCTGGGGTCACAGTCTTGTGGTTTTGCAATCCAGCCCCGAGTTTGCTTTGTGCTGACAGTGAACAGCCTGCTTGGGATTCTCTTTCTCCTTCTCTCTCTGATCCTCTCCTGCACACATGTGTGTACTCTCTCGCTCTCTGTCTCTCTCTCTCGCAAAATAAATAAATAGACTTAATAAATAGACTTAAAAAAAAAGGAACAGAGTACTCTGGCATGTTTCAAAATGGTTCCTTTTTTGCATTCCCTGCTGGAAGCCCCAGAGGATTTTTCTCCGATATTTAGTGTGGGAATCTGATGGAGCTCCTAGAAGTTAATCTAACAATATTGTGGAGGTTTATCCTATAACTGAGTCCCCTTGGAGTTTTTCATTCCCAGAGCTGTCTGCACTGAGCCTCCAGCAATTCACATTCAAGTTTTCCTACCTCAGCACTACTTCCATCAGGTGTTTCCACTTGTGAGTGTCTGTTCCAGATAAGCTATTACTCCTTATATTCATTCACCTCTCTCTCTCTCTCCAATCTTGGGATCAGTAGTTTTTCCTGTGTCTTCCCTCTGTTATGGATCTGAGAAAAGTTGATTTTTCAGTCTGTTCAGCTTTTTTACTTGTTGTTAAGAGAGAGTGTTGACCTTCAGGCTTCTTACATGCAGAACTGGAAACCACAATTCCTGTAATGAAAATGTTCTAAAATTGTGGTGATGGTTGTACATACCTGTGAATAGAAAAATACCATTGAATTGTACACTTTAAATGGATGCATTGTAATGAAATGGTATGTGAGGTATAGATCAATAAAGCTGTTAAAAATATGCGGATTCTAACCAATAAAAGTGTTTTGAATGCCTAAAAATAAATTAAAAAAATTAAACAAAAAAAAGGGGGGCGCCTGGGCGGCTCAGCTCGTTGAGTGTCTGACTTTGGCTCAGGTCATGAACTCACGATTATGAGTTCGAGCCCCGCATTGGGATCTGTGCTGAGAGCTCGGAGCCTGGAGCCAGCTTCAGATTCTCTCTCTCTCTCTCTCTCTCTCTCTCTCTCTCTCTCTCTCTCCCTCCCCTGCTCACGCTCTGTTGCTCTTTCTCTCTCTCTTTCAAAAAATAAAAATAAAAAATACAAAAAAACCTTGAAAATTGTTTTGTATGCCTGTGTCCTTCAACTTTGTTGTACCAGACAATATGTGCAAATGGTGTGATTTATGATAAATACCTGTCCCACTTCTGGGTGTTTGGAGCTTCAGTAACTGTGGTCTTGCAGACAATGACTATATATACTTATATGATGGATCCCCAATAAAAGCCTTGGTATCTTAGGCTCATGTGACTTCACGGGTAGACAATACTTCACACAGGTTTCCTCATGTTGTTGCTGGAAAAATTAACCATATCCTATGCTGAAAGAGAACTTTTGGAAGTTTGCATATAGATTTCTCCAGACTTTGCCCCATGCCCCATTTTATTTTTCATCAGTTTGATTTTTATCCATTTGTGTAATAAACCACAATCATATGTACAATGACTTCTAAGCCCTGTGGGTCTTCTAGCAAATCACCGAATCCAGTAATAGTCCTGGAAATTCCTGACACAATTGTTCAGGGAAAGTCTTATATAGAGATCAGCAGCCCTCTTCCTTCTTATCTGAAACATGTGGGTCTAAAGATTGTAAAGGTATGAAAAGGGAGTGTGTAGAAAATTTATGCCTATCTTTAATTCTTCACTTGAAAGTGACACAGAGATTGGAAGTTATATGGTTCCTAACTGCTGGACAGGGCATCTTGCCAATATAAGTTATAATGTGGACTCTGGTGAGTGATGCTTTCAAAAAGATCCAATTCTTTTATAATTCAAAAAGATATTAAAGGAGATCTTCTGAAATATGTGACATGTAAAACAAATGCACATAAAATATCTTACAGGAAAAAACAAATTGGTTGTAATAATCAGAAAGCTCATAGAAAAGTAAAATGAGCTATGAATAGAACTTTATCATAAAAAGTTAAATAGATTATGTCCAACTTGCAACTTTTAATACAATCTAATGTTTGTGCAAGGGTTTATGCAAGATATATTTTATATAAACACTCTTAGAAATACAAATGTTGGATATGTTTGAAAGCTTAATTAGGCAAATTAAGAGATATATTTGAGTTCTGTAAATTCACTGAAACAAACACGAGGGATATTTATTTTTAAATGTAGATTTGCCAATTGTTTTAATAACCTGAACTAAAATTATATTGAGCACATGCAGTATGTTATTTCTAGTATGCATTTATTGGTAGGAATCTCATAAGTTCTCTAGTCTTCCAAAATCAACATAACTTTTTTGAAAGAGAATAATTAGCACATTTAAGGTTTTGTTTTCTTTTCAGATAATACATGTAAAATTCCAGACTTTGAGGTATTTTAATTTTCCAACTGTCATTCACTGATTTCATCACAATTAACCCAGTTAACAAAAACACAGTATGTTTCAGCCAAGGCTATTTTTACTTAGTTTTGTCTTCTGTAGCTGTGAATTTCCAAACACACTGACTCTGAAGAAAGCTATCAATTAAAATATTCAAACTAGAATATTAGAATTTTGCATTTCAAATTATCTAATGAGACTTAACAAGAAATCAGGCATATAATATTAAGAGAGAAGCAAGTAAAAGAGAAGTAAAACAAAAATTAAAGAAAGAGTGTATTCAAGAAAGCTTATGAGGAAACAAGGCAAAGATACAATGCACAATATCATGGCAGGAGTGAAAGAAAAAAAACACTTAAAAACTTAAAAAAATGCACACAATAGGGCAGTATAGGCAGTATAGCAATAGGAAGTAATTAAATATATATTTATATATTATTTTGTAATATTGTACACATATATATACTATATATAGTATAAATATAATATGTAAATATATAATAAATATATGTATGTATATATAAATAAAATGTATATACATTTATATGTATAAATATATACATATATGCACATGTATGCATATAAAGGTGTATCTAAATATATGCATATAATTTTATATACTTATATGTATAATTATATATAAATGATTAACTCAAAGCAAAAAAAAAAAGACAAATTTGAGAAAAAAACACATGCATCAATTGTAGCAACCAGAGCTTGTTCTTATCACAACTAAAGGAAGCAGGAAGAAAGATAATAATTTAAGCTTAGGTAACTAATAAAATGCTGAGTAGGAATGTAGAAATGGTTGAAAAACATTCAAATGTCTCCAATGCTATTTTAAAGAAATGAGGATACAACTATATAGTTCTTTAATTTCAAAGAGAATAATTGGGAAAATAAAAGTTGAAGAAATTTCTGATGAAACAAATTGCAAATCGGCAAAGCTCTCTAAAAAGCCATTTGCTGTGAAATGTTACAACTTTGAAATGAGCATAATGATCATTAAAGATTAACAGTTTAAAGAAGCCCATTTTTTCCCCTAATCCAGAGCTTATAACAAAAAGCAAAAGCTTAATGGAAGCTATATAGAAATAAATGTCAACACAAATTTAGGAACTTTAAGACGAAAACACTGTAAAATAAACTCAAGATTCAGCAAAACAGTTCATATTACTTTTTAACAATTATTATCTTAATGGAGTGGCCTTCCCATTGAGGTATGATGTGTGTGCAGAGTGGGAAGAGAGAAGGTATTTGAACATGTGTGCATACAAGGATGTTTAGTGTACATTCTGATATATTCTTTCAAGATAAGCATAATTTTAATTAAGGTGAATTTCATTGGCACATAAACAACATATATTTTAAGTTACAAAATACAGTAAGAGCATTCCTGCTCATTGCAAGTAAACCTCAAATAAAGCAGAAACCATTCTATCATAATTTCTGACACATATGCTACCTTTCTATCCTCTATATGCCTACATTTATCTATCTTCAGTTATCAATTATATACTTTTCTGTGTTCTTCAGTCAGTGGATTTGGCAGCATATACTCAGGGTCAAACTAGTCATTCAATTTCAAAATGAAACACAAAAGACAGCATATATTTTTCAATTTTTCCTTAGTATTTTGTAAACTTAAGGTGACAAATATCAATCGTACATAATAAAAGTTTCTTTATGTTGGGAATGAAACCTTTCTTTTTCTCTTTTCATGGAAGTCTATGACAAAATTGTGATAATAGACTTTCATTAATGGAAAATACTTATAATTAAAGATGCTTTGGTGAATGCATTAAAAATGCATTTTAACTCAGATGCTATACAAAATTATAGTTAAGTAAATAGTTATATTTACTTATATTGGTTTTACAGTTTTATTTATTTTTAATCTATCAAGCACTAATCTAATTTGCAAAACACCTGAAAATATCACACACATTTTAAAATCTGTTGCAGTGTTGCCATCTGATATAATTGCTATAATGGCTGCTATAAAATTCCCCTTTTGAAATGATTTGAAGGAATATTCTTTTTTTTTAAATGTATGCTTTGTTAGATTGCCCTGGACAAAATTTAATGTTATATTATGCGATTTAGTAGAAATAGTTTGTTGCAGTCATAACATCCCTATTTCTGGCAAGTAAATAAACTGCCCAACAAAATAACCCTAGGAAGTTCTTTCCTTTTCTACTAAAAATATCTCCACCTCAAATCCCCTCCATATTGAATACATTGTTGAATATACTTTTCCAGTGTAGTGACTAATTCAGGAGATAGTGGCAGGTGAAGAAGATAATGGAAATACTGGAGGAAAAAAAATATGCTTCCTTTTCTTTGAAACCACCATCCAGGTACCCAACACTATCAATTTTCTTAAATAAAACAAAATGTATATATGGGGAAGAAGAGTCCGTCTTGATAATGTTAAGGTACTCCTGACTCCCCTTTCTCTCCCACAATCCCTGTGATGTTGTTAGAAGACCTAAAAGAAAGAAAAGATATCCTTAGGGGAGGAAATGAAAGGAACCAACATAACCAGTACTCCACAATCCACTGTATTTATTCCGCTCCGTGAAAACTTTTATACCTCTCCTGCTTGATTTATTCCCTATTCCACTGACTTATTCTGCCAGAATCACTACATGAGTCTCAACTCCTATCCCCTGAGCCACTGGTTCCCCCTCCCACCTCATATCCTTTTAACAAAAGAACCAGCCCTCAGGCATAGGTGTTATAAACAGTTGCCAAAGCTCAGGACAACCCCTCCAGAATATTAGAGCCACAGTAAGGAAAAATGGATTTTTCTGGTATGTCCAAAGCATTTTATAATACATTACTTTAAAATAAGCTTATTGTATATGACAGTTTCTCTAATATTTTCAATTACCCTATTGTGCTTTAGGTACATTTTTTACTTAAAAGAGTTAAAATGGGCCAACAAGGGAGATTAACTTTTGTATATGACACTTTTTATGGGAAAAATCTCTATATTCCAGAGAAAATATGTATTTTTTAAATTCTTCGTGTTTAGGATGGTATGCTTCCACTGCCTTTCAAATGCTTCCTTGTTGTTAACAAGATCTCAATTACTGTGATACTCCTGGCATTTTCCACCCCTTTAATTCATGCTGCACCCTAGTGGAATTTAGGGAGAATAAGTTGGATATGCTCAACGATCTCAAATATATATGTGTATATATATATGTGTGTATATATGTATATATATGTGTGTATATATATGGATATATATGTATACATATATATGGATATATATGCATGTATATATATATATGTGTGTGTGTATATATATGTATATGTATGTGTATATATATATATATGATGCCTTCATTGTTCTGCTTATGCATATACTAGGTAGTAGTTTATCATAGCTTCCTCTACAGATACACACACACACACACACACACACACACACACACACACACACACTTCTAACCAAGCTACCTCTTTCAACTTATGTCTTATTAGGATTGAGGTTCCTATTTTTGCTTCCAAATGTTGTACTGGTTATCTTATTTCTCAATAAATAGTTCAGAGTAAAAAAGAAGAAATTAATTAATAATAAATAGAATAAAAAATAAAAAGAATAAACTAAAGTGAGTAGAATAAAAAAGTAGTTAAGAATCAAGCCAGAAAAGAAAAGTGATAATTATTGAGCTCCTCACCCCCAAATAGGTCCAGAGTTAAGGAACTCTAAGATACAAAACAAAAGACAATAATTTGGGGGAAAATATATAGGGAAAATATTTGATAGAGCTAGGACATGTGGCTTTGGGCCTTGTGGTCTAAGGCATTCTGACCTTAGTGTATATGAGGGCTGATACTGGGTCTAGAGGGCATTTACAATGATGTTATTGGGTTTTAACTTCTGAGGGCTGAGTGAGAGGCATTAGTGCACAAGCTGTCCTGGAAGTTGACTGCTGCGAGGGAAGACTAACATGAGCTGCCTGGGCTTCAGCAAAAGAATGGATGGTCTTGGCCAATTTGAGGGACTTTGGGATGCAGGCTGCTGCAGCTTCATTTTAAGCTATACCTAGGGTATGTACTCTGGTAGCCAGGGCTTTAGCAGATGACTTGGCAGATGCTGGCAAATCACAGAGGCCTTAGTGAGCAGGCACAGCTGAGGCAAACATGCAATTATAGGGAAAAGAGTATCTTCACAGGCTATTTAGGCCCTGGTTGGCAGAATAGTATTTGCTGCTCTAAAACTGTGCAGCAGTTGGGTTCCACATGTGCTAGCAACACTAAGGAGGTTCTAGCTTTAAATGATGAGTTCCAGACCTAAGACAGTAATGCTGGGTAGGCTCACCTATTTGAATTGACTCTTCCAGAAAACAAAACAAAACAAAACAAACAAGACAAAACAAAACAAAAAAAACAAGACGAGATATTGGAAAAATACTAAAAAAAGCCAAACAAGAAACAAAGTACCAGGCCCTTAGTCCACTACTGCAGAAAATGCAGCAACAATAAGATGCTATCAAAGTTTGTAATATTAAAGCAGACTCTGCTCACATGTTGATTTTTACTTAGTCCCCTAGGGGGCTCAGCTTCGGAAACATCAACAGCAGCTTCAGCTGTAGAGGTTATCTTTTCAGCTGAAACCTAAGTGAGAAGGTGAACATTTTCTAGGAGGCAGGTTTCTTAGGCCTAGGATAGTGCAATGCAAGAAGTAGTGGAAATGATCGAGAAATGAAAATACCTGATTATATGAGACTATATGATCTCTATGTCACCAGATAGATCCTGTACTCAAGTCAGTATTGGAGTATTAGAAACACGGGACTTGAAGGGGAAATGGCAATTAACATGGTAATCACAGCTCCATGATTAATAACTTGAGAGGAATGGGTTTTAATTCAGAAGAGTTTGGAGACAGAGCAGAATAAGTTATCTTCAGGTCATTCCAAGAAGGCTAAATTCAAGATTGACACATCGTCTTTTCTTTACTCTCTTGATGCTAAACTTCCACAATGGTCTCTTACAGCATGAAAGTGAGTTCTGAGATCAAAATTTTGTCAGGGTAAAACTGTTACAGATGTGAGACTTTTATATTTGTTGTGCTCAGTCAGGTCCTGTGTTATGAAATATTATTTAAACTAGTAACTCTTTGGACTCTACAGGGAGGGACATCATAGACTTGGCACTAAGTTAGTACAACTTTGAAGAATGACACCCATTTCAGTGAAAGAGAGTTCTGGCTGTAGCTACTAAAAGGATAAAACTCAGGCATAAGATTCACTCATCTGAGATGAAATAATATGAAGTTGAGGAGGATAAATTTTTACATTAATTTGTTTGCAATACAGTTTTGCAAGACAGAGAATTTCATTTTGGACTTCTATTTCTCTTAGTTTTAACATTTAAAACTTTAATTTGTAAGGGGATTTGACCTTTGTGATTTTAATTTTCCTTTAGAAATTCATAATAGGAGGAATATTATATTCACATTTGGTTCATCTTTTTGTTGCTGGCATTTTATTCCAGTATCTATGTATTTTGTTATTGGTGTATGTTGTTTTCAATTTTATTGTAGGGCTTAGGACCAAGTGTACAATATTTGCAGTGGGAAATAGAATAAGGACGGTGCTAGGCTGATTCTCTTGGAAATAGAATAAGAAATGGCTAATTGGTTTTAGTATACAGAAGACTTACAATTGATCAAATGAGTGTATTTTTTTTTTATCTATTTCCATCCTTCAGTGTCCCAGGCAGATAACAAAAGTGTAGTGGTTGTGATTGGAAACCTGACATCATGAAGGTGAGAAGAGAATTCTCCTAAAGCCCTGTCCATATTCTCCCCAAAGGGAGATAGCCAGAACCCTGCTAGGCTATAGATTTAATGGTGAAACCCAGTTAGTTTAAAACAACAACAAAGCCAAACAAAACTGTCGTATATTAGAGTAATGATATAAATGAGAACACATCCTCTCTTTTCTAAGGTTTTCCTCCTATGAAGGGTCCTCAATAACTGAAACTTTTGGCTTCTCCCTATCTCAAGGGAGATGCCAAGACTATCTGATAAGTATTTTTGGAATAATAATTTTGACATAATTAGCCTGTTTGTTTTTCATTTTGAAAGTTAAATGCTCACAAGGAAAAGACATTCCATTTTGTTGAGAACTTGGTTACAAGTCTAATTTGGGCTGACTACTACCTCCCTCCCTGCCCCAAATCTTCCCCTAGAAGGAAATAGCCCCTGATATTGTAGTGCATATGATAGCATGCATCAGTCTAGGGAAATTTGGATTTCAATTATCAGGCCCTCTTGACTGTCAAGCTAACATAAAAGCTTCAATTTATCATTTACCATCTTTAAAGCCAATATTCTGGTCTCTAACTCCTTATTCTTTGTCTTAGTTATCAAATTTCCAGAACCAAGATGGTGATAAAAGTACTGTTTATTAGGTTACTTTAAAAACACAAATAAGCTTTTATAATACAAACCATCATTAAGTTTAGGTCAATGAAAGTAAGCTATAATTCTACAATTCGCCCTCTATGTAAAGCCAGCAGAAAAGGCAACTTTAGCTGCAGGCTGTTTCTTCTAAACACATGGTAGCTGTGAGCAAAATTCACTGTCACTTAAATCTGTGTACCTCATAATCTAGGGAATGATGTGATCAGAATTTTGCAGACATGGAAAAATATTAGCCCATATTTAAGTAGATACAAATAATTCTGATTTTAGATACTAAGTTATACTGACTCTAATACTGTTTTTGTTTATGTTGTAAGAAGAAAAGTGACCATTACCATGGAGGAAGAATTGGTTAGAACTATCAAATGAGAATTTTTTATTGAAAGTGTTATCTGCAATTTGTTTATATGATTATTTAAGACATTATGTTTTTATTGTTATTAAATGATGTTTTGGAAGATCCCAAAGCAGGACTGTAAAACATTTTTTTAATGATGCAAAGTGGAATATGTGCTAGGATAAAATCCCTCTAGGGTTTTGGAATGCAGGCCAGTAATGAAAGCATGGAACCTAGTTTATGAGTTAGAAGGATAATATGTACCATCGAAGTAATAGGAGCACAATTGGGAAAATGAAAAATATAGAAACCTCGTGTGCCTAAGGAAAGGCATTGACATTTTCAAATGATATTTGATAATGCCATTTCTGTAAATATGTTTTAAGTACAGAAACCTTTTGCATGAAAAACCTGTGGAAACTTTTTCTTGGTAAGTCTATAGAGACAACTAAGAAATCTTTAAAAAAATAATGCTGGTTTTCACTTTATGGGATAGATATCCAGATACTCTAATGTATGCTGAGGCAGAATATCACTTGGTCTTCCAATAACTTCTACATTTTCCCATTTTCCCTGTTCCCCACCAGGATTCAAGTTTTTATTTTATGGCAAATGTGGATCTGACCATGGTGCTGAATTATTTGCTAGTAGGACTTCCACATTGTGGATTCAGTGTACATGGAATAAAGCACATTTTGTAGTAATGACCTTATATTTCTCTTTGCCTGTGTTTGATAAAGAATAAAAAAAAGAATTAAAAAATAAAATAAAAGAATAAAGTAATGGAAATACCCAAGATTTGAAACCAAATTGGTCTGGCATTAACTACATTTGTAACTTAATCAAGTTACTTAAACTTTCTGAGTTCAGACTTTTGATTTATAAAATAGTAGTCATACTGGATATATTTTATAGGATTGTTTGAGGATTGTACATGGTATTAAAAATCAACTCATGTAAAAAGTATGCCAATACATATTAGGTCTTTTTCTCTTTTCTCATAATCCTTTACTGAAATACTAGTGTCTAATTTATTACCAACTTTTAGAGTTCTAGATGATTTCATTTGTATGGTGCCAGTTGCTAAGATGAAACTAGCCAGATGAAACTAGATTTATCATGAATAGGGCATTTTTTAGCTTAACAATTTTAAAACTGTGTAAATGTATTGGTGTAATCTACCTGTGACTTTTCAATTTCCAGGCGGATTTAACATGATAGAGATATTTTTGGAGATAGGTAATTTAGTATTTTTGCCAAAACTATCCAGTGAGTAAATAATACGTGGTAACACTGTGGCAAAGATACTGTGGAATGATGCCACTTTTGACATTTGCTGTGCATCAAGAAGCATTTTGTACACTATTTTTTTTTAACGTTTATTTCTTCCTTTTTTTTTTTTTTTTCTTTTTTGAGACAGAGACAGAGCACAAGCAGGGGAGGGGCAGAGGATGGGGGACACAGAGTTCAAAGCAGGCTCCAGGCTCTGAGCTGTCAGCACAGAGCTGGATGCAGGACTTGAACTCACAACCTGTGAGATCATGATCAGAGCTAAAGTTGGACACTTAACCAACTGAGCCACCCAGGTGTCCCCACTATTCTCTTTCTATTTAAAAAGCTGTGACCTTAGACAACTCATTAACCACATTATATTTCATTTGTAATATATTGTATCATTTTATTCTGTGAATATGGTTATTTAAATTATATACATTAACTTAATTCAAACACAGAACAAAACTAAATAACCACAGGAAAAACTTAAGCATGACCCTAGAATTTCCTAGATCTCCAACCCTATTTCCCACATTCTGGATAGTGGTAATTAATGCCATCTGTTGAGAGCTTAGGATCACCAATTTTTTTTTAATTCTTTACTTTGGGGGCACCTGGGTGGCTCAGTTGGTTGAGTGTTTGACTCTTGATTTCCACTCAGGTCATGATCCCAGGGTTGTGGGATTAAGCCCCATGTTGGGCTCCATGCTGAGTGGGAAGCCTACTTAAAGATTCTCTCTCTCTCTCTCTCTCTCTCTCTCTCTCTCTCTCTCTCTCTCTTTCCCTCTGCCCCTCTCCCCCACTCATGCTTTCTCTAAAAATTTAAAAAAAAAACTTCATTCTGAGCAAGAAGTGAACTGGAATCCAAACATAAAATTTATTTGGCTTATTATCAAATAAATTTATTCTAAACATTGTATTCTCAAATTTCTGTTTTCATTTTGCTCAGAACTTCTCTTTGGGTCTCCAAGTTTGCATTTCCTTTTCTCTAATCCTAGGTTTCAGAATTACAGTCACCCTACACTCATGCCTATGTAACTCCACAGGCATAGTATATATCTGCCTACCTTCCTGAACTGAATAGTGTTTTTCTGTAAGCTGTCCCACACAATGTAGAGAGCTTGCAAGTTAGCTCTGTTTTGCCTAACTCCAAATTGCTGTCCAAATCCTTAAAAGTGAAAATAGCTTTTCTGTTGTACCCAATAGTTTAGGTCATGATTAGAATTCACATGATATTGTGTGTGTGTGTGTGTGTGTGTGTGTGTGTAAAGACTTAGATAATGGAATTAAGAGCACATCCAATGTGATATTGAGTTGGATAAGTTGCTTTGATCTTAGACGCCTAAAGTAGAATTTAAAATGACCTTGACAAATTAAAGAAGTCCTCCAACAAAAACAGTATGAAATGTAATAGCAATGAATACAGGATGGTAGATGGGGGTAAACAACTAAGGATGTGTGCAATAAGCACAGGAGTGACTCTAAGCAATTATGAAAAAAATATGTAGAAACTATAGGGAAGAAAAGCTGGAAATTAATCAGCATTAAACTGTTGTTAATTTTCAAGAGCTGATATGACACTTAGATACACAGTATTATGAGCTATCATAGAAAAACAGAGAAGTAATCTTTTGGCTGTGCAAAATCTGAGGATAATCCTCTTCTAAATTTTGCCAGTAGTGAGAACTTTATTACTGCAATATGTTTACTTGTTGTCTAACTATTTATTGAGACCCTACTGTGTAGTGTGCTACAGATTATCATTTGATACTTCATGCTCATTACCATAAGTAACAAAATAACATTCTTATCAAAGTAAAATGTATTTTGTATCACGTTCTATAATTTTATTGTATTTTTTAGTAGACACCTGTTACATTTTGTCTGTCCAGCATCCCCTCATTTTAGGAATTGTTTCTTCCCCATTTGATGGGATAGTTTAATTAGTCACACAGCCACACTTGCTGTCACTGGCCAATCAGGCAGAGTGACTGATTGAAAGATGGGCATGTAATCAAAGATGAACTGTTTCTAAGTCATTTCAGGACTCTTAATATGGTTATGAGGAAACAGCTTTTTTATGTTCTCTGAAATTTCTCAGTGCAATTATAAGGTAAGCCTTCAAAGTTGTTGACCGTCTTGGCTTCTCTGGGTGAAGAACCAGCTGAAGCTTCAACTTACCTGAAGGCAATAAGAGTTCAGAATTAGGTGAAATGAGACACAATCCTAATGATATTACTTAAGGCCTTGAATAAAAATGGGCTAAAATAACCTCCAACCCTGGGATTTTAAGTTAAATTAACTAATATTTTGTATTTTTTTGTTTTATTCTTAAGCTAATTTGCTTTATATTTTTGTCACTTGCAACCAAAAATTAAGACTAATACCTGTTCATTCTTGGTTATTGTAGAAGAGCAATAGTGTGGGATAATGCTCTGGCTATTGAGGCTGTTCCCCACTCATTGGCAAAAGAATGGATGGTTTTACTATCACTATAATGAGAAAGAGATAGATCTACAGCAAAATAAACAAGATACATTGGATAGAACTTTGGCATATCTGAGAGATAAATCTTATTTCCTAAGCAATTTAACATCTGGGATTTAGACCTGAAGTCGTGAAAATATCATGATGGTGATGACGAATGCCAATATACTTATCAAATGAAAAGTATGATAGTTAATTTTATATATCAACTTGTCTGGGACACAAGACACCCAGGTATCTGGTTAAATATTACTTCTGGGTATGTCTTGAAGGGTGATTATGGTTGAGGTTATCATTTTAATCAGCAGACTGAGTAAAGGAGATTACTTTCTGTGATAGTTTATTTTATAGTCAGCTTGATTGGCCATGGGGTGTCCAGATTATTCTGGGTATGTTTATGAAGGTGTTTATGGATGAGATTATCGTTTGAATCAGCAGAGTGAAAACTCAGATTGCCCTCAATATGGGCAAGCACCATCCAATCCCTTGAGGGCCTGGATAGAACAAGTAGAGAAAGGAAGGATACTTCCCATTTCTGCCTACCAGGCATGAGCTAAGATATTAGTCTTCTCCTGCCCTTGGACCAGGATTTACACCAATACCTCTCCAGTTCCCAGACCTTCAGACTTGGACTGAAATTACATCACTGGTTTTCCTGGCTCTCCAGGTTGCAGACAGCATATTGTGGGACTTCTGAGCCTCCATTAATGTATGAGCCAGTTCCTCATAATTTCTCTCTGACTCTGTCTCTCTGTCTGTCTGTATCTCTCTCTCTCTCTGTTCCTCTCTTGATAGATAGATAGATAGATAGATGCAGAAATAGATATAGATACAGATATAGATATAGATATGGATATAGATATAATCTTATTGGTTCTGTGACTCTGGTAATCCTAATACACTCACCTCAGTGTGAGTGGGCCTCATCCAATCCTTGAAGGCCTGAACAGAATAAAATGCCAAATAAGAAAGAATTCTCTCTTTCTGCCTGACTGTATTCAAGCTGAAACGTTGGCTTTCTCTGCCTTCAGACTGAGATCCAGCTTAGAACTTACCCCATTAGCTTTTCTGGTAAATAGGCCTTTGGACTTAGACTGGAACTCTACCCTCAGATCTCCTGAGCCTCCTGTTTGCTGATTGCAGATCTTAGGGCTTCTTAGTTGTCATGATTGCATGACTTAATTCCTTATAACCAACTTCTTTCTTTCTTTCTTTCTTTCTTTCTTTCTTTCTTTCTTTCTTTCTTTCTTTCTTTCTTTCTTCTCTCTCTCTCTCTCTCTCTCTCTCTCTCTCTCTCTCTCCTATTCATCCTATTTCTTTAGAGGTCCTAAGCTAATATAGATTTGGATACCAAGGTCGGTCCTGTCCAGTAAGACTCTTTGAGATGATGGAAATGTTCTCTGTCTGTGACTCTAATAGAGTACTCACTAGTCATATGTTGCGATTGAGGTCTTAATAAAAGTGTAATTAGTATGACTAAAATTCATGGTTTTGAATTTTATTTTATTTGAATTAATTTAAATTTAAATAGTCACACATGGTTAGCATTTACCTTTTGGACAGCACAGTTCTATAGGACAAGCAATATTTTTATGTTTTATTTTTTTCAAGCCATATTTTTTAAAGTTTATTTATTATGAGAAGGAAAAAGAGAGCATGGGAGGAACAGAGAGTGAAGGAGAGAGAGAAACTCCCAAGCAGGCTCCACATTGTCAGCATAGAGCCTGACACAGGGCTCGAACTCATGAACTGTGAGACCATGACCTGAGCCAAAATCGAGTCAGATGCTTAACCTACTGAGACACCCAGGTACCCCCAAGCCATATTTTTAAAGCCATACTATTCCTTTATATATAACTTTCCAGTCTCTTTTCTTCTTTCTTTTTCCATCCTTTTAGTAGTTGTTTATTTGCTACTTCAAGATGTTTTATTATCATTATTATTATTATTATTATTATTATCATTATCATTATTATTCTCTTTATTTCACTAAGGGACAAATTATATGTTCCCTAGAGATGTAGATCAATTTGGTTGCTTAAGCAGTCGAATTGTAAAGTAACTTAATTTACCCTGGATTCATCAGGAATCAAATGACATGGAGTTCTTCATAATTCTTTATCTCTACAATTGAGTCACCAAGACACCTCATTTTATTTGGTCAATCTGGATCAAGCACTGGGTCAGTTAATTTCCATATTATTAGACTGACCTCGTTCATTTCATAGAAGAATCATATAATGTTCCTAACAAAAATTGTAAATACTAGTACAAATAAAAAGACACTCCCAAAAGAAGGGAATAAAAAGATAACTGAAAAATAACCGTGTACACTAATATGTGATTATAGTTATTCTTATATACTTATTCCAAATCACTTGCTATTTAAAGAATAAAGAATAGTTGGGGTTCCTGGATGGCTCAGTCAGTTGGGTGTCTGACTCTTGATTTCAGCTCGGATCATGATCCCAGTGTTATGGGATCGAGACCGATTTTTGACTCTGCAATGACAGCATGGAGCCTGCTTGGGATTCTCTCTCTCCTGTCTCTCTCCCCTCCCCCAGATTGCACTCTCTAAATAAATAATTATAAAATAAAATAAAGAATCAGAAATAGTTAATAATAGTCAATTGTGGTTAGGTATGATTAATGGAATCACTAAAGTACTTTCACTGGGTGTCTATTTTATTTATTCCTACATAGTTTGTATTTTACTGACTCATATGCATTTATTTTTCTTTCATCTTTACTCTTTTTTTTAAATTGAAGTATAGTTGATATATGATGTTATACTAGTTTCAGATGTACAACATATTGATTCAACAATTCTGTACATTACACAGTGCTCACCACAATAAGTATAGTCATCATCTGTTATCATACAAAATATTATAATATTATTGAATATATTCCCTGTACTGTATTTCTAATTCCTGAGACTTAGTTATTTTATAACTGGAAGTTTGTACCTCTTAGTCCCCTTCACCTATTGTTTCACTCATTCACTTACCCGTATCCCCTCATACAACCACCACTTTGTTCTCTCTATTTATGAGCAAACAAAAAACCAAAAACAGATGCATATGTGTTTATTTTGTAAGTAACATTCTAAATGAGATTTTTATAAGTGCTGATTTTTTATTTTGAGTTGTTCTATTTAAGAATACTTAGATTTATTTATTAAGAAAAAGTGATACTTTAGAAAAAGACACAAAGAGAGGGGCACCTGGGTGACTCAGTTGGTTGAGCGTCTGACTTTGGCTCAGGTCATGATCTCACAGTTTGTGAGTTCGATCCCCATGTCAGGCTCTGTGCTGACAGCTCAGAGCCTGGAGCCTCCTTCGGATTCTGTGTCTCCCTTTCTCTCTGCTCTCCCCTTGCTCACATGTTGTCTCTCTCTCTCAAAAATAAATAAAGATTAAAAAAAGATTAAAAGAAAAAAGAAAAAGACACAAGAGAGAAGATAAGTAGTCACCTTTGGATCAATACACCCATTCCTTCAACAAATATATACTGGGCGATTATTTTGTTTTAGCTGTGTTCTAGCTGCTGAAAATCCAGTTGACTAGCTAAAGTCCCTTCATTCTTACAGTTTACATGCTAGTTGGTTAGAAAACCAAATTAAATAATATAAGTTTAGATTTATTGATGGCATAAAGAAAAATAAAATGAGGCAGACATGTGAAGACCGACTAGATGGGTAGGGGATGGATGGGTAAATGATCATCAGTAAGTGACTTCTTCATAAAATAAGAAAATGACATATGATGGTCTTCGGTAAGATTGTTGCACGTAGAAAAAACTCTACATACAAAAAGCATGTGGCAGGTATGAATATATGCATGAATATATATTGAAATAATGTAGAGTCATTTTCTTGAGAAGATTTTTTGTTTTTTGTTCTTTTGGTTTACTTTTAAAGTAAAGCCCACTCTCAGTATCACTCTTTAAGGGTTAAGTGTTATCACTATAATGTTTCCATTGATCTTTGGTCATTTGTAAAACTGTTTTACACATTAGCTGCTATTAAACTCCGGGATAATATGATCCTCTATAAGGCAGAGTGAGCATTTTCTTTTTTAATGGGAAACAGAGGGAAAGGAATTATCCCTCCTGATGAGTTAAGAAAATGTGTGATGGCCACATATCTTAGATCATTTAGATTCAATCATTGTAGATATAAAAGTTATACTACATAACATCACCAAGTAATTTTAACTCTATATGTTGTGGCTATATATTTTAAAATGAGAGAATGTATGAATGTTGGACATATTACCATTTAGTTTATTCATGTTAAAATGTAGGAACAGCTCATCTTGAGATTGTAAATTCTTGCAGATCCGTGAATTTCTTGTCAATAATTTTATATACTATAATTAATATAAGCTGAAATTCTAGCAATAAGGCATTTGGGATGGGATGAGATAAAATAGGTCATAATTCTGAAGGAAAATATTGCATGTTTTGTAAACAGTATGAAAATATTAAGTTAAAATATATTCAAAGGCAGTTCATATTGCTTATATACTTTTATAGATATTGTATATATAAATGCTACTCTATGCTATGTATTATATGTACTATACACTATATGCAAAGATTCTTAACACCTCTGAAACACAGGCAACTGACCTCATATTTAAAATGCTGGTGAGCATGGAGAATGACAATCAATGCTTCCAGTACTCAATAAGCTAATTTTCTTCCACAGTGGTCTACATTTTCACCAGGCCATGAAATTTCTTTTTCTAGGTCAATTTACTGCAAGAGTCAATTTGCTATGAGAGTCAATTTAGCATGGATTTTTTTTAGATTTTTAGTTCTGGGGAGCTATAATGAGTATATATTTAAAGTGTTTAGGTATTTCACTAAAATTTAATATTTAAAAGAGAAATATAAGTATTCTAACTAAGCATGTGAAATCCCAGGAAATGTGCCCATAGTGATAAAAAAAATGACACAGTAATTTTCCCATTCTCATTTCAAAAATTTTTGTAATAATTAAAACTACTTTTGATTTGTTATCTTTTTTGATTTTATTGAGATGTGATTGGCAAATAAAACTATAAGATATTTTGTGATAATTTTATATATATATATATACATTGTGAGAGGATTTCCCTCATCTAGTTAATTGTCAAATCCATTACCTTGAAAATGTCAACAAATTACTTTTTTTAGTAGAATAAAAAAGGCATAAATACCCCATCATTGTAAATTCAAATTCTTTCAATCTGGTGTAGAAACAGTCATAAAGTACAAAGTAAGTGCAGTCTCCTCTGTGAAATAGACCTTAAAAGAACTCTAATCTATGGTACTAATGTAGGAGTAGATGCTGTCATCCTATTCTGCGACAGTACAAAGAGGACATCATGTCCAAGGCAAAGAAAAAATATGTACTATCTTTATATAATTTTAAAATGAGTATTAAATAAATGGCTTGCCTTTAAAACAATTTCTCTCCATTTTAAAATTCATTTCAGGAGGATAGGTTGGGGGGGTTGAATTAAATGGGTGATGGGAATAAGGAGGGCACTAGTGATGAGCATTGGGTATTGTATGGTAATGATGAATCACTAAATTCGACACCTGAAGCTAAAATTACACTGTATGTTAACTAACTCTAATTAGAATTTAATAAAAACTTCAAACATAAGATAATAAAATAAAATAATTCATTTCAAACATGAAATTAAATATTTAAAAATATTTTGTCACAAAGTGAAGGATAATACAATGCATACTGATAAAGAAAGTAAAGAAAATCTCCCACATAAGTTTAACATTTTAGACTATTGCATATAGGGATGCATGGATATATGCCATCTTTTGGCAATTTATGAAATTAATTCATTGATGAATCATAAGAAGTCAGTTAATTTGCACATTTACTGAGACACTAATAATATATGTAGATAATAATAGTCTTAAACCTATGAAATGAAGATATTTAAAGATATTTAATTGCATCTAAGAAATCTTTTAAGTTTTAGAAATGACTTTATTCATGCAATGACAACTCTGTAACATTTTGACCATTGTCCCACTTTAAAATATTGAAAGATCTTACAACCATTAAGCATTTGATATTTTTTAAGTTAATTGATTAATAGCATCTAATAGTAGACTATTTAGAAAATAGAGTGTTATCTATACCTTGTACTTGAAGATGACATTATTTATCCAAATACCCAGAGCTCACATTTTGAGTCCCTGGTGTACACACACACACACACACACACACTGATCCCAGGACTAGAATAAGTGCAAACTCTCTTCCAGTACCCGGCCTGGGTTGATGGTCTAAAGGGGGCTTATAATCACATGTAAGTCTCTGACTGTCATCACAATCACACTTGCAACCATTGTAAAAACTATCTAATTGAATCAATCTTTTTCCGCCATAGTTTACACGAAGAATTAGTTCTGTGTTGTGATGACAAGGAGATTACTAGGATTTCTGAAAATAGTAATCTAACAAAAATCTTCTGGGCCTTTTAGTTTTCTCCATTTCACAGAATACCCACTGGAATTCTCCCTGGGGTTGAGGCTGTGGTAAAGCTGTGTTCAAGACAGGTGCTTCTCATACTTGTATACATATAAATCACCGTGGAATCTTGTTATAATGCAGAATCTGATTCCGTAGGTATAGGGTAGGGCCTGAGATTCTGCAGTTCCAACAAGTTCCCAGATGACAGTGGTGATGCTGGTCTGAGGATCACCTATTGTATAGCAAACCTATTGACTATTTCAGTGTAGAAATTCTAATTTCTGAGGTAGTTATCAACAAGAACAAAAATATAATTTGCTTTTGAGTATGTATCACAAATGCTGAGATACTCATGTTTGGTTGGGGTATTTTCTTGAATATAACAATCTTAGAGTAATGAATGTTTGTTTGTTTATCTCAGTAAGACGTTAGAAGTCATCAAATGCAACTGCTTCATGTTATGGTTGAGGAAAGTGAGGGTCAGGGAAGTTGAGTATATGCCCAAGGTGGTACAGTTAACAGCAGGACATGCACTATAACATAGGAACTCTGACTACCCTTTCAACAAAGAAACCCTAACTTTTTTGGCATTTCCATTTTTTATATATATATTCTCTCTGACACAAAACCTAAGCATGAGTCAATAATGATTAGAATTTCACCTTTTGATGCTCACAATAGTTTAAATGATAGCAGTATCCTTGGACTTACTGACTTTCCTAACAGCTGAAACTCACAGTAGGCAACTATCTCTTACAATAATAAGAGTATTCACACATCCTCTTTCTTCTGGAGTCCACTTGCAGTTTTATTATGGACATTTTGCTTCTTAATTTTGAGAACCTGGGGAGAAAGCTGGACAGAGAAATGAATGGGTCATTAGTTAAAAGGCAAGGGTTGAATTTGTAAAAGGTTGTGGCAAAGTAAGCAACAAATGGGAAAGAGCGAAGGGCATCAATATTGATCGTGCCTCTCATCTTTCCCTGTCTTCTTGCTTGCAGGTTTCTATTATGTAGTCTCTCAAACAAAGCAGACTTTATTTATGGTGTGACTGATTTAACACTACTGAACTAGTCCATCATCTGCTAATTTGGTCCAATTAAAAACTGGTCATAGGGAAAATCCTGGGAATTAAGCTCATTTGGAAACACAACTTCTGATTTATTTATGTCCTGTTCATTTATATCTCCTCTTCTAAAGGATACTTCTCAGGGTGCTGATTTATAGAGGTAGTTCTTTCCACATTCCTAAGTTCCCTTGCGTAGTCACTTTTGGTTGAGTCCCTGAAGAAAGTACATATATGTTTTTTTTTTCTTCCTTCCTTAAGGCTATTGCTAAAGTAGTTATAGAGGATTGCCTAAGATATCCTGCTATCCTGAATTAGAAAAATCCCACTAAACAGCTAGAGCCACCATTTATAAAGCACTTACACATTGCATGGCCCTGTACTCACGTGTTTGCATTCACACTAACCTTTATAACTCTAAAACTTTAGTGCTATTGACATCCATCTTTTGCAGTTGAGACTACAAACATTTGTTAAAATTTTAACGAATTAAACATTTTAAACATTCGTTAAAATCACCAAACGTTATGCAGCAAGTGACAGCTATGGTATCTGAACTGGGGTATGCCTGATCGCAGTACTGACCAATATCGTCACCAACTATGGTTTACTGAGATTTATGTCTAGACTAAGTCAAAATTCTGAAGAACAATCTCATCTCCTGCACCCTTAACTTTTCCTTCTCCTCCACACAAGTTCTTGTAGGCAGGTAGGTGTGCCGCTCCCTATACTTATCCTCTCCCACGCCCTCTGCAATCTTTCCCTTTTGCTGCTGGGAACGTTAGAGAATGCTACTGCAGCTGGTGAGTGGGCAGGTGCAGCCACCATCTGCTCTAGGACTCCAAATGCACACAAGAACTTCGCACCCAGGACCTGGCCCAGGCACCACAGATTCCAGAATCTGCTGGGGACACGGCTAACCCCGCCCCCTCGCGGTGGCGATTGGCTGAACCATCCCTGATTGCGAGGCACGGATTAATGGAGGCGGGTGTCTCCTCTGTTAAGTTAGGGCGAGACGTCTCAAAGGAGGTGAGACCCCCGGGGGTTGTGTGAATGGGGGCTTCAGTTCTTCCTGCCCGAAGGGTCCTTGAGAAGCCTGTTTGTTTTTCCCGGCGCTTGTCTCCACCCATCCCTTTCTGTCATTGGCCAGGCCTGGTAGGCGGGTGTGTTTCCATTGGCCGGGGGGCGGTGTCTGTCCCTGGCCAGGGTGGGGGCGGGGCCTCCGCCGCGCTGAGCTTGCCCTTGTGTCTGGTGCTCTGTAGAGCTGCCGCCACCGCCGCCGCCGCCGCTGCCGCCGCTGCCGCCGCCGCCGGTGCCTCTGCTGCTGCTGCAGCCGGAGCATCCGGGAGCCGCCGCCGCCGCCGCTGCCGCTGCTGCCACTAGCGCTGCTTCCACTGCTGCCACCTCCCTTCCCAGGACCCCGAGACACCCCGAGCGCGAGCGGCGGCAGCTGCTTGCTTGCTCCCCCTCTGCCCCTGCCCCTCCCTTCCGTGACCTACCCACTCCTTGCAGCCCTCGCCCGCACCTTCTCCAACACCCCGGCATCCCTGCACCACCTGCTCGGGCACCCCGGCGGGCTCTGGGACTTGCTGTGCGCGCCGAGAAGAAAGCAAGCTCCGAACCCGTGCCTGGCTGACGGGCTGTCGCGGCTGCACCACCAGCAGGAGGAGAAGAAACTATTTCGCCCACCGAAACCCCATTCTGCGGGTGCTTCGCAGCTGCCGCTTCTGCTGCCTGCAGTCCAGGTCCGAGGGTTCGAACACCGCAGCGGCGGGGACCGTGGGTCTAGCAGGCGCCGGGAGGACACCGGCGGAGCCCTGCACTCTGGTGTCCCGCTCACCAGCATCACCTAGCCCCCTCGTTCCTTCCCCAACCCTTTAGAGAAGGGACCATGATTTGGAAACGCAGCGCCGTTCTCCGCTTCTACAGTGTCTGCGGGCTCCTGCTACAAGGTAATCCCCGCCCCGCCGCGGGGGGCATCAACTTCACGCCCATTCCCCATCATCCCCACTCCACCCCATATTTCCACTCTCCCCCTTTCAGTCCCCCAGTCCCCGGCGATTTCCACCCCCTCCCCCTACTCCCCGGTGCGGCAGGGGGCAGTGGCAGTTTGCTCCAGCCCCTCGAATCTCTAGCGCTGGCTCAGCCTTGCTTTCCCGGCAGTCAACCCCTTACGCGGCACCTTTCGCCTTTTCATTCACCTGAGCTTCCTACATCTCTCACTCTCTATCCCCGCCAGCAACACCCCCCCCCCCCACGCCTTTTGGCTGGCAACTTGTGCCTTCTCTGAACATTATACCCTCCCACCAACCCCCACCAGCCACCTCCCACATCACGCTCCTGTCCGACCCTCTCTATCCTTGTCATCTCTCTAACCTCCCTCTTTTCGGGTCGCCTTTCTCATTCCCCTTCTTCCCACCGTCATCATATCCGTGTATCTTTAAAAAGTGAGTGAGAGCCTGGGAGCGAGCTACCGAGACGGCGAGAACAGCAGCAGCGGCAGCACCGTGTGCATTGCAATAACATCCCCGGGGGGGAAATGTGTTGTGAGACGTGTCATTCACCCAAGAAGAGAGAGGAGACAGTGTCTAGGATTTAAAAAAAAGAAAGAAGGAAAGAAAGAAAGGAGAAGAAAGAAAAAGAGAAAGGACAGGAAAGGAAAAAGGGGAAAAATCAAGAAATTAAAAAAAAAAAGAGGGAGAGGAAGGGAAAAATTAAAAGACCCAAAGCCACTTTATCAACAAACCCGTTTTTTTATTATTCAGTTTGTGTGGTTTTCTTTTCTTTTTTTCTTTTCTTTCCTTCTTTTTTTTTTTTTTTTCTTTTTCTTTAAGCAAAGAAATACATGCACCTAGGCAGTTACTTTACTGCTAAGGGATTTTCACTTGGATTCCCTACCTCACCATCCGCTCTGCTCTCTGCCGCTTCTTTTCGTAATTAATATTATCCTTTCACGTGAAATGTAAGAACCCCTGCGACCGCAGTGGAGGGAAACCGCACAAAACGGTGTTATTATGCAAATCACTGGGCTTGGATGCGGAGTGGCTAGGGAACTGGGGTGCACTTTTCCTCAGACCCTCTCTTTCGGAGGGAGGAGGGGGCTGTGTGGAATGGGAGGAGGACGCTGGTTATGAAATGAATGGCAATGTATGGAGTAGGAGTGCATGGGGAGAGTACACTTTGGGTGGTGGTGGAAGCAGAGACGGCATGGTAGCTAGGGCTGGATGGGCAGGGGCTGGAAGGCGGAAAATTGTTGCTTTTAAGGAATATAGGGATGCGGCTTGAGTGTGAGATACAGGAAGGATGGATGTGAAATGATGGTCGATAGGATTTTTAAAGCTAGGTGACTCTTGATTTCTTGATAAATCTTTGCCCACCTCTCACCCCTCTGTCATCATTTCTGTAGTTGTGGGAAAGATAAGTTGATCAAATGTATTTGTCCCTGGGTAAAAGGAATCTGGAAGTAAGACACAAGTAGACCCACAGGCGTGCAAAACCCAGTCGGCCTTTGGAGGATTTAAATGAGGTCAATGAACCATCTTTCAGCAAGTTCTTGGAATGCATCCTGTCTCCTATCCTCCAGGTTATATAGACTGGGACGTATTTTATTTATGCATGTTTATGAATGTAAAAGAAGAGATAGTGGACAGAATTTTCCTGAATTAACTAACTGACCTTGTAGAAATATTTCTTACAGTATTTTGTGGTAATTTTGTGTGTTTTACGTTGGATGTAAATTTCAGATGTCATGTGCCAGAATCCCCGAGAAAGCAGACAGCCTTCTTCCTGCTTACGCTGCCTCGTCCCATTTCCCACCGCTCACACCCTCACCCTCTCACAAGTACCCCAGGTGGCTGACACATTACTTAGGTTTCTAATCCATGCTGAAACATGCTCCTAGATACCCCACTTCACCTCTCAGTAACTTGCATTTCTCAGCTCTGAGTGTGTGTGTGTGTGTGTGTGTGTGTGTGTGTGTGTGTGTGAACGCGCGCGCGCGCCCGCGAGTGCGCGCGCTCGCTCCATGCCGGGGACTGGGAGTGTGATGTGGGGAAATCAGTTAATTTGGTGATTGCGATGAAAATTCGACACCGCTGGATGTGTTTTCCCTGCCAATCTGTGTGTGCTGGCCCTGGCACGTCATTGCACACACTGCTGGGCTGGTGTGAGAAGATTATTTATTATAGAGCATGTGGGCAATGGACTGCACTTGGGGGTCGCCTCCTCTCTGCCTTCAACATTTCCCGTGAATTGTCTATTCAGTGCACTGAAAAATAACTGTCTGCTGGTGTCTCATTCTCTCTCAGCCTGAGAGAGGATTTACTCTTTCTGTACCAGGGGAGATTCCATCAGCTGCATTCTCTTTTATTAAGGGCATGGGTCTCTTTTATTAAGTATGTAAACCAATTATTTAAAAAGTGCTGCTTATCACAGCAGAGGAGGGGTGGTGGTGGAAGGGGTGTGAGTATGCCAGAGAAAATGCACCACTGAACCAACAGCAGCACCAGCATCAGGTCCAAATATGTAAATAAATAAGCGTCCTATACAGCAACCAGGGAAAGAGCACCAGCCCAACAATGTCTGTGTACTTATGAGCATCTTAGATCAGGCCATATTAATACACCAAAAAAGAGAAGAGGATTTAAAGAAGAAGAAGAAGAAAAAAAAAAACTAGAAGGGGAGGGGGCACAAAACACCATTGGATTGTCTTCTCATGTTTATGGCTGCCTCACATTTATCAAATACTACTCCACAGACACATCACACTTTGTTGATATTGTCAGTCCCTGCTCAAACAAATTGCTCATGCCTTCCTTGTCTTAGTCTTGGCTAAAAACATTGCTTCAGGGTTCAGGTTTATGTTTCTCCCACAACCCTACTGTTTTATTAGGACTTGGTTAGGTTGTAAAATGAAAGCTTTATTTCCTGGACACAGATTAAGTACTTAGCAGGTCTTTCCTTTCTATGTGCAGAGAAAGCAGGGTGGCTGGGGAAATAGTGAGCAACTGATTTTGGCTAGAGGGAATCTGCTCTTCCTGCTAGTAGTTATGACTAGGCAAATACTATAGGCAGTCTACACCTTCTTATTTTAGCTTTATTAGAACTAGAGTGGTATTCTGTCACGTAAATAATATTAATCAACTTATTTACCCTTCGTATTATTATCCCCTTTCTTGTGCTATGCCTTATTTTAGACAAGAAGACTCATTTGAATATATCTTCTCTGTGTTTTACACTGTCACAAATATTTTCCTTTTTCTGGGAAGCAAAATCAACCTTTTGCCTTGTTAATATGTAGAGTTAACGAGCCAGTGGTGAGAACCAAGTCAATGATAAAATAAGTTTTTTAAAAAAGTATTAAATAGTTCTAATTCTACATCATCTACTAGTTTGCCCTCAATGGAGTCTTGGGAAATGGAAATAGATTGTTACATGGAAAATAAACATGTTTCTGACCAAAGTATAACTTGGAAGTTTACTACTTAGGTAATGAAATTTGCTTCAGTGTTAATTTATGGGGCATCCTTTCTTATTTTCCCCCATCACAGACAGAGGAAAAATCTGGGATAAGGGTAGGGAACAGTGTAGAGAAATGAATTTCTTTAGATGGAGGTGTGCAAAAGCTTGCCACCTGTAACTAAAACCTCTCTTGGTTACAGAGTAGATCCAGTTCAATTGCTAACCCTGGCTAAAGCTGTATCCCTTTCCATGCCTGAGGGGGCACTGCAAAGATGGAGACTGTCTTGCTTAGCACAAGAAAACAGTCCTAGAAAGGGCAAAAAGGAAAGGACACAATCTAACCCGAAAATAGACATGCATAGAGATTTTGTTGTGAAGTTTGTTTCCTTTTTAGAGTTAGTCTTCCAGAAAAACACATTCAACACACATACTGGGAATTTAGAGTTTGGTTTTGTTTTGTATTGTTTTGTTTTCCATGAGACATTTTGGTAAATGATTTGTTATAGCTAGAAAGAAAGACTTTCAAATTGAAGGTCAATTGGACGTACATGTTGCTTGCCTCAGTATGAGGCATGAACACCCCCCTTACATTTTTAGAAAGTATATTATAAAATGCAAAATACAGTTAATAAAATACTGATACTACTTCCTAAAAGCATGTCTCTCCCATTCCTTTCCTTCTACATGTAATAACCTTTGTCTTGTCAAACTCATTTCTTACGTTGAATGTAGTTCCTGTATTCTGCCTTTTTTTTTTGTTTAACAACTAAAACCTTGAAAAGTAGAATCTGTACGTTAGAGCCAATGACTATGATTTAAATAGTCAAACCCCAGACACTTAGTGATTAAGAAAATCTGCCTACAAGTATGAGTAGTTTCTGGACTAATGTTCTATCAAGATATGGAAGCCTACTTCATCATCTTTTCCCCATTTCTACAACTATTAAAACTGTGGAAGCATAATACAACAAAAGTAAGCATTAGTTGAGAGGCCTCTTTCTGCCTTCTCCACTAGAAGATCAGATACTTGAGAACTATTTGCCTCACATTTAAATAGTGAGATGCTTTTTTTTTTTAAGAAAAAAGTTCCTGAATCATTTAAAGATCAAATGGAAGTGCAAAAATGCTGGAAGAGATCTGAATCAAGCATTTTAAGGTGGCCCAAAATCAACACCAAATAATATCAATTTTCTTTTTAAAATAAGGTATCTATGGGGTATCAGATAATTGAGAAAAGTAAGATTTATTTATTATGAAGGATTTCGGGTACATTAATAATATAAATGGACCTATCATATTGATGTTTTATTTGATCATGCTGACATGCGTTCCATGAGATTTATTAAGAAAGAGCCCTCATTTTAATAGGTTGGTTAAACATCCTTGGCAAAATCACCCATTGTGTAACAGCTGGCTGAGTAGGTTGAGGAGACAGTGAGAAGGAAAATCACAAACCAAGGAAACTGAAGTTAGAGTTCTTTGTGGAGTTGGCAGATCTTGGTTTGTATACCCTCCTAACACAGCTCTAGTGCCCAATGATTATTAAACTTAAGCTTCCTGAGGGCAAACCCTGTACCTTTGTTATCTGTGCAATCTTCTTATTCTCAATTTAGTAGATGCATAATAAATATAGTATTAGATTAAAATACTAGGTATGTCCAAATTAGTTCCGATGGAATTAAATAGTTTCTTGTCTTCATAATCTATCAGCACTTAAACTTTGTTCAATAATGCCACAAGAGTTAATGTTAATATTTTGTAGGCTGTTTTGGTTTAGGAAACAGTTTTCCTATAGAAAAGTATATAGTGATAGCTCTTGATATACATCTTTAAATGAATACAATCTGATCAGTTGTTCTTGCCATGACATTTTCCTACCCATTTTTTTTTCTTTTCCTTGATTATAAATCCCCGATATTTTGCATTAGATCAGATCACCAACTCATTTCATGAAAAAAAAAAAATGAAAGGCAAGATTTAAATTCACTGATTTAACCTAAAATATTTAAAAGGACAAGTTCATTGCCAACATTTTATTTGAAAATGTCAAGCATTTTTGGAGTGTAGTTCTGTAGTATCAAAGAAAGGCATCTCTGCAAATTCCTTGTATAAAGAGGTGGGTGAGGATTAACCTAGAGCTGTGGCAGCTGAAGCCCCCTGCTGTGTGATGATGCAAATGGCATCTCAGGCCTAATGTGCTCTGCAGCGGCAGGCGAACACACAGGAAAGCAGTCATGTGGCATGAGTGAAATGGGAAGTCTTTTCTTAGCTTCTGGTAGTCACAAACCATCCTTCAGTTTTCCATAACCAGAAATAACCCAGGGTATTTCTAATCACGTGAGCTCATGACAAAGAATAAGAAAAAAATACATATTTTATTTAGAGATTAATAAATAAATCCTAATAAAATTATCAATGTTCTCATCAGATAAATTGTGGATATTTTATTTTCTTGCAAACTATCAGGGACACAGGCCAGTTTAGTGAAGATGATAGCAAAGTTAAAAATAGGATTTCTATGCAGTTGGTTGTATGTATTGGACATAATAAACATTAGACTAGGAAATATTCTGTTATCTTTCTCTTCTTTTAGTGAGTAAGGAGTCAGTCCCTTGTTGTGGTTTTGGGTTTTTATTATTATTATTATTATTATTATTACTATTTTATTATTATTATTTTATTATTTCATGTATTTCATATGCATTTCATGTATTCTAAGAATACAGTAGTTTTAAAAGAAATAGAAATTAACTGTTCAGTGTCTGTTCATGTAGTTTAGTACCATGAAGTGGAATTTGTGGTAACATAAAATCAGTAGAGAATATTTCCTCTTGGAACAATATTATTTATCACAGGCAACAGCAGCAAATAGATCCCTTAATAAAAGTAATACTTCTAGAACAGTTGTTTATGGGCAGCCTATCAGGGAGGCATATCAGATAACAGAAACTAATGTAGCTGTGTTTATTTTTATCCCGTTTGTTAGAAAACAAAATAATTGAACATATTATGCATATTTTCATTCAAGATATGAGCCCAGTTGGTTCTGTTAACATGCTCAGTGGGTTTCTTTAAACAGATATAAAATTATTATCATATTAGAAGTATATAGTATGTTTAAAAATTAGGAAAGTAAATATTCTGCTTAATTAGGTATCAGTTAAATATTAATGTCAAAATCAGAGGTGTAATTATTGAGAAAGGAAATATTCCTCAATCATTTATCTTTCTATATACACATATATACAAGTTTAAAGTGCACAGTTATTTTTAGGACTGAAGGGTATCTTTATAATTTTGTAAGTAATCAGACTTTGGGGTTCTCAGGGATGATGTGTGAGGAAAAGGCAAGAGTTTATTTTGTTTGCACTCAATTACTTTCCTTTACCCTTTTCAGGAAGGTTAAAAAGTATATTTTTGAACAAATTTTCTTAGTGTTTAACAATGATTAACATTTCCACTTAAAAATACACAAGCAAGATTTACAATTTCTGAATTTGCAGTAGAGCTGAGCATCTATTCTGAATCTTCTTTTGTGCTCATGAAACTGAGTGATGAGACCCTATGGCTACCTGAATAGACACAGGGCTGAGGTTGTAAGGAGATCTGCCTTGGAGAAAGCTGGCTATTAATTATTCACATTCTATTTTAGAGGTCTTTGAAGTAAATATTAAGACAGTCATTATTCAACATTGGGGATAACTCTTTCTAAGTCAGCAAATAGTTTTTACTTGAATTTTTAAATTATCTTTCAGCGATTTGAAAGCTGAAGGGGAAGCGCCTGTTTAGTCCTAAACAGTTATTCTGGGGGCTAGATACTGACGTCATTAGGAATTGTTTAGGAAATAAAAATAAAGAATCATTTGCGTTGAGGAACATAAAATCTTAAAGCTAAGAATGATCAAATAGTGCTAATCATTTCACACGAGAAAACAACAGTCTTTTATTGGTCAAATTGATCCCCTAATAATTTTATTGTGTTTGATGATGGTTTATTTACTGTAACGCTGCATTCATTGTCTATCTAAAGTCATCTTTGGAAGTGGAGTGAGAAAGCACCTTTCCGGACAAGGATGTTCTGCCAAGTGCTAAGTGTATAGCTGTTCTATTGATTCCGTGTAATTTATAAAACCAATTAATTTGTTCTTATAAAGAAATATTTTTGGCTTCTTTGCCAAAAATGTTTGCCTTTAAAAATCCAAGTGACTCCCATAAGGTTTACTTAAATGCCCAGAACTAAAATTTATAGTGTGTAAAATATGTTTTTACTTTCTTAATGAATTCGTGTTTTACACGAACCCCCCTAGAGAAAATGCCCATGACACCTCTATTTTCCATTCATTTTCATACCTTATATGCCTCCTGCTTTCCAATCTTAAGGAGTATACTTAGGTTGAAATGAGAGATGATTAGAACATTCGTACTTAAAAGCAAATAAAAAAATGTACGATAAGCTTATTAATTGTCATTCCTTTACTGCTATCTATTTTATGTGTTGAAGTCTGACTAGTAACTCAGCTTCCTTTACACTCTCCAGGTATATAATATCCCTCCAATCCCGAACATGCTACCAACCTGAAAGACCTATTAAAAGTAATTAACGGGGAATAAAGAATGGTTAAAGAAAGGGGGTTTTGCTAAAGCCTGTATATTGGATACGTACAGATTGGGTGATTTTCCTTTCAACCACCAATGTTTTAGCAAGGATAAAACACATACTGTGTGCTTTTACTTGTTTTTGTTATTGCTATTACTGCATTTTGTGAGAGTTCAACCTCCTTAGCTTCATAATAAAAATGGCAAAAGAAGAAGGAAGGAATGTGAGTCAGCCAGCCAAACACACACAGAAACGCCTGGCAAAGCTGACTAAATTAGCATATGCTAGGCTGAGTATTTCCCTCTGTTGTTACATAATCCCTTTCTAACACGAAATCAGTTCTCATACTTAACCCTTTCAGGAGGTTTGGAATTCTCCTACGGTTATATTTTCATTTTGCATTATTTATTTTCTCACGAATTGTGTAAATCATCCATTGAGGGCTTTTATGTCAAGTTCTTTTCCCCCCCTCTTCAGTCTTTCTGTATACAAGTGTTCCATTCTGTGCCCAACTTCAGGATTCAAGAATCAACTTTTCTATAGCTTTCACTGAGAGGATCTAATTAGCATTTTAGGCTCTCTTTGCTCATGTGCAGCTTTCTTTAGAAAATGTATTAGTTCTATGAGGTTCCCCTAAGGATTCATAATACTCTAGTTTGTTACATGTACTGTGATATTCAGTGTGCCTTAATTATGCACGTGTCCTCATTTCAAAGCCTTTTCAGGGATCATGTGGGATAGAACAGGGGTCTGGCTGTAAGTTCACTGTCATGTATTAATGTGTAGGTGGTATTCAGAGAAGGATGTTTCTGAAGGCAATTATATATCTATGACTCCAGTATAGCAAGCTGTTACATTCTACGCTTACTAGTTACCCTGCCAAGGCAGAATGAAATTCACCATTGTGATACATAATACAGTATCTGTTATTTCTAAATAGTTCTTTGCCCTGGGAATGAAATAAAATAATGAGTGAAAATGTGTATCCCTTATCTTGAATAGGGATTGTTCCTTTCACTCTCTTAAAAACAAGAATCAAAAAATGTTCCTAAATCAATACTCTATTCCCTAACTATCCTATTAACACATTTACTATGGTGGGATCTTGAAGTTATACTGGTTATTATTTGAGGCTATAGATTTTTAGATAATATTAATTGCCTGCAATCGCATGGGCTCCCAAATGTCGGTGCACTGCCAAATCTGAGACATGATTTTTTCAGTTTTTGCTTTGGATGTAATTTGGACAACTGTGAAAGTGTATAGGGACATTGAACTAAACATACACACACACACACACACACACACACACACACACACACAGAAAGAGAGAGAGAGAGAAGTACATGAGAGAGAGAGAGAGAAGCACATTTTTTTTAAATAACTTCATTTGTAGAGGGATGATTATAAGAACTGACTTATTTAGTACATGTCACCATTTATAAGGAGAATATTTTCTACATTGCATGAGTTTGAGAATGTACCTATTTTAATTGTACCCTTTGAGTTGTATTCCTCTATGTATGATATCATCAGAAAATTTGAGTTTAATTTCTAAATACACTCTTTTTTTCTTTTATTTATGCCTGTTGCAAAAAAAACATTTTGTAAGTTAATATATACTAACAAGTAACCAATTTTTGTTTTGTTATTTTACACAACTGCATATTTGTAACCATATTATTAATGATAGCTTAAAAAATATTATTCTCTGGGAACCCACTGGAATTTTTTATTATGAAAATTTTTTACCAAAATCTGAGGTGTTTAAGTAAACAAAAGAAGGCCATCTGTCCATTATTATTTGAAATTTTATGTCTTCTTATTGCATGAGAGAACTAAGCATTTTATTTTGTCTATGCTATGATCTATATAACCCCTTTGTATATTTTTATTATAGCATTTTGAATGTTTGGTATTAATTTATCTGTCTGCTCTAGTGGACTATAACCCCCTAGAGTACAGGGTCTCAGTCTTCATTTTGTTTCAAGTGCCTAACCTAAGGTCTGGTCTGTGTCTTTTTTTTAAATGTTTTCATCCCACTGATTGATTATTTCTCTTCCAATCCATTTAATCTTGACACATCACTTTAATTGGATCCAAATAATATTTAAGTATTTATGCTATAACTGCCAAAATGCCAATACAGTACTCTGAATAGAATAAATATTTGCAATGAATTTTCATTTGTATTTAATGTACAGGGAGAAGACAAAAATGGATACTAAGAAACACACACAATTCTAAATAATGACATACTTCACAAAAATATGGGATCATTACTTTCAGTTAGGGTAAGCAGTTCAATTTTTCACTGAAAACATTTGTCTCATAGCTTTGAATCTTTCTTATTTCTCTGGGCATCATAACTCCTCGTCTTTTTTCACCTACTAAAGATTTCTATCCCTAGCCCCCAAAATATTCCTCATGATGACTTTAGGTAAACATGAGGCAAATCATCTTATTGTTCTACTTAGAGTAGCTGGTATTTCCGGATAAATGTATAAACAAAGAGGAATTACAAACTGACCTTGATCTGCCAGATTATCAGTGGGGACTGACCTGCTTTTGTTATTGCCAAGCTGGAGAGTAGACATTCTCTGAGTAGTCTCTGAAGTACAGACTCAGGGTGCATTTTTCTCTCAGTTGAACTGGGGGAGATTACACCTGTTTTATTTAAAAGGCCTTCTAAAGAAAATCCTAAATAGTGTGTGTGTGTGTGTGTGTGTGTGTGTGTGTGTGTGTGTATTTTAATGCTTAGTCATACTTCTGCAATTGAGGACACATGTTTGCTGTGGTTGAATTTGATTTATTTCCCTTTTAGCATTTTGAAAGACAGTGGGAGGTAGGATGAGAATATTAACTGTTTTTTGAAGAGAATTTAAATATAGTTACTGGGAGCTGAACACCAAGGGAGAAAAGACTTTCTACAATTTGCAGTGACTCTATTTCCACATAAAGTATCTTAAGAATGCTTTTTCTTACAAGTCCCAGTGAAATGTAGCTTTTCTTAAGTCACATAATTTTTTTTTCAAATTTAAAAAATCAATTTCTCTGATGTCTTTTGGATGTTTGGCTGTTTAATGACTTTGGATATCTGAAAAGATATGATTAACTAGGCTAACTTAAGATTTACCTTACTACAGGTGCTGAAATCACTGTATCATCGTCATGTAGAAATGCACATTCAGTAAATAAATATCCAAAGTAGACTAAACTAGTTCAATTTATTAAGTGTTATTGCCACTTTATGGAGTTGATATCAAGAATTATATTCTCCCATAGCTACTGTTACTACCTAAAATCTTTATGTTAAAACGTGACTGTCAGTATAATGCAAGAGCTGTAAAAGAATAACCTTCTTAGCGTGGCTTCTGTTAAACCCTTGCTGATTGACTTTCCAGAGCCTAGTGAATAAAAGGGAACGTAGGTTGGGAAGCAGTTTTGGTTGACTATTTTTATTCACTGTTATGATGAAAAAATATTTTAATGTTACTGAAATTTTATTATATTGAGAATATTCTTATGAATCCATTTAGAAGCTACATATTGTAATTTTTTATGTGTAACCACTTAGTATCTGAAAAACTGGAAACATTAGAAAGAGTTACACCTTCATATTTCTCAACAGTGTTAGCCATAATGATCACTGAGAAAGTGAACTTTTTAGTTTGATATAATAAGGAAAGCATTTCAGACCAACATTTTTGCCCAGAGTCACCAAATAATTATTAAAAAAATTTTTTTAATGTTTATTTATTTTTGAGATAGAGACAGAGCACGAGAGGGGGAGGGACAGAGAGAGAGGGAGACACAGAATCTGAGGCAGGCTCCAGCACAGAGCCCAATGCGGAGCTCGAACCCACAAACCGTGAGATTGTGACCTGAGCCAAAGTCATAACCTTAACTGAATGAGCCACCCAGGCACCCCCAGAGTCACCAAACTAAAAACTATGTCCATTATATCCTTCAAAAGAATACTGCGCAGAATGTATTCTCTTTATAGAAAGATTTGATGCTAACTAACATGGAAAAGCAGTGAGTGTTGAGTAACATTTACAAATATATTTTTAAAGGTCAAGTAAAATTTATAGAGGATAGTTTCATGTCCGCTGACTCACTTTTTTTTTTTAACATAGAAATGCTACAGGTTAGGTAAGACTAATGGTATTTTGCAACTTCCATTCTCTGTACCCTTTCACTTTTATGGAATAGCTAAGATAAAGGTATTGATGCAGGGATAAGTTCACAGTTTTTTAGAGATCTGGTAGAGATCATTAAAGTCAGATTTCCTTTACATCTTTGTTTTGCTTTACCCAATTTTATTGGCTATACAAGTACAGACTACTAACAAAGCAGAACAGGCTATCCTTGAAGGATAACACAGCATAGAGGTATATTTTGTAATAAACAACTATGTTTGATGGATGGGTGTGGACAAGTTGGGAAGACGTTCTTTTTGTCACTTAATGGTGGTCTTATTATAAGCTAACAGTAAAGTTGATATTTCCTCCTAAGACTTAATTCATATCATTTTTCATACCAAATGGAGAATGGGAGTAACTTGGTGAATAGAGGAAGAGGCAATAATATAAACCCCTGATTCTTGAGTGGAACGTAGGCAGCAGCCATGCCAAACTACTGTTAGTGTCGAAGCATTAGTGAGGCTGGCCTGGTGGGTGGATGTCTTTTCTTTTGTAGTGAGAATTCTCTATTCTGTAGAGGGAGGTGATATCATTGGACTAATTCAGAGTTTGATTTTTGGAAGTGCCCTGCAGCAGTAAGACATAATGGTAGGAATCAAAAGACCTAAGTTCTCATTAAGCCATGCCACTATTTTAGAGACCTTGAGCAAGTTACTTCGGCAGCTTAGTTTCTCCTGTAGACTGAGAAATTGGAACCACATCCATTCTTTGATGATGTGTTGTAGAAGAATGTTATGGATGATTGAGAACTGCAGAAATGGCATTTTTCTTTTCACTTTTCACCTGATGATAATTTGTAACACATTATAGCATTAACTATGTGCTCATAAAATACCTTTACTAAAATTTAATTTTTTTATATCTATACATGCATTACTTAATATTTAAAGATTTTCACACATGTAAAGTGTTTTTTTTTTTTACTCTAATACATGTGTCTATATAAATTTCAGAGTCTTCTATTTCTGTCTTGTGGCCATCAGCCTGAGCTTGAGTCGTACATTCTTTTTTCATGAAATTACATCAATAGATCAACTTTGAAAATTAGTGAATTGTTGCCATTAGCCATTTTCATTATTAGAGAATAGACTTTAGATTTTGAATTAAATTTTGGTTTTTTGTATATGTGCACTTAATGTATGCATGTGTAAATTTTTATAATTGTTTCCTTCTTAATCATTTTCTTCTTCATAGCCTTTGGTTTTCTTAAACATAACTTCCCCATCCACTGATTTGTTTTTCAACAAATACCTACTTGAAGGCAGCTTTATAAATGCTGGATATGCAAGTGAAGAAGGTGGGAGTGGTTTCTGCCCTCATGGAGCTTATAGTCTAGTAGCTGAGACATGGGATAAACAAATAAAAATATGTAAAACCCTATCTTTTTTTCTGAAACAAAAATTCCATGTTTATAGTAATGGGTGTTCAATAGCTACACAGTGCAGCTATATCAATGAAGATATGACATCACTGATTTAACAGCATTACTGTAAACCTCACTGAGCTTTTAACATTTTTTTATTTAAGGTTAGGTTAAAGAGCTCTCATTTTCTCCAATTGTTTATCCTGAAAACATTCTCAGTATGATTCCAGTGTCTTTCTTTTTTTTATTAATACAAGTTGAAAGAAGCCGATGAGTGAACAAGAAATATTCAAGCATGCTCTATTCTAACTGATTTGTTCAAGAGGATGATTCATTTAATTTCATAAAGGCTCAGCGGGCCAGAACAGTAGATGACCAGGTCAGCAGAGGGAATGTAGGGGAGAAGAGGTCTGTGAGAAGGATCTATGTAACAAGCAACAATATTTAGTTTTTTAGAGCTGAAGTTCTGCTTGAGCAATTCTGATGTTACCAGCGACAGTCATTTAAAGAGCTGCTGATGCCTCAGGGAAAACATTTTTAAAGTGTCCTATCTAGAAACAATGTTCCTTGTACTGTGTCATATATATTAAAACTCCATCCCTTGCTTATATTACAATACTACATTCTGCCTGATTAAAACCTGTGCTACTATAATATGGGTTTCTTGAGACTGCCGATTAAATGTTATTGTTGAAATCTTTCCTCCTGCTCACACTGCTCTGAATATGATTGAAATAGGAATCACCTGGTAAACAAAACTGGAGAACAGATGAGAATGCATTTAAAAACTTTAAAAATAAAATGAATTTTATATAAAATTATGTACAATTTTAGAATATATAAAATCATATACATGGGTTACAAATATTCTTGATATCTTTATATTATTTCTTATAGAATTTAGCTCTGACTAATGACCTCAACATGCAAATGATGTCATATTCCTAACAAATTGTATGGCATTTTCTAATATTATTATTAATTGCCCATTGCTGTCCCTGAAGTAGATGATATATGTCTTGTAGTAGATAGCATAAAAAATATTTTTTTAAATATATACATTGGGGATTATAATGGTGGTGGTCAAGCATGTACAGTTATTCTATTTAGAGATTTATTTATCTGGATTACAGAAAACAATACAATGCACAGCTAAAAAAAAAACCCTCAGCTTAACCATTATCTTTAATTTTGCTTTTTTTTTTCTTTTAAAGGAAACTTTAAAATTAAAGCAATTCAAGTAAATGCTCTATTGCAGGTGATAATTTTCAAGAACGTAGTTTTATCTTAAATGATTTATTTTGAAAATACATTCAGTTCTCCAAAGTAAGTCAGAGATGCATGCATATTTGGAAGCTTTTCTATAGAGAACTAGGTGGTGCTGTTCTGTCATCTTTGTGTCTTAGTGACTTCTTTGGTCCTATTCTTGATTCATTAAACACTTTCATACAATGGTAAATGCATTAGGTAAGATATGGTCTCCTTGTAGCATTGATTTTTATTAACCAAGTTTACATAGACCTTACATGTTTGTTTTCAGTAGTTTTTTCATACCATAGAAAAAACTTGCTTCCTAAGCAGTAACATTTATCATAGTTTACAAGTTCTCTCTTTCTTTAGGATTTAAGATAATCTGAAATCATCAGATATTTGTTATTAAGTGTTTTAAAAAATGTGGCCCTTGGATATTTTATTTGCCAAAGTTCTTACTATTAATTGATTTGGAATTTAAAGCGATGACATTTTTGTACCCTTTGAGTTGATTTAAAGTAAAAATGCCATAAATATATATAAGTTCAAGGAAAACACTTTTATTATTTGAAATACTAAACCTTGAATTAAGCCTTTAAACAAAAGAAATAGGAAAACTTCCCTTGAAAAGAAATTGTTTGCTTAATTTACTTCTTTGTAAGAAAACTGACCTCAATTAGGCTGTCAGTTAATCTTTTCATGTTTCAAGATATCATTAAGTTAATTGTGCCTCTCAGTGATCTTGTGGTACCCAATAGTCAGAAATAAAATAACACACTTACTTAAACCTAATTAACAAAAAAGTTACTCCACTGCCCATGTATACTTAGGACACTGGTATATCTGAGGTATATTTTCTTGATAAGAGTTATATAGCTCTTTTCAGATACATTTAGGTTTAGGAAATGCAGATAAGAGAAAACTGAAAAGAATTACAACTTTTTTGCATCAGAAATCTTCTCACGCTATATACAAGGAAATTCAACTTATGTTTCTTAATGACTTTACAATGCCTTTGGGAAAAAGTATATCATATAATTTATTATCCAATGAAAATATGGACATAAAATAAAGATGAAGTACTTCAAGAGTTCTACTCATGTGACTCCTTGTGGAATCACAGTCGTATCATGTTGACTGAGGACAAAAGTAGTTTCTATCCTTCTTTATTTCTGATATAACAAATCCTTCTTGGTGCTATTTATGTCATAAAACATTTAAATTTTACCCTAATAGAAAAGTGAATGTTATTTAGAAAACTCTTTGTGTTTTCTGTTATCTCACAAATCTTATCTGTGGAAGACAGAATCAATATGGAATTTCAGAATTGTTCCATGGCATGCCATCTTACAATGAAGAGATAATCTCTGAGATGAACATCTTCTAGGCCAATAAACCTAAGTGAAAGTGCTCTTAGATTTCTGTACTCATGTCTGACCTTCGGGCCTCATGAAATAAAATGGAAGTCACAAGTATTAAGATGAATGCCAGTCATTGAATCCTTGTCAAGTAAGAATTCAGAATGAGGGAACTGTATTCAGAAATTGGGATTATTCATTCACACAGAATGTCGTGATTATCTATTAAATTTTCTAAGAAAGCTTAGCCAACTCTCCTTAAAATGTGAAGAAACCTAATAATAAGTAGATAAAAAATTTAAGATTATATAAAATGTCAGTATTTATGTTTTTGGTTTTAATTATTTGTATTATAATAAATACCATCTAGCTTTTAGATACTATCATCATGAAAGTAAAACTTAGAATAGAAAAAGAAATTATGAAATAGTCATAGATTTGCCATATTTACATGCTCAAAATTATGCAGTGTTTTTATGATAATGAATATCCACTTTTTGATCACTGACATTCTGGCAGCAATATTCAATTTTAACATGTTAGAAACTAGATTTACAGTATAGAAAATTAAATGACACTGTCATCAGACCCAAAGCTTTTTAGATAACCTATTTTTTAAATATACCACACTTCAAATAAAGCATGATATTTGGTAAAAATATCTAAATCCTAAGTGAAGATATTTCAAAATTATTTTCCTTCCAGAATATAGAAAATATAGTTTATTTTACTGTGTTTCTTAAATATAAAAAGTACAAAAATGTATATTATAATTTTGGTGACTGCTTATTGTTTTAGAAGTAAAATCAGAAGAGAAGAGAGTTACACATTTCTGGCAATATGCTTTCTCCTTGGACTGGAGCTCCAAAATTAACACCAAAACTACTCCTTGCATTTTTCATAATTTCTTGTGGTCATTATTTCTTAGAGAGCTAATATTAGAAAAAGAGGCTTTCTTTACAATTATTTTTGATGATGGTTAATCTCAGGCAATGTAGCATAAGCCATTGATTATTAGTAACCAGTGACAGCGAACAGATTACTTGGCATGTCTTTTTTTTTTTTTTTTTTTTTTTCCGAAGAGCCTCATCTTTCCAAATGCTCCTTTGGAAACTTCTGTAGAGGTTTCTTTTCATCTTGCCACATTTTATCACTGATGAAAGATTTATATCTCATGGATCTAAAGGTGTTTTTCACTTTAAAAGGTAGACTGAAGAAAAACAACAGCAATAAGTACAGGATTTCTGGATTTATTTTGATATCAGAGTGGGAAAGCAGAATAGGTGGAAAAGAGATAATTATAAGAATAAAAGCAACCGTATAGTGGAAAGGGTGGATGTAGATCTTTCATACCTTAAGCATAGTTTTCTTTCAAATAGAATCTCCAAGTGAGGCTAGATATAAAGCTATAGTTAATATCAACAAATTAAATTGTTATGGACCCAATGGATACAGACATCCTACGTGATGAAAGAGATTAGAATAGAACTAAGTAAGAATTTTGGATGCATCAAGTCCAGAACCTAACTGTAGTGGGATAATACAGGTAATGAAAAATTCTAATACTGTAACAGGTAGGTATAATTGATATTAACCACATATGATTGAAAACAACACAGTGAATAACCTTTGGGGAAAATATCTTACCACACACTTAATATACTCTCATGTACAACTTATAACAAACTGAGAACTTTCTAAATATATCTCCCCTAGTTGGCTTTGTGTCAACATCTAGTCTATCTTAATTAATACTCTAGTCTTATCATGTTGGTGTTAATATGACTGGAAGTGATGGAATACAATAATTAGAAAGTATTTGTGTCTTGCAGGTCAGGCCCAGGAAAAGCTCTTCCTAGGGTAGCTCTACAGTTTAAAAATTGTCAACTTTTCAAAAAGTATTTTATTAGTGGCTACATACGTTCAGAGGTGAAACTGGGAAAAACATGACAACAGAATAGTTCTTAAAAACAAAACAATTGTGGTGCCTGGGTGGCTCAGTCGGTTAGGTTTTTGACTTTGGCTCAGGTCATGATCTCAGTTTGTGAGTTCAAGCCCCATGTTGAGCTCTATGCTGACAGCTCAGTCTGGAGCGTGCTTCAGATTCTGTGTCTCTCTCTCCTTCTCTATCTCTACCCCTCCCCAACTAGTGCTTGCTCTCTCTTTCTCTTTCAATCAAAAATAGTTAAAAAATTAAAAAAAAAAACAGAACAGTGGTTTAAGTATTGGTTTGTTTTCATGAAATACTGACCTCAAAACAAAATAAAACTTACAAAAGCAGTCTCTACATTTAATTCCTAATATGTCAATCAGCAGGTGTTCTAAGGGGACAATTGTTTATTTCAAACTAAGATCTTTAGAATGGGAGAGAACTTGAGATTTTAGGGAGCTAACTTTACTTATCCAAATCTCTAAAATAAAATAAAAACTTTTGGAAGAGAATAAAGTCACTTAGAAAAAATATTATCTTCTCATTTTATTTAAACAAACAAAAATGGTGTAAATTACAGAGTTATGATAAGCATTTAGAAATGAAACAGTTGTATTTGGTGATCAAAACATCAAGAAATTAATCTGTGTGTGCCAATACTATAAAGTAGTCCCCTTGACATTATCAAGGGGACTAAGACAGTAGCATCACTATCAGAAATTATCTTTATTGTCTTAGTGTTTATATATTCTTCCTTTTCCATATAGACACTAAACTCTGTGAATACAGGAACATTGTTTAGAATACTCTCTGTCATTCAGTTGTTCATAATTTTTTTGTGCATGAACTGGTATGATGGTCTTGATTTACTTTTTAAATCAAAGACTATTTTTAGCAATTTTCTATGGTGGACAGAAACCAAATTAACAGCTGTACTTCAAATATACCTAGTTAAGATTAGTTATAATTTAGTAGCACTCTCTAAGTCCTTTTTTAAAACATATCATGTTCCATCTTTGATTATAGATTATTACTTGTTTAAGAATGTTTGTAATTATGTTTTGTTTACACTTGAAATAAAGCACAATACTGCTGTTGCTCATTTAAAACAATGAAGGAACATAGAGTAGGGTAATTTACTTGCTAAAATGTCATAAGAACATTTTTAAAAGTATCAATATATTGCCCATTTTACCTGTTTATCATTGCAAGTTCAGGGTGTGTGTGTGTGTGTGTGTGTGTGTGTGTGTGTGTGCACATGTGTATTCTTTATATCACAAGTTTGTCTGAAGTCATGGGATTATAACTGCATTAGGCGAAAAAAATAAAACCAAAGATTCTAACAGGCCATACGGGAAATTCTGCATAAAGAACTTGTTATAGCAAAATTGGATGAAAGTTTAAAATAAGACCTGCTGTACTTTAGATTTAAACATGATCTCATTTCACCCTATTTAAATCTTATTTCAGAGGCAGCATAGTGTAAATGGAAAGTACAAGGGATAGAGCATCAAGAATTGAATTTTGGATGATGACTGGGCCACTGGCTCTCTCCATCACCTGGGGAAACAGCTCATCTGTCTAATGGTCAGCTATTCAAAGGGTGTTAGACTTGGATCACTTCCAAGGTCTTTTTTCAACTTGAATACTGACCAATTCAGCAGTTAAAACAAATGGCTACACTTTGCAAAGGTTAGGATATGATTATGTCTGTATCATTAAATGAAAGCTTTAATTAAACAAAAGTGTTATAAAATGATGAAAGAAATTACTAGTGTGTTTATAACGTCCTGCTGATATATAATGTGGTTTTAAAATGCATGTACATTGGGCGCCTGTGTGGCTCAGTTGGTTAAGCGTCCGACTTCAGCTCAGGTCATGATCTCACAGTCTGCAAGTTCAAGCCCAGCTTCAGATTCTGTGTCTTCCTCCATCTGCCCCTACCCTGCCTGCACTGTCTCTCTCTCTGTCAAAAATAAACAAACATTAAAAAAATTTAAAATGCATGTGCATTGTATGTTTATATGTTCATATATTTATTGACATTTTGGCATATTATGGATATATAAGTATATAGCCAATAAACCTGTTATATAATTTCATTTGTTTTAAAAATGCATGTGCATGTATAGATCATCCATTGCATTGTGACTTTTCACCCTGTTCTCTATAAAGAGAGACATGTAGAACTAGAAGAGGGATCACTGAAGAAATATTCATTTATAATACACTTCTAAGAAAAAATTTAATCTATTAGAAATTATCAGGCTTAGATGGAGAAACGAAGCTCAGTCATTCCAGGACTTCAATAAATGAAAATGATTTTATACTAAGTGCCATAAATAATTGTTTTTTATATTCATTAAGGCTCAAAACAAAGACAATGTTCTTAAACTACTCTTAGAGCACTTTAGACTTTAATTAAGAAATAATTTCCAGGAAGGAAAACTAGACTTTAGAATGGAAAGTGGTGAAATACTTTCTTGGTGTCTAAAAGTATAAATGCATTATTCATCTTTATTGGATGAGTTAAAAGTGTGCTCTCTTAAAGATAAAGTAGGAGAATTGAAGGGCCTCAAATCATGAGATAGCTCTTCATGAAACTGGTTTGGACAAGTTGTAACTCATCCAAAATTTCACTTTTATCAAATAGAATTTGTTCTTAAGAAAGCCAAATGCTTGTTATTTCCTTTGTAAGTATGTCATTAAATAAAGGTTGTATTGATTAACTTAGAGAGGATTTCATAATAACCTCTAATCATAATCGTACAAAGAGTTAAATTCCCTTCATTACGGAGCAAGGCAAATGCAGAGTGTTTATAGGCGATCGAGAAGGTCAGTACTCAGACTAATTCACCGACAGCCCCAGATGCCTGGTTAAGCTGCCAACACAGTTGCTTTCCGAGTCTGCCAGAAAGTCAGCTGCAGCTGCAGGGAACATTCTTTTTTTTTTTTTTTTTTTTTTTTCCCACCCATTGCTAAGCCGGTGGATTTTACAATTGCCACGGAAAGAACTGAATTAGGAAATATAATTCAGGGCTATGATCACCTCACTTACCCTGTTAATGTGTTTCAAATTAATTTACTGTGAACAGCAAAATATAAACAGAGAAGAGTGTTTTCACATGTGCATATTCTCAAATAATTCATGTGGTCACATTTTGGAAAGTAACCTGGTGAGACTGTCTTCCAGGTTCAATTCTATCTCTTAATTTTTGGGATTTCTAGTATAGGACAGTAGTAATAATAATAAGCAAAAGCACGAGCAGCGGCAGCATTTACTGTTTCATGTTTTATTTTGTACGGTTATCTGCAGTTAGAGAAACATAACCACAGGTTACAGGTGCACAGGGTGTTAGTATGCTGTGTCTTAGCAATTACATAGGCCTGCCTGGGCCTCTGATCCTGATTTGCTGTGTAACTGAGCAAGTGATTCTACCTCTTTGAGTCTAAGGTATCTCACCTCAAAAATGAGAAGTGTGTATAAGGTATTGTGAGGGTCAATTAGTTAACAAAGTAAAATTCCTGTATCATCTTCAGAGAATTATGGGCACTCTATAAATTATAGAGACCTTGTGAAAAAAATGTTAAGTGTTAAATCCAGAATTTGCATTAGGTCCTCAGAATTTTGTTTGCACATTGTTTAGCGGTATTTTGTAACACATTTTTTAATAGAGTATTATAGGCATTAAAAGAAAAGTTACTCCAGTAAGAAAGTTTGGAGAACCTTGAAAAAAATCACAGAGGGGCATGTGGGTGGCTCAGTCTGTTAAATGGCTGGCCCTCAGTTTGGCTCAGGTCATGCATGATCTCCCAGTTTTTGAGATAGAGTCCCATGTCATTGGGCTCTAAGCTAACAGCGTGGAGCCTGCTTCGGATTTTCTCTCTCCCTCTCTCTCTTCCTCTCCCCTTCTTGTGCATGCACTCTCTCTCTCTCAAAATAAATAACACTTAAAAAAAAAAGAAAATTCACAGAAAAATGAAAAAGGATATAAAACTACATATTCTTTAACTTATTCTATAAATAAGTGTCAGGAGGAAAGTAGCCATAAAATGTTTTAACAGCAGTCAGGATACTTTTGGATAATTGAGCATTTTGAATATTCAATAGCTATAGAGACAACTTGAAGAGCATGTCCATAGTTGAGTATAGATAGCTTCTACTTGCCTATTTTTCTTCCCTTCCCTCCCTCCCTCCTTCCTTCCTTCCTTCCTTCCTTCCTTCCTTCCTTCCTTCCTTCCTTCCTTCCTTCCTTCCTTCCTCCCTTCTGTCCATCTGTCCTTCTGTCCCTCCTTCCCTCCATCCCTCCTTCCTTCCAAGTAAATGGGAATGTATTGCAAACAATATTTTTCTCTTTTGAAACTACTAAGCATATTCCTGGAAAGAGTCATCTTACTTTTGTATAAATGGATTTCAGAAACTAATTGAAATCAAATATCAACAACACAGCCAAAAAATATACTAGTGGGAGTTGTTGCCAAAGTCTGAGGTGGTCAAATTCTCTGGCCTTTCTCGTTTCAAGTACAATTATATTTTAGTGAAAACATTATTTAAAACCACAAGGGAAACCCTGCTCACACTGCCTTAAGTCTCCTTTTAAGCAGGTTTACAAAATATCCACAACTATTAAACTGTGCTATTTGAATAATCTAATCAAATTGTTAAATGGCCATCCTGGAGCTTTGGAGCTGACATGCTAGGCATACATTTGGGATACGAAGATTTGATATCTCCCCTCTCTATTGACTTTTAGCTAAATATTAATAGTGTGGATTTGTCTTTCCAATGGAAAAAGGATACTTTTTTTGGTGAGGAAATAACTCTTTTTAGGATTTATCATTTTCAAAATCATAGAATATATTCATTGGCCAGTGTTCTTTTTAATTAAGTGAAATTTTCATTTGTGTTTTTAGATGTAGGCATAAAATGAAATCCATTTTTAGTATTTCAAAGTTAATATATACCCCTAAATTTAAAAATAGTGTTTTAAGCACATGTAACTATTGTTTTGATAATGATTTATGTAGATAGTCTGTTCATCAGCATGAACTAAATATCTGGATATAAAGCTAAAAATCCTGGATGGATATTTCTACGAAACATATAAACAATTGCAGTTTTAGGTTTTTATTATGTGGTACACGCACACACGCACACACACACACACACACACCATTTTTAACTGGGTATCATAGAAAAGGAAAAGATATGTGGGTATATACTGAGGAAAGGATTAGGATTGGGGTTATGTTAATTTGCTAATATGTGAGTACCATATATAATATGAAGTATCATCTTTGCTCTTGAGTTTGAATTTAAACAATAATACTAGTCTGAAGATATGAATTGATTTCTTAATAGACAATACACAATTACATTTCTCTTCTAAAATAAAATAGATTAATTATTCATCACCCAAAGTATATCACACATTAAAATATGAAATGGTAATATGTTGTGCTAAAACACAGATAAAAGTTACAAAGCATACAATTTTTAAAAAAGATTGTCACTGCAGTTAAGAAGGCTCTTTATGGAACTTCTTTTGAAATGCAATACTTACACTTCCATAGGTTCTATTTGAATACTAAAGCCTTGAAATTTTTATGATGTTTCATTTTTGTGCTGTAAGACCACTACAATGGATATTAATAGGTATTTCATCAGTTTTTTTTTATTTTGTACCAAATATTTTAGAAAATGCATCTTCTAATTTGTTAAGTGTCATGTTAAAAACAAATCCCTATAAATTAGTTCGTTTCTTCTCTTGGAGACTTCCTATCTACATCTATTTTTTTTGTTCACAGAAAATACAGATTTCCTTATTTCTGTGTAGTCATTTGGAATCTTACAGTTATGTCTGGAATTCTACAGATGCCAATTTCTAATAAAACAAATTTTATGAAAAATCCAATGGTTAACTTTTCAGAGTATGTTGAGGAAATAATACTTGTGTATTCCAAGGAAGTTTTTTTTCAGTGCAGGGTTTTTAGAGGTGTCAGAAATCATCATCTACCTCCCTTTCTTTCTGCTGAGAGCCACACCGGGAATTAGGAAATGAAGAGAAGTGCTTTGCACACAATGGCCTTTAGTGAATATTATTGATGACTAGACACCTGCTAGGATGTAAAGGCATTTAATCCATATTATTTTGCCTTTTAACTTGTCAACTCAGACATGGCAACCAGAAGGGTTTTCTGTCAAACATTAGCCTTTGCATTGCATCACAATTTTTATTTTCCATTCTTGCAATATATATAAAACACCAGGGCTTTAAATAATATAAACATTTTTAGCTGTAGGAACGTGAACCGGAAAAAAAAATGTCTGTATATCAAAACATTCAGAGAGTGTGATATACATAGGTGCAATTAACAACTTCTGAAATTTATTTTTTGTAGAAAAATTGCCTAACATTTTAAATTATCTTTGGAACTTTCTGCCTTCCCAAATGCTTTCTTCATTGTGATTAATCAGTGTGCTATTAATGCAACAGCAAGAATTCATTTTATTTGTCAATTTATTTGGAAGGATATTTTAAAAGGGAATGAATGCCATATATTTTCCAGAGATCAGACCGAATGATGTATTTCCAGGAGATGAAGACAGCATTTTTCTGCAATGCAGAAATCTTTGTGTGTCCCTTGCTTAGGTCAGTGTCTAACATATGGTAGACTACCAATGCTACAACCTGAGAAACCAGTTTACTGAGACAACTTTGAATGAATACAGTTTTTATTTAATATTTTCTTCTTGTGATAGGAATATAGATGTTATATTTCAGTATTTCAACTTTTGACCTTAAAGTAACATCCAGTATCCAGTATCTTGAGAAAATGTTTTGCAACTTTATAGGCAACTGGGAAAATTATTTTTACCATTTTTAATGGAAATCTTTCTATAATACATCATGCCTTCTTTTATAGAAATTGCTAAAAAAATTTAACCTTTTCTCGATGTCTTAGGGACATGTTAGTGGTAATCTGCTCAACTAAACAAGTCTTGCAAATATTTTTAAGTTTTTCTGCCTCTCTCCTAATTGTACATTATGCTTGCTTTTTACTGTCACTTCTTTGACTTCGTTTTACAATTTAATATTAAGAATACAGATAAAAAAGGAAAAAAAGTGTTAAAAATCCACTTAAATAATGTATTGATTGACTTATTTAATAAGGCATAAATAAGTTATAGTGCTTATTAATCCAACAAGTCTAGCTACCCAGGACTGAACTGTTCTTTTTTTTTTTTTTTTTTTTTTTTTTTTTTTTTTTTTTTTTATGTTACAGCTCCTTATTTTTAACTACCTCTGGATATCTTAACTGAAAAATATGTAGACATAAAAAACACAACAGGTCCAAAGACTGGCTTCATTAATTCTTCCATTCAGCAGCCCTCTCCTAGCCCTCTGCATCTCTAGAATTCCCTATCCCAGTTAATGCCATCCTATCTGCCCACACATCTGTGCTATAAAGCACTTAATGCTGTTCTTAACTTCTCCCTTTCCCTGATCTTCCACTTTAACTTAGTCCACAATCCCTAACACATGGCCTTTCCCTTTCACCAACATCGCCAGGACCTTGTTTGGATTCTTGCAGTCTTTCATATGTACCATTGCTTCATCGTTCATCAGTCTGTCCCCACTCCCTCCCACCCTCCACAATGTCTCTAGGATTATATTCCAAATAAGAAAAAATAAAGCCTGGTTACTTTTCTCTGTAAAATTTATTATATACAGGCTCTCTTTTTTGGACACTAAAGCACAAACTATTGAGCATGACGAAAGGCATTCTTGTTCTGCCCCCAAATGCTAGCCGCTTACTGCTAACCATCCCACCTCCTTTCTGAGAGTTCTATTTCCATTGAATTTCCAGAATTTCCCAAAGCATGTGTTTTAATATGACTTTAATATGACTTTAATGTTTAATATGACATAAACAATATGACTTTATGTCTCTCACATGCTAAACGTTAACAGGTTAGGAGAGTGTACTAATAACTTCATGTACTTGAAGTAATCTTGAAAAGTCATACTTGATGCCCAAAGCTTTTTCCTATAGTTAAATCAAATGGGTAATAAAACTGCAAACCCGGTTCTATATAGACACCAGAAGAAGGAAACAAAATGACACCAAAGTAAACAGATTCTGAGGTTTTTGTCCTTATGAGTTTGTGCTTTGGCCTCAGGAATTATTGTTCTATGTGTGATCAGTTTTTGAGATAACTACTGTACTTAAAGCCCAAGTTGTGAATTTTATCAGTTTATGTGTATACATACAGTTTTAATATTTCAATATTTAAAATTTTTGTAACCTTATGAACCATATATCATATATCATAATTTAGTATTTGAAGTTAAAAAAGGTATGGGCATTTCTGGTCAACACATATTTTAATTCTTAATCAGATTTATGAAATAGTCAAAGTAAGGTTGATTAAAGCTATTTAGGTACTACCTTTTTAGATAATATCACAAGATTTTTTTAACATATAAGTTTTGTTAAGCTAATATAATATAAAGAGTTTTAGTTTATATTTTGTTTTAAATATTTGAATCACTCTTGAAATTAATTTCTCATCATGGCTCATTAATAATAATTAAGATGAGTGGGGGAGAAAACTGCATGTTCACTGATGTTTACTTCAGTGATACAAAATTATTACACATATTCTATTTAAGATATTTTGATATTTATTTCATTCCTCCAGATATGTAGGAAGTGAACCATAATGTCACTAAAAGTAAACTATTCTATAAAATATTTTGTTCTTTAATAAAAGCAGTTATTTTAGTAGCAGTGCTGACCCGATAATTGCTAGTGTGTCTAAATTGGATGTACTTCAGTTAATGCACCAGTAAGCGATGTACCTTCAATTCAATTAAAAGATTCTAATCTAACCTAAGAGAAGGTCTTGTTCATATTGACCGCTTTAAATTCAAACTATGATTCCATATTTTTAAAGTGGTCCAGCTTAGTTGACCCCATTAGTGGTGTACAACTGTTCTTTGGCATAGCCAGATGCTACTGAGTAAGCATTTCTAAAAGCCTCTCAATGAGCTTCATCAGACAACTACCATTCCCTAATTTCAAAGAAGGAAACAAACAAGATATTGAGTATGGAGGTTCAGGAAATACTAGACTGAAGTGAGGTATAATAAATAATTTATCAAGTAACCATAGGTATTCCATTTGAGATGAACTTGACCTTAATCTTTTTACTTGATATTAACTTTTTCTGCAAGATATTTATTCAAATTTTGTGAGACATTTGTGACCTGACTGGCAGAGGGCTTGCCTATATATATATATATATATATATATATATATATATATATATACATATACATACACACACACACACACACACACACACACATATATATATATATACACACACACTTTTTTGTTTTACTATTATAATTAATGTAATGATTGATACTTTTGTGTAATTTGTGGGGATTGTGTCTCTCTGAATTCAGGACAGTTGCCTCACTCCGTCTCCCACTACTATTATGGGGAATGAAATTCTCAAGTGAATATAGAAAGGAAAGTATTAGTGACATGCCCAGTAGGTACACCTATGGGTTAGAAAGTTGTTTCTGATTTTCTGATTGGAATGGATCTTGCATTTCTAAATTAGAGAGCAGATATAGAGGGAAGGTGAACGACCTCCTACCCACTTTAAGAAGGGTATGGTGGGGTCACTAACTGTATTTGGATTTCAGATCCATTCATTTTGTATGAAGTAGAGCAAGCTTGATTCTAACAATGGTTATGTGTATGCATAGCCTAACTGACTCACCAGATGCCGTCATGTAAGATGGTGTCTTGTCTTAGTGTTTGTATTGGGAAGTTGGGAGACACTAAACAAGTAGCTCTGCCAGCCAGATGCCATTTTAAATTGCTAGTCTCTGTGTGGTTTTTTTTTTTTTGTTTGTTTGTTTTTTGTTTTTTGCAATGCAGGATAAATTGTTGACTATAAAGGATTTTCTCTGACATCCTGAGCTCTTCTTCTATAGGACTCCAAGTATGTTTCATCATAGTCTTCTTCATATTCTTAATGTGAATGTCTTGCCCACCCATGACAGATGTTGTAAAGCCTATCTTTTCAGTCTTACTCATCTTCTGTTACATAATGTACCCCAACTTGGTAAGCCTTCAGTAAGTGAGGTGAATTCAATTAGAATTGGCTAATCTGCCCTGATTTTGGTGATCATGTAACCACAGTAGTATTAACTGTAATTATTAATGTGTGTTTATTAAAAGTTATGGTGTATATAGAACTTTCCAAACAGTCAGCAATTCATATTTGTTTATGCCTAGCCCAGCTGTCTCCCTGACTCCCTAGACCATGCAGTGCCTTGCCATCTACTAATGTACCACAACTGTTCTTTGATGCATCTGTTTTCCTAATTGGTGGAACTGATAAGGATAAATGAGTCCAGTTCTCCCCTTGCAGGGGTGTGTATGCTGTCATAAACTCACTGAACACAGCCCTTGGCTGCAGTAGAAAGATGAGAAAGATCCTCCCTAAGGAGGGTCCTGATTTGGAGCTGTAACCACAGACAGGGGGCAAGAAGAACACATGAGTCATGTTAGTGATTCTCCCATGCTTCCCATCCACTTATTGACTACCACACAGTCAGAGTCAGACTCGATGCTGCTTTTGCATTTCTGCCTGCCTGTTTCAGTTTCTGGGAAATACAGAGAGAGGAACATTTTCTTCTCCTAAAGTACATAGTAGATGTCCGATCTTAGTATCCTTGAATTGGCACCAGCATCCATGGTATACATTTTATCTACCGCTTCTATTTCCTTTTCCTTAAGAGCATCCCTGATCACATTGATCTTAGGCAAAATTCTAGACACTGCTCACCTGTAATTATGTTTGTAACTTCTTCACAGTAGAACACTTTTCTCTTTATAATCTCAATGCAGACCTGTTTTTTCAGTTGTTTTATTCATTGCTTTATTCCTAACACCTAGTACAGTTCCAACATACAGTAAATTTTCAGTGAATATTTGTTACTATCATATAAAATTAACTCTTTTCACTTTAATTACATTCTTAGGATCTCACAGTATTGTTGTAATAGTTTGTCTTAGGTTCCTTTGTTTGAAACCTTCATTTGCCATCTTTGAACATCCACATTTCTTTAGTTTTTTCTTATTTATCTATCTACGACTCTCAAACTTATGTTTAACTGAATTAGTTTGATTATATGGGTCCTGTAATTTAACTTTTGTGTAAGCTTCAGACATTTTAGTTATACTGTTTTTAACTCAGCAACCTTTTCCATACCTTTAAGTTCAATCATGAAACCTTACATTATCTATAAATTGTTTCTTTACTCAAGTAAAGAATGTGATTACTTTATCTCTCCATCTATTGAACTGAGTTCTGCTCTGCCTAAACTTCTGTCTATAGTATTTGTAATAAAAAAAAAAAGAATTAATTTAGAAACTGTGTATTGAATGCCTGCTATGTTCTAGATAAAATTCTATGTTTGGGAATATGTACCTGAACAAAAGACAAAGTGGGGGCAGGACAGTCAGTGTCTTGATTAAATGCTATTCTTTGTTCCATCTTTGCTATTTATGCAAGCTTGGAGGTCAAATGGAGTTTCTTTATATGAAAAAGTAGGTGAATTATACCACATCTGAAGTCTCTTGTGGCTTTAAAATTTAGCTATCTTTGTGTTAAATGGAAGGAGATTTTTAAAGTGATTTACATTTAATGTGAACAAGGTTGGCCAAAATATTCCATAGGGTTTTCACCTAGATATTAAATCCCTCTAGTTAGTTTGCCCTTTAAGACGGGTTTCATTATAGTTGACCTTAAACCTGTATTAGTTTTCCACAATTATCAGGTTATAATTTTAAAATATGTAGTAATTTAAATAGATAAGACATTAACAATTAAAATTAAAATTAAAATATTCTGCAAACTGCTTTGTAGATGCTTTTGTGCATTTATAATGGGTATACCATCTCTGTTGTTGGTAATGGTTAGGTGGCTTAAAGTTTCATTTGCATTCTACATTCTGTTTTCTCTTTATACTTTTCTATAGTGTTTATTTCCATGTATTTACAAACAAATTGTGGGTTTGCTAATGTATATTATAAAAACCAATAACTTCTGAGTTGTCAATTTTCCAAATTTAGTCAAAATTAAGACTCTTAGTAACTTATGCTCCTTTACTAAGTTGCCTGTCATTTTGTTTCTTTAGTTGTAAAGCTGTGAACTTGAGTTTAATAGGACTATCTACTTTGTAGACTTAATGTGAGAATTAATTGAAATAACTTTTTAAAAAATTTAGTGGTTATTTATTTTTGAGAGAGAGAGAGAGAGAAAGCGCAAGGGGTAGGGGGGCAGAGAGAGAGGGAGAGACACAGAATCCGAAGCAGGCTCCAGGCTCTGAGCTGTCAGCACAGACCTCAAACTCATGAACCACGAGATCATGATCTGAGCCAAAGTTGGACGCTTAACCAACTGAGCCACCCAGGTGCCCCTGAAATAACTTTTTTTAACTTAGCACCATGTCTGTCACATGGTAAGGATTCTATAAATTTGAATTATTATAATTATTTTCTTTCCCAACTCATTCATCATTTCTCCATCTACCTGTCATTAAAGACATACTATAAGTAAAAGGTCAATAAAATAAGGAAGAAAGCCAAATAACGTAAAAATAAGAGAAATAAACTAAGAACAAAATTGAATAGGGTTACAGATTCTTATGAAGACAATTGATGAATACTTAAGTGCAGTACTTAATTCATTGAATATTGTATATTCTGACAATCTTCTTTTGGAGGAAGTATTTAATATTTAATGATCTCATTATATTTAATAAAACATGAGAGGGTATGGATTTCAAGAATATAATTCTATCCATTAACAGAAAGGTTTCATGTAAATGAGTATCTGTATAATTTTCCTTAAAGACTAAGCACATTTATAATTACATTATATTATAATGACCTCTAAAAACCGTGTCTGAATTTCTTGGTATTTTAGTCAAGTTAACAAAACATTTTACCGAAATGATTTATATATTATTTTTATTTGAGCAATTGATTCTATATAATTTTATGTAATGATTTTGCTTTGGAAGCACTATTTTGATTAAGTTCAAAGTAGTTACAATAACTGGGATATAACTAAATTTTTAATATTTCAATATTAAAATATAAAACATTGATTTTAAAGTAGTTTAAGGATTTATTGCTTTCCTGCTTTAAAAAATTAATTTATAATTTTAATTGATGTATTCCTGTAATGGTATCTGAAAAAAAATGGCTCCTTTTGGCCTTAAATGACAAAGAAGCTATATGCTTGTTTCATTTTTTAAAATTATTTGTTACAGTACTAAATTAAACATACATTTTATAATTTTCTATTATATGTTTAATGAATATAATTTGGAAGAATTATCTCTTTATAGTAATCAAAGCTACTTAATCTAACATTCCTTGTACAGTTACTTTTCCAACTCATTTCTCCATTCAAAGAGAAAATCAAATGCAGAAATAATTCACTCATTAATTTACATGAACATGCAGATTTTTTTCTTAAGTAAGCTCTAGGCCCAACATGGGGCTTGAACTTGAGACCCTCAGATCAAAAGTCACATGCTCTACCAACTGGACAGCCAGGTACCCTATAAACTTACAGATTTTTAACCTTATTTTCTTAGATGACAAGCCACAAAGATGAAACGCATCTGACACTAAGTAGGTATTTTGTAAGTGCCATTTGATTGTTTATTGTTTTATTTAAGAAACAAGTAAAATAATATATAGTCATGTATAATAAGTTACCACTCTATTCTTTAACATTCCATTTTGATAAATGCCCAAAGGAGCACACCAGACCTATTTTTTACTGACTTTCATGCTGTTGAATGAGTTGAGATTTTAGTTATTCCAAGATACCTTATTCTAAGATGGCCCAACATGTTCATTCAGTTTATTTCTACACTATCTCGTAGTTTCCTCATCTGTATTATCCCTGTGGCGTACACATCCTAGTATTTTGGATATCTATGGAAATATTTCAGGGTCTCTTTTATCCTTAAGGAGGTATAAACCTACATGGGGTTCTGAATTGTACAGAAACATTCACTGGACCAGAGGGCCATACTGGAATGCAACCCATATCCTAGGTGTAACACTTCCTAGGTTGCAACCTGCATACTAGGCCTATTCTGGGAATTAGCTGGGGGCAAAATTGTAAAATAGCAAAATGCATCTGTAGTATTTGTTGACTTTCTGTACTGACTTCTCTCTTCAAAGCTTTCACGATCTTTCTTATATCATGAAGCAATTTGATAAAAAAAATCAATCTCAAATCCTAAGGAAAAAAATAATAGTCCTGGTGTTTTAGATAAATTTTTAGAATTTACATTAAAAATAAAGCCTTTAGAAAATGCTGCTTAACATACAGAAGTAATAGTAAAATAATTAGTAAGTAGAAATTGAAATAATAGTAATAGAAATAATAGTAAATAGAAATAGAAATAATAGTAATGTAATAATACTATAATGGTAACATAATAATATATATTAGTAATATATAATAATAATTAAATAGTAGTAAAATAATTAGTATCTTCAGTAGCTGGATTGAGCCAGATTTTTGGGGAATTTTTTGTACCTTATATTTTAATGTAAGACTTACTAATCAGTAAGACTAACTGCTATCAGAGACCCACATTTCCAACACAAGGGTCACTAATATTTCAAAAGTGAAAAAATAAGAGCAAAAACAAAACATTGGTCTGTTATGACAACAGGTGGAGTGAATATGAGAATTTGTGCAAGAGGTAGAAGTGGAGAGGAGCAGGCATTTTAGATAGTGAATGTCCTGTCCCTGAAATTGAGGTTGATTTTTGTATTTAGACTGGACGTTGAATGTTGTCAATCCTGGATGTAAGGTTAAGTAATCTCAGTAACTCTAGTAATTTCAACTCTTAAAAAACTGGAACCAATCTAATTTAAGGGGAAAAAAAAAACTGTTGTGAAACTAGAGAGTCTTATCATTTACCCAGGCTGGTTCAGTATCCTACCACTATTTCTAGGGGTGGATCTATTTATCAGTCCTAGAAGGAACACAGATTTGGAGAAGAGATTCCTAAAAGAAAGGGGTTAGTTACGAAAAAAGAAATAAAAATGCTCCTGCCCAGCATCTAATGTATTGATTAATATTTTGAATCCTCCCAGTATGGTTAGGTAACGGAAGCCACCCTAATGATCAAAGCACTAACTGGCTCCCAGATCACATGGGAGTAATTTTTCTGGCCATTAGGAGACAAGAGATAGTACATATTGTAGGAGAAGAAGTGGTGGTAACAGTTAAGATCAAGTCACTGAATTTCCTATTTGTGACTATTATAGGGTCAGCTTTAAAGGGTAGTTCTTGAACTGCATACTGGTGGTCAGTGATGCACATTAGGGAAAGGACAGAAAGTCAACGGTGTGGGTTTTCCATGGAAAACACCTTGACTCCATCTTCCTGATGTGAAAATCTGAAATCCATTATCAGAAGCACACTGGCTTATATGAACTGTCATTTTTACTTTCAGGAATGCTCTAAAAGGAGTTAGGTTGCTTTATTTAGCTCATTCCATGCTTGGTAGCCTTAGGGACCAGAACAAAGAATGAACTATGGCCCTTGTTTCTTGCTATTATCTCTAAGTGCACCTTAATGTGACACCAAATATTAATGTCATAATAGGAATTGCAACACAAAAGTAACAAAATTAAGGTTAAAATTATTTTCTCCTGTTAAAATCATATATCATTAGTGATACGCCCACCAAATAGTACCTATTCTTTGAAACTGTTATACTTGTTCAGAAGCTTGCAAATTAGTGTAAACTCGGGACTTGCTGAATCTCCTTTCAGCATTATGAGATTCCAGAAAATGTGAATAGGATGTTTCAGTTGTTAGGTAATTTTCCAGATGCCTTTTTTTGTGTGTGCTTAGATAATTCAAATGGCTTCCTTTCAACACTTCAAGCTTGTCATGTACACTATATTAGAGTGGGTAACATTTTTGAAGGAATTTGGCACAGACATCAAATTTCCACTTTAACTCTCTCTAACTTTGAAGAGTGCCTGCTAAGATCCGTATAAATCCATCCTAATAAATTTATAAGTTAAAATTTACTTAAATCATTTTTTGTGGCTTGGTATTTTATATTAATATTTCTTTACATAAACAAAAATTTAACTTCTAGATTGCCTTTACTCCTTTTTTTTCCCCCATATAAACCCAATACTTAATTCTTTTCCATCTGCTGTTCTGGAGCTCATTTAAGCGTTGATCTTTAAACAATGTATATGCTTCTAATTTCATTGATTTTTGTTTGTTTCAAGTTTATTTAAATTCTAGTTAGTTAACATATAGTGTCATATTGGTTTCAGAGGTTGAAAATTATGATTCATTACTTACATATAACACCCCGTGCTCATCACAAGTGCCCTCCTTAACACCCATCACTCATTTAGCCCAGTCCCACCCAGCACCCCTCCAGCAACCCTTAGTTTGTTCCTACGGGTAAGAGTCTCTTATGGTTTGCCTCCCTTTTTTTTCCCTGTCCCTTTTTCATCTGTTTTGTTTCTTTTTTTTTTTTTAATTTTTTTTTCAACGTTTATTTATTTTTGGAACAGAGAGAGACAGAGCATGAACGGGGGAGGGGCAGAGAGAGAGGGAGACACAGAATCGGAAACAGGCTCCAGGCTCTGAGCCATCAGCCCAGAGCCTGACGCGGGGCTCGAACTCCCGGACCGCGAGATCGTGACCTGGCTGAAGTCGGATGCTTAACCGACTGCACCACCCAGGCGCCCCTCATCTGTTTTGTTTCTTAAATTCCACATGAGTGAAATCATATGGTTTCCTTTATTTCAAATGTCAATATTGTATATGTTGCGATAACAGTAGTTTAATTAGATATGGTTTTTGCTGTTATTTTGAATAAATACATATAGACTATAGCAAACTTCAACTTTTGCAAATGACAAAGACAGCACTGATTCATTATACGAGATCATTTATTAAGGCACACTTTTATTTTTTTATTTTTTTTATTGACACTTTTTATTTTTTTATATTTATTAGATTTTTTTTATTGTTTTGGATTTTTTTTTAATATATGAAATTTATTGTCAAATTGGTTTCCATACAACACCCAGTGCTCATCCCAAAAGGTGCCCTCCTCAATACCCATCACCCACCCTCTCCTCCCTCCCACCCCCCATCAACCCTCAGTTTGTTCTCAGTTTTTAACAATCTCTTATGCTTTGGCTCTCTCCCACTCTAACCTCTTTTTTTTTTTTTCCTTCCCCTCCCCCATGGGTTCCTGCTAAGTTTCTCAGGATCCACATAAGAGTGAAACCATATGGTATCTGTCTTTCTCTGTATGGCTTATTTCACTTAGCATCACACTCTCCAGTTCCATCCACGTTGCTACAAAAGGCCATATTTCATTTTTTCTCATTGCCACGTAGTATTCCATTGTGTATATAAACCACAATTTCTTTATCCATTCATCAGTTGATGGACATTTCGGCTCTTTCCATAATTTGGCTATTGTTGAGAGTGCTGCTATAAACATTGGGGTACAAGTGCCCCTATGCATCAGTACTCCTGTATCCCTTGGGTCAATTCCTAGCAGTGCTATTGCTGGGTCATAGGGTAGGTCTATTTTTAATTTTCTGAGGAACCTCCACACTGCTTTCCAGAGCGGCTGCACCAATTTGCATTCCCACCAACAGTGCAAGAGGGTTCCCGTTTCTCCACATCCTCTCCAGCATCTATAGTCTCCTGATTTGTTCATTTTGGCCACTCTGACTGGCGTGAGGTGATACCTGAGTGTGGTTTTGATTTGTATTTCCCTGATAAGGAGCGACGCTGAACATCTTTTCATGTGCCTGTTGGCAAGGCGCACTTTTAAAAGCTTGGTTTCAATAGATATTTCTGTGTCCTTAGGTAAGTAGGATGGTAGTTAAAATTCCCCTAAAGTCTGTAATTTGGACACTTAAAATTTAGATTAAATTTCAGTCTTTGTTTTTCTTTCTTTCTTTCTTTCTTTCTTTCTTTCTTTCTTTCTTTTTTTATGCTTTCCTGGGCTTAGTTGAGTTCATGTATTACATGCAATGTTATATCCTGTTTTCCCCTTTAACATCAGTATAACATTAAAATATGTAAAAGGTGGGTTAATAAACTGTTTAAAATTAAAATTTTAATTTTTAGATATACCAAAAACTGTTTTTAACTAATTTAAAATATAAATTATTCTAATCTATCCACATTCATTCATTTGTGTTTTTTTAAGAATTTTTTTACATAGTGCAAATAACTTTCAGAGACTATTTTTTTTTCTAAAATAGATGAGGCAGTGTGATATATGGGTTAGTCACATTTTATTACAGCACTATATTGCTGATTACCTGCTATAATTTCAAATAAATATAATTCAAAACCGATCCTCATGGAGGATGTCACATGTATTTGGTAACTAGCACAAGTGGAAATAAAGAACAAATACAATTTACAGTCAACTCACTTCACCAACTTTGAGATTATGTGGTCCTTGGCAAATTTTATAATTTCTGAAATTAATATAATTTCAAAATAAGTGAGTTAGGAAAGAATTTGCACTAGTTGAGATATGCTTAACTCAAATGTGACTGCACTATAGTGGAAAGAAACTGATTGGGATTTGAGAGCACCTGGCTTTGAATCATAGCTATGGGTAAAATTTAGAGAAGTTGCTTAATCTTTCCAAGCCTCGGTTTCTTCATGTATAAAAGGGGATAATAGTACGTACTTTGGGCAATTGTTGGAGATTATACACAGCTTTTGTCTAAGTACTTGCTCATAAAAAAGATTAATATTATGCAATTTCCTTTCTTGATTAAGAGCATGTGACCATTCCTTTGGCTTCCTGTTTCCACAACTGGCTTTTAAGCATGTGTGAGAATTCATTCCTTGTATGGAAGAAACTAGATGATTTGGGGTTGGTCAAAGATGACTGAAAGTTCAGAAGTGTTGAGACAAATGCCTGATTAATAATGTCAGTTTTTTCTCTGATGAGATTTCTGACTTTTGGATTGATCAAATGATGGGTTTTCCATGCCTATTGGTTCTCAGGAAGGGAATTGGGAAAACTGATAAAACTCAAGTAACCAGAGAGACACTGCAACCTATTTTCTCTGTTTGTTATTAGAGATTTGAGCAGATGTATGTAAACGATCTTTCAGCTCAAGTAAAACCCGACACATCTAACTTCCCAGCTCCGTTCCCTCCTGGTATTGTTTACTTTGTATGCAAGGGAATATGAATAACACCACATTTATTTAAACTAAAAAGTATTACACAGTTTGCTGAAAAGCTAAGCATCTTTGTACTTGAAATATAAATTGGGTGTGACACTTGTTTTCATTGGAGTAGGGTAGTAGCAAATAATAGATTTTAAATATTAAATTAAATTGCCACATTAATGCTTAAAGTATGGTTATGAGGAAACAATGATGTGACTCATAAATATCCATGTGCTTAATTCCCATAATCTTTGTTTTGCTTTTTTAAAATTTGCTTTGTAAAAATGGCTGTAATATAGTATATCTTATCAACTATTCTGTATTGATCTTAATTAGACTGACGGGGGGGTGGGGGGAAACCTGTATTTTTAGCAGCTTTATCTTGTTCTTTACATTGCTTTACTTTTTTATATATTTTAAAAAGCCAGGTTACTCATTCAATGGCTTTAATTGTGCAAATTATTGTGAATTTTCTCTTTTTCATTAAAATCATGACTTGTGTAGTTTATTCATGTTTATATCCTTTGTATTTTATATAGAAGGCACATTACCCCCATACTTTCTCTTTTCTTTGTCTCAGACTTTTGGAATATCACCTACTTGTCTAATCACTGTCTTCTAAATGAACATTTAAATCAACATCATTAAAAACATTCCAATGACAAAATATTATATGTCAGCTATACTTCAATTAGAAACAAAACACAAGGATTAAATATTTTTAAAAAGACTCTAATGATATCCTTCGGATCAGTTTTACTCAATAAGTTTGGATAAACCTATGGTACTTAAGGATTCCTTATAAATAGATTGAATTAATTGAATTAGAAAGAAAAGAGAGGGGACAGTAAGTTTCCAGAAAATGTTTAGAGGATACTCTTTTTAAAGTTTATTTGTTTCTTAGAGAGAGATGGAGAGAGACACACACAGAGAGAGAGAGAGAGAAAGAGAATCCCAAGCAGGCTCTGTGCTGATCCATCTCACAGCTCATGACCTTAAGAGCTGAAATCAAGAGTCTCAGCCAACTGAGCTGCCCCGGCACCCCTAGATGATACTCTTATTGAAAGACATGAAAATAGCTGTTTTACAACCCCTACATCTCCTGCAGATAGTAAGATGCAATAAGCATCATTAGGGTCACAGCAGGATTCTAAGTATTTAGCAGAACTCTGTCCTGGAATCAAACTTTCAAAATAGCATTTTAATATTTTCTTTGCCTCAACACTATTTGAAGATGCTTCATGTCATTTATTTTCTCTTATTGTTCAAGAAACTTGAAAGTATTTTACTGCTTCCTGGGATAGATTTCCACATCTTGTACTATGTTGAGACATATGTACTCATGTTGGAATCATCTACTCTGTTAAATGGGGTCACTCGCATTATCATCCCAAGATTCATGTGATGTATTTGTGCATGAGAGTGACCCTACATCTCGCTAATGAGTTAACAAATATCTTAATTTGGGATTTATTTTTTCACTAGTTCCTATATTATCTGAATTATAAAGAATTGTCTACTTCCTTTTAATTTTTACTTGAAAGCTAAAGAATTTTACAACATAGAATATATCAACCTGTTTCTCTCATTTTTTGTGAGTTTTGGGAAAAATATTGGCTACTCGTAAGAAAAGAAAAAAGATAATGTAAAAATTATTTAAATAGTTTTTGTTGTCTGTATGTTGTTTTGATTTTTTATTCATTTTATATATTATTTGTAAGTATCTGCAGGTTATTAATTTTTATTTGTGCTATTTATCTTTTTGTGGTTTTACATGTGATCAAATTTATTTTACTTATGAACGTACAAAAATTTTTTTCTATTTTGATATATTGAAATAAAAAAAATGGTTCTCTTAGATAATAATGAAATGGGTGATCCTAGGTTCACTTTCATTTGATAATAATCCAAGCAACGGCTAAAGATAGTGGCACTCTTGATATGAGAAAGCTATTGCTGACCGTTAAGGGAAGACTACACTGAAACTCATTTCCTTGGTTTGTCATCCTGATGAACCTCTTGTTATTTGACTGTGAAGTTAATTTTTCCCATGTAAAATTGCAAACAGGCATTTTACTTGATTCTCTTGTGCTCTGTGTCTTTGCAAGTGGGCTATATCTTCTTAATTTGTTCATGATATAAAAAGGCAGTATGTAGATTTCACAACAAAAATCAAATCTGAGCCTTCCTTATTTGTTGTTGTCCATGAAAGTTCATTTTGAATCTACTTGAGGTACAATAAGCTATTTTTTATGAGGCTCAGATAATCAAATGAAGGACATTATGTTGTGATAACTGGTCACATAACATGATCTTCCAGGAGTTCTCTTTCCATTAGAATATCTTTATAAACTTAAAGATAATCTTGTATCCATACTTTATACCTCTAGCTTAAATTTATAAAAGGCCTTGTTGCCCATTTTAATACAGAAAATATGTTTTCTGGAACCAATAAGCCCCACTAAATTTTAAGATCCTGATGTCTCATTTTTAATGGCTGAAATATATAGAACTGAAAAACATGTAATGATAAGAGACAGATACTGAGAAACTAAGTAATTAAGAAATTACTAAGAAATTATTCCACTGTTAATCAAAATGCAAACTGTGAAATTTAGTTTTTTAATATTGTATATAATTGAGCAAGAGTGTGGATTTGACTAAGTTGCAGCTTTGTAAATATTTACAGTAAGTTTGGAGTATTGCAACTAGTGCTAACAATTGTTTAGCAACTCCGAATGTCTCAGGCTTCATAACAGCCTCACACAGTTTGGCTTGGAGGTTTCCAGGAACAGACACAGAGCAGTGCATGTGTTCCTCTGTGATCAGGGGCAGGCAGCCAGAGGCTCAGATTTGCTGATTTCAATTTGGCACTAATAAATAGCCACCTGGCTGACTGCTAGTTATAGCTTTCACTGTACAGAAGTAAATCCTTAAAACGTACTTTATATACTACATACAACATTGTCTCTTGGTAGTCCCCCGGATATTTTGGTCTCATAATCTGAGAGTAAGGATGCGATATAGAAAGTTAATATGTGTATTTGGAAAAGGGCAAGATTTTCAGCATAGAGTGAGAAAACCTTCCTTAAACATGATTCCATTTATCACTGATTCACAAAGAATGCAGTAAGAATATCAAGCCATAAGGTATTCATTTGTAAAGCTAATTTGAACCTAGATCCTTTCCACTTCCTAAATGCAAACACTTTTTGGAGAGGTTTATATTATCCAGCATTAGCTTAATGTAAGGAAATACAGTCTATTCTCATTATGTGCAGTGGTTGTGTTCTATAAAGTCTCTGAAACATTGATTTAGCAAATATTGAACTCTCTCTTACTGGAAAAATACAGGGGTAGATTTCTGTGGGCCTTTTGTCACAACATTTTTGTCAATGGATCAATATATAATTTTGTTTATGTGTGTTTCTGTTTGAAGACACCGTATTTAGTATATATTGTTGATTCATTAACATTCATTAGCATTAAACTCATGGCCAAGAGCACTATAGCTCATGACTGAATGAAGCTTATCTAACACATGTATTTTCTCCCTAAGGCACATCATGGCCTTCTTGTGCTTAGGAACTGTAGACAGCACTTCAGCACTATGCTTAGAGTCATTTTAAAGAACCAAATCATCAACATAAAGTACAGAAATGCAAAAATGGGGCACAAATAGACCTTGAAAGGGACACTTTTTTAGGGTATGAAGCTAAAATAAGAAAGCAGAGTGTCATCTTTTTTAACCTCAACTGGGAATGTGTGCATCGGACGACCGAATTTTTGTGCTGCTCTACATATATTAACACATGACCCCAAAGATTTTAAAATTGAAAGTCTTAATTTTAGGGTTACAAATAAATATTAGTGAGTGGGCAAATTTGCAAATTATGAAATCTGGGAATAATGAGGATAGACTGTGTCTTATGTTGACAAGCAGAATGATTTTGAAATGTGTATCTAATGGAGCTTCCTCTTAATTCTCGGAAATAATTATAAAATTTTTAAGCTGGAAGAAATCTTAGGATCAACTGGGTTAAAATTCCTAAAGTATAGAACACGGAATTTTCTGTAAACTATCTCTGAAAAGTTAACATAAAATTTAGACTTTAACATTTACCATGATTGGGACACTATAAATTCACAAGCAGATTATGACTCTTAGCTCTTTTAATGTAACCTGTATTAGTTGATTCTATTTCTCATCTTTTAAAGCTATAGACAAGCCGTCCTTTCCTTTCTTCACATAAAACAAAATTGTAAAATCAACCTTGCTACCATGCTGATATATTTTAAGTGAAATCTCTTAAGATGACTTCTTAATACTTGTTTTGTTTTTTATGCCTTCATTCTAATTGTTGAATAAAAACATAAAAGCTGAATAGGACACTCAAGTACAAAGTTGTAAAAGCTTATATAATAATTAAATACACATATTGGTTCAATATTCTACATATAAATTTTAAATTTACTGATACAAATTCACTTTTTCTATCTTCATTTGCTTGGTCCAAATGCTTTTTTGAAAACACACCCACAAAGGTAGTTGTGTGTGTGTGTGTTCATACATACATATTCATATATATATATATATATATATATATATGTAGATAGATAGATGCTTTTTACTAATTGTTTTTGTCATTCTGGGGACATTACCAATTGGAAAACAAAGTAAATGATGAAACTTACTGATGAAATTTGGTCTTACAAAGTATTAACTTCATATGATTGTGCTAACTTCATGATCAATTAAGTCTCTACTTTACAAAATAAACATTGTGGAGTTTCTTATTGTTACAATCATATTAATATAGATAACTTAATCTGTACTTGTACTTTTAACAGACACATTGAGGTAGATAAAGATATAACTCTTTAGGGTAATTTATTTGGATTTCTATGTCTCATAATTGGCCATTTGACATTCTTTCTGTTTCTTTGCCTCCTTTCTCTACTCATTTAAGTCTTTGATTTCTTTTGTCTTACTCAACACTTTTTTAGATATCTGTTTTTGACTTTATACCAAAAATTATTTTATCTGTAACCCTATTTTTCAATATTTTAATGTTATCTTTTCCTAATTTTATTTGTATATTATCTATCTATCTATATACCTATCTATCCTCTATCTCTTGGGGCATAAATGTAACAACTTATAATACCTAAAATATGTTAACTTGTTTTTTGACAAGCTCATTTTATTTAAGATATTAATAAATAGGAAAATAAAGGTAATAATAGCTCCAAAGATCAAGAGAGCAAGTTTTCTTTGCTCACAGAAAGATGGTCATTTGTTAATCTGAATGACTCTTTCCATAACTCTACAGCTGTGAATGGTAACTATTTTTTTTTTACAGAGATGTATTAAAGACAAATGAGATAAGACCCATATGATTAAAAGCATGACAACTTCTAGAACGAACTAGTTGATGCTGATAGCTTGATAGAGAAAAGGAATATTAAATAACTTTAATATTTAATGTTAAGTGTTAACTAACTTTGAAAACTGAGCTATTTTTCCCTTTGAACACTATTTTATGTGAAATTAAAAAAAAATCTTAAATATTCTCCATCCCATTATCTTAGTCCATGAAGGCTCCTACAACAAAAATACCATAGACTGCATGGCTTAAAACCAACAAAATTTTATTTCTCATAGTCCTGGAAGCTGTGAAGTCCAAGATAATGGCATTGACAGATTCAGTGTCCAGTAGGTAAAGTCCTGCATTCTGGTTCATACATGGCCTTCTCACTATAACCTCACGTGGTGGAAAGGGCCAGGAATCTCTCTGAGGTCTCTTTTATATAGGCATTAATCCCATTCATGAGGGTTCTACCCTGATGATCTACTCACCTCCTAAAGGCTCCATTTGCAATGCTATCACTTTGGCCATTAAATTTCAAAACATAAATTTTAGGAAGACAAATCATTCAGTCAATAGCACCTACCCTATCCTAGACATACATACCCCAATTTGAAATCGTTAAATGTCTTTAAATATCTGATAAACATCTGCAGAAACATTCAGTTGAATAAAAACTGCTAAATATTTTCCTGATACTTCAATCTAGCCAAGAAAAGTTGGGGTGACTTTTTGATAAATAAGTATTTATTAGATAAATCAATGCCTTTTAAATGTTATTCTGCATAATGACTATATACTCTGTTGTTAGGATCATATACTCTGTTGTTAGGATCATAAATTCTTTTTCCTTAGCATGCTTTGCTGAATATGGTATTTATATTAATCTAATTTCATTTATAAATATTTCTGGTGAACTTTTATTCCAATTATTGTCTATATCAATAATATCTTTTTTGGCCATTTCTTTGCCTCTTTTTCCTCTGTCTCTGCTATCTATGTATTTTATTCTTTCCCCAGAGATACTTCTTTATTTCTGTGGTACCTTACTGTTATGCTCCTTGGTGTTTTTCAAGGTTGCACCTCCTGCTGTGCACTATTATATACATTTCTGTCAGTGAGTGGCAGCAAAAAGGAATTTCCTAGACTCTTGATCTTGTTAAAGTCAGTGTTACAAAGATCAGCATTAGAATCTGTTTCACTTTATTGCCCACCACAATCAAAAGCAAACATATTGTAAAAGCATATTGATTTATTCAAAAGAAGCATAGACTGACCAATTTTCATATATCTGTTAAAAAATTCTGTTTTTCTGGAACTACAGGTTATTTACAGAACAATTTGCCAGAGTATATACTTCCCATTTTTGGTCTTTGCTTTTTATTTCTTTACAACTTTGGCTTTCTAACAACTAAGCCAGTGAACATATTAAAGTTTAAAGTGTCTTTGTGCAAAATTGTTTAGCAGAATTTCTAAGAAATGCCTTTTACATGGCTTTCCTTTGAGAAACTTTATCACAAGAAAGATGTACCTATTACCCACAATTTTTGGTGGCTAGAAGTAAAAGTGCCAAATATTAAAAAGGGTGTTCTAATTTTTCATTCAAATGATTTAGTCCCATTCTGAATTTTATTATCAGTATATTTGGTACAGAATGGTATAATTTCTAAGAGTTAAAGGAAAACCTGCTTTAGATTGTTCATGTATTTTTCACTATGATCTATTGTTGCTGTTTTTATTTCCAAAAATGAGTTTCTTTTTTTCAAAGGTTTTACAACTTATGGGGCTAGAAGTTTTGTGGAATAGCTAGAAAAGTGACTGGAAGCATTGGAAATACTAAATGGCTAAGATAATGAATTCACCATATTTGGTGAAAGGTAAGGATCAGACAACAAAATGGAATCTATTTTTGGAAGTATACTCCTTTGTTGCCATCTGTTAGGCCATTACAATTAGCAAGTTTTATTGTTACCAGTCTGTTACAAATGTGACTTAGACTAAAAAAAAATGTTTTTTGTGATTTTTCTGCTATGATGTATATATTTCTTACATGGTATTCTGCAATAATAAAGGACTCCCAAGGAGTTCCTGGTCTATTATTATACAAATAGCTCTTACCTTATGTTGAAAACTTAGTAAAGAAAATATACCTAAAATCCTAATTTTAAGCATTAGCCCTGGAAAGGAGATGGGAATTTATGCATTTAAAATTTTACTTACCTTATAGCCTTAAAATCGATGGTTTAATTTACTTGTGTATCTAGGTTTCCTCATCTGTAAAATGTAGATAATGAGCTAATTTGAATGTGTAAATGGTAATTATACATTCTAGGTTGTAAAAGTAGAGGTCTATGGTATCCATATTAATAATATTTGCATGTAGGATAAAATAATATTTCAGTTCATAAACTTTTTAAAAAAATTTTTAACATTAAGAAATTTTTAAAGTTTTTATTTATTTATTTTTGAGAGACAGAGAGAGAGAGAGAGAGAGCAGGGGAGGGGCAAAGAAAGAATCCCAAGCAGGTCTCGCACTGTCAGTACAGACCACAATTTGGGGGCTCGAACTCACAAATGGTGAGATCGTGACCTGAGCCAAAACCAAGATTCGGATGTTTAACCAACTGAGCCATCCAGGCACCCCTAGTTCATAAACTTTTAAAGAAACAGTTAAGTTGCCAGTGGCCCTTCTTCTACAAAATAGGGTTGTGGTAACATGATATCTGACATAATTAAATTATTCATTGCTGACAATATGAAGAAGTTAGGATTTTTTTTTAAGTTGGTCATTGTTCTTTATCCAAAAAACATTTTTTTTTCAAAAAATTGTCCAAGGTATTTAGAGTTCTGGTTGTAGAGGAAGGAAGGGAAGCAAAGATTCTTTTGGTAATTAACATACATATCACACAAAGAGCCTTTTCTCATTGTACACATCCTTTCTAGAATTATTTTCTGCTAGGCTGTTATGTCTCACCAGAGCAGACTCAGTACTCTTTGTTCATTCAATATAATAAGGTTCTGTCCTCAAGAAACTTATCCTTAAATAAGTCACTGAGAAAAATAAACAGAGCAATTCCAATGTAAAGTCATACTGCCATGATAAGGATAAACACATTAAGACTAAATGTGAAATGCCTAATCTAGATAAGGCATCAAGGTAAATTAAGGACCTTTTCTCAGCTGGTGCTTTGAATGAGTCATCTTTAGCAGGGCGAAGGTTGAGCAAATGGGCAACTATTTGAAGGCCATGAAGCAAGAAACAAATTTCAGGTAGCCAGTTTATCAATTAGTTTGATCCAGGATTTGATCCATTTCATGGATCTTAAACCATTGTAAGTAGCTTGATTTTATTTCAAAGAATGTGAAGTGGTGCTTACAGATTTTAAGTAATTCTAAGGCATATGTGGTCAATTTTGTTTTTTAAATCTTTCCCTGGAAGCAATTTGGAGTGCTGACTAGAGGATGGTTAAGAGTAATGTCTGGGACAAGTAAAAGAACTTGGTAACTTGGTATGTCCAAGTTGAGGTGGCCAGTGAGCAGGTGAGTGCTCTGGTCAGAAGGTCAAAAAACATATCAGCCTATGTCCTGCTAATTATTTCATGTCAGCAGTAAATTTATAGCCCCTGGAATAAATATCTGGATTACCCTTACTTCTCAGTTTGAGTGCTCTTGGTAATAAAACATTGCAGAACTCCTGATTTGAGACCACTATCTCAGATTCTAATACTCTAGAGAAGCAGTTGGAAAACTTTTTAAAGGCTTTTAGTAAATATTTAGGCTTCCTGGCCTTACAGTCTCTGTTGAAGCTACTCAACACTGCTGTTGTAGCTGGAAAGCAGCCACAGACAAATGTAAATGAATGGATGTGGCTGTGTTCCAATAAAACTTTATTTACAAAAAAGAGGCAGATGGGTCCCTGGCTGTAGTCTGCCTCTTGGATCATGGCTAATAGAATTAAAACCACAATACTTTAACTTCAGTACATTCAATGGACAGAGTAGACCTTTCACTTTATTACATAAACTGGGAATTTTTTCCCTTTGTTCTCTTTTTTTATGTAATTAGTCATACCATGGGTCACAGACAAGAAGAGCAAATCAGATGGAGATAACACAGGACAAATCCACTTAGGCAATTAGAATAACAGCATTTTATGCATTCATGATGATGAACCAGTAGCATTGTCTATGAATGTGAATTCCAGAGATGGCATACATAACATGAGTTATTTTACCAAAAAGCAGATGGTTCTAGATTTTAATAAAATATGTAGTTTAAAATATATATATATATATATAGTAGTTTTTCTTAAATAAAATATGTATTTTTTTAAATATGGTAGTTTTTTTAAAAAGTATATACATGTCTGACATTCATTGAACTGATTTGGATTAGGTCTTTGTTGTGGATGCTACTGTTATATTCCTGTTTCTTAATGGAATTGTAGGTTCTGTTTTTCAAATACAAACTCTGAGTGGTTTAGCAACATTTTTTTTTTAATTTTTCAACTTAAAATGGAATACAATTATGATTTTACCATTAAATTCTTTTCTTCTGGGATTTTTAACTGAGTAGAAGTCTAATATTAATTTTAATTGCAGCTCATTTAATACATACCAAAGAGAATGCTCTCCTACTACTATGTATAGATATATGGCCAGCAGAAGTAATTGTAAACAATCACAGGAAAAGAAATGTTTTTAAGACTTTACTGAAACACACATGCAAACAATGTGGCATAGCTGGAAAACTGTGAAATCGAAGCAGCCAGCAGATCAACCTTGCTTGCAGCTTTAAGGAATATTCTTTGCTTGGAAACAAACTTGAATTGACTCTAAGGCCCAAAAAGTTATGAACAGAAACAAGTCTTGAAAAGAGGGATGAAGATTATAATCAAAGAGCATATTTTGTGTGTGCCCAGTGGGGAAAGCACTTTGGCAACTACATTGGCTTTTGAGCCACACAACCTTAGATCACATTCACTGTCAGACAGAATGTCTGCAAACCTGGAGAAAAAAGAGTTTCTTATTTCTTTAGTTTATTTCTAGTGGTATGTGAAAAAGTACATAAGATAAGGTAGGAAATGTTTTTCTTTGCATTGCAATTAAATATATGACTTATTCTAGTTTGGAGAAAAAATGAAATTTCTTGAAGTCTAAGTTTTTAAAAGGCAATTCCTATACCTAGATCTCTGGATGTGTCTTCATAATACATGCCAGGAACATGGTCAAGGATGGAAATACATGCCTGATTTAGTTATCCCTGGTTCAATTAACCTTTGTGGAGGATAAAAATAATATTTACTGAGTGCCACGCTAATATGTGTACACTGAGATACTTAATCTTATCTTCTCCACTACATTTCAAAGTTAGTTTTGAGGATGTTTAATAATTGTAAAGAACCTGTTATAATACTAAAAACATTAAAAAGATAAAATATAAAAAGGAAGTCACCCATGCCATGATTTCACTTTGTCTCCTCTGTTTAAATATGCACGTCCCCTAGTGTTTCTGAAATTAGCAACCTGATTTCTCTTACTGCATCTTGGCCATCATACATCCTTGCATCAAGTATCCCATAAAGTATTCCATCTGCCAATTAGTGTCCAATAACATGTTGCTTAGATTTGCAAGTTTAATCAAATTAATTATTTCCACATATTTATTGTGCATGTAATTAGTGCTAACTCTACATTGGAATACTAGAATCATTCAATTTATTCATGACAATACCTCTTTTGTGAGAGGAGCTATAAATAAAATACTAAGAAATATGGGAAAAGATCAAGAAAAACCCATTCATTTAACAATATTTGTATCCCCTACTCAGGTGCTTTGAAAGCTTATGAATACAGAAAGATTAGTGTGTGGCACAGTATATCTTATTTAAGAATGTCCAAATCTAGTGCAGCAGTCAGTAAGCTTTTCCTGAACAAGGACAGATAGTGAATATTTTAGGATTCTATTATATATTATAGTTTCTGTGGCAGCTATTCAATATCTCCACTTTTGTACAAAAGCATCCATAGATAATATGTAAACAAATGTGTACAACTAAGATAATACAAAACTTTATTTACAAAAACAGAGGGCCATATATGGGCCAATGTCCAAAATTCATTAACGATATATAGGAACATATAAAGAAGTTTATTAATTTGAATGTGATAGTAGTAGAATGGAAGTGTTTAAAGGATGTAGAGTTTAAATCTCTCTGAGGGAATGCTTTACACAGAATGTGACATACTAAAATAATGTGTAGAATTAGCTAGTTAGAGAAAATAAATAGCAGCAAGTGTAAAGCCCTGAATACAAACTCAAAAAATACCATAAAATTCCTAAATATGACGGAACTTAGCACGTGCAGCTAGAAGTGAGGCTGGCCATTTTGTTGGTGTCTCATGCAATACTAACAAATTTGGTGTTTATTGACTCGCCATCAATACTGTTAAAAGCAAGTGAGTGATATGACAGCTCTGTGTTAGGAAAACACTTATGGTAAGAACTGGAAATGGAAGGGCATGATGGCAGTCACTCGTCTAGCTGGCTTTGTCACATGAGCTAATGGAAATGCAGAATTTCTGCGAATTTGAAAGTAGGGTTGGATATTCCAGGAGATTTCAGAATGGATAAATATTTCCATATAGCTGTCTGAAAGGAATGAATCTAGCAAGAATCCATGTCTCTGAGATCAGCTGGTTCAGGTATCTAAGATGCTGTCATTAGTGCATACAAAGTATGTGTGCAGAGGGTACCAATTCCAAAATTTACTTCTGTTAATTTTCAAATGATGTAATGAGATAAGAGACCACATAGCTATTTCCTACCAAAATTATTCATGTGTGAATGTTTCTATTACTTCTTATATTTATTATAAAATTATATATATATGATTTTTTTATTTTATTTTGAAAATTTAGATGTGAAAGAAAAGCATATCCGAGCATATCCACTTTATTCGCAGTCACATATGGTCTCATCTGATACCATGATCACAATACACTCATTCAATTTTCAGTTGGATGTTGAATTATCTTCTATTTTACATTTAACTTTCCATATTTGGTTCTAATTATAAGGATGCTTCTTACTCAGCTGCATACTGGGCCTAATTATTCTAGTCTTATTGCCTGACAAGGTTTTAAACTTCACTGGGAAGTGTTGAAAGTGTAGTTTTCATTATATCGATGAGAAAAAGAAACAACAACAAAAAACTATAGGTAAGTAGCGGCAGAGAAGAGACAGATGTAGAAATCAAAGGGAAAAGAAAAAAGAGGACATACATAATAACAAAAAGAAATAATTAATTGACTTCAAGAGTTGAAAAGGGAAACAAAGAATTAAAGACAATTAAAGCATATTTTTTAATATACAGAAAGTGTCTTATGTCCTTGTACATATGTCATTTTTTTAAGGTACCAAGAAAAGTAGGCTTAGGCTCACATTTTCCATCTCTGTACTTGTAGAGTGGAGATGAACCTGAATGAGGTACAGCAAATGAGAATTAGTCTGCATTTCAGATAAAGGGTAGCAAAGAAAGGAGCAAGGAAGGTAGTAACCATGATTAGGGGAAAAGATAATATGAAGTTGGTGAAATTCATTGTTGGGATGCCCATAGTTGTAGCTTCCATTGCTTGTATAAACATTTCTAGTGTATCTGCATGACTAAATCAAAGTAGATGTCACAAACATTTAACTCAGATTGTAGACTGCACAGAGAGATTGAGAATAAGTGGGCCTAAACTTTCTCTCCTAAGGTTTGTCATTTCTTCCAGTATATAGGTCTTCTCTAGTCTGATATTTTTAATCCCTCCCCGACTCAGACAACTAGAGATGGAAGTGGCTTCAAAAGATTACTAGAGAGCAATATATAATAATTATCTGTGAGTGATGCCATCTGAGTGGAAGATAGATTTTATCTGAATGGGGGAACTACTGAAGTCATAGTTCAAGAGGAAGTCAGAAGTCCAATGTTGTAATTCCAGAATTATAACTACCTAAATGTGTAGCTTTGGGTAATTCACTTAACCACTCTGATCTTCATGTGTAAAATAAGAAGACAAGGCCAGATGATATTGATTCCAATCATGTCATTTATTTCATTTTTTAGTTTATATTTAAAATTCCTGTTAGTTGACCTAAAGTGTAATATTAGTTTCAGGTGTAGAAATTCAACACTTATATACAACACGCAGTGGTCATCACAAGTGCACTCCTTAATACCCATCACTTATTTAAATACCAATTCTCAGGCCTTGGTAATATCTTATTCTAATTTAAGTATAAAATTCATTATCAGATAAACAACATTAAAAGATACTATATTCATTATCTCAACCCTCCAAAAGTCATAGAATGAGTTGTTGACCCTTAACAAAAGAAAACTAACTTAGAATTTCATTTTTCTTATGAGAACCCCTCATCATGTTGGTAAATAGAAGGTGTCCCAACAGGGATTTTGAAGAAAATAATTGAAAACTTTCTTTAAAATGTAAAGATCACTAAAGAGTTTTAGGTATTAGTGAAAGTTGAATAATGAGTAGAATTGTTGAAACAGCGCAACATCCCAATATATTATCACATGAGAGTTGTAAATTTACTAAAATTTACATATAAAAGAATATAGGTTACAAAACATATGAAGGTAGCACAAAAATGAGGTTAAACTAACCTAATAAAACAACAAGAAAATGGAAACTTAACAGGATGCTTGATACAGTAAATAGAATGCATAATCCAGGAATCCCAACCTTCTGCATTTTATTACACACAGGTGTCCGCACTATGAAATGAACAGAAGAACTGAAGCCACCTCGAATTATGTTAAGAGTACTTCTACCACTAATATTCCATGATTCTATTACTGACAGTGAAGGTGAAGTAAAATAATGTACCTCCTGATTCCAAGCACTTAGAATGCTATCAATTCTTGGTATTAAATTTGCCTTGAGGATAAAAAAAAAGAAATCTTTATATACCTGAAAGTCTCCTTGCTTAGGGTTGACTTTGACTTATTTTTGTTTTTCCCTTCCTGTGGCAGAATTTAAAGACTGCCATATGTGTTTGAAATAGTTGATAATTTCTTTCTTCCTAAATATACTAGCTAATTCATATTATTATGGACATTGCAAAAATGTTGGGGATTTTCTTGTAAGCTTCCTGAAACATTTTTCATCTTCAATTTTCCAAAATTACACTGCTTATGCCACTTTTGGCATTACTATTCTGACCTGCATTTGGTATAGTTACCAATCTATTTGATTCATGTGTCATTGTAGTTCATAAGGTTGTATACGTCTATTTATCTCTTTGTTCCCTGCACCAGTTAGCAGGATGTTTTATTCAAATAGTATATTTTTAAATTATTGAGGTAAGGTTCCATCTATTGTTCGCTTACAGGAAGGATTTTGATGGAAGATTTTGATGGAAGATTTTATGGCACAAACTTCAGAATTAATTATGGATAAGATTAAGGTTCTTGAGTGTGAAATCACATATAGCATCAGAAATAATTATATAACCTAAAAGAATAATGAACATATGAATTCCAAGTACTCTGTTGCAGAATGTAGTAATGTATTTTGGAAGTAAGATATACAAAAAACAAACAGACAAAAATAAGCATTATTTTTGTTCTCCAAATATTAAGTAGAATTTAGTAATCTTCTATCAGAGAAGGAGCGCAGAGAATTTTAAATGTATGGAAGCCCATCACATGCTTGTTTTGAGTGGAAATACTGTTTACATGTAGAGTATATTCAGCTGTAAAAGATTAAATTATTGATTTGACTCTTGTCTTAAACTCTACTAAAAAGACAAGTTTAGCCATTGACATATAATGGCGAAGAGTATGTTTTTCTTTATCTTTTAACGGGAGAAAAGCAAAAATCATTTTTCAGCCATGACTTAATTATGCGTAGTTTGGATGCAAAGCATGAACACATTGTTCCATCTATTTGTTATAGTCAACGTTTAGAAATGATGGTGGTTAATCTGTACTTGGGCTCCGACAACATTAATGGTATATTTCCTGTAGTAAACATGAAGGCTTTTCTAGTTTCTTTACTCAGTGTTTAACTCTTTGCAAGGCTTATTTTTTACCTAATATGGTTTAGCATTTATTTCTAAAATCGTTATTGTCATCAATTAATTTTTTCAGCTGCCTAAAATTTTCATTATTCACAATACAAAAGAGCATATGTGACATTTAAATGTATATGTATATATAGTAAATATTCATATTTATAAATATTTATATATTATATTATATATTATTGTATATTATAAATATTTATATATACATATATGTGTATATATATTAAATATTTATATGTATATCTTTATATTTTTTACAACATGCAAGAGACTTATGTTTATTTAAAATAAATTAGGTGATCACTTGAAACATTCTACAATACTTAAAGATTCACTTGATTTTCACTTTCAGCCATTTAAATATTTTATATGCATTTACATAAAATATAAAAATAATACAAAAAGTTTGTCTTTTTTCTAAAGAAGGTATTCTATATTTATAAACGTGAACAATATTGCATATAATGAATTTAGTTAAAATTTATATTTATATATACAAATTGTAAAGTATCTGATATTGACATTAATCAAATCCTAGTGTTATAGCATCATTTAGATTGATGAAGCCAATTATCTGCATTGCTGCAGGAGAGAAAATATACCAAGATTGATTTCTTTGATATATACTATACATTTATATTTTACTAGCAAAAATACAAGATTTTAAAGATTAAAATTAAGGTAAAATTAAATTAAAAGTGGTTTTTAATTTTCTAAGCATTTTTTAAGATAAAGCTTTGGCATAGTGATGGATATATCATAATGTTGATTTATATAAAAATTTATTAATAATGACTTTTTAAAATTCTATGATCTGACCCACTGTGAGGATTCCTATAACAGTGCTGGAAAGAAAAATAAATAACAAGATTCATAGAATCATGGAGAAGAAAAACTTACGGTCTGTCTTTGGCCTGTAGCAAATCTAAAAACTGAGTTTAAGAAAACACAAGAAAGGAATCTGGGAAGAAGAATCTATTTTATCTTCATATGACCTGTGGCTCACTACTGTTATGCCTAAAGAGCTATTGAAAATTCTGTATTTCTGATCTTCACTTAGACATTGAAACTTACCTAGAATCCTTATTTTGAGAAACACTAGAGTAAATAGAGCCAAATCCTTAAAACATTTTATTTATTTTTCACTAATAGAAAAATTGTATTTACCTAAAAGCATTCAGAATGTCAGCATAACAGCTGCAACTTTTTTTGTTGTTGCCATTGCAGGGCGGTATTCAGTTAACAGAACACCAATTATTTCCTGTAAGCTGCCTCAAAGACAACTGAATATGAAAACACTACTATCCCAATATACAACTAATTCTTGCTATGCACCAACATGAACCTGTGTAAATTTCCATGCCAGTTTCCACCCCCCACACTGTTCCAGGCAGGGTTAGTGGCTACTGAAAATATCACCAGGACAGGGCTATCTAAAGTCACATTTGGTAGTGTGCTAACTATACAAAAAAAAGATACCTTACAGTTTAAAAATAAATCTTACACAGGCTTACATTTCAATTTTTTTCTTTAATAGGAACGTGTTGGTTACAGGGGGTTAAATGCTTTATGGACAAGAAAAAAGAACTGAGCTAGAACCAACTTATTCATCATCTTCATCTTCCTACTTTTTCTCCTCTTCTTTCTTTTCCTTGTTTTTTTTTTTCAACCTTGACAACTCTTTTTTTTTGCTGCATCAGGCTTTCCTTCAGCTCCAAATGCAGCAATACCCTTTTCGTATTTTACCTTCAGCTCAGCAGCCTTCTTTGTGAGGCTGCTTGTCATCTGTGGCAGAGTTATTCCACATCTCTCCCATTTTCTTTGCAACATCACCAATGGAGAAGCCAGAACGTCCTCCTTTGATTTCGGGGCGATATGCAGAAGAAAACAAGAAAAAGGCCAAAGGGGTACATTGGGTGCATTAGGATCTTAGGACTTCTGTTTTTTGTTTCCCCTTTAGGTGGGATATGTTTTCATATCCTCTTTCATAATGGGCCTTGTCTGCCTTTGCCATGTCTTCAAAGTTTCCTTTCTCTTGAGCAGACATGGTCTTCCAGCTCTCCGAGCACTCCTTCGAAAACTCGGAGAAGTTGACTGAAACATCTGGGTGCTCTTCCTGGAAAGTTTGCACAAAGAATGTGTATGATGACATTTTGCCTTTTGACTTCTTAGGATTTCCTTTGCCCATGTTTAATTATTTTCCTCAGAGAGGCAGAGTCATCGAGTGCCTGTCTGGCATCTCACTTGCCCCAGCGCTTTCTCTATGGACTTCAGTTTACTGCAGTGGCTGTGAGAGCAGGAGCCAGATGCAGCCTCAAAACATTTTATATTCAAGGAAAAGAAAAATAACCCACAATTGTTAAGGTTTTATGAGAGCCAAGAAGTCAAATCTTTAGAAGTAAGGGGTTGAAATTGTTTTTATTAAATAAAGGCTAAATCTGTATAATGTAAATGTTTATTTTGAGGATATTTCATTAAGGTAGTAAATTAAATTTGTAGTCAACAAAATCATTTTAAGATGTACATTATTACTTTTATTTTAAATAAGCTTAATGGCAAAATTTCTGTGAATCTATGCATTCTGTGCTTCATAACAAAGTATCCTCCAATATTTATTTTCTCACATAGTACCTGAGGGTTAGTGGTCTGGGTGTAGTTTGGCTGGTTGGTTTGGCTCAGGGTTTCTCACAAGATTGCAGAGGCTACAGTCATCTCAAGGCTCAAACAGTGCTTCCAAGCTTATTCACATGGTTGATGGCAAGCTTCAGTTTGTCATAGGCCTAAACATCCTCACTGGTGTTTGGCGGGAAGCTTCAATTCCTACTCATGAAGACCTAACTCAGGACTGCTTACAACATAGGAGATTGCTTCTCTCAGAGTGAAAGGGCAAAAAAGAATGAGCATATTTGAGATGGAAGCCATTGTCTTTTATAACTTAATCTAGGAAATGACACACTGTCACTTCAGCTACGTACTACTAGTCATACCGAACAACTCTGGTACAATTTGGAAATGTCTACATAAAGATGTGAATACTAGAAGATAGGAATCACTAGGGGAGCCATTTTGGAACCTGCTTAGCATATTTATTTCTTTGTATGCTTACTTCTTAGAAGCACAAAATCATCTTCTATAATTTTTCATAGAGAAGGTTTTACAGTTTGATAATATAGTACTTCCTTTATTTTTAAAAAGTCTTTCATCAAGGCATTACATCTTTATATTACACTGTATATACATGCATATATATATATATATATATATAGAGAGAGAGAGAGAGAGAGAGAGAGAGAGAGAGAGAGAGAGTTTTGTGTAGCTTTGTATTGTCTTACTTAAACCAGAAAAAAATATTTGGAATTAGTTTCATTTTTCAATATTACTTATTTATTTTTGAGAGAGACAGAGAGAGAGAGAGAGAGTATGAGCTGGGGAGGAGCAGAGAGAGAGGGAGAGAGAGAGGATCCCCAGCAGGTTCTGCACTGTCAGCACAGAGCCTGCTGTGGGGCTCAATCTCACAAACCATGGGATCATGACCTGAGCCAAAATCAAGAGTTGGACGCCTAACCAACTGAGCTACCCAGGTATCCCTGGAGTTAGGTTCTGTGATTTAACTGTGCATTAGAAATCCATGGCACTGTTGAAAACTAAGTTGACAAGTTATAATTTACCAAGATTTTATTTCCTTATTTTTTCACCAGCTGAAAGCTTACCTACTTACTATGCTTCCTCAGGGTGAGTTTGCTTTTTGATTATCTAACTTCATGCAAGTTTTAACTGCATCCCAATCAGCCCCATATATACTCTCAAGAATATATATTTAGACACTTTGGCATTTCAATTATTTCTAAAATAGTATCTTACTTTGATGCTCTTCTGTATAAATGAAACTTTTTTAAAGAGTAAGATATTATGCTAAGCACTTGAGGAATACAAAGACAATTATTATAATGCCTGTCCACAAGAAAGTTTTAACTTCTTAGGGAAAGACAAATACACAGGAAGTTTCCATTGTTTGATTGAACTAATGTACAGATCATAAGGGAAATAAGTACAAAATAAATGCTTTATTCAAGGAAGAAGGTTTTCAAATAGCCTTTGGCAAGGATAGAAAAAAGTTATGCATTAAAACTCCTTTGAGTTACATCTTACAGGATGATTAAGGTTTTCAAAGGAATGAACTAGAATGGTGTTTCCCAGATGGAGGTTGTAGACCTAGCAGGAGTGGAAAGGTCTAGAGCATATTTGGGGAATGCACAATTGTCTTGCTTGACTGAAACTTAACAAAAAGGTGGGATATGATTATAAAGGAACTTCTGAGAGTATTGGGAATCATTTTAAACACTAGTTTGAGGGGAGCCTGGGTGGCTCAGTCAGTTAAGTGGCAGACTTCGGCTCAGGTCAGGATCTCATGGTTTGTGAGTTCAAGCCCCACGTTGGGCTCTGTGCTGACAGCTTGGAGCCTGGAGCCTGCTTCGGATTCTGTGTCTCCCTCTCTCTCTCTCTCTCTCTCTCTGCTTCTCCCCTGCTTGTACTCTCTCTCTTAAAAATAAATAAACATTAAAAAAATTAAAAAAATAAACACTAGTTTGAAAAGTTAAACCTTAGTTTGGGAGGACATGGAGATCAATTTTGAACAAGAGAGGCTAGAGCAGATATGTGCTTCTATTAATCTAGGAGCATATATCTGAATGAATTATAATAGGAAAATTCATCAGTCAAAGAAAGAAGTCCAGAAGGATATAAAGTAACTGTGAGCAGAGAAGATTTGCTCTTACAAATATAGTACAATGAGGGCCTAACTTAGCATGTTCCCAGTGAGAATGGGAAGAAGGAAGTTGAAGTGAGAAATATGTGGAGACACTAATTACATGAATAAATGCATTTTAAAATAAATAAATAAATAAATAAATAAATCTATATATACATATATTCCGAACATGTCTAAACAATTGGAAGAAAGGGAAATAAAGAGAAGAGTTGGCTTATGGGATATAATTATGAGGTTGAATTTTAGCCCAACAGATGTAGGATTCAGTAGACCCTCCTTTGCACATTTTAAACACAAGTAAACACCTGTCAATCTGTGTTTCAAGAAAAACTTGGAACTAGAACCAAAGATCAGTTTTGAATAGAGGTAAAATTAGGGTAAGTAGGAATATAAACAGGTAAGACATGAGTGGAAGGGCACTATAGAGTGAAAAGGCAAGCTCAAGGACTGTGTCCATCATGAAGATGGGGCAGTAAATGAGACCTGACAAAGAGTGAGATGGAGCATTCAGAGAAACAGGTTTTTGTTTTTGTTTTTTTAAATAATATACCTGAAATTTAAAGCATTTGAAGGAGCAGGTAATTAGCAACTTGTAATGACACAGAAAATTTTAAAAGGTGGATAATTAAAAAAAACATGGCTGCTAAATATTTGAAAGCAGTTGTTAAAGAAGTAATGGAAGAAGACAAAGTATACAGATTTAAAGGAGTGACTAGTAAGTAAATGGGATTCCTGGAATATACTGCTTTTTCAAGACGCATCGGTGAAAGGAAGAGAGAATGTGAAAGTATAGGGAGATATGAAAGTTGAAATTACTTTGTACCTTTTTTTGAGGTCACAACAGATAAGTTCTGAGGAAGAATGGCATTTTCAAAAATAGTCCCAATTCAAGGTACTGTGGCATGAGACTGAGACTGTGGTCTGATCCAGCAATACAAAATGACGTAGTTTCTCTCTCACTTTTATCTTTCTGTGAAGTGATTCCCAGTTAAGCTGTCATTTCAGCCATAGGGGGAAAAATCAGTATCCCAAAGTAATTTTGCTAAATATTAATTTTTAAACATGATTCAATTCCATATTTTTCTTTCTTCATTCAAGAGAAATCCTCCAACCAACTTTTTGAATGGCTTTTCTCACTTTGTCATGATTTTAAAATCTATTATTGTTGCCTCTAATAGCTATTTTTTTAAAGTTAGGAGTGTAACAAAGCTCTCTGTCTATTAAAGTCCTAATTTTAAACCCAATATTATTATGTTTAGGTTTTGGACTTATTTCCATGACATGGAGGAAAAGAATATTAGCTTATTTATCTTGAGGCTTTTATTGTTATTATCAAGTTAGAGATTCTTGAAAGAGGATTGTCATTAGGGATTGAAATAAATACCATTTAGGAAAAGGAATCAGAAAACCAAAAAGAAACTAAAAAAAATATATATATATATAAAATATAAATATATATTTATATTTTATATATATTTATATTTATATATAATATATATATATATATATATATATATATATATATATATCGAAACCCTCTTATCAGTGTGTGGTCAGTGAATGCATAAATACCATTTAGGAAAAGGAATCAGAAAACCAAAAAGAAACTAAAAATATATATATATATATATATAAAATATAAATATATATTTATATTTTATATATATATATATATAAATATATATAAAATATATATATATATATATATATATATATATCGAAACCCTCTTATCAGTGTGTGGTCAGTGAATGCATGTTCTCAGAAAGGCCACGTTTGAGTACATCACAGAATTGTGAGAATCTCAGTTTTTGCAATTTCTGACAACATTCTGGTCAGAGAGTAATATATATCTTCACTTGAAATGAACATATACATGTTCTTACTATAGTCATTGCTTTGCAGTGTGTGTATGTACACGTGTGTGTAAACGCCATTATAGACTATGTAAAGGAAACACCTTAATGGAAGAGCATGGAGTTTGGTATGAGAAGTTGTGAGTTTATTCTCGATACTTATCTTTGTGCAAACAAGAGAAAAAAGTGATGACTCTAAGTCCTATTTTAATCCTCTAGAATGGAGGGAAATGATACTACCAGCCCATTAAGGCTACTGAGAGGAGTAAATAAACTAATGGGTAATTTGAAGTTGTTAAGGTGACTTTACTTAGAACAGCATATTATTAATGAAGAATGGCCTTTTTCTACGTGCTGTGGGCCATCTCTTATGGCAAAAACAGCTGAAAATCTCATTCACTTCTAACAGTATTTAAAAATAATAGTATTTAATAATCATAAGTTACATATTTTCATTAGGGTACACTAACTGATGTAACAAACAACCCTCAAATCTCAGTGATTTAGCACAATAAAGTTCATTTCTCACTTCACAGTTTGATGAGGTTCATAAACCCTCCTCCACACAACTCAGGACCCCAGATTGCATCGATTTTGTGGTTCAGTGATCTTGTGGCTTTAACATCACCATGTCTGTTGTTACCTGCCAGTGGTAAAAAGGAAATAGCATGGAGAAGCTACATTGGATACTTAACCACCTTGCTCAGGAATGCACACATCATTCCACAGGCCAGAATGAGTCATGTGGACCAAATTAGATACAATAAATAAAATAAAGTGTTTTTTTACTGATATTTGCTGTAACATTCAAGAAGAAATGCTTTGGCTGTTTAGATCAAAGTTTTTCCAAACTCAGTAATTATGGAACAATTTAAAAATTAAGATAGGTACCCAAATGTCAGCAGTAAATCATGAGGTATAATGCACAGTAAATCATGAGGTATAATTTAATGCACCAATTAAATTTGAAGTAAAATGGTATTATGCATACACTCATAGCTATAATAAACAATTTCTTTTTTTTTTTAATTTTTTTTCAACGTTTATTTATTTTTGGGACAGAGAGAGACAGAGCATGAACGGGGGAGGGGCAGAGAGAGAGGGAGACACAGAATCGGAAACAGGCTCCAGGCTCTGAGCCATCAGCCCAGAGCCTGACACAGGGCTCGAACTCACGGACCGCGAGATTGTGACCTGGCTAAAGTCGGACGCTTAACCGACTGCGCCACCCAGCGCCCCAAAACAATTTCATTTTATTAATGATCTTACTTTACAAGTGGATGAAACAGAAATATAAAAAACTTTATCTGATTAAGAATAAAAAGTACAGGACGTTTGGATGGCTCAGTCACTTAAGTGTCTGACTACAGCTCAGGTCATGAACTCGCAGTTCGTGGGTTCAGGCCCCATATAAGGCTCTGTGCTGGCTCAGAGCCTAGAGGCTGCCATGGATTCTGTGTCTCCCTTCCTCTCTGACTGTCCCCTATATGCACTCTCTCTCTTTCAGAAATAAATAAACATTAAAACAACAAGAAGAAAAATACAAAGTAATGATGAAGAGAAACACCTTTCATTTTGCATTTTTTAATATAATACTCAGCTTAAAAATGTCATCTTTGAGGAGCCTGGGTAGCTCAGTAGGTCAATTTCTGGTCAGGTCATGATCCCAGGATTGTAGGATGGGCCCCACATTGGGCTCCACACTGAGTGTGGAGCCTGCTTAAGATTCATTTGGTTGCTCTCTCCCTCTGCCCCTCTCCCCCGCTTGTATGCTCTTTCCCTCTCCTTCTCTAAAATAAAATAAAATAACATTTTAAAATATCACATTTAAAATGAGAACATTATTCTATGTCTCTATCATATTTCATAGTAATATTAAGTGTGAGGTTAACAAATCAGATATAGCATCGTGTATATGTACATGTATGTATGCATATATAATATATATGTATGTATGTATGTTCAAATACATTTTATTATCATTGAAACATAATATAAAAATGCCATTTTCTATAATTATTTTGTAGCAGATGGGAAAATTAGAACTGTACATTTTGGGTACTTCTCAAATCATTCAGGGATTCATCTTATATAGTTTTTTTTTTTTTTTCTTTAGAAACAAAGCTGCTTATATCATCTCCATAGTGAAATGTCCAAATTTTGTCTTTTCTGTTTCTATTACAATCTGAAAAGCACTGGATCTAGCTTTTCATTTTCAACATAGATTGCCAGTTAGTCGGTAAATGCTTCTGATACATCAATGAACAAAAGTAACAAGTAAGTGCATTGGGTGATTTTGCAGACTGCATCTTGGAATTTATCAAGAATGGAACCATTTCTAAAAAGGATAAACATTATGGAATAAGCCTAGCTGTAGAAATATGAATACATTTTTTTCTTCTCGGGTTTAAAATCCACTATAGAGGAAAATATTGCTAACATTTCTTTGTGTTTTGTGTGTAAAGCACCTGTTATGTTCTCACAGAACTCAGTTTGAAAATTGCTAATGGAATTACGTTGTCCCAATAGAGGCATCACACACCCATCCCATCCATCCTGACTTCCCATACAGTGACTAATGCATTCTAACATGCATACTGTTCTAGTAAAAATACTGTGTGTTTCTGTCAATGTCACTAAACTATTAACAGACAGAATAAAATGGCTTAAGCACCATAAGAACAAATGGTAAGAACATAATAAGAACAAAACGGCTTAAGCACCAGGAGCTTATAGAAGTTGATGGATAAAAAGAGGAGGGGGCAGCCTGATATGACAGCATTAGAAATGGTGCCAGAGAAACACTGTCTTCTATATTTGTTCACTGGAATTCCCTTGAGAACAGTCAGCTTCCCTCAATCCCCAAAGACAAATGTTCTCAGCATCTTTGTTCTTTATCACATATTTTACCCTGATTAGTCATGTTTGTATCTACAGCTTGGGTGCACTTTATGCTTATAACTTTAGGGCCTAAGGAGCAGCAACATAAGGAATCGTACTCTTTGGGTCTTTCTTATTTTCCTAGCAGTCTTTATTTTCAAGGGCAAAGGTAGAGATTGCGCTCCTCCAGAAAAGTGTTTCAATTGTTACATAGTTGTCAAACTCCACCAATAAATTGCTTTCATATGTCATCCTTACTAACTTTTCTTTCTTTCTTTCTTTCTTTCTTTCTTTCTTTCTTTCTTTCTTTCTTTCTTTCTTTCTTTCTTTCTTTCTTTCTTCTTTTTCTTTCTTAATTTTTCCTTCCTTCCTCCCTCCCTCACTTCCTTCCTTCCTTCCTTTTCCTTCCTTCCTTCCTTCCTTCCTTCCTTCCTTCCTTCCTTCCTTCCTTCCTTCCTTCCTTCCTTCCAATTTGAGTTAGTTGACATATAGTGTAGCATTAGTTTTAGGAGTAGAACCCAGTGATTCATCTTATATATGATAAATGTCTCTTATATATGACACCCAATGCTCACCCCAACAAGTGCCTTCCTTATTTCCCATCACCCAACACCCCTCCAGCAACCCTCAGTTTGTTCTCTGCATTTAAGAATCTCTTATGGTTTGCCTCCCTCTCTGTTTTTATCTTGTTTTTCCTTCTCTTCCCCTATGTTCATCTGTTTTGTTTCTTAAATTCTTGACCTGAAATGCTTTCTACTTTCTTCTCCACTGGGTCAGTCTCCAAATCACTCTTCTCCTCTCTTCTCATTGCATATTGTGTGTACCACTATCATAACTGTTGCCACACAACACTGAAATTTTAATGTGCTTTTGTCTCACTGTTCTTTGAATTCTGTTAAGGCAGATGTCACATCTTATTCATTGATATATATTCATCTGTGTCTACATCATTTAATAGAGACACAACAAATAGCTGTTGGAAAAATGAATACATAAATGAAAGAATTCACTGCATCTAGTTTTATCTTATTCCTAAATACAGTGCACTCATTAAGACTCTTGACGTGTTATATTAGACCTTCTTATTTTTTTACATTGCTTGGAACTTATTTGAACCCCATATTTCTTCAAATATCTGTTATATAAGTCATCTTAACAGTTATGCTTTAAATTTCTTATTTATAAGATTAGTGTCTTAGTCTCTGTGAAATTGCAAAGGCCATTGAATTACCTAAATGCTTTCACAATAATTCATAGCACAAACAAAGTGAGTATTTCTACTTAAAAAGAGCTTTGAATTAAGTGCCATAAATATAGAAGAGGTATTCAGAATTGTTTGAGTTTAAAATGAACTCCGATAATATTCTAAAAACAGGCATGCTGGAGATTTTACTTAGATTTTACTTACTTGTGTTGCTTATGTTTGTTTTTTTTTCTTTTTCCTTTCTTATCTATCTATGTATCTATCTATCTATTTATTATTTTGGGGATCCTACTGTAGCTAGGAAATCCTCTACACTATTTGTACTTATTACCTCAGTCGGATTGGGTTGTGGGGTACTTTTTTCTTTTAATGTGTCTTCTATTTTATCAAACATGCTTTTTATTTGAAATTTCTCAGGCAATTTTTCTCTTTCTTCTCTTCCTGAAACTGGGTTGTATAGATTGCACCAATTTTATGTTTTTTTTTCCCACTACCCTATCAGTTTTCCCAGTAGGTTTATTACTAGTTGTATAGATTGGATTTCTTGTTTCATAAGTCCAGAAGAAAACGGTCTCAGCCTCTCTCTTTACTTGAATTGGAATTTTTTAAAAAATTCAAACCATCATTTTCTTCAAAGACTATAAAATATCTGTTACTATTTAAAACAATAACTATGAGAGCTTTAAACACTAAGAAGTTGCATAGATTAATGTTTTAACACAGAATAAGTGGCAGTCCCTCCTAAATAAAACACATATTTGAATAACATCCCATGCTCTTTTAGTTATTTATTTTTATCATCACTTCTTTTCTTAATTTAGTGTTCTGTGATTTGAAATTAGATGCTTGAAATGAGTTCTCTCTGTTTCATTGTACTTAATTTTCTATGTGCTTAAGAATAGCTTCACCATCCAAAATAGATAATTTATTACCCATATTAATTAAGATAAATTTAGAATTTGCTAGTCTAGGTAGGTAACACACATATAGTACTATTTCCAGAAGTTTTCCATATGATTTCATATAAGAAATAAATCAATTTGTCTTTCTTATATTTTGTGGGGACTAAATATCAAGGTACCAGATATGCATTCATTTTCACTAGCTACAGCACTTTCAAACTTTAGTGATTCAAAAGTGCAGAAGTGGAGTGCTCCATTGACACAGTGAGAAAATCCATTTTTTTCTTCTGATATGGAATCTTCAAATATCTTACAAATGATATGTCATCAAGTGGAAATGCAAATAACAGTAGCCACCCTTTAATGACAACACTGGGAGCACAACATTGTCCTGTCCACTTCATCTTCAGGGAGATTCTTTGGGGGTGAGTCATATTGCTTTAACAATTTTATAGGCAGGAAAGGGAATCTTGGAGAATTTAGATTCAGTTGCTCAAAATTATATAGCTAATATAGGAGTCAGTATTCAAAATCTAGGTCTGTCTGATTCCAGAGCCTTCCCCCTAAATCATTATCCTGTATTACCTTTGTAGTAACTATTAATAAATTATTAAAACTTCTGATTGTGCATAGCATGATCATAGTTTACATGCTGTACTTTACTAGCTGATCAAAAATAAATTGATATTATACCCTAACCCACATAACAAAATACATAAACCAACTTAGGAAATCTTTATGAGATGTTAAGATTTATAATTGGTTATAATAAGGGACACTGTTACAGTATTATAGTTTTTTCTCTCTTTTTTAACTGTTTACTAACACAGTTATAGCAATACAAATACCTTAACTAATGCATTATTGTAACAAACACTAAAATTTTAAACAATGGAGTAAACAAAACAATTTCTGAATTCATGTGTACATAGATATTTATTTGATTGAGAAAGGATATATTTGTTAGTGTGTGATATATAATAATAGGCTTATTCAAAAAGCATATAAATATTCAAGGAATATGAAATCCAGTAATTGAATTAATGCATGAATATGTTTTGGTCAAAGTTTTATTTTTCTTATTTGTTTCATTAAATATAAATCTAGATAAATGTCATTCAGCTTTGAAACAATAGTATTTAAGCCAGGTTTTTCTATAGCTAATTAAAATTAAGTTAGTCTTTGTCAATTGAGACTAAAAGAAATAATTATACCACTTAACATTCTTTATTCAGTTCATCCCTTTCAAAGTGCAAAAATTCAGTGATCTGTAAAACCATGAGGTGCTTTTGTACAAGTGAAACAAGGTCCTTTTATGTCTCAGTTGAGTTAGTTAAAACTATTTTTGTTTATGTTATTTGGATTATAGCTTCTGATTGTGTTCTTATGGTTCTTGGCAGGTTAACTAGGGTTATGTGAATGTAGTTATACTCAAATAATTATTGATTCATATATCAAAATCATGGTAAGTATGAACATATACTTAAGAATGAATTAGTACAAGTTCAAAGATGTCATATTCTTTACTCTGTAGGGTCATTTATTCTCTTTTCATGAGTATACTTTAGGAAATTTTGTCCATATTTTAACAAAATAGAGTGACTTAATGAGGTATATAACTTTAATCTGACACTTGGGCTTGTTAGCTTTTGCCCTAGTCATTGACCATTCGTATGTCCTATTCTGCTTGCCAGTGGATATTCATAAATATTGAGCATTGCCATTTATAATATCTAAGCTAATGTAGTAGTGCATTTGAGTTTATAATCTATTATTATACATGCTAGTTCTGCTGGTTCTCAAAACATATCTGTGGAATAAGCATTTAGGTTATTTCTTCTAGGTATGCTCAAATGATAAGATGGAGCTAGTATTAAACAAAGTTATGTTTTCACTATATTTTATTTCATAAAACACAATACTTCTAGAGTTCCATATATGGCAGAAAGCTTTTGGATTATTGATCTAAAATCTTCTTTAATGGATGAGGAAAATTAGGTCCATAAAGGCATAGTGACTTGCTCTAAGTTATAAAAGTTTTCTGGCTCCCAATTTTGTCTACCTTCTTCTCACCTTGCCAACACATTATTCAAAGGTAATGATGCTCAAGGACTTTGTGGTCAGGCCAGTAAATGACAGAAACTAAATATATGGCAGATCTAATAACTCATTTTATGTGAGTCTCAGCCTTGAAAGTTATAAGAGTAAATATTTTCTTTCAGAGGAATTTATATTTTTTTTCAAGAGTAAAATTTCATAGCATAGATTAAGATTTATTTATGAATTTTGTTTTGATTTCCAAAAATATTTTTATCATTTTATTTGTTGTATGAATTGGAGATCACATGTTGTTTCATTTATATGGACAAATTGGCTTCTTCATATGGCACTGTGAAGCCAGTTGCTAAAATGAGATATAAAATGATGATTGTTTTATTTTTAAAAATTAAAATATTTTGCAAATATATTAATATTCAAATAATTGTGTAGTTTTCAATCTGATTCAGAAGTATTTCTAATAAGGCTAAATAAAGCATTTCTGATTACTTAATTTACTATTTAATTTGATAGTTTATGAAACATTGAGCTTAACCCTCCTTGTAGTTTTGTATTTTCTCCAAATTATGATCATTTTGCTTTATGTATGTACTACCAATCTTCATGATTTATTACACTAAATTGAATTTTAAGAGAAATTGAAAACAAAATGCATCGGTGAAGCAGATCTTCTATGTGTCCCCCAAAAGGCAATGTACCAAAAATTGCAACAGTTCTTGAAAGCATCCTTAACTGAATAGAGAAGTTGCCTTGAGGGAATTGAGCAACAAGTTCCTTACTGTCAGAGCAGGCAACACTTTTTAGAAAGCCTTGTTTTTTATATTGGATTGAAATCATGATAAGAATACAATTGCATGTTCTGCATTAATCTGCCTTTTTGAAAATGGAAGTACTTAGCTTTATTCTAAAGCTACTAGTGTGCACACTCTGTAATAAATTTCTTGTACTGCCTTAGTCTACTGTATGGATTTACTTGTGGGATGGTTTTAGGACACTACTCTTAGCTCCTTGAAAAAAAATCTCCTTATGCAAGTAAGTGGGAGAATTAAGAAATTCTATTGGAATTATTTTTATTATTCTATAAATACATAATTATCATAATATAATGCTTTATAATCATGCTTTATACTTGACTTATGCTCTTTTATATTTACTGGTATATTCTATTTTTATATCTCTGAATTTAAAAATGAATGAAAGTATTCTTTACAAAGGCATTTATTTTGAATAAATGTGTGACTGTGGCTTTCTCCCTAACCCATTTTCCTCAAAAGGGGGAGAGGACCAGTAATGACTAATGAATGCTTAACAAATGACAAGGTTGTAGATGATATTTTCATTAGTTTATCCCATTTTATTTCTAAAAATCATGTGATGTAGGAATCATTATTTTCATTTTACTACTAAGAAAACTGAGGATCCAAAAATTTATATAATTTACCTAGAGTCTTATAATACCAATCAGTCATTTTAATACAAATTTATGTGATTTCAAAGTCTTTGAAGACCTTGCTTTCAGATTTCTTTTTTAATACAGACAAAAACAAATATATTTCAGTGTCTTCAAAGAAGGGAATAGAAAACTGGTGCTATTTGGTGTACGTATGACTGATATACCAAGCTTTGTAAAAACTAAGAATCCCATCTCCCTGTTAGACAAGTCTGAATTTTTCTTACACAGAGTGAAAACCCATGACATCAGGAAACAAGGTAAAATAATCCTCTCTTTGCTACTTTCCATACCAGGACTGTCATAAATTTGTCATTTCAACTTTTTAAAAAAAACTCAAAATTATTATCTACATCCCTAGAATATGTGTGGCTTCTTAATTGGATATTCAAATTTATTCACATAAAGTTTTACTGAAATGTAGTAATTTAAATATTTCAAACTTTTTGTAGCATTTATTTCCTTCTTTACTTACAGATTTTAGACCAAAATGTGGCTACTTATCAGCTCTAGTTATTAAGCAGAATTAGAATTATACTCTAAAATTATATTTCTATCTAAAGAACAGAAGTTATTTTAGAAATTCTTTTAATGTATGGGAAGATAAGTTGTACTTTTGGTTTATTTGGTTTTAAATAAATTTGTTGTTGCAAGTTTTGCCATTTTGCTAATATTTTCTATGTTTATAATAGCAGTACACTAACTGCAGTTTATTCAGGTATTTCGACCATTTATTGACTCTTGTTCACTATGGTTGTCATTTCATCAATCCAAATAAAATTTGAAGTAACACTAAAGCTGACTTTTCTATGATCTAGTAGTAGTAATTTATGGAGATGGGACAAGGGTCTTCTTTCTTGAGGCTCTTTCTCTTATGTTGATGTCCATTTGATAAAACTTGATGCTAATTGTTTTTTTCTCAGTTGATTTATTTTGCCAAATTTCACAAGATAAGAAAGGGCACATCTTGGGCAGAAGAGATCTTCAAAGGAGCTGATATCAGCAGTGGTCATGGCCATTCATGTAGCGATTCTGTCTCTTAATACAGCGGGCTGTGGGTTGCTCACCTTCATAATCTTGAAATAGAATATTCACTCAATGTTGAAATTTAGTTGGCTTTTATCTTCAAGATTGCCATTCTTATTCAGTTCAGGCCTCAACCATTAGATCCATTTCCAACATGTGCATCTCGTTTCAAACTCTTAGTGCTCTCCTCTCTAAATACTTCCCATTGCCATAAACTGAATCCTTACCTTGAATTTGACCAGTCACATTTGTTCTTATTCAAGACTTTCACAGAATATTTCTGTGCCTTCACAGTTAGTGTTTTACACAGGTGGCACGGCTGATATTATAAGAGCTCTTCTTCACCCACTTACTCACTTTCTTACAACTTTGAAACTGGACTGCATGCTTACGTATTTCAATCATCTGCAGATGTCAAATTCTTAACTGTCACAGATTTATTTTGTGCCTTCTTCTTGTGCTCCATTCCACTTAAGTAACCAACTCTTATGGTCCTAGGACATTATCATTCCCAGAACTACTTTACATTCAACATCTTAAGCTTCAAGATCCACTCTCTGACTACTGCTCTCTACTAAGTATCACTACTCTCCTTGTTTTACCTCTTAAAACACTTAGACAATTTAATGCTCCCTTCTATCCTAGTCATTGAATTTTAATTTATTTCGTTACGTTATCAGAATCGCATGGTGAGATAATTCTATCACTCTTTTACCAGGATTTCCATTTCTTCCCTCTCTTGTTCTCATCCCTTACCCAGCTCCAATGGATGGATCCTAACATCTCTTGCAAGACACTGCTAGAGAAAATGGCCAGGCCATACCGGCCAGAATATTAATCTAGGGATTATTTACAACCTCAGCTGATTATTAATCTTTATCATTGTCAATAATTGACTCCTTTTCCCACAGCTAATCAACATTATTCTCATTCTCCTTAACTTCTGAGCCTATTGTCTGCTCCCTCAATGTGTAAAAAATTACTATGCCATCTACTTAACAGAGCAATCAAACCTTTCAAATATAATCTTCTTTGACTTTCTGTGACCTCCCATTTTATATACATATATACAAATGTGTGTGTGTGTGTGTGTGTGTGTGTGTGTGTGTGTATTCTTCCTTTCTGTCTCAGAGGAAGCGAATGCCATTTATAGCCCACACCTTTTCTTCCTAGCCAGGTTTTTAATCCTTGTTCACTTGACTCCTCTATAATCTTGGTTTGTCAGTTAATTTGTTTCCTAAAACTTTTTCTGTCACTCCCTAAGACACCCCCACCCTAAAAATCTAAATCTTTTTTTTTTTTCATCTTGCATATCAGTCTGAGTTGCAGCAAAAAAACAGATGGGATACTAAAATTAGTTTAAGTAGAATTTTATAAAGGGGCTATTTACAGGGGTGTAGGCAGTGTGTAGGGAAAGGATAAGGGACAGTGAAGTACCAAGGACTAGTAACAGCAGGGTACTTTACATCCAAAGGCTGAAAATGTGAGAAGAGGGTGTGGTTCCTGGACCAGGAGGCAGAGAAAGGGCTGCCTTAGAGCGGCATGATGTTTGTTCGATGGATGAAGCCACTGTCCTATGCACAGATATGGAGCAAGGACAAGAAATACCCAGAAATAAAAATCTGAGTTTCTCTTCTTTCTTTGGTCTCCTACCAGTGTTTTCCATTGATTTAACCCAACAAGCAGTTAGAGGACAAAAGAACTGATTGAATTAGGAAGTCAGCCTTACAGAGCATACAGCATGTTAGAGAAGGATGAAAATTTAATGTAGATGGGCAAATAAAGGATATTCACCACATCTTGATTTCATTACCTTCTCAGTTCTTCTGAACAAGTTGTTGATTTCAGAACATAAGGTACTTTTTGGGGAGGCTGTCTGGGCAGCTGCACATATTCCTCAAGCCCATGCTGATTTTCCTTTTCTTCTCAAGCTGCTGAAATCCATCTCCTTTAACCAATTCAAATGTTTATTTTCTAAAGTTATTTTTCATTTTTACCAAGTAGCTAATCACCCCCCTCTCTTATTTTCCTGTGAAATATTTACTTCTCCCTAGCATAGGAATTTTTCTGGTTTATGTTCCTACAAGGGCCTCTATAGCAAGGACTATATCTCATTTGTCTATGTTTGTTCTGTACCTATTGTTGTTTGGTTCATATTAGATACTCAGTAATTATGTGTTTCACTAATTTGTGCCCTCTGTCTTCTACCAGTACTGAGTTCCCTACTGATAACTACTATACAAGTGTCATCTTTATACCAAATACAGTTTGTCATGGGTTACTGTTTGGGAAATAAATAAGTGGTTATATTTGAAATTAACATCACTTTGTAGAAGGTTCAATAGTCCAAATTACTATATTTTATCTTGAGTTACATTAATTGGGAAGGATGACCTAGAAACAAGGTCACAAAGGCAACACTAGCATCAAAGACAATTGAAGGGAGGACCACATCGCCTTTTTGGAAAAGCAGCCTTTCTTTCTCCAATTCTGTCATTGCAAATGCACATAGGGAAAGTTATATAGGGACACTCAGAATCAAAAGAGACAAATTTACCACTAAAGACACATGCAGAATATACTAAAATTGCGGTGTTGTTTTTATGGAAAAATGTGAAGGAAATGCTCTAGTGCAGTATAATACTTTCGAATTTAAATATATAAATTTAGTCTATAGTATGTCTTTCTCTTTAATGTTATCCATCAATCATTTATGCATTTAAATGAAATACTTAGCTGTCCCTCCTTTTAATCACCTAAGAAAGGAATCTGCATTTTTGTATTGAGAATTGTGCTCAGGTAGGTTTTGTCAAATTGATCATGTGGAATATCATCTTTTGACTTTTAGGAATAGTTCTCTCAAATGATTTCATTGTTCACATGTTATATGGGCATTCCTGCATGACCTACCTTGACAGAGACAAAGAAATAGACTAAATATGTGTGCTGTGACTCCAGTGCCCTTCCTCACTACCAGGTTAAGGAAAGATTCCACATTAACCTTGTCATGACAATAGTAAGAAAAGAACATTTCTTTTTCTTAATAAACCCTGTCTTAGCTTTTTCTCTTGTGCTGAGAGATTTTCAGTATATGTTCTCTCTACGTATCTTTTTTTACTAGTTATCAGTGTTTTGAATTTGGAAAGGATAAGACAAAAATGCTGCTTCTTTATTTAAATTTGCAGATAAAGAAACATAGCTGATATGCTTTGCTTTTGTTTTTATTTAAGCCAAATTGAAAGATATGTCTCTAGTCTCATGTGCTATTGTTTTTGGGTTTTTTTGAGGTGATAAAGTCATGTTGTTTTCACCAAAAAAAAAAAAAGTGAAATTAACTAGTTGTGAGGACTATATTCTCTAGCCGTCAACAGTAATTAAAAGGTGGTTCTATTCCCTAACCACACATTACATTTCACACTTTCCTGATTGGATTTTACTCCCAAGGTGCTCATTGAATGGGAATTTAACGTTTATTTTTAGGCAGCTCCTTTGTGTTTATACTGTTTACTTTCAAATTCTTGGAGACAGCTATAAGTAAATGCCAACATAGAGAATTTTCAACACTCGATAAAGTTGTTATGTTTGTTGAAATATATCCAAGAAAAGCATTATCTCCTTTCTCTACTCACTCTTCAAAAATGTTAACATAATCTCTCTGTTCTTTCTTGTATTCTGACCATATTCCCTTTGTTTCATGAAGGGGTTATGATGCTAGGTAATATAAATTACTATAGCAAATAAAATAAGAAATAAATTACTTTAAAATGGGAAATTTTGTAATGGAGAAAGGAGTGAGACACAAAAGCAAGGAAAATGATGACAGTTTGAGGTTTCATGGAAGTGTTTTGAGACCAATTAAACATTTGTGAATATGTGTGGCTTGTTTATAGGAAAAAAAGAATGGTAAGTATCAAAATGAGAAATGGCCCTAGTGGTTAGAAATCAAAAGCACTTGTAGACTAACCACACTCAGAGTGCCTCAGGGCAGTTATAAAACTCACTTATATATTGTATTTTACTGGACATATCCATATCTTCATTTGTATGTGTCAATCTATTATATAGGCATATTGATTTCCCAATGTTTCTGGCCATTATATTTACCTACTCTATTTTTCAAATAGTAACTCTTCCACAACTTTCCTATGTTTTTCCTTTAAGATATTTTCCAGGAGAACATATATTCATTGTTTTAAGCCATCTGAAATAACAGAATCAATAAGAATAACTATTGTTTTTATCTGCCTAGTATGTACAATGCATAGTGTGAATCTTTCTTCCTGTGATATGTATTATTCATTACATTAACTTTATGAGCCAGGTCTCACTATCCCCAGTTTACAAATTATACAAAAAAAGAGAAAGAGAAATGTACAATTAGATAATAGATATACAAGAATGCTAAGTTTTGATTATCACATATTGTTCTTGCTCTCTTCTTTTATTTTCATTCAGTGCATTTCCTTCTGTGGTTTTGAAGAACTGTTGAGAGTTCCAACATAATGGATAGGATTTCTTAAAACAACCTGGATAATAACTTTGGAATTTAAACTGGAGGTACATGTGAAAAAATAATTGTTAAGAAGGATGTTTGAAACTAAACAAGATACATTTTAAATAATTAGAAGTAATTGATTCGGGGGTAAAGAGGGAAAAAAATTAACTAAGGATCCTGGACTACTGGCAAGTATAATGGTTATAATTAACTTGTCTACTCAATTGGGAGATGAAGATAATTACTAAAATTCATTAGATCCTCTCACTGAGTTCAGGTGTCTCTCTTATAACAATGTTTGAAAAGATTCCTTCAACTTAAGAGTAAATAAATTGAGAAAACTACACCATGGATTTTTTTACATTGCTTCTGGTAAAGGCGTATTATGAGACTAGTAATAACACACTATTCCACTTTACTGTCATTGTAGTGTTGGCTGGAGCCAAGAGTAGTTAAGGTGATATGTATAACTGTCTCTGTTAGGTATATTCTTGTATTTCCCTGCCCCTGGTTCTCTACCCATATTTTCCACTTTGCACAGTGGACATGCAGATTTCCCATATGAATGCCAATGTGTTAAATCTGTGAGGACACTCCATATCTCTGTGTGGAGTTGCCCAAAGTTCTCTCTGGAAATTACAAGCTCTAGGGCTAAATTAGAGATCACCGACGGAATGTCACTCTTGCCTTTTCTATTTTTGTTCTTAGTTGCTTCAGATAGAAGCAACTTCTATTCCTATTTTTATTCCTATTCAGGTACTGCAGGAGGTGCAACAATCTTTTGTTATCCCTTTCAGATGATGTCTGCAAATGACTTCTACCTCTATAGTGGCGAGGAGGGTGGGAGTCTCCATCTCTGTCTCTTTAAAAGAACATTATCCAGCCTGACAGCGTGGGCAACCCTTCTCCCTTACTAAGAAGCCTTTTCTTTATATCTATTTCCTTTATCTTATTGCCTTACATACGCATTGGGAGAGAGCTTTGCCTAGAGACTTTGCTACTTAGCAATTTAAAACACATGTCACCCCACAGTCTCTGCATATGAGAAAGCCATCTTCCTTCCATTTAGAAGTTACTGTCCAAAGTGCCCTTCTTTTTTCTTTCCATTCCTTCCTTTAGGCTTTCTTTTCTTCCTTTTTTTTTTAATGTTTATTTATTTGAGAGAGAAAGACAGGCAGAGAGAGAGAGAGAGAGAGAGAGAGAGAGAGAGAGACAGCATGTGCATGAGTGAGGGAAGGGCAGAGCGAGAGAGGAACACAGAATCTAAAGCAGGCTCTAGGCTCTGAGCTGTCAGCAAAGAGCCTCACACGGGGCCGGCTGGAACTCATGAGCCACGAGATCGTGACCTGAGCCATGAGATCATGACACTTAACTGACTGAGCCACCCAGGTGCCCCTCTTTTCTTTTTTAAAAATGTTTATTTATTTATTTATTTTTTGAGACACAAAAGAGAGAGAGAGAGAGAGAGAGAGAGAGAGAGAGAGAAGAAAGAGAATCCCAAGCAGGCTCCACGCTCTCAGTGCAGAGCCCGAGTCGGAACTTGAACTCACAAACCTTGAGATCATGACCTCAGCAGAAATCAAGAGTTGGATGCTTAACAGACTGAGCCACCCAGGTGCCCCGAGTCTTTCTTTTCAATCTCCATTTCTTGCTGTAACATTTTTCTTCTTTCATTTTATACTATTTTTTAAATTACCAAGGTAATCACTGCAGCTAACATTAGCCTCACTGGTGGCCTGAAAATTAAAGCATTAAAAAAAAAAAAAAAGGAAAAGAAAGCTATTGAATTCTTAGAAGTCAAAGTGAGGACAAAAGAAAGCTTCTTAAAATAGGTAAAGTAAAAATATGAAGGCCTGGTATAGTTAGTTTTCAGTCTTTTCTCAGGACTTAGTTAAATGCTGATTCCATAGTTTACTTAACTTCTGAAATTTTGAAAATTCAGTTTCACAGATATTAAGCACAAGTAAGGAAGAACAAACAGAACAGTCTAGTCAACGTTTCAAATTTGTGAGAACTTAGGCACATTTTCTTCAGTGTTGTCTTCGCATGTAAAGTGAAGGTTACTTTGCATACCACAGAGTATTATGTGAAAATTAAAAAAAGAAAATATATGTATCATATGTATATAGTTCATTTCATGCTCTAGAACATAATAAGTACTCAATGCAAAGGTAGTTTGGCTAACTTTATTGTGGCTTATTCATATTTTGTGCTGTGTGTCTCAAGGGATACCTAGATAATACTATGTTCAGGACTTATCAAATATGTTTGTTACAAAATACAGATTCCCTAAATCTGATGCAAGATCCAGGAATATCCATTTGTAAATCAATCCCAGTAGGTTGTTCTGATACTGTTGAAAGATCTCAGTGATTAGGTCCTGAGACACGGGATTTACACCTTCCTTAGCCCACTCAAATCTTTGATGCTTACTGGCATGTAATCTTGATGTAGTTATTAAGACATTTTAAGCTTATTTTAATGGGGATAAATGTGTACTTAGCATATAGTAAACAGCAAATCTACAATTATAATCTAGTGGAAATAGTTCTACATAAATAAATAATTTGATGGCCTCAGCATTAACTATAACACCAAGCTTAAAGACGAAGTACTGTTCTGACCTAGGACACTTTTCTATCCCCTTGGCATAATAAATGCATACATGAGTGGAAGAGTTTGCATTAAAGATGGGCTTCTAGAAGTATTTTCAAAACTCTTTTGTTTTGAAAACAAGCAAGCAAACAAAAACTCTCCTTGTTTTATATACTTTGTTTCTCTATTTTCCACAAAATATAAAACATAACACACACACACACACACAGATGAATTGTCTTAAATAAATTAACGCATTGAGTACATTTGTGATAACATTGCCAATGCAAGAGAACTCTAGGAAAATATTTGGCCATTTGTGCAATTTTTTGTGATTTCTAAAATAATGTGATGCTTTTTATTTAAATTTATTAGTAGTGAGGAGAAAGTCTAAATACCTTAGTTCTATTTTACAGTCCACCCCTGTACCGTCTGATCTTAGTAACTAAGTTCCAGGTTTCCATAAATAACTTATGCATTGTAAAAAATTTTCTTTAAACTGTAGTATACTTAAAGACTATTATAATGATATTTACATCTAGTTCCACAAATTTTAGTTTCTGATTTTACCTGTCGTTCTCTTAACCTGTATCTTCTCTCTGAGCCCCATCAATACTACTTCTTGTGAAAGTACAAGGATAAGTATAGAATTAAGAGGTCAGTAGGAAAGTCTTTTCCATCTTCAATGTTGCCAGCATCTAGTTAACTTAAATATTGAAGAAGTCAACTGTCTTCTCTGCTTTCAACATCCTGAAACCCAGTGTGGTTCTGTCACTTTCTGCTTCCTGTCTTAGTGATAGTAACAGTGAGCAAGAAAAAAAAATAGTAATAAATTGGCCTCACCCAGCCATAGTCCTGGCAGTCAATATTTCCTTCAGACTTAATACAAAGCAAAGATTCCAAACCTTTGATTGATTTCAGTAAGACCAAGCCTTCAGGCAGTATAAATGGATGTGGTTCCAAGAATCTCAGTTCAATGAGGGTAAAATTCCATGAGTTTTCATATAATGAGAAATAGGAGCACACAAATACTGAATGTTCAGGAGCCTAATAATGATCCTGAAAATAAAGGAACATTTAATGCAAAGATTTTGGAAAACACAAAAGAAATGTGACCTCTTCACAATTAAAATTACATTTTGATTTTGTGCTTTTTCTAAACTTTGTATCAAGATATGAAAAACTGAAATTACTAAATACATAAAGTGTTTGAACCAATGCAGATTTCAGGCTCTTAAGCTTAAATATTCCTTACTGTGAACATTCTTTAAATCACTTACTCATTCCTTGCCTTTGTTAACTTGCTGCCTTGTTTGTTTGTTTGCATCAAGTTTATCCTTGTTCCACTGCTGCTGTTACCTGGAACTAAAATGATAGAGACTCATTAATACAGATTAGTGTCTGAAAGTGAGCAACACTTATAGATAGCAATTCTTGTTTTCCTTTTCCAGAATTCTCTTGAGTGAAGAAAGGCCAAGGGGCTAGTTGCTAGAGCAGAATTAAGCCATCTCAAACAAACAAACAATAGGCTTAATCCTTTTTCACTCTGGTGTTTATAAAGGGGCAGATTACCCATCCTTGGAATAGATGTTCTGCTACTTCGCATTCTGATTATGGTAGCTGATGGCAACAATACAAGCACAGTCCCAAAGTTTAATAATAATGCATATTTTCATTCTCTCGGAAACAAAGTGATAAATGTTCACTATATTCAGCACTTTAATCTCTGCTGAGGTGGCATACTTTAGACCCAACAGAAAGAATGCATAAATCGGAGTCTATATGCAGGCAGATTTTATTGTGTGAACATTTTATTACATGATGTAAGAAATGATACTACAGGAGTTTGGCATGAAGTCAAAACTCATTGTACAAGATCAGATTTAAATATAGTATCATGTTTTAATCTATTTTTGCCTTTGTCAATTTGACAGTCATCTTTTGTCTTGTAATTAAATATCAGTTTGGACCCTCAGGCCTCTGAGACAAATTGGTTGTATTCTTATATGTTAAACACTGACTTAATTCAGCTCAATCTTTTAATTCTTCTTCCTTTAATTACTTAGTAGCTCAAACTAATAACTGGTTTTGTTTCTTTAAACTTATCATGTACTCTTGCCAAAGCAAATTGCTATATCTGATTTCATGTGAACGGCAAGTTGCTTAGCAACTTAAATCTGCCTTATATTTCATCTTTTTGCATACTCTTTAATCTCTAAATTTTTATCAGGGTGTAATTTTAGTCATATATCTATATTTATTCAGATTATTTTTTTTATTCTCACAGTGAGCAGTTTGTTCTCCATTGAGTTTGTAGATGTGGGGTGGAGGGGGGAGAGTAGGGGGTGAGGAAAAGAGAGAGACAGAAAGAGAGAGAGAATGTGAGAGAAAATAGTGGGAGCCAGAAGAGGAAAGAGAAGAGAGTAAGAGAATGCATTTATAATGTCCTATTCTTGTATGTTTTAGGCTCATAAATTCTTATTCCTTTTCCACCTTTCCTGTGTGGTTCACATGTCCTGTTTTGTGTTCCAGGGACCAAGGCTCTTGTTTCTCACCTTAAGGAGTGAGGATTTAGTCATCCATAGTAGTTCCTGTACTATTTCATGCATAATTGGCATTCAGGCTCAGAACACTTTTAAAACAGATCCGATTCAGAGCCTTAGGTGGCTTTATCCCCAGAGAGAAATTATCCCTTTGGGAGGTTTGTCATCTTTGGCAGGAAGAAAATGGTGTTACTATTTCGTACTTTCATTGTGTCATGGCAGACAGGCAGTGACTTTTCAGCCAGGTCCATAGGCTAATTGTAGAAATGATGGGAAATGTCAGAATTTAAAGAAAAAAAATGCCTTAAAGTAAGTGACAGTTGTCACTTTGCTTATTTTCTGCTATTTGCTGTAATAGGCACCAAACTATAAAGGAACATTTGAAGGAGAATAAAGATTTGTTTCACACATGCATAATACTGAAAGGAAATGAGCTTTAAATATTGGTGTATGTTCCTTCAGAATGTAATTACCCTAAATTACTCTATCAGTCACTCTTCTTCATCAAGGGCCAAAAATAATTTCTCCAGGAACTCTCCATTCTTCCATACCCAGTCTCATAAATGCATACTCAGAGGTGTGTTGCTTACAAATCACAAAAACAAATGATGAAGGGAGAGTGAGTGCCCATTAATTCTGTGCTTTCTTTTTGAGATCAACTGCTTCAACCAGCTATTATTTGTCTCAGGAACAAAAGTAATCCTCAAGCTTAAAACTGTGAATCGTTGGTTTCAACTTTATTTTTTAAATTTTATTAATTTTGTTATTTTTTCTAGATTGAGGCTCCAATTGTAATGAGGCAGTGACAATGCTTGTTTAATGAACACTGAATTAATTTCAGATTTTGTTTATGGAACTTTGAGTTGCCTTTGATATTTTAACATTTTCTCCACTCTGCTTTTTTCTATGCCTTTTTAGAGGTTTTGCGATATATGACTAAAACTTTTTGGTCACGTTTCATTTCTTCTACATCTCTATCATTTGCAAAATTTTAGAGAGATAGTTTCTTTTCTATTATTTTAAAATAAGTGATATATGAAAGTGTCTCTTTCTATGTTCAGTGCAACAGAATGGTATTGTCTAGCCCAAATGCACCTAGCTTGAAAACTACATACGAATAGTAGCAGACTCAATTCCCTTCTAAACTGCTCTCCTAATGATTTGAGTAAATGATCTAAAGGAAAGTGTGTGGCCGTATATGCCTGTAAAACATGCCTGTCAACATTAGGTACCATGTAGCTTCCTGGAAACCTCCATCATCATCTTCTTTTCCTGGTTGTTTACAGTTATCCTTGTCAAGATACGCAAAGCCAGTTGAAGAAATCATACCTCTGCCATTATGGGAGATATAAAATTTAATATCCATACAATGGAGCTATATCTACATGCTCCCAAACTTCTAATTCTTTGATCACCAGAAGAGAGCTCTTGTTCTGGTCATAAATAATAAAAGTGCTTTCTTCTTCATTTTAAGCATACCATGTCCCTAGACCTCTAAATCTCTTTGTGCTAGAGACTCATAATGTGAACACACTGGTTCATGATTATTTACCTCAAAATCCTTGTGACCTAAGTAGGGACATGTGCCATTCCATCCATCATTTTGCCATACTTTAGCTTGTTGATCAACAAAACTTCTCACCTCTGCCTAAGACTACAAAGGCTCCTGTGCTAATGATCTGAGATGAATAAATTCAGGGGTTTGTGTGCTCAGCAGGGATGAGGAAAAGGATGTCTCCTCTTAGTAGCAGCTAGCCCAAATCATGGTCAATACAGGGGCATATCTATTCAGCAGTAAATGGAATTAATCTCCAAAGAGCTTGGGAATGTGAGATTTAAAATGTAATCCTCAAAGCAGTTTGGCTTCTCTGCTTGGTGGTGATCTGTTATAACACTGAATGATAAAACTTGCTTCTGGCAAAGGATTTCAGGTCAGTTGGAAGTGTCTGTCTGCTCTCCATTATAGAGGGATACATTCCAGAAGAAATTAGCTGGGGTTGGTGTATCAACTTTCTAAAATTGCTTCCTCTCAGCAATGAGGGTATTCTTTGATGTAGGTTACATTTCTCTCTTATACTTTCTGCCAAGTCTTTTCTGGGCTAAGATATTGTACACTGTTTTTACCTTTTAGGAAAGACTTACCAATCAGACAGGGATGGTTCCAGGGAAGTCAGTTGCCAAGAAAAATCAGTGAAATTCTTGGGTGGATATTTGGCATCTAAGCTAAGAACATCCTGCTAAAAAAAAAAAAAAAAAAAAAAAAAAAAAAAAAAACTTTTAGTAATTTTTTTTTGAAAGAATCTCAACTGAAAGCCAGCTTGTGAATGGATATGGATTAGAAAAAATAATCCCTCAAACTGATGTTTCCAACACTCTTCAAAAGTGGACCCATACAAAGAATGTCCTTTGGTTCATTATAGCTGTCACTGCAGACAGTGCCTGGCACTCTCTGAAATGTCACCCTGCCTCTACATGACCTGGTATGCAGGGGAGATTCTTTTAAAAAGCTGCCCCATCTTTGACTGTTAGGCTGAACATTTTACAGTTGTTTCCCAGCAGCCCATTGCTTTATCACATCATTTGATGTTGCTGTTCCATGTATCTTTCAAATATGTATACTGATACCTAGCTTCAATTACCCTACTTTAACTCACAGGACAAGGGGGGAAACCTGAACCTGGATACACTTTAATATGGCACAAGAACTATTAAACCTGGAATTCCTTCTGGGAACTCATGATAGAAAATCTGACGTGGCAGTTTCACGTTAGATATTAGTTACATAAAATACAAATTTAAAAGTAAGAAGTAGGATGTTTTATTCACATAACCCTTCAAAAGATGTCAAGTTTTTGGTCTAGGTTGTTTACATATTACCCTCCTTGTTTTCAGGTTTCTTGATATAGCTCTTTTGTGTTCTACTATGTGGGATTTGTAAAAGACAATCTGTTCTAGTGTGGGGGAAAAATTAAGAATTTTATTTCTATTTTCATTCCATCTTATTTTTAAAATTGATTTTGTGTATATTATAGAATATTTCTAATGAATGTGTAGGGTAGTATATGTGTATGTTTTATAAATAAAAATATGAATATGTGGGGCATGTGTATAGACTGTTTTTATTTTATTTATTTGCTCTGAATGTGCAATATAAGGGTAGGAAACAAAATTGATGACCTCTTTCAAAACTGTTTTACTATGGGGATATATTGGTAAGTGCCCAGCACTCTCCTGATGAAAGAAGGTATATGATATCAGTTTCATGGAGCATGACTTGAATCCTTTCTCCTAAGAAGGTATGTATTGGGAAATTTTTCATAGAATTTAACTAAAAAACATTCCATAATCTCTTGTGTATTTTTAGTATTGGTCTATTCAGCAACATTCCTAAATGACCATTGATAGTGTCTTTTCCAGTTGAAAGTGTGTCTCAAAAGATTGAAAAGTGAAAAGATAGAAGCCAGGGCAGGTGGTTATGCTAATTAAAACCGTATTATCTATGTTTTGATTATAAGTAGTGGCTGATGCATTGGGAAACTAGCAAACAATTTGCACAAATCCCATTCCTGAGAGGTCTAATTATTTTTAAAGAAGTTTAATAATTCTGACTACACTGTCAGTCATAAGTCATACTCGTTCACTTGGCCTCTGGTGGTGATTTGTTTAAAATAGCCAAAGGAACTTTTCATGTTGCATTATTCCAAAATATATACGAAGATTCAGTGAACCAAAACTTTACTTCTCCTTCAGCTGCCACACTCCCAAATCCATTATGAATTTCTTTCATTTTTTTCAACAGATAAATCCATTAATTCATTGCAACCCTAGGCATGAAATTAAACTACCATTTCCACAACCAACAGCAAAAACCCATGGGGTCAATTATAGTTATTGGTCTGTTTTGTTGATTGTATCTTCTAAAATGTAAAGTACAGTATATCAGTTGCCAATATTCAGTTATAATTAAATTTTTCAGCATGTAAGCATCTACTAATTAGTAGAAAAATGCAAATTTTCCTTATCTCTAAAAGAATAAATCAAATCAAAGGATGAATTTACAGAGAACTATAATTTTAGAATAACATCTTAAAATCATCATGTTATGTGACTATAAAACTGACTAAATATAACAAAAGTTATGTGATTAACATAAAATATTTTTTGTAATTACATTTTGGCTACAGTAATTTCCATAGACAGACTAATGTAAAATATTTTTTTAAAAGATTACCTAACATAGAATTAAATAGCGAAAATGTAGCTCTTAAAATACTATTAATTACATGTAAAGGCTATTGTTAATTAGCTTAGCTAATGGTTAAAATGTATATTACATTCTCTTTCAACGATCAGCATACCACAAATCTAGGTGAGACTTTTCCCATGACCCCCAAATTATCTAACAATTATCCACAAGAGTGAACAATAGCTTAGCATACTTTTCACAATAAGAAGAAATGATGGATTCTTCGTATTTATTTTTATAACAGAGTCAATTGTAGATATTTAAGAAGCTGCATGATAAGTAACAACAAAACAGCTTTAGCAACATATTCTCTAAGTTACCATTTTGTTTTATATTGCATCCTTCATGTAGTAAAGCCTATCCAGTATTCATTCATCATATGCCTTGGCTCCAGCCCTTTTTCATTATTTTTGTGAGCACAGACTCGCTGGCTTCTGCTGTACAGCGAGGATGTCTTTGCTGGCCACTCTTTACCATACAATTGTCCTTCATGACCTACCAATTTTTCATACACACAGCATGTACACACACATATTCAAATTAGTATTCTGATGAAAGGATAATCAGTTTTCTACTCTTATTTTATAAACTACTACAATGGGTCCCATATGTCTTAAAATGGAAATCATAAATCCTGATAGTGAGGTCTATGATTCTGGTCACAGGTCATACAGCCTCTCCAACAATGAAAATTATAATAAGGAGTTCCACAAGGCTATTTCAACTGACTGATAATATTAACAATAAGGGGGAATTCTCACAGACATTTATATGTTGTTCTTTTTAAAAAAATTGAAACAAAGCTAAGGAGCAAGAGTTTGTAATCAGGGTGCTGTACTAAGGAAGGAAAATTACAAAAGGGAGTAAAATGTATTGACAATGACATACATACTTTATGGTAGAAACAAACCTAATATATTTACATAAAGGATTTTAACCTTCACAAATGCTTTTAAAATTAATATTCATTTTTATACAAGAAAACTGAGGCTAAGTTAAAGATTATAAAATGCCTTATCCAATGGTTTACATCAACTCATATCCAATTCTTATAAACCAAGTTACATATTGTCACCATAACTCAGCCATGATCATCTTTAAATTATCAAGAAGACTGTGACATAAAAATTGAATTTTGACTAAAGTGATAATTTAAGAGTCTAATACCCATTTTTTAAACTCATGTATATCTACTATACACTTATGGGACACATATAATATGCTAAGCACTGTGTTATGTAGCTAAAAGAAAAATAAAAATACAAAATACAAAAACATTTTTTAAAAAACGCTTAACTCATTGGAGTAATAGTTCAGATTTTGTGCTGTGATAAGATGGTGTATGGTTATTGATTTATAAAGGAAGAAATAAATCATGTTATAGGTAATATGAGAGGTATTTAATTTGTTTTATATAATAGATGAATTTTTATATCTCTCTGGAAGGCTGATTACAAGTTGGTGGACAAAGGGGCTGGAGGAAAATATCCAGATAGATGAAAACGTGTTCAGATTCAAGAGATTGCATAAAGTGCCTCCTAAAATTGTACTTGTATATAATAGGGAACTTGAGTTGAGATTAAAAGTTGGGAAGGACAAAATTTTCCAGAGCTTGTATTCCATGGTGAGAAATTTGGACTCGGCAGAGGTAAAATGATTATAATGACAACTGAGAACTGCTACCCAGGAAGCAGAAATAAAATATCATAGCAAGAATTAAACTTGAGAAAAGAAAGTCAGTTTGACTGTTGCAATAATCAAGATAAGGCACTCTTAAGATTTGAATTGGGATAATTGTAAAAAGAACAGAGAAGCGGAACTCAAAAGATCTCAAGATAAAGTTAGGAGGTGTAATTGAGAGGATGTGGTGACCAATTACCTGCGGTGTGAGGAAGAGGCAGTTGATGGAGCTCCCAAGACTCCAGATAATGTATACAGAGTATGATAGTCCATATGGGGTAGCTGAGTTTGAGATTCTGTGAAACATAAAAAGATATGATTAGTAGCCAGCCTTGTGTATGGTCTAAAATGGAGTCTAATTAGAAAGGGAAAATTCAGAATCAACAATGACAGCTAAGTTATGGGCATGGGGAAAGCCAGCAGGGGGGATTATTCTAAGGGAAACCTGAAAGGAAAAGATGGTGAGAATTGAATATATGGAAATAGGATGTCTAAAAGTGATCATCATTAGGAAAAAAAATAGTAGATAGTAGTAAAGAAACTACATGGTCTGAATGAGAATGGAAAAGTGATGAGGAAAGTTACAGGGAGAATGAAATGGTTAATTGTGTCAAGTAATACAGTAGTTCATTATGAAGAAGATAATAGATAAGTGAGTGGTTCATTGATTTTGGCAATTTGATCACTGAAGACCTTAGTGGGAATAGTTTCAGTGACGTAGTAAGAATGGAAGTTGTCTTTTCTGGGTCTCATGAATTGAAAGAGAAGTCATAGAGCAATGAGTATCAAGAACTTGAATGTCAGAAGTGATAAAGATAATTTACCTTATATTCATCACATGTTGAATGTTTTATTTCATTTAACTTATTTGTTTCCTTGTGATCTGAATGCACTATTAGCAGTTTTTCATAGAATCTGTATTTAGATTGGAGAAGCCATTTTTAAAAAATAAATATTAATACCAAGATGATGTGGTGTTTACTTGCTCCTGAAAACGAATAACAGGGTGAATCTTAGGCAGATAATTAAATTCTTATCCAACTTTTTCAGTAACACAATTATCAATGATTTTATGTTAGCTTTTTTCCCTATATATTTGTGCATTTTAAAAATGCAATTTAGGCAGCATGATTCTATAATATAATTTTGCTTTGCCACTTTACCATCTTAAACTATAAATATATCTTATAATTAAAAAAAATGTTTTCTTTGGTGTGAAGTATGTCAGAAATTTCTAATGTGTGCAATGATATTAATATATTGTAACATACATATAACAGTAACAGTATAAGTTATCTTCAGTAGTAAAAAGTTGAGTATCACACACTATAATAATCAGAAGTTTCAGGATTTCGATCCTGGTTATGGTAAGAATTGGCATTACTCTTTATCAAGTTATTTAGCCTCAGTTTTCTTGTATGAAAATAGGGAATTAATTTCAAACCCATTTGTGAAGACTAAACAAAATAATTTGTGAAAACCTTTGCATAATTTCCAGAATAAATGTTGAATAAATTGTTTTTATTTCCTTTTAAAATGTTCTATTCCAGCAGGGTGATTGAATTCTAAACAAATGCTTCTTCTTATTTTTTTTCCTAAGAATCTTTCCTTTTAAAGGATTAGGTTACAGGTAAATGTTGCATAAAGAGCCTTAGGGAAACTGTTTTTTAGAATTTCCAATGCTTGACAAAATATACATTTCATAGTAAGATAAATGTCTTTTCAAATGACTTTCTTAAAGTATTTTTGTACAACTAAATACATTATCTGGTAAAAATCCTTCAATAATTTTAAAGCAGCACCACCTTTTCCACATGAGAACAAACATAGAAATATTATATATTTTAAATTTTTCTGTGTACTGGTTAATACTAGAGGGAATTGGGTTTTACCTACGAGTCTTTGTGAAAACGTTTTACGTGCCTTTTTTGTCAAATATTATGATGAAAATGAAATTGAAAAGCATTTGGAAAGATAGATTGGATTTATTTAAATTGTAAACAAAATGTGTGTTTTCAGATTTCAAGGTTCTAATTCAATAAAACTGTATTGTCAAATATTCAAAATATTGATGAATCCCTGATTTCTAAAATTTGAATCCAAATTATAAATTATAACTCTGCAGTTATCTTGAACATCCAAAAAACAATTGCAAATGGATGAAGATTTTTGATTTGTATGAAGACAAAGATTGGGGGCAGCCATATTTAATAGGAATCCCCAGCTGACTCCTCCATCTCCCCACTAGCCACACACTGGATTGGCCTTTCCTCATTCTTGACCACTAAAAGAATGATAATTTTCAGCCACTACCCAGTCCTCTTGAGGATCAGTGAGCTCCGTAGAGGGCTGGCTCTCCCAAGGCCTGTCTCCCAGGCCATTCAGTGAGATGTAGGCAGCTATGGATTACTGAACATTGCTCATCATGATCACTGACAGAAACCCACTGGGCTCTAGTAACTTTAGTGGGAGCCCAGATACTGCTCAAGCCTCAATGCTGAGGTAAGAGCCTCAAACTGCCTTTGCACCGAGGAGTCAAGCGATCAGTATCTTGAAATATACCTGCATCCCACATGCATAACACTAGTTGGGTAAGTCTGATCTAGAGTAAGTAGGAAATACGATTAAATAAATAAAATATATTCAGATAAATACAACTCTGGAAAGGACCAAAACTTCGAAACTTGGCACGGACTCAGATGGAATACAATTTGAGGATTTCCCCAAGACTCACATAATAATAAATCAGCAGTCATTTACAGAGAACTGTACAGTTTTCTAAGCATATTTTATCTCATTAGATGCTAAAAACAAACCCCCTTAAATAGAAAAGGAGGTATTATAAGCATTTTAAAATTGAGGAAATGGAGAAGTGAGAGATCTAGAATTTAAATGACTTGCCCAAACATTAAAAGGCCTGTAAGTAGCAGACACATTGCTGGAATCCAGTTAATCTCAGTTACTCAAACTAATTATGGGAAGTTCCGCTATGAGCTATATCTGCACATCATTCTATATTCTTGAAATTTAGTAATGATATATTCAAATTGTAGAAGCTATGTTAAATTGACATTTCTCACTCTCCCCTCAACTCCTTTAAAAATTATGACTGTGACACATAATTGCTGTCTAAAAAGAAAGGACATGAAGCCTTGGATTCTTTAAGTTACATGTTCCAGGCACACGTGACCAAGGGGGCAGGGATAAGCCCCTTTCTCATGTCAGTTTAGACTTGGCATGAGGGAGTATACAAGGACTGTCAGAATTCACTCAACTGCTGCAGAAAATCCTGCCAGCCGACTTCATGCTATTCTTAAAGGAAAGAGCAAAAAAACCTTCAGGCCTTTCCAAAGCTTATATGGAGACCAGCCAGACTTCTGGGATTCAGAATGGCTTGATGACTTTCTCATCTGTCACTTGAGCTGCCCTGACATTCAGAAACTTTGTATAAATCCTTCTAAGTGTAAATTTAAGGTCATTAAATGACTCTAAATATAGTTTGAAAAAAATTAAGTCCTGTTTTATATTACCACACAGAAAATAATTTATCATGGCTGAGGCTATTATGAAGGCATTCAACTATATCTAATAGAGCAGATATCTTCATCATTTAAGTGCAGAATGCTTCTTTATTTCCCCCTCCCCATAAATAACTTCAAATTATATTAAATATGGAACTCTTCAGATGTATGCTGATGGACACTTTAGTTGGAGTAGAGAAGAATTGTTGATTAAAACTATTACTAGAGATATTTCAGAAATCTCTTTTTAGCAAGGTCAAAACCATTTCCACAGTATAGCTAAATGAGATGCTATCCAAGATCCCATGTTTTTTGGGGCAGGGTTGCTGGTGGTCTCGCAGTACCTTCGAGAGACTACTGATGGAAGAAATGGTGATATCACCACCAATATATTTTTTACAGTGCCAATATGCATCTAAAATATCCAGGCATATACCCCAGCCTCCTCTGAAAGCAAAGTGGGTGGATGTGTCCTCCACATCTCCATACATAACCATCCATCCTTCCCTGAGATAAACTTTAATCATTTTTTTTTCAATTTGTTGCTCTTCCACAGTGTAGGTATTTGCTTTAATTGGTCCCATTTAAAAAAAAAATAATAAAAATAGGCAGTGGGATCTTGGATATAAAACTGATAAATCATTTCTGTGGGATACCTGGACACAAACTCCCGTCTAAGATATTGAAGGTGAAGGGAATTTTTCTTCCAGTTACAGAGTTTGTTTTCCAGGACCTAAAACTGCCTGCCTGGATAATCATGTGGGTAAATATGCCACTAATGCTAAGGTTATATATGAATCAGGGAAAGTCTCTGATAATGTGGATGAATCTGTGGAAAGTATCCAATTCTTCTTCTCTATTCAATGACCACTGACTTAAATCAAACACAGCATTGACTTAAATTGTTACCCTGTCGCAGACTCTAAGTCTGGAGTCCTCTCTTGTACAGCAAGAAAGCAGACACAAAACTGAATACGAAAGAGGCTAATGTCTGAGAGGAGACAAGAGCCCTGAACAGGGGTTTCCTTTCCATATTTATTGAAATCACAAGATATTACCTACGTGGTGAATGTGAAGAAAGCAAGATCTTACACATGTGAACATGGAGAAAACAATCAGACAGTAATCATTAACTTATGTAAGAAGCAAAGGGTCTGGGGGGGAAGTGGAGTTTGTGATCAAGATACATTGGTGCCAGATGGAAAGTAATTTCCTGCAGGTGATATAACAAGTTACTCGTGATTCTATTACAATATCTCGCTAGCTAACCAGGGGCGTTTTCACTCCGTGACGGTAGCTTTCTGCCTTAAGCTTTTTTCTAACCCATTTATGCAACTAGAGCCTATTTCCCCACATTACTCTACCCCAACAAACCTGCAACAAACATCGTTTTGTACAGGAACTTCACAAATATTTGCATGACATAATTTACTTGAATTTTTAATTTATATAACTTATAATTTTAAAACCATCCTACTTTTAAAACACGTATTTCAATTAGTTTAGATTTGCAAAATGTTTATGTTAAGTATATACAGCAATGTCTTTTATATTATAAAAACCATATAATTACATTTTTCAGACATGGAAAATGAATTAGTGCAGCATTATAAGTGATGACAAGTTTTCTTGTTTGTTCTAATTTCAATGAATAGCTACAGTAAACTTCCTTGGCACAACTCAGAATAGCTCATTTGGCTCTGAATGCAAAAACTTCAGTTAGTGTGAAAGGACCAGTACTGTATTAAGGAAATGAAATCATGTTTGTAAGATCCTGGAAGACAAATACTAGTATCAAGGATTTTCCAGTGGGATACCAAATAGGGTTCAAAATTATTAGTGACAGGAAAAGCATTTGCCATGCTAGCAAGAAAATGATTTAATTTATATAGTGAAGGCTAAACTTCTTAAAGTCTAAACAAAAGTTTGGAGTTATTATTAGCTCAAAAATAGTTAACTGCATAACCAGACTATTAAAAACATTAATAGAAAATTTGGGTGAATAGACATATAATTCTTCTCACCAAGAGGTAATGCTCTCTGGCTCATCCCTCCAGTCTGGAGATTGTATTCAAATATTATAATGACAAACCTAATTGCACATGCAGGAAAAAATTTTCAAGAGATGAAAGGAAAAAAACAAACTGACCGATTAATTGTAAGAAATGAGAATACTTTAGGAGAAGGCAAAATTTGTGATGACCAACTTCATAGTTTGTAAACATTAGAGGGCTCTAATGTGAAAAATGGATACATCTCATTCTGGAGGATGATTGTTGGGCAAATGAAAAAAAATAACATTATATAAGGAAGAATATTCTAGAAATTAGATATGAAAAGGCCATTCCAGCTGTAATGAATTCCTAATCTGTGGAGGGGATTAAGTAGAATTTGGGATCAGATAATAATTTGTGGAAGAAATGATTCAGATATTGGTTTAAACTAGATGAACTTAAATGTCCCTTCTTACACTGAAGTTCTCTGACTATGTAAAACTTTTTATAAATATGTCTCTACCATCTGGAATGGCTGCCACCCTCATGTTTAATTGGGACAGCCAATCAAATTCTGAGGTCTCTTTTCAGATGGAAATGTTTTTAGTTAATTGAATTTCTTATTTTAACAGAACAGATTCCTGTAGTCCTCAGGATTGCAATGAACCTTCTGTGATATTTCGTCTGTTAACAGAGCTAAGTAACTTCAAAACGCTTATCTAATTATCACACTAATCATCTACTGTAAGATATAGTTAAATTCATTGTTGTCAGTATTTATGTAAACCCTATTATGTATAAGGTAGATAAAATAAAGATTCTCTGAACTAAGAACAGTGTCATAAGGATGCAGGGAGAGGAGAAAGAAAACAAGGTAATGAAAAAGAAAGAAGAAAAAAACCCACTTATCTAACTGGTAGATCAGGAGAAGCTTCATAGAAGATGATGGGGAAAGATGATATTAAAATAGGTGTGAGAGGGGTGCCTGGGTGGCTCAGTCGGTTAAGTGTCCCACTTCAGCTCAGGCCCAGGTTGTTCTGTTTGAGCCCCCCCATCTGGCTTACTGCTGTCAGCATGTCAGCACGGAGCCTGCTTGGGATCCTTTGTTCCCCAATCTCTGCTCCTACAGCAACCACGGTCTCTCTCTCAAAAAATAAATAAAACATTAAAAAAATTAAAATAGATGTGAGAAATGGGAATTATTTGAATCTTCAAGGACAGAGAAAACTTAATATTAGCATAGGAAACAGCTAGAGGAAATAGAAAGGAGGAAGAATATAAGGTATTTAGTCAGCTGTGACTTCGGCAAACTGAGAAGTAAGTGGAGATATGATTGATGATCTCAGAAATGGCTTTTGTTAAGACTTAAGTCATTTTGTACTTAATGTCATAGGTAACAAATAACAATTAAGGGCTTTGAGTAGGTGAGGCAGAGGATTATGGAGGATTACCCATTACAAAGGTTAATTTTTTTGTGAATTATGTGGCATGATTAAAAGGGGGGTGGAAATCCTGACTTCAGAATAACCAGTTATGAGGATATTAAAATTGTCTGAGAATTTTGAATAAGTGGTACTGGTTGGAAAGGGGAAATATACTCTTTGTCTCTAAGTCATGTTTGGAAACCCTAGAATGCTTTTGGTTAGAAAAGATCCATCCAGAAGAGCTCTTGGAACCATTTTGACCACCAGACATATAGATCCAGACTTTATCTTGGGAAAGATGTTCAAGTACTCTTGATAAATGATACTTGCTTGGAAGCACTACTTAAAAACATAAAACAATTGCTTCTTTGTGATGCTTGATGTACTTGAGTAAATAGCCCCAAGTCTATATGGATCTTGAGAAAGAAATATTTATTAAATATTTGAAAGGTTTCATTGGTGTGAAAAATGATTATGACTACCACAGCAAGCAGTAGATAGAGGCTCCATAAACAGAATGCTTAATGTACTTAATATCAAGAGTTGAAAGGGTTTTCATTTTGTCCCTAATGCATTGAAAGTGTTTTAAAGTACATTTGATGGGTCCTGTCACTGTACTTCTGCCATGACCCCACAGGACCATCACTCTGTTCATTTCTTTCAATGCATTCTTACTTATAATAATGAACTAAAAGGCAAGTTGAGTCATCCAAGGTTTAGATAAATGAGAAAGAACTGTGTAGTCTTAAAACTGAGAGTTCAATTGATTGTTCATAGACCTATTTGAAAATCAATATGACAACATGTTTTAGGGTTTAATCACACAGCATATGGATCAAGGACACAAAACTATTCATGTGGCAGGCTTGTTATTCTAAAGCAGTCCTTGGAAACTTTCTTTTCCAAGTCATGAAAAATCTGTTTTCAGACATATCATCAAGTTAATAAAATGAAATTGCATGCATGCCTTACTTTCCCATCATCATCCACATTATTAGAAAGTGAGTGTCATCATCAAGTAGGATTTATTAAAAGCTCACATGCACTAAGTGCTTTCGTTTTAAATTCAAGTGAGGATTCTCTTACATATTTTATATGCATACTTTGGCAGTGTGTCTATTATTGAGCTTTTATGACAGTTTTTAGAGTCTGATGTAATTTCTGAATTATTTGCTCCTTATCACTGGGTGTCCACTGTAGCAGAGTAGCATAATTCCTTCCAGTGCAGACACCACCTTGTCTTCTATTAGCTTTTTTTTCCCCATTTTAGAAATAATTTTAATAAGAGTTCCAGTTAATGATGCTATAGGATGGTGTGATATGTTTCTGTTACTTGATAGTCAAAGACTATGTATGGTCTGTGGACCATCTTTGAGCAGCACTGGCATTACCTGGAAACTTGTTAAAATGCAGTATCTCAGGCCCTAGCCCAGAGCTGTTGAATCTGAAGCTGAATACAAATTAAATCGCCATGTGATTCATATGTCCTGTAAGGTTTGAGAAGCACCACTGTATTCACTTTGCATTGTAAACAAGTTTGAAATCAAATTATTGTACTTAAGTTTTTTAAGAGATTAGTTGGGTGCTCTTCACTTCTCCATGAATATAAAATATAACCATATCGATGTGGGGGACATTAGTATTTTTATCCATAAGATTGCAAAACCACTCAAGTGAAAGTTATTACACAAATTAATTATTCCTTAAGTGATAGTTCCTGAGTATACGTCTAGCACCTTTTCTTCTTAATATACACTGATGCTTTCACCTTTGCAAGGTAATTGTTTAAACAGTATCATCTGTTAACAAAATGCGGTACTAATTCATCACGAATGAGAGTGGACAGTGTGGGATCACAGAGAGAGCACAGGATGGAAGGTAAGAAGAAATAGTTTAGTCTTAACTCTATCTTGTGTTAGTTATGTGCTGTGAGGCAAATTACTTACGAGTCTCAGTTTCCTCTTATTGAAGATAGGGAATAAGCTTGAATTAGAATTTATCCAATATTTTCAATTATAAGATTTAAGGATAATATTCACAATAAGAATTTTATTCATGTTTAATTATAAGTACATGTTTAAATCTCGGTATTACTAGGATTTCATGTATATAAAAAGGCAAGAGAGTTAAGGTTAAAGATAGGAGATTTAGATTCAGACACACCTGCCATTTACACAAAGTTGTTTGGCACTAAGCAACTTACTTTTATACTTAATATCTCTACAGAGCTGTTGTGGGAATTAAATAATATATGTAATATATCCCTTAGTGCAGTGACTTACACTTAAAGGTCATTAATAATTGGCTCTTATAATCACTTCTCATCTTTCATAATTAAAATAGCAACATAGCAAAAATGTAGTTATTGATAATGTTTTGCAGAACACTACATTTAGACATGAATACTCATTACTCTAACATTAGTATCTGCGTGATATAAAGGATTACTAATTTTCAAATACTTTCAAGCCTTGAGTAGTATCTCAGAGATAATCAAATATACCTTTAATTACAAGATTTTTAAACTCAGTATATTCATCTGATATGTTCTGATGCTAGAATAGCAGTTTATGGCTCTAAGTTATCTGATATTATTAGTTGATTTCTGGTGGGTGCTGAGGGAAGGAAGTAAATCAAACGTATAGATTTGTGGTTTTAAATATGACTGCTCAGTATAATCACCTGTGAAGGTTTTAAAAATACCCATGCCCAGGACCTACTTGCGGTCTCAGAATAAATTGGATTGGGGTAATTCTTAGGCATCAGGTTTTTAAAAGCTCTTATGTAATTCTAATGTGCAACTACAGTTGAGAATCTCTGGTGCAGATAAGCTCTTGAATTTATTGTTGGCAAATGCTATAAATGAACAGAATATATTGACAGATTTCTTAAACAGATGAAATTCAAGCCCTGTCAACAACTTATATGTGAGTACACTTATTATGCACAAACATGCTCACCCATCAAATCTAAGGAAATACTTGGTAAAATCCAAACAGCATATTTTCAGTGAAAAAAATCTCTAAAGAGCTGAAAAAGTCATTTAAGGATAATTATTAATTAAAAACTCATCATTTTATGAAATGCTTTGTTGTTACGTATCTTCCTATTTGCTTCATGTAGTATTACAATCCTTCATGTAAAAAATAAAAAAGTTTATGCCATCTTCAATCTTGTATAAATTCAGGATGTGCATCAAGACAATCAGACAATTATTAAGTGATTATATTAAGATTTAATAATGTAAATGGTTTATTTAGTTACTACTTCAATATGGAATCAGATTTTCAAGATTTAAAAGCATATGTGATGTGGATTTTTTTCCTTCATTGTTAGCACATCTAACAATGTACAAAATGTCCATATTTAAGTGTTCAAACTTAAGCAGGATATGCTTGTTTATTTACAAATAAGTAGGATTCAGAAAATTTGCGATAATTTGATGAAAAGACAAACTAGAACAAGACAGTTTTAATATAGTAGATTGTTGCCTCTGATGCCTTCTAATACAAAAGAATTTGGCAAATTCCTATGCTGCATGATTCATATCTTGTTTCTAGAAGACTGATGATTAGCACATTTCTTGAATGGGAATCTTTTTTATTGGATATTTTTTTCCCCAGTATACTTGAATTTTCTCCAGAAATGTTTGTGTGTGTGTGTGTTTTGTCAAATATTTTTACTGGAGGGTTTTTTTCCCCCAAAGTAAGTATTAGACATTTTTCAAAAGTCTTCAGACTCTTAAGATTTAGATAGATTCATTTTTCTTGAATTGGTGCAGCAAACAATTCTTACAGAATCTTTTAATAGACTTGCCATATTATCTTTCTGTCTGTTTCTTTTCTCTCTGCATCTCTTTTCTATATATATGTGTTTGCACATGCATGTGTGGAAACTCTGCAAAGAATAATTTGTAAATTTTATGAAATACAAAATTGGTTTGCTCAGATAATCAAATTATAAATTTATTATAGATTTAGCAGACAAGAAAAAAATAAAAATTGTTACGTAGAGTAACATGAATAAAAAAGGAGGGAGGGTATTCATATATATGTGTAAGTGGATGTATGAGTGTGTGTGTGTGTGTGTATGAATCTACTTATGAAGATTGGTTTTGGCCTTAATACGTAGCTATAGGTGTTACAGGGACACTGAACGGGATTCCTGAACTTTCCTGGCTGTTCAGCAGTGATGGAAAGACGTACATGGTCCCGGCCGCTGAGCTGGCACTGTGGACTCGGCCTGCTTCCTGTTTCTGTGAGGAGCTCCCTGTGCTACATGCCCCCCCACCCCCACGGGGATCCCCTGGGTCCTGTCCAAATACCTGCACGATGTTGAGCTGTGCTTTTTAAAATTGAGGCCCACCGGGTGGTGTGGCCTTTGTTTTCTTGCTCACGTTTGCTTTTTAAACACCGATTACATTCAAACCCGGCAGAAATAAGCATTGGTGGTTTGGGCTAATGGAGGCATTTCAGAACAATCAGTGATTGGTTTTTGGAGGAAACGACACTGAGCCCTGAGCGTGTGGGTGGGGCTTCGACGTGGCCCATCGGGGCACGGGGACAGAACACGGTCAGACAGCAGGGCCCTGCTGGTTGGAGGTGGTGTGTCCTCAGGAGCAGATTCCGGTCAAGAAGGTGATGTCTGTGTGATGCCTGGGCAGTCGCTCGTTACCCATGTGGTTTCTTCAAACGTCATTTTGCCCTGATGGTTAGGGTGATACTGTGTGACCCCTGACCTCAAATGGATCCTTCCTTTAAAGCCACATTTCTTAAAAACCTGTCTCTCCCTCCCCACCCCCCTTGTTTCAGGTGTAACTTTAAAAACTTCACTGTTTTTCCTTTTGGGGAATTATATCTAAATCCTGGTGACTATTAAAAGGCAAATCTGGTTTATTTAAAAAAAAATCTACTTATAAGTATATGTATTTTATGGAATTTTATGTGTATTTTATGTACACATAAAATTATGTATTTTATGTGTATTTCATATGAATCTAGTTTTAAGTACATGTATTTACCTAAGTTTGAGATCTTTGATATGCCCAAATTTATTTTTTCACTAAAATGATTTTAAAGTAATATTACTATTTTTAATCACATATATATGTAGAATAGAATTTTTTATATTATTACTTAAATCATATTAACTGGAATTTCTTATATAAAGATCAAAAGCTTAATTTAAAAAACTGTACATTTCTTTAAAGTCTAGTTTCACCTTAGAAAAGGAAGTAAAGATAAATAGGTTTAGAATATCAGGGAACACTTAATTTTTTGTGATTTTTTTTTCTTCTTAAATTCTATAACTAACTCATTGATAAAGTATGATAAGAGACACTAGGGAGTGCACAAAATCAAAGGCTCTACTGCCAATAACACACAGAATCATGTGGTTCGGCTCTTATTTTATAGATAGGCCAATTATCATCCACAGAAAATAAATTATGGACCCACACATGTATACATAGTTAAAAGGGGAGCAGGGATAAAAGTCAGTTCTTTGCTTTCATATCTCACTATGCTACTTTCATTCCAGTCTTTCTGGTTTCCTTTGTCACACCCCCAGGGATCCTGATTCAAAATGTGTGATACATTTTTGACTCTTCAGGCTTTCATTCATGCCAAAAATAAATATTGATTTTATTCTTGTTAAAATGTCCCGATATATGTCCTAATCATAAAAACTAGGAACAAATTTATTTTGGAGTTATCTCATGAGTTTTGTTTAAAAACATTTATTTTAAGCTTTATATATTTTTATCTAAATCATTAATCAAAAATATGTCATTCCCATAATTTCTATTTTGCTGAAATTTTAAACCAAGGATACAAATTCCAGCCTTTAGATTTTTATATGGTAGCCAACAATGTTCATTTTTATTTCATCTTAGAATCTCTTTATAAGGTGAGAATATTTTAAGGAAGTTTTTAAATTGTAGGTTAAACAAAGGGTTATTTTAATGTATGTAATTAATATCTATCAAAAACTCAACATTTTAGGAAAACAATTGCGTCATGATAAATAATTTTCTTGAAAATGCTAAATCTAAGATTAAATGCAAAATATAATGGAAATTCCACTACATCCTAAATAATACAAGTGTGCTATTGCTGCTCTTATTCAACTTTTTTTGGAGGATCTAGCTAATGCAAAATTATAGTAAAGTATGTAAAAAGTTTAACTATTAAAAAGGAGAAGTGTTCATCATTTGCAGATGATATGATAGCCTCAGAATTCCAAGGGAATCAATGAACAAACTGTTAGAATTAATAAGAGAATCCATCAAGGTAGATACATACAGGATCAACATACTCAAATCAATACTATTACTTTATATCAACAATAGCCAGTTAAAACACAATAGAAAAATAATCCAATTCAAAACAGCAATAAATGAGAATACATCTAATAACAAATGTACAAAAACTAAAATTACTGAGCTAGGAACAGTTACTGAAGAATCATTCATCTGTAATAATGATAACAAAGAATCACTACCAGAAATGACAGGTATTTGTTCCTAAAATGTTGCTTTAAAAATAAACATTTCTAGGGGCACCTGGGTGGCTCAATTGATTAAGCATCCAACATCAGCTCAGGTCATGATCTCCCAGTTTGTGAGTTCGAGGCCTGCTGAGCCTCTCCTGTCAGCCAGAGCCTGCTTTGGATCATCTGTCCCTCTCTCTCTCTGCCCCTCCCCCTCTTGTGCACATCTTCTCTCTCTCAAAAATAAACATATTTTTTTCCTAAGTTAAATCGTACTTCCTTAATGACTTTCATAGCAATATGAAAGTCATGTTTATCAGAAACTATGACCCTTCCATGTAGTACTTACTAATAAAATGCTTTTTTCTTAATGGAGACAAATACTACTGTCAATAAGTTAGAATGCACATTGTTAGACATGGACATGCAAAGGAGACCATTTATAAGGGGTTATCCTCAAAATTACAAAGTCAAGGATGTATATAAATTGTTTGCATGTACCTAAAATAATATATATTTATGTATTATGTAATACATGTACCTAGTAGCAGTAGAGTATAGCCTGTGAACAAGTCACAGTTGACAGTTGTGGACAATATAACAGAGGAGAAATGAAGGAGAGATTTTTGTTGTTGTTGTTTGTTTTCTTAACGTTAATTTTTGAGAGAGACAGAGCATGAGCAAGGGAGGGGCAGAGAGAGAGAGGGAGACACAAAATCCAAAGCAGGCTCCAGGCTCTGAGCTGTCAGCACATAACCTGACGTGGGGTTTGAACTTACAAGTTGTGAGATCAAGACCTGAGCCAATGTCAGAAGGTGAACCTACTGAGCCGCCCAGGTGCCCCTAAAGGAGGGTTTTAATTATTGTCACTAGGGAGGGCTTCCTTTGCTACTTTATTCTCCCAGTCCAAACGTAAGTAGTATCTCTAATTGAATCTTAGGCACACTGATGATGCTGTGAAAAAGATGGATAAAATACATATATGATACAGAATAAAATATAGTTTATTTGTATTTGGCATGGGAATGAAGTAGGGCTTTTTTATTGTTTTATGTTTTTAAAAATATTTTTGATTGCTTATTTGTTGACTTGCTTAGCTGCATAGTTCTTTCCCTTCAGAATCCTATAGTACAGGGGCACCTGGGTGGCTCAGTTGGTTAAACATCTAACTCTTGATCTCAGCTCAGGTTTTGATCTCAGGTTTGGGAGTTCAAGCCCTTTGTTGGGCTGCAGCGTGAAGCCTAGTTAAATAAAAAAAATCCTATGGTACAAATGATAGTAGTAAAAATATTTTGTCAGAACATTTTCTTTTCTAAGAACACACTTTAAGAAAACAACTTTTCACAGAGTATCTGATACTGAAGAGTAGAAAGTTTCAACTAATAATTAAGAGCTTGCACACACACATGCGTGCACACACACACACACACACACACACACACACACCCCTGCTTCCAATACACAATTTATTTCCAACTTCTAGTCAGTTGCAATTGTAACTAATTCTTTTTTTTTTTGAGAGAGTGAGAGAGAGAGAGAGAGAGAGAGAGAGAGAAAGGGGCAGAGAGAGAGAGAGGGAGACAAAGAATCCCAAGCAGGCCCCATGCTGCCAGTGCAGAGCCTAACACGGGGCTTGAACTCATGAACAATGAGATTGTGACGGAATCAAGAGTCAGTTGCTCAACTGACTCTTATATTCCTCATATTTCAAAGAAATAGTAGAAATTGAGCCACCCCAATTCCTTATATTTTTCAAAGAAAAGTAGAATTTTTACTATAAATGCAGTGCTTTAATATTTCAAGTTTACATTTGGGGGAAAAAAGCTCATTTATGAGTACTATTTTTGGTAGAGCATTGCCGACCTAAACAAATAAAAATAAAAAGTAAATACATGAAAACAATTTGGCCAAAATTTCCCATAATCTTTTTTTTTTGTCATTATTTGATAGCACCAATCCTTAAACATATGTATTTTTTTTAAATCATGTTTGTATGTATTCTTATCCAAACTGATTTTAAATAAATTGGAAATTTAAATTTCATTTAAATACAGTGGAAAGACTTCAAGGACAGGGTCAATTCCAAGTAATAATTTGAAATTATTTAGTTTTTAAATTTTAATTTATTTTTATTTTTATTTAAAAGCTCTTACTTAAAAAGCTCATAATAAGTGACATAATAGGATAATAACTTAGTAACATAAGGGATAAAATGCACTAATACAATATTTTAGGTTTTAAAAAATACATATGCCTAGTCTTATTTTTAGTTTTGAATGCTCAGAACTTTAGTTTAAATGTGACAAACTTTAAAAGATTACCATTACATGAAAATTGAGTAAATTCTCATCCCTAAAGACAATTATAGTTGCATTCATTATGAACTTATTTTAAAAGTAAATCTCAACCTACAAATCATATCAGAAATATATCAGATATTATTTATGTATATTTATTTTTAATTTGCTATATTATTTTACTATTAAACTATTGGTTACTATGGACTATGTCAATTTAAAGTGAGGCATGGTTTAGGAATTGTAGTGTCTATAAATGTAACTTTTTAAATTCTTTATTTGAATAAACAAGAGAAAATTGAATAAGAAATGCAGGTATTCAAGAATCTCTTGACCTGATTTAAACTCCAACATGTTTATAATCACAAACTACAATTAAATTTAATATTGTACTACTAAATAGTACTTTTCAATTTTTAATATATGGGAAATGCTAATAAAAAAACCAAACTTTACAATGTGTGTTATATACTTTGTAAAGTAAAACGAATTCATCTGAGTCATGGAAAATACTGTATTTCTATCAAAATACAATAAGCTTTTGATGGGAATTTAATTGAATCTTAATTACTAATTTAAATGATTTTTAAAAATGTCTTTATTTAAATAATGCTCACTCTAATTTGGGATATATATTTTGTGATTTTAATTTCCAATGATCCAAAGCAATAAAATCAAAGAAAAGACTTTAGCGTGATAATCAGCAAACAGCAGATTTTAGAAATACAGAGCTAATGGCACATACTAAATGTCATAGTCACAAGCACATATGAGATGACATAAGTCTTACTATCAAACTTGCATATTTTGAAACATCCAACTATTTGGATCATAGAACAAGAAAAAGTTATGATATTTGAATCATGAGTTAGAATGAAAGGAAAGAGAACTAATAATGGTACAAACTTTCAGTGGGCTCTCATTGTAGTTGGCTTTAAAAAGAAATTAATCAGGTACCTTCGGGACAAAGGGAATTGTATTTGAAGTGGACTATTTTATTAATATTTTGAAATGGAATAAAGATTTTTTTAAACTAGTCAATTATCTGAAAATGAGAACAGGAGTTCCACCTTGACAAGCAGAATGTCTTAAAATAAATACTGGGGGTGTATTAAAACTCATTAGAAAATGCATGGAAAAAATTTCCTGTTTCACTTGACAGCTCACTCTAACGCATTAGCAGCTTCCTCCTGGGTGTTGGAATTAATTCTGCCACAAATATATTTAGTATGTTTCAGGTCTCCTCCCCAGTAGGTTTCCGCACTTCATTCTTCAAGTTATTGCTGCTTTTCTACATCTCGTGCTGTGTAGAGAAATGATAAGATATTGAAGGAAAACCGATTACTTTGGATAGTCAACATAATCTGTTCAATTGTTTTTTGTACACTCGCTTCTTTTCCCCAAGGACTTCTCAGAGAATTTCTCTACCTTTGCTAACCTTGCTCCAGGAAGCACATTTGTATCAATTGTTATGCATTGTTTCCAGTATGAGATGGAATTGGACTAATATTGCTGTTGTCACTCATTCTCCAAAGAATTATTTGTTTCATACCAGTAAGAATGAAGATTTTGAGATATTCTTTAAAAAGGAATATTGGAAGAGGGCATGTTCTAAAAATGAACTATTTACATGATTCTGACATAGGCTTTCTTTCTCTTGTTTGCTTTTACCCAAGAATGATCAAATAATCTACTTTTCCCTTGTGATCATCTATTCTTTTCCTTGATAGGATTTTTTGGACTTACATTTTAGTTAAGATAAATGGAATCTTATAGAAAATAATAAAAGGGACACTTAGATATTTTACACTGAACTGTAATTTGTAGTTGCTAAGTAGAGTTAAATATTTTCATATGGTTTGTGATCATGGTCACAATTTTTCTTAATCCTGCCTCTTTTTGGTCTCACTTTTTTCATAATGATGAAGGGCTATTGTTTTTTGAGAACAGCTTCTTCCCTCAGGAACTTTAGAGAAATGATCATTTTTAGGAAGTAATTAGGTATAGTGGCAATAATATATGTTTGAGTGCTTGTTATTCAGACTAGACCATATTGATAGTTTTATTCTTCCTTCTTCTTTGCTGGCTGAGTGAAAAATAGATGGTAACTGTTCTAGCAAGGTGGAATACAAGAACTATTGGTTTAATAAAGATCATCTTACTAGAATTTAACAGGCAACATGTGCATTTTCTCTTTGCCAGTGTGCCTCATGTGATTGGTGGATATGTTTTCAAAATAATATTTACATTATATATATTTATATATGAGAGAGGAAGGGTTGGAAGAAAGAGGCAGAGAATATAAAAAAAGGGAGATTTGGAAGATTATCCATCCTTATTCCTACAGACATAGAGGTTTAAAATAAAATTATATCATGTAAAAGAACGGTTATAAACTCTTTTCTAATAGGTAATATTAATTTTTCCCTTAATTTGCAAGTTAGTAAACTTTCATTTTTCATGAAAATAAATAGAGGTGTGATGAGTTGTAATCTGAAATAGCTTTACCTGTGTTTCTCTGAATAATTTTGCATTTAATTTGGGGATTTTAAATTTCTTTCATATGGATCTACTAAATGGAATCAAGTTGAAACTATATGATATATCCTAAAAACAATACAATTTTAGTCTGCAAGTTAGAATGTGTTGTTTCAAAACTTACTAGCTTGGTATTCCATTTCAATTTAAAATTACTTTATTTACTGGTACATGGGTGGCTCAGTTGGTTGAGCATCTTGACTTCGGCTCAGGTCAGGATCTCGTGGTCTGTGAGTTCAAGCCCCGTGTCAGACTCTGTGCTGACAGCTCAGATCCTGGAGCCTGCTTCACATTCTGTGTCTCCCTCTCTTTCTGCACCTCCCCTACTCACACTCTCTCTCTCTCTAAAAAATAAATAAACATTAAAAAATTAAATTACTTTAATTACTTATTAACAATTGGTGTTTAACTATCGTTTCTTTTTTTTAAAATCATTTTTTTCTAGTCCCTAGATTTCTCATTTCTAAAATAAATAGATTGAACAGAAAAATTTAAATGCACCTTCATGCTCTTAACCTCCTTGATTTATAACTGTGTTTATAGACTGTATCAAGCTCCCAATTAACATTTACTCTCTCCAAGAATGATTTCAGAGCATTCCTTTTAGCCTCTTCAAAATCCAAATTTGCCTAATGTTGAATGATTGAAAACTGACCTTAAAGTTTGTGCTGATATTCATCGTTTTTTTTTTTTTCATGAGCAGGTAACTTATGCCATAGAATGTGTATATAATTCATTCCAGCCATCTTCACAAAGGAATTATTTACTTAGCAATCAGCTTCAATTGTGTATACCACAGAATCAGATGTCCAACTTTACTGTGGTCCAGATTTGGTTTATATAAAAAATGCAATTATGTGCTTTCAACAGTAACATCATTTCCCTTAAGCCATAACAACAATTTATTAAGAACTACTCCCATGTCACACAACGTCCTAGTGGGTTCAGTAATAAGAAACACAAACACTCATCCATGGTTTGCTCTCTTTGAGGTTTCATTTGAGTGTGTCTGTGTGGCTGGAGTGAGGGTGGGACTAGGCAATAAACAAATAATTGAACAACCAAATGAGTTAAAAAGCTATAATAAATTAACAAACATAGAGTAACTGGCAGGCTACTGCAGATAGTGTAGTCTGGGAGGTGAACTTTGAAGAGGTGGCCTTCACCATCCCTTATTGAACACTAGGCAACAAAGGGAGGTGTCACTCTCCTTGAAGCACAGATAAGAGAACAGAGTTATCAAGTAAGGGCCCATGTCAAAGTTTTTCTGGCTTTCTATTGCCAATATGCCATAGCAGGTGTTCCCAAAGCCAGCTAACCATTAGAGACATTGGGTGGGCCACAACTAATATATGCCCCCAACTAGAAATGGAACCCTGGAATCTGTACTTTTAAAATTTTCCAAAGTGATATAACATTCAGTCATATTCAGAAACTACTTGCGGTTCACACTGTTGAATGACATTTGGCTTTATAACCTGGTAACCCCAATCTTTTCAACCTTTCCTCCTAGACAAAATAAACCCTCTTCCTCTAATGCGCACACACAATGGTGATACATTTATGCCCATAGGCATGTATCATCATCAGGCTGTTACGTTTTCTTCTGACTGGATTGCCATCCTAGCAAAAGCACATGAATTCCTCTGTTGTCTATTCTATCACTTCATATGGCCTAACTGCTCCTCTGGTAAAATCTTACTGACCCTTCAAAGTCCAATTGATTGTTATGTCCTTTGTGATGTCTACATGGTGGCATAGGAGTGTAATTTCCTTTCTGTTCCCATAACATTCTGTATACGTCTTTATTTCAAAATTTATTCCATGTTATTTCAACTCAGTTTTTTCTTTAAGATAGGATGAAGTAACTTTTTAATCCATGTGAGTAAACCTATCAAAATTAGAGAAACTGCCAGAATGTTAGCACAGGGGTGGGCCAGAGAAGTCTTGCTCTGGTATGGCTTGAGAATACCAGATTCAAATATAATAAACGTGAGTTTCAGTATAATAAGAGGTATAAATTTTGCTAACTGGAAATTATGGTATACCTCAGTCATAACTACTTCCAATTTCTTCATAATAGTTTCCTCACATCTGCTTATTTAATGTGGTTTGATCAATCAATGTACTGTTACAAAAAATTTTAAAAATATAATAATATAAATGAGCAATTCCGTGTTTTTAAAATTTTTGATTCACTCTTGTTACACTGTGTTTTTTAATTTTTTTAATGTTTATTTTTGAGAGAGAGAGAGAGAGAGAGAGAGAGCAAGCAGGTGAGGGGCAGAGAGAGAGGGAGACCCAGAATCTGCAGCAGGCTCCAGGCTCTGATCTGTCAGCACAGAACCTGACATGGGGCTTGAACCCATACACTGTGAGATCATGACCTGAGACGAAGTTGGTGGCATAACCGACTGAGTCGCCCAGGTGCCCCCTCATCATTTGTTTTTTCATTAGATGAAATATATCCTTGATATTTTACTTAAAGCGAAGGTGTTCTATGGGATTTCTTAGGGAATATTTTTTTTCTAATATAGTGGTAGCTACCTTTTATTACTTCAACATAGGCTTATAATTCTAGTACAATTACTTTGCATTAGATTATTTTGCAGCACTGTTTTATGAATAGGCTCCTCCAATGCCTCCAGAAAATCATCCTAACATAAAGTCCAATATTACATAGCACAGGGTATTTTTTTTTTAATTTTTTAATGTTTATGTATTTCTGAGGCAGAGAGAGACAGAGCATGAGTGGGGGAGGGGCAGAGAGAGAGGGAGACACAGAATCCGAAGCAGGCTCCAGGTTCTGGGCTGTCAGCACAGAGCCCAAGGCGGGGCTCAAACTCACAAACCATGAGATCAAGACCTGAGCCGAAGTCAGTCACTCAATTGACTGAGCCACCCAGGCGCCCCATACATAGCACAGGTTTTAATTGCAGTCTAACAAAGCATCATCAGATAAATTTACTTACTCATTTTTTTTTCATTAATACTTTCAAGGCAAAACCTCTTTGCTAATATTCTATAAACTCCCTTAACCTAGTTTCTCTTTGAGGTATGTTTTACAGACCAAGCCATTAATTCTCATGTTATTTCACATTGGTCCTTTTTTGTATATCATGTTTTCTTTCTCTCCTTGAGATCTTGAAGTGCTATAGGGAGATTTTTCATTTCATAGTACTATATTGGTATTGTTAGTATATTTAAGATATTAAACATTCAATCTAGGTTAGTATATAAGTAAGTTTAAGAAAATCGTTAGTTAAAGAAAATTGTTGGTTACCACCCTCTATTTTCGTTTCAATTGATTTACTGGCTTATACATCTTTTTAAATTTTATTCACTAATTGTATTTATTTGGCAGAATATTCTTATTAGTAATTGATATCTGAATTCTCATAATATTAAGACTGTATAAAAGTGCTACTGCTTTTAAGAAAGGGCAACTAATATTATTGGAATTGCCTTCAGCAGTTCAGAAGCACTCTGAACCTAATTGTGTATGTGTGTGTGTATCAAATATTCTGAGAAAATGCATCCCAAAGACATAGTTTTCAAAGGAGAAACAAAAAAGTTTTGGGTTTTGATTATAATGAAAATACTAGCTTCCTAATCTATTGAAAGACTTTTACTAGGAACATATATTTCATTTATGCTTGAAGTTTATGGACTATATTCATTATTCTCTGCTTTTATAAAAAGTATGTAAAAAGATGGGGTCCCTTAATGGTTTTACCCAGAAAAGTAGAAACAATGTGACATCTGGCAGCACTGCAGGCCACTATATTTTATTTTAAGTAGCTATCGTTTCCTCTACAGAGGCATCATTAATGGCCCATCACAAGATCATTGTCTTGTTTTTCTTCTGCAAGCTTATCAATGCAGTTGCATTTCTGTTTACTATCTCTTGCAGGTGTTTGTATCAAATAATTATTTTCCATCCAAGGAAACCAGTTTCTGCATTGTGAATAGAATTAGTCTAAGCTCTCTTTTATTTTTGAAATACTTATTTATGTTGTTTATAAGAAATTACTATAATTTTCAATAAAGTGAAAAATAAATAAAATTCATGGGGCCATCTTTGGGCATAAGGTATTGTGACAATGTTAGGGACATTATTTAGTCATTTTTACCACCAGATGTCCTCCTGAGAGATGTTGTGTGCATATGTTTTTCTTTTCTTCTTTAGTGTGTATATATGGCCAAGGTGATAAGATATTGCCTTTATTTTCCTAGATACTATTTTTAATTTTTTTAACGTTTACTTAGTTTTGAGAGCGAGAAAGAGAGCGTGCCAGAGAGAGCGTGCGTGTGCGCGCGCACGCACACACACACACACACACACACACACACAAGCAGGGGAGGGCAAAGAGAGAGGGAAACACAGAATTTGAAAACAGGCTTCAGACTCTGAACTGTCAGCACAGAGCCCGGCGTGGGGCTTGAACTCATGAACAGATCATGGCCTGAGTCAAAGTCAGGCGCTTAACAAACTGAGCTACCCAGGCACCCAACCTGAATACCGGTTTTAGAGCAGGCTTTAAATATTCATTCTCATGAGTAGACGTGAGAAGCAAGTTTCAATTATAATATTTTCCTGGCAGCTTTAACAATGGAGAAATTATGGTGGGGATATCTATTTTCACATTGCTTCCCTCCCTAAACAAAAGTTTATCTCCCCATCTATCTATACCCCAGCCCATGGTCAGGAAATGCAGACTAGTGAGCTGACGAAACTGCAGAAAGACAGCAGGTGAGAATGTGCTCCAGACGCACAAAGCTGGAACTCTATAAGGTCCAGGATCAGCCCACATCACTTGAAGATCTCCATACGTTGTTAGATCTGGAAGTTGCCATTCAATTGGCAAACACAAAGTTAGGACTTAGAACACTGAGGAAATAATCCCAGTGGCCTATTCAGTCAGAAAACACATTGAGAATAATGCTCGCCAGAAGTTCCTCAGGCACCGTGTGATCTTAGTCATGTCTATAATCTTCCACAGGATCCCTTATATAGTGGTGGTTTGGGAACTATTTATTCCAGTGCTCAGAGTAAAATGATTTTGTTATCAGAAATATTTAAAATGTTTTGAGAACATCTACAAGATCTAGGATGTACAAGATACAGGTAAATTTTGTGGTTTTGTTTGATTTTGTATGTAGCATTTGTTGAAAGATTGTTTCGCATGGGAACTTTAACTTGTACCACATATTTTTCAGAAGATTGTCCTTTGGTAATGAATTAGTCACTTTCATATAAGCTAGACTCAAGTCAGTGATTTGGAGTAATAGAATCTTTGTCTCATCAATCTCATGAACCATTTAGGCTCCATTTCAAGAGTAGTTTTAAGTCTATTTCTAAATGTGTATTCTATTTTTATATTATGCCAATCAAATATGCTCTCAAAGGGAAGCTGAGTGAATGGCTCAATTATGGCCGTTGATGCCTTTTCCCTCAATTTCAGGACCACTACTTCTGAATTACTGTGGGCAAAACTTGGATGTTCCCATGGGGAAGAATAATGGAAGAGAGAAAAAAGGAGATTTGATACTATAGATTTAAAGTTCAGTATTTTATCTTAAGTCTTTGTTCCCTTGACTGTAGTTATGGAGTTATATTCATTTGTGATGTGCCAACAATTCTAAAACATTGCATTTGTTTTATTTGTCCATTCAAAAAAGTATCTCTGTTAAAAAAATGCATATTTCTTCCAAAAACTCAGATATTTTTGCATAATATACAAATGTAATTATAAAAATGTGATACAATAAAAGTGATTCATTCAGAATTTTGTAAGAGTCAGGACACTCTTTTAAACATAAGTTAAACATGAATATTTTATCTTTTAGTTGTTGTAAGCTCTCTGATGAGTATCAAAATTTTCCTTTGATGATAATTTTTAGGAAAAAGTTAGAAAATCAGTGCTGAATCAGAATATATACTTTTATTTCTTGATTGTCTTCACTATTTGTAATTTGTACTGTATTATCCATAAATAGTAGCTATTCCAAAGAAGTGGATGTCAATTATACCTTTGACAAATTATAGCTGTATCAAAACTAGCAATAAAAAAGTGTATGAATTTTTACACATATATTAATTTTCTTAATGATCGAACATGACATAACCATTAGTAAGGTTTTATTTTTTTTTTTAGTATAAGTATGTCTGAATAAGTTGATATAATTATCCCAAACATGATGATGGCTGTTGTAAACTGGTCTGTGTGTTGCTTTTTCTTGCCAGGATTTGGATTTTTTTTACCATCATTTTGTTTTGTTTTGTGTTTGACAAATAATTTAATAATTTCAGACTTCTCTGCTAGCAGTATTCTAATGCAATCACGTGGCAGCCATTGTTTTCTATTCAACCTCTTCAAATTTATTGAGTTTCCATTTTGGACAAGGAGGACATTTTCTAAAAGTATTTTATTGTACATAAATGTTCAGAGCATGTTAAATCCTGGCATTTTACTATATTTTTTATTATACACCCTATCTGATTTTATCTATTGGTGCTCTTCTCTTTTCCCAGCTAAGATATACTCTTTATCTCAAAATGTGGTGATTGTGTGGGCTAAAGTATTGATTTTTTAGCATATGGCCAAATAGTTGAATGTGAAATGTGAACAAACTAAGAGAAAATCAGTGTGAATTTCCCTTTTATTCATTTAACACAATTTCCAAAATACACAGCATGGCTGCACTTCATGTCAAATTATTCTTAGGGAAAGACTAGATTCTACTAGCTTGCCTAGAACCATGTGCTCAGAACATTAAGTGGGAAAATTGGTTTCATCTGCTACCTTTTAAAACTTGAAACTAAAGAAAAACAAATTTTAGATTATCTTTTTCAAGGATTCAGTTGTCAAAATGTATTTCTGTACTAGTAGGACACAGTCTTTTTCACTGTAGTCTGAGCTTTAAAATGAATGAAGTAAGGTTAAATTAAAAAATAAACAAAGTCTATTACTTCCTGCAACTGATAGTAAGTGCCTAAGACTAATACTCCTAAGGTGTGGTTTAAAAAGGAAAGTGTGAGGAAAACAAAGGAATGGAAGGAAAGGAAAGGAGGAAGGAAGAAAGGGAGGGAGGGAAGAATGAAGGAGGGAGGAAAGGAAGAGGGACAGTTGTCAAGATTAATTTTTATCAATTGTGGTGGAGAGGGCATGTTATTTTTTGTGCAGCTATTTTTTGTGTTATTTTTTTCCTATGTAGTATGTTTTGCCCATATAAGGGAATGAAAAAACCTAAGTAATAACTTACTGAAGTGCTCCCAAAATTTATCCTGTCAATATTAGCATTCTTGTGTTCAACTCTATATATTCTTAGAAAACTATGACTTCAAGTATCTATTAAAATGGTTTTCTACAGATTGCTTATAGGTGATCTTCAGTTTGTTTCATCATAGTGAAAATGAAATCATATGTACTTTGGATTTGAAGGTCTTTGAATGGTGGCAATACATATGGTTTTTAAAGGAGATAAGTCAAAGTGATAAAATTTCTGAAAGTTAATATGAATTGAGCCTGGACTCTATGTTTAACTGAAAATAAGAACAGAATCTGACTTTTTTTAAATTATGGATTATATGTGATTATTTGTAAAAGCTGTTAATACATGGTCATTTTTTAGGGCAAAGAGATGTGTTTAATTTGAAAGCATAGCTCTATCAGTAAGTTCATTTTCTGATAATTTTTTAATCACCACAGTTAGGGGCTGTAGGATTAGATTTTCTTTCATGTAAAAACATATCATATAATTGTGTATATATGTGTGTGTGTGTGTGTGTGTGTATATATATATATAGCATATTATAATACAAAGTTAGCTTTCATAGCATCATCTTGAAACAAAAATGTATCATATACTATAAAAAGTAAATTACTACCCAAACTGGATAATATTCAATTTATTTTTACCTCTGATATGGTTATTCTCAAATAATCTTAATTAGTGATTATGAAAACGTTAACAAATTCTTTTCTCATGTATTATGAAATGATATTAAATGTGAATCTAACCTTACACATTTGTCAGAGAGATTTCCCCCCTGAAAACTGAACAATTTATAACCCCAAAAGGACATATCTTTGCAAGATTAATCTATTTTGTGTCCTTTAGTTGGCTAATAGCTTCCACTTATTAAATATTCCCTGATGAGAAATTACTGCTTTTACCATCCAGTCTCCTATTTTAAAAACCCTACTTCACAGGTATTAGGAGAGATCTAAGTGAAAAATAAGCCCAGTGAATGGCTGTTCAATTAGGGTGTAAAACCTTTTTAAGTGTCATTTCAAAAAGTCAGGCTATATACTTGATAGAACTTAGAGGAGGTCATGTGCTAAAGAATTACTCATAATGATTTAATTCATTCATTTTATAGATTACAGTTTCCGCTCCTCTGTTGATGCACAATGGATTTATGTATTTAACTACCACTAACACTAAAGGTAGTTTTGTGCATAGAAGAGAAATACATTTAAGAGAAATAGACCATTTTCCTAACTGATAACTACTTACCCCTTTTCCTTTTAAGCCTATGTAATAATTCAAATTTAGACAAAAATTGTATAATTACACAGTAAGAACTTTTATTTTTTATCTTTATTTTTTTAATATAATTTATTGTCACGTTGGCTAACATACAGTGTATACAGTGTGCTCTTGGTGTTGGGGGTCGATTCCCGTGACTCATCACTTACAGACAACACCCAGTGCTCATCCCAACAAGGGCCCTCCTCAATGCCCATCACCAATTTCCTCTCTTCCCTGCCCCGCCCCCATCAACCCTCAGTTTGTTCTCTGTATTTAAGAGTCTCTTATGGATTGCCTCCCTCCCTCTCTGTTTGAAACTATTTTTTTCCCTTCCCTCCCACCATGGTCTTCTGTTAAGTTTCTCAAGTTTCACATATGAGTGAAAACATATATCTGTCTTTCTCTGACTGACTTACTTAATTTAGCATAATAACCTCCAGTTCCATCTACATTGCTGCAAATGGCAGGATTTCATTCTTTCTCATTGCCAAGTAGTATTCCATTGTATATGTAAACCACATCTTGTTTATTTATTCATCAGTTGGTGGACATTTAGGCTCTTTCCATAATTTGGCTGTTATTGAAAGCACTGCTATAAACATTGGGGTACATATGCCTCTATGAATCAACACTCCTGTATCCTTTGGATTAATTCCTTATAGTGCTGTTTCTGGGTCATAGGGTAGTTCGATTTTTAATTTTTTGAGGAACCTCCACACTGTTTTCCAGAGCAGCTGCACAGGTTTGCATTCCCGCCACCAGTGCAAAAGGGTTCCCATTTTTCCGCATCCTCGCCAGCATCTGTGGTTTCCTGACTTGTTAATTTTAGCCACTCTGGTGTGAGGTGGTATCTCAATGTGGTTTTAATTTATATTTCCCTGATTATGAGTGATATTGAGCATCTTTTCATGTGTCTGTTGCCCATCTGGATGTGTTCTTTGGAAAAATGTGTATTCATGTCTTCTGCCCATTTCTTCACTGGATTCTTTGTGTGTGTGTGTGTGTGTGTGTGTTTGGTGACAATAAGGACTTTTAAATTATTATTATTATTTTTATTTTTTAAATGTGTATTTATTTTTGAGAGAAAGAGACAGACTGTGAGCAGGGGAGGAGAAAAGAGAGAGGGAGGCACAGAATCAGAAGGAGGCTCCGGGTTCTGAACTGTCAGCACAGAGCTTGACACAGGGCTTGAACTCACAACCTGTGAGATCATGACCTGAGCTGAAGTCAGATGCTTAACCGACTGAGCCACCCAGGTGCCCCAGGACTTTTAAATTATTGACAGATTATTTTAGAGAGAGCTCTTTATCTAAAATCTTTTTAAAACAGTTGCTTTACAAATACAGATTTTGTTGTTTTTTCTCTGAATGTAATTATTTGGGATTAATTTTGCATGTTGCTTATCACAGGATAATCACTGCAGGATATTGCAGCCTTGAAATTCACAAATATTATATTGTCATTGATCATTGAAAGCTCAAAAAATATCCTTTTCCCTTAGTTAAAAATTTCAAAGAAGATATTTTTTTTCCTCATTTTTAGGCTGTATTTTGACTCTAACTTCTTGATTCCAAGATAGCTCTAGTGCAGAGAATATTTAAGAAGGGGGTGGTAGTATAAGGAGGGCACATATTGTACGTCTGAAACTAACAGTACACTACATGGTAAAAAACTGGAATTTGAATAAAAAGTTAAAAAAAAGTGATGGCAGTGTGTAGAAAATAATTTCTCTGACTTGTGGATTAAAAAAGCAAATTGGATGGACATTTATTTGATCAGTTACATGGGAATCAGCATAAAGACCTAAAGTTACTGTGAGTTTTGTTTCTGGAGTTAGTGGTCATAACTCTGTTTTGTCCAGATATAATGTGAATTAAAATTGAATAATATACAACATGGGTGTAGGCTCTCCTCCTCTATCATGCTTAATTAATTTATAAATCTGTAAGTAATATGTTTGTAGAGATCTCTCCTTCAGTTAGTCAATTTATGCCTTATTCATGTTGCAATATACATAAAGTATGAATCTATCTAAAGATCAATTTACATGGGGGATATAAATGACAACTACTCAAAATAATTAAAAAATGAACCAAAACATAGCTTTTATTACTCCTTTGATCAAAGCCCATCAATGATTTCCCATTTTATTTTGAGCAAAAGCCAATTTACTCATAATAACCTATAGTGCTTTCAGTTGAAAAATTATGGAAAACATATGTTGTTGTGCATTTTTCACTGTTATATTAACAAAGGGAAGAAACTGATGTCATTATACTTACTAATACAGTTAAATCAATATATCCAAAAGATCATTTCAACATATAATCAATGTTGATAATTATTAATGAGCTATTTTATATTTTTTGTGCTCGTCTTTGAAATCCAGTGGAGGATATTTTACATTGAGAGCTGCTTTTTTTTTTTAAGATTCATATATATATATATATATATATATATATATATATATATGTGTGTGTGTATATATATATATTTATATTTATATATAATTTATTTATTTTTGAGAGACAGCACGAGTTGGGGAGGAGCAGAGAGATGGGGACAGTGGATCTGAAGTGGGCTCTGTGCTGACAGCAGAGAACCTGATGTGGGGCTCAAACTCAGGAACCATAAGATCATGACCTAAGCTGAAGTTGGATGCTTAACCAACTGAGCCACCCAGGACCCCTACACTTAGAGCTTCTATCAACATGGATGCTAAATGTATCTAGATTTCATAACATTCGCCATTGAAGTAGTAGATTCACATTCTCACAATGTTTTAAATATGCTTAAAAATTTTCCAATAACTGAATTGACTGCCAAAAATATTCTGTAATGTCTGCATCCACATCTGTGGCTTCAGTTTTATAATATAAATAAAAGTACATAAATTTAAAAATTCTATTCCTTTCCATTGCATTAGCCATATTTCAAAAATACTCAGTGGCTGCATGTGACTAGTGTTTACCATATTGTACCATGAAACTTTATTCAATATACTCTGCTTATCCCTCCAATCTTATTTTCTACTGCTCTCTCACTTTTTTCTAGCACATTGGCTACCTTCCTGTCCTTTAAACCCTCCATGTTTTCTCCTGTCCTGGGCCTTTGCATTGTCTGTTTCCTCTTCCTGCAATGCTTTCCATCCAGATGTCAACATGGCTAACTCCCAGAACTCCTTCAAATATTCGCTCAAATCTCAGCTAACCCTGACTCTGCTATTGAAAAATCACTCTCTAGCTCCACATTTATCTATTCTCATCCTTTTCTCCTTGAAACTTATCTCTTGCCAAATTCTAAATGGTTTACTCCTAAAAAAAAAAAAGTTGATGTTCTTTCTCCCTTGAATAGGATGTCAGCTTCAAGGTGATAGGAATTGTTATCACTTTTCTTCATTGACATATACCAAGCCACTAGTACAATGTCCAGCTTTATAATAGGTGTTCATTAAGTTTTTGTTGAATTAATAATTAAATAGCTTCCTACAGATTGGGTTTGTAAACTGAGGGCAGAAAATAGACCATATAGAAGAGGAACTATTTCATGATAATTTTAAGTCAGCCAGCTATTTCTTGCACTAAATGTCCACTGGGAAGAGGAAAGTGTCAGAGAGCACGTAAGAGAGAGCCAAATTTCTGTTCTTATCTCTGTCGCTGTGTAAGCCAAATCACACTTATAGGATTGAGATTTTTCTCTACATTATGAGGAAAATGGAACAAACATCACTGAGTTTCCTTCTATTTCTAAAAATCCAACTCAGAGCCATTCCTCTCAAATGACACTTCCAAAAAAGTTTAAATAAACCCATCCACTGGGAGCAAAATGCAATTTAGCATAGCTCAGTAAGCTGAGGCCGTACATATTTGCAAGACTCTGCACTCCAGAGAGAACTGTAAAAGCATAGCCCATAATGGGGAAACAATGAACAAATAAATGAGAGGAAATAGGCATAGCAAATATTGGAGACAATGAATAGGAAACTTATGATGGTGAAGAACTTCTATATTTGTAAAATACATTAAAATATGTTTAACTCAGTGCTCAGGCCCAATCAATTTTTTTAATATCATAAGGGGTCCTAAAACTTAATTTGGATGATTAGAAGTTCAGCAAAGCCTAGAAATGTTATTACCTTCTGCATTTAGATTTTCTACTATAGGGCACCTGGGAGGCTCAGTCAGTTGAGCATCTGACTCTTGTTTCGGCTCAGGTCATGATCCCAGGGTCATAGGATCAGGCCCTGCATCAGGCTCTGTGCTGAACGTGGAGCCTGTTTAGGGTTCTCTCTCCCTCTGTCCCTCCCCCCTTCTCTAAAATAAATAAAAAATAAAAGTAAAATAAATAAAAAAATTATTTTCTACCCTAAAAAATTGAGTTCTGTATGCCATGGAAGATGTGAAAATAAATAACTGCCTGCAATTAGTGGGCTTTTTATTAAGAATGGAATATTTGGAGTGTAACATCAGGCAGAATGTGGAAATTTCTTCATGAAACATCCACATTTTAATAAGATTCCAGAGGATAAGAGAAATTATTCATGACAGAAAAGGTAAATAAAAGCTTCATTGGAGGGATGCTCTCAGAGCATTTTAACTTGTGCCTGTGTTATGGTTACTTAATAGTCCCAGTTTTCTTTATTCTTTTTGTTGTTCTACTATCTCCCTAATTTGGTGGTAAATATAAGAATGTATAAAATTTTAGGAATGAGAAATTAGGACAATTTTCTATAATTACAACACAGTGTAATTATAATATGTGTATGTGTGTGTATGCCTATTTATACATATACATATATATATATAATTATGTGTTTTATATGAATTCAGTTCTAATTTTCAATCATAACTAGTGAAAACTAGTGAAAAGTGATCTCTCTCATCTTTTATTAAGGGTAGATGTTTCAGTACTTGTAAAGAAAATGAAAAAAAATGACTGAAAATAAAAGTTAGTGATTTTAAAACTGCTTATTGTTTTAAAGCTAAAGTCATTAGTTGAGTTTTAAATTTTTTTAATATTTATTTTTGAGAGAGAGTGAGTGGGGGAGGGGCGGAGAGAAAGGGATACAGAGGATCTGGAGTAGGCTCCATGCCAACAGTAGCAACCCTGATGCAGGATTCAAACTCATGAACTGTGAGATCATAACCTGAGCCAAAGTTGGACATACAACCTACTGAGCCACCCACGTGCCCCATTAGTTGATTTTTAAAACAGGGGATGCATGGATGATTTTGCTGAAAGAGTACTTCCATTATTACCAGTGAAAACTAATAAAAATGAAGTTCCTATTTATTAATTAATATCACCTATATTGCTAGGAATATTCATTAGGTTAACTCTGTTCAAAATGGTTGTAGATGTTAACTTATCCAAGAAATAAGTCAGGTTGATGTTTCTTAAATACTAAGACTCTCAATCCATCTTCTCTCTATAGTAAGCCAAATTAAGAACTTCAGGGAAAAAAAATATTTCTAGGATAGGTAGTTGTTCTCAAGGCAGTTGTATACTTCTACTGTTATTTTGATTACTATTGTTATTTTGTTCAGTTCTAATTATTAAAATGAGCACAATTTTTAATATATTAGTACTCATTATACAAAAGAAAAAAAGATGATATGGGTCCTTTCTGATACAAAGCTACCATTACTTAGCCAAGTATGGCTTGTCTACATGCATAAAGTATACTTAAATTCAGGAATTTAAATCCATGTTGTAAGTGAATCTCATTTACCAAAAGTAATCATTTCTGGGGAGATAATGTCACATTAGAGCATAGCAAGATGATTGTCTCAAAATTCAATTTAACAGAGGCTTATAGGAGCTAAAGAGAGGGGTAGGGCCTGAGGATACAAAGGAGAGAAAGACCCTTAGCAGCAAGATGAAAGATGTTTACAAAAACAAAGGTTGCCCTATTATGTACATAAGTTTCTTAGATAAAGAGGGATCTCTGTTAATAGCTCTCTTCCTGACTTAAGCAGGCAGTTGAGGGGGGAGGTAAAGAGATTTTCCTGGATCTTTTGTGTTTTGATTGTTTTTAACTCAATATAAGGCTCATACCAAAGTGGCATCTTGGAGTAGCTGCCACTGGCCCCTACACTCTTGATTTTGCTGTGAAGCTTAAACTGCTCCAAAAAAAAAAAGTCTCAGTTAAAAACAGCAACAAAACAGAAACAAACAAACAGAAAACCCACAGGAATTCTGAGAAACTGTCACAGACTAGAGGAGCTTAGTCATATGATGACTAAATTTAAGGTGATATAGACAGGATCTGAGGACAGAAAAAAAGACATTAGGGTAAAAATAAAACAAAACAAACAAACAAAAAACTAATGAAATCTGAATAAAATATGGTCTTTACCTAATAACATATCAATCTTGGCTTGTTAGTTATGCAAATGTACTGCAATGATGTAAGATATTAACAATAGGGGAAATTGGGTAAAGGATTGTTGGGAGCAAGAAAGAATGTTCTATCTTGTTCAGGGAACAAGAATTCCTGTCCCCTTCAACATCCTTCTTGCTGGATTAAGAATCAAACTGACATGAAGCAGATTAACAGGAGAAAATCAAATTTAATAGTGCGTATATGAAGAATTCACACAGACGCGGAAATTCCAAAGACAGGCAAAATGAGGTATATATGTCATACTGAAAGAAGAAGGGGATAGAGGTCTGGGACTCTGAGGAAAGGAATGTACATCACAGGACAATAAGAAGAATAGATTTTTGATAACTAGATGTTTGTCCTGCCTTACAGATGTGTCACTCAGATAAATTGATCTCGACTGATCAGTGCTTCTTCTGGGAAAGGTCCCCAGTTAGATTCTTCTATGTAGTTAAGGGAGGAGCAAAACTTTCTCTTGAGCCTGAAGGACCCTTCAGCTTAGAATAATCTTCATGATGGGGTGGCCTCCCTTTGGCCTTTACAGGGTATATGGGAACTCTCTGTAGGGTTTTTGATATTTGTTGTAAATCTAAAACTATATTAATATTGATTGATTAATATATAAATGTCAAGAGTCTCTAGGTTCAAAAAAATGTTTTGAATAGTTTCTCTGGGGCGAGTACTTCTCTCATGTTCTCCATACATTATTTCATTTAATCCTTATGCTAATTAAATGGGGCAGGCTCTATTGTTATCCCCCCAAATATGGAGAAAATTAGGGCACCAAAATGTTAAGTATAATGTTCACATTAGTAATGTAACCAGAATTTTGTTGTTGTTGTTGTTGTTGTTGTTGTTGTTGTTACTTGCCTTCTGGTTTGTTGAAGCAGTGGATTATAGACATTTGCCACAATGTCTGTCAGAGTGGTTGGCTGTAAAAACTCCAGCACCACATTCACATAAAGCGCATTCCCAGTCAAAGTGACTGATTTTGCCATTTCCATCCATTTTATAGTATTTCAGGACAGCTAGTTTAACTTTCTTTCTCTCATGATTATTCTTCCTGGAGTGGTGAAGATTTCCTTAACAGCCAGGACTATAACTTGGGAAATTTGATTCTAACCACTGAGCCATGAACTACCAAACTGTGTGTGTGTGTGTGTGTGTGTGTGTGTGTGTGTGTGTGTGTGTGTGAGAAAGAGAGTTGAAATAGATATTAATTTTACCAACAATTTTATAATATATTGTATATGTTTCATTTAGAATGTGCCAATCAAAACTCATTGGGACATCAAATCTAAGCCTCTTTTATTGCTTCTGTTTATAGTAGAGGATATTTCAGGATCATTAATAGATCCAACAGCTCTTTACCTAGAGGTTATCTATTGCATCTGGCAAGGTCAAAAGTAATTAAAATTTTTGCCATGTGTTCAGTGATTACTAGTTGAGGTTTGCAATATTCCAGTATCATGAAACATTTTATTATAATGAAAATATTTTTTTTAACTGAAAAAGGTGACTATGGATCTAGTAGTAAGAGATACTTATGAGATAATGCTCTCAGTTTTTCTCTAATGGCTAAAAGTTGTGTTTGGAGACCACTATTGTTTCTAGATATCTTATATTTTCATATAGACCTATGATGACTGGTATGTTCACATACTAAATTAGTCTTTGTCATTTTATATGTGCACTTTTGCACTAACAAACATGGGAAATTTTAAGATGCTGATGTAAATCAAAATAAAAAATATAAAAATATAAAATTGCCATTGATTTATTTTATGAATATGTATTAGATAGTTAATGGTGTAACTAGATCTAATTTAAAATGATCTAAAAATTTCTTGTTAAGTATATTTTTTTATTCTAAACATTTTAAAATACACCATTTAAGTAAAAGTAAGGTTAAACACTCAATTTTGACAGAACATTGTGTGTGTGTGTGTGTGTGTATGTGTGTATACACACACATATATATATTTTTTCCAGTTGTTATTCTGTAATTGTATTAATAGACAAGCAACTTATTATCAACTGAAAGTCAATAATAAAATAAAATTACATATGAAATACCATTCTTTGGTAAAGCGCAATTAAACTATTTAATACCATATGATGTGTTTTTCACTATTGTACAGAAGTAAAATCTTAGCTTCACACAAATGCTACCAAGAAAGAAAAAAAAAGTATCTGTGCAACTTTTACTGTGTTTTCACTGTTTAATTTTTTAATGCAGATTTATGTGCATCAAATTTTGTATGAAATCTTTATGGAAATATGATTCAAAATAACATTGCTAGTGATCCTAGAGAGAGAGCCATTTAGGAAGGGATAAATGCCCAGTAGCTACCCTTTAAGCATTTTTAGTTTTTTGTGCCACTTCCTTTCTTTAAATGATCCTATTTTTGAAAGTTGTACAGAAGGGGAACAAACAAAATCCATATTTAGTAGTCAACTAATAACGGTTCCTTTGTGTTTCTTAGATATTTCAGAAAACAAATCATATTGAACTTAATGACATTAATACAAATAAACTTTTCGTCCTGCCACAACTAGAAGGTTGTGATTGTGATTTGGGATCACCCACCAGCTTTTCAGAGCTAAGAAGAACAAAACAAAGATGTTCAATTTTGGATTAACATAGCATCTTGTATAATACATTTGTATGTAGTTATATATAAAGCTGGAGTAGGACACTTTTATAGCATTACATCATCAATGTAAAGTTTTACAGGAATCATTGAAACAAAGAGCATTCATATGCAGATGTCTTATCTGCAGAAAGCCCAGAAACTGTCTCCCAATTTTACATTCATAACTTTCATTCACAAGAGCCTAGTGAATAGATGTTCTCTGCAATGCTCCATTATTTCTTGCATTCTTAAAATGAGCCTTTTACAATCTATTAGGGAAAGATACAGTTATTTCCTCCCTTGGGTATGTTCAAGTGCATGCAGGGTATCACCTAATGCTACTTGCAACCTTGTTTTTCTATCCTGTTAAAAGTCTTTTTTTCTTTTTCACTGTTGCCACAGGGATGGCTTTTAAAATAAACTTTAGGCAGTCTGCACTTCTAGGGTGTCTAAATTAATGTTATGAAATGTTAACAATGTATTTTTACATAATTGCCGTTAAAACTAACTGAATAAAAAAGGGAATGTTCTAAGTGGTCTGATTTTACCACAACAGATTTCTATTCAATGGTTACACCTTATTATTGATAAGTAAGAAAATACAGTAAATCCAAATGGCCTTAGCTTAAATTAGATTTTTAGGTATAATTTAAGTTTTATCCTCCAAAAGAAAAAACAAATAACATCCTTAGTGATACCTCATCTTTTTGTTAACCTAGATATTTCCATGAAATAGTAGAAATTTAAATATATAAAACATCTATAACTTAATAAGATAAAGCAATTCAATGCACATAATATACTGTTTTATGTGCAACATACATTTACATATAAAGACTGGGATATTTTATAGAGTATCTTTCTGGGACACAGGTGATAATAACACTATGTTATAGCAACACAGCCACTGTTCCTAGGGAACATAATTTCAATTTTTATAGCACTTTCATGCAATAATTAACAAAATAGCGTATAATAATACTTTGGGGATAATAATAGGACGATTGTCTTTAATTAAAATGTCTCCAATTGTATTCATATTTTTTTATGTAAAGACTTACCTTTCCAAATGGTAAATGTTTAGAGAATACAGTAAACCATGGACTCAAAATGACCATCCTCATTATAATAGAAGCTGTTCAGATGTGTCAACCCAGGAAGGAAGTGTGAGGCTACATTGTGACTCTTTGATACAGAGTTGACAACTTTAAAAAGTAAAAGTATTTTACAAAATAAAATTTAGAGGTAAATGTAAATACTGGAAAGTCCAGAAAAGAAATGTTTTAGATATTCCAAACAAATATCATAATATTATATTTGTGAAATCTTGGCAGGATTTTTAAAATGCCTATAAATGAAAGGTGAAATCAGATGCATTAGTTGAGTTGACTGCGAACTTCACCTTGCTTTAGTCTGTTCCTTAGCTGCTCATACCAATCATTACAATCTTATACACAGATAGGAAGATAGCTGCCTTTGGAAATTTTATTACATGCCCCTTAACTCCTATTTAATGTGAGTATTTCACTCTGTAGTCATTTTACTAAACCATAGATTCATGTTTGGTCAAAATCCTAGTAAATATGTATCCTTCTGTTTAGCTGAAGTGTCAAAGTGATTTGAATGCTAAAAGAGTAGTCCTAATTCAACAAAAGCCAAATAATGTCTTTAAGTCAGGCAATGCCAAGGATGTAGCTTCAATGATCTCAGAGAGATTACACATCATATAATCAAAGAGATTAACAACATCTAAGTTCAGAATTATCAGTAAAAATATAAAAATTAAAATCTTAATAAAGTGTTAACCTCTGTTTTCTTTCTCAATGGATATTATATAATTCTTTTCACTTGTCAAACATCACCATTTGCACTCTCTCTTTGTACTAATGGAATATGCAAATAAAAAGAGAAATTCATATATTTGGATTTAAGCAATTTGTAGATTACCCCTGACTCTTCGATCCTGGTGTGCCTACTTAAATTTAGATAAGCTTATCCCTGTTCTGTGCCTCTTTGTCCAGGTGTTTAGTTCTGAATTTAAAAATCTAGAAGGAGGTTACTTTCATAAAACAAATTATCATAAAACACATTTCTGAAAAAAATATTTGAAAATAATATTTATGTTTTTAAAACTTATGCTTCACATTGTCCTTTTTATAGTAAAACTGATTACTGAAGTAAAATCAGGGCCTGTGTATTATATGTATAGGACAGGGAAATTAGAAATACTTTATAATAATAAGGAAGAATTGAAAATTTCTGAGATTAAGAAGTTTGAGTGATTACCTACATTTTTTATGAGGTTTATCTACATATTATAATTCTGGTCATCTCAAATACATTATAGGAGTTTTACTCTCTTCATCAAAAATTACAATGCAATCTATGTTATGATAGGTGAAAATATTTATAATGTTGATTAGATTAATATTTTATTTTAGACTTATTTCATATCTAATCATTTTCTTTTATGTTGCATTAGATGTAAGTGTAATCAGCCAGCCACTTTCTTGCTATCTCACCATGGGCAAGATTCAGAACTTCCCTGGATCTGATTAGTTTCTTTCTAAAACCAAAATGTATTTCCACATGTAAAGCCCCATTCACAGTGCTAGCACCTGGTACAGACATAATATGTGATAATGTCCTCCACTCTGTGACTCTGACTGTTTGGAATGTGATTTATCAAACTTGGGCTGGTGCCTTTACATATATGAATGTAAATATATGAAAATATTCATATATATCATATATAAATATATATATGAAAATATGTATAATATATATATATACTTTCATATATTTATATTCATATGTATAAAGTCACCAGCCCAAGTTTATATATATAGATAGATATAGATATATATTCATTCCACAATTTGCAGATAACAATTTGCTTTAATTAATATATATGTGTGTGTACGTGTGTGTGTGTGTGTGTGTATAAAATAAATCTGGGGGTGTCTGGGCGGCTCAGGCAGTTAAGCGTCCAACTCTTGATTTTGGCTCAGATTATGATCTCATGGTTCATGAGTGTGAATCCTGCATCAGGCTCCTCACTGACAGTGTGATACTGGTTTGAGATTCTTTCTCTCTCTCTCTCTCTCTCTCTCTCTCTGCCCCTCCCATGCATGCATGCTTTCTCAGTCTCTCTCTCTCTCTCTCTCTCTCTCTCTCTCTCTCTCTCTCTCTCTCTGTCTCTCTCAAAATAAATAAACAAACAAACAAAAATAAGCCTGGGGGTGCCTGTGTGGCTCAGTTGGTTTAGCGTTGGACTTCAGCTCAGTTCAAGATCTCATGTTTTGTGTGTTTGCACCCTGCATGGGGCTGTCAGTGCAAAGCCTGCTTTGAATCCACTATTCCTCTCTCTCTGCCCTGCCCCTACCCCACTTGCGCGCGCGTGCGTGCCCGTGTGTGTGTGTCTACGTGTTCTATCTCTCAAAAATAAACAAACATTAAAGAAAATAAGCCTGTAAGTACTTTTCCAGTTTTAATCATTTCGATTATTCCTTTTGTGTTTGGCAAGTGTTGTGGTCTGAATGTTTGTGTCTTCCAAAAGTTATGTGTTGAAATCCTAACTCTGAAGGTGACAGTAGTAGGAGGTGGAACATTTGACAGGTGATTAGGTCATGAGGCTATAGCCCTCATAAATGGGATTACTGCACTTACATAAAAGAGGCTTGCGAAAGTAAGTTTCCTTCTCTTCCCATCATGTGAGAGTATAGTAATAACATGGCTGCCAGGGAGGAAGTGGGCTCTCACTAGACACGGAATCTTCCTAGGCCACGATCTTTTCTTTCTAGCCTCCAGATCTGTGAGAAATAAATCGCTGTTGTTTATAAGCCACCTAGTTTATGGTATTTTGTTATAGCAGTTCCAACAGACTAAGACAGAAATATAGGTAATGGCCCACTATGGATACAGAGTGGAGAAAAGCCTACTTCTGGCCTAATTCCAGTTCCTCAGCTTCCATCTAATAACTCCATTCAACGTTTTGGGGAAGAGAGGCCAGGGTCTCCCCTATGCTTTTAAAATTGGCATGTTGGGATGATTCCAACACAAAGTATACCATTTTCTGTAATGCAGATCTGTCTGGATATAAACAAGGGGTGTTTCAAATGTTTCAAAAAGTAAGACAAAAAGGAGCCTGAGTACACAGAAAAAAATAATTCAGCTCCCAGTGTATCATTGCTAAACATTTGTTGGCTTGATGCTAGAACAGTTGTGATAAATTCTTGGGAATTAATACCACACAAAAACTTTCATAAATATCACCTCATTTTTCCTCACAATTCAAAAATTTTATTGTGGCTTATATATCACCCACATTTAAGAGATGGAGGAAAGGGAAAAAAAAAGACAGGGTAAATTGTTTGCTCAAGTTTGCCCAATTAGTAAATGACGAATTCAGGTCACAACCAGGTCTTTTGTCATCTGATCCATATTTACTTCATGTTTATATATACATTGAAACTAAGTTACTCTCAAGAATCCAAAGCAGAGAAAAGGCATTGTAAGGAGGGAAGGGAGAGATAATATTTAAAAGATTAATATGTATTCTTCTTAGGGCCTAATTAAATATCATGTCTTATATTTTTGCAAAATAATTAAACTGCATACATGTCTTACAAAGCATTTCAGATTCTTGCTGTACCCCCAATGCACAGGACATATTTTGCAATACATGGACATAATGTGACTCTTTTATGAAGGACAAAGTTATTTCACAGTTCTAAAAGGCCACGCTCTTTCTTTAGAACAGTGACTACAGATTGAAAAATGCAAAGCCCTTTGCTCTTCATAGTTATTTTTCCTCTCAGTTAATGGCATAAATCGCTGAACTTTTCTGAAACTCAACACATTTCTTGACCTGTGACATAGAAGTGACTCGATAACTAGGTGCCTGGGTGCTTGAATACATAATAATGAAGGTTTTCTTATAGACTTTAAGGCACACAGGTAGGAGTTTTTTTGTACAGGTGCAGTGGATAATTTTCCAGTAAAAGCCTGAACAAGGGCACATCACATTACAGTCTGAAAAACATAATCTGAAAGAACAAAGGCATATTTGATTATGGGGAAGTGTGTAGGAATGTTGGCAGCAAACACAAAGCTTTCCTACCCCTTCCTTAAACACACGCTATTCAGTGAAATCCAGCTAACTGCATATGTCCAAAAGAATTTTTTTAGAAAGATGTTTATGCAAAAATTTTCCAAGTTGTAGTTTTCGTGTTGAAAATAGCACTTTATAACTTAGAGAATTCTGTATTTGGTAGATTATAGCCATCTGTGTGTTTCCATATCTCTGAATATATATATATATATATATATATATATATATATATACACACACACACACACACACACACACACACACATATATATACACACACACACACACATATATACATACATATGTCATTTAGATAGGAATGCTTATTTGTCATACACTTGGGATATAAGTGTCAATTCTTGACCTTCATAAGGCCAGAATGGGTACAATTAAAATGCAAAAATAGTGTTGTTCAAAGAATAAAAAGGGAATTTTCATCCCTCACCTTTCTCTTTGCCATCAGGATATTTCTCATTTAATTTCAATCAAGAATATAACATTAAGAATATAACATTACATGTTCTTCCATGTAACAAACCTTACTTTTCCTTTATCTTTTACTTAAATTGCGTAAGTATTTTGGACACCATAATACCTTTTGAAATGCTGTTTTCTCCTTTCACAATCATGATCTTGAATACAAAGGGATCCTACCCTTAGGAGAGATAACTCTTAACCAAGTGTAGCCCCCCCTTTTTTTTAATTCCTTAAGATCCAATTAGAGATATCCTACTCTAAAATCTCTTATCAGGTATCTTATGGTGGTATATGTTTTGGGAAGCTCAAGCCATTAGTACAGAAATAATCAAAATGTTTTCCTCTACCTCCAGAGAAGCTACATTAAAAAAATCCTGTTTCTCATTTTTTTCCTTTGTCTTTCTTTTTTGACACTAAATATTGTGGATAAAATATTGCACACAAAATAAAGGCATGTAAACACAAACTTCCATGAAATTATGTACTTCATTACCATAGAATGGCACAACATGTCTTCTATAGAAACACAGAATGGTGTTAGCATTGAATTTAAGTCCTTTGGAAAGAAATATCCCATTGAAAAATAAACCTATAATGGTCGATCATATTTCTACCCACACTAAATACTTTTGCTGATAATACTGAGTCATTAGCATGCAATGAATTACCCAATTATTATATGCCCTGCTGTTTCCCACTCTTGTAGATTGTCAGTCCTCAGATTGAAATAAGCTGCAGGATGTGAAAGGCACCGCTCTCTCTGTGACTGGTCTGCTGAGCTGATATGCTTTCTGACTTCCTTAGGCTTTTCTTCAGTTGCAAGTCAATGCTAATAGCATGATCCATGCTTTTGGTTTTAAAACCATTTACACAGCAAAAGGATCCTTAGAAGTTTTTCTTTTATATACCAGAGTCTAGTTCTTTACGTTTTCCCCTTAAAATACTTGAAATGTTTACAATAAAATTTGCCTTTAGCCAAAGGAAATTTTGTTTGTTTTTGCTTTTTAAAGAGTGAACACCATTTGTTCATGTTAAGGCATATGAATGGCACCTAATCTTAAAATCCTTCAGAATCCAACTGTCACTTCTATACAATGTGATAAGGAAAAGCTAAAGAACTTTAATATGCAAACATAGTAAACCAGTGTTGTCCAATACAGTGGCCACTAGCCACATGAGCTATTCAGCAGTGGCTAGACCAAACTGAGATTTTGATGACTTTATATGAAATATTAATGTAAAATAGCTCATTTATAACTTTTATATTGATTAATTGGTAAAATAATATTTTAATAGATTGCATTACATATGTTAATAGAAGTTCACCTGTTTCTTTTTAATTTTTAAATGTGGCTACTAGAAAATTTTAAATTACCCATGTGGCTTGCATTTGTGACTCACATTTTAACTAACCCTTTATTTGACAGGTTCGTCTATGCCATATTTTTATGTCTATCTTTCAATATTAGGTATCTCTTAGTTCATTCTGAAGATTTTAAAAAACTTTTTTAGGGAATAATTACTAGTAGTTGAGAAGACATATTATAGTGCTGTGTACCATTTCTCAATTATTTTTCTTTACAAGTCTTTATTTCTTTTTTCTCATTAACCATTTCAACCTTCCTTGTACTGTCCAGAACTTTCTTCATATCCATGTGTTGTAGTCTTAACACATAACTGGTGAAGCAGATGTAATATGTATCAAGAGTGGGCACCCATGCATATTCAATGCACCAGCAATCAGTTCCCCCCCAAAACACCATGCCAGTTGTCTCCTCTATTTCTTACATTTTTACCATGCATGTGAGCAGCACATCATAATCACATGGGAAGATTTAAAGTACAATTGTTCATGGGTAAAGCATCAGAGTGGACATGGTGATTGGAAGGAAGGGTTAAAAATTGCACATCATCACAATGGCCGTGGTCTAGACTTGGATTTTATTTTTAAATAAATCATAAGGATGTCCAGAGCAAAAACATTACTTCTTTCCATACAGAATCTTTAAATCTAGAAAGAGCATTCTGCTGTCTCACCAAATGAAACTTTTAAATATTTAAAATAATGAGGAAATAATCCAACACGGTGCCAAAATAGGAAAAATATTAAGATGGGATACTACACATTGCTATTAAAAATTCTCAAGATTGGGCTTTCTATCCCAGAAGTAGCTCATAGAGAAATAAGAATAAGTTAGATGTCTTTTTATGTATAGTATTTTCTCCAGCAGGCAAAATGTATTCTGTATTTCAATACAGACTCTGGTGAGAAGTCGAAAAGAAAGCCAACAGAAAAATTCCCAGAATGAATGCCATGCCTCTCCTGCTCCACTGTCTAATCCCCCCACCAAGTTTTTGCTGTCTGGTGCAGCCCATTAAATTATATTTATCTTTAAAGAAAATATGCATTTATTTCCCCTGATGAAATACTGAAACATAAAAGGGTAAGCTTTATTAAAAATATATTAAATCTGCATTTTATCAGAGCATATCTAAAGTCAGATCTTTATTAGCACTTTTTATCTGGTTGTGGGTATTTGCTTCTTTAGCAAATTGTGGTTTGCATCTGAGGACATAACATGTTTCTGTCCAGTTTTCTTAAAATCACAAAAGTGCAAAATGGTGTAGAACGGTAGAGGGACGACGCTTTGGTTAACAGGGGAAAAAAAGAGTTTTGTGGCTTGTACACTGAAAATATAAAGATAAAATTGGAATTCTAGAGCAGTTTCTTGAGGGAAGAAACAGAAAGGTCAAAAACTTCTGATGACAGCAGAAAAAGGTAATCCTTTTTGTAAGATCTAAAAGATGATCGTTGCGTCCATGAATCTCAGTTAACAGAAAGGTCAGCGAGTAGTTTACTGACTGTCTCAAGGGTTTTAGCTACATGGTACCAGATATCCACATGTTTCTAGATAGTTATAGAGTTGGCATAGGATTAGAAAAATATCTGATTAAATTCCGGTTAATTGTAGGATTTTTTTTTCCTATTTCTATCTGTGTATGTTTGTCATCGTGCAAAGAAATCTTATATAACCGTCATACTTCTATCATAAGTTATCCTATGCCTGTCTTTCCCAGCAAATACAATCATTTCACTTCAAACAAGAAAGGGTTGATGAGGCTCATAAATATTAGTTATTATTAATCTTCTAGGATTACCAATACACAGAGGCTGTGGAGCTGGAAATGATATGCTGTTTTTACCCAAATTCAGTTCATTGTGCGTTTTTACCACAAGTAATTCCTTCAATAAATAAAGCAAGTATAAATTAGTCTTGGTGTTGAAGACATTACTCTGGTTCCTAGCTGTTTCATTTGGGATATTTTTTTAAGATAAATCATCTTTATATCTCTGTAGGTAATTGATAATTTTACATATTTTTGTGACCATTTGTTGAGTGCACACATCTTGATAGAGTTATTCATTATTTTCAAAGGGAAAAGTTCTGTGCTTCTGCATAACGTCACCTCCTCATGCATTCTTACGTATTTTGCAAGGAAACCCAAACACAAATTGTAGCTTAGCTTTCTAATTTTTCCAAATTTTTCTTATCACTTGCTATGTATTTCAGCTACAGTACTTATTATGTTATTTTATGTTATTGTCTGTTTGACTGTAGAAACTGTCTTATTTTATGTTTTCACTGCACATCATGTTGTTCACTAAATATTTGTTTATTGAAAGATGATTATTCCATAATGAGTCAGAAGCCAGAGGACCAAGTAGGATTAAACAGAGAATTTTCTGTCTACTTCTGAGTGAAGGTCTTGGCACCTACTGTTTCATTCTGACAGCTATGTCTATAAATTCTATATATTTTCCAATTTGATTAATTCTGCTTGCTGGCCCAAGCGCTGACTTCATATCGGTTCCTGCCACTTTCCTCACATGCAATATAATGACCCAAGTCCCCAAACCAGCTGGGACACAGGCATCTAAGGAATGAAAACTTTTGGAAACCTTAAATTATAAAATCCTTTAGAGCACCAACTGCATAAATTTTGAAACTATAGATAAACACCAGCTGCATTTTTGTATAATAAATTGTTAAACATAATATTTATAATTAAGAAAATATTAAAAATATCCAAGGCTTGCAAATACCTGAAGAATGACTGTGTGTGTGTGTGTGTGTGTGTGTGTGTGTGTGTGTGTGTGTGTGTGTGGCTTTTTGCTGTTGTTGTTGTTTGTTTTTTGTACTATTAATGTGATTGGTCTGAGACCATCATTTATTTATATTGGCACATATGGTAATACCTTCAGAATCAAAAGAGTAGGGCAGGATAACTGGTCCTAATTAAGAAAGAGGCTCCTGAAAACAACAGCAAACAGGTCTTTATTTGGATCAAATAAATAGAGGAAAAAAAAAGATTTTGAGATTATAGTTAAGGCTCACATAGTCAGAACTGAATTACCTTATGATGGCATAGTATACAGTATTAAACAAAACTGAGAGACACTGATTTGACCTAAAAAGAAAGATAACCTTGCATTATACTATACCGATTGTCTATTAAGAGAAGAAACGGACAGATAATTATTATCTCCATTGACTGTCTTATGATTAGGAAGGATTTTAATTGGTATTCTAAACTGCCATTAAGTGTATTCTTCCATAGCATTTTTATTCTACAGTAATCATTGTCAGATGTATTTAGTAAGCATGAGAGATGTACAAGACAACTAGGGAAACCTGTTCACAAATAGGGATTGGTTATGTACTTTAAATAATTTATAATACAGAACTCTGGACTATCTGTCTTAAAGCTGAATATTTTCTGTATAATAACTTTTAATTATTATTAATTGAAACTTTACTCAGCGATATTTAGACAGTCTTATGCCTAATCTGATCTGTAGAGGTGTTCTAAGGAAATCTGATGATGACACAGAATCTTGGACTTTGAAAATGTGATTAGTTCTCTAAGCATTTTTTTAATGTAAAAAAAAAATAAGTTTTAGTAAATTTTTGGCATTGAGCTCTCTCTTCCAGAAACTAAAGACTGGTCTTGATTCCCTAAAAAATTGTCCCATTTTTCTCTCTTGACTATTTTGCAACTGAACTACAATGAAGTAATTTAAGTATTTAAAAACTTGATACAATGCCTCATTCCTCACATCCAAGTCATTTAAATTCTTTCCTCAGTGCCTGTGTTCCACCAGATTGTGTCCAAGTTCAGCAGTTTGGCCCAAAAGTTTATTATCAACTGAACTTTTGACTCACATAAATGATTTTCAATAAATTATAATTAAATGTATATCAGAGAATTAGACATGGTCAGAAGCGTTTCTATTTTGATTATTAGAAAATAATATTTGAGGTCTAAATATTGAATAGTAGAATTCCTACCCTTTAACTAGAACATTTTTTGTCTTAATTAGGGTACATTTATTTACTTTTAGGCTTCCAGACGGTCCGTACTGAAAACAAGCTTCACAAGGTTTTGAATTTTTAATCCCCTAAAGAAAACAGAATAAAATAGGACAGCATGGGTTGTTCTTGCCCAGTTCTTTTCTATTTGTACTATGTTTATCTTCATATACTGAAAAATGTTCCTTTTTCCTGCAATGAAATGTTGATGTGCCAAAGAAATTGAATTTCTCTTTCCTTCCACATTTCTATTGGCTGGAATAGGAAGTTTCTCTGAATTTCCATCTAACTGTTGTTTATCAGTGTATTTTAGTCCTGTGAACTGGTTCAACATTGCTAAATGCTCACATTTTAACCTTCTCTTAGTTTATCTCAAACTTTTTTCCAGACACACATATTGAGTTGATATTTAAATAGAATATGAGAAAAACTTGTATTTAGTAGGTTTAAATACAAAATAGCTGTCATATTTTGGGAATATGAGGTTGATTTTTTTGATTTGAGAACTTTCTCAATTTTATATCTTATTCTGCCAAATAATATATATAAATATTAAAAATAGTCACAATGGATATGTTCATTTTATGTGAGCTAATTTTAAAAAGCCTACAGAAGTACATTTTTCAAACTCATTTCTCAATCTGGTAATACATGCAATACTAGATATGATAATTCCAATTAAGTATTGAAATTGACAATATGGTAAATGATCATTTACAGAAGTGAATTCCCATGAAAAACTCTCTTGGTTTTTGTTTTGGTTTGTCCTTGTTTTTTTTATTAGCAGATGCTATTGTCATAAATTAATAGTGGACATTTTTACACACTAGAAATAAAAATTTTCTGTGTCTGTGCCTATATCTTTTCCAGATACAAAACAATTTTTGTTAGTCTATCAGCATATCTGATTTCTCAAGTATGTGCCTTCAACACTAACAACTTCTGTGCTCTCCTACCAAAGAGCACTGTTTCCATTTACTCTAGACTCGTAATGGATGGGACAGTATTTCTAAAGTGTGAATGAGGATCATGAGGAGTAGATTAAACTGCTGCTTGTTAAAATGCAGAATGCACAGATATAGTACTAACTTAATCCAACAGCAACTCTGTCAAACCTATAGGCTATTCATATGTACGTTAATTTTTCAAACACCAATCTGAAGGCATTAATGAATGAAGGATAGGATTTGTGACTGGTGAAACACAATGGCATGAGAAATAGTTAAAACTTCAATGACTTGTCAAAGTTCACTACAAATATCTGAGGTCAAAAATTTTGTGTGTATGGGGCAACTGGATGGCTAAGTCAGTAGAGCATCCAACTCTTGATCTCAGGGTTCTCAGTTTAAGCCCTTTGTTGAGCAGAGAGATTACTTAAAATTTTTTCTTAGAAAACCTTGTCTGTATGATCTGGTGGGATCTTTAGGGACAGCCAGCTGATCTAATTAATATATAATTTGTGAAGAGATCCTGTAACTTTATGACAAACATATCTCTAGTTTGGGAATATATTTTATATATGAAATAGGAATATAATAACTCCTATTATGGGTAAACATTATCATGCACAAACATTTCAAATATTTTAAATATTGATAGCTATTATGAAGATAAAAATAGTTCATAGTCTGAATATATTGGAAGTAAAATACAACTTCAAATTTCATATTCTTAAACATAAATATTGCTTTTATATTTGTGTATTGATTTATTATAAACTCTACTGAACTAAGTTTCTTAAATATTTTTAAAGTTTTGGTGATTTATAATAAGAAAATATTTTCTGTATTTTTTAAATGAAAGAAACTTGTTCTAGAAATACCTAAATAATATCAAGTGTCCCATCTCAATATTTCTCTATTTTATAAATACAATTATAATTTTTAAACTCTTTACTTGGTGAAATCTGATTATACTTTTTTGCTTCAACCACCGAGTTTTCTAATGCGTATAGAGAAAAATAAATAAACATCAGTGCAAAAAACTCAGTGTGTCTCTTCATCTTAGACAACTTGTGGTAGTTGAGTAAATACTTGTATATATGACCAGATTTTGAAAATGTGGCCTAATTTCCATTAAATTTATCATCTTAACTCTTGAAATACTTTTTAAAATTTTACTTATGGATACTTCTTATTATGTGAGATCCGTTTTGCTCTTTGGATCGTAACTTTATAAAGTAACACCTGTAAATAATGCAAATGCCATTTAAGCACTCTGTGCTTAAAATCTTTTTTTTTTAATTTTGGTGATAGCTGGAAGATGGAGAAACATAATAAAATATCAAAAAACCATCCTTTAAGTTTATATAACTTCTTGTATGAAATCTATAATAAACATAACATTTCTTCTCAATGTATTTTCAGAAGCAAGTTTTGTGCCCCCTTGTGTGAAAAGAATAGCAGATTTATATAAGCTATTGGAAACATATACATAAAATTTAAGTCATTATAAACTTTAGGATAAACTGATATGCAGCACAGATTATGGAAGAGGGAAATAATTTCTTTTGGATATATCTATTTATTAATGAAGTACTGATAATTATTTTATAGATTCTCCTGTCTGATATGATTGTGAACTCCATCACTGAGTCAATTACAGAAAAAAGAAAGCCAGAGAATTTCCCTCTTATTTAATAATTACCTTATTTCTTTTATTCTTGTCATGATTTTACTACTTTAAATGTTTATTTCGGGGCATCTGGGTGGCTCAGTCGGTTAAGCATCTGACTTCCACTCAGGTCATGATCTCAAGGTTTATGAGTTCAAGCCCCATGTTGGGCTCTGTGTTGACAGCTCAGAGCCTGGAGCCTCTCTCAGAAACAAATATTTTTTTTTTAAATTAAAATTTTTATTTCGTTTCTTTTCTTCTATCTCCGCTGCTGCCACTTGTTTATTGACACCTAACTCACCTCTACTTTTACCCTGTGTGTCTACATTTTTACACATTTTCTCTATATAGAACACTGATGTTAAACCAAAGTCTTATAAAACAGGTCACATCAAGATCTTGATTAAAATGATTATTTCTTTTGTAGCTCACACCAATTTATAACTTTTAGTCTTTTTAAAAATCTCTTTTTTTAAATAGTAAAATTTGATATATATATACATATACATATATATAATATACATTATATTATATGTGTGTGTGTGTGTGTGTGTATGTATGTCAGTAGTCCCTGTGCCAACATGGGATGTTGGTTGTTGGTTCACTGTGTTTCATTGTAGAAATTTCCCCATGTGTGTTGGTGTTGTTGTTTTGTTACTGTTTTAAAGGGTGGACATCTGTGATTAGCATTGTGACTTGGAGATCATAAAATTGAGACTATAAGTATATTTGCAACCTAGCATCTATCACTGCTACTTCTCTATGGCCATTGCTCATCTGACACATGTCCAATAAACATGGATAAATGAATGAGTATATGAATTACTGCTTTAGGTATGTAGGTGGCTACGGATATAGCTTTCAATTGCACATGAGCTTATCCCTTTAGTTTGAAATTTTAATCCTTTGACTCAGCTTCTTTTTCTAAATGTGATCCCTCTCACCTCTTACACAGATTATGGCAACAGTTGGATTTCCAATTCCTTGTATTTTACAGCCACACCTAAAATTCATACTCTAGCTACAGTGTTTTGTCATATCATTCCACTGTTTAAAACTTTCAAATGTTTTCTTTTGCTTTTAAAATTAATCTAGACTTCATAATACTGTATTGTGCATATTCTGATGTCTCCTTACTTCCTTGTCATTCTCCTTGAAATTTCAGTTGTGTCAGGCTTTATTTTCTTGTTCTATTTGAATTACATACCTTTTGTTAAACCAGGACTTGCACAAACTTTACTCCTTTCTGGGACATTCCTCCATCCTCCTTGCTTAACGTCTACTTTATCATCTCAATTTAAAATTTACTGCATTCCTGGATGTTCCCGAACAAAATTTGAATGTCCAGCATTCCTAGCTATAAATCATAGCATTGTACTTATCTATCAGACTAACCATCATCTTCACTGGTGCTTACAGAAAACAGGATTTTATCCTTTCATGATAAACCAGATGACCAGGTTAAGGCACTTCCATACAAAGATATTTTTACATAGACAACTAAGTTTTATGATTATTCCATTATTTCATTTTTAAATATAACATTAGCAACTAAAAGGGGAAATGAAGTAGTTATATGAAGTTAGCTATTGATAAAAGACCAAAAAAATTATCAAACTTATAAGAAATTCATTTACATAAAGTACTGTTTCCAAGCACTAGTGCAAACTATTGCTATTTGGCCATTAAAGATTCTCTTAAATTAAAAAAAAAAAATCCTGCATATCAAATATCCACACTAAGTCTTATTCTACTCTATGAGGAAGAGGTGTTATTATTTTAAAATTTAGAGAGGTTTTTCAGAAAGTGATTTTGTCGGCTTTCCTTGGGGATGCTGAGTGTGCTGGGAGAGGAGAGGATGTTTGGGAGAGGGTGGAATGAGTCCTCTCCTGCAGGAAGGCTGACAGGTAAAAGATGGAAGGGAAGGTAATTAGCAAAATCAGGTGGGAAGAGAGGTGCTTCTAGGGCAGTTCCTGAGATGAATCTGTAAGTGATATCCCCATTTGTACACGGGTGTAATAGGTTTCAATTTAAAATGAAATTAAAATATAATGAAGCAAATTTGATGTCTGCCAAGTTTGTTAAAAGAGAGTCCTACATTTACTCACACTTCTCAACTGAGCTGATACATGTAGGAAAGTGAGAAGACTATGGAATGCTTGTATTATTTTCTCCCAATTCGGATAGGAAACAAATATGTATATGTATTCAAAAAGTCTTTTAGAAAGAAGGCCCTCATTATACCTATACAGTAATGATTACCTCAGAAGTACTTTTTACCAAGTTCAAGACAAGGAGTTTAAGGTCTGTATTCAGTTAGTAATATTCTTCTGTTAAGGCAATAAATTTTATTTATAAATGTATATTCAACCATTTTATAAATTTGTATTCACTTATATACAGGTATACACATACATATCCACACATATGTAACCACATTGCTACATATACACAGCTGAAATGTGGGGTGTTAGAAATCAACATTACTGTGTTTTATTGCTGGAAACATATGAAAATTAAAAAAAAACTGATACTTTCTTCTTGAGTATGTGTCAATTTCATTGAATTTTCTTCCAAATGATGGTTATTTTACAAATCAGCTGGGGCAATTTAAAATAACAGATAGTTCAACAACTATTGATGAGTAATTTTACTAGGAAGTTTATATTTTGTATGCAAGTGCTGACTTTCCTTCTAGGGAATTATAGTTTGACTTTCAGAACTTTGTACTTTCGCTCAAAGATATATTTAAATGATAAGACTATCCCTAGTGGTACAAGGTGAGAATGCCACATTAGCTACTTTATCAAATGTGTTATCCTGAATGTATAATAACTAGTTGTTCACTATTAAGAAAAAATTGAGGTGCCAGTACTCATGGGAGAATGTTTTTAAAAGCAGATTAGCTTCCAACATAAATTAAACATCACTAGGTGTCAGACTCTTAAAGGGCCATTTACATGAATTCTTGACTTACTAGACAAAAATATCTTGGTTTTCCTTTCTTCTGAGTTTGAAATGTATCTTTTCTTTCTCAGTGGATTACTTATATGAAAACTCATACCTATGGATGGATGAATATTGGTATCTTTATTAACAATATGTGGATTTCAAAATAATTGTTTAAAATATTTGTATAAAGAAAGACAGGAAAGATGGAGTTTCATTCTTTATGCTCTTGTCAAAGTCCCGAGAAGTACATACATGGCAAAATTCGTCTCCTTCAGTCATTCAAAAAGCACATTTATGGAGCTCTACGGTATTGAGGGAAAACAGTCTCAAGCAGGGAGGGCTTCTCTTCAAGAATGTATACCATGGTGTGATCCAATTATTTGGAGGTACAATATCACATTTCTATGTTAACTTGGATGGGTCATATTATTTGTCCAGTAGGCTGACAAAGAAACTATGCGGCATTTTTTTTTATTATATTTTACGGTTTAAACACCTGGAACTAGGTTTCATATGTATAATTGGATATATGCTTAATAAAACATAAATGATCCTTAAACAAATACAATATACATTACTAGATTTTATGGAGAATGGATAGTCCTCACTTAATAAGATCTTATGATGTAACTAGAAAAATCAAACTCAAAAAAGCAGATTTTTCCCACATCCGTATTAATATGTATCTATTAACTGAAAGCTTTTTTGTCCCAACAAATTTGCTTGAAAACTCCTGCTAGAGAAATTTGTTTAAATTTAATTTAGTTTTGTAAAATTATTCAACCAGTGAGCACGTTTGTTTTTCTTCAATCTCCTTTGCCATACTGTGTAGCATTAGACTTTTTTGAGCACATCTAACAGACAAGTTGTGGACCTTGTCACTGACCTAATTTCAGAGCTCCACAAGAGTCATTTAAGGTCTCAGCCTTACTGTCTCCATTTGTAATATGTTGGGCAGTTGGACCAGATGCTTTCTAAAGACTCCTCAGGTTCCAAGTTTGGATGATTTCAATTCGAGCTCAAGTAGTAAATTCTAGGCTGCTATTAGTGTGGTAGGTCCAAGAGGGGAGAGGGCAGTGTGGATAGCTTTGTTCCACAGGAAGCCAGATTCTTTAAAAACATTTCTAGTGTTTACTCTAGGATATCTGGTAAATAAGTGTTTGCTGTATAAGTTTGGATCAATGTTAATTTAGCCATATTTAACATGTCAGAATGTCAATATATCTATTAAAGTGTTAGTGCAGTTAATTAAATTATGTTTTTGAAAAATAATTATATATATACATGTATGTATATATAATGTATATGTATATATAATTATTATATATATATGTACGTATATATACACTAAGAATTTATACTAAGAATGGCACAATATTCCTGCCAAATTTAGTTGTGAACTGTCCCCAGGGCGGATGTCGATCTCTAAACACTTCAGTGAATTTATTCTTCCTTATTCTTCACTGCATCACAATGTATAATATTTACTAATGCATGATTTCTATTAGGTAGCTAAAGTGTCTTCTCCATATTCATCTCATTTTACTTTAATCTCCAGAGAATTTGGACTGCCAACAACTGTGTTTTGTTTTACCTTTTATATTTGGAATGATAGGACAGATTTTGAAAATGCTAACAGCATGCCAGTATCTTTCTATGGAGTCCCAGTTGAATATTAAAGGATTTTTATAACTGTTATTTGATCTTATGTATAACTGCAATTGGTATATTTCTCTCTTAATAATGATTTTCTCTACCAGTTATTGTGATCTCTTCATTATCTGCTCAAACCGATATATCAACAAGAAGAATAATCTTAAAATTGAATGTTTTTTTTCCTTGTGTCCTTTCATCCATGTTTCTTATCATCCATAATAACCTCTAAGTTAATCATTCTCAAGTTTTATTTTGCATCAGAATCATCTGGTGTGCTTGTTTAAAGTGCTTATTTCTGGGCCTCATTCACAAAACTTCCAATTTAGTAGGATCTAAATTATACCCTAGGAATCTGGAATAAACTGCCTCTTAGCAAAACATACACTGAGGAAATGGGAGTTGTAAATAATTGGGGAATGATTTTGCACCTTAGGAAATGAGATTGGCTTCTAGGCTACAAGGATTGACATGGCACAACAGGACCCCTCCCTGTAGCACTGTGGTTGACATTAATCTTTGTTTGCATGATAGAAGTATTTAAAGGGCATTCTTAGGGTGAGGAGGAGAAGAAGCACAACCTATTGCCTTCTAGACCCAATTTATTGAATCCTGTATTCTTTATTCTTCTATATTGGATATTATCTTCAAGAAGACAAAAGTCCTGTTCTATCTAGAATTTTGTCCTATGCCAAAAGCTACAGAATACAAAGTGTAAAAATAAAGAGAAAATATAACACACTAGGCCAAGGAAACTTAACCTTCTGTCTTTAATCTACAAATTACCAAGTTGTATGACCTTGCATAAATCACTTCACCTTTTTGAATCTTAGTTTCAAAAATCTATTACATGGATTAGATGATACCAAACTACCTTCTAACTCTTGTATACTGGATTTTGAAATAAGGGATATTAGTTGGTGTAACTTAGTTTCTCCTCAAATTCTAGAAGCAGATATGTAGCTTTATAAGAATTCTGACACGATGCCAGAGGACTGGGAGGAATGGAAAATTAATAATTTTATAGTAGTTTCCTACATACCGCATATTACTATTTACCGTGATTTCCTTCTTGTGCACACAGATAGTTTCATTTTGGCAAGGTTTCATTTCTACACTACACTCCTCTTACCTGGAAGTTTCTTGAACTTATCTTACCGCATAATACAATATACAACGGAGTTCAGTTTTGAGGCTCTAAAGGTAGAAAAATGTAGATCTGTGCTACATTAACTTTGTTTTCATATGCAAGATGATATTATATAATAAAAGGGCAAAACTCTTAAAAATAGAGATTTTAGGCTTCACAGAAAACTTGTTATTGATTATCCCCATAGTTAAAGCTTCATGGCTGATAGCAAACATAAAGTGTAGTCATCACAAGTCTAAATGTGGACTTTTTTTTCTCATCTATTCATAAATATTATACAACAATTATTTATTTTTTATTCTGGTAAGCATTTTGGACTTTATAAGAGGAATCTTCTTAAAAAATAGAGGGTTGGGAGTCAATGCTAGAAACTTTTGGTTTCTGATGAAAAATATTCTCCTCTTAAACACATAATGTATCAACATTACTTCAAGTGGTCATTAAGCACAGAAATTCAGCAGAAACTCTGCTGACATAGACCAGAGTATATAAGTACTGTTTTGTCCTTCAGAGCTAGACCAAACAAAAACCAAAAACAAACAAAAAATGAAACAGTATATCAAAATATGCATGTTCTGTACAGATAGCATAATACTTTTGCCCCCAAGTAGAAGGCACCCATCATCTGTAAGAGGATGTTTCTGAAACATGCAGAGGAGGGAGGAGGAGGTACAGAAAAAAGAGTCCAAAAACCTGAAATGGTACATAGTTGGAAATTGCATGCAGGGTGCAATCGCTTTGCCTGCATTGAAATCTAACATGAATGAGAGAGTCTAAGGGAATATGTGGGACACTTGGTTAAAATCTCTTCCTTAGATTCAGTAACTTAATGTGGAACATAAGTTAAATATCTTTTTAAAAGCCAATACATACTTAAAACTATGTGATCCTTCACATGAAGTTTAAAAAAGAGGCTTTTATCTTATAACAAATGAGAGGGAATGTATTAATTTTAATATTTAAAGTATCTTATTTATTTATTTATTTATTTACTTACTTACTTATTTAGTGTGTGTGTGTGTGTGTGTGTGTGTGAGAAGAGAGAGAGAGGCAGGGGGAAGGGAGGAAGGGGCACAGAGAAAGAGAGAGAGATAATCCCAAACAAGCTCTGCACTGTTAGCACAGAGCCTGATGCAGGGCTCCATCTCATGTACTGTGAGATCATGACCTGAGCAAAAATCGACAGTCAGGTTCTTAACTGAGTGAGCTACCTGGGCTCCCCTAAAGTATCATATTATTGTTAACCAATCATGTTCTTTATATATTTGTAGGAGGGTATAAAAAAATTATATAGAGTATTTCAGTAAATGTTTAGAATTATATCTAAATAGCAAGATTAAAACAAGATTGAAATTAAACTCTAGATGCATTCTCTAGTGAGTGCTAACTGATCTTCAAAAGGTCATAAAACTTTAATTTCAAATTTAAATATCTCAATATAAAGTTTTTCAAACAAATATCTAATGATCTCTAAATAGATATGCTACACTACCTTACGATTTTATGATTGTCTTAAATGACCTTACTATTTTAAGGATTCCTGCTTATAAGCTTTAAAATGAAATATATGACATGCAAATATTTATGGGAAATAACTGTCTACAAAGTTATAATATTCAATTATTAATATTCATTTAAGGTACATTTATAATTATGAATGATTTATACCCATCATAAGACTAATGGAAATGGCAGAAGTAGGTAAGTGTAATGTCTTGCACTTTATTTTCATTTCTGAAAGAAACTTGTTTTTAAAAGATATGCATACACTCACCTGTGTATTACATATTTATATACATATCTATAATACTATCCACACATTATAATTCAATATGTGCTTAGTCAAATTTGATATGACATTTTCATGAGTAACACAACTATCTCTCACTTTTAGTATTTTTACAGGAAAATTTGCTGCTCTTTCAGCATAAATATGATGGTAAAGATATTCTGATAACAAGGAAAAGTTGTTTAAATTGGTGTCCTTGTTAAGAAACTTTCTTTTGCCAAATGATGGTTCCTAATGTATTTTGTTAAATAAATGAAGAGAGAAAACATTAAATTGTAATAAAAAGTATTCTGAAAATATTTTACATTACTAATCAAAGGATTCAGAATAATGTAAAGTCAGTTTTAGCTAATTGGTCATTCATTTTTTTTAAGTTTATTTATTTATTTGGAGAGAAAGAGATCAGGGGAAGGGCAGAGATAGAGGGAGAGAGAGAATCCCAAGCAGGCTCTGCGCTCACGCAGGGCTTGAACTCACAAACTGTGAGACCATGACTGGAGCTGAATTCAAGAGTCAGATGCTTAATCGCCTAAGCCACCCAGGTGTCCCTGGTCATTTATTTTTCAAAAAGAATTCTATTATTGTTTTAAGTATGAAACTTTGACTTCATAATTTTCAGACAAGTAAGCAAAGGAGGTACATCTACTGTCAAATTTCAATCAAATATAACATCCAGTGAAAACCTTTTATGAAAATGCCAGAACAATTTATTAATCACTTACAAAATAAGTCTATAATATATAAGAAATTAAAATAGTAACTTCTGTTATAGATTCTATGTAAAGTATCTCTAAAATAGCATTTCAATTCTATTTTTTATAGATCACTGACTTTTTAAAGTTCTCAAATAATAAGACATTTTCAAATTTAGAGTTTTTAAAATTTTCTTTGAGAAATGAATACTGTTGAAATATAAAGTACTTATGAGTAGCTTAGTTCTTTCTCTCCAAATAGTAAAGACTAACTTCCTAATGAAGAATTATAACATGGCTTTACTATAATAGTTGAATTACCTGGTCTATGATTTACTTTTTGAAATATACAAATTAAAAAAATTTATTTGTATTAGACTACAAGATATAATTGTGTGAAATAATAGATATATAAAAATATTCATGGCCTACTTTCAACTTTTATTTCCAGTTAAAGAAATAGTGTTTTTCCTACCTCTAGAAGATAAGGTATATTAACATATTTTACTTCAAAAATTTCTTTGAAGTTTCTCCAAATATTCACTGTTAATTAGAACATTAAATTAAAAGCCTATGAGCTAAGAAGTCTACCACTGCTATGTTGTTGTATTCGGAAGTTCATAATTTGGTTATTTCAAATCCCATATAATTATTTCAGTTACCCTTTATTGATCGTACACAAAGCAGTGATAATACAAAGATGAACTCAACAGTTTAAGGTTTTCAGGTTTACAGAGTTCCATATGTTACAGACTTTTTCTTGTATCAAGTTAGATATATCTTGTTATTGTTCCTAGTTTCTACCATAACTTCTAAGCTAATCTCATCTATAAATGAAAACCTTTGATTAGATTTTCCCTGGGGACCTTTTAAACTTTGATTTTATGAATCAATTTGATAGTCCTATAGAATTTGTTTTAGCTCTTTCTTTTCAAAGATCTTCATCATCTGAAAATGTACTAATTTTTTAACATCATCAAATGAACAAACAATGTGTGGGACTAAAATAGTACTCAGGCATAGTCTTCCCAGAACAGAGTACAGTAGAAATCTCTCATTTCTCAAGATCCAAAATAATTATTCGTGTAGCCAGAGACTGATTTAAAATTTTCCATATCTCCAAATATTGTTACACAATGAACCAGAAAAATCTCAAGATGGCCCATTTCTTATAAAATCGACATGGAATGCTACTCCCATTCTGTAATAATACAAATTGTATATTCTTTTTTAATATAACCATTAAACTGAGCATTATCTATACCAAATTTCATCTTGTTCAACTGTTCTCTGCCTATTGAAATTATTTTATGATTTTTATTTTGTTTCATATTTTAAAAAGTATAGTTGATCCTAAAACCAGTTTAGTGTTATCTAAAAAAAAATATTAAGTCTGTTTTGTGTTCCATCTAAATTCTTGAATATTTCTTTTAATAAGTGTCAAAGCATCTCTGTATCTTCTGCCCCAGTGCTTTACTACCCATTGATTGGGCATTTCAGAAACAGTTGTTGAAGCTAATTTTACATACCAGCTCAGCCTACTTTTCCCCATTGATTCTACTATAGAGCATAGGTTTCTCTTTTTCTTTAAGTAATTTATAAGAGAATTTTTTTTTATATTGATTACTAAAGACATTACACCAAACACCAGTTTCTCAGCCATTCTTTCTTGTGATTCTTTTTTATTCAAATGCTTTGTACATATGACTATGTAGCAGCCAAGGAATCAAAACTTTAAAATGACAGCATATGTTTTGTATGCTTAAGCTTTCTTGGGAGGGAGGGGACCAGAGCAATAGTGAGTTTACATTGAGTATATCTATCATTGCTCATCTTTGAAGTTTAGAATTGAATTATTATTTATTTCATACTGTTTTTCTTATTGCTGTGCTTCTCACTCAGTTTTCCTGCTGACTAAGGAAGCCTGAAGCAATCCATTCTCTAGTCTCCAAAAGCCTTGGTGACTGTTAGACATGCTCTCCCAGGGCTGGTACTTTTTTTTTTTTTTTAGGTAAAACACTATTCTATTAAAAAAAAAGTCCCCAATTATAGCTTCATGATTTTCTTGTAACTATTTCTTTTCCACTCCAGGATCTAAATGTGCTTTCGAAATAGCTGTAGAGCTAAAGTGATTTTTGTTGCTATTTTAAATCACATTTGTTCTATGTGTGTAATTAAGTTCTGCTTGTCTACATAGCTGATCAGTCATAGGTTACCATATAAAACAGGGTAGAGCACTCTCAAGCTTGCAATAATTAGTACGGCTGCGTATTATTTTCTGATAACAATTTTGTTTCATATCTTGTTGCTAAATATCACAATTTTTCCAAAATATGCTTTATTTTTCATAACCATTTAAAAATACCTCCAACCAAATCTAAGATTTAGCTTTTTATGAGGGTGGTAGATTTGAAAGATGATGAGTAAGTTAAATCTCATTGGATCACACTTAGAGTTCTAAACTCTTTTAGGAAGAGGAACTTTTCTGTAAGAATTACAAAAACGTATTTAAAACATAAAAAGCTTAGTCAAGAATTAAAATGAATTCACATTTTAACTTGTAATTTAAATTATTTTTCCTACAAATGCCAAGGTGCAGGAAACTTAAACATACTCTGGAATGGACCTCTTGTAGCTGTATAGATTTTATAAATGAGAATTATCACAGATAAGAAGACATGGAAAGACCCTAATCAACTGGATTATCAGAATCAGTAGTTTTTAAAAACTATGTGTGATTCAAAACTTCAAAAATTCAAAAATTTCATTGGTGTCATATGTAAATTAGATCCTGTATAAAGTGGTCTTAAAAAAAAACACATGGGGTTATTAAATCCTTTTGTCAACTACAATTCATTCTAACTGCTCAACATTAGAAAAAATGTCAAGCAAAGAATAAAATGTCATACAGTTCAACAAACTAGTCAAATGCGATTTTATGTTTCCGGTCTTCTGTAGTTGTTATGTAATACACTATTCTGTCAGGATATGGTGTATGAGATACAGTACCCTGAAAGATAAAAAGCAGGCAACTTAAGTGTCTCAAAATGCAGTATGTTAATGTTTTAAACCTACATTTTCTCAATTATCACTCTAATGTCATTCATGAGCATGTTTCATCTTATATTCATTAGCTTATTAATGCCATCAAACATAATAAATAAAAATGAAGGAAATGCATGTATCTAATCTATTTAAAAAAACTCTTTAAAACATTTCTAAATTATTTTCAGAATTGCATGGCTATAGTATAGAAGCATTCTGTCTCTAAAATTTAATATTTAGGGGTTAGTGAACACTATAACTGGGTGGAGTTCCTGAGTTTAATCTGACATTTAAATTTCACCTTGGTTGGACAACATAAATTATACAACACTTTAGTGATGAGACCCTTGAGTCCACACATTGGAATGTTGGTGACAGCCAGAGCTAAAATCTCTCAGGTTGTGAATGGTGAAGGGGTCGAGGGAAAATAATTTCCCATCCCCTACAATGGTAACATGAGACTCACAGTGCCCATTAACCTGATTTTCAGGAGTTCACCTTTTCCTAATTGGAACTCAGTCCTGCCCCAATAGTTGAAGACTGACCAAGGAGTGCCTTTTCTTCTTAAAGTCGTATATATCTTTGAGCAATTGCAGATTCTTAACTTAGAAAGGGAGGACAATCTGTGAGCAGAGCTAACAGTGGTGACAGTTAGAAGGAAACAGAGGGCACCTGAGTGGCTCAGTCAGTTAAGCCTCCAACTTTGGCTCAGATCATGATCTCATGATCTCCTGGTTCGTGGGTTTGAGCCCTGTGTTGGGTTCTGTGCTGGCAGCTCAGAGCCTGGAGCCTGCCTCAGATTCTGTGTCTCCCTCTCTCTGTGCTCCTCCCCCACTCATGCTGTCTCTCACTCAAAAATAAACAAACATTAAAACAAAATTTAAAAAAAGGAAGGAAACAGAATGGTAAGTGAATTATCATAATCAGTAAATCACTGAGTTTATTTAAGGATTAATAGGTGACTTTTTAGTTTCTATAAGATTTTAGATGTTATGCACAAATGTAACCCTCCCTATTTCAAGTGAGTAAATTGTCGTAAGTTGCCAAGGATAAACTAGTGACTTCAGTTAAACACAGGTTTATATAGGGTCACTTTATTGGTGGTAACTAATTTCACTGGCTCTTGCTCTTCTTTCTTGTGGAAGGTCCTTAGCCTTGCAACATCTCTGACAACAAATATTTCTGGGAGTTCTTAGGAGATGTATCATTTGTGCTGAAAAGAAGTTCTACTTGCCAGGGACACTTGCAATTTCTTGCTTACCTGCACGGTCCTCCTTCCTGATATTGTTAACTAACGTGTCTGTTGTCCTTGACTCTTTGAATGAATGCTTCTTTCTGCCTATGAAGCCTCGGGGCATTTCGTTCCATGAAACATCACTGCTGCCTTTTCTATGGCACTATGAAATTGGACAAACATGGCCCCATTTCTATCAGGAACTACAGTGAGGAACTAATTAAAACGTTTCCATTTCCTAAGGAATGCCTTGGCATAGGCATGCCAGTTGTATCCGAGCCTTCCAGATTGGAAACAGAGTTTAATTCTATCATAATTCCCGGCATTCTTTGTTGTAAGGAAGCTTAATTATTATACCTTATGCAAACTGAAAGTCTTCAAGTTTTGGTAAAATTAACACTTTCTCTTTTAAGTCATAGCTTTCTTTTTCCTAGGCTAGAACAGGGGTAGAATGTGTGGGGAGGTATTAGACATTTTTAGAATCTTAGTCTGTATCCAAAGACCAAAATTGTGTGTTTTTTAACTGGACTGAATATTTTTCTTTTCTTCAAAGTGCTCTCTTTGAGGAAGACTCTTGATCTCTAATGTAGATAGACTGATAGGCTTCATTATCAGCTGTCTGGACATATGCAGACATATCTGAGTTTCTGTGTTAGATCCAACCTAGCCTAAAACCGGTAACTATACTGCACTTTGAGGAGGCATTTGTTCAGGTGATAAGCTGATGGAATTTGTGTGTGTCTACTCACTGTTTTTAATTGATATATAATTGATATATAGCATTGTATAAATTTAAGGTATGTAATGTGCTTTATATATAGTAATATGGTTACCACCATAGTATTAGCTAATGCCCCTATGATGTCACATAATTCTTTCTTTTGCAGGGGCGGGGGGGGGTGAGAACATTTAAGATATAATCTTTTAGCAAATTTGAATAGTAATACAATACTGCTAACTATGATCACCGTGTTGTTCATTAGGTCTTCAGAACTTACTCATCTTCTAACTGCAAGTGTGTACTCTTTGTTCAACATCTCCTCAATCCCCCAACCCCTGGTGATCATCATTTCACTCTCTGCTTCTACGACTTTTGCTGTTTTAGATTTAACATATAAGGGAGATCATGCAATATTTGACCTCCTCTGACTTATCTCACTTAGCATAATGCCCATAAGGTCCATCCATATTGTCTCCAATGGCAGAACTTCCTTCTCTTTCAAGGCTAAATGACATTCCATTGTTATGTATACCAAAGCCTCTTCATCCAGTCATTCCTTGACAGAATCTTAGGCTGTTTCCTTATCTTGGCTATTGTAAATAATGGTGCAATAAACATAGGGTGTTTCTTAATATAAAAAATGGATCATAGACCACTAGCAATTAGTAATTAACATGCCTATTTATGCTGTCTAACACAGTATTAAATGGGCCTTTGGCAAATACTTTATGCAATTTGATCAAAGGTGATTTATCCAGAAAATTCCTCATATGTTGATATTCTGTGTGATTTATTAAAAAGGAGGAATCTATGTATTGGACAACAGAAGTACACGGAATGATGTTATGATAATGTGTTGCAAAGATTTGGAGGTCTGATTTTAGTTTTTTACTCAGAAGGCAAGATAGCAGTTGAAGACCTGTTGTTTTTAGTGTTAGAGGTGTCCTGTGCTGTCTTTCACTGATATAAAACTTAATTTGGTACTGAGCTGCAACACTTACTATTCCTATACCATAAGCCTTATCTAAGGTGCTATCTTTTTACCTTCTTTTAGATACAGAACTGTGACATTTGTAGTTCCACATTTGCTTGGATTATTATTTAAGCAATGAACACGGGCTATGGATAAGGATAAAATTTCACATAATTTATCAAAATATCTTGGAAGACAAAAATAATTGATGAAGCATTTTCCATATTAAATCAATTGATAATTTACTTCATTTGTAAGCACAGAGAACTTAGGAAGTGATTCTGATTTTTAATATACATAATCATGACCAAAAAGAAGCAGCATTTCCCTTTTATTTTCCTGTTGATCTTTGCATCTCTCTTGTAGTGTATCATGGAGAAACAATGGGGAACAATGTCCCTTACAAACTGAAAAAAAAAATAGCCCTCTCTCTAGAGGAGCAAACAAGAGCTGTAATATCTGCGGAAAAGTTCATTGGTGACAGAACATGCTGATTTTGCACACTGACTTTTAAGTAGGAAAGCACCAAGCTTCCAAAACTAGAATTGTCTTAGTAGTTAATGTTGTGGCAATACTTGACCTGGCATTTAGGTTGCTGTGAGCTGAATTTCTATATTTCAATTTATAGAATAGGTGAAGCTATCTAGGACTTCAGGTTCTCCATAATTTTGACAGTTTTTCTTTGTATTACCTCCTACACAAGTCTATGTTATTAAAAACAAAAACAAAAACAAAAAGAAGAAAAAAAGAAAAAAAACACACATAACCATTTCCACAAAGTAATCAAGACTATGTTTATAGACATGTGAGTCAACGGTAAGGTAATCTAAGACTCATTTCTGAATAGCAATTCAAATATAGAGTATAGGCTATGTGCATTCTATTGCTGGGCAACGGTAGACAGTCATGAATTTCCTAGGAAACAGAACCTTAAATAAGAAAGGCTACCTTGGAAATGTTCAGGGAAAATAAAAAGCATTTATAATGAATAAACTTGTGTGAGTTCATGGAAGAACATATTCCTAATGGATAATTCTTAATTATGTGCTGTCTACGGATACCTGTGTTACAATGTAGGGAGAAGCAAGAACCAACAGTTTCGACAAAATTTTAGAGATTTAGGATAAGGGTTTCCTAGCAGTTTGTAAGAAAAGATTCAGGGAGATTCTAAGAAGAAATTATACAAATATAAGAAGGAGGGAATTTCAGTGAATCATGAATAAAGTTTCATTCAATTATTTATTCACTTGTATAAGAAGTAATTATTAAGGTTCTACAAAAAAAATGTAAAAAAAAATTCAGTGTGCTAGTTTCCTATATAATTAATTGCAAGGGAACAAAAGTAAATAATCCTGGGAGAGACTGTCTGCAAAGAAGTTATAATATAGACAAGAAAAAAACATGTTCACAAATAAGAATACTTCAAACTGTAAGTTGCCAAATGTCTTAAGAAAGAAAATAACTGCACAGGAGTTCACTGAAGGTGTAATTAATTCTAGCTTGCACTTGAATTGGAAACAGGGAAATTCCCATGGAAGGGAAAATATTTGATTTGGGCTTGAAATGACAGGTAGATTTAGGACTTCTGGCATGGGAAGAGGCATCCCATTTGAATGTAAGAAAAGGCACGTAGGTGGTAATATGTAGGAACACTGAATATTTAAAAGGGCACTTCATTTGCAACAATTTGGTTGGTTCTAGAGAGTATAATGCTAAGTGAAATAAGTCAGAGAAAGACAAGTACCATATGATTTCACTCATGTGGAATTTAAAAAACAAAACAGATAAGCAGCAACAACAAAGAGACAACCCCCCAAACAGATTCTTAACTATAGCAAACAAACTGATGGTTACCAGATGGGAGGTGGATGGGGGGATGTGTGAAATAGGTGAAGGGGATTAAAGAGTACACTTATCTTGATGAGCGCTGAGTAATGTATATACTTGTTGAATCACTATATTCTACACCTGAAACTAATATAACATTCTATATTAACTATACACGAATCACAAAATAAAGTTAATAAAAGGTAAAGGGCACTTAAAGTAGAGGTAGTGGAAATTTATATTGAAAAAGAAGAGTTTTGACCACATTGGCATGTAGAGACCTATGATCCCATATTAAGAAGATTGTATAATTTCTGAGGGAAAATATGGATATCTGTAAATGCTTTTTGAACAAGGGACAATTGTTTGGGCAGGACCAAGTTCTGATGAGTTGAAGTGAGATATGGGAAGACAATTTGAAAGCAATTATATTAACCAAACAAAATATATGAGCTATTGAAATGAAAGCAGAAGGATGGGTATGGAGAGCAGGAGCTAGGGTTAAGCAACATTACACAGGTAACATTAATAAGACATAGAAAACGTTAACATGTAAACAGATGTGAGCAGGTGAAAGCAATAAAAAGTGACAGTTTTAACTTAGAATTCCAGGGCAATAAAACTAATAGTAAGAGAAAAGGCAATAGCTGAAGAGAACAGGTTTGAAAGAAAACACACGTTTTTGACACTGGTTTGAGGTATTAGTGAACCATTCAGAGTGAGCATCACAATAAATAGTTACAAAAGAGAGATTTTACTTTGACATAGGTCACTTACTGACTTATTTCACAAATACTGGGCTCTCTTTTATGATAGACACTATGCTGAGTTATAGGGAAATGATGATTAATAAGACACAAGTCTCTTCTATCAGTGATCTAATGGAAGATCTATCTCTCTGCACAGGCAATTATAATTCAGTAGGTGTAGGTTAAGATTTCAAATTCCACAGAGTGAAATGGAAGCAGATATGGGGGAAGCTCAGCCTTGGCCCCTGAAAGAATATACCATGGCAGTGAATTCTAGGAGGCTTAAGAACATATAACAGTTAACCAGGCAGAATAAGGAGGGAAAAAATGGTCAGAAGAGACCATATTTGGCATTCAACATATTTGGCATTCAACAAATAATTTGTCAAAGCTGCAGAAAGTCACTGGCTTGTCATAACAACTAGGTATTTAGATAAGTTGTAAGTTTGTATACTTTTATGAAGGCAAAGGATTATGAGAAACAGAACTTAGAGTAGGTAAGTCCTTTGGATGCATCCACAGGAGGTACAAAAAGAAAAAGGAGGAAAAAAAGAAGTAAAGACAGAGAGATAGAGAAGTAGCTAGAGGGAAATTAGCAACTGATTGTTACAAGGAAGATGTGGTTTTGCCATGATGTCATTGTCCCATTTTATGAGGGCAGAGCATTGACTGAAAATTTTTATTGGCACTGGCGCTTAAGATGATATTAGTACTCTTAAATAAAAAGCTTCTGGAATATAGGAGTATGTGTTGGAGGCTGGGGGCAGAGAGGCGGAAAAAGCTTTGCAGAAAAGAAGAATGGTGAATATATGTGACTATTTCTTAAGATTTGGTAATAAAAAGGAAGAATGAAAGAAGATATACAAATGTCTAAAAAAACACATGAAAAGATGCTCAACATCACTGTAGGGAAAATGCAAATCAAAACCACCACATGCCACTTTATGGCCAGGAGGAGGACTATTTTAAAAAAGAGAAGATAACAAGTGTTGATGAGGCTGTGAGAAATTGGAACACTTGTACGATTCTGATGATACTGTAAAATGTGTTCCACAGTCCCTGGGAAACAGAATGGCAGGGTCTTCAAAAAAATCAAACATAGAATTGCCATATGATCCAGCAATTGCACTTCTGGTATATACCCAAAATAATAGCAGGGACTCAAACCGTGATTTGCACATTTATGTTGTGTACATTATGTACATTTGTCCATATGTAGCAGCATTTTTCACAATAGCCAAAAGTTGTAAACAACCCAAAGGTCCTAAAAATGAATAACAAAATGTGGTATATGTGTACAATGGAATGTTATTTAGCCTTTTAAGGAATGAAATTCTGACACAGCTATAGCATGGAAGCCTTGTAGACGTGCTAAGTGAAATGAGCTAGACACTAAAGGACAAATATTGTATGATTTTAGCTATATGAGATACCTAGGGTCATCAAATTTATGTAGATAGCAAGTAGAATAATGTTCAAATGTTACTAGGGAGAGGGAACAAAGGGAAGTTATTGGGTATAGAGTTTCAGTAGTAAATGATGAAAATGTTCTAGAGATGGATGGGGGTCATTATTGTACAAAAGTGTTAATGTATTTAATGTCACTGATCTGTACACTTAAAGGTTGTTGAAACAGTAAATTTTATAGCATGTGTGTTTTACTACAATAGCAAAATTTTAAAAAATAAATGAGCAGATAAAGGGATAGTCCAAGAATACACAAATTTGAGAAGAAATCATTATGCTAATGTGAATCAGAAATAACTAAACATATTTTGAAATTGTGGAGTAATTTTAAAAAAGGAAAAGGGTATGGGGATGTAAATTTTTCCTCCTATTAGGTGAATTAGGATATAACTAGATAATCAAGACCCAAAATAATTAGAATGGGACTATGTTGTTTATTACACAAGCTGCAGCAGATATTAATATGGTCAGCACATATTCTGTGTGGTTTTCACTTAACCAGTTTGTTATTCTTCAGTTTTTCCATTTAGTTTTGCAATGTGCTGGGTTTGGGGTAATGACTCAGGGAAGAGATGGGAAGAGGGAAGTAGATCCAATTAAATTCAAACAAAGCAAAATGTCTCTGGTGGTGTTATGTAAACAATTAATCCGTAAGTACCAACTATCATAGCAAAAAGCTATCCCCTCGAATCAACAAAGATCCCATATATGAATTCATTTTCTCCATAACTAGAGTGCCCATGTAATTTAGTCTCCAAATCAGAACACTTGAGGGTGAAGGAGAATGACAAAGATGCTATTAATATATACACTGCGACATCAGGGACAAACTGGCAAAATCCCTAAAAAAAATCCCTAATTAAGGTTAATTTTGAGGATTATAAGGGGTCAAAAGAAAGTAAAAATCTAAAATGTCTGTATTTAAAGCCCTCAGCCATGAACTCACTTAAATGGTTTAGTGAGACATAATGAAATGATATGGAAAGAATAATCTCAATTTAGAGTGCTACTCTGAAAACATTAGCAGTGTTTAAAATTCTTGTTATGAGGGAAAAATGAAGAGGTAAGAATGGTATCACACTAGGCACTAAAACTTTAGATTTCTGAAGAAACAAAGGTTAAAAAAAAACATTCTTAATTGCTTATCATTAGCTAGCATGTTATTTCCAAATAAAATTTATGTTTCAGTAGAATGATAATTCTATGTACAAGTTTTGGTACATTGATTCACTGTGTGTCTTAGTTCAGGCTCCTCTAATTAAAATCATAGACTGGGTGGCTTACAAATAACCAAAATTATTTCTCATAGTTCTAGAGGCTGGAATTCTGATATCAAAGTGCTAGCATGATGGAGTTTGGGTGAGAACCCTCTTCTGGATTGCAGATGGTTATTTTCTCATTGTATCCTCCCATGGAGAAGTGAGAAAATGAGAGAGAGCTCTTTGGGGTCTCTTTCATAAGAGTATTCATCCCATTCATGAAGTCTCCCCCGGCATGATCTAATCATTCCCCAAAGGCCTCACCACCCTAATGTGGTCACCTTGGGGGTTAGGACTTCCATTATGAATTTTGAGGAGACACAGTCTAGTATAATCAATATGCATGGCAAGTTTAAGTTTATATATAGCATTGGTGTCAAATTTTTATTGTTGTAAGATACTGTATTCATGCCTGTGAAGTTTTTGATGCTAAATCTTTGAAGTATATCAAGACACTTGATTTGAGAAAAGATAATCCACTATAAAACAATTTTTATTTATCTAAACATTGCAGTGAATGTGAGTGTCTGCAATCAATACTTGGTCTAAGAGACACTGAGAAAGAGACAAGTACTCATTGATGAGAATGTTCAAGGTTGTTGTATATTAGTTTGATCTCAAGCAGGATTTCCCTTATGCCATTGAGAGGAAACCAATTTGAGGAGAAAAACTTTATGAACAGGAGAAGAGGAATAATTAGATGGAACTAATGATCCAATTAATCCCTTATTAACCTGTTTTTATTAGAAGGTCTACTCAAATAGGTAAGACTCCAAAGAAAAAGAGGAGTTATTAAGGCAGACTTAGTTCCTACAAGCTCCATTGTTTGTTTCTTGTTTCCCTACTTCTTCCAGCTCTGATCTGAACAAGATCAAAAGACACAATACCTTCATTTCTTTTTTTTTAATTTTTTAAATGTTTTTATTTATTTTTGAGAGAGAGGGAGACAGAGCATGAGCAGGGGAGGGGCAGAGAGAGAGGGAGACACGGAATCTGAAGCACACTCCAGTCTCTGAGCTGTCAGCACAGAGCCTAATGTGGGTCTTGAACTCATGAACTGCGAGATCATGACATGAGCTGAAGTTGGACGCTTAACTGACTAAGCCACCTAGGTGCCCCCAACCCTCTTTACTTAACCTGATATCCTCCAGTAACTTTACAATTACCAGTCCTTTACTTGAGACACATGTAGTGCTGAGAATGGGAAGAGAGGGTCAAAAAGGGGAATCCTCAAAATTAAGAGTTACTGATTAGGGACACCTGGCTGACTTAGTCAGTTAAGTGTCTGACTCTTCATTTTGGCTCAGGTCTTGATCTTATAGTCCTGAGATCAAGCCCTGAGTGGGGCTCCACACTTAGCATGGAGCATGCTTGAGATTGTCTCTCCCTCTGCCCTTCTCCCCAGCTTGTGCTCTCTCTCTCTAAAATAATAATTAATTAATTAATTAATTAGAAACCTTATAACTCAAGGATACAGATCCACAAAAGGATTTCAACAGATCAACAATCATGCTTTAGCTAAAACTTATAAGAGGCACTGTTGGACTGTTGAAATAAAATATTTTTTAACAAAGTGAAAGTCTTTTCTACTCTGTTTATTTTGAGGATTCACACTTAAGCCTTAGAAAAATTACACTCATCAGCTTGGAGGTATGAATACCAGTTACTTATCTAATTATCTTTGTGAAGACAGAAGAGGAGCAAAAAAAAAAAAATGTAACAGAAAGACAAAGGAGGAGGAAAGATCTCAAAGGTTCGTACACTTTGGTTTTCCAAGTGTCCCATCAAGCATGATCTCTCTTTTTCAAGTTCACAAAGGAAGCGGATATACCTGGGATCACTGGCTTCTCTTTATAAATATATAAAATGGTTCTCTCCTAATATTCCAGAAGTTTCTAGATGCTTGCTTTCTTCTTTCTTTCTTTCTTTCTTTCTTTCTTTCTTTCTTTCTTTCTTTCTTTCTTTCTTTCTTTCTTTCTTTTTAAATCATTTAGGGCATCACTGTGCCTTTTTCTACCTTTTTCTTGAGGAATTTCTTTGTGCCGTCAGATCACTCTGGCAGATTAACAATAGTTCCAATTCTCAGCCTAACTTGCTTATTAAAGGAGTCTGTCTTCCTTCTGAGCATTTCAAATCACATAGAAATGAAATAATATTTTATACATTTGTAAAATGTCTTTTTCTTATAGTATCTGTGGTGAAAGAGGATAAAATTCAAATAATATAAAATTCAAATTTATATGAGATGGTCCAGAAGTGTTTTTAATTGTTTTTATGAAACTAACACTTCCTTTTCAAATTTCAGTTTTCTTTATCGAGATGTCACATGGTTTAAAAACTAGTTTCAAATTTATTCATAACAAAATAATTATAATAACTAAATTTATAGAGTACTTAAAATATGTATAATTATTATTTGCCCTGCTTTATGGTATTTAATAATGCTTATTTTACAGAGAAGATTTATAATTTTGCCAAAAGTTAACTTGTTCAAGGTGATACAGTAGTATGTACAGCTAGGGTCTTTTAAGTAATAGCCCAAATTTTGTAATCTTTACATTATATTAATTTCCTGTTGTCTATATATGTATGAGAGTTCTGAAGTGTGTTGATGAAAATATGTATCGATGTTCCTTAAAAATGGCCCACAACTTTCTTAATGTTACTAAAATGCCTCAATAACAGTCTAATTGTGGTTCCCATTTAAGATTCTGTGCTTCACTGATGACATCCCTTTATCACCTCTCCACCAAGTTTTTATTTCAAAAAATATGGATAGCTACTAAAAATGGTTTTTGATAGAAACTCTTGCAACATGGAATGGTAACATACTTCTTATTTCACAAGATACTCAAATATGCACATTTATTTTTTCTTATCAACATTTACTGAAAACCAATTACCAACTTTATACATGCTGCCTAGTGTGTGACATACGGGCAACAAAATTGGTATATTTGTGCATAAAGTTCCAAGGCATTGACTCTTGCTGAAAAATTTTAGGGAAAGTATGAATTTGTTTTTGCCATTTAAGAGCTATGAACTTGAGCTAAAATATACTCTATAAGTAAACTTTATGACCAAAGTCTTACAGCATTAAAGTATTTCTGAATTCATGTCCTTTTGTGTACCTGAATTACCAAAAAGTAGCAGGAAAAGTGACCATAATGAGAGTTTCCCATTATATAAAATTAACTTATAATTCTTCTAGCTTTACAACATTGTGACATGTGAATTAAGAAAAGTCTACAATTTTATACGTGAAACACTTTATTTCTACAGGTCTCTATTGCAAAAATTCATTTATAATCTTTTTTGTTGCATTCAGAGTGAATTAGTCTCTAAAATAATAGTCATAGTTTTAGGCTCTCTTGAATAGTCCATATATATCAAATATTAACAATAATAACAAGGTTTTTGAAGTCACATGTGCTCATTTGTAACTCTAACATTCCTCGATAATTAAAGGGAAAAAATATGTTGCAATAGCTTAAACAGCTCAAAAAATATAATTGCATATATTTATATAATTTGTATTACATATCTGTACATATATGTTTAATAAATTCTTAAATTATAAATTTTTCTGTTAGATTTCTCCCCAAATTTTACATATAGATAAATCTTGTACAAAACTTTTATTTCAGTTGGTCTGATACCTTCTCTTCCAGTCTGGACTTTACTTTGTACTTGGTTTTCTACTATCTTGATGTGTCCTTTATTGCCTAAAAAAAATGTTTTGAGTTTATTCATTCATTCACTCAGCAATTGCTTTGTTTCAGGCACAGTGCCAGTCAATCTTTTTTTACTGAATGAAGAACAAAAAAGATGCTGAGAGGTTTCACTGCTACCTAGGTAATTTACAGCAGATAAAGAAAATTCAGATTGAAAACAGGCTCATGACTAACTGATCTTGGGCACTTTAACTGAAAATGAGTTAATACCTTCCTCTTGGGATTATTGATAAGATTAAATGAAATGAAGACTATAAACTGCCAAGGACTTAGTATGTGTCACTATATTTTTAGTGGGTATAGAAAGAATAGTGTATAAAAGAGTTCCACCAAAATAACCCTTTCTTAGAATTAAGAGAACATGTTCATTCTTTCAGGAACATCAGGATAAATAAAAATCTGTCAAAGATAAAGCAAAACAACAGTACATAAACTTGGTATTGACTATTCAAATTATATTCTAAAATGTTTTGTATTATGTATTTCTCAATATAATTAAAGCAATTTTATCGTAATATTTATTTATTTATTTATTTATTTATTTTTAATTTTCCATGCAATTAGACTATTCTACTTACCCAGGTTTTAATGCGAGGCCAGGCTTTTCCCAGTCTGTACTACTGTGGAAATGCCATTAGAGAAGGATGGGAGAAAGTATATTTAGTATTTTAAAATGTACCATATTATGCAGCTAAGTGGTAACTTAATTTTTAGTTTCTCTCAAGTTTTTCTAAGTTTCAGTAGCTGTAGATAAGTCGGGTAATAGCATAGGAGAAAAATAAAATTTAGTCTCACATACTTTTAGGTAATTTCCTGTCCAGTTTAGATTCCTTCCTAAATTATTAAGCCTAACATTGATAGAGATTAGTCTTAGACATATGTTTGCTTGATTGTATTGTTTTGCCAAATAAAGCATGAGTGTGGGATCCATAATTAGTGACTGTGGACACTGGATCTAAGCTCTCAGAAAAATCCTCTCTCTGACATTGGGTAAGGGATGGGTAAGGGATACAGGCTTAGTTCATCAGGAGATGTGTATGTGGGAAGCATGAGGTGTGAATAATGGAGCAGTCAGAGGAAATGCTATGACCTGAATTGATGAGATGGAATATGAATTGTGGTGAGGATTGGTGTGGGTATGGACAGAAGGTAGTCCTTTTCCAAGTAGGTGTGGGTAAGTGAAAAGGAGTTATATGTTTAGTTAAATAATGAATAGTAAATCCTATGGTCATTCTTCCCTGGCCTATTCAGGATATTGGAAAAATTAGGTCTTGGTTACACCCTGTCTTCAGAGATAGATTCTGGCCCTGTAAGTCACTGGAAATGCAATTAATAAGCCCAGAATGGCTCAAGAATTTCATGGTTCTGAAAATAACCTGGTTACCGTATGATGAATTGGCTCTTTCATTGTTGAATTCATACATAACTTGGTAATGCTTACTGTCATTAATTGGTTTAGATAGTTCAATGAGATTTGGTGTGAGACAGGTTTGTATTTAAACACTTGGTCTCCGACATATTAATTGTTTAACCTTGTGCAAGTTCCTTAACCTCTGCAAGAATCAGTTCCTTGATATATGGAATCAGGACAATTTTTATGCCAGTTAATATGGTGACTGGCACATTTAATACACTGAGTGGTTTTCCGGAACCATCCATTATGTTAAAAGGAAAGGATTAGGGGAATCTGGGTGTTGGTTCACATATAGAAATGTTCATGTGTAGGTTATTAATATAATGAGGTCTACTATAACCACAATGGAAGATTTTATACAGGCCCTTTCACTATTCTTAAACATTCTCCAAAGTCTTAATGAAGTCTTAAATGTTATTTATATCCACACGGAATGCTTAAAATTTCAAATGAGAGAATATCCAATGATGATTTAAGAGCCAATTTTCTTCTGATAAATTTCTACTCCTTCTTTAACTACTTGAATGCTCTTTTTAATAACGTCCTACTTCTTGCAACCTTACAAGGTCTGATCTACCTTAACTTATTCCTGGAAATGACAGTCAGTCTGAGATGGGAAATACTATAAGTTAATAAGCAGAATTCAAAAATGACCCTCAAGAGCAGTGGATGAATTGCTAATTAGAATTATCACTGTTGCCTCAATAATACTGTTCTAAGGTCTGAATTATGTCAGGACATTAAAAGTAGAAAGTTCATTAATATTTTTAATGCATATCTATTATTTATAAAGCAAGTATGAGATGAGAGCCTAGACTTGACTATATTACATGCTTCTCACTGCCTATCATCCCAGTTTGTTATTCCTCCCTCCTGGAGGAAAAGAAGAATGGGCATGGGCTCTTTAGTCAAAAAGGGTTAGGTTCAAGATCCAAGGTAAGCACAGTAAGCAAGGTTAAATATGACCTTGAACAGGTGATTTTATCTTTCTGATTTTCACCTTCCTCATTTGTAAAAATCTAGGATAATAACTACTCCATGAGTTTACTATGCCAATTTAAAAGATTATTAGTGTATACCTTTAATGTTTAGTGGTAGATTTTTCTACAGCTGGTAATGATTGTGTACCTCTTATCCTCACCATGTATGTGTTCTTGTTCTTATCTTCTTAATCTCAGTCATAAGGCTTTTCTCTTCCTATGGAAATGACCCATAGCCAAAGACTTGTGAGCTATGGTGATGCCAAGTATGTCCTGAAATAGATCACTTCCTCTCATCTGGTGCCTCTTGTATCCATCTTAGGGCAGAGAATTTGTTGAGATGGGTGGGAGCATAGCAAATTCTATTTACTGAACCACATCACTCATACATTCACGACTTTATCTTCATTGGTAATAGGATCCAGTAATTGACAAACCACTGATATTACATAAACATGAATTCATGCTTTTACATAGAGGAATTTTTTTTATCATCTCTTTGTAACACTAGTTTAAAAATAAGAAAATTGGAAAAATAAATTTCAAGCTCCCAAAAATATCAAAGTTGAGTTAGCTTTCATATATTTACTAATAACTGATAAATAATTTATACTAGTATATGAGTCAAAATTAGTGAAAGAGTTGAACAAATTTGATTGTGTCCAACTGCTAGAAAATAGTCATCATCAGAAAATCATGTCTTTGCCTTAGGAATTATTTTCTGGTGTATGGTGCAGGATGAATGGTTTCATTAGCAAATAGTTGAGGATATGTAAAGTTTGTTTTTCTATGATGATCAAATTTCTGAATGTTTCAAAGACAGTAAATGATGTTTTTAAAAAATAGACATAAATGAATATAATTCTAAGAAATATCATCTATCTCTGAAAGAAAGCTAAAATATTCCAAGCTTGAATATGGTCGACTTGATTAAAACTCAGTTAACATTGTTATTGTGTAACTAATGGCTTGAAAATGGAAATGTCATGAGCCATCATTTATGGATTGATGTAAAAAACAGTAGGCACTATAGGCTGGAATGTCACAGTAAGCTCTAGGGTGTGTGTGTGTGTGTGTGTGTGTGTGTGTGTGTGTGTGCGCGCGCGTTTTTTTAAATCTATCTAAAGTATATTTGTCAGATTTTAACATGGCATTATAGTTGATTAAAAATGACAAACGTAATATCACTAATGAATTGTTTTTCACTGAAAAACTGTTTGCAAGGTGTTAATAGTGATTGGTGTATTTTTATCAAGAATTATTTTTTCCAAACCTAAGTAGTTCACTTACCATATATTTTATACATAAGTAGGGTGAGAATAAAGTTTGAGGTTTTAAACACTCACCGAGGAGATATATGTCACTATGTATTTTCTTCCTATATATGCAATTAATGGTTATTTTATTTTTTATATTATTTGGGGAATTTTCATTTATTCTGAAATGACAGTGGATTCTACTGTTATGATGAAGCTTCATGAGGTTCTACAAGGTTCTAGAAGATGTCATTTTTCCCCAACCTTATTTCCTGTGCTTCCTATGTTGAAATTTGTTTTCAAACTCTGTATCAGCTGAAACATCAATCTCTTTTGCTGAAGCATTCTCTTCTCTCTGCACAATTCCACTCTTTTATTTAGAACTTTTGCTATTTTGCCTTATTATAAAGTATTTCTCTTCTCCTCAGTACTTTATAAATTCTTTAAGCATCATGATTTTAACCTATTCAGCTGTTAATTCTCTCAACATTGTATATACACTTATGCAAGATACATAGTTAACAAATGCCAGGATGAATTATATAAAATATTATTATTTTATATAATATATGACATATTAAAAATATCAGTGTATTTTCAATTTTGTAATAAGTTAAAAAAAAGGAGTGGGTTCAAAATAGTCATGCTTTTTTGTGGAAAGGTCAGAGAAGTTCAAATGTCCATTTGGATTTTTGCAAATGAAAATAACCACCCTTAGTTTTAGTAAATGTATATAATGTTTTATTTAAGAACTTTTGCTTGTTGGGGCAGCTGGGTGTTCAGTCAGTTAAGTGTCAGACTTGATTCCAGCTCAGGTCATGATCTCAAGGTTTAGAGAGTTTGAACCCTGCATCTGGCTTTGTGCATTGACTGCGTAGAGCCTGCTTAGAATTCTCCCTCTCTCCCTCTCTCTCTGCTCCTCCCCTGATCGCACACTCTCTCTCACTCTCTCTCTCTCAAAATAAATAAATAAAAATAAAGAGCTTTTGGTTGTTTAAAATATAAAACTTAATAGACTCAGTAATGAAACTTCAAATGGAGCAGACCACTTTTTCTCAGTAATATTCTGTTCCATTGTCTTAATTTTTGGAGTTCACTGTCATTCTTTTGAAGGGTTAATGAATTTAATTGTTTACTTGGGCTTTATGCATTTGTGCTGAGAGGTTCCCTAGGGCAGGCACATAGCTGTATAAGATAGATGGCCCTGTATCTCCGGAAATCTCAGCTGGGCACAATCACTTGACAAATCTTCATTGTAATAAAAGGCAATTCTAGTGAAACACACTGTGAAACAAATTCCAAAAGTGATCTTTCCAGGAAGGAGGTTAACCCCTTGGAAAAGACATCATCTAGAATCCAGAGATACTTCGAAATGCAAATGACACACTTGAGACAAGGGGGCACCTGTTATTCTGCTTTGATTATGTCCTCAGGCCTCAATTTCAGTAAATGAGAGAACAGAAGGAAGGTGTTCTTTTGATGAGCGCTGTCCTCAAGGTAATTAAGGCAGAGGCAGAAATAATAGGCGGTATCCATTCATAATTCTTTCCTGGCCACCAGTAATTACAAACCACTTCCTGTCATTTTGAGGTATGTGTTAGGTCTAACTTTTGTTATGTGCTGCCTGTTTTTCTAGAGTAGTAGTGGAACTGAAAATTTAAAAGAGGACTGACTTATTTACTGTGTCTGAGGGGGGAAAAAGCAGGAACAGAAATACCAAGGAGGAAATTATCGCCTACACATATGAGTCTTGAGGGAAACAGAATCTCAGAGAAGAGGGGTTGTTGACAGCAACCAAGCAGCAGGAAGAGTGAAGTCTGTAGAAGATGGGGAGAAAGGAGAATGTGGGAGATGTAATTTGTGATAGCCAGTCTTCAGTACCATTCATTAGTCATTTTGCCTGTTTTGGACCACTCTCACATTTCCCTTTCTGACCATATCAGCCATGTACTTAGCTTCTTAAAAATTTTACTCACCCATATTTTTCTAATTCCGAGCATCTAACAAGTACCAAAATATACTTTAAAACTTTTAGTGTCACCTAATTTAGTGTTCTTCTTCCTTTCAAATGTATTGACATTATCTCCCATTTATCTTGACTTTGTTCTCTCATTCATCAAAGATGAGGTGTTCCTTCCCTTGATCAAGGCCAGTCTTTTCACGTTTATATTTGATCTCTTCCCTGTTCTTGTCAACAGAGACTTTATTCCATCAATATCTCTTGTATTTCATTTATTTTTGACCTCTCACTCTTCCAGTCATTTCCCTCATTCCAAATGTAAAGAGTTTTCTCTCTCCTTCCCATACTCCTTTCTGAATAAAAAACCTTTTATCAACTATATAAACTCTAACTATATTCACCATTTCTAATCCCTTGGATGTAATGGATTCACCAACATAATGCAACATATTGCATTCCAATTAAACATCTAAAGTGAAGTTCAACAATGACTCAATACTTCCAAATCTAGTAAAACATTCATTTAGTTTACTGGATATTTATTTATTTATTTATTTCTGCCTGGCATGCCCTTTTAGAACTCATTACTTTCTGGAATTCTGTTATACTATTTACTCTGTGTATTTTCCATTTGTGGGGTCCTGCTTTGCCTATCACTTAAATGTTAGGGTTTCCCACAGTTCTCTCTCAAATTCTTTAATCCTGTTTTTCCTTGGGTTATTTCATCTATTTCCAAGCTTTGTGCATAAGCCACAAATGACTTTGATGATTCCCAAAACCACATCTTGTATCTAGGCCTGTTTCCTGACTTTTATATTCATATATGCATTTTCAGAGATAGCCACTTAAAAGATTCCACAGCCTTCTCAAACACAGCAACATCCACCAATTTTTCTCAATCACTTACTTGATTCCATTTGATTGTATCACCTAATCACTCAAGGAAAATGTCATGTTAGAACTCTCCATCTTCATTGCTTGAATTTATTCATTTTTTAATTCAGTTTTAGCTCTTTAGGGAAATTTCCTCCATCAGAAAACCTTCCAATAAATCTCAGATTTTGTTAAGTGTTCTCTACCATTTCATGGATATCTAACGTTATCTTTACCATAATAAAACAACACAATCTTTTTATGTAACTACTTAATGGATGAGAGTGTGTTGCTTTTTCATGGTATATCAGTACCTGAGTGCCTGACATCTCTTTAATAATCAATAAATGTTTATTAAAATGATCTTAATTTAGTCTATCAGTATTAACTAAGTTTCCCGTGCCTTTTTCCTCCTTAACAGGGGAAAATAGAAAAGCTTCTGGGCAAGCTAACTGACATTGCATTGTCAGGCCTGATTTCTTTCTTTGTCAGTAGCTTCAGAGTGCTATTACTAATAGGTTAAATTAAGGAATAGTATCGTTATATGTCTATATAGTTTAAAAAGTAAAGAAAGTTGTTTTCTTGCAATGTTTTATAATTATCAGTTATTGTGTTTTTGACTCAGGATAATTCCTCATTTCAATAGATGGTTATAAAATTTATCTTTATTATTTTTAAATAATTTTTTCTTCAAAATATTTTTATTTTATTATTATTTTCTTGATCCAGATAGTGTTGAATTTGGTTAGTTGTTAATCTTAAAGATCCAAAAATATCTTAAAAGTTCTCTGTTAGGAGTAATTCTTAGATACTAATTGCTCAGAAGTTGATGACTTTTTTTCTTAAAAAAAATCTGATAAGTTTTGCTGAACCAAAAGTTACCCAAGTAATTGGTCAAAGGAATTTATTTAAAAGTTAATAATAACATAATGTTATCCAAAGTTACAGGTGATTATTGTATTTAACTCTTATATTTAATATAGATTATTTGAAAGCAAAAATTATATAGGACAAAGTTAAGTAAACAAGAAAGATGTTATTAAAAACTATTCCAGTAAGTGACAAAGGCTACAAACTAAGTCTAAACTCATCTTGGCTCAATTGATGGGATAGTTTTTAAAGGTGGGTTGGGATGAATCAGTACAAGAGTACTGGAGGATATTAGGGAGAAGGTTGATCAGTGGGATTTGTGGAGCACAGTGAGTTATTTCCTTGGGTTGCAAATGCTTTTCTTTGGAATTGGGCCATCTGTGTTTGTTAATTGTTAATTAGGGTCCTGCCCTCCAAAAGAGACTTGAAGGTATAGGTACTACCTTTCTCAATGACAACATTTGAGAGGATGGCTTCTCTCTGTTCTTTGAAAAAAACATTCTTGAGTAGTAAAACTGATAAGAGGCTTTTAAAAAGATTTACAAATATCTCAAAGGGAAAGAAAAATAATTTAAAAATCTCAAAAAAAAAAAAAAAGGAGGTCAGGTTCAAAATCTAGTTAACCTGAGGGAAAAATTTAGGCTGTCTTGGTTAAATAGAGGGATATGTTTGAAGTTTCGTTTTGTTATGAAATCTGCATACGAGTAACAGAACACAGCACACCCGTTAGGAGGAAAGCAACATGATGAACCAATTTACGTTAATAAAGAAATGTCAGTCTAACATTTCATGTAAGTTTGCGTATTTTTAAAAAGTTCATATAGGTGATATCATAAAGGATATGACAATGTTAAAAAAAAGTTATTTTAGAGGGAAGGGAAGACATGCATAATCTTACATGTGTGGAACTTTTAAGTCACTTTACCTAGCCAACTGCTTCTGTGGTTTATCTATTGTCTTCCAATATTCCATAACTTACTTAGGAGACTTAAAATACATGAGAAAGACTGCATTGAATATATAAAGAAACTATATCATTAAAGAAAATTGATTTGTACTTTTGAAATTCCTCAAAAGAAAATTTCTCTACAAATCTATAAAAATTCTGAAGGGAAAAATACCTGAACCAAAATAAAATGATCAGTTAGGGGACTAATATTTTCACCTTTCCTTATAAGTCTTTCTCTTTGTGAGATAATAAATCAGTTTTATTTAATTACATCATACATTGGGCAGGAATATTTTTTTTAAGCCTAAAAAGTTAAAAAATATATATCAATCTATGAGAGGATCAAAATAACATGAAGGTAAAATTTGCAAATGATTCCGTATATGGGTTTGCTTCTTTTATTTATGCATATCCTAACTTTCTTCATTAGTTTGATACTTTCTTTTCTAATAGTAATAAAAAATTATGTAACGAATACATACAAAGAAAGCTATTAAGTTTATTTTACCTGAAATGGAAAGAGAATTAGTGAATTCTTTTTATTTTTGAAACTGATTTTATTTCATAATGATTTGGGATATAGTGAAATAAATAAGATTATTTACATGATTGAAAAATATTACTCTATGCATCATGTATGCATCTTAGATCAAAATCTTGGCACACACAGATTTAGTATATATTTGTTTAGCTCTAATTATAATTAATAACAATGAGTTTGGAATAAAATTATTTTATATCATTCAACATTTAATATAATCTTTCTATACTTCCCTATTTCCTAGATAACTATAAGGGAAAATTAATTAATTGCAGGATCTATAATAATGTGTGAATTACTTTTTGAGTAGCATTTAATACTGTGAATTTTATATGTATATTCACTGCATTCAGATAGCTCCACTATTGATACAAATCTCAAGAATTTGTGTATGCGCAGTGTTTCTCATTGACATTATAATACATATAATTAGCATGGATAGTAATTATTTTTAATTCAAGAAATATTTGTTATCCTACTTCTATGTGTGAGGCTATATACTAGGGATTAGGGATAACAGCAGTAAACTAAACAGGGACATATCTACCCACATTCTTAGTGGGGGGAAAATAATGAGACAATACATTTGAAGGATGTAAGTGCCATGGAAAAAATCAGAAATTAATTAGCTCAGGGGTTGAAATTTACAATTTTTCACATAAGAAAACATTTGATAAGTTGTATATGTATTTTAAAAAAATACACTACAATTTTTTTTAGCTTAGCTCTTTTGTATTATGCTATAAAATATGCTGTATTTTTATTCCTATTAAAGAATCTATTTTTGTGTTAACCATATTTGGCATATATGGTTAAAATTAAGAAATTACCATGGATGTTTTTTATAGTCTGTATGCTTTCCCTAAATTTATAACACATGAAATATGATGAAATTTTGTGACATATTACTACAAGTTTGCATCATTTCTAAGACACAAAATTCAATGAACACAAAAATGAGTAGATGTTATAACATTTTCATTTATTATATATGTTGCTTTATCTTTCCTGTTTGTCGGTATTTTTAGATGGAGGATTTCATTGCTGTCAGTTATTCTGTTAATTTATTTTTTCTAGTGTAGAGGAAAAGCACCTGGATCAAGAGTTTAAAAACTAATTTCATTATGCAAATAGCTATATAGTATGTGCACGCATTGCATGTTATTTGGATAGTATCTGTCGAGAATATTATGATTTCATTATGCAATAAATAGGAAGACTTAGAGAACATTATTTTTAAGGATAATTTTTGGTAGATCCATGATGAACTCTAAATGATATGAATTGTTAATCTTTAACTATTAAAAAAAGTTAATATTGGCATCAAACATAGAAAATACATTTTTAAAAATAATAATAAAAAAAAGAAAACCAGCCTTTATTCTTCTAATGTGTAGAAAACATATGTACTAAAATATACTTTCCTTTTTAAGTGTTTCTTGAATAACTATGCTTCTGGGATAGACCTACGAAGGGTTTTTTCAAAAAATAGAAACTAGGTTAATTTTGTTAGAATTGTGGTCCTTAATATGCTATCTTGAATTATAAAACTACATGTTTTTAGTAAAATCAGTTATAAGGATATGTGGAGTTCTTGGAAAATAAGCTCTTAAAAATGGCCTATGGGCCAGATTTCAACCCCATTGAAGAATATCATGTGATTGGCTCCCCATCATATATTACTGATTTCTGAGAGGCACAGCCTAAAAAGAAGGAGGCTTCTGAGCCAGCTCAGTTTTTAAAAGTTCTGAATTCCATATACATGTCACAACTTATTTATGATTCTACCTGGGGGAAATTAAACCATACTTCTTTCTTTTAAAATTCCCTTGGTTCAACATTGCCATACCATGGCTTCTATTTTCTGCTGAAAATTGATCCTTCTAATTAGTTTTATTCTGACTTTTCATTTAGGTCAGACATCAACCTTGGCTCCCTTTTCGTATAAGGATCAATTTAGGCCATACATTTCTCTAGGGACATCTCTATCTATTAAACATGTTTGTTTTTAGGGACTCATTCAAGACTGATACATATCATAACTATGCATGATGTTTGTTTTTACTCTTCCCAATAAATGTGGTCAAATACTACCTGTATTTGCACTGATATTGTATCCACTAGCTGCCTGTGACTATTTAAATTTATACCTCATTATTTATAATTAATTGCATTAACATTTAAAAATTTTCCTCAATCACACTGACCCTATTTCGGGTCCTGAAGAACCACATGTGGCTAGTGGTTATAGTGGTACAGTAGAGATACAAAACATTTCCATAGTTGCAGAAGGTTCTATTAAACAGGGCTAATTCATGTTTCTTATTGATTAATAATGCAACTGAATTTTTTAAAAAATGCCTAAGTTCTTCACAGCTCTATGAATAACAAAACTGAAACTATAGACTCCAGGTCTTTTGACACCAAGTAAAATACTTTTTGAGAGTTCAACTGCCCCAGGAGCATGGTCCATTTATAACACCACATTTCTTATTTCATTTTTTTTTTTCATTGACCCTATAACATGGAAAGTTTGTAGTCAGGTTCATTTATGTAAAGAAGATAATTATTAGGAGTTCCAGAAGTTATATTTAATTCTTGGCTTTACAGATGTGTGGATATATCTAGAATCTTCAGTGTGACCTAAATATTTAATGGTGTTCTTTAAAATATCTGCATAGTTTGATGTCTCTAACAAGCTTAGTGGTAAGAGATATGGTAGGATATGCAAACAGGCTAAATGTAATTTGTGTTCCAAAGGAATTAGGATTATCTGATAAACCTCATGACTAGTCAGAAGGCAAATGGTATTGTTAAGATAGATCACTCATGGAGTGTCTGGGTGGCTAAGTCCATTGGGTATCTGACTCTTGGTTTCAACTCAGGTCATGATCTCACAGTTTGTGAGCTTGAGCCCCACATCAGGCTCTGTACTGACAGCATAAGGCCTGCTTGGGATTTTCTCTCTCCTTCTCTTTCTGCCTATACTTGTGCTCTACTCTTTCTCAAAATAAATAAATTAATTTAAAAAAAAGATAACTTATAGGTCATAAATATGTACTAGTGAATTCTTCTTTCAACCTTCTTGTGAGTCAGGCTCAGGGTTTAAAAGGATAAATATGTATAGGCTAAATAAATGAACATGTTAAGTCTAATCCAGTGCTTCATCATGAGGGTACAGTAGAAACAACTTCTTATTGTTATAAAAAATAAAAGCAGTATTTTCAAGGAAATCAAATTATAATATGTCTATTTACTTATTTAGGGATAGGACAGAAATTATAATTATATACAGTTTATTTTCCATACAGTTCCTCACCAAAAATCAGTTATGGTTTGTCATACATATGTACAAACAAATGTACAAACATATGTACATACAAAGTTATGGTTTGAACATACATATCAGTATTGAGGGTTAAAAATGAATTTACCTAGAAGCAGATACAGTCTTCCTCATTTATATGTGATTCTAGCTTTAAATTATCCTTTTCTTTTTGGGATATGTTTTCTTTTCTTATTGACATATTAAATATATATATCTTCAAGCGATTTGTATTGAAAAAGTGGCACATAGACCTGGCCTGCAGTCAGGACACCATTTCAATGCTTGGGTCCAAGGAAGGTTAGAATAGCTCAACAGGGCATTGGGAAATGGGGCCTTTTACCTTATTTTTCCTGGAAATGATGGTCCTCTTCAGTAGAGCCAAAGTGAGAGAATAAACCATGAATCTTGCTTACACGGTAATCTTTTAATTTATTTTTGGGTTGGCCATTTAATGTTGATTTTTTTGTGTTGCCTCTTAACTGCATACCATTTTTATTTCATTTATTTTCTCCACTTCATTCCCTGTATTTAAGCAATTATACATTGACAGAAAAATGACCATATCACTTTAATTTTCCCTTTCTTTCCTACAATTTATTAAATTCATAAAATTTTAAAACTTTTGTGTCACATTAGAGTACTAGTTAGATCTATATTGAGCCCACATTAGAAATCACCTATTTTGCATGCCAATGCTCAATTCATATGACCTCTTCATACAAGTGTTTGTTTACCACCGTGTGAGTTATCACCTAATTTTAGAGGAAAAAAAAATGCTGGTGCTAGAAATTTCCCCTAGACTAATTAAGAGATCTCTACACAAGGTATAATGTATTTTTGTCATTTCTTCCACACACTGTGTAATTTGGCTACAATATTGAAAACAATGTGCTTATTATAAAAGGTAATGTGTATATCCATATATGTGTGTGTGTGTGTGTGTGTGTGTATACACACACACGTTTGTATTGTTTTTCCAACACTAATAACTTGGGAAATACCCATAATAAATCTTTATTCTTTACCAGGAGATTTATGGAAGAATATTTGTTTGGTATCTTCCCATTATTTAATCCATGTATCAGAATGTAGCTTGGTCTGGTTTGAATGGGAAAAGAATGAGAATTGAAATGTCAGCTTAATTAAGCCATTAGGAAATAACTTTAAATTTAATTCATTTATTCTCATCTCTAAGACTATGTGAATTAAACAGAGACTAGCTGAGTTAAGGTTGGTGTTTTACACTAAGTTTTATAAGTGTAGCTATTTTTATTCATGATCCTTCATATCCAAAGAGGAAATTAGTCACGGGATACCTCTAAAGGAAATAAATAAATAAATAAATAAATAAATAAATAAATAAATAAATAGACTGTATTGTTACAACATGAACTTGCATCAAATCAAATTAACATTGTAAACAAAATTATTAACATCTTAGTAAATTGTTAATGGATAACCTTGCCACTTTCTTACACCTTATGCTAGCCTTCCAACCTGCCAGTAACTATTATAAGACATTGAATATGTCACATATATTGGATACAGATTGAATGTAAGAATGTGGATACATTTAAATCATGTGTTCTAGATTAATAGTGTGTTGAATTCTTGAAAGTTTTAGAGATTTTAAGACAATTATCATGGGCTTTTAATAGATTTTATTGTTTATAAATATAATTAAATTTATTATTTAAAAATTATAGATTTCTCAATCTAAATACCTTACTAATTAAAATGCAGGTAGGTAATCATGACCTTCATACATTATTTTTCACTGTAACGTAATTTGGAACTCAGAATTCCCCCCCCTAAATCCTAGCATCTGTATGTCCACAAATTGAGGTAACATGTTAACAGGTAACAAGTTTATGGTTTTAGTTGACTAGTCGCTTATTTTAATTAACTGATTTAGAAAAGTAAAATATGTACTTCTTTTTTAAATATTTATTTATTTTTGAGAGAGAGAGACAGACAGACAGAAGGCAAGTGGGGGAGGGGAAGAAATAAAGAGAGAAACAGAATCTGAAGCAGGCTCCAGGCTCCTAGCCATCAGCATGAAGCCCCTCGCAGGGCCTTGAACCCATGAACCATGAAATCATGACCTGAGTCAAAGTGGGAGGCCCAACCAACTGAGCCACCCAGGTGCCCCTAATATGTTCTTCTTGAAAGCAAATGGTACTCTTAAGGCAGAAAGCTAACACAGTAACTTATACATTCACTCCACAGTGACTTATACAGAAGTAATCATTCATTCATTCCTTAAAAATCATTGAAAAGGCAAATATTACTCTTTAGGTGCTATATCAGAGGGGAATAGAATACTAAATATACAAATAAATAAATAATGTAAAGAAACATTACAAATATCAAAGTAAATGAACACAGCTCACCTTACATTTTTGCTAATGTACTGTTTTTTTATTGTTTATTTTTGAGAGAGAGAGAGAGGGGTGCACATGCACACACAGCTGGGGCACAGCGAGGGAGAAAGAGGATCTAAAGCGGGCTCTTGCTATCAGCCCACATATGGGGTGAACCTTGAGATCGTAACCTGAACCGAAGGTGGATGCTCAACTGACTGAGCCCCCCAGGTGCCCCTCGATTACTATTTTCTAATAAATTTGAGAATTTTCTAACATACAGTGCAATTGCCAACCTATGCCGACCACTGCATTTTTACCTTCTCCTCTGATGGTCTAGGCTACATTTTCAAGCCTCCTGGTATGTGGCTTACTGATTTTTCAATTATCCTTGTGCTTCGCAAATTCCAGTTTTCTGGGTCACCTGGGTTTTCTACTATTTGTTTTAACTTCTCCTCAAAGTTACCGTCAGAGAGTTTACTTTGAAAAAATATGGTGAACTGCCTGGTTATTAAAGACTTGCACACATAGTTTCTCCATAAGAACACGACCTATGAACTTTCTTCTTGTTTCTCTGATTTTGATTTTCCAATAAAAGCAATTTGAACAAAAAGGTGAAAGAATCTACAAACCTATATTGAACCTATCATATCCCTATCTGAAAACAAATCTGATTGGTTTTTGGACATCTTATTTTACTTCTACCTTCAGGCTTCTTTTTGTTACAGTTATTTCCCTAGAACTGTACTTATTGCCATTTATTGAATACAAACCAAGTTGACACTTGTACAATTTTAAAACTTTGTATTTTCCTGATGCCTCAACGTTCCCACAAATAGTTTGTGAGTACTTCCCCCATAGGTGACCAGGTAAACCAGTGTGATAAGGCTTGTCCCTGCTGCAAGTTCTGCTTCTTGAGTCCCCCCTGATTGTGTCCTACCCACATTCAAGCACATCAGTGCTTTCACACCTTTTGCTGCTGTAGTCCACCTACACCCCGATAAAGACACTCGGAGCTACCCCCACATCGTTCCCTGTGTGGTGTGCCACACTTCCCTCTTCTAGGACCTGTGAACAAAAATAAATCCTTGAATTTTATATGCCTCTCCAAGTGTAATTTCTGCAGCTGAGTTCTAGAGTGACCCTTAAAAACCCAAAGGGGGATTTACTCCCCCATTCAGAGTACAACACTTGATCTATTTTCCTAACCAAGATTGATTATATAAAATATATAATATAATTATATTATATATTCTATATAATTATATATATAATTATATTATATATTCTATATAATTATATATATAATTATATTATATATTCTATATAATTATATATATATATAATTATATATATAATTATATAGAATATATATATAGGATTATATAGAATATATAATATATAATTATATAGAATATATAATATATATAGAATATATAATTATATATATAATTATATTATATAGAATATATAATATATATATAAATATATATATAGAATATATAATATAATTATATATATAATTATATAGAATATATAATATAATTATATATATAATTATATATATAATATTTTATTTTAAACTGCTAAATAGCATTGTTTTCTCCACCAGTTTAACCATTGTTAAAAAAAAAAAACTGTCACAAAGATGAATTACCTAAGTACAGGATATTTTGCAAATATAGAACCAATAAAGTCTTCACCAATGTTTGTAGCAGAATGCCCAAAGTTTTTAATTAAGGTCAGTCCCTAAGTAACATGCAAATTTATTCAATCTAACATTGATGAAGTTAGATATAACATAGTGATTTATTATGCAGTTCTTCTACAAAGTTTTCAAGATGAAGAGATTAAGTGCTCCTGTATAAAATAATTGGTCATATGGAGTATGTGATTGAAAATAATTTATTTTAGTCCTAATATCACAGGGTGTTTTAAGTTAGTTATGGACTCTTGAAATTCATTGTTTTCATAAACAGACTTCTATCTTCTCATTCACTTAAATTACTGATAGAAACAAAATTTTTATACAATTTTCTTGTAATTTGTTAATTGATATGAAATCTTAGATGTAACATTATTAATGCATAAAAAAGTATCATAATTTTCACAAGCAGTGGTAAGAGTTTAATTTAGATATAGTATATGTTATGCCATTAAAATTACATCAAATGGTGGAGGTTATAAGAGAAGTGGAAAATGCCCTTGACTCTCAGAATTATTGTTTTTGAGGAAGATGGATAGGTACAGAGATGGAAAGAATGTGAGAACATATAAATATGTATATTCCTGAAACTGTTAGGTCTAAAGAAAACTTTTTGTAATTCAAAATCTTTGTTCCCTGCATCCTCATCATTCACTGTCCTATATTAAACTACTTTAAAAAGATAATAAATTTTATTAATTTATATAGTATTTTCTAGTTTCAAAACATCTTCCCAAGTATGCTCATCCTTATGAGATGAGAGGAACAGATGTTTTCATACATAATTTACAGATAAAGAAATGGATTGACTGCTATATACTGGGCTCCATGTTAGTCATGGAGTGTTAGTCATTTCACATACATTATCATTAATATTTTCAGTATTTCAAATAATACAAGGAACTTACGTAAGCATGCCACTTTGTGTTATACCATAATAACCCTTTTGAAAGCAATGATTCATTTAAGTGATCTAGTGAAATGTTCCCTTTTAATCTACTGTTTGGTAAATAGTATTTTTCTTTTGAATTGATGTATTAAGACTGAAGAAAATATGCACAAACACTTCCATACTATCAAATTTTAATTAACCAGATATTTGTATTCACAGTGGGGCTGCTTAAAAACTCTGGGCAGTAGAGGCACACAGAATAATCAGATAAATTGAAATTACAGTTCAAAATAGATAGTTACTTTAGAACAATGTTTGGAGATAATATAAATCATATATATATATGTATATATGAAAGAATTGTTGAAATATGATTTTATTGTCTTATAAACATTATTTATGATGAATAAAATTTTCCAAAATGAGAACTAATAAATGTATTCAGTTTTTAAAGTGTTTACTTATTTATTTTTGAGAGATTGAGAGAGGAGAGGGGCAGAGAGGGAGGGACAGAGAGAAAATCCCAAGTTGGCTCCACGCTGTCATCATAGAGCCACATGCAGGGGTCCTTCCCACAAACCATGAGGCCATGACTTGAGCGGAAACCTAGAGCTGGACACTTAACTGGCAGAGCCACCCAGGTGCCCCCTTTAAAAAAAATAATTAATTTTGAGAGAGAGAAAGGGGGGGGCAGTGTGTGAAATTTTTAACAATCCTTATTTTATAAGCATTTGTTCAAGGACACAATTTTAGGGGTGCCTGGGTGGCTCAGTTGGTCAAGCATCCAACTCTTGACTTCAGCTCAGGTCATGATCTCAAAATTTGTGAAATCAAGCCCTACTTAAGGCTCCATGCTAACATTGAAGAGCCTGCTTGGGATTTCTCTCTCTCTCTCTCTCTCTCTCTCTCTTTCCCTCTTTCCCTCTCTCCCTCTCTCTCTCTGCCTTTCCACTGCTTGTGTGTGTGCTTTCTCTCAAAAATAAATAAATGTTTAAAAAATTACAAAAAAAATATAAATCACAATCAAGTTGCATTTGTTGTTTTTAGTCAGGAAAGTTGATCTCCAGTTTCCAGTAACTTGGAAAACCTCTAATTTTTTCTCGTAGTTTGACTTTGGGCCTTACTAGCATCTGATCACTGACAGTAAGAACAAAGTGCTTCTATGACCATCTAAGAAAGCCTTATATCAGCTCGCAAAATGTGTCATAATTCACAATGGATCGGTTTAATGAGAGCTTGTTTCTTAGAAGCATTGAGGAGTTAGATGAATGTTTACTTTTATAAGTAGCAGTTTAATTAAGTGACACCTGGCAGGCAAGAGTAGGTCAGGGCTTCAGATAACAGATTCTGTTTACAAAATTACCCATTAGAGGGTGTTCCTTGGGTAAATTTAACTCTACAACTCACCTTTTAAGTTTTTTTGCCTTATTTTATTTTCATCTCATTTGTGAGGTAATGAGATACAAATTAATCCATTGTATTAATTTAGTTTGAAACACATTGTAAGAATTGAGATATTTAAAAATAATAGACATAAATAAATAGTACATATTAGCATTTAGTAATTAGACACCTCTCATTAATTATGAAGAGCCAATAATAAGTTATGTTTTAATTAAAGAGATGTCATTTAGGTAACTTTTACTGATAGATTGAAATTGTTCATCTGTAATCACACAGAATAAAAAACTAAACTAGGAGATACTTTTGGATTTTTTTCCATGCAGTCTACATAGTATAGTATATAAAAATGTTTATGATATATAACATCTTCAATATCAACTAATAAGTCACTATTCTATGAGTTGCCTTATATTTAAATCACAATTTTTGTAGAAAATTTAGTAGAGTTAATCACACCTGATACTATCTTTTGTGTTATTAAATAATAAGAAAAAAAACCTTCAATCAAACTTAAAATCTTAACATATCTCTTGGTGAAAATGTGTTGAGTAAACTTGTTGAATTTTTATTAATATAAGCTAATAAATGTCCCAAAAAAGACACTAGAATTTTGACATAGATTTTAAAATAAATTGAAACACAAAATGACAAAATAAAATTTTGATTATAATTCTATAACATTTTAAAAAATATTTGAACTATTGAAAGATTCTAATTAATTTTAATGAATTTCAGTATTTTCCTGTTCCCCATAACAGGAATTTAATTTCAAAAAAAAAAAAAAAACAAACCCAAACTATGCTTTTCTGGTACCTTAAGTATTTTTCATTATGCTACTATCTTTTAACTTTAAGTACTTTTACTTTATCTTAGAATGAATGATTCTTATGACTTAATTTCATTCATAAATAATATTATTAATAATTTTAACAAATTTTGCCAAAACAAGCAATGACTCTGAGGAAAGTAGTTTTATTCATAAGTAAATATAAATATGTACACTTATAGAAAAAATAACATATGGTTATGAAAATTTCATATGATCAAATATTTTAGCTATTTTCCTGTGAAACAAAAAACCCAAAAGTATTTGGTCATAAAATTTAAAATCAGTTTAAAACACAAAAATATCAGTAACAATTTATATAAATTATAGTGTTATAAAATTTCTATTCCATATATCATTTTTATCAAAAGCCAACTTCAAATTAAAAGGACAGTAACTATGTATCTTTCATCCATCGCTGATAACATAAAACTCTGGAACCAAGTATACTCAACTTCAGAATTCTCTAGAATTGATTCTGTAACACTTATTATTGTAAATGATAATTGTGCTGTTATGTAGTGAGAGATACTTAGATTTTCTTTTCTGTTGATATACTTCTGTAATGTAAACATAAATTTCAAAACATTAAAAACATACTGATACTGCTGTTTTACAAATGTGTAGAGTGGCACAATTTCAAAATCGTATTCATCAAATAGTATGCATCGTCATAATAGGAAATTGATGAATGCCATCACCCTGTTAGAAGTGATGAAATCTAGCCTCAGTAAGTTTAAATGACTAGAAGTAGGTTATAAGTTTACCAGAAATCTTTTTGCTAACAGTTAACTGCCTCCTAAAAACAGAGAATATGTCTAGGAATTAATCAGTTGTAAGAATTATAGTATCTAAATCTAGCTTAAGAAGGCATTCTTTAAAAATATTTCATGAAACATTTCATTTAAACATTTCTTCTCATATTTTTATCAATAAACACAAATGTGTAGTGGGAAACTATAATACTGAGTTTTGACCTCTAATTTTAAGTGCCCATTTCTATTTAAAGTATGTATCACCATACAGGAAAGTTAGCTAATTAAAAACAAACAAACAAAAAAATGTAGTTTCATCAAATATGGAATAACTCCTCCAGAGATTGATAGCAATTGGCACATTCAGCTGGAACCAACCAGTAGTATATTTTATTATGAAAATGATTTCAAATATGATTGTGCATTTGGATAATAGATGAAATAGATGGTTGACAGTAATTGAAATGTTGGTTTTATGTCATTCTGATTACCTTTATAATCACTTTTCATGTCTAGTTAAATATATGTAGGTTAATTATGAGTGACTCATAGTCCAAAGGTGAAAGAATAAAATAAATAAATAAAGGAAATCAGAAAGTAGTAGTAACAAGCTAGTAGTAGAATACATTGTAAAAAAAAAAATTAGCTTGCATATTTCCTGATAATCTAGTGGCAATTACATGCTGAATATTGGATGCTTGTGTGTATGCATACATGTACATCTGTGTGCACAGGCATGTGTTTGTATAGAATTATGCATTTCTCTTGTTAGTGCAATGAAAAGGACTTGACTTTTTCTTTATCAATTCTCTGTAAGCTTCATGATGTTGCAAAAGTCTAGAAATACAAGATTGCATTTTAAAGTAATATTAGTTGTGTTCTTGGGGAGCCTGGGTGGCTCAGTCCAGTTAAGCAACTGACTCTTGATTTTGGCTCAGGTCATGATCCCACAGTTGTGAGATCCAGCCCTGCATCAGACACTGTGCTGGGCGTGGAGCCTGCTTGGGCTTCTCTCTCTTCTTCTCTCTCTGCTCCACCCCTACTCATACTTTCTATGTCTCTCTCTCCCAAAATAAATTAATAAACATTACAAAAATAATGTTAGTTGTATTCTAAAATAATATGCCTAATATATTTGCTTCAACCTATAGACACCTTTCTGGGTAAAATACCTCTTAATTAAAAACAGTGTTTCTGAAAGCAATAAATATACTATTTCTCATTTTGTCAAACTATTGGATCTATGGTAATGTATTTATTGCTTTTAAAAATTAATAACTGGACCTGATTCCTTAAATTTAGATATATTTCACCTTATAATGTATCTTTAAGGTAAAAAATTTTTATAGAGCATATTACCTATGAATGAAAGTAGCTTTAAGAAAATAAATCTAGGGGGGCACCTGCATGGCTCTGTCAGTTGAGCGCCCGACTTTGGCCCAGGTCATGATCTCATGGTATGTGAGTTCGAGCCCCGCATCGGGCTCTGTGCTGACAGCTCAGAGGCTGGAGCCTTCTTTGGATTCTGTGTCTCCCTCTCTCTCTGCCCCTCCTCTACTTGTATTCTGTTTCTGTCTATCTGTCAAAAATAAATAAATGTATAAAAAATTTTTAAAAGAAAATAATCCTAATTTTCAACATGGATTTAGGTGGATAAGTACCACAATATTGCAATTTTATAGTTAAGTAGTGTATACATTCTGAACCCACTCTTGATTTTAGGCACAAACTCATCGACATATAAAAATATATACCAAACATATCACCTTGTGACATTTTGTATCATGTGAATTGTGAGGTTTAGTTTGTATTGTAGCAACATTAATATCTCCTTATTGTAATAGACCACTTCTTTAATAGTTTAAAAATAGGCAAATAAATAGCAATAGCAATTAAATAACAATAGCAATTGAACAAAAATATAAATATCTCTCTTTTCCATAACTCAGTGGTGGATTATATTGACATATCATAACATAGAAGCATAAATAGAAGGATGTCTTTGGACATCCAAAGTAGATTAGGTTGCTTTGGTTCTATTTTCCTGAGGATATCATTAAGATACCAGTTAAATCAATGAACTGGGTTTCTTTAAATCCAAATGCGTGAAAAAATGAATGATTAGGAATTCTTAATTTTTAAACTGAGAAAATTTAGTTATTCTTAAATGTAACAATTATAAAGAAATTTTATGAGAACTTATTTCTTTTCACTCAGGGCTATTTCTTTCGTCCTCAGAAATTTAATTTTTCTAGATCCACAGTGGTTTAGAATAATACATTTAGTAAAGAAAATAAAGCACAAATATTTATACATTTCTTTTTATTATCAAATATAACATGTTTTCAGTGGATATTCAGGTGGTTCTTGTAGTTTTCTAGTATAAAACAAATTTTGACTTAGCAGTTTTCTAGTGTTTGAATAGTTTTACAAATATTTATTCTCCATCTTGTGATTCATTATAAACCTTGATATTTAGATATAAATATTAATTAACACAACTTTTTGAGTTTCCAATGTTTATACCAATGAACTTTAAAATGATTTAGTATTTCTAGGTTTAACTTGCTGTGATTTAAATATATAACAGTCATTTAATAGTAGAAATATTTCTACTGATTGATTTTGAGGCAGTTATATTAAAGCATATCATAATATTAGCATTTGAAGATATTTGGCATAGTTTTAGAATATTAACAAAATTTGGCTGAATCAATGGCATAATTATAAATGTAACATGTTTATGAATATATTGAATACATGTGTATATTAAAATTTTACTGTATATTATAGAATATTCAAATACATAATTATTAGTGCCTTTAATCCTGAAGTTTATACCTAAAGGGTTTTTCTTTTTTATTTGAATATAATTCATACAAATATATTGAAACAAATGGGATGTTTTCTATATTGACATCTTTCTACCTTATCAGAAAGTGAGGGTTAAATTTATTTTCATAATTCATTGAAAGGAGTAAATTTCAGTTACTGACAATTTAAGCAGGTAGAGTCAGAATTCCTTAGTGAGTCATGCCATTGTTTACAGCCCTTCTTTCCTTTGTTGCATTCTGTACCCAGCTGGGAAAAATGCACCAACATACTTTATTTTCAGTGTCATGGAATATATTTTTATATTTTACTTATATATTCCTAGTAAGGGGTGAAAGATATTCTCAAGAGTAGGAAAGGTGCTGCTTTTGGAAATGATGCAGAACACTCAGATTCATAAGAAAATGATTCTCTAGAGGTTTCTTTTAGGGTTGTTTTGTTTATGAATAATGAATTGTTCACATTTCATTTTTCAAAACCAGTTGGGCTTTTGGGTTCAGGGAATTATACTCTATAGATTATAATCCATATATTATTGGGCAAAAACATCTAGTTAAGCTAAATTTTAATATCTAACAAGATATTTTTCTTCCAAATATTCCAATGCTTATTTTTTATGTAGAATGCAATTTATGATTGCAGTTATTGGCATAGTTTACAATACTGATAGTTTCAATTATAAAGATCAAAATTTAGAGTGAATATAATTTGTGAGAAAAACAAATGAAAAGCATCAAAAACTATTTTGTCTTTGTACAGTTATTATATGCTTCACATTAATCTCGCCATCCTGAAGGAGAGAGTCCAATGTGATGGAATCTTGAGTACCATAATTTATTACAGCAGTGTCATTTTGGGCAATGCAGTCATATTCCCTTGGTTTTAATTGCTTTGCCTAAGAGGAAGAAACAAGTAGTAAGCTGTAGTATTTAATGATTTTAAAGGCAGGTTAGGTGTGCTTTCTTTAATCTGCATTTAGGAAGCTAAGGGAAAAGTTGAAAAATGGTAGGAAAATGGAAGTACAGGGCAAATTTGAGTTCTGCACACTGAGATCATCACGAGGACAGGTACCAGATCCTCTATGTGGCATCCAGTTGTGCAGGTTGGGCAATTATCTGCATGGTTGTAATATGAGGGACACACAGGACATAGCATCAATGCTGCTATTAACCCTTCTGAAATTATATTGGTGTTCCCATTGGTCTTTTAAATTTTTACTCCCTTAAGAGTCCTTTAATAGATCTAATATATCTTTGAGAAGAAGTAATGCATGAAGTTACTGTCTCTGGATATACATTTTATCAATGACAATACACACACACACACAATATCTTATTTTTTTCCTGAGTCAACAGAACAAGATCCTTGCTATTTTTCTGAACTGTCAAAAGTTACGTCCTCAAATATCCCATTTAATACAAGATAATTCAAATTTATTAGGGTTTTCATCTAAATGTTATATTTTGGCTTTTGAAGTATTTCTTTCCAGATTATTTTTTTCATAATTACATTATATAGTTAGCACATGCTAACTTCTTATCTCAGAGTACTTGTATTTTACCAACTTGCACAATTGATAGTCTTTTATTGATTTATTTTGTCTTTAATGCTGGTGGGTTTTTCTCTGTAGATCCAATTATGTATGTATTTATTATAAGAGCTATAGGTTACCATGCACAAAAGCTACAAAAAAGGTAAGGAGAGCACAAAATAGCCACATTATAGAATAGTGAAGAAAAGTAAAAGTGTAACTTGGGCTATGATAGTGACTGTTAAGAATGAGAAATTGTAGCCATTTTAATTGTATTTGGCAATTTTAGCAAAAGAGATAATTCGAGGGCTGAATTTTCCCTCTGAAATAAAAAATAATTACACTTTTACATATAAGGGTTTTTCCAAAGACAAATTACCTTGTGAGAAAGGAGAAACAACTCACCTATGGAGTGGTGACAGGGAGGTTGGAGTATAAGATGGGAGTGGGGAGAGGTATCGGGAGATGAAAGTGGACAGTAGTGAAATGGGGCTGTGTAGATAGAAACAACGTGTTTAGATTTAAGTTGGTGTTCAAGAACTGTGCATAGGGAGGGCTATTAGAAGTTGGTCACAAATATATAATTGCCTAATGATGAAATGCCATATACCAAAGTTGTAGCTAAGATTCAGAAAGCAGAAAGGCATCAGGTTGAAAGGTGGAATCAATCTTCAGAAAGCTACTTACATGTTCTTAAAAGGCTCCCACTCAGGGCTCCTGGGTAGCTCAGTGGGTAGTGTGTTGGACTCTTGGTTTCAGTTCAGTTCAGGTCAGACTATCAGGGTTCCTGAGATCCAACCCCATACTGGACTCTGCACCACCAGCTGACAGCTTGCAACCTGGTTAGGATTCTCTCTCTCCTTTCTCTCTGCCCCCCACCCCACCCCTGTGCAGGCACTCTCGCTCTTTTGTCTCAAAAATGAATAAACATTAAAAAATAAATAAAAGTCTCCCTCTCTACACATGGGAGTGTGTAGACCCAATTTTATTGGGTCATGCATAAAATTCCATAATAATTATATCATTTACATTCAAAATTATATATAAATTACTGTATGTATTTTTATGTAGCATTTTAAGCACAATTATCCAGTGCATCTGGGATTCACTAATCTTCTTTGAGATGTAAAAACTAGAAAATTTATAGTTAGTAATGTTAATACAAGTTAATGCAAATTAAATTCTTAATAGCAAATAACTTTCTGTAAGAAGGTTCTACAGACAGGACAAATGTAGCTTTTTTAACATGCATTTAGTAAATCAAGAGAAAAGTGTATATATATACATATATGTATGTATATATACACGTATATATACACATATATATGTATATATATACGTATATATATGTATATATATATACTTATATATATATACATACATACATATATATATACACACACACACACACATATGAGAGAAGTAGAAGTTACAGGGAAAATAACATGGATAACTCAACCAAAATATATAAATTGGTAGGATATATTAAATAAGTATTTAAACACAGCTGTATTCTCAAGCACCTTTTTTAACAGTGTCCTTATAAACCCTGTCATATCTAGAAACATGCCTGGAAAAGTTCCAAGTGCTTCGCAAACATTATCTTACTAAATGCTACATTGATCCTGAGGTAGCATTATTATCGTGAGGCTTTGGTGGCTTAAAGAGGTTAAGTAACTTGCTAAAATCCGCACATTCAGTGAATAGAAAGTTATTTAGACAGTTTGGACTTAGAACCAGTTTCTCTGGGTCATATGTCCTTTAGAATTGCTGCTGCCTCTCAGCTGCTGGCAGAATATCACAGCTTGTCTTTAACCTGTCAGGATTCACAGTCTTGCTTTTAATTAGCTAATTATAGATTTTGGTTACCTAAATAAGCTATTCTCACTCCTTAGGGATGTGGAACCCAGAGACTTGTCTTTGACTCTGCTCTTGAGAGCACCCTGGTGCCAACTTACATGAAACCCAGGATGTCTAATCCATGTCCTTCATCCTTGATTTCTTGACAATGACCGGATTCATTTTCTTGTATCCGACTTCATCTTCTGCAAAACCTTGGATTTCATGTAAGAACTAGTTATTTTATTTAATGCTGGAAAGAAATTAACTGCTAATCCTCACTTAGCAGCAGTAGATTGCAGTTTTCAAAACCACAGACTCTGGAGACAGAATTCTTGGGTTGAAATCTCATTTCTGCCATTTATGACCTGTGTAACATTAGGCCATCTACTTAAGCTCTTTATGCCTCAGTTTCCTAAAATCTGTTACATTGGAATAACAACAGTACCCTCCTGTATTCATGAGGATTAAGTACTCAACACATGTAAATTGCTTAGAACAGGATGTGGCCTGTAGGAAGCATTGTAAAAATATTTGTTCTATTACTATTATTTGAGCACTTGTAGTAGTTTCCTCTTGGAAAAAAATGCTTTCTGGCAATTACTGAAATACTTTGGCCAAAACCTCTTAGTTGTTTCTTAAAAGTAAATCCTATTAAATATCATATTTCAAACATAATGATATACTTTTAACTACAACATTTTAATGACAGCTATAATTGACTTCCAATACTTTTTCCTTTTTTTTATTCCAGTATATTCTCTAGAAATATGGATAGGAGATATACTAATAACAATAATATAAATTTTCATCAGATAAAACCCATAATTATCTGGAATTCCTTGTGGCTGCATAGTCTCTTGTGTTTTGGGCAATTTAGCACATGTTCACATTTCTGTAAAGCTGCTTTCTCTAGTTCTTTACCACTTGCTTCTTTGGTAGATGTTAAAATTACTTGCTGTGTCTGTACAGTTACAACTATATAACACCCAAATCTATTAATAATCCCAAGTCTCAATGGCTTAACTCAATGGAGGTTTATTTGTTGCTTAAACTAGATTGCCTAATGTGGGTTGGAAGAAGAATCTGTTGATTTTCATCATTCAGGGATCCAGGCTCCTGAGACCCCGCCTCAGCATGTGTTTTCATGTTTCCACTGTTCTCCCAGTGGTGGGAGGGAGAAGGTGAAGCAGAAGATGTTCTAAATCTACTGACAAAAACAAATTCACATCACTCCTACCCATGTTTCTTCAGCCAAGGCACATCACATAATTTTACCTCACTTCAAAGGAAGAAAAGAGGTGTAATTCTCCATGTATCAGAAGTTTTTGGAAATAGCCCTCATGACCTTCAGGTGGGGGACAAGTTTATCTTCTCTCTTGCACTATACTCTTAGCTGCATAGACTCTGGTCTTTAAATATAGCTTTCTGATCAAATTAATATATACCATGAACCAGTTAAAAATAACATCGACTCTTGATTTGAATATGGAATTTTTTCTAAATATGCAGTCCTTTTACTAAGCATGCTTTATGTTCAGGGACATGAAAATATGAATGAACTATGGAAATTGTCCAAAAGAATTTGGTGCTGGCAGAGTGCCTTTTAGCACTGTGAATGCATATGGGAAACTTTCCCCCTACCTCCATTGTGTATAATTGCCATGGATATTTTTGAATTATTTTTACTAAAATAGTTTAAATGGTTATAGACTTACAGTTTTTATGAAGAAGAAAATGAACTAATTATTCTCAATGAGTTAAAGTGAGGATAAATTACATCAAATTTAGGTGATGATCTACCTTTCATCCCTGTAAAATGAAGAATCATAAGCTATGCACCTTTTAACTGAATCTCTTCATGGAAAATGAATGGGGCATGGCAGAGTCAATCTGTTAATTTCGGCCATATTAACCAGCCATGAGAATTACTGCACAGCCTCTCAGAGTCAATATAAATCAGGACGATGACCTTAATGAACAGATTGTCCACCAGTTAGTGGGGTTTGCTGAAGTGTAAAGGCAAAGATTGTGTTTTGTGTGTTTAGAAAGTAATTATTTTTCCAATTTATATCATTATGTCATTTGATAATGTATTTAAAGACAGATTGTAAATTCTCTTAGCAAACATATTGTAAGTTATCTTAGGGAGGAGATGACAAGTACAGGCCAAGAACTTCTAGCTAATGGTGAGCAAAACAAAAGTACAAAAACAGCAAAAGTTGAGAGCTTAAAGTCTAAGCAAACATTTTAGGTTTATTTTTTATTATTATTAAATAATCTTAAGCAAGATTTTTAAAAGCTAAGAATAATTCCATTGTAAGTATGCATATATATATTTGAACATTTTTAAATGATTTTTTTCATCTAATTACTAAAAAAAACATTGGTGTGGTAAATTTCTAATGGTCTATCACAAATCCTTGTGTGAATGATGAGAACCTTGAATTTTGGAAAAAAAAATCCCGAACTATCATTTCTATTTCAAGAAAAATCCAAGAGCCACCTTCTAACCTCTAACGATATAGTTGAAAATGTAAATCTTCATCATCTTTGTACTGGAGTATTACCTGACTCCCTAGTGCCTATTTCTACCCTTTCTTCCCTTCAGTTTATTTTCAACATTGCAGCCAGCATGTTTTTGATAAAATGTAAATCAGAACATGTAATTTCATGGTTCAAACTTCATGGCTCAAAGAAAATCAAAGTCCTTCCAAGGTCTTATAAGACCATACACAATCTGAGTATTCTTGACCTCATCTCTCGTTACTCCTTGGCCATCTCCCTGTCCAGGCCACACTGGTCTCTTTGCTGTGCCAGGAACACAGCTCCAATACCTCCCTTTTGGGCACCTTGTTCTTGCTGCTTGTTTCCTCAATATTTTGTTTCTGTCTGGGTTTCTACTACACCAAAAATGATTCAGGACTATTCAAAAATACACTCTGTTAGCTTTGTCCAGACCACTGTTCTGACACACTGCAACATCACCTGTCCTTCTAACCAGCTTTGTTTTCTATTGCATTTATCACCAACTAACACATTTTGTATTTTGCATGCACATACTTGCACACACGTGTGTACACGCAGATAGCCTTTCTCACTTCTCTGAAATACAAACTCATGAAATCAAGATTTGTTAGTCTGCTTTGTTCATTGTGATACCTCTAATGTATGGAATAGAACTCGGTGAATGTTATTTATTCTTGAATAAATACTTATGCTTAAAGATCAAGGAATCCAATTCTTTTTCATTTTGATTCAAGACTTTTTAAAGTAATTTGAAACATCAATTTCAAACATCACAGGTACTATAGCAATAGACATAGAGCTGCTAAAAGACATAAAGATGTGGACCATGAATGGATAGCAAGCCATTTTACAACGCATAACAGAACTTCTCAGTACAAGGTACATGTAATCTGAAGCATACAAGGCCATGTGCCAAGTGTATGCCAAACCTTAGGATAAACCTTGTATGCATTTCTATCGAGGTAAATTTAACCCAAACATATGGGTTCTCACATAAAATGGGCCACCTTAAGCCAAGATCAATTCATATGGAATGCATACTCTATGTTAAGGACAAAATTTTGTGAAAATTTTTGAGAGGCATCGCTTTAACACAACATGTTCTTCAAGTTTGAATTCAGTTCACACAGTGAATGTTTATTTGGTCACCTACTGTGAGCAAGAAAGTCATTACTACAGTTATCAGATTTCTTTTATTACTTCACCTCCTTGTTCAGTTTTTATTTTTAATTTATTGGGTTTATTTTCGTCAAGCTATTAGAACAATGCCATCTACATTTTAATCAATATATGTTTCATCCATCCATCTATCTATATTAAGTTTCCTGTGTTTCAAATAAAGGAGACTTTCCTTTTCTCAGTATTCTGTGTCTCCCAGTGTCCATGTGTAGAATCAAATAGGATTTTTTTATTATTTGCAATTTTATATAGTGAAGAATAGGGACTTTGTTAAATACACTAACTTTCAGGGTTATCATAAAGTTGAAAAAGTATAAGGTAGAAAGTATAAGGTAGAAAATGAAAAGTATAAGGGAGAAAATGAAATAAAAATTAAAGACCATAAATATTTTATATTAGTGTAGTCTATCACTCTTTGGTTTGATAAGCAGAGAATTATTCCCGTCATGCTCAATAATGTAGGCGAGTAGAAATAATGGAGTGATGTAATTTAAATTGATTTGTGGGCAATTAAATCCACTTATAGTAATTAGCATCTTCTGCTTGTGTGCACATACATGAAAATAAAGAAATAGGGTGTTTCACAATATATGACCTCCTGGCTAAATTTAATTTACATGGAATATTGAAAAAATTTCCCCATTGTCTACCTAATTTACTGAATATCTGATGTTAACATTTCAGTAGAAGAAATTTTGTGCTAAGGCTGTTATTTGGACAGATATCAAACTAATAAAAGTTATTTCACTTTGGTGTAAAATGTTAAGTATAAACAATGAACATAAATTATTTAGATTTGAATTCCAACTTTGATACTCAGCAGCCATATGTATTTGGGCAAATTTTTAGACCTCTCTGTGCTTTGATTTTCTTATCTAACAAATGAGATTAATATTTACACTTCTTAGGATTGCTGTAAGTTGATATGTGTTAATGTCAGAAAGGTGGCTGGCATATACTATGTTAATAATTAGACTTGGCATCCCTGGTTTCTTAAATAATACCCAAATAACTAGATAAGGTACTTGGAATATTAACAGTAATTTTACTGTAGTATCTCTATGCATTATACTGCAGTATCAATTAACACATTTTTGTGGTGACTCTTGTTGATGAATACGTTATCGAAGTATCATTCTTTCTTTGATTTTTAATTAGTCCTTTGTTTTATGCATTGGCAAATGAAAGTGAGTAGAATATACAAACACAAGCACATTATTCTTTAATAAGTATTTTAAATATATTAACTTTCTTTTGGCTTTATTCACATACCTTGATAAATATTAAGTTATTTTAAGAATAACTTACATTAAATATTTTTCATCAAAGTAATCATTGACTTATAGGAATCTGCATTTTCACATTCTGTATGACTGTATTTGGAATTTCATTTATTCCCAGTGAAATATCTAAATAAAATTCAAGCTATAAAATTTCCAAATATTACTTTTGTGGATGCATGTTTGTGGATGCATGTGTGGGATTTTCTATCTGAAGACTTAACAATAAAAGTAAGTGGTTTTAAGGCATTATTTCAAAGGGGTTGGAGAATGATTATATTATATAGCACTTCACAAAGGACTTTCACCAGAGTTGAATTTGTGAGTTGTTATTCCTTATATGCCACCCTGAAAGCAAGTAACACATAAGACTGAACAGGAAGGGATTGGGCTTGAATGAAATAATAGATTAATAAGGGAAAAGCATAAGAATAGGTAAGGTACTGCATTAGTAGGGAGTAAAATTGTCATTAGGGGGTGACCAGATTATTTAGGCAGTGATAAAAATGACCAGGATTGGACCAAAGAAAACGAGGCATTTTTATGAGAAAGCTCTAGAGATATATCTTAGGATTTAAACTTCTCTTGTTAATCAAGGTACATGGATAACCTTTTGTAAATTTCAGAATGTTAAGTATTACCATAATAATTACTAATACTAAATTTCTCTTTAATATTATTTATCCATATTGATTTTTCTTTCCTTTATGCTTACATTTTTTTTAATCCTGCAGTTTTTGAACTGTTTACAACCTTCAGAGATATTTATTTTTTCATCTAAGTAAAAAACAATATGAATCAATTAAATATAGCATCAATATATATTTATCTGTACATTGTTCAGGATGTTAAATAATTAAGAATTTCATTTATATTGATCAATTTATGCTATTTCCATTCATGTACTTAACAAGTTGGACATGTAAGTGAAGACGTAAAGATACGAATTTAGAAATAGAAAGGCTCTGGAAGCATCTGTGTGGCTCAGTCAGTTAAAGCATCCGGCTTCAGCTCAGCTCATGAACTTACAGTAAGTTTGAGCCCCACATCAAGCTCCGTGCTTGCAATTCTCTCTCTTTGTGTGTAAACCGTCCCCACACCCACACTCTTTCTGTGTGTGTCTCTGAAAATAGGTAAATAAACTAAACTAAAGAAAAAAAAAAGAAATAGGCTCTGTTAACACTTTAATATTAATTACTAGCCACTAAATATAAATTAGAATCTGCACATAATGGTAGACTGGCTCTATTATTAATTCACATACCTTGGAAATAATTGCAGAAATATATAATCACACCAAGATGATGTTGTTTGAGATGTTATCACACTTAAAGTTATAAATTTTGTAAGACAGATGTTGCAGGACTCAGTTTTATTGTTAGGCATTATATTGACCCAACCTCATCTAGACAGGTCATTTAATGAATATCAAAGCATGTAAATAGACATGTCATGTTCAAAAAAGCATTAGCTTAAAATGAGGTCAACATAGGTTGATTCTCTCAGTTCTATGGGCAGCTGAGCCCTCTCTAAATTCCAGAGTTAAGTCAGAGCTGCTCAGGCTGGTAAGAAAGGAACAGCTGCAGCAGTAACTGGGCAATTTCCACCTTCGGCTCTACTTGAGAAGAGGGACAGCACGTTGCTGAAGAGCTCTGAAGATTATGGCTAAATAAATTAAAAAATAATTTTAAAATTTTCAACTTCTGGAGATTATTCAACTTTTGGTTATTTTTGGTCTACCACATTATGCTCCATGTGATGCACAGAAATGATACTGATTGGGCACAGATGCATAATGCTTAAAAGGATACAGCATTGTGTTTTAGTTTTATTAACAACATTTAAAACTGAAGAATTTTTAATATCCTGAGTGGCAGAGAACTCCCCCAAAACAATTGTGTGACAAATATTTTCTCTCAATTTGTGAATATTTTTTCAATTTCTTAATGGTTCCTTGTGATGAGCATAAGTTGTCAGATTTAATATAATCAACTTTATTTTTTTATAGTTAGAGCTATTTTGTGTCTTAAGAAATTTCAGTTATCATAAAGATACTTCCTCTAGTTCTCTGATATTGTGATTTTTACAATTAAGACTTAAATTCCCCTTTAATTGATATTTTTGCATATGGTAGGAGGTAAGACTATTTTTTTAATATTAATTTATTTTTGAGAGAGAGAGAGCATGAGCAGGGAAGGGGCAGAGAGAGAAGGGGACAGAGGATAGGAAGTAGGCTCTGCACTGACATCAGCCAGCCTGATGTGGGGCTTGAACTCAGAAACTGTGAGATCATGACCTGAGCTGAAGTTGGACACTCAACTGACTGAGCCACCCAGGTGCCTGGTAAGACTGTAATTTTTATCTTTAATTCATGAGTAACCACTTCTAGACTCAATTTTTGAATGGTTCCCCTTTTCTGATTTTGCTGTAGTATAAATTCTCTCATATATTTTAGTTGCATCCATGGGTGTGTTTCTCTCTGGGCTCTATTCTTTTCTTTATTTTTTAAAGGTATTTATTAATTTTGATAGAGAGAGTGTGAGCATGTGAGCAAGGGAGGGATAGAGAGAGAGGGACGGAGAATCCCAAGCAGGCTCCAGGCTACCAGTATGGAGCTCAACATGGGGCTCCACATAGGGCTGGAATCCACAAACCATGAGACCATGACCCAAGCCACAATCAAGAATCCTGTGCTGAATGGACTAAGCCACCCAGGCTCCCCCTTCTGGGCTCTATTCTACTCTATTGGTCAGTATAGCTATCTCTTCCTGAATATCGCAAGCTGTGATCATGATAGATTTGTAGGAAGTCTTGATACCTTGAAAGGTAATAATATCCTTGAAAGAATAAGAATAATCCCCTTGCAGATTAAAGAGCACTTCTTCAGGATTGTTTTAGCAACTCTTTGAGAACCCTATGTTCTATTTCTCAGCCACTCTGCTCCAGCTCTGCTGTATGGTACAGTGGTGTAGAGAGAGAATGATTGTATTCTTGGAGGCTTCCCCTACCCTTAGGAGACCAGGAATGCTTCAAAAAGTGTTCCTTGCAATTGTTCTCTACTTGGATAGTCCCTTGGAGCACATAATGAACCATAAAGCTAATAATAGATGTCCACATTTCAAATAGTATACTTTTTAACATTGTCTTTTTTTTTAATGTTTTATTTATTTTTAAGAGAGTGTAAGTGGGGGAGAGGGGCAGAGAGAGAGGGAGACAGAGAATCCAAAGCAGGCTCCAGGCTCTGAGCTGTCAGCCCAGAGCCTGACGTGGGGCTGGAACTCAGGAACTGTGAGATCATGATCTGAATCGAAGTGGGACGCTCAAACGTGTGAGTCACCCAGGTGCCCCAACGTTGTCTTTTAAAATAAGGCATATAAAGAATTAATAAATAGTGGTATTATAAATACAACTGACCCACCCTTCAGTCAAAAACTGGCGTATAAATTTTGACTCCCACAAAACTTAACTGTTAATTGACTACTGTTAACTGGAAGCCTTAGCAATAACATAAATAGTTGTTAATTAACATATATTTTGTATATTATACGTATTAAATACTGTATTCTTATAACAAATTAAGCTAGAGAAAAAACGTTATTAAAAAATCTTGAGAAAAATTCATTTATAGTCTCATATTAAAAAAATAATAAAAACAAACAAACAAAAAAAACAAACAAACAAAAAACCCTTCCTACTATAAGTGGACCCCGGTAGTTCAAACTAGTATTGCTCAACGATCAATTGTATGTTTACCTTTAATTTTAAAAAAGAAAAACCTCTATTTAGTCCACCTAGTTTAAATCATCTACATTGGATTATTTATAATGGTAGTCTGAGTCTATTAAATAGCAAATCAACTCCTATTCACAGAATCATAGAATCACAATTCTCTCAAGCACAAACTGTTCTCCCTTCTATTTTCACTGTGTCTTAACAATGGATATTGGTAGGTTGAATTTTCTGATAGCTAGAAAGAAGCTACATGGTCTTTTCTGATACACCAGCATGTATATCCGAGTGAAGGTTAAGGTTAACTTAATTTCTCACTTCAGTTGAAAATCAATTCTTCTACACTTTTGTCATAATCCTATCAACTACATAGAGAAGCTGTTCTATTCTTGAGTTATATTTGAATTTGCACAGGGAATTAAATTTTAGCTTTCAGAAACTGAAAGATTTTATAGGATGACAGGACCTTTTTGTCTGTATTTACTGTAATAAGTAGTAACCCTGGAGTACTAAAGGGGTTTTCATAAGGGGCCTTTGCTAAGAATAAAGGGCAGCCAGAGAAGGAAGGTAAGAGTATATGGTCTTTCTGATTCTGGGAAATGGTGCACAAATAGACATTACTAAACTTACACAGATAGAAACCATGTACTTTTTAAGGATTTAAAATGTAGATGTTAGTAATAAAATAAAGACAAGTTTATCTGATAGTTTTTCTTGAGCAGGCAGAGATTTTTCTTTTGAACAGCAAATATTTTCCTTAATAAGTTATAAAATAGTTACTGTATCGGAGTAATAATTACCCTTACCAATTTCCTGAGCTAGGATTTTAAATTAGTTTATTTGCTGAAATTCAGTTCATTAAGAAACTAAATCAGATGGCAAGGAACCCTCATGGAATGGAATGTGTGAACACCCATCTAATTACATGAAAAGACAAAGTTCTCCTTTGTTTATGGAGGATCACATCTTGGAATTTGCCTACAAGTTCAATAAACACAGCAATGACAGATTGAAACACAAGTGTATAACAGAGAAGAAATGAATATAGGTATGAAAATATACTCCTACTCCCAGCTTAGTCTGCAGACTGATATTGTCCCTGATTTGGGGGATACTATAGAGGCTGTTTAAATTTGGGGGGATACTATAGAGGCTGTGTACAAATTTCCTCTCACTTCATTAAATTTTGGGCTTTTCTTTACTCATGCATCACTGTATCCCTTGCCTTGCTCTACTATCAAATCCTTCCCTCCAAAACTGCCGCTGTTGATAATTACGGATTTTTTTCTACTCCTCTTTGTACTTACCTGATCCGACATTCTCACTGCTCGTTTTGCTCTTTTATCTGCTCCTACTATTTTGTTACTGGAAACTTAAAAACCTCCATCCAGTTTGGAACCCTTTGTTATTTCAGTCCAGAGTAGAAGATGAACATTGTTTTTCTCAAATGCCAATAACCTTATAGGTTATGCTACCAAGAAAAGGCATTCATCTACTCAACACATTGCCCAAGTAGCTAATCATTAGAAAGCTGCCACAAATCAACTCCTTAGCTCTAATCCAAAAATGTAAGCCTCTCTCCATTTTCATTGTCAAAGTTCTTTATTCATCCCAGACAGGCTCCTTGTAGTACATATTCCTAGTGAAGTTTGCCTTTTGTGGAAGTTAGAAGTCCTCAGAGTTTCTCATTACTGTTACTGAGGCAAACAGCTATTATGGCTGCTAATTGAAACTCAGAATGAATTTTGTATATAAGTAACTTGTGACATTGGTTAGTTCTATATCATCATTTAGTTGTATGTGATGTGGTATGAAAAATGCATACTTAATATTTATAGATGCCTTGGTTTCTCTGCCAGACACTGTGAGAGTTTCTTTACCAACATGATTTCATTTCTTCCCCATACTAGTGCTATTGGATTTTACTAAAATCCCTCTTTTTCAGCAGAAGACCTCAACCTGAGAGAGATTGTAAAAAGTGCCCAAATTACTAGAATGTGGCTAATAGATTCCATACCCCAACGCATCTTTACCCAATCTGAACATCAGAACCAATTCCAAAAGACTTGAGAAATCCAAAAAGCATTAATAATTTTACCTGTGTGCATACCACTAAAATAGCAATCCACTCCTTTGGACCAGTGAAATCAGAATCTCTGTAGTTAAAACCCCAACATTTAATATTTTTTTAAAAACGCTGTGAGTAATCCTAATGGTCACTGAGGGAATGTTCAGTGCTTTACTTTGTGCTCTTTTAATCATGTAAAACTTAAGCTGATTGAGATATCACTCAATAGTAGTATTAGATTTCATATTAGAGTTTTGATGGTTCTTGTGAGTGATAGGGTTTTGGGAGGATATCCTAGAAAATTAACAGCACTTGATCATGGATATTTCTTTTTTTAGATAAGTAGCTTATGAAGAAACACTGGGGACATACACAATTTTCATTTGAAAGGTGAAAGTACTTTTTTCTTTTTTTTCCATAAACTTAACTACTTGCCCTTTATCATTCAGTCTTCTGTACATAATGCCTAGTGCATTTGAGGCACTTAAGATGAGTGCTATAAATAGACGGGCCTGCCTTGTTGCAGATTTATACCTCAGGGCATATTTATTTGAGCCAGTTAGTATAGAACTTAAATTTGATTTAAAACCATGCTTATTGGGGCGCCTGGGTGGCTCAGTCGGTTAAGCGTCCGACTTCAGCTCAGGTCACCATCTCGCGGTTCGTGAGTTCAAGCCCCACGTCGGGCTCTGGGCTGATGGCTCAGAGCCTGGAGCCTGTTTCCGATTCTGTGTCTCCCTCTCTCTCTGCCCCTCCCCCGTTCATGCTCTGTCTCTCTCTGTCTCAAAAATAAATAAACTTAAAAAAAACAATGCTTATTAATATTATAAACAACGAGTGGAGTATATTAAAGAGCTTTTAGGTTATTAAATACATACTTTAAGAAAAGGTTGATATTTGAGTTTGAATGTCTGTTGATGGTAATTTCAGTATTTTAACAAATTTCTTACAATCAAAATTTGTATATATTGTAAATGTAAGTTACTTCTGTATCATTTCTCTTCCCCTAAGGACAGAAACCTAGTGATTTTCTTCAGTATTGTTAATTTACCTCTCAGCTTTTTAATACCAGTATAGTCTAAACCTATTTCATATTAAATCCTTGTCTATATGATACTATTTAATACTAGTCTACTTTCTTTTTTTTTAAATTTTTTAATGTTTATTTATTTTTGAGAGAGAGATAAGAGTGTGAGTAGGGGAGGGGCAGAGAGAGAGGGAGGCACAGAATCTGAAGCAGGCTCCAGCCTCTGAGCTGTCAGCACAGAGCCTGGCATGGGGCTTGAGCTCACAAACTGTGAGATCATGACCTGGGCTGAAGTTGGATGCCCAACCGACTGAGCCACCCAGGCACCCCAATACTAGTCTACTTTCACATATATTTTTCACAATTTGAATTACTCTAATAGGTGTGCCTATGCTTAATATGGATATGTTAGGCCATCTTTGCATCCATGTGCCCCAAGGAAGCTATAGTTATGACATACTCCATGTGGACCCATGTTGCTACTACACTACCCTGCTTTTAATCGTACCTGTGGTAACTGAGGCAATTTGATTCTTCTATGCTGCATTTGCTTACAATGTTTCATCCAGTTCTTTAGAGCACATAATAACTCTGCAGTTTTGAGGTCACACCTCTTGCCCACTGAATTCCTTTGATAACCCTCTTTTTTCAGCTCACCACACATGACTATGTAAATAACCTTGTCATACATTTTTAAAATGTCATTGCATTAAAACAAGAGTAATATTTGTATATCCTTTAATTAGTAATTTATGGAAGAAAATTAGGAGCATTGGTGTTAAAACTACCTGTATTGGAGAGAAACACTGTTTTTATGTATACAGTACTAGTGCTTTGTCCTGTCTGTGTGGGTGAGAGACAAATATGTGTTGTGAAGAGAGAGAGAGAGAGTGAGCTAAGTATACAAGATAGTAAACATTCAGAAAGCTAAGCTTATGCGTATACATATAACCAAACACCATAAAAATATTTTGTATTTTTTTCATTTAATCATTTGTATTACTTATATCTTCCTATATCTATAGACTTCAAAAATAATTTTGCAGTGATTATATCATAGCTTATCATAGCAAGAGGACATAAATTATTAACTACTCCAGTGTTGTTTAAAATTCATACTATTCAAAGTTTTGTTATTTTATTTCTATAAATATTTAACCAGAATCTTAAATTTCATATTAGAAGTCGAATCACCAGATGAAAAAGTATATTCATTGATAAAACCACACATACTTTTCATAATTCTGACAAATTACTTTTCACAATATAATATGAAATTCCTGTCAGCAATTTAACTTTGTTTTTAAATAATTTTTAAAATGATTAAATATAGATAGATGAAGATATCTCTATATAAACACAGATATTCATATATACATACAGGAAGAAGTTTGGTAACTCAAAATGGCATCAATATATTATTTTATTTATTATTATTATTAAGATGGAAAATTACCTATGCTTCCCCACTTTTAAATGAGGATTTTCAGAATGGGCACATATCAGAGATATTGTGGGTTGGGTTCCAGACCACAGAGGTAAAGCAAATATCACAATGAAGTGAGTAAAATGAATTTTTTGGTTTCTCAGTGCATATAAAAGTTATGTTGATGTTTTACTGCAGCCTAATAAGAATGGAATAGGATTATGTCTAAAATAAAGTATATATATTGATTAAAAATACTTTATTGAATCCTTATATTGTACATCTGAAACTCACATAATATTGTATATTAATTATATTTGAACAAAATAATAAGCAAAGAGGTTGGTTGGTGATAAATAAGTTTGAAATTATTAAAAATATACTTTATTGCTAAAAGATGTTAACCATCATCTGAACTTTCAGTAAGTTATACTCAGTGATCACAGATCACCATAGCAAGTATAATAATAATGAAAAAGTGTGAAATATTATGAGAATTACCAAACTTTAACACAGGGACACAGAGTGAGCAAATGCTGTTGGAAAAATTGCTTAACGTAGGGTTACCACAAACATTCAATTTATAAACAACATAGTATCTGCGAAGCACGAACAAAGCAATGTGCAATAAATTAAAGTAGGGTGGTAATCCCAATGTTTTATTATGTTGTTGTCAAATAAATCAATCTGGGAATTTCTTCTTTCCTCTTATAAGTTTCTTCCCAATCTTAAAATTAGTTATTCACATCTTTTTTCTTATAGTTCCCTTTCTGTGATTCTAATTTTCCAATTTAACTCTTTAATCCATGTGGAATTCATTTGATGAATATAAAGTATCTAATTTTATTTTTCAAATTAAAATATCTTATTTTTTTCAAAAAATATCCTTTTCTCATTGGTTTGTAAGTTTCTGTTATACAATTACATGAACACATGTAAAAATACAAAAATATGCACATGTGCATTCATTTATATCTGTATTAAGATCATCTCTAAGATTGTCTATTTACCCATATTTGTAGATTTTTAAAAACGAAATATTTAAATATCTAATCTGGAAGCCCTCCCATTCATGAGTCTCAAAAATTTTCTTGAAAGTTTCCTCCTGTTTATTCTTTCAGATAAAAATTTAAATGTATTACTCCACATTTACTCAACTATTGTTTTGTCTAAGCTTGCACAAATCTTATAAATTATTTCTCAAAGAATTGACATTTATATAATAATTAGTCTTCCCACATAGGAATAAGTCTCTAAGGAATTACATAACCAGCTAAGGAGTTTAATAATTAGAAGAGTTTTGCATCTAATGGGAAATAGAGGAAATAAAACATTACTTCTATCCTGATTATATGAAAATAATTGAGTAATTTGTACCATGTCTTTGACACAAACCCTAAATTAGGAACTAACCGCCTCTTTCTGTGGATTAAATCTTTCTCAGAAGCAAAATGAACCTGTAAAACTGCAAGTGTGCAGCACAGTGATTCCACAAATCTATATGTTTTGCTAAGTTTGTCACAAGCATAGCTACCATCTGTCACCATACAATGTTACTAAAATACCATTGCCTATATTCCCTATGCTGTATCTTTTATTCTTATGACTTATTCATTCCATAACTAGGAGCCTGTATCTCCCACTCCCCTTCACCCATTTTACACATCCCGTCATCTTCCTCCCTTCTGGCACCCATCAGTTTGTTCTCTATATTTATGAGTGTGTTTCTGCTTTTCTTGTTTATTCATTTGTTTTGTTTTTTAGATTCCATATATAAGTGAAATCACATATTTGTCTTTCTATGACTTATTTCACGTAACATAACACCCTTTAGTTTCATCCATACCATTGCAAATGGCAAGATTTCTTTATTTTTTATGACTGAGTAATATTTCAATGTTTGTATATACCATATCTTATTTATTCATTCATCGATTGATGGATGAGTTGCTTCCACGTATTGGCTATTTTCAATAGTGTTGCAATAAACATAGAGGTGCATATATCTTTTGGAATTCCTGTTTTTATTATCTTTGGGTAAGTACCCAAAGATATATAGACAAAAAGATATATATTATATGTAAAATATATGTACACATAAATACATGTATACATATTACATGTAATATATATTCATACATATATATTACTAATCTTATTTATCCATTCATTATATTTATATTTTATCTATTCTTATATCCATTCAGCATATTTAAATCTTAAATATTTGCTTTATTCCTATGGGAAAAAAATGTTGAACAGAGGTTCCCAAAGATGTATCTGGGAAAATTGGAAGAGCTAGTGTCAAATAACTCATTTTGCCTGATTAAGTGCTTATGTGGAATTGGGAGGAGATGAGAAAATATGGTCCTTCTTGTTTCTGTATCCCAGATGAATGTGCTGGGCCCCCTTCCTTTTATAACAATCCTCTGTCAGGCAGAATTTCTCACATAAGAAGCTTGGATAGCATGATACCCCTCTAAGTTTGGGGCTTAGGATTCACGTGGTCTACTAAAACCTAGGTAAATTGCATAGAATATCCTCTCATTAATTTTGGGTTTAATGAATGAAAAAGTGGAGAAATAAATGAATGCAAGAACCCGGGGATAGGATATATTTATCTGCTCAAAGAGAGGATATAAGAAAATATCAGTGAGTCATTTATTGATGTAAGTAAGAAACTTTGTAAGGATATATTAATTCATGATGTTGAATAACACTAAATTGAAACACTAAGTAGATACTTTTTTAATCAACAGGTATTTGTTGTGCAAATATTCATTGAAGTCATTATATGAACCAGGTATGCTGAAGTGCTAGGCATTTAGCAGTTAAAAGAGAAGTTTGTGTTTACATTCTGGAGTCTGGGTGAGGTCTTACTGTTTAGTCTTGTAGTGATTCTTAAAATCTGTGTCGTTCTGAGGAGGAGTAGAATGGGTAGGTGATCAAAGAAATGCTTTTATGGAAAAAATGTTTATGACACTTGAATTCGGCTATGTGCAAATATCCTAATTACAAAGATTTTGTATAGAGTGCTTACTGATTGTTTCTAATCAAACAATAAGTAATGACTTGTTTATATAGATAAACATGTCAAAAACTTATGTATGTTCATTTAGTTTTACACTTCTAAATATTCTGGCTAATTTTATCTTTTAATTTAAGCATTCTGGTATCACTAGGCTCAACTAGAAAGACCATTATTTTGAGGTTTCAAAGTCTAATGGAAATTGATTGATATGTGCCATTAAAAAACATTGTGGTTGAGGTTTGTATTTCTAGGGTTTATGCAAAAAAAGCTTGTACACACATCACTGAGAACTCCAATTAGATTCATACATTATTTATTAACATGGTATTTTTAAATAGTAATACCTTTGCAGTTTACATATTATAGATCTACTTGGAATTTAATCTTGGAATTTCAGCTTTTATTTATAGATTTTAATTACACAGCAGAAATATTTTCTAGAAAGTTGTTAAGTATTTGCCCTTATATGAATCATGTGTATTAAGAACATCCTTGCCACCAATATATTTGTAAGTGTAAATAAGGTCACTGCAGCATTAAATAATAGTATGAATTATGTGAATGGAGATAGAAATATTTTAAAGAAAAATATGTAGGACACTTGAAAGAAATATATAATTTAGTTATTATCTTTCTGCCAGAGAAATAGAAATTCAAGTAACCTCAGTCTCAAACACCACATGTAAATTTCAAATAGCTATGTATAATGGTGAATCAATTGTCATTCTCTATGCAACATAGTCATGTTATTGCATATTATATTCAATTATAACATTATGAAATTTGTAATTAGTGTGATCATATCATTAACAAAAACCAATAATACATTATTGCATTTTTTGTATTTTGCAAATCTCTAGGCCATGTTGGAAAAACTGTAGAAGTCTTTGAAAGCCTTTGCAGATTGAATGTATTACAAGCAGTTTATTTCTTGGGATCCATAGCTGAATAAATAAGTATTTGCCAGGTGACATTGGAGATAATATCTTAAAACTCCAGGAAAAAGTTTGTAGAGCAAGCTGGGAAGAGGATGAAAAGCATCTCAGACCTCAGCAACCACATGAACTGAAGTGTGGAAGCAGGGAAAGGTTCAGTGAACACTGAGTAGTACCTCTTAGCTGTACTGACAATAAATTGATATGTCAGTGGTTGTCAGTCTGTGGACAGACTGAATGACACAGAATTTGAAACTTATTTGGAGAGACAAAGTAGACCCTTAGGATTTTATCCCTTCAAACCATAAAGTCGTATATTTAACATATAAAAATAAATAGTAACATATCCACATATTCCTTTCCCCCCAGAATGAGAACTTCTATGTTTTAAAACATAAAGACTATAAAAATCCTTATTTGCTTCTTTACTTTTAATCATTTCATTTAAATTTTATGGCAATCTGTATTCATATAACAGCTTAGAAATCATTTTTGTATGTTGTCAAAAACTTTGGTTTCAGTTTCAGTACTTAAAAGTAGATACCAGTAACTGCGCATGTATTATATTTGAAGAAACTGCTACTGTGAATGAATAGATACGAGATTCACTTTGTCCTTGATTTCTTTGCCTTCTTGTTTATCATATATCATTTTCATTTGAAATCTTGAGGTAGCTATGTGAAAGTGAGCTGGGTATGAGTGGATATTTAAAACAAACTGGTAGATATTGACAAGTATCATAAAATGTTTAGTTACTTACTGGTATTGTCTTTTCCAAAGATTTTAAAGAGATGACATGACAGATGGTATCAAATATAATTTATAATTTTTCCTTCAAGGAGAGAGGACATATAAGGAATAGTGAAAGATGTTTGGGTAAATCTTTGCCTCTGTTCAAACCTATTTGTGACTCTGACTCTTGCCCCTAATCAACTTGTGGGCACAGATCTTATCTTCTAAATCCTAAATACCCAGACTCTTAAAAGCTGAGAATAAACTGAGGGTTGATGGGGGGTGGGAGGGATGGGAGGGTGGGTGATGGGTATTGAGGAGGGCACCTGTTGGGATGAGCATTGGGTGTTGTATGGAAACCAATTTGACAATAAATTTCATATTTAAAAAATCCTAAATATCCAAACAACAGTCTAACAGAGGGATGCCTGGCCTCACTGAATTCCAGTATTTACAATTTCCTGAATTTCCTGATATAGGATGCTGTAGGAATACATCTCTTGAGAGTTGTTCAGAATTAAATCAGGCATGTCTTGATTTGTGTAGGCAAATCTCTGCAATTGCTTTATTATTTATTTTAGAATGAGAATCTTCCCCAAATGAGTAGATACATTAGGATGTGTCTTTACTTGGGGATTTGCCTTTCACATGTTTAAACATAGCGATATTTATACATTATTATTTTTGTGGAATAGTACATTTGACATGAACTATTTATTTCCATTTTTAAATGATAATCTTGCTTTTAAACTTGGAAAGAACATGCAAGATAATTGTCATCAAAATATACTGTATAGAAGCAGTTAAGAATACCTTATATATTAACTATATTTTTTCATATATGTAATTCTTGACATCACATGGAATGGAAAATGTTGAAAAGTTCACTGAAATCAAAAAGTCAATAGTTACATAATGAAGAGTCCCAAAACATAAGGGATATTAAAGTATTTTTTTGTATCAGATTTACTAACGGGGGACTGTAATAATTTATCTTACCACTTTCATAAAGTTATTTCTAGTTCATATAATCAGCGCTCTTAAGTTTCATTTATCTTTGCATACATACAAAACACATCACAAAAAGCAGATGAGATGATATGGCTTCCACAAATGTTATTTATTGTCTAAATGAAGCTAAATATATTTACAAATCTTTAAAGAGAAATACTTCAGTTATCTAAGAAAACTTGAAGAACTTAAGAATACCCTTAAAGGGAATTCCCATGCTATTTTAAAAATTACTCTTAATTCTATATTGCTTTACGCTTTGCTTAATAAATTTACAAGAGCAAATAAATGTTTTTTTATATTGATATAATATATGTTTAAGGGTATATAGTTTTAATATGTGTTTCTTCGTGGTGACATATACTTCTAATATGAAAAACTTGTAAATATTTAAGGATTTTTTTGCTGTGGTATGTGTTAGGTAGTGAATAAATGTGACGATTCTTTGATAAATATTATCCTTTAAGATATGGAATTCATACCAACTAAGGAAGTTACATGCTTAAAAATATAGGCAACAGTCTGTAAAAATGTCCGAATTTCATTTAAAACTGGTTACTATTTTTCTCAGAAAGTTAGTGATACAGTATTTGCCTCTTAGGAAAATTAAATTACTAACCGGTAATTATAGTTCTCTGAATGTAATATTCTCAGTGGATTTATATTAACTATCTTGGGGCATTTTGATATAAGTTCTGAACAATTGTATCTTAAATTTGTCTAGTATCTTTCTGTAAAGGCACTCCTTTATTTTTCCTTCCCAGCTGTCTTGTGAAGTAGATTCACTTAACCCAGATATAGTTCTTTAAGGCACAGGAATTTTGAAATATAGGCCCAAGTTCATAATGTCATTTATAGAGCTGGCATTAAAATTAGTGCCTGATAACTCTTAGTGAAGCTCTACTCCTTTACGTTGAGGCTGCCTTTGTATTTGCTTAATTATGTAGCACAGCAATGTAAATGGAATGTACTAATCCTTAGAAGACAATAATTTTAAATACCCCTTTCCCAAACTAACACGTGTGGTAATTTTTAAGCATTTAATTCAGTATGACATGTTATATATTAAACTGTGGATTATTTATTAAAATACATTGTAAAAATTGTATATAGCATAGAAATTCAATTATTCTGTAATGAGATAGAAAGCATAATATATGAGAATCTCTAGATTCTATGGCAAAAATATTGAAACATAATTGCCCTATTCACAGGCATATGAACAATAAAAAGTACCCTTTGAGGAATCATAAATAGTAAAATACATATTTCTAACGAATCAAATTTTTCTATAGTATAATATAGCTAAGGGGGAAGTAATGGCTTTGTGAAAATAGTAAGACCATTAGTCTTAATATACAGCTGTTTCAGGGAAATTTTAAAGAATAATTTAAAAGCTTAAAATCTTCTAAATTCCAAATGTTTGCTTACTGTTACCAAGTCACAATATATTTTGTTCCATTTATATACAAATCTGTAAGTTAAATATTATTTGAAAACAAAACAACAGCAACTACAAAAACATGAGCTCACTCATCAATAGAGGTAGGAGTACTGAAGAATGCCATTATTTTAGATACTTGGATGGTGAAAATACCAATCATGCACTGGGTTTTATCCTCATTTTTCTAGAGCAACATTCAATCTATTTTGATTGTATAGAATAAAATTAAAATAGATTTATTTACTTATGCAATCATCTGGAAACAAATGTTTAGTTTAGAGGAAAAATATTTAGTAACTAAATATTCTGAAGCAGATTTTCACACTGTTGAAGCATGCCTTAGTTTACTCAAAAATAGAAATTAAATCACTAACCGATAATTATAGCAATTATTATTGCCTGATAAGAAATAATTATTTCCTAAAGCTTTTCCCAATATATATGAAGCTATGAGGTTAACTTTTATTTTTCAAATGAATATTACTGTTTCTTTTTTTAAAAAGAATGGATAATTTCAAAAGACTGCAAAATAAAGCTTGACTTTCCTATAAAAGTTTTGAAACTTATGGGGTAATTAGAGGACCTTTCCCTCTAATAATGAATTATTAGGTGGAAAAATACAGTATAAATTCAAATGAAAATGCCCAGCTCTAAATTCCTTTTCAAAATTGGGAAATATTTATTATATGATCACTAGACATGGTTATTTCACATTATTTTTACTTGATTGGAAGAGAAATAGACAAGAAAATGGGTATACAATCAGCTGTGAAAAGTTCTACCAAGGATTAGGCTGCTTTTCTCATGGAGTTTGGAGCCTAAACACTGCCATGCACTAAGATCAAATGGAACCTTTCTATTAGGACATAAAAGTGATAATGTTAACTGTAAAGTTATTTCCGAAAGCATTATAATGTACATAATTTTCCATATTGTCATTTTTTAAGTTTATTTATTTATTCTGAGAGAGAGAGAGCACAAGCATGGGTGGGGCAGAGAGAGAGGGAAAGATAGGATCCCAAGCTAACTCCATGCTCTCAGCACAGAGCCTGACAGGGGGCTTGAACTCATGAACCATGAGATCATGTTCTGAGCCAAGATCAAGAGTCAATCACTTAACTGATTGAGCACCAGGCACCGTATATTGTCATGTTTTTATAACATTATTGATAATGCCCACATAGTATTCAAGTGAATATATATACAATTTTAACATTTAGGGTTTTTTTTCTAATTTTTTACCATTTATATAGTATTTGAGAAATAGAATTCAGGCATTTAAAAACACATTTTATTTTATGAATCGAGACAAAATTCATACTGATTTATTTGGTTTTCTTTAAAACACATCTTTTGTTTAAATTTTATCTAATCTGTAAATTTGCCTAGGTGGTGCTGATGCCCAAGTCATCATTTTCTTTCTTTACTATCTTAATCATATTTTGGGGCTCCATGTAAGTGTGCTATAGATTCTGAATAAGGTTGAATGAATATATCTCACATCACTTTCAGCACAACCTGAGTTTTTGTTTTGTAAAAGTCATCACATTCATCCTTCTTTGTATTACTCATTGAAATATTAGATACACAAAGTGAAATTCCATGCTAATTATCTGGCATATAGCAGGCATTTAATACATATTTGAAAAGCCAATAAACAAATATAACAGTTCTAGCACTTATTCCATAACTGCTGAATTTCAGTAAAATTTTATTATATTTTCATTTCACTTAAACTTGAGTCCATGGATCTATGCTTATTTACATAATTATGCTTTTAAGAGTTCCGTTCTTAGTTCAATCCTCATGCTAAATTAAATGTATTATCTGAAAAATAATTTTTACATAGACAAAATAACGTTTTGAAACTTAAGCAAACTTTTATCACTCTTTGTAAGGATTATAATGTAAGATGATGAAAGATGATTTCCCTGTAGGAAGTAAAACGTCTCACTATTCATATTTTTCTGTGAAAACCACCAAAAAATTTTGAAATAAGATTGCCAAAAACATATAATGATTTTCAGTGTATTGAGAAAACAGTTCATCAAGTAAGACTATAATAGTACTATTTTATCGTGGAAACTTTTTCTTTTTGTCAGTATTATTCATTCACAGAAAGTATTGAGCAAATTATATTTCTTTGCCATAGAAAACTCAAAAGATGTTTTCTCCTGTGCTGATAATATAGTATCATTGTCAGAGACTAAGAACCCTAAAAAGAAATTGGCCCTACCATGTAACTACTGTCAGAGAAAGTAGTTCGAGACTGACTACTTTAAAGTTAAATTAAACAACATTTTTAAATTAAATTTAAAATTAAAACAACATTTTTAGCTCTGCTCTACTATTGTATTGGCATCCTTCCAACATCTCCATGCATGGGTCAAATTATTTATTTACCTAGGAGTAAATTTTACAAACACCTTACCCTGAAGAAGCCTTTGATAGTAAGTTACGCTGCAGAAAATTACATGTGTCCTTGATAAAACATTGTGACTTTTCAATGTATCTGATGGTAGATTGATAACATCCGTTTAAAAAAAAATTGGGGAAATGCTTTGTGCCCTTTCTCTGCAGTGCTGAACTTTGAGGCTTGGTATATTTGTTTGCCCTTATGTTGGATGGAACTGACCCAGATGTGCTTTTAGAGAAAAAAAGTCTTGGCTTGGGCATTTCTCACTAATCCCACTTACATGAACAAGTTGAGTGTTTAATCACAAGTTTTGTCTAAGTGTCTTTATATAACAGAGTTGAATTTTAATGCTATTTCCTGCTACCAAGACCATAAAAGTTAATAAACCTGCCATAATTTGGTAAACAATATGCCTGTTTTACTCAAGTTTCGAAAGCCTGGACCTTCTGAGCAGAAAATTCATTTCTCTGGATAATCAAATTTTTATGCTTAGACCAAGCCAGCTTTCTAGAGTGGGGACCTTAGATGACAAGGTTTTGATCCCTGAAATATTTTTTTTCAATGGTCTTTTAAAAAATACACATGAAATATGTTGGCAAACATTTGTGAAGCTAATAAGCTAAGGTTACAGTTTTTTTCTTTCAAACAAAATCATGCTTGCCACCTTCCACTATATTGTTGAATGGCTCCTTGAGTCTATATAGACACATTAGGTGCTTTACACCCTAATTCTTAACTTGAATAGCCTCAAAATGTGGTCCAAAATAAATCAGCCAACATCACTGAAATATATTGAGTCTGGAAAGTTTTTGAGAGTGACTACTGGCTTCATGATAATTATAAGCTACAAGGTTGCAGAGATCTTTCCATTAAAAATGGAATATTGTTCTTCATATGTGTTGTATTTTTAAGGGCTTCTTGTTATCTAGAACAACATGATAGAATGACAAATTTCATAGGAATAGAATAATGGGTATCTTTATACATATATGCAGTCAAAAATAGCTTTTCTCATTTAAAGCGCCTTATAGACACTAAATAATCCTTATGACCTTCCACCGAAGTAAGCATTGTAATCCTTATTATAGAGATGAGACACAGAAAGGTTTATCTACTTGCTTATTGACACATAACTGTAGAGGTGGAACTCGGATTAATCATCTATATTTGGTTCTTATTCATTCCTAGGCAGCCTCATATGAAGAGCCATTCTTATCAATAGATTTAAGGATTAAAAGATTCTGTATGTATGGTTATATCTTTTTCTTATTTTAGCAAAAATTTAACACAAATATGAATATTTTACTTAAACATTGAAATAGAAGTATAATTTCAAGTAAAACACTTGAAATTATAGGAAAACCTCATGGTGTGATACAGAGTCTCAAGCAGCAATTGCATGGTATACAATACTGGATTTATTTTTGTGTCTCTAAAACCTCATGGTTTGTCCAAATTTATACTCCAAGAAGATTATATACTTAAAGCTGATATTGTATAATAAACTTGACTTTTAAACCAGCAATATTTATCTTGTACTTTCTTGTTCAATTTATAAAGATCTAAATAAAAACTAAAGGTAAATGCATTATCCTATTAAATTAGTTCCATATTACTGTACCTTTAAGTAATTATTTTTGTACTACAGCATTGCCTGCTGTCAAAAAAAATTAGGTTACCTGGGGATGAATACTCTCTAATGGGAAGATCACCAGACTGCAGTCATGGGTGAGCCCAGTTTCTATTCTTAGAATCTCTCAATAATGCCCAGTCTAATCTTCTGGAAGACTTTTTAACGGTCTCCACTTTTGTTTCTTAAGTTGTAAAAAGAGAATTCAATTCAATTCAACACATATTTGTGATTACTTACTAGCAAAGTAATATAAAGAAAATAAGGGGACACAAAAACTAAGAATAGAGTCCTCCTTGAGATACTAAGTATTCAATGTAAAGACATTAGAAAAACAACTATTTTGATAAAGTAAATAAAATTTATAGAATTCAAAGAGGAATGATTACTGTAGGTGAGCCCAGAGATAATTTCCCGAAATGCAAAGTGTTTTAGATGGCATTTAGATTTTGAGGTGATAGGACATTGATTGGTAGAAGTGGTAAGAAGAATCTAGGTGGAGTAAAGTTTGTGTTTGTAGTGTGATTGTATGTGGAGTAAAGAAAAATATTGTGGAACTAAATTGTGAGAGACTTTTAAGACAAGGGTAAGAAGTTTGAATTTTATTTTCTGGGCAATGGTACACATTGAATGTTTTTTTCCCCAATATTTATTTATTTTGAAGGAGACAGAGAGAGAGAGAGAGAGAGAGAGAGAGAGAGAGAGAGAGAGAGCGCAAGCATGAGCAGGAGAGGGGCACAGAGAGAGGGAGACACAGAATCCGAAGCAGGCTCCAGGCTCTGAGCTGTCAGCACAGAGCCTGATGCGGGACTGGAACTCACCAGCCATGAGATCATGACCTGAGCCTATGTCGGACGCTTAACAGACTGAGCCACCCAGGCGCCCCTACACGCTGAATGTTTTAAAGGATAGATCTGCATAATCATCTGCACCTACAATTGCTGCTTAGAAAGAAACTCTGTGGCTGCTTCTAATGGTGGCTGTGTGTGTGAGGAGGTGGAAGATCTCAACTAGGACAAAGGCAGCGAGGATGAAATACTACACAGATTTATATAAATGCGTGTGTGTAAATGTGTATAACATATTAATAACAATAATATATATTCAACCTCTGAACCTTTCAACCCCTGAAATACATATATTTACACATATACATGTAATACACATATATGATATGTGTATATATTATACATATACCTGCACTTCAGAAATTGAATAGACAGGGATTGACAAATCACAGGATGAATGTGGAATAGAAAAGAGACAATGTTACTTTACACTTATGTAAAAGATTTCTAAGACCGTTTTGTAAAACAACTCAAAACTCTTCAAAACAAAGGATTTTTTGTAATTGTAAAATACGAATAATAATTTCAACTCATTTATGCAACAATATGGGATGTTTTACTTTTGAGCAAGTTTCTTTCTTTTCTGATCTAAGTGTTACTGACTCATTTAATTCAGTCTTTCTGCTAAAGATTCTTGAGTTTTCTCTTGACCAATATGTCATTCTGACATTTTAGAATGTTGAGTCATCATTTTTTATTGAGTGACTGACAATTTGATAAATTTATGGACTATCGTATACACATGTACAAATGTATCTGGCAGTTCACAAATAAAAAATGATAAGACATTTTTAAAGAGTAAGTAAGGAATTTAATTTTATTTAAAGAAAAGTCATTGAAGCATAAAGAAATGAGGCATTTGAGCCCTGCAGTTATGTGAACAATTCAATCTTTAAGGCTGAAGCCACGGGCAAATGTCTGTTCTTAAAACCAATTTCTTTCCAAATAATGCCTGATTCTTTTGTATGTAGCATATGTAACTATGTGTCTTAGTTGTGTTGCTGTTAGCAATCATTTTGTTTATGTATGACTTGGACTGCTTGGTCCTTAGGCTAAAACTTTGTCTTTTTATATTCCACACGATATTTAGGACAGCCTTAGAATAAGAGAAACACAGGAATTTTAAGGAACTCAGGAGGTCATCTATTTCAACCTACCGGTTGGAAACACCTTTTGTGATGCTTTTGGTGTCTTACTCTTTTGTTTATTCTTGAAATTGGACAATGAGCTGACTCCTTTCCAAAGCGGTCCATCTCATTTTGTGCAGGTCTCTGGATTAGAAAGTTTATTATTAAACTGAGCTGGAAGTTGCTTCATTTTAACTTCTAAACATTGGCTCTTTGTGTTTTGAGAAACAGAGGACTGTAGTTCTTCTTTAATATAATAGACCTTCAAATACTTGAGGACTCCTATCATGCCCTTTTAGAAAGTGAGAAGTATAGCAGTACGTGGGTGGCTTGGTTGAGCATCTGACTCTTGATTACGGCTCAGGTCATGATTCTAGGGCTGTGGAATTGAGCCCTGTGTAGGGCTCTACACTGAGTGTGGTGCCTGCTTGGGATTCTCTCTCTGTCTCTGTCTCTCTTTTCTGTCTCTCTCTGTCCCTCTCCCCAGTGCTCTCTCTCTTTCTAATATATATATTTTTTAAATGTATATCTCATATATATATAATATTATATTACATATATAATATCTCTTTCCAATATATAATAATATATATGTATATATACAGTGCTCTCTCTGTTTCTTATTTATATATATATATATATTTTTAATATATCTATTTAAAATAAATTTCTATCTCTATATATAAAGAAAAGTGAAAAGGACATATGAATGGGGTAAATGGTCAGGTTATAATCCTTTATTTATTTGTTTTCTAGCTAGAAAGCCTCAGAAAAATAAGATGCAGTGTTTGATGGATAACTGTTTATTTTTCCCACTGCATTAATGTGGGTTTGGTTTTCCCCATAAGACAATTTCTTTTGGTTTCTTAACACCAGCTGGCTCATTTCTTCATTGACCTTTTTTTTAAGCACTGAAATAGGGACATGAAGGTGAACATAAGAGAACTAAACAGCTGCATTGAATTGAACTAATATTCTGTATTTTGCCTTTTAATTACTCTTTACTTAATATAAATATTAAAATTTGCTATAAAATTTATCTGCTCTTTTAAGCTTACTAAATTTTGGTATTGACATTAAGAAATTTGGAGTATTTTACAGTCATCGTTGATTCTGTACAAACATAATGCGAAGGAAAATTTTCCAAATTTATCACTGTAGAAAATGATACAGAATTACCTCAAAAAGTTCAAGGTAGAATTGCCATATGATCTAGCACTTCCACTTTAAGGTGGATACCCAAAAGAAGCAAAAGCAGAGACTCAAAAGATGTGTATATGCCCATTTTCATAGCAGCATTACTTACAATAGCCAAAAGGTAGAGGCAACCCAAGTGTCCATTAATTTCTAAGGAAATGTGGTACATAAATAAAATTCAAGGACTGAACCTTGGAGATATGCCAAGAGAAATAAGCCACTCACAAAAGAACCTCTTATATGAGGTTCCTAGAGTAGTCATATTGTTAGGAGGAGAAAGTAGAATGGTAGTTACCAAGATCTGAGGGGAGGGAGAAATGGGGAATTAATGTTTAAAGAGTACAGAGTTTCAGTAGGGGAATACGAAGTTCTAGAATGAGGGTGCTTAATGTCACTTAAAATTGTTAAAATGGTAAATTTTATGTTCTGTATATATTACCTCAATTAAAAAGAGAGATGATTATTTATTCCAGTGGAAAATGAAATAATACAAAGAGCAGAGTAATGAAGGTAAAGGAAATTCTGATAAAAGTGTGTGTGTGTGTGTGTGTGTGTGTGTGCACTTCTGCGTGTGTGTGTCACATCTAACAATTTGTATAAATGATACAATAGTTGATCTGAGTCATATCCTAATATTATGATACATGGACCATTAGAAAATTGAAATAGTCAAGAAAACAAATCAATGATATTTAAAACTATGGATTAGACCAATACAAAATTTTGATAGATTCATTTAATAGGTTTTGAAAAGTTATCTTGAGTATTCTGAGAAAGGCTTGTCTTTATCATGCAATAGGTTGCCCTGTCACTTTGTAATACTACAATCACTATGAACCATAACCCTTTTCCAACTCATAAAGATGATCTGTAGATTTATATCTAGACTTCTTTTGATATACTATGTTTTCTGTTATGCAGGTATTGCCTTTATCCTTGGATTGTATAAGCTATGGCAAAATTAGATCATTTCTATTAGGAATAATTTTAAAAGTGATATCTTTGAAACAGTTTTATTCAATGAGATACTCTAAGATGAATGTCAGAAACCTCACTTTTTTCTATCGGTGATGTGCAGTTTGCTGTGGGGTTTTATAATTTTATGAAACTGACGACTTGATTGCTTTGGGGAAATTCACATGCAGATTTTACCTTGAAGAGTCAAAAAGCATTGCTAAATGATGGATCAAGTGTAATGGGATTAAGGATTTTTTCCATCCTTTTTATATTAATTGCCCATCCATAAATAGAGAAACTAATCACCCTGTCCCTGACTAATGCTCTGTAGGCTTTTGATATCTGTTTGATGAAACTATCACAAAAGATAAAGCTGGAAAAATTATTTTCTACCTTAGATACGCATGTAGCACTGGAGTTGACAGGATTTCAGTTCTGAGACCAAATGAATATGAAGTGATGAGATGCCACCTTGCACAGAGAAGCAAACCTGAACAGCAATCTTTGATATTAAACATAAGCATGAATGTATGTTTTTGAAACCAAAATCCTACTGACCATTAATGAGGCTCTGCAGACATAAAGCTGTGGCCACCTGAACTTTGGCCATGAGAGAACATGTACATACAGGATGGTATGGGCTCCTTATCTTTCCATGGCAATAGTTTGTCTATCCTACTTAGGCCTAACAAGTCCTAGGAAATAATAACTGTCTAAATTTTTAACATAACAAGAATACTTGTTCATCTATTGTGACTCACTTGTATATATACAATATTTTTTTTCAGTTATTCCATGTGCAAAGTGATAGTCAAAAACTACTGGGGAGAAATACCCCATTAACCATTCCTGGTATAGGGGAGCTAGATTCTCCTGTATGTGTATGAGTGGGTGGCCATTTACTTTCAAACTGTTTTGTTTTAGTGTGATTTTGATTAGAGATTTAATATTAGAAATGCAAAAAGTTTGCCTGTACTCATGTTGAGAAATAAGTATGTAAGTATATAATAGTATATAAGTATATAATCCCATATATAGGCAGCTACCATCTGCATAACAATTTTATGTAACACTAGGAGATATTATAAATAAATGTAGAGAGCAGTTATTTTCCTTCCATATATGCATTAAATGTAGCATTAAACGTTTTAAAAACATGAATGCAATCTAAGTGCCTCTGAATATATAGTATTGGGGCCATATAAGGATAGTATTTCTTTGTAATAAATTGTGAGTAGTATAAAATATTTAGAGTAAGTTACTATCTATTTCAAATCTATGTCCTGAAGAGATTAAAAGGTGGTTTTTGGATAGATTCCTTCCACATATGCCTAGAATTGACACCAGAATGGGGCACCTAGTTGGCTCAGTTGGTTAAGAATCTGACCCTTGATATCAGTTCAAGTCATGATCTTATGGTAGTGAGATTGAGCCCTGTTTCAGGCTCTGTGCTGAGCGTGGAGCCTGTTTGCTATTCTTTCTCTCCCTCTCTCTCTGCCCCTTCCCCACTTGTGTGCATATGCATTCTCTCTCTCTCTCTCTCTCTCTCTCTCTCTCTCAAAATAAATATATAAACTTAAAAAAAAAGAAAACAAAAGTGACACCAAATGGACAATATATGGTCAAATATATGAAATTAACACTGAATGATCAAATGTATATAATACCACCTAAAACCCAAAAGTAAATTTGATATATATTTTGTATATATAATACCAAACCAGCTATCTTAGCACTTATGTTTAGATTATCTTTGTCATGTAATAGGATGTTAAATGACAAATTGTACAAATTCAGCTTCATTTGAGAGGATTACTTTAGTACTTTATTCACATTTATGGTCCTAAAAATATTTCCTAGCACCTACTCCATGCAAAAGCAGTATTATGGGAACTAGGGATATGAAATGTACAACATACAGGTTTAAAACACAGAAAAGTACAAAAGAAATAATTTGTTGGTATTACATTACCATACTTGGTAAAATATTTTTTTGTATCTTATATTCTATCTAGCTGGGCAGGCAGAAAAAAAAAATGAGTACAATATAGAGTATGTTATATAGCATTAAGTGCCTCACTGAGAAGACAACTTTTGATACCTAAAGGAAGCATAGAATTAGAAAAGATTTTTCAGGCTGAATAAAGGAAAAAGAACCTACCCTACCTTGTCTCACTTGTCCACTTATAAATAGTTAGATATAATTTTTCTCTGAATTTAAATGTTTAGTTTTCACTATTGCTGTTGATAATTAACAAAGTTCTACAACATTTTTATGTACTATTAGAAAGCACTCCTCAAATGACACAGTTTGGGGAGAGACTGGACTGGACTAAAAACTATGAGACAGAGAGGGAGAAAGAGAGATTGACCAATCAATCAATCGAGATCATGACAAACATGATGTCTAAAAACAGAGAGACTCAAAAGACCAACATTGGACAATATCTGTATAAAAATTTTAGGAACTGGTAAATGTAAAATGTCCTGATTAAGAGTAAGGAATGAGAATACAGGGGCGCCCTTGCAATTCTCTCCTTCTCTCTCTGCCCCTCCCTTGCTCATGCTCTCTTTTTCTTAAAATTAATAGTAAAATAATATAAATAAAATAAATATAAATAAATATAAAATAAATTAAATAATTAAACATTTTTTTAAAAGAATGAGAATACAATTTAGGCTTCAAATGTATAGTGCTGTTTCTTCTGATGTTAATCACCTTTTTATGTATTATCCAATACTTCTTGAAATGTAACCCAGAAGATTTTAGCTGAGATAGTGACAAATCCTTAGGAACCATGTGATACTATTACTTCCAGGGTGTAAGTTATTAGTGCTTAAAAGAGTATGTGATAGAAAACTTTCATGGAACTACGTAGTGACAAAAAAGAGGCTTTATGATTCATTTCTGATAAATTTGTACATAAGATGCAAAATAACTGAAAAGAATAGACTAAAAACTTATTTGAAGTCTTAAATGAATGCAGCAACTCTAATGGAAAAAAATGATTGATAATATAGGAATAAGCTGATGATAATTTTATGAAGGCAAAGTAGAATATGCATACAAATGAGCATGCCACAGCCACTTAAAAAGTCAAATAAATTGATATTTATAAGAATAAAATACAACTGGATTTAAAAAAAATTCTCCATAAAATCACATTTCATGGTTCTAAAATTCATTTGTTCAATTAATTAATAAAAACCTATCAGAAGGCAACTAAATGGGAAATGCTGCCTCCATGTTGGCAAATGAGTACAAAAAATATGGATAAGATCCATCCATCTTCTGGAGCTTATCTTTCATTGAGATGAAAAAAATAATAAATAAGATAATATGTTCTACAAGTAGAAGAGTTAGAGAGAGTTAAAAGAGAGGGAGTTGCTTTGGAGAGGGTAATATACCTGAAGAGTTAATGAAATTCTTTCAGAGTGGATAGCATAGAAATTGAAAATTAAATGTCAAGGTATCACACCTTTGAAAAACCTTGGGGAAGTTCTCTCAATGAATAAGGGAATATTTAGTGTAAATTTAGTGCAGACTGTTTGAAGTCCCTCCATGGGAAAATTTGCATTTCCTAATTATTCACTATTTTCTTAAACTTTTGTAGAGATATCAAGAAGTTTATCAACAGAAAAAAATTCCCATTGATTTTTTTAAGAATGCTTCCCTTTCTTATCCTATCTCATATATATATAGCATTGCCCACAATTTCCCCATAGGAATTCTATAGGAGATATGGGGATAAGATGATATAAATCAAATGTCTAAGAGAAGAATTAAAAACATATATATGCACTTTTAATTTGAAAGTATATAAACACTTTATATATTTTTAAAATATGTCATTATTTATTTTTAAATGTCATATATATTAAATAATACATATCACATATGCAAATATATATTCTTATATAGATAATATATCAATATTAATAGGAAATAAAATGGTAAAGGCTAAATTAATGGCAAATTTATAAGGAGAAATAGGATATATACATAGCTTCATGGGTCTCCCCCAAAATACTTATTGATTGTAGTGTTTATAACATATAACCACAATTCTTTGAAACTACTTCCTTCAGGATGAGAAGATTAATTCTCCTCCTCTTTAGTGAGGGCTGGATTTTGTGGCTCACTTCCAACAGAATCTAGAAAGAGAAAAATGCTGGAGAAACCTGGCAGATACTACCTTAATCAAGACATCCAAATTAATCAGTAATGCTACCTTGTTATCTGTACCCAATAATATGATATGATAGGAAAGTAATTTCTCCTTTTAGTATTCTACCTTAAAATCCATAACCCCATCTAATCATGAGAAAACATTAGGCAATCCTATGTTGAGGGGCATTCTACAAAATACCTAACCATTACTCCTCAAAAGTGTCAATGACAAGGAATCACAGATTTTAAGATATTAAAGAGAGATGACAAATAAATGCAACATGATTTCTTGGCTTGGGCCCAAGAACATAAAATATTAATTGTTAATATACTATAAGTCTATAAGATCTAACATTAGGGGAAACTGGGATAAGGATACATGGAACCCTCTATACTGTCACTGCATCTCTTTTGCAAAACAAAAATTATGTCAAAATAAATTTAAAATGATGGATTAAAAATACCAATAGTTTTTAGTTAAATGCTTTGGAAATCCTAATTCTTTCATTATTTTCTTGTAAAGCTCTCATTTTTAATTTGCAATGAAAATTTATCTTTCCCTGATAAGTTTTATAAGTATTTTATTGCTGTTTAAAAGTCAAGTTGCTTTATTTATATTGTAGTGAATCATGTTTAGAATGTATCATTAATTCCCATGCCCCCCCCAATCAAGTGAATACAATTCAATTATGTAAAATGTTATATGAAAATGGCTCTAAAAAGTATGCTATGTATAATTGCAATTTACACAAGATGCGCTCTGAATCCTCCTTTCCAGATGATGTAAACAAAAATGATACTCTCAAATTAATACTTAGCTTTTCAGAGATTGCATCAGTGATGCTGGGGAAGGATTAAGGCATTAGAGGCTAAAATCTGTCAAGTGTGGTTATGCATCCAAAATTCACTTACTGAACCATGAACACACTTTTATTATTTTCCATGAAAAATCCACTTCTATAAATGAATGCTGCATGTGATTATTAATACCAACAAAGATAAAAATAGAGCATGTTTGTGTAATACATTCTGTTGTTCTTGTTTGTAGTTGTGGTCCTGAAATATTATCCTATGAGAAAGCATGATAGGGTAATATCTTCTCCAAATTTATTTAAAGATTTCACAAAGAAAAAAAAATTAACAGGCAATATGTTCCATTTCAATGTATTATGTAGCTGATTTCTGGGAGAAGCCAGATGCACAGTAATTTCCATTCCTGAGACACTTTCTAACTTGCTGATGATTAGCCCAATCCCACAAGTGCCTTCAAAAAGCTCTTTCTGCTGAGACAGCTATTTGAATTAATGGCTATTTTGTGTATGTTTAGATTTGAAGATAAGGAAATAATCTCTTCATAAATTTTACTATTTCACAAAAAGTTGAAATATATTGTGCTTTATGAAAAGAGTAATATTTACTTATTTTTTTTAATACTACCTTATGCTCTATAGATTGTGAAATCTATAATGTAAGGCCCAATTTTCAGAACACATATAAGGAATGGGGTATGTTTCTTATTATTGTGACAGTGATGATATAGTAAGAGGATATTACAACTCAATGCAGTCAATTTAATAAGCATTTACTTAGTGAGACCTGAATTTTAGAAGACGCAAAGTCTTGTAATGGAAATGGTTTAAGATGTATGTGTGAGAGGCAAATATCAGCAGGGACATTGATAAAGATAAGAAATAAGATATTTAGATTTGGGGGAGACTCTAAATGACCTTTGGTACAACAGTTTCAATGGATTTGTGAACATGTTTCCTAATGGTTAAGAAGCCAGTTAGTTTGGAAAGAAGTGCAGGTGTAGGTAAGTCTTTTGGTCAGTGGGATAATTCAAAAAGAATAGTTGTCCTAATGCCATCATTCCTTGAACTACAGATAGCCTTTCAGGGCTGAGAAATGAGTCAATACTTTATTTGATTGTTTTTCCCTTTTTATAATGAAAATATACCACTGTGTTTTCTTTCATTTTGCTTATTTCCAGTTCCTCAAACATTGTTAAATTTCTACTGTGTACAAATTGTAGTCTTAGGCACTATGGTGGTACATATAGTTCCTCTTGTTAGAAAAATACTAATTTTAAAAGGTATTTGAGACATAACATCAAAAGTGTAGTGTAAAGAAGACCATGCTCAAAAAAGAAAAAAAAACAGAACATAAAATAATTTCTTACAAGCACCCAGGAGAGGAGAACATCTAGAGAACTCAGTTAAAATCAGATTGGTAAAAGATTTTAATACCATGCTGTAAAAAATGAAGTATATTGTGTGGGCAATAAGTGTAGCATTGGTGGTTGTAATAAACCCTTATTTTTAAGTTTATGAAGAGTATCAAAGATTAGGTAAGTAAAGATAAACATCCTAGACTGCAGTTCTTCACTACTAGGTGGATAAGTTCTACTCAGAACTTTGATGGTTTAAACCAAGGGAAAACAAGTGCTCTGGTGGTGTCTTCAGTAGTAGCCTCAGACAGACTCAGCACGTTGACTTTGAAACGACCTTACAGAATGCTAAAGCTATAAGTCTCCTATAAGAGAAACATAGCCCTGGCTCCAAGACAGATGACAGATAGGGTACTATTTTTGACATCCCCAAGAGAATGTAGTGGGAGTAGTCTTCTGAACTCCAAGGTGGGAGAAAAGAACCCACAAGGGTTCTCTAGAGAAGATGCTCTATCTTTTTTTTTTTGGCTGGGATAAATCTGGAGACAGTTCCCAGCAGTACTGTGACTAATGTTCTTGGAAGGAATCATCTATATATTGATCCAAATAAAGAATATTTATTTTAAGATTGGCATCCAACTACTCTTGGTGCTCCTCAGGAGAAAAAGGGAAAATATGATGGTCCTTATTGGAAATAGAAGCATATGTTATCCAAAACACTTAACAGTCTTTTGTATTATCTAAACCTTGATATAAATCAGGAGTAATTAAAATATAAACAAAATAAAGCGTTTTTTCTTATAATATGCAGCATAACAGTTAACATAGATAACATTTGGAAAGATAAATTCACATTATCAATGAGTATATAAGCTTATTTATAATAGTAATATATGACATATTTAGACATGCCATGTCTACTCTGTACATCCCTCCCCTAGTTATAATGCTGATATTTTCTTGACCAAATGAAAATGGAACACATTACTCTTGTTTCTGTATGATAAAACTTGAATTTCCTCCACAATGGAGCCTCTGAGGATTTGGTAAGAGCAGTTGAAGAGCTGTGAACTGCACTTAAGCATCTTTAAAATAAAAGTCTTTAATAAATGGAAGCCATTTGCTTCCAGCTGCTCTTAAGGACAGCAGCCCTCAAGGGGAGAAAACACAAAAATGAATGGATGCTTAATAAATATTTGTTGAATTGAATTGAGTAAGTAATTGATTATTCTTCAGCCACAGAAGTCATTCTGGAGCTTTTAGAAGGAAGGTGGTATGGCAATTTAGCTTGATATAAGTGGCATTTATTAGAGTGCCTGATAGGTAGAAGGTCCTGCTATGGTAAGACAGTATGCATCAGAAGGGATTTGATATGACACAGGCATTAGAATATGGTTGCAGGGGCATAGTTGCTGGCAATAAAGAAGATTTTAAAGAGTATTTTAAACTAGAATAGAAGGAGGTGGCAGTTGCTGACATCTGATAAATCCTTAGATTTGTTATGAATATTATTTTTTTCTCTTTCCCTTTGAGACTGGGAAATGAGACAAATCCACTGAAATTATCATCTTGGAACATCTAGGAAAGAGCTTAAAATTGCCTTCCAGAGCAATCGTGGAATGGTGCGACTGGTCACAAACTAGATTTTGAAAAGAAAATTTACAATACCACACAATCTAAAGTTCAGAGACCAACAAGCAGATAACATTATGACATTAGCAACCCCCACCATTTTTTGTGAAAAAGAATTTTTTATTACTTCTACATACAGGAAAATCAACAGTGTACACTTAGTCCGGTTTGGTGACCAATTCTTTAGCCTTTGCCTTTTCCAACTTGGCAATGTGAGGCACCAACTTTGGACCCAGAATGTTGCCTCCCAGGTGAAAGCAGATCTCATCATATCTGCCAGTATCATTGGTCTTGATGGTTTCCACCAGCCTAGCCAGAGCTCCTTTGTCTTCTGAGTTAACCTGTGTGAAGGCAACAGTGGTGCAGCCTTCCAGTGGACCAGATGCCCCTAGCCTGTCCTTCTAGATGATAAAACAGTAGGGAACCCTCATTTTACTACCCAAGGCAGGCAGGAAGACAACCAGCTCAATGGGATCTACATCATGTGCAATCACTTCCAGCTGAGCCTTCTTATTTTCCACCAAGGTGGTGACAGTATTAACCTCAGCTTGAAGGACAGGCAGTCTCTTAGTGGGGACATCCCCTTTGCCAAGAGTTTTCTTCTCAGCCCAAGCCAACAGTCTCTGCTTGTTCTCTTGCTTTGTCTCTGGTCTGTATTTGTGAGCCAGCTTAAGCATCTGAGTGGCTATTTCATGGTCCAGGCCTGGGTGAACTGGTTAATCATGGGAGGCACTTTTAGACCTTTATAGAGAATATCCCTTTGCTTCTGAAGCCGGATGTAGTGGGGCCATTTGGCAAAGCAGGTGAGGCCCCTTTTGGGCTGGATGTCCTGTCCAGTGCCAAAATTCTTGGGCCTTTTCTCAAACAGAGGACTGACCACCTTCTTCATGACAGCAAGGGCTGGGACCATCTTTTTCTCCTTAGGTTTCTTTCCTTGAAGCATCTCGGATGGCTGGAGGAGAAAGTGCAAACTGCTTATAAACAATCTTCAATTAAAAACAAATTTCATAATAAGAAAAATCTGCAGAAACATTTTTACCTTCAGGCATGCTCTTTTATTATACTCATCATAATTTATTTCTTTACATAGTTGAATGGCTGCCCACAGAAACATTTAGGGCAATGCTTTTCAACCACAGCACAATTAAGATTTGGGGCTGGATATTCCTTGTATTGAGGACAGTCTCATTCACCTTAGAATGTTAGCAGTGCCCGTGGCCTGTACACACTGGATGCCAGTATTAGACCCTCCCAGTCCTGACAATCAAAGATGTCTTCAGATACTACCAAATGGCCCCTAAGGGACACTGACTAGGCTGACTGATAAATTACATGTATGTACTTGTATTTAGTTGTGTGTTTATAGTATAGAGCTAAAATGACAGATAATTTCTATGAATATATTTAAGGAAGGTGAGTTTTTTTGCTTTAATATACTTTGAAAAATTGTAATTGTGTTAGTGTTTGTAGAATGGTTACTATATGAGGTGTCTCCTTATGTTCTTGTAAAATAATGCAAGTTCCTCTTATAGTGAACACCAATTAAATGGAAGGCACTGAACTAGAGTCTTTATACACATTATTTAATTCTTAAAAAAAATATGATGGAATGTACATCTCACAGTTAAGGAAACTGATGTTCAGGGTCCTAACCCAGAACCCAAAGTCAGCTCTTCTTATTAAAACATACAACTTTTCTTTGTAATGAAATTGCATGGTTTAGGAAGTGGGAAGAAAAATTCTATCATATCTATGTTTTGTAGGCCACCAAGATAATATTTAACCTGCTATTGTTTTAAAGATTGCCCAATAGTTAGAGACTTTCTATTCACTGAAATTTTAAAACAATGTAATATCAATTATTTTTCAAAAAATACTTTTTATGTTTTTTTTGAGAGTTCTCCCAATAATACAACTCAGATACAAAATAGAAATGTCCCATCATAAGTTTTAGGAACCTCTTTACTAAAACTATATTAAATTTGTTATTTGAAGGAAAATATTGGATTATTTTATTCATTTGTAATTTTGTTTCTTTGTCATTTAGTAAATGCTTAACTTGCTGATTTATGAACCTGCTCTTGCCTGAAAGAGCCAAGGTAAATTGCAATTGGCAGTTCTGTAAAGGAGTCTAAATTATTTTCTTTCATGAGTAATATGAAAAATTGAAGTGTAATTGATGTTCATTAAAAACTAATGTGGATTTTTGAAGTGTAGAAATAGAAACTCTTGTCTAAAAAATATAGTAGTTGAAAAAAGTAATTTCAGTGGATTTTTAAAAAGCATAAACATATTCCTTCATCAGATCTCTGCAGACCTTTAAGCTTTGTTATAGTATTTTATAGCTATATAAAGTAATTGTCATATTTCATTGAAATAACATACACTTTTAAAAAATATTTTAACATATCTGAATTGTGAAGCATCCCTAGTGTATCAGAGTTTAATCGGTGGTATTTTTCTCTTACAAGTACATAAAACAGTGACGTGAGTTACAATTGATGTTTAGATTCAATAACTTATAAAATTTAATGAGATATATCAAAACATGTCAATGCTTAAAATTTTGATCCTAGAAATATTAATTCATATGTTAAATAATTTAGTTAATGACATTAAGTGCTAATTATAATTTCTATTGGATATGATTTAATTTCTATAGCAGAAGCCTATGAAAGACACATATCTGTAAAATATTTTCAGCATAACGTTTCTTTGCTGTCATATTTTAACAAATTATTTGTTGTTTTTGTCTAAATACTATATACATGAACAAACCATTTTGATAACTGATAAACCTTTTCAGAAATACATATTTAAGTAACCACATAATTACTATATATCAACGAGATAAGTTTATCAGTTCCAGTTGTGGATTTTGACTCATTGTAAGTACACAAAATATATTTTTTAAAATATGAGAATGATAATTTTATGAAGATATGATTATTTACGTATTTGCTCAGGATATTTTCTGTTGATTGTTTTCTATAGTATAGGTACAGGGATTTATTATACTGTTACATAGTTCATATAGTTAGACATTTTATTTTCAGAATATCTGAAATTCAATATGTGTATTTCTTTTTTTCATATTTGTTTGCTCATAAAAATATCCTGTACATGTCAATCAGTGTAACCTAGTTTGAGCAGAAATATTATTGTAGGATTACATTTGGTTATCTGTCTTTTTCTAAGCATGAAAAGCCCTTGATATAATATCTTTTAAGCAAGCATTTTAAAAATGAAGAGCAAATAGACAAGGGTTTTGAAGTTTGAATCTGTTGACGCAGAAAGTTAGCTATTAATATTACATATATTCAAACTAATCACAATTTATGGAATTAACTGTAAGTGAAACCATGTAGAATGGCATTTCATGCTTTTGGTTTTTTGTGACTTGAAAGGGAGTTGTTTTCCTCTGACAGATTACAGAGGATTTGGTATCAACTTTCCTTTTCTCAAATTTAGGTTGCAGGTTTTTTTCTTTTCTTTTCTTTTCCATTCTTTTCTTTTCTTTGTCTAAGTGACAAGTGGAAGGAGTCCAAACCTTGAATAAGTAATTTTGCATACCCGATAATCAAAAGTTAAATTGAATCAGGGATTTGAAATAATTATTTAGGTAATTTAAGTTCCAATCAGTAGCTCATTTTGATAGAAAAATCTATTATGCTTATCAGGAGGACACATTAAATAATTGATATGCACTTATGTTCTGAAGTAAACAGTGTACAAAACTTGTTAGATACTACTTTGCCTGTCCTCCAGAAGCTTATATTTTAACAGAAAATGCATGGATGTGCATAGGCACAGATAACTCTGAATAAATAAAGTAAAAGATGGTCCTTTTAAAATGATAAACATTTATTTTCTCTTAATTTCTGTGAGTCAGGCATCTAGGCAAGATTTAGCTGGGACCTCTGGTTGAAAGGCTCTCCCAAAGCTGTATAATCAAGGTGTAGGTTAGGGTAGCAGTCATCTCAAGGCTCAAATGAGGTCCATGTCCAAGCTCACTGTGTCACTTGACTGTTGACACAGGTCCTGTTGACACAGGTCCTCCATGACTATTGTCCAGAGATTCAATTCTCTATTGGGCAGTTCACACATAACAGCTGGTTTCCCTCAGCAAAAGCAAAAGAGAGCCAGAGAGAGTGAGCAAGACAAAAGGCAGAATATTTTGTAACCTAATCCTGGAAGTCACATCCTATTATTTTATACATTGTATTCATTAGAAATCAGTCTCTAGGTCCCAACCACCCTCAAAAACAGAGGAATATTCAAAGACAAGGAACACTAAGGGTCATTTTAGAAGCTGTCTGCCACAGAGTCCTCAGTAGGATGTCTGTTCTCTTCTAAAGCTGAAGTTTTTATTTTCTTTATGTGATTATGTACTTTTTTCCCTTAAAAAATATCTCTTGTTTTCTTTCGCCACATCTTTTTTTCTAACTTCTGTGAAGTTTTGTAACTACTCTTTTCAATCATCTTAAACCAGAAACCTAATAGGCACATGCATCTGTTGAAATTGACACTCTTTGCCTTACCCAATGTGTTGTATTTGAATGCCTTGGCTGTACTGGGTTTGGACTTAAAATTAATTAAGGAAATTACAAGTGAAATTTGCCCGTGAAATTATATTATTCCCTAAACTCACACAAAATCAATGCCTGCAGAAATTTAAAAGGTGATAATTTTGAGTAGGGCATTTTTAAAGAAGGCAGAGAAAAGGTAGGAGAGTATTGAGCAAATTAATGTACATCAAATCTGAATCATTGAATGTAACAAGGGAATGTGTCCTCTTATGTGCTGCCATCTTCAACTTGTAGAATGCAGTGATTATTATTTCTTACTAACTTCCGTAACTTTTAATTTCCCCTGATGAACTAGGATTTATTGTTCTCATAAAGTTTTCTTAATAAATGCAATGAGATTGGTAACTGCGCCAATTAATTAGTCAAGTACATATAAAATCCCTAGTGTTTATTTAATTTGATCTTTAAAAAAGAGTCAAAATACAGATATGTAAAAAGATAAAATGTGTAGTGACTATTTTTTTTATTTCAAATTTTACTTTTAGAAAACAGAATTGTATAGGTTATTGTGCTTTGTTATCAGTATAGGTAAATGATATTTTATGGGCAAACACATATATAAACAAATAGAAGTCCTTAGAACAGATACTGGCCAGGAAGCTAACAATTATCATTGTAAAATTAATAGCTATGTAAAGTTACATCCTTTTAGGGTTACCTATTACTTTCTTTTCATATAACCTAATGCAAAATCTTGCTCTGTATTACATTTTCTTTTATTCGTATACGTTTAGATAGCTCATACCTTTTTTTTTTTGAGTCATTCATCAACAGTGATATATTTGTGATATATACAATCTAAGTAGATTGTAGTTTAATTACATCATAGCATCTGATAACAAAGCAATGGCTCTAGGGGTGCCTCAGAGGCTCAGTATGTTAAGTAGTCGACTCTCCATTTCTGCTCAGGTCATGATCTCAAGCCTCCTGAGACTGAGCCCCATGTTGGTCTCTGCACTGACAGCATAGTGAGTGCTTGGGATTCTCCCTTTCCCTCTCTCTGCCCCTTTTCTGCTTGTGTGCTCTCTCTTTCTCTCTCTCAAAATAAATAAATAAACATTAAAAAAATCAATGGCTCTGAATAAGGGCATAATAAGGGCAGAGACTTTGTCAGTTTTATACTCCACTACATATCCAAATAGCTGTTGAATGAATGGGTGAATGAATAAATGAATGTATAAATATGTTACATGACTAATTGAGGTATAAGGCATACTAAATTCAGAAAACCTAAATGATTAACTTTTCCCAAATCCTCATCATCAGAGATACTGTTTTCTTAATTTTTGGAGCAGTTTATTTTAACTAACAGAAAACTTGTGATCTCTGGAAGGCCTCCATATGCAGATTCATGCTATGGAAGAGCTGCTTCTGTACAGAGAATAAGACAAAGAAACTATATTTCACTAAATACACAAAACACGTCTAACTTTGTTGTCACAATGTCTCATAAACTCAATTGTTCATATGAAATGTAATTTTACTTGTAAAATGATATATTTATTGACAACTTACAATAAATCATTCATACTAAGAGAAAAATACATCACATTGTCGAACATAAGAGCAGAAATTAGAGGCCCATCAAATCAACTTCAGGGTATACTAGATGGCACAATTATGATACACAAAATTGAATCTTCAAGATCTGAAGTAGTACTTTGCTGGGAAATTCTAATGCTTCTTGCTCAACTTTTAAACAAAAGAATTGAATTTTAGAATTCAATTATTTGGTAAAAACAGCACTCATCTTCCCGTTATTCTCAGTAGTGTATTTCTATGTGTCCTGTTGACATTGAAATCATTTGGGAAATACCAACTTGTTGTTGTTGTTGTTGTTGTTCTCCTTAGGCGTTCATAAGCACTTATCTTCCTTAGTCATCCCTAAGAGAAGACACTGAGTACGTGGCATGTGCTAAATGCCTTGTTACATGCCATGTGGGCTGCCAAGAAGTGCAGGAGTAGGAAGGAACCCCAAAGAGATTTCAAGTGGGAATGCAGATAGAGAGTTTCAGAATAAGTGTGTACCTGTTTCAGAAAGTGAACAAGTAGAGACTGGTGTAAAATGGGAAAAGGTGGAAATATTTGTGAAGGAAATGGGAAGTTATGGTTTTTACCATGCACTTCTCATGCTGATATCACTGACGTGGAGCAAGAGAAGAGGAGGAGAGAAAAGTGGGGCCAGCATGGAACCATAGGATTTAACTTATTATAGGTTCATGTTGTAGAACAGACAGTTAAGACAGGTCTTTTTTTAAGGACTGTAAAAAGACCAAATTTGACTTAGATGTGTAAGACAACAGAGAACAATTACAAGTTATTTTAAGATGAAAGCAGCATTTAAAGAACACAGTCTGGCAGGATAATGAATGATGGATTGTTAGGCAGTAAATTAAGAGATAGAGAAACTATATGGAGAAAGGGAGACGCTGCAGCCTTTCATGGTCAAAGTAAGGAGGGTTTGAGGTTCCGGAAATAATGACAGTGTAAATAAGGAAGTATGGCTATACTTCTAAGAAACTTGATATGGCAAACAGGTATTAAAATACAAGAGATGAGATATATTCTGTAGGATTCACAGGATTTTGTAAATTAGTTGTAGGACTCCAATTTTTTGAACTGAATAGTTGGAAGAAGGATGATATCAAGGGTATGATAGCTCCTTTTCCTCATTTCAATGTCTACTTTAATATTGAGGTGATAGATTTTGAGCAGTGACCATATTCATAATAATTGGCAAAGTTTAGCATGGATAACTCACTGTTTTTAACCAAGAATTTTACTTTTCTCCAAAATCTGCTTCTCTTTACATGATAGAATGTCCTGATATCTCATTCACCTTGTTTCAGGGTATGAACTTACCATGATTCCCATTATTCCTACATTTCCCTCAAACACTAGTATCCCTGCTCCACAACCTTCCATCCCATTGCTACTTTCCTTGTTAGGACCCTTACTCTTTCTAACCCAGGCTGCTACAGTTGCTGTCAGACTTCTTTCCTCACTTCCAGTCTTTTCCCACTACAGTGCATTCTCCAATTACTGTGATGTATCTTCCTACATCACAGATCTGATTATGTCATGCCCAGCTTACAAAATTTGTCACCTTCTTGTCCATAGAATAATTCCCAGTTCCCTAGGGACAGAAAATATCTTCTTATCATCTCATACATTCAACAAATGCATCCACTGAACACCTTAAAATGTGCCACACACTGGCTATGAAAGCTCTGGAAAGCAAAAGTTGACATTGTCCCTGCCCCTGTGGAACCTAAAATACAGTGGAGGACACAGATACTAATCAAATAATTACACCAAAAATGTAAAATTGCAGCTGTATGAAGTACTGTTGAGAAGTTTGTGAAATTGGGACTTTACCCCAGTAGGGAAGTCAGAGAAGAATCTCTGTAGAAGTATTTCAGGAACTAACATCTGGAGTATAGGTTGGTTGGCAAAGAAGAAAGTACTAGGTTTATCATAAAGTGGGCTCCTAGAGAGAAGAGCACCTGTAAAGTCCTGTTGCATGCAGAAATATGCCAGGTGGGAGGGACTTCAACATTTTCACTGAGTCTGGACCAGAGAGATTTATAGAGCAGAATCTCACAAAATAAGGCTCAAGAGAGGAGAATGGAATACCAAAGGTTTATAGATTAGTGAGTTTATTCTGAACCATTGGGAAACTAATGAGACACTTTATGTAAGAGGGTGGCATGATCAGAAATGCATTTAGAAAAGAACATGTATGGTGGGTTTGCAGGGAATGATCAATCTAGGCAAAGCCAATAGGCAAATGGGTGTTTGCTAGGACAAATGTGATGACAGTGGTGATTTTAAAGATTTGAAAAGAAAGAAGTTTTTGTCTGATGACCGAAATACAATAAATGCCTATGTCTGACTATCGTGTTGATGAAGGAACAATATAAACAGTAGAAATAAGAATTAAAAAAATAAGAAGACAAAATGAAATGACTTGGAAGCTAGAATGTCATAGAGGCTGTGGCAGAAAGAAATCTATGTCTGTTACGGAGCATTTGGAATCCTCATGCATGAGAAACATCATGCTTGCTACCTAGGAATCCATTCTCTCAGCGGCTTTGTGATACAGTTTAAGAAGCTATACAATCCCAGCTTTCCAGGAAGCACCATATCGTATTTTCATGAAGTTTCATTTGAGAACTACCTGCATTGCTATCATCAAATGTAAATAAAAATATCTCAAGGACAGAGGCAGACCCCTGATTCTGCATTTTTAACAAGTCCTGCTAGTCTTCTTGATGGAATCTAAACTTTCAGAAAGAGTGGGAAACATACTAGAGCATGGATTTAGTGTTAAAAGTACTCAAAGTGTGGCACGTTTCACAAATGCACATGCTGAAAACATGGAAACATGCTGCACATTGGAAAACCTTTGTTCAGATAAATTTGGAAGGTAAATCTTAGTTGCATAGCTAGGCTGATGGCATTGTAAAAGTCACTTAATTTCTGTGGATTCCAGTTGAAGAGATTTGTGTTTTGGCTTTTCCAAGTCTCCTGCCTCTCATTAATCAAAATGATGTCCCCTATCTGTCTCAGTTTCTTGCCCCACCTCTATGAGAAGCTTTGGGGAATCTAGTCTCTTTGAGTCCCAAAGGGTCTGGCTTGAGAATGGTAAAACTCTGCGTCCTCCACCTAAGGTCCAAACTAACTTGTGGGATACTGAAACAGTGGTGGCCTTCTGTAACACTCAGCAGACTGCTGATCTGTAATGTGGGAAGTGCTTAAACTAGATTTGATGCATGAAGCATTAAGAGGAAGGAGATTGTCTTCCTCTATTGTATTGAAATTATTTTAAATTTTGCAAATGGTTAAATCCCACCCAGGAGTTTTTAGCCATTTCATCATAAAAAGAGGTAATGGATTTTTGACAATATAAATAAGCCACAACAACCAGAAACACAAACACACACACACACACACACACACACACACGCACACGCAGACACACATCCATACATACACACACATTTTGTAACGGATTGGAAAACTGTCAGTCCATAGAGCTGAGTTAAAAGTGTCTAATTATTGTAAAAATACTACTTGCAATTGGGGCACCTGGGTGGCTCAGTCGGTTAAGTGTCTGACTTCGGCTCAGGTCGTGATCTCTCAGTGCAGTTTGGGAGTTCAAGCCCCGAATCAGGCTTTACGCTGACAGCTCAGAGCCTGGAGCCTGCTTTGGATTCTGTCTATCTCTCTCTGCTCCTCCCCTACTTGTGCCCTGTCTCTCTCTCTTTCAAAAATAAATAAATATTAAAAAAATAAAAAAAATACTGCTTGCAGTCTAGAGCAAAGTAGGCTATACATTTACATATATGTGCTAAAAAATCAGTGACAAGTATATGCCTTGTCTAAAACTCTGAGGCTTATAACAAGTCAGATTTATTTTTGTTTTTGATAACAGCAGAAAATGTTTTTTAAAAAAGGTTAAATATTGGTTTATCACATGACAGTGAGCTATTTAATAATTGATAAAAAATGTAATAGGGTATGAAAACAATTGTCATTTTAAACAGGACTATTTCAATATCTGAAGTATAACGAGGGATACAATAATTTTTATTTTCAAAATTAATAAAAACTTCACCCAAATAATCTTGAATACTATTGTTCCCTGGATAAAAATTCAATCTCAAACTGACAATTACACACATGGCAAATCTTTATACTGGGTTAGAGTGTCCCCAGCAGGTGGTTTACTTATGATTAATGATTTACAGTTCTTAAATATTCAGATTGGTAAATGTGCTGGTGCTTTTTAATTGCCAAACTCTTATTACCCCAGCTTGCCTTATGACAGCTTGCCTTCATTTTAAACATGTTGTTTTTGAACATGATTTAAAATGAGTGCCAAAGTATGAGGTGTCTTCATGCATTGACTGCTATGGGCAAACACACTGTACATGCTTTTTTTTCTGTGTTAACAAAAATAAATTATAATTTTCTGATAGCTTGTTCAGTATATTCAGATTTTAAAATGACAGTGACTACTAGTTTTCTGTATCTCTTCCATCATAGTTTGTCATGAGTTACAACTCAAAGCATAATCAAATACTTATTTTATTATAATTTATAAGATGCTTATATTTTAGAATTGTAACTCATCAGGGGACTAGTTCAACTTTAATAATATTTGGCAAAATTGAGAACATATAGAAGACTTATAAAGAGCTTTACAAATATAACATGATTTATCCTAGAAAAGATAAAATAAAGCAGTGTATTGATTTTTATTTTGAAGTACATGAAGGCTTGTTTTGGTTGATAATAGACATGAAAATGCATAGGAAAACTCAGTGTGTAGAAAAAACCCTATTCTTAGAAGACCTTGACACCTATTAATTATCATCTGGAAAAAGTCATTTAAACATCTCTAAGTTTTTGTTCACTAATCTGTACACGGAAGCTAAAAATACTGCCTTAATTATATCAAAGGTATTTTTTGAGAATCAGATGATTCAATTTCCTGCTAAATTTTGTGGGCATGATGTAGGCAAGGACCATCTTGCTTTAATTCCTTTGTAGGTAATAGGTACTTCAGTGTTTGCTAATGAATGAATGACTCAAATTAGATGGTAAATAAAAGTAAATTACAAATAGTTTTTAAAGCATTGTGTGAGTTTAAGTAAAGAAGGAAATCTTTTTTTCAAGTTTACTTATTTATTTTTGAAAGACGGGGGCGGGGTGGAGGGAATGTGCAGGGGAGGGGCAGAGAGAGAGGGAGAGAGAGAATCCCTAGCCCGATGCCAGACTCAAACCCATGAACTGTGAGATCATAACCTGAGCTGGACAAAATCAAGAGTTGGATACTCAACCAACTGAGCCACCCAGGTGCCCCTAGAAGGAAATCTTAATGGGCCTAGGGTAAACCTTTTTCTATGTTTTAGGACAACCATTAGCAGTTGTTAATTATGGAAACTCTCATACTCATAATAACTTGGTAAGAATCCTTTTGTTTCTTTTTGTTTTTCAATCTTGAAGAAAAAAATCAAATATATTGTGTTCTTATTTTACACATTGCACGTATATTTACTGAGTTACTGGAAGAAAGAAGAACAACAACATGAGTTTGGTCTCGTGGACTTATGTCCAATTAAAGGTTAAAGAACACAAAACAATGTTAAATACATGGTTTTATAATAACAGTTGTGATCAATGCAGTGTACAATGGAGGTTTAACAAGTTGACTTAACCCCACAGCCTGCAAAGTGGAAAGCAATGTACCAGGAATATTATAAGTGGTTGTAGCCAAGAAAAATTTATTTTAGCATATAATTTGTGCCACTCTGTTTGGCACTAGGGATAAATGTAAGTAAGTAAGATAGACAGGTTGAGACAAACTTATGCCTATATATTATCTTCATTTTATAGCTGAGGAAATAAAAGCTCCAAGAGATTGGGTTTCTTGTCTAAAAACATACAGATAGTTTATTAACTGGGCACTCCCACCCAAATGCGTTTGACTCTACCATGCTGTTTCCTCTAATTCATTTAGACACTGAGTTGGGAAGTATTATTTAGGGACACCTCCATTTTTGGCATTAAATGTATCCAGTGTAAACGACATAAGCATAAGAGAATTATCCAACTCTGTTGTTATGTTTTTTTAATGTCTATGTTTCTTAATGTCTATTTCTTATAATAGTGCTGCCCTGTATTTTACTTTTTTTTTTAATGGTGCCTTCTAAGAGCACATATACTGTATTTATATGGTTAAAAGTGTAATCTGCCGAAGTGATTGTTTGCATTGTCTGAGGGCCCATTACTGCTATAAAGAGATCATAGACCCATCATCTGTATGATGTCTTTTGTCTTGGAACAGGTTGCATTGCTGATCACAAGCTTGTCCTAGTTACCGCAATACAGTCAGTGGTATAACTTATTAAACTGCTTTTCTTTTATGCTTATCCTTTTTAGTATTTAACACAATGCATATGTTGAAACAAATTGGCCTAATTCATAGAAGTTATAATTTTATAATTATTCTCGAGTATTTACAGAAGCAATAGTATTCTGAAATATCCTAGCATTTTTATAAACACTTATTATCTATTTATCACTTCACATTTTTAAATATTTGTTGGTATACAATTTTTAACAATCTTAAAATGACTATTTCCATTCTGTAGGAGAGATTTCTTTTAGTTATGCTTTCTTATATAGTCATATAACCTCTATCTGTGACTATTCACAACTTAATTTACCTTTCTTACATGTTCACAACAATGCTAATAGCATTTTTTTATTTGGGGACTTTTTTTGGTTTGTGCTTACATTGCAACAATATCCCTCAATAAATATTATATATTAATTTAGGCATAAATCACACTAGTGTCATTTGGGTAACTTCATGTGACACAATAAAAGAAAATCATTTAATTTTTCACAGGTAATTTTGTTTGATTTTTTTAAAAAGAATTTATTGATTTATGACTTATATTTTAATTTTCACCAGCCATTTGATAAAATACATACATAAATATTAATATCTATATATACATACAAAACAATAGTAGTCATTAATCACTTCTTTAGTCTGTGAACAATAAAATATATTGATACTCTTATTGTTCGTGACTGCACTGAGCTAAGTTCACTTATTTCTCCTCATGCGAATTAAATGTCTTCACTCTTCTTTAATTGCTATGTGCTTAATTTTCTTCCACTGCAGGAAGCCCAGCTATTTATAGGTTTAACTTCTGTTAGGTTTTCCATCATTTGATCCTTACTGATCCATTACAATACATTGTGCTTTCATGATTCATGTTGTCTTACATTTATTACTACCACACTACCTGTTTTTTATGACATTTTTAATATGCACTGTGGTGTGCATAAAACATTAAATGAGCTAAAATGAGCAATTGGTGATTATATTTATATTCATATTATAATATGTCTATGCTATTATTTCTGTGGTTTTCTAACTATGCATTAGTGTGTTGGAAGGAGAGCCAGAAAGGGTTTTTAAGGTCAATTATTATTGGGGTACAAATCTCCATTTGGATTTTCACAAACTCATATTTCATGGGCAATCCAAATTCTTTGAAGTGTGCAGAACATGTAAAATATGAGGTCTGTGTGGCATTTCCAATAACTGAAGTTCCTGTAGCAACTTTTATTAACAGAAGAAGAGTATGGATAAGATGAAGTGCATCTCATCTTTTTTCAATTTACACCTGTTTGGAACCTAAATATCTTGAAGAAATGATCTATTACTATTAGCCATTTTCACTATTTGAATACATGTGTATATGTTCTAACTTAACCCCACGTAAAAATAACTTCAAAGGACATTTCTTATTAATAACCCTCGAATAAGTAATTAATGTTTATTTGTATTAAGCATTATAACCATAATCTCATTGTTTTTATAAAACTGAAGATTTAAAAAAATATTGAATGATTGATTCTGCAAATGATTACCCAAACTTTACATGTTTTTCTCTCATAGAACATTTTTAAAAAAAAAAATTAATGTTTTATTTATTTTTAAGACAGAGACAGAGCATGATGGGGATGGGGCAGAGAAAGAGGGAGACACAGAATCGGAAGCTGGCTCCAGGCTCTGAGCTGCAAGCACAGATTCAGACTCAGGGCTCAAACTCACTAACTGTGAGATCATGACCTGAGCCAAAGCTGGACACTCGACCAACTGAGCCACCCAGGCGCCCCACTCTCATAGAATTTTTAACTGTCAACTGCTGACATTACCATTTGTATTAGCTCTACCCAAGCAAAATAGGTTTTCTAACATACATATACATATACACACATGTATATATGTGTCTGTGTATATATATATATATATATATATATATATATATATATATATATATACATACATACATGTATATGTGTGTATATATATACTTACATATGTATATACGTATATATGTAGCTATGTTTATTAATTTAGACTTTTTAGTCTGTTAAAGAAATACCATTCTCCTATTTAATATGATGTTGTCAAAAATATCTTTTACAGCTCCTTTAAAACACATTTTTCCCTATTTTTATTTAATAGCAGACATGGATAATGCTTATAAAATTAGAAATACCTATAAGAAGTTTTGATGCTGCCATTGAAATTTGACAATAAAATTCTCAAATAATTTTATTTCTTTGAAATAAAAGTGATGATTTCTTTAGAGCTGAAATAAATCTGTCTTGTATAGTTATATCATGGTATGGTTATCAATAATTTAAGGAAATGCCTAAGAATTTTGTTTGATTATTTTTTAAACTGTATACTTTATAAAATTATGACTCTTTAAAAGGTTTTTGATCTCCAATGTAGATTGGATATGCAGCTTTTTTTTTAAATTTTTTTTTCAACGTTTATTTATTTTTGGGACAGAGAGAGACAGAGCATGAACGGGGGAGGGGCAGAGAGAGAGGGAGACACAGAATCGAAACAGGCTCCAGGCTCTGAGCCATCAGCCCAGAGCCTGACGCGGGGCTCGAACTCACGGACCGCGAGATCGTGACCTGAGCTGAAGTCGGACGCTTAACCGACTGCGCCACCCAGGTGCCCCTTATGCAGCTTTTTAAAAAGAAAATTAGCTTAAATTACTTTGTTTCACTTAAATTATGTAAATAAAAAAGATACTATCACAATGTTATCATTTTAGAACTAGAAGTTATAATATATTTAGAAAGAAATGTAAGAAGTAACTTTGATGACCACAGTAAGTAGATGATAGATTATATATTAAAATAACTTGGTGCCAGTAAAACATTACCAAAACTTTTTTCTATTTTCCAGTGGCAAGATATTTGCAATGTCCTCAAAATTTAAAAGGAAAAGTTATGAGGCTGAACAACACACTACATGAATATTTGATTTTGAACTTAAATCAAGATCACCTTTGATTATCGAGCCTAAGATGTTTTCTTCACATTATTAGACAATTACCTTTAATCTCCATAATATATCAATTTTCTTTGAGAAATAGCTCAAACTTATTCAAAACAAAAACCTGAAACAAAAACAAACAACAAAAACACTTCATGAAGACCTGGAAACCAAAGCAAACCAAACACTTGAATCCTAATGTGATATAGTCAGAAAGTTCTGTATTTTGCGACAGATCATCTGTTTTCTAGTTCCCACATTTACCTGTGGCCCAGATTTGCTTTCTTTTGTTTTTATTGACGATATTACTTAATTTTTGTTAACCTCATTTTCCTTATCTGTCAAAACAGACACTGGAATATTTGATCACTGAAGTCATTATTTTATTATAAGTGAAATCTTGTCAAATTACAGTAGAAGAATTTAGGTCACTTTATAAACTAATTTCAGTGACTTTTTTCAGCCTGTCATGATAAATGAGTTAAGAATTTTTTCAAAAGTTAAGTTTTTTTATTGTCCTTTTTCCAGTTATAAATTCTCAATATCATTTAATCTCATTTATTTTATGTCTGCTTTGATAGTATGTAAAAAATGCTTTTCATATTTTTAGGTCTTATGAAGATTATTGATAATATATAATTTCTAAGAAAAAGACCTGGGACTAGAGGGTTTCTTTGGTTTTTATTTAAATTCTAGTTAGTTAACATATAGTATAATATTGGTTTCAGGAGTTGAATTCAGTGATTCGTTACTTGCATATAATACCCAGTGCTTATCACAAGTGCCCTCCTTAATCCATCATTCATTTAACCTGTCCACCATATTTCTTAAATAACTTCACAATCATAATATTAGAAATGGAATCTAGTCACTGTCATGACCTCCTCCAGGGAAATAATATTTGAGATCCTACAAAGAAAAGGCATTAAAGAGAAGTGGCTACAGGGCAGAATGAGTTACTTACATGCACACACGCACACACACACACACGGGGTGACAAATAATTATTTTAGTATTAAACAATAGCAAGTTATTTCAAAATTGAAAGTTTATAGGTCGTTTGTTATAATATTTGAATGAAACATATTTTAATGCAAACCCGTAACCTTTCATCAGAATGATAGATGTTGGTTCTTATTTCCTTTGTGAAGGATAACCCTTTCTCTCCCTAATGATATAAATCCAAACTGTCTGTTCCAAATCTTCCAGGTTATGGCTAAATGAATAGGCCATCTCTGGTTATTTGCTTCACCCTCTGAAAATTTGTTTTCATTTTTTTTGGGGTAACTGACATGTCCTTTTATGAAAATTATAAGTTATTTAGGTAAAACACTTTATTTCTGAATTATCAGTTATTTAGGTAAAGCATTATATTTCTGATATATTATTTAGGTAAAACATTATATTCCTAGAAATTTTCCTTATGTCTTCCTGTTTTATTTTATATCTGCTGTATGGTACAATTGTTCTTCCATAAAACCCCAAACTTCACTATTGTTCTCTCAGTAGCCATTAATTCTAAAATTCAAAATTATAACTTAAAATTATAAAGTACACTCAAACATTCCTGACTAATTGACTAGTTTCATGGTATCTAAAAATAATAATGAATATGATTTAAAGTAGGTAAAAGAGAAATGAAGACATTTATGCTCAATTAAGGGAATAAATTACAGAAAACATCTGTTAAAAATAAGAAAAACAGTAATTGGCATAATTTAGTTTTAAACTAATTCAATTTGACAAACATTTGTTTTATCATTAGCTTAAGCTCAGCTCGACAAGTTTATAAGCTATATCTCTTAAAAGGACTTTAAAATAAAATCGGGGCAAAAAAAAGTTAAAATTGGGGCATAAGAAAACACTCCTTCTTTGTCTCTTTGTTCCGTATATTTCTGGTGTTATTATTATTAACCTTTATTGTAGTTAGATGCACTGCAGGTCCTCCAATAGATTATAGGTCCCTTGTAAGAGTATAAACTGTTTTTTCATTTTCATCCTTGCCGCTCTGACAATGCTCCACACATAATGCCTCCTATATAGTCCGTATTCTAACTCTATATGATGACTCAAATGTCACCCAAAGGCACTAAATATTAGCATCTCAAAAAAAGTGTGCTTTGCCTTGCACTTTTCACATTATTGATACACTTGGGTTTTGAGTTTCTTTCTATACATGACCTAAATTTTCCAAGCTCTAGGTCAATTCACAGATATTACAAAAATCAAATTTAATTTTATGATTTAAGGATACTTTGTTATAACACCCTTTTATTTGATGTTACTAGACATATTTTAATAAAAGTACAATAGTAAGACTGTAACAAAAGGATGGCGATACTGGAAGGTGTATGACTTAGTCAGATATTCGCCATAGGAAAGTAGAGCAGCTTTAGTATACACACAGATGGATAGGAAACCAACAGTGAATTGAAAAATGCAAAGTTTTGCTCACAAGGTGACCTGAGAGAAAGGCAGTCAGTGGGGGTGAAGATTTTACTGGTTTAATAATAAATAGGTATACATAAATAATTAGTTTGTGACAGTTTTAATGACAACCCAGCCATGGGAGAAGATAAATCTACATATTGAAAGAAAGCAGTTAAAATGTTGACTTGCAGAATGACAGAGGTAAAGAGGATACATGTAAGTGGAGACAGGCAGCTTGTCTAAATATGGCTAATATTAAATACAGGTGATTATAGCATTTGAAATTGAAATTACAAATAATCTCTGATTCACTTATTTTAAAATTTCCAAGTCCCCTCAGCTGCATATTTCACCAGGTGCTGGTGCAGTAGGAACAACAAGCATATCCAATGATTTAAAAATAACATTCACGGGTGTCACCTGATGTCACTCCGGATAAGAAATGCTGTTCCCAATCAGAGAGAACACTCTCTGGTATTCATCCTAACACCTCCCAAACCTGTACTACATATTTGTCATGCATTTTTAAATAATCTTTTGGATCTCAAACATATTAAATAGATTAAGCTTTTTGAAAATTGTGAACACAGAGAAGAAGTGGAAGAAATGGAATGCTTTGCTTTTAGAAAACTTATGCAGGTACAGAGGTTTTTTATTTTTTTTTTTTCTTCTTCTTCTTCTCATGACCAGGTTTAAACTAAAGACGTTTTTATTTTTTTCTTCCAAAATACTACAAACTGAGTCAAATTTTAGTGTAGTATTCATGACTTTTTGCTCTTCAGAAAGATATTTGAGCCTCACCCTTTCAGGCTACTCAGGTACATAGACTTCTAAATATATCGGTTCAGATTTGGAGAAGTAAGCAAACATTTATCAAGGCACTCAGGCAAGCAATGTGCTAAGTGCTTTGTGTGCATTTACTTTTCCCAATACAAGTCCTATGAGGAAGATATTTTATCTATTTTACAGATAAAGTAACTGAAGTCCGGAAAGGTTAACTTGATTGCTCAAGATCAAAAAAGAGACTCAGCAGCAAAAACAGGATTGGCTCTTAGAATTCTCTTGAAAGCACATGCTTTTCTATTTATGAACCCAAATTTCTCCATAAGGGTTGTTTCACAAATTTATGTGAAATAAATAATGATATAATTTTTAAAATGCATTGATATCACATCTCATTGCCTCCCCCTGCCAATTCTACTTTATAGTCTGAAGATAAGGAATCAAATCACAAACACATTTATTTTTATTTTCCAAATCACAGATTGGATTTCTTGAGGCTCTATACAAAAACAAATGGGCTTATTTAATATGTTGCATACCACATTCACTATTCATTAATCTTAAAGTGAACTAACTGACTAAATTTACAATAGTTCCAGTTCTGTACTGTCCAGAATATTTGAGGGGATCATACAGAGATTCCCTAAAAGCGTCAAGCAATTTTCAGTGAGAAATGTAACTGACAGGCTCCTAAAAGATACAACACAAAATGGCAGAGATAAATGAATATGAAATATTTGGTAACACACCATAATTATTGTGATGATTCTAATGCTTTCTTCCAACCACCCTTGAAGGTCATGGAAATGTGGAAGAAAAATAGAAAATAAAAGGAAATATTAGATGGAAAAAAATCTTGTACAACCATAATGCTATTTTATTTTAAATTTTTTTACATTTATTTATTTTTTGAGAGACATAGAGAGACGGAGCACAAGTTGGGGAAGGGCAGAGAGAGAAGGAGACACAGAATCTGAGGCAGGCTCCAGGCTCTGAGCTGTCAGCACAGAGCCTGACGCGGGCTCAAACCCACACACCGTGAGATCATGACCTGAGCCGAAGTCGAACGCTTAACTGACTGAGCCACCCAGGTGCCCCTACCATAATGCTGTTTTAGAAGTTGTTAAAGGAATGGGAAACTTGGGTGTTATTAAGTCAGAAGAAACACCAATTACTTCATTTTGATATATTTGATGATCATGTTAGTCTACTGAGACCATTGTGAAACTAGACTTTGGTCTCTTGGCATTTTGACAATGGCTTGTAGCAACATTATCCATCAAATATGAAGAATAGTGTTATTTTTCCTCATTAACTAATTAGTAAATTTAAAAAGATAATGAATTACTAATTACTGTATTAAAGGGGAATATTTTTAGAAGTCTTTTAGCTACACCTCCCCATCCCATTTGATGTTAGTATTGTCCCTTAGACCATCCTTCAGTTTGGTCATTTTCACTGAGACTGCCAGTCAGTTTTACACCAAACCAGGCTGTATTTTTCCATCTTGCACAGTTTTTCTCAGATGTTGCCAACTTCACTGCTGAGTCCATATACATCAAGGTGACTGTGTTTCCGTGAAACTAAAAGTGTCAAAATAGCAAATTAGGCAATATGATATGATATAATAAGCTAAACTCATGCTGCCTCCATTTTACTGAACAAATAAGAGATGCCTTTCTTGAAAAATAGATGGTGGGGACAAGAAATTACCTCCAAATCTAGAGAACTATGGGATCCTGCTTTAATTTATACTGCATTAAATACTAGGGAGACCTTGATTTCAAATCTTCTTAAATCTGAAATGATCTCTTCTTGTCTCCTCCCCCCTTTTTATTTTTCCTACATCCAGTTAGACACTTGAGTTTTCCAGAAAACCATAGGTTTCTGCATTTCCCGGGGACAAATCCTTAATAGAGGGCTTTAAAACCAGTTACTAATAGCTTGGTGATGATGTTACCTGATTTTTACAGAGAGGTTGGTGAAAAGAGAGATATTATACATGTGTGAACGACATTTTGAAGTGGAACTCTGCAAGCTCTTTTTCATAAAAGAGCTTCTGTATTTTGGGGACATTAGAATTTAAATAGTTGGATTTGAAGTCATAACTATGTTTTTGTAATATTATTTTAATGGAGAAACATTCCCCGAATGATAAAGAACATATTTGTAAATTACTTTTGGGTCTGTAGCCTATTAATACTTTAAAACAATTTTCATAAGTGTTTTATTTCTAAATGATATTTAAGGCACTCATGCATAATTTGAGAATTACCTATATAGAGATTAATTTATAATGATTGATCCTTTGGTATGATAAACCTAGTATTTCAGCATGACAAAAAGCTACAAAATATGAACTCAAATATACCAATGTGAGGAAAATACATAATTGCTCTGGTGGTTATCTCATTCAACATCTCGGTAACAAGAGCAAATAAAGGAAGCTTTATAGATGTGCCCTTCCAAACAGATTGATTGAGTTTATCTTGCTATAAAGCTTAATTTTATAATCATCTGTAGGATTTTAACTATATATATTATTGTGTATGTCAGAGATAATTTTTAATGGGCTGCCAAACATAAAAAATAGATTGTCTTCGTATAAAAGGCAGAAAAATGTAACAAAAAGGTAAAATACCAATGAAATTTTATTATAAAGAGAATTATTTTCTACTTCTTTTCAAAATGTGCTTTGCTATATCTGTTACTTGAATTATCTAATCTCACTTCCCCTGGAAGAAATGTTTATAACTTAATTAAGTGACAATATATTTTCCTCATACTTATATGTTACATAATATTAAGATTCTCTAAAAAGGGAATGAAAAATTAAAGTATATTCACCTAAGATATTAAGTGATTGTTCACAGATCAGAGTACTTAAAAAATAGTGAATAAAATAGCTCATACGAAAGTGTTCATTTACTTTACATATATCTTAATTCCATACTTCTCACAGAATCAGCATACAATTATAAAATAACTATTTGCTGATGTTTATTTGATAAAGCCATAAAATCAACATAGCCAACTTCATTAATACAGGGATAGAATTGAAATTAAGATAGAAAAGTATCAGAAAAGATATGTCATTAAAGATTCATGTGAAAAATACTGAATGAAGTATGTAGCACTTTGCATGTAAGGATATCTTAATCCACATACACACAAATGAAGTTAAGTAGTATCTATTTAAAACTAAAAACAATTTTTTGTAATTTGCAAATGAAAGTGGACTTCTTTTAGGAAATATTAATACCAATGTACCTATATTTACATATTAAATCTGTGGGGCTTTTCTTTTACATAAAAGCCAATAGTCTTTCTCTGCATGAAAATATTAGAACACTTAATACCAACAAGATGCTAGCAATTGTTGAAAACAAATTAGAACAGAGAAATTATAGATATTTAAGGAATCACTATGGCTATTTAATGTTCCCTTTGTCCTTGTAAACTTGACATTTTCAAATTATAGCAAGCTGTCTCTTTCTAAATTTTCAGGAAAATAAGTAATAGTATTTAAGTACCATGACAAGTATAAATGGAAATTGAAAAGACATTATTTAAATATAATGACAATAGAATGTTATTGCATTTTCAGAAGACTATTTCAATCAATGATAAGAAATTGCACTTAAATATTTATATAATTTTAAAAAATTGGTCAAGTTTTCTTTTCTTTTTAAAGAACCTTGTTGTGTAATTGGAAATTAGGTATCTATAAATCAAACATTTGCAAATAATTCCATCAAAACAGAATGCTTTTTGCAATAGCTTGGTTTCTTCATGTCTTTGGTCATCAGATAACAAAAATTATTTTGTTTGTTAATATAATGCTTTATGAAATATAGCAACAGATTATGCATAATGCAATGTATTATTTTCAAAAATAATTATAAAAAAGGAAATTGTATGGTAGCTTGATGTAAATATAAGGTCACTTGGAAGTAAGTCATATTTTAAGCGTAGCCCAATATACTATTAGAACAATATAAAAATAATTTAGAGAAGAAACAAACAACTCCCCAGTTATTTAAGATTAGAAAAGGTATCTAGAATCCACAAGCAAGGAACCAAACTATAGTGACACAACATTTTTGGTGTATCTTGCTCTATTTTCAGCACTGCATCCCAAGTCTAGTACAGAGGCCATCAGCCTGGTAGTTAAGTTGTATCATCACATTGTAACCTCTGAATATTCCAGGTAGCCCTTCAGAGATAAGCAAGGAAAAGGTACTAATATCATGATGAGGTAGCTGGGGGCAGACAGATGTAAAGTGTATATAATAATGGGTGTTTTATACAAAAATTATGTGCTATTAGGCAATGATGGCTATTTTTAAAATCATAATTTAAATTACCACTGGCAATAGAGGACTATAACCTGGTTACCCTGTCCGTGCAACTTAGTCTACCTTATCTCCCAGTTGAAACTTATGGAAATATGAGATTTAAAAAGATTTAAAAGATTAAAAGAATGATTAACTTGAATATTAAGGATATAATTATGTAAAATTTAAGATTATTTTATATACACTTTAAAAGTTATCCCAACAGCAATATGAAAAAGAATATAAAATGAATAAGAGAGGTATTATAGTGGTGATTTTGAATTACTGATAACAAATAATAATATATTATCAGGTGTGCAGAAAGGAATAGTATTGTATAACACTCCAAACACAAAGAATTCATATATTTACATGAAGTAGAAACATTGTTTCCTAATCAGAGAGCTTCTTGTGTTGCTTTGTTTTGCTTACTTTTTTAATTTTTGTTTTGGAAAATTTAATATATTGAGAAACTCAGCCACTCCTGAATGTAATGCCCTAAGAAGCAGTCTCCAAAAATACATTGACCTTGCCATAACCTAAAATGTTCACTTCAAAACTGTTCAATTCAAAACAGAACTGCACTTGCTATATCACAGTGCTACCAATAGTAATTTAAGGTAACTGTCACTTTAAAAGTAGCCATCAACCCTGCCTAAATATACATTATTTTTATATAAAAACTCTAGTATCTTCTTTCAACATGTATTTCCCAAAGATCTAATACAGGGAATAAGCTTTAAAAGCAACTACATTTTTCTGTTATGCTACTATGAAAGAAAATTGTAGTCATTAGTCAAAAAAGTGAATAAAATTGGTTATATACTACAGAATGATCTTGATATTGATTTTTAAAAATATTCTTATAACCTGCATGATACCAAAACAACTACTGTTCACAACCTTACCTGTATAAAGAAGCTATTTTCCATTTGAAAAACATTATATACTTGTCAGTTAAAGAAAGAGTATATTGGGGCGCCTGGGTGGCGCAGTCGGTTAAGCGTCCGACTTCAGCCAGGTCACGATCTCGCGGTCCGTGAGTTCGAGCCCCGCGTCAGGCTCTGGGCTGATGGCTCAGAGCCTGGAGCCTGTTTCCGATTCTGTGTCTCCCTCTCTCTCTGCCCCTCCCCCATTCATGCTCTGTCTCTCTCTGTCCCAAAAATAAATAAACGTTGAAAAAAAATTTTAAAAAAATTTAAAAAAAAACACCATTAAAGTTGGGGTGCCTGGGTGGCTCAGTTGGTTGAGCGTCTGACTTCAGCTCAGGTCACGATCTCGCGGTCCGTGAGTTCGAGCCCCGCGTCAGGCTCTGGGCTGATCGCTCAGAGCCTGGAGCCTGCTGCCGATTCTGTGTCTCCCTCTGTCGCTGCCCCTCCCCCGTTCATGCTCTGTCTCTCTCTGTCCCAAAAATAAATAAACGTTAAAAAAAAATTAAAAAAAAAAAAGAAAAGAAAGAATATATTGGCCAAGAAGATTTTAGTGGCTGGGATTGTAATAGAACTAGAGACATGATATAATTGTAATACAGCCACACGTAATCTGACACAAATGAATTCTTTTAAATTTATCTTAAAATTTGTGGAGTTTTGAGTAAGTAGGTATGCATATGAAATAGTATTATTAGCCCTAGGTATTAATAGTTATAATAGAGACTGATAAAATGAAAATTGCCATATATTTGTTTAATAAGTCTGAAACTTTAATCAATAGGTTTTAAAAGTAAACTCTTACTAGAAATCCATGTAGGTATTCCAACAAAAATACTAGTATTTTTTTTTAAAGATGTTGCCTGTGAGCCTCAGGCAATTTCTAGGTCTTTTTTAGTTCCTGAGATTTCAACTGAGAAAAGTGCCAATTAGTTCCAATTTTGATGATGATATTCATGATGTGGTTTCTAATGTAACATAATTTGGAGGGGGAGGGGCTTGGTGACATGTTTCCTCAGGACATAGACAAAGATGAATATACTCAGCATTCTATACCACTGTCTAAATGTGACATGGTCTATCAATGCCAACACGTTTAAATAGAAAGTGAAAATAATCCATTATTTTTATGATTTTCTCTATAACATCAAACATATAGTTTATATCTGACTATCTCAGTCTGACTAGTTGAAAATTAGGGTATATGTTTGTAATCTAATGACAACAGTTATTGGCTATATTGGCCATGTTAACGAAAGTAATAGTCGTATTAAATTTAAGTCTTCTAAGGTAAAATCATATCTGAATCTGTATTCAGTCATTGGGGCTGTATTTTGAGGAAGACATTGATAAAAAAGACAATGATCAGAATGGTTAAGTAATATTATAGGAAGAATGATCAGAGTTACTGAGAAGTTCAAATTTAAGAAGAGAATAGTTGGTTAGGGAAAGTACATTAAAAAAAAAATTTGAATACATTGTTCTTTGGATGAAAATCTAACCTGAGTCTATAAGGCATAAGGAATAGCTAAGGTCATTGGATGGATATAGATAGAATTCTCTGAAAATTATAGCTGTCTGAAATTAGAATACCTTGTCATTGCTAAATGTCTTCAAAGAGTGGATGATGCAACCTGCCTGGGAGATTGTAGGAGAATTCATGCTAGGCGTAAAAAACTGGATGAAGCTTCCTCTAGAGACTCATATAATTTTGATGTTCTGTAAATTTAATAATTGAACTATTTCTTTGTGATAAACTTCTCCCAAATGTTTCAATGTTTTCAGTGTTCAAGACAGGACTTATTAAGGTGAAATGGAAAGGTGTATTATAAATCCAGAGTGGTTGAATAGCAGCATTTCATGTGGTTCATCTACATCCATAGTTTTCTAAGACAATTCTCCAAAAGAAGATAGGTAAAATTTAATAAGAAATCAATATTTTTTCTTGACTTAGTTAATTTTGAAAAAAAATATTTAGAGGCCTAAATTATTGAAAGATTTAGTGATGAGATAAAAATGTACATATACTGCTGTTTTTCATCTTTGTTTTTGTATTTTGGTGAAATTAATTGCACGGACTTGGACTTGGTTGGAATACCAGTTCAGTCCCCTGTCACTTTGTGGCTGTGGTAGTCTTGAGAACACTCCTTTCTGACCTCTGCGGGAACTCTCCTATGACCTCAGGCTCTATGCTCTGAAATACATCGTTGTGGTTAGTGTTAAGTCACCATTACCCGTTGACTGATACCAGCCAGTGACTAAACACGATAGGAATATTAAGACAGGCCCACTCTGGAAAGATATAGGACTCTTCTGATGACTTGAAGGATACTGGATGGCTTTGCCAAAGTTTCTTTAGAATTGCATTGCATTTTAAAATGCTTCCACCCAACTTGCCTTCCTTCCCTCTTTCCTTCATTCAGGATAGTCCTGCCTCACAATCTGACAGTCCCAGCCTCTAGTAGCTCCTGGCTCTTTAACACAGGCATTTTCTCCTGTAAAGCTCTTGTATACGTAATTGTCTCTTAGCATCTCCTTCCTGGAGGGTCTGGAATAATAGGTCATTTGGAGCCTTCACATTTTATTCAGTTTATTCATCTATAAATTGGAGATAATATTACCTAATTTACTTGGTTAAGATGATAATTAATGATATTATCTATGAAAATATAGCCTATTGCTTATACAATGCTTATACTTATTATTATGCTTTAGCCAAATTGGACAACTTACTATTCATTGAGTATTTGGGTTCCACCACTGTTGTTCAAATTTTTCCTTCAAATTAAATTGCCTTCTAGGAGTGCCTGGGTGGCTCAGTAGGTTAAACCTGATTCTTAGTGTTAGCTAAGGTCATGATCTCACAGTTCGTGGGTTCGAGCCCTGCATAGGGCTATGCACTGTTGGCATGAAGTCTGCTTGGGATTCTCTCTCTCTCCCTTTCTCTCTTCTCCTCCCTCTCTCTTTCTCTCTCTTTCTTTCTCTCTGTCTCTGTCTCTCAAAATAAATAAAAAAACCCTAAATTTCCCTCATCATCTACATATATCTTATTCCAATATCACTTATTAGAACAATCATTATGGTCATTTGTTTCATAAAACTATCAAAATTAAATTTTTGCTCTTCAATACTACTAATACAATAAAATATTTTCATTTGAATGGTCATTTATTCTTTAATTTTCCTAAGCCCCATTCTGGATAGAAAGTGTTATGGGGTCTGGGTCTCTGTCTCATCCATATTTATATTCCTGGGAATTTGGCACTAAGGGTATTAGTCAGTGTTACTCAATGGGCTCATATGAAGTAGAAATTGGCACAGAAAAAGATCGGCTTTTTCATTTAGTGCAATGAGAAGCCATTTATAGATTCTAAACGGGGATTGACAAAACAGGATATGTGTTCTATACTGACTGCAATTGGCAGTCTGTGGAGAAGATATCGGGGTTGAGATTTAAGGTCTGTTCTGAAACTGAATGTTGAATTTGTAATGCCAAAGATGTATAGCTGCCTTTTACCTATTAGCACTGTAACTTACTAATCATGCATTGTTTCTCTTTAGAAGCAGTCACTCCATTATTTTTCCAGTATTAGTAAGTAATCTGTAAGCTAACCTGAGCTATTAAACTGATGAGAAAGACATCTGAGTTTCAGGAAATAATGACCATTTCTATATTTAACCCAGATCAGTCACTATGATGTTGGAAATCAACTCAGACTGGCAGTAGCAGAGATTGAGCAGTGGAGTCTCATGAGGGATTCCCTTCCTTAGGCCCTGGCCTGACCTGGCCTGATAAATGGCATATTTAAAAAAAAGAAAAAAAAAACCTACAGGGTTTATTTTCTCTTCTTTAAATCTGCAGGATTTATTTCTTGCTTTCTCATCAAGGAGTACATTTATAAAGGAATTTTAGGCACAGGTGTATGGTGGTAGGCTTCAGAGATTCTGGTATTTGTTTTAAATACCATAATTTCATTATTTGGATGGATGTGGATCTGTGGACTATCAAATATGAAGGAGTAAGAACACAAGCAGATTCCAAAGCTAAGCCTAAATGACGCCGCCTCAGATTATCTATGGTTCTTATTTCCTCCATTAGTGCAAGTAATCGAGTGTTTGAATTTGAAAGTGCAAGTTTATCTCTTTGTTCCATTATAGATAATAAAAGTGACCTATGTGAGGATATTAGATTGATGGTTTTACTTAGTATTCACCTTATGCTTAGAAGGTGTGAAATTGTTAACTCATTCAAATTAAGTCATTATCCAGTTATGTAACAAATAGACTTGTGCTTAAAAAGCTTAACTAAGCAGCTGCAGAGAAAAAGGAGCAGCTCCATCAAATGCTCCAGGAGACCCTTTTTACTGCTGTTTTTTATTTTTACGTCTCATTAACAGTAGTATTAACTATCGCATACTCCTTGTATAGAGGAAACTGGGAGAAATTAAACATTCTGCATAATCCTCTTAAAAATATTTTAAGAAGAAAGAGTTGGGGTTTTTTGTTTGTTACTTGTTTTTTGATAATCCATAGCCTCCTGTCATGGTGAACCTTCTTGTCACAAAATAGGCAGATACATGAGGAACTGGGGAGTATTACTGTGCTAGGGCTGTCATAACAAGATACCACAAACACAGTGGCCTATTCAGCAGAAATTTGTTTTCTCACAGTTCTGGAAATGAGAAGTCCGAAATCAATGTGTTGGCAGGTTTGGTTTCTTTTGAGGCCTCTCTTCCTGTTTTGCAGGTAGCTGCCTTCTCACTGTGCCCTCATATGGTCATCACTCAGTCTGTGTGTTGTCTCTGTCTTAATCTTTTGAAAGAACACCAAAATCATATTGGATTTGGGCCCACCCATATGACCTAATTTTACCTTCATCATCTCTTTTTTCCCCACTAATTTTACCTTAATTATCTTTTAAAAGGCTCAATCTCCAAGGTAGCCACATCCTGAGTTTTGAGAAACTAGGATTTAAACCTGTGAATTTTGTGGGGACACAATTCAGTTTATAACAAATAGAAATTTTTTTCATCTCTTATGTGTATATTTTTATTTATTTGAAAAATATCCCTAATTCATAGAAAGAAGAGGCGCTGTAGTGGAATCAGACGTGACATTGTTGCCTTACTTCCCTAGCTACTTGTTTTCTAAATTTTAGAGAACTATATAGAGTGTATTGAAACATGCAGGTCACCAAGACAAGATCAACTAGGAGGAAATGAAGAGGATGGATATAAGAAAGGGAAGAAATATGAATTCAGGGATGGGCAAACAAGTGAAAACCTCTAAGATATTATAGTCAATATTTTGCTTCCTGGGTTCCATAAAGGACACAGAGGTAGGATATTACTTTCACAAGGTTTATTGACCAGTTCCAAAAAAAAAAAAAAAAAAAAAGTAGACATGAGGAGCCTTTGTTACTCTTTGAGCCCAGGTTTCTAAAAAAAACATGAGTAAGAAAGATGTCAGTATGTCTCTTTCTAACAGTACTAATGACCAAGGGTTTTTTTTTCTTTAATCTGGAGCATATTAGAATATTTCTTAATTATACCTTTTTGGGTCCCCCTTTTTTTGTGGTATTATGCTTCAAATTTTTTTCTGTTTGGTTTTTGGAGCTTTGTCCAATGGGAGCATGAAATGCTGTTTTATTGGTCAAAATACCACAGAGCCACTAATAGATATTATAATGAACTATTTTAAAAACTGTTAGAGAAAAGCACATAGATACAGATACAATATGATCTTAATAAACTCAGAAGGATTTCTAGAAAATACCAAAGCAGAACTTTATAGAAAAGATTGTATAAATCATGCAAACTTGCATACCATTTTAAGGAACTCTCCTCTGAGCTTATATTTCTCTCCGATATTTAATAGCAATAGAACATTGCACAGTCTCTTTCTTGTAATCCATTACTTTAAACAATATGAAAAAAATACAAGCCGCAGACTGGGAGAAACTATTTTCAAAACACGTATTTGACAATAAACTTGTATCCAAAATATACAAAGAACGATTAAGATTCAATAAGAGAGCAAACAACCCAATCAAAAACTTGGGCAAAAGATCCGAATAGACCTATCACCAAAGAAAATATATGGATTGCATATAAATATATAGAAATATACTTGATACAGTATTTCTTCAGGGAGCTGCATATTAAAACAACAGTGAAATGCCACTATATTTTTCTAAGAAGGCTAAAATTGAAAACACTGACCAGACCAATGTCAGCAAAGATGTGAAGTAACAGAAACCCATTGATTGCTGGTGGGAATGCAAAATGGTACAGCTACTTTAGGAGGCAGTTTGATTCTTTCTTAGGAAAGCTAAACACCAATTTACTATATAATCTAGTGATTATACTCCTAAGTCTCTACCCAAATTAGTTGAAAATTTATGTTCACACAAAAATCTTTGCACCAGTGTTTATACAGCTTTACTCCTAATTGCCAAAATTGGAAGCAACCAAGATGCCCTTTAATAATTGAATTTATAAACAAACTGATGCACCCAATATCCGATGAAATATTATTCATTGATAACAAGGTAGGAACTATCACGCCACAAACACACATCGAGGTACCATAAAAACATGTTACTAAGTAAAAGAAATCAGTCTGAAAATGCTACTTATGGTATGATTCCAACTGTATGACATTTTGGAAAAGGCAAAATAATAAAAACAATAAAAAGATCCGTAGTTGCTAAGGGTTCAGGGAGAGGGAGGGATCTCTCTCTCTCTCTCTCTCTCTCTGTCTCTTTCTCTCTCATTCACCTTAATCTATAATCTGTGACCAAGAGAGATGAAGGCCAAATCTCTAAACTGAAAAAAATAGTTACATTAAAGTTTGAGATGAAAGTAAATATTGGATCCTTCATGTGGATGGCTCTTTGACATTTCCACTGTAATAACACTGAACACTTTCTGACCACAATCATTTGCTATATTGCTTTTTGATCAGCTGTTGCCTGCCATCATGGAAGTTTGAGTGACATTTGGCCTCCTGGAATATGCCTTGGAGTCATTGAGTGATGAAAAGACCTGTACTGCAATCCTAAATTCTAATTAATTATGAACTCTACTGGAATGGAATATTAAAACAAACAAACAATAAACATAATGTCCTATGAAAATTGACTATTAAGTGTCCATGCTATACTTTGATGCAAGAATTATCAATTGCTAGAATGGTAAATTGCAAAACACAAAATTGATATGCTCTTAAAAGTACTGCTTGACTTTATTCCCTCCTTTCTATAATTGGTATAGATATTTACAGAAATGTATTTCTTAAGGTACATTTTATAACAATTGAATTAACTTCCATAAAAGCTGTAGTAAAATTTTCACTGCAGTTTCATTACAATATATATTATTTTAGAGTGTCATCTCATCCATAACAAAATCTGTCTAAATTTATCATTTTAAATATCATTTATAGATATTTTCTCCTCCCCCTTCTTTTTGCTGTTTTGCATGTGTAATGCTATCTCTGCTATCTCCAGTTATATTCTCTATTGTATTTTCTGGTAGGTCATTAATGGTGTAAAAGAGTAAAGCAAGTTTTTAAAAGTTGATCCTGTAGACATTCATGCTGAAAATTCTTATTTGTTCTCTACAGACTCTGTTGGACTGTACCTGTAGATGTTTTGGGCGTGTTGACCTGCCTCAGATGCTGTTGTCTTTCTAGCCACATTAGGTTTTATTGCTACCCTGTTGTCACCCACTTGAAACCTAGCTGGCAATGGAAGGTCTTTTGTTATGTTGCCTCATGATAATTCTGAGGCTGGATGATGTTATTCCAGGGCATTATGGGTGAGAAAAAAATGAACAACTCAGACTTGCCCCCGCTAATCATCCATCTCTAGTGCTAGCTTTCTACTGGCCTCGCTACTGCTTCTCCCCACAAAAGATCAAATACCTCTTTTACCTAAGGTTTTCTTATGTATGTTACTATAACTTATTAGGATAATTAATCTTCCTCACTTCTGTAGCATCTCTTACATTGTAATTGGGACAGATATTAAGAGATCCATTCTAGGCATAACTAACTATACAAAGTGAGCAGAATATGGGGTTCCTGGGTGGCTCACTCAGTTAAGCGGCCAACTCTTGATTTCTACTCAGGTCATGATCTTGTAGTTCTTGAGATTAAGCCCGCAACAGGCTATGCGCTGACAACATGGAGTTTGCTTGGGATTCTCTGTCTTCCTCTCTGTTCCCCTCTTGTGCTCATGTGTTCTCTCTCAAAATAAGTAAAATAAACACAAACAAATAACGACAACAAAACAAAGTGAGCAGAATAATTGAATAAAAGTGCTGGTGAGTTTTCTTTTGTGGTATCAAAATTATATTAAAATATTTCATTTGCGTATTTTTCTAAGATTTACTTTTAAGGAACATGTAGACTTGCAAAATCAATTCCAAAAGATGAAAATAGATGTTTCTAACATTTAAGTACACTTTTAAACTCCTTTTGAGTTGGAGGATGAGACTGTAGCTTAATTAATTTACAATAAAATCATTTCTATATGGTTTATATAATTTGGGGACATGTGAATGGAACCCTTATATACCTAACAAGCTATGCTGCAAATGGGTCCTCCCTACCAATCAGCTTTGCCTCTTTCTCTACACACATATTCATGTATTTCAAGGTGTTGGTAAATTCTGTGTAAGAAAATCATTGGTGAGGTTGATGTAAGTATAAAAAGAGACCTCAACTGACAGAGTCTTTAACAGGAAGCACTGTAGAAACAAAAGCAATAGAAGATAATCCCTTCTTTTAGGAGATGAGATTCTGGCAGGAGTGAACAACACAAAGTGGGTTCTAGACTCTTAAGCAACTTCAGATATTTATATAGAACATACTATCTTAACTAGGCCCTTAAGCATTATTTGTTAAATGGATAGCTAACATTTATTAAGCAATATTTGATGAAGGCTGTTATGCCTGTTTTGAAGACTAGACTAGTGGCTTATATTTTACTAAGTAACTGTTCCAGTTCACACAGCTACCACCAAGGCCACACAAATATCAATGATCAGAGATCAGTATTCAAACTCAGGCCAGCCAAACTCCAGAAAATCAAAGCTTTTAACTACTAGATGCCAGAATGAAGGGAATGAAGGATGTTGGAAGGCTGAAATGAACTCTTAAGAATAATTATAAATATCTATTAGGTTTGAATTTGCCTCTATGTATTAGAAATATGTATATAAATACTATATGATTTCAGTGATTTGTGGTTTAAAAGTATTTCTACAAAAAAAAATCCTTATGGAGCATATTCCCAGTTTCACAGGTGAGAATTTTTGGATGTTTATCTGTGTTACCTCACAGTCATGACAACCATATTCTATATATAATGAAAAAACTTGATTTTTCATTATATCAGGCTTGAGAAGTACCTTATAATTAATAACTTAAAAAATGGGCTGATTAAATCAATTCCACTGTATATACATTATAATGTATATACATGGTTTGTGTAGAAATAGTACAAACTCTAACCCAGAATAATTACATATTAACTTAATTCTTCATCTCTCTTTTAAATTTGGTTTTTGCAATGTAAATATTTTTTAAAAATAATATAAATTTTTATTGGAAGTAAAGTCATTTGCTATCATATTTTGTTAGCTTCTAGAGGAGAGGGAAAAAAAAAACCCTGTAACTTTCCAGAATTCTCCTGAAGATTTTACCAATTTGCCAAAATTTACATACTAGACGGGAATAGAATCTCATTTTTAGTGAATATATATTAAACTACTAATTTCTGTAAGTTATTTTTCACTGCTTATGTCAAATTTTGTATTTTTCAGCCCAAATCATTTTCATCATTTTAATGCTTACTTACAGCAGGAAAAAAGTGGTATAGAAAATATCCTAGAAAAAACAGTGTGGTCTCAGACCACTGAAGGATAGCAACTTCTAGTGGTTCAGTTCTGGAGGTTGGAGAATTGAAGTTACAGTTTCCCTTGGGATAACTTGTCTTTCCTCTGAGCTCTTTGAGTGTGAGAAAGGCCCAAAGGGAAAAGTCTACTAGCCAGATCAACAGCGTAGATGACAGTGAACAAATGCTTTACTAGAACATTTGTCTTAATGAAGTAATTTAATAAAATATTGTTTAAGGTAGTGTATTTGAAATAATAAGATGCTTTGTTCAAGTAACTAAATTGATTATTTCCTGACAGATTTATTTTTTTCAAGTTCGTTGTCATAGAAAGTAAAGACCTTCTTCAAATCATAACAGAGTAAAATTTTCAAATACAATTTACTTTGCAGAATTGTCGTGTGTGTGTGTGTGCGTGTGTGTGTGTGTGTGTGTGTATAAAATATAAAGCAGCAAAGAAAGGGCCTTTTATATCATGATGTTCCTTGAGTATATCATGAAACATTAAGCATTTTTAATACTAACCATTATCTTTCTTTCTTCTCTCTCTTTCTCTCTCTTTCATAGGTGAGTAACTGAAGGTTAAAAATCAGAATTCCTGGATATGAAGTATTATGTGCTTTTTTATTAGTGTCCTGTGGGTAAGTAAAGAAATAGACTTGGCTTAAGCACCAGATTGAATGCTGAATCATGCAAAGATATAAATTAGTGAGCTGTGGCACTCTATCACTGGGAGTCTTGATCAAATATTTAAAAGCTATTTGACGTTAGACACATGAGTATTAAGGGGAGAATATTTTCTTTTTCTTAAGGTTTGTAATTGTGCCATTCAGAACTAGCATGTAAGTTAGAGTGCTTTATACTTGAATGACAGTGACTTGCTTTGACATAGCTATTGTCAGTGGGTATTATCTCACATGGAAAATTGTTTACAAACATAAATGGAGGCATGATTTTGACTATTTCAGCTACTGACACTGAAGAGTCTATAAAATTGTGGAAAATAAAATTTCATTAAAGTGTAGAAATAAAGACTGTTTTACTGACTTGAGAGAAAATTTTAGAGTTTAGATTTTTAATCTTAGAAACAAGATGGACCTCATTTTTAACCAACGTAATATTAAAATATAGATCAAATGAATTACATTTAATGGTGGCTTGATGTTTTAGAACATAATTTAAGAGAAAGTGAATGAATCATATTCTTAAAATTCTGCTAGAAAAACTTTAACATTATTTTATTAAAAGAGCTTTTGTAGAATTAGGAAATTGTTTTCTTTTGCCAGTCATTTTTTGTAACAAATACTGAGATGGTCTAAGATATTTAAAGTATTTTAGATAAGTGACTCCTTAAAAGTCATTTCAAAAAAGAAAATAACTCATAGTAAAATCCAAATGTCACAAAAATCTTATTTATTAAACATAAATTGTATTCATGGAGGTTATTAGTATACATTGAAATTTAGGTGCTGGAAATCTACTTTATAAAATTTAAATATTAACTCCCTAAGATTTGAGTATAGTATTAATAATTCATATTATTTAAAGAAAATATTCCAACAAAAATCGTTACAGTATAGATGAATGAGATTTCTGATATAATTGCATAATGTCATTTTTTAAGGTAGTTTTTCTTTTCTTTTTCATCTTCTTCCTCTGGTTTATTAGCATTCATAAAATGTGATTTTGGCTTTGCTATCAACTTTAAGTAAAATGATGATTAATATTTTAGGTAAAACTTTAAATAACTCTTAATGTTGCTTTATTGAATATATTATTGTATGTGGAAGTGAATGGAGGAGAAATAGGTACATTTTGCTAGTTTTACACTTACAACTTGATGTTTCTTGGCATGATAAATTGTTTTTATCATGAAAAAGGCTACTTCTTGAAATGATCTACTTGTGATAGGACTATGTTTTTACTTTAGTTTGTGAAAATTATTTGTGAAGGTCATAGGAATTACTTTAACAAAATGTGTGTGGTGCTATCATATCTCCACTTCTGATATAATGGTTATTGTCCATAAAATATTTAATTACAGAAACATCAGTAACATACCTACTCTCATCAGACTAGGTTAATGGATCCTATTTTGGAGGCAATTAACAAGACAAAATGAATGGTTTGGGGATACATTCTAATAGGAAACCCATCTCTGAATTTGGTATAGCATTCTCAATGGGGCAAAGTTACTAAGTTATTTCTTCTGACTTAAGCTGCTTGAAAATCTTGTTTATTTTTTCAGTCTGCTAGTACACCTGGTAAAGACAATAAAGGGTTTGTTTTCAGTGATAGATACATCTGTTATTTTCAAAATTGTCATAATTTTAATCACAATTTTTATTCATAAACAGTTGTGGGTAAAGTATCAAAATTAGATGAAGTAGCATAAATTTGGCGTATATAGAAAAGTAAACTAAGTATTGGGATTCAATAACCCCTTGTATTATTTGAGAATGAGTTTCTGGGCAACCATGTGTTTAATTGTAAATGTACAGATTTAACTTACTCTTGAGATTGGCAAAAAGCAGCAATAAAATTTTATTAAGCACCATAAACCTAAGAGTATGACCTCTGTGTAACATCAACAATAGTCCAGTGCTTGATAATAAGAGAATATTGAAAAGCAGATTAGCCTAGATGATAATAGGACATTAATTATTAAAGAAATACATGAGAAAACTTTGATTTCAGAAAGCGTTCTGGCTTTAAGAAAAGAAATACTCTGGGGAAAAGAATTACATTAAGCGTGTGATTTTTAAAAGAAAGCTTGAAGTTGAGTGCAATAAATAGGAGAAGTTAAATTCCTAAAATACTTTTCATTCAATGCAAATCCAACTTTTATTCTAAAGGTACTTGGCTTATGAAATAGATTCCTAGAATAATATCAACTAACTGAATGTTCTTTACTGTTTTAAGAATGAATAAATATCAGGGGCACCTGGGTGGCTCATTTGGTTAAGGGTCCAACTTTGGCTCAGGTCATCATCTCATGGTTTGTGATTTTGGGCCCCACATCGAGTTCTGTACTGACAGCTCAGAGCCTGATGTCTGTTTCATATTCTGTGTCTCCCTCTCTCTCTGCTCCTCCCCTATTTGTTCTCTGTCTCTCTTGGTCTCTCAAAAATAAATGTAAAAAATTTTTTAAAAAGAATGAATAAATATCACAGTTTAAATGTTCAGAAGGTAAACAAAACATAGTTGATAAAATAATTTGTTAATTTTACCACTAAGTATTATCATTAAATTTAGTAAAGATATTTATTTTTGGTATGTATATATCATTTAAAAACTATATTATTTATGTTATTTTCAAATTTGAAATAAACCAAATAATATCCTCATCTCTTTTAGGTATATATTTTAATTCAAAAAAATTCATATTTCTGTAGAATTTCATTCTCTGAAGAAGCTAGAGAAATGTTGTACAACCAGAACTAATGTACAAGAAACTTCTTTGAAAATATTCACAATCCAATCTCCCTCTCTAGATCTTTCTTTTGTGTACTTTGTGAAAGGTGATTCAGCTGATAATAATAGAACAGCTGCGTGACCAAGATAACTTCCCTTAGTGAAGCATCTTATTTCTTATACAGTTAAGAAAATAAGTTCAATTTGAATATTTCTTATATAAAATTTGGGAATCAGAGAGCCTTTATATAAAGTTTTTCTAAGTATTCTCATGAATGGTATAAACATTACAGGTATAAAACTTTTCTCCACAGGCTCCTTAAATTTCTAGATTAAAAAGAATAAATGCCTTACAGAAAATCAAGTTACTATCATTTAAGTCCTCTTTTTTCTATTAAGTTTAATGTGTTTATTTTCATTGTAACTGTTGCTTAGTGTTTTTTGTTTGTTGATTTGTTTCTTGTCTTTAGTAGAGGGGCAACTTTTTTTTTTTTGGAGGGGTGAAAAGAACAGTATGGCCATATAATCCCTACTTTGTAAATAAGCTTGATTTTATTCTAGAAATAGAAACCTCATTGTTTAAAAGAAATCACTTCTCAGCTTTTCACAAAAAATACCTTTATTGTTGCAAGTCTAATGACCATGTATTAAGACTATCACATATATTTATACTTTAAATAATTAATCTAGTAATCAAATTATGAAATACTAAACAAATTTTGAGAAGATTTAAACTCACTAGAAATCGTTTGCTGTTGACCTTTTAGTCCTCTGAAGGTTTAATTACTTCTTAATCTCAGATGTCTGAGTTTTAACATTCTCTTGTCCTTGTAGATACACTTGTAATTTTTTTTTTTAATCATAAAGTCAGAGCCTAAGTGAAATGGTACAAGATCACAGTTCTGACAGTTCAAATATGTTTAGTTCCTTCATAAAAAAAATATTTTTGTTAGTGATACTCAATATTATTCCAACTCCCATATGGTCATTTCATTCTTTCTGTTTAAGTGATGGAATTTCTTATTCATAACTCTTCAAAAGACCTAAAATTTCTGTATGTTAATGACTCTCTTTTATTTAGAACAGAGTCATAATACATGTTCAAAAACTGTATTTGGAATGATTCAAAATAACTCATATATTGGTACATTGAGACATCAATAAATAAGTGGATTAAAATTAAAAAGGAAATCTACCCATTCAGAAAGAATAGGTTTGAACTGTTCCACCAATTCATAAATAAACGTATAATTAGAAAGAGACAATTTGAGTTACAAAAAAGTAATTTTGATTTAACAAAATTTTTTTTTGTTTTTTAAAACATGTATATTATTTCTATTATGTTTCAATAGATATGCATATATTTGATTTTACATAGTTATTACATATTTCTGAGTGATTTGTTTAATGAATGGCATTTTCTAGAGTTCTAAATATTGTTCAATGAAAAATAGTAGGCAGTATATATACTTACAGCCTGATGTATCTTGTTCTTAAAAGATTTCTTGAATTTTCCTCAGCAAAGTAAAATAATGTAGCTTAAGTTATAGTACTTACCACATAGGTATGTGCCCAACTGATTAGAAGGTCATTTCCAAAGAACTATCATTCATATATTACTGTCAAGTGGTGCTTTATTACTGAAAGCACTAATTACTTGTCTGAAAGTAATAATACTTTGCATTTGTAAAGTACTTTATGCTCTTCAAAAATGATTTTGCATGCATTATCTCATTTGGTCTTGAAAGAGAGAGTCTGCTCATTAAATTGTCCAGATGGAGTGAGGAATCAGAGTATTCAGCCATAACTAATGTCCCCTCAAACCAAGGTGAATATATATCTGGTTGAGACCTGTCAATAATAAAGGAAGGGGAAAAAATCAACATCCCTAGTAATATAAGAATCAAAACTTGTGGGAATAGACCTACTGCCTTTTTCATGTATATTTCATCATCCTTTCTTCTCAGGTCAGTTATTGTCAGAACAAAATTCAGATAACTATTTTTTCTGATAGATGAGATACAATCTTTTGTGTTGTTGTTACTTTCATACTTAATGGGCAAATATTTATATAAAAATCATTATAGAATTGATTATTTAAATCCATATATATTGTGTATCCATTCCTCTGATATTATTTAAAAAAGTAACATAGCAATTGAATGTTGTTAGAGATCAGAAGCTAAACGTTAGAGTATTTTCTACAATGGAGATTAATAATCTGAGTCTTTTATGGTACTAGGAAAAACTTTCCTACCCTAAGTATAAATTTTATTTTAAATATGTATAAAAGTCATTTTATGTATGAAAAAGTTGGGTACATGACTAATCATGCTGATGACTTTTTCAGTGTCTAGTTTATTATAACGAATACTGTAGCAAAAATCTCAGCAATATCCAAGGGCTTGTGTACTTGACTGAAGGATAATATCTCTCTTGGGTGCTTTTGAATAAAGAGAGGTAAAACCTCAGCCAAAACCCTCGCATAGTAAAATAGTTTAAAATAATCATCGGTTGAACTTCTCTGGCTCAACTTATTTAAACTAAATATGCAAATATTTTTATTTATGCATCTTTGACAGCTTCAGAATAAGTAATATTAGATAAAATTGTGAAGTTTTATTTCTGCTTTTTTAGTGACCTTGCAAAAAAGAAAAGTATCTTAAAAACATAGTTTTTGCAGCAATACTTTGGGTTGTGTTTATAACAATTTCACTATTATTTTTCATTAGTCCTTATTTCTCATTTCCTAAGCTGTGATTTAGAGCAAAAGCCTAAGTATAAATCTTAAAATATAATTTAGTTCCTTGCCACTGCAGGCTGCCATCCCTATGTAGCTCTCCTAGGTATGTCAGAGGTTTCTGAAGTCATTGATTCTATTATATATACTTATTGAATAAGTCCTTCACTCCCACACTCACCACCATCCTGCTATGAAACTGTAATTTGGTAAAATATGGAAAACTATAGATGAAATATTGATATGCTTTGGAACTTCTTTACAAAGTCTAGCCAAGTGTTAGAATTTTGAAGATGGCTAGGGATAATGAATAGTTTGATTTTTCTTTCCTCATAAAGAAAATACATTTGGCTACATTCCTATTATTTTATCTATTTTACAAAAGACCAAAATAATACCAAGAGAGCAGTATTAGTCTCAACCATTCAATAGCTGTTTCCACATCATTCTTCACAAGCAGGAGTCTTGCCAGAAAATCCGGACAATCCTCTACATAACTAGAGAAATCCAGGCAACCATAATGAAGTTGCCATGTGAACCATCAAAGAAAAATGATCCCAGAGTGCTTTTCATAAGTCTCAGTCTGTGCTTTGTGGATTCAAGAACATGCAATAAAACTGAAAAACGATTAGAGAATCAAGTACCAGTTAAATAAGAATTCAGCCTGAGGGTGTCCTCTCCATCCCCCAACTGTCTACACATGTGGTCTCCCCACATCCCTCTAGGTGGTCTCCCTTGGAATATATCATTTGATCAACACTTAATGGTAAAGGACTCTGATATTCTAGTCACTTCTTAAACTTCTACTTTTCTACTTCAGATTTAATGGTAAATAAATCACTTGCATACCAAAGTGACTATTTATAAATGTATTAGCTATAATATATTAAATGACATGGGCCCAAAAATGTGCTGTTTCCTTTCATTGCATTATATTCAGCTTCCCAAGAACCAAACAAGAGAGATGTTAATAACTTGTCTTCAAATAATAGTAGCTCACAGTGGTTAATTAAAAGCCAAAAATTACCTGGCTAGTAAATGGCAATGAGGGGGTTATAATATAGATTTGTCTCATTCCAAAGCTTATGCTTTCCTCCTGCACGTGTGTTATACAATCTAGAAGCTTAAAGATTTTGAACAAAATTAGATTTGTAAGGGGTGTGTGTGTGTGTGTGTGTGTGTGTGTGTGTGTGTGTGTGTGAGAAGTATTACTTTTCAAATTGTTCAAAAGTTGTCATTGGTACTGAGGTATACTGAAAATATCACTGAATAATATAAGTTAAAATAAAGGGTCAATTCACAGTTATTTGGAGTGAAAAAGAATCTCTGGAAGAATTGAAAAATATGAACTTTTCTGATATGAGGAGAGCTACTTTAATCATTAATCGGTTTGTAAGAAGCTGAGCAAATTTCTAGTAAACATACTTCAAAAATATAGCAGTAGTGACCAAACAGACTATACATCTGATCATTTAGTCAGGACATAGTGAGAAAGAAATGATGGAATTCAATTCTTTACTCTCAGTAGGGTAGGAGACTCAGGTAAAATAACTTCTGACAAAATTACTTCCACTTTAAATTGGCTTTAGAGTTCCGAAATTTGCTTACTACTTATATTTTTATCCATGTTTGTATATATGACTGAAAGAACTTTGATTTTTCTTTGATTTTTATTGATTATTGTGTTTTGTAATGAATTGATTTGTTACAAAATAAATTTAATTTATATTTTAATCCATTCATGATATATTGATGTTTAATAGGATCTGACTTTTTTAATACCTGATATAAAGAAATTGAGTTCAAATGGTTAAGATGTACCAATTAATAATGAGGAGACTTTTATTGCAATATGTGTTGCACATAATACTAGATATGATAAAATAAATGGCATGACTAAAAACATGATTAATTTAAATCATATTCTGAAAAGGGTATAGTGAAGAGATAGACAAGTTTTCAATGATACTAAATTCAGTGTACTTCTCACACCAAAAAAACCTACAGTAGAACAAGTATGTCATTAGATTAGCTTTTCTTATGTATTGTTAAAGCATAACAAAAATATTCATTCTAAAATTAATGAATGAGGAATTTAATGGGTCAAAATATGAAACCAGATATATGACTGATAATCTTTTCTATTTACACTGAAAGTACCATATGTTTAGTTGAAACAGTTTTAACTACAATAAAAATTGCTCTAAAACTTACAGAGGATTTCAGGAGTCTTAGTATTTGTTTTTATATTGAACAAATATTTAGAATTATAAAATAATACCAAAGAATTTGTCTTTTTTTGTTAAAAAACCACTTAAATATACAATCATATTTTGTACTCAATTTAATGATATTTCTATAAATTAATGTAAATTAGGTCAGTAACTAGAACCTTATAATACAATTTCCTAATTATTTAGAAATTGGCTCTTCATTTTGAATAGTGTGCATTATGTTTGTTTTTGTATTTTATTCTCCTTTTGAAAATGTCAGGTTTCTGGAAAGTTTGCTGCTGCTGCTGATTTAGCCACTTTATTTTCTTCCTTTATCATGATGAGTAATTGAAAATGAATGGAAATGTATTCTTAATTAATTTAAATCCAACAAATACTTGCCAAGTATGTTTTATAATATAAAACTATAGTGGGTACAAAAGGAGATGCTGGTGCAGTGTTTTATGTAAAACAGATATGATTCTTGATATGCATGAATAATTTAACATTGGTTTTATTCATTAGAGTTATTAAATTCAAGCAAAAATGCATATCTATGTAACATTATAAAAATCTATCCTCTTATTCCAACATTTGAAAAATACCCAGTTTATCATATTTTACAACTCTTACTTGTTTATGGGTGAGTCTATTTTTCCAGCAAATATCTAACCTATCATAAAATGTTTTTAATATTTTAACATTAATTAGACCTTAATGTTTAAGCAAAATGAAAATAATCTTTTTCATTACAAACACTACAGTTGCTTTCTAAATTTTTTCTCATATATCCATATCAACTCCCACACCATCCACATTATATTTATTCACTTAACAAATATTCGTTCATTACTTAAATGTTTATTAATCACCTCAATGGGTATGCCAGGTTTGTACATTCACTGTCTTCAAATAATGGTGAGAGATAGGCAAACAAAAATTTAAATCAGAAGTGGGTCAAAGATATAATAGAAGTAATACCCAGAGTACAATTACCTACAGATAGTCTATAATTTGCTGGTAGATAAAATGTTTCATAGACACATGGTCCATTGGCCTAAATGAAAATGTCTGATATTATTTTTTGGTGTGCTCAGTCAATTAATGTTCTCATCATGACTGTGTTCAATCATAGAGAGGGCTCAATTTGCTTTAGATGCAAAAGCAGTAACAATTAGGCAATTTGATTTTTGAGCAAGAAATATTGTAGAATTAATAATAAAATATAGGAAAAAGTCTTTAATTTGTAGGGAAATTATTTAGCTTCAAGAAAAAATATCACACCTACTTGATCTTTGCTACTACACGATATAATTGAATGCTGCTTGCTATATCGTATTGTGAGACAAAATAAACTGTTGTTACCAAATTATGTCTCACATTATACTATTGTAATTTAATATTTTCATTTTCAGTTGATTTAATTTAATAGATTAAATATTTGTATGGTAGTGTCTTCTGCTACAAAGCACAGCTATTGTTGTGGTTTATATTTGGAACAGGTTCTAAATTTTTAGCAATTTTTCAAACTTAGCTAATTCTAGCTAGCTATGATATATTTAAGATAAAGTGGATTAATAGCAATATAAAAAATTTACTACCTAGCCCCATACAGAATATTCTTAATTTTGCTTTGTTCTTTTCTAAAGTAACTGTCTAGTTGAAATAATGTTTTTGTAATTTCAAACAACTGGAGAAAAACAGATATTAGAAATTAAAATACATAGGGCATTTAATGGCTTTAGTAGCTAGTTCAGTCATGGTTGAATCAATGTTTATCTTGTCCGTATTAATTTAACTCAGCATTGTCTTAAATCAATATTCTTTCACATTGCCAGAATAGCTTCCCTTTGCCCATTGAGAGAAAAAAAAACTGTCTGACTCATTTTAAACTAAAATAATATACTATAGGCTCATTTTCACGTAGAATAAAATACGGAAAGATCACATCGGTTTTTAAATAATTAATAATACACAACTTAAATTTATTATTTGGTGTAATATTTTCTAATCTCATTTGCTCAGTCCCTCTAGAAGTGTGCAAAGAGATCATTGAAATTTTTTTAATGGATTAAATAGACATTCGTGATTAATATATTCAGAGTTTTTAGCTTTAATTCTCATTCAGGTTACCTACCGATGAGACAGGAGAGTTAACTTGGAGAAAAAAAGAAAGTCTCCATAAAGAATCCTCATTAAATTTCTAATGAATTCTATAATGATTATATTGACAATCACATAAAACAGCATAAATGAAAGTTTTTTTTTATATGTGAACATTTAAAATATACCAGTATTTGGTTAATGATATGTCTTTATTTTCAGTTTGCAAATCCTAAATATGTATTACATATTATAGTATATTTTATTTCACCATACTTGCCTCTTCTTTTATTCACTGAAACTAAAGAATGTTCTAGCCATCTTAAACAAGGTATTTAGTAAAATCATCCCACTAGCTTGATCTGAGCTGTTAATAGTAAAGTCAAACTACCTCCTGCCCTCAAGAGTCAATAGAAATTTGGGGTGCCTGGGTGGCTCAGTCCGTTAAGCATCTGACTTGGGCTCAGGTCATGATCTTGAGAACTGTGAGTTCAAGCCCCACCTGGGGCTCTGTGCAGACAACTCAGAGCCTAGAGCCTGGAGCCTGCTTTGGATTCTGTGCACCACCCCCCCACCCCCTGCCCCTCTCTCTCTGCCCCTCCCCCACTCATGCTCTGTCTTGCTCTGTCTCTCAAAAATAAATAAGTGGTAAAAAAAATTTAAAAAGGTTAATATAAAATGGACTTTATAGGGATTAGCAGAAACTCTTAATGTATAAGTATTGCATAAACTATCATATGCTTAAGGTATACTATTTGGTTTATTTAAAAGAACACTTGATTAGCAGTCAGAACAAATCCTAATATTTTGCTGAGGAAACTAGGAAATATTGTATTTTTCTCTGTATAAAAAGGGAATAAAAGCATTGATATTTTTCAAAATACTTCAAATAAATGTAAGATTTTATGAATTACAATGTTATTATCTAGACAATGATACACAACTACATAATTTGAGAAAAAATATGCTAGGTGTGTTAGGTAGGGTCATATGACATTTCCAATATTTAATCATTTTTGAACTATAAGAACAATATTTTCCTATGTTTCAATATAGTATATTCAGTGAATGAAAATAATGGCCAAAAATAAACTAATTGACAAATATCATATTGAATGTTGTAGTAGATATATATTTGGGAATTTATGAATTGGATAAAAATACTAATTTAAACACAAATAATAAAACTTGAATTACATTATTGATCAATGTGTAATATCTCTATTTTTATTGACGGATAATTATTTTGACTGTATAATACTAAATACATATGGAGTCTCTGACAATTCTTATTTATGGATATTTTCAATTTTGGTAAGTGAGAGAGAAGATGTTTATTATATTCAGCCCATCTGAATACAAATAGCATACTAAGGGATGAATTCCCTAATGTACTAAAGAGGTGTGCATTTATGTAAGAGAAAAATTACTTATGTTGCCCGTTTTATTCCATAGGATTATTACACAGTTTCAGTGTTAGAGTACATGTAAAAGGTCTTTGTTCTAGTTTATTCTAATAGTTTATGATGAGTTTTTGTCATTTAACTCCTCTTACGAATTTATTTTGGTCCAAAATGTGCAATTAGATTCTGAATTGAGCTTTCTTTCATTTTTTCTATTTAGAAACAGCTATTCTTGAATAATTTTCTATTTATCAATTATTTGTGTCAGCTACATTGTCTTTGCTTGCCTTTCAGCAAATATGATACTTTAATCAATTTCATTTAATAAGTATTCTCAAAAGTTTATATTCTCTAAGCTTCTTTTTCTTTCAAGACATCATCTTTTCACTGGTAGACCCCCAAGTGTATTGTAACATATTCTGTGGTCTCCAGATACAATATGAAAACTAAAGAGATAAAAATATATTTACATTAAAAAAGCACAAAAAGACAAAAAACTTGATTTAAATGGGTCACATAGACAGAAGACCATGTAGATTGAGAGGAGACTTTGATCGACTATTTTACTAATATTGTGAACTTGTTTCTTCTTTCTGATAAGATTATTCTTAAACTCCTAAAATTGACTGTGGAAATATAACCCTAATGAAATTAAAGCAATTAATTAATTCCATAGATAAAACTCTGTGTTTTCATACATGTTATATCATCTCAACTTTCAGTAGTCTTCCTTTGGTCAATGTTTATTGCAGAAATATGAAAACAAAACCAGTCGGAGAACAGTATCACTTATGGGCTTTAGATACATATCCTTAAAATTAGCATACTTATCTGCTCAAATGAAGACAGAAATCATATTTTTTTACCACCATGGAAATTTTAATTATCTGACATTTTAAAATAATTCTGTTATTTTACAAAGAAGATACTCAAAGTCTAGAAGATATTTTGAGAGACATTAGGAGCCCTTAAAAAAAGGATTCTCTGACTACAGACTTGGAAGGACTATCTGATCAATGTGACTGCCATTCCTTTTTCTCTGTAATGTATGGATTTTTCTCATAACAGTCAAATCTTCCACTCTCACATCAGGAATTTGTCATGTTATCACTTTCAATCCCTTGTCACAAGGCCAGCATTTCCCATCAACTCTCATAAAATTTGGGGAATAGGGTAATCAAGGTTGGACTGTAACGAGAAAGTTGGCAAATATTGCTCCAATCATGGCTCTCAGCATCTCGAATTATTTTGTTGTTGTTTGCTTTTTCCTCTTGATCCATAAAGACTAGCATAGTTCCTATTATTTATCATAAATAATGTAAACCAATTTGAATTGCCTATGTCAACATATGTTTACATCAACAATTATTTGGGGATATATTCAGGGAAAAGTAGAACTTTGTAAGTCATCTTTAAAATCCTCAAGGCTCATAATGATGGCATGACACTTTGGCCAAGTAACTTTGTAATAATGAAGAAGGAATGGATAAGTGATCATGAGTTAGCTGTGGTATTTTATTAGATGCCACACGTTCTAGACTGTGTCATAGTTTGCTTCTAAGTGGATATTTAAACAATAACAGCTAATATCATTAAAAACATGACAGCTAATATATTAATGTCTTCATCATAATACATATTACTTACATGGTCCTCACTATCTACCAAATCTTATTCTTAGTGCTTTATACGTATACTTTTGTCAGTCCTCATATACACTGAGGTAGGTGCTTTATTATTATTGTCTTTTTTTTTAATAGGGAAACAGACCCAGAGCGTTAAACATTATTCTATCTTAAGGTTCTGACTCCAGAACCCATACTCTCCATGTCTATCTTTGAAGCTAATTTTATCTCTTTTATAGAGAACTCATCTACTCTCGGCATTATCTGTTCTATTATCTGTCCCTTCAGCTGACTGCGGAGTAATTCTCAAAACCAGACTGCTAACATAGACAAAACATGGCACCTATTTTAATGATCCTGTCATTATGTAAAAATGCTATCAAGCTTAGAAAACGAAATTGTGCAAGTTCTGATATTTTATGCAAACCCATGTGTTAACATAATGTTTTTCTTCTTTTCCCAATACAGTCACAAACTTGAACCTCCATTAAACATATATATATATATATATATATATATATATATACATATATATATATATATATATACATATATATATATATATATATAATCTCTCTCTCTGTCTCTCTCTCTATACACACATACATACATACATACATACATACATACATACATATAATGTTACTCTTGTACTCCCCATTTAAACTTTGCCCACTAACATTCAAACTATTTGGGCTTTAGGCTTTACTTGCACAATATGTAGTTTTCATTTACCACAGAGATACATAGCTACTCTATGGCTATCACTATATATACAATAGATGTATGATTGCGGAGGAAATGTATGCAAATGTGTGCATACATATTACTATCTTTAAAATCAAAGTTATTGTGTGATTGTGATCAGGCTTTGGGAAATCAAGTTAAATTTTCTACTCACTCAGGCTTCTGTTCCTGGTAAAATCCTATAGTTTTTGTTTCCTGATGACCACCCCTTTTTTTCACTTTTATTATCTCATCTCCTGGGTACCTTTAGAAGTTCACTTTTCACCATTCCTGGTTCCCTGCAAGGCAGCAGCAAAGCTATATTTGTAGTTCCCTCAATATTCCTTTATCTTTTACTTTTTCCAGCTTTTGTTAGGATGCTCTTTGTTTGTTGAATTGATGAACGTTTTCTCATGTCTTCTTAGTTCAGTGCTGCCTAATCTTTGTTGCCTATCCTCCTGTACTTCTTAAACTGAATTGAATTTACTAGCTGTGTGACTTAGAGTTTCATTAGATGTACGTTGGGAATAAGGGTACTCCCTAAGTCAGAGTTCTGTGAAGAAACAGACTGGATAATTTAAGTAATCACATTGCATTTGAGGAGAATCTAATAAAGCGTGTGCTCATGAATGAAGGAAGGAGGTGGTGAGACCAGATAGTACTGGACAATATTAGTAGCACTAGAAAGCTCTGACTATCCCCCCCCCACCTGAGAATCCTGGGGAGAAACTCTCTGTGGAACCCAAAGAAAGAGGGAGTTGTCTGGAAAGGGCTGTTTGGCAGGAACTCTGACTTTTGGTTATGGGATGTGGCCCAGCTGAGGAAATAAATGCCCTGATATTCTCCTCCCTCCTTCCTATTGCTGACCAGGGCTTCCCATTTGCTGATTTCACCCAGAAGCCAGAGCTAATGCTTGACATGATTGGTCCAGGATGGCCTATGGGACTTAAAGTAGGTCTACGAAGGGTGAAGGCATTTTTCCTAGCCTGCTGGGTTTTTTTGTAAGCACTAATCAAATCACATTAAAACTCATGTTCTGGGGCTCCTGGGTGGCTCAGTTAGTTAAGCGTCTGACTTCAGCCTAGGTCACAATCTTGCAGTTCCTGAGTTGGAGGCCCACATGGGCTCTATGCTGACAGCTCAGAGCCTGGAGCCTGTTTCAGATTCTGTGTCTCCCTCTCTCTCTCTCTGCTCGTCTCCCACTCATTCTCTGTCTCTCTGTCTCTCTCTCAAAAATAAATAACATTAAAAATTTTAAGGGGCACCTGGGTGGCTCTGTCGGTTCAGTGTCCGACTTCAGCTCAGGTCATGATCTCGCGGTTTGTGGGTTTGAGCCCCGTGTTCAGGCTTTATGGTGACAGCCTGGAGCCTGCTTCGGATTCTGTGTTTCCCTCTCTCTCTGCCCCTCCCCTTCTCTCTCCCTCTCTCTCTCCCTCTCTCAAGAATAAATAAGCATTTTTTTTTAATTTTAAAACTCATTCTAAGTATATATTTTAGTCTATGTGAACATAACTTATGTAACAGTGAACAGCATACGCAACTGTTTAAAAGAGAAACTTGGGAATCCTCTTTGATTCTTCACTCTCCTTCATTCTCTATGTATATTTAGTGTTACACTTAAAACAGATCTTGTGTCAGACTGCCTGGGTTCTAACTCTGCAGGGCTGTCATTAGCCCAACTGATAACCAATGAGAAGAAGTTCAGTTTGCCTAAGTCGCAGATACACTGTGATTTGATTAGTGGAGCATGAACTGGATTTCAGTCCCAGTGAAACCACTGCCGGCTGTGGAATGAATAATGGAAACAGCCATACATGGAGGCCCAGAAATCATGGCTCCACCATAGCAGGATGACTTAACCCCTCTAAAAATACATTCTCTTAGAAACGAGGATAATAGTAGTACCTAACTTATCGGATCCTTATGAGAAGTAAATGAAGGAATACATATCAAACTTAGGAAAAAGCTCCGGCATGCATTAAGCCCTATATGGGTCATTACATATTTAAAATATATCTCAATTTTTTGATAAATCTGCACTACAGGCTTTGTTCCTTGTGAAACTGTCCAAAACAAATCCTTAACTAATCCCTTTGTTGACTCTTCCCCTACTTCTAATCCTAATTCCCCACATACAGAAATAGTATACATCCTGTTTCTGTGTCACTATCTATATAATAAACACTTGCTAGAGTTTATTATAATATGTATATTTCTGGGAAACTCTTCTCTTAAATGTAATAGATATTTTTTAAAATACTCACCAGCTTTTAAAACAGCCCATTCTGAATTGCACTCAACTGATATGTTAAAGTACCAAGACTGGCCTGAGGATAAATATGCGTATCCTAAGGAAGTGTAAATATGGAGTACAAATCTCTAGCTCCTTCCCTTTCTACTTGCTGCTATTCCATTTCCTGAGTCCTGCTTTCTCAAGCAGCAGTCCTCACTCCTTCTCTGGACCCTTGCTGTGAAGCTCTCCTGCCCAGTACCTCCCAGTTAGCAGTTCTTACCCTCCCTGTGGACTTCGTTTCACAGCTCTTCTTCCAGACCTTTCTTTCCCCAGGATCACTCTCGCCGGATTTTATACCATTGCTCTGTCATTCATAGTAGCATCTCCCAACAAGGATGTGTCATTTTCATCAGCCTGAAAGATAAAATAAAACTTCCAGACCAGCAGTACCTGTAGGATTGAAAGTCTGCCTTTATGAGCTATATAAAGCTTTTATGAGGCATATAAATCTGCTGGGGGAAGTGCACCTGTGGAAACTAAGCAAGTGCTCCTATTCAAAAAGCTGTAACTCTGAGGCCAAAGGCCTAAGCTAAACCAATAGAAAATGAATTTTTGGATATTGACTTTCCACAAATGGTATAAAATATTTCTACCCCCAAAACTAAATTGTTGAGCTCCAGAGATTACTCAATTATTGTTATCATCACTCTTTCAGAAATCTCATTATTTACAAGTCTTGTTAATGCTCACAAAGTCTAATTTTGATTAACACCAAGGTTTGAAGATTATAAAGGCTCATTACAAACATATTAAAAGCTTAACTGCATATTTAGCATGCGCCTTCCATTTTGTAACTGGTTACTCTATTGCTTTTCTGATACTGAACTGATATAAACAGCATTTACTATCTTGTAAAAACAGTTACGTTTACTTTCTGTGGTTTGATTTTCTTCTGCCACTTCTTGGGAAAAAAATAGATACATTTGTATCAGGACTTATTAAAAAACTGTCTTCCAAAAATATATTTTATTTTACCAACATTTATGGAGGGTTCACCCATATGCCAGGCAGTATTCTGGCGGGTTTACAGTTATTAACCCTCTTTGTGTTTCTAACATCTATAAGTGGTAGGCACAATTACTTAGTCTTAGTTTACAAATAAGGAAATTGAGGAAGAGGAAGGTTAAGTAACTTTCCAAAGGCCATGAAGCCAATAGGTGATAGAGGCAGGTTTTGAACCCAGACACTATCCAGATCCCTGTTCCTAATGACCCTGGTATTTTGTAGTGTTAAGCTATATTTGTATATCTGACCCCAAATCATGTGCAAAGCACTAATGAATGGAATGCTTTTACTGATACAAGGTAAAAAAAAAAAAAAAAAGTCAGAATACCACAGTCTGAATTTCTTATCCATAAGACAAATGTATTCTTTTATATGCATTGATAACTGTTCCTTTATGGTGTATTCCATTCTTTCTTAAAAACTACCTGCTTTGGTTGGAACCCCATGTAGGGCCCCTTGCCGAGCACCAAGACTGCTTGGGATTCTTTCTCTCCCTCTCTCACACCCCCTAACCCCCGCTCGCTCGCACACATTCATGTGCTTACTCTATCTCTCAAAATAAATAAACATTTAAAAAAACTACCTGTTTTAATGTTCTTAAGACAGCAAAAGTATACATAATTGAGTCAGTAATATAGCTAAGGAGAGAGAAAAATGGCAAAAATCAAACACAATTCACTCCATCTAGTAGGATCTATCTATCCTTCTGCCTATTTAGTAAGTTTTGAAGGTCGTTTTATCTTCAGTGTCTAAAAATATAATTTTGCATTTGTTTTCTTTATTGACAGAGGAAAAAAACCTAATATTTAGAATGTTCCATTGAATGGTTGTGTCCTATCCCCGGATTAGGGTCCAGAAGATCCTGGTCATTGCCTGGTGATATGGTACTCTTAGCTGTTTCTACTTTACCAGTGTTATACAGAAGTTGAGAGGTTAAAAAGCTGTTGCTTTTGCTCATTTTTATAACTCTTCTTCTCAAGAGGTTTTTAAAAATTCTTATAGGCATGTCTATCTTTGTGGTGACATAAACAAAAATAAAATGAGATGATGGACAACTGATACTATATAAACATGCAATCAATGAAATATTTCAGATTATAACTCAGAAAGTTTGCTGTCATATACATATAATGCTCTTTTCCCTAAGCCAAGAGGGGCTCCTTTGATTTCAAAAAGACATTTATTTCACAGGTGCAATCATCAGAAATATATATGGAAACATACCAGGTACAGGAAAGTGTAGGGAAAGAAAAATTCGTATTTCTTGCAGCATGAATTCAACTTCCCCAAAGGTCACTGCTCATGTGTGAGGCAACACAGCCAAGCTGAGTGGCCAAGCTCATGTTCAGGGCTGATTATCTGGGATATTTAGAGGCTGAACCTTACTCCTGCAAAGAATGTGCTCTATACACACAAGAAGGCTGTCTTTGCAGCATTAAGAAAAGTTCTGGCAGAGAACAAAATGTAAATGGCTGTTTCTGGTAATTAATGCCCAAGCAATTTCCATGGTTTTCCCCATTTTTTGTTCTAAAAAGTTTCTTTCTGACATCTTGTGCTGTTACCTTGGACGCTTTTCTTCTTGAAAGCCTACTGACTGGCTGCCAAAGAGGGTCCGGTTCACACCTTGCCTTTTTTCAGTGTGCTCTTCTGCTCCCTAGAGATAGACAATGCTCACAAAAGGAGGGAAAAAAAAGACTTTGCACAGTCCCAATATGTGCATATTGGGTAACTTTCTAAGCTGCCAGAGTGCCAGAACAAAGCCGCAGGAGGAAGCCAAGATGCTATCCAAATCCTTGAAAAGTGAACAAAAGTACCATATCCATTCAAATCAAAAAAGCTACGGAAGATAATGTTGTTTTTTTTTTTCTCTCCAACAAGGAAAACTGATTTATTTTACCTAATACATTAGAAAGTAGGCTCTATTATCTATGCACCTTTATTCTGACACTTTATTTTAAATGATTGTGTTCTAGGCAAAACTGAACAACAATTAAAAGAAAGATGAAAGGTGGCATTTATAGGTGCACAAACAAGAAGTTTTCTCCAGACTTTATTATTTTTCATTTTTCTTTCATATTAGAAACAGATAAGTGGAATACTGTTCCAAAGTGAAAGCAGTGAAGTGTGGCACTGCCTGCCCCTGTCAAATTGATAGAGTGAAGATGTTGAACGAGATAATGGAAACTTTCTATTCAGTGAGGACTGGGATAAAGAAACCATTTCTAGTCATTCATCAGCATTGATTGCTTTACTGCTTGTGGCACAGATCAGAACTTAGGCTTTACAAAGGGAAACTAAAACAAGTACAATGATCCACTTTGGGAAGTGTAGTTTGCTTCTGCTTATCATTTAGTATGTAGTAATCATAATACATGTCAACAAAAACACCGTGAAGCCATGAACATGGAGCATTGCAAAAATGTAGGTACATAATTCTTCATGTATTCCAGTTCTGCAACTTACGAATATCTAATTCTGGTAACTGGGGACACTATATGAATTTTTATATATTTTTAAAATTAGGTTTAATGTAGATGTTTTTATTGTTTTTTTCCTTCATCGTTTGTGATAATCAAATTTTAAGAATTGTTTAATTTTCAGCAATAGTGTAGTGATAAATAGCTATACTAAAATGCAATTTACTGAACATGTGTGAGCCTGCAAATTGTAATTTATTTTCTGTAAAGGAAGTATTGAAAAGATGAAATGATAGCTTCCATAGTTTTCAGTTTTATTTTCCTTTAAACATTTGCAAACTTTCTATGCCACAAAATGTGTACATATTTTCACTGCACTGAATGAATATGGTAGCTCATACATTTGCTTTTGGGCAATTTATACTAGCGAGATGAAGTGGAGAACTGAAATAATTATCCAAATCATTCAAACCAAAGGAGCACTCTGGCCTCAATCATTTAGACACAGAATTTCAAATCAAAGTGTTTCTTTGGCTTGAGTGATACGCACAATTGTCTCAGTGCTCCATTATCGCTGACTATAGATTTCCAATCTGATTATGGGTCTAACATAAGATGGAAAAAATAATAACATATAATTGTGTTTTGAGAACTTAGCTCATTCCAGAATCATTGTGTGAGGGTTTCCTAGTGCAGACACAATCTGAAAGGTTAGTCATCTTCTGAAGATGAATGAACTCTTAAAGCCACTTGAATACTATTTAGAGCAGAGAAGTAGAAACTCCTTCCTCCGTTACTTGCCTCTTCAAAAACCTGTTTTGCTTCAACAAATTTTAAATATTTTCTTTCTGAAATGAATAATGTTGCTTAATTCAATGGAACACAACAATCCATGTAATCACAACAATGAATATGAAAAAAAATGATTTAAATTAGTTTGGCATAAATATGTGTGATTATACTAGATCAGTCATTTTAATTTGATTTATCAATTTGAAAATAATGATAAACAAAAGCCAAAGTAGTCAGTCAATGATTATTATTATTATCTTGATTATTGACACAAATGGAAGAAACGCTTTCCAAACCACATCCTCTTTAATTGCTTTTTTTTACACCATCTTTGTCTTTTGAAAGTTTTCAGAAAAGGTCTGGATTCAACTGAAAAAAAAAAGTTGAAGTGCTGATGGCTTTCTCTGTGTTTAAGACTTTTTTCCCTTTTGGAAAATAAATGGACAAATCTTCAATATAGCTAAACAAATTTTGAACTGCTAACAATGGCTGTCTTTGCATTTATAAATCGTTGTAGTATCAGTTCTGAAATGCCTCAATCACATGAGTTCTCATGAGAGGTGATACTGTTTGAATAGTTACTCCATCTGTTTCCCACACTTGCCAGACATCATACATGTTTGCACCATACTACTGTGGACTGCACCCAGGAAGGAAGATCACAGGTTATGTGCAATTCCTAGTGTACTAGATTCACATTACCTTTTCTTCTCCCAGGAAAACAACCCAGTGAATATAGTGTTAAATATAATCTGAAATATATTCTAATAATCAAGAGCATAACTTACAAATTATAGCTTTCAGCTGTTATTAGTAGCAAATTATTTGCTAAACCTGGTGAAACCATGTGGCTCACTGTGGATCACAAGTTTCAAGATGAATCCAAAAGGATATCTCTAGGGGCGCCTGGGTGGCTTAGTCGGTTAAACATCTGACTTCAGCTCAGGTCATGATCTCATGGTTCCTGGGTTCCAGCCCCCGTCGGGGTCTGTGCTGACAACTCAAAGCCTGGCCTACTTTGGATTCTGTATCTCCCTCTCTCTCTCTCTGCCCTTCCCTCCCTCACACTCTGTCTCTCTCAAAAATTAGTAAACATTAAAAAAATTAGAAAAAAAGATATCTCTGATGGAGTTTGCAACAGGTTCACAGAAATTGGACAGTTGAACGATGGATAGCCCACGGACTCCAGTTTGAATAACACTGGAAACAATAATTTTGACTTTTTTTTTAAATCTCTGATGAAGAAAAATGTCTTCTTTGTTTTCCTTTTCTATTGTCCTTTTCTTTTATCCCTAAAATTTTTGCTTTTCTCTCTCATTTTTGATCAGTATTTTTACAATTTTTAAATGTGTATTTATTTTTGAGATATGGCGGGGGGGGGGGTGGTGAGGGGGAGAGAGAGAGAGGGAGACACAGAATCTGAAACAGGCTCCAGGCTCTGAACTGTCAGCACAGAGCCCAACATGGGGATCGAACCCAACAGCTGTGAGATCATGACCTAAGCCAAAGTCAGACCCTTAACCAACTGAGCCACCCAGGCACCCTGACATTTTTTATCAGTATTAATCATAATTGCACCCATTTTCCTCTCCAAAAAAAATCTCCTTTGTAAATCACTCCCCTAATAGTTTTCTATCCTTTTTCCATTCTGTATTAATAACTCATAAATACTTTTCTCTGACTTTCAGTGAACATTACAATTTTTTATAAGATAATTGGTTACACTTGTTTTGTATTGACTAATCCTTTCAAAAATCTTCAGATGGCACTTACATCCCCATTTTAAAGATGGAATTTTTGGGGCGCCTGGGTGGAGCAGTCGGTTAAGCGTCCGACTTCAGCCAGGTCACGATCTCGCGGTCCGGGAGTTCGAGCCCCGCGTCGGGCTCTGGGCTGATGGCTCAGAGCCTGGAGCCTGTTTCCGATTCTGTGTCTCCCTCTCTCTCTGCCCCTCCCCCGTTCATGCTCTGTCTCTCTCTGTCCCAAAAATAAATGAACGTTGAAAAAAAAAAAGATGGAATTTTTAAAAGGTTAAATTATTTAACACACAAAGAAGCATACAGGTATTTTTGGCAATTTGAATATCTCTAAATTAAAAACAAAAAGCAAAAAACATTTTAATAAACTTTTAATTAAAAAGTTGTCGAATCTCTATTTCTGCTCATTAGTTCTAACTCTGGTCTTTGACTCTTCAAGACATCATTTGAGATTTTGAATATTACTCATGGGATTCTTTTCTTCTGGTCAGACATTTCCAAATCCTTAAAAAATAATATGACAGATTTCATTTACTTTACCTTGTATCTGTTTTTTTTTTTTTTAACGTTTATTTATTTTTGAGACAGAGAGAGACAGAGCATGAACGGGGGAGGGTCAGAGAGAGAGGGAGACACAGAACCCGAAGCAGGCTCCAGGCTCTGAGCCATCAGCCCAGAGCCCAACATGGGGCTGGAACTCACGGACTGCGAGATCATGACCTGAGCCGAAGTCGGCTGCTCAACTGACTGAGCCACCCAGGCGCCCCCCTTGTACCTGTTTTCATCATCATATGCAACCCAATGACTTTCTGAAAGTGTTATGTCTAAAATGTCCATAATTATATCAATAAAGCATGTTTTTGCTTTTAGAGCTACAGTGTTAAAGCATATTTGATTTGGGTGAAATCAAACTGCATAGATTCAAACGAAACCAAATCTTTCTTGACTGAAATGACACATTAGACATCTTAACCCAATTTCACAATTCTAAATTTATTCACATTATATATTATCAATACTTGAGATAGTTTTGATTAATTCTGTCATCCATCTGTCTAGACTCTTTTTAAAAAAAAATTTTTAATGTTTATTTTTGAGAGAGAGAGCGAGCGAGCATGAGCAGGGGAGGGGCAGGTACAGAATCTGAGGCAGGCTGCAGTCTCTGAGCTGTCAGCACAGAGCCCAACGTGGGACTCGAACTCATGAACTATGAGATCATGACCTGAGCTGAAATCAGACGCTTAACTGACTGATCCACCCAGGCGCCCCTTCCACCCGCCCCCCCGGAGTCTAACTCTTAATAATGATTGTGTCGGGGCGCCTGGGTGGTTCAGTCGGTTGGGCGTCCGACTTCGGCTCGGGTCACGATCTCGCGGTCCGTGAGTTCGAGCCCCGCGTCGGGTTCTGTGCTGACAGCTTGGAGCCTGGAGCCTGCTTCTGATTCTGTGTCTCCCTCTCTGTCTCTGCCCCTCCCCCATTCATGCTCTGTCTCTCTCTGTCTCAAAAATAAATAAACGTTAAAAAAAATTAAAAAAAAGTAATGATTGTATTTTTCCTTGCTTTGGTCAAATCTTTGATTAAATTTGCTAAAGAGAAGAATCAAAGGATGATAAGACCATATTGATATGGATTGTTTTTTCAATGATATTAAAGTTTGTTTATTCCATGAATAGATTTGAATTTCTGACAATTTCTTGGAAAAATTTTTGGAAAAAAATTGTAATAAAACCAAGATTAATTGTATATTTTATTCTAATAGTTCCACAGTATCCAAAGTGCTTTTGCGTAAAGGCTCTAAATTTATCTTCACACAAACCCTATGAATTAGGCAATTTTATTTCCCTTTACTAGCGTGGAAATTGAAACTCAAAGAGCTAAATAATTTAGCAAAAATCCTAGTTTACAAATGAACTGGGAATGACACATCCTGATGTCTAGGGAATTCTCCAGTGTACAATTCTGCTTCCTACTTTGTTCCTCAAAGACTTGCCACATCTATTTAAATAGAAAAAGTAAAACCTACACAGACATTTTCACAAAGTCAAGGGCAAAATAAAAAAACACATATAGGTGTTAAAACCGTTTTTAAAGTATAATATATTATTTAAGATTATTTTATTTAATTCATCTTTAGTTATTTGATACCATGATCTATGCAGATGAGGATATATTTATATATATAATACACAAATGCATATATATGTGTGTATATATATATGTGTGTATATATATGACATATATATACATATATATATGACATATATATATATATATATATATATATATATATCCTGAATCAATAATGAAATCTAATCCTTTAACTGTTTAGTATGTTTACATACCAGGTGTTTCACATACAATATTTTATTTAATATTCTCATTCATGTTATATTATTTAACTTTCTCATAACCATAATTTTTATATTAGAATTGAAGGAAGTAAGATTTAAAGACGTAATTCTATTTTGAAATCACATAGCTAATAAGTAGCAGTATAGGATTTAAATATAGATCAATGCTCTTAGATATTAACACATTATTAAAATAAATTGTTGTTTGAAAAAAAGTTATATTTAAAAAATCCAGGCAGAACTTTTGCAATGACATCAAGATAATCTTTTTCTAATGTATAACAGTATTTTTTTTTCATTTTGAGAATTGAAACTTTAATTCTCCAGTTTTTTTTAAATTTAGCATTTTTCTGAGATTTCAAGAAATTTGAAAATAGTGCTTTTTCTTCATATATGCAACTATCATTTAAAAAAATAATCTGTAATATAACTTTCTGGATGCTTAAATTCATTCAAAACACCTATTTTTTTTAATTAGCAGCTCCTATCTCTCTTACAATGACCTTGACTTTTTAAGTTTTTCTCTCACTTACAATTTCAAGTTTATTCCAGGGGTAAATATGGAAAGAAAATGAGAGTTAAGGAATTCTATAGGTTCTCTGTGCTCTGTCATTATCAAAGTATCTGCCTATGGGCCTGACTTTTCTTGCTCCCTTCTTTTAACCATGGCTGAGAGAACATGATAGTAAGTGCTTTTTTGCTTTTATTTTGTTTTGTTTTGTTTTGTTTTGTTTTGTTTTGTTTTAAAAACCTAACACAGACTTTCATATTCAATCTCTATCTTCCGAGCTCCAGGCCTGTGTTCTGAGTCCTGAACACCAAATCTGAAGCTAACATTTAAGCTACATTCATCATTTTATTTTATATGGGAAAATGACTGTTGAAGGAACTTGTCTTCATCTTAACTCCATTTCTTCCATATACTACTGCCTTCTAAATATATTAGGCTACATGATGGATAAACACTCCTTTTTCTTAGAGTCAAATTCAACTATCTGAGTAAAATCCTTGTTACAACATCAGTTGTAAAGTCCTTTCTTCTCTTTCTTTGTTGGGACATATTTAACTCACCTAGTTTTTGGCAGTGGTTTTGCTTGACTTCAGTCTCCTCCAATTCTTCTTTGGGATTCCTTCCCAGACTGTATTTGCTCTTTTCTTTGTTGTACCAGTCCATCTAGGAACAATTTTTTTCTCTCCGATTAATTTTTAAAAACTTAATGCTTACTAGCATATCTATGTAGCTAACTATAAGTGTATGTACGTGCTAATCTAAACATATCACAATCTCTACAGTGTCTGGACAGACTGTAGCTGGGCAGGCTGTAGTTAGTCCAGATTATGATAAACATTAGATTTCTCTGCATCTAACCTCACAACTTCACAACCACTTTTGTTATGCTGATGCCAAATATGAATATTTGTTTTTTGTTTAGCAGGCCAACTTAAAATTCTCACCTGTGTTCCTCAATACCATTCATTTTGGGTGGCCCTAGCTATAATTATTTTGAGGCAGAGAACTATAGTTTCTGTGAAACACTGTCTTTGAGGGGGAAAAAAGTGATATTTTAAATATTGGCTCTCTGGAAAAAAATATATTTGTATATATACATACATAAGACTTATACATTTGACTGAGAAGGATGAGTAGCATACAATTTTCAAATAATAATACAATATATATTATTCATTGCAAATTGCATATAGCCAGTTTGTTCTCACAAGAGTGCTTTTGTTAATATTTGCCCAATTCTTGTGCCCATAACCACACCATAGTGGCACTTCATAAACAATCATGTATCTCATAAGAATATTGGCTGATATTTTCTTTTTTAAACACTTTTTTTTGGGAGAGAGAGAAAGAGAGAGGGGGAGAGAGTTGGGGAGAGGCAGAGAGAGGGAGAGAGAGAGAGAATCCCAGTGCTACTAGCATGGAGCCCTAGGCAGGGCTCATACTCAGGTACCAAGAGATAACGACCCAGGCTGAAATCAAGCATGAGACACTTAACCTACTGAGCCATGCAGGTGCCCTGGCTGATATTTTCATTTACTTAATAGATAAGACATTACTGAAACAAGACATATGTTGGAATTATAGTCATTGGTCAATGACATGAGTGACTTTTTGCTGAGTTGGGTAATGTGTTCTGCGTATTGTAAGAACATATTCTCAGTGTTTTTGTGCTGTTCACTATGGAACAGCAACAGAGACTTTCAAAATTTGATCTGCATTGTTAAATTTTCTCCATTACAATCAATGAAATATAAATACAACCCTGATCTGTAGTATTTACCAATTTCTGTGGTGGCAAATACTGCGAAGACTGGAGATTTCAAACTTGTAAGATGCTGCCACTGAATCCTAAGTTGCAAAAAGGATACACATCAACACACCAACATATAGTATTTCTTCCATACATATATGATAGTCATAATAAACCTCGAGTAAAATAATTAGAAAGTGTGAGCCTTGAGTATATATTATCTTAAAACATACAACTTAAATGTTACTCTAATGTAATGTAGTTTTTAATAGTACTTGAGTTTGACAAAAAGTTAACCAAATTCCAGAAATTTTAATTATTGACTGTCACAAGCCAATATAAGCTGTTTCCAACATCCCAGTAGAATGGGATGAAACCTGATTTTACTAAGTATTTTTCTGGCATGCTATTTAATATTTCTGAGCCAGAAGTTTCTTTATCAGTAAGAATTAGAAAAAAAAATTTAAAAGCCTTAGAACAACATTCAAAACATTTTTAGTACTCACTAGTAGATACTACTCGGCTCATATTTAAAGAATCATATATACTTAGGTTACAACAAGGAAGAACAGAATGCATATTCACTTAAATATGGCATATTATGATTATGATGACAAAATTTAATATGTGTTACATTATTTCAAGATATTACATAAAAGTATTTTTAATACATTTTAACTTATCCGAGTTATTTACACATCTTTAGTTATAAATGTACTATCAAGGAATAATTTTCCTTATGAATAACATTTATGGATTTTTTTTCCTAAAGACACATTTCAAATTATAATGCCTGAGAAGAAGATTCCAAATTACAATGTATTATGTAGAGCACTTTGAAACTTTAAATGGGGAGAATAATTCCTATCCATAGCTTTCAGTTTTGCCAAACTACTTTCTTTGTATCATATAATAAATATATGTTTTGCAAACCTCCTTTCTCTACCCTCCAGTATTAAGTCTGAAGAGACTTTATTATTCATTCACGTGTTCGAAGGTAGCTGTTTCTACCTTAATAGAGCCGAAATTGTCAACTTTTCAAACAGTAACTTGTTTTCTATGCCCTAAGGTTTGAAAGAAAATAGTCTCATAATGGAAAATAGTAAGTTGACTTTCTGAATGCATAAATGGCTCAATTTTTTATCATACTATGCTGTGCTACCTGTTTGGAGGTGGTGAAATGGGCTCTAACAATAGGGAATGGAGTTTGTGGGTAAATATGCCATAAATAACAATACTTGCTTTTTCCCATTGGGTTTTTGCAGTCTCAGCATTGAACTCTATAAACTCAAAGACATTACCCTAAACTAGAATTATTTTCAATTGTAAGTAGAAGGAAATGAATTTAAATATGATTCAAGGAAGATACAGTGATGTCATGAGTATTCATTCAACTTAAAATATTTTGAGCCATTTCAACTAAATATATGATTTATAGTAAAGATAATAAATAGATTGACACTGTGACAGAAGACTGACAGGTACAGAGGCTTGTTTTTGATAATAAGGCTCCATAATATTAATTATAGATACTATTAATTGAGAACAATACTAGGGGAATATTAGATAAAAATGATATTGTTTTTCAGTGATTCATCCATGTAAGCTAAAGAGGAGGAGAAATTAAGAATAATTTATATAAAGGATCTAGCTAAGCAAAGTCAATTTTATAAAGTTTTAATTGCCTCTGCATATGTCTTAAAAATACCAGATATGATTTTATTAAGGTAGAAATATAGGAATAGATACTGGATATTTTGTATTGAATTGTGTTTAATGATCTATTTTCATGACATTCCTTTGGGTAATCAGCAATTTTATTGCTTTAATATTATAGAAGTGCTAGATTATTTTTGAAGGGGAAATAGAGGGGAAACCAACATTGGATCAATGACTTGACTTTGCTAGTCAACTTAAAGCATGAAAACATCCATTTAAAAATCTAACTACCAGCTCTTCATCTGTAATCAACAGCAGTATTCTAATTATGTAGAGAAATCTTCCAATGTATTAGAGAATTTCTCTTCATCAAGTAATGTGCGTGGGGATTTTACGTTATAACTGAGACAAAGACCAAACTAGAATAATATATTTAAAGAAATGTGTAAGCAGTTTTCTTTTCAAAGTCTTTTGAATAAATTACAAATGTATCCCTTCATACTAGTTTCAATCTAAGGTAAATTTGAGAAATGAGCAATTGATAAATAATTTTAAACAAAGGCAACTTTCTCTACATAGTAGGATCTTAATCGCCTTGTTACCTTTCAGTACAACTCACAGGAGAAATGTTGAGTGAAATATGGGAGCATTTTTTGGGTTGCATATGAAATATGGTCAGGTTTAGTTATAGCTGGAGCGAAGGACTCTGTTCACTGCCATCTCTTTGCTATTTTGCAAATATGTACGGCACATTCTTGCTTATTTTTTAACACTTGCTCTTCTCTTTGTCTTAAAACTCCCCTCTGATCTCTCCATGTTTTACTTCCTTATATCCTTCAGGTCATTATTCAACTATAACCTACCCACAGAAGCCTTCTCTATCCTCCATGTTTAAAATCGCCAGCTTTATTTATTTATTTTTGTTCATTTATCATCCATTTATGCAATGTATTTTACTTTTTCGTTTCATTTATTGTATGCCCCACAAGTAGAAAGTAAGTTCTGTGATGGCAGGGAGTTTTACTGTCTCCCTAGTGTCTAGAGTGGTGTCTGGCATATAATGCATTTTAAAAAGTTAGTTGCATAAACTAAGACTATGCATGGTACAAGCTGAGGAGCACACTATTGGCCATAGGCAAATACCAGTTCTGATCAGAGTTTGTTAGCCATGGGAAGAACCATTCTGAAAATTTTAGATATGTAGTATCAGATTTTAAAATCATTTTTTGGAAATTGGCAGGATATATGTATTTTACCATTTAAATGCCCTAATTCTTATTAGCAGTACACTTTATTCCTTCGTTTGTAAAGTCATCTATTTAAAATATATTGATAAAAATCCTCCAGGGTATTAGGCACTGTGGAAATGCCACAGATACACTGAAGGATATAACCAGTAGGGGAGACAGATTTCAGATAATCTTACAAAAAAAACAAAACAAAACAAACAAACAAAAAAACAGGACGAAAAAAGAACTTACAGATGTTGTCAGAAAATTTTATTAAAATCTCTAATAAGATGATTTGCCTTTCTGACTTAGTCTGGAATATCAGGGAAAGGGTCCCTGAGGAACTGTTGATTAAATTGACATCTAAGAATGAATTGGCTACAATTGGTTCCTAGCTAAGTAAGGGAGAGAGAACTGTGAAGGTGGTGTCAGAGGGGAAAGAAATATTCAAAAACCTGTGGCAGATTAGAACAACTCGATATGCTGCATTCACCCCATGAATACAAATAATTTTAATTTGAAACTCTTTTTGGATTCAAATGATTTTCAATTGGATTTACCTTAGGTGTCACATTTATAATATTTATTAATATTTATTAAGCCAAACTGAGCACAGTGTGAAATCTTCCTTCAAAAATGAAGCATTGAAATCCTGAAAGTTTTAGTAAGTTAATAATTTCCATTAATCAAGAGGGAAATACTTGCTCCACAAATTGATATTGATAGTCAACTTCTTCAATGCTGTAGACTCCTGTCTACTTTAATAGACATTTCCTTGAATGTATACAATGTAAACATCCCATCTAAGCAAAGAACACTACAAATCTATAAAGCATTTAAAAAATTGTAATGCACAGGTACACAATATGCCCTGATTTGTTATTCAAATATAAGAACTGACTGAATCCCATGTTAGTAATTAGGACCCAGAAGCCTCCTAGAATCATACATTCAGATTTTATGACCCCAAGCCTGGTGACATCTCTGCCATGCTGCCAGAATGTCTTGTCATTATCAAGAAAATTAAATTTAAGGAAAAGCAATAAAGATATGCTTTATGTGGGGAAAATTTCTTTCAAGAAATCAAAGGGAATATGAAGAGATGAAGTATTTTTAATTGTTTATAATGCTCTGAGTTTTGATTATATTAAAATTTTAATTGCTCTGTAATATGATTATTAGTTTGTAAGAAATAATTTTCCATACCATGAAGTAAATCAAATTTTATTTTATGCCATCAAATTTGACAGTTAAAAAAATAAACAACATCAACAAAAACTGAATGGAGGAACTCAACCTTATAAAATAATAAAATAGTAACTTTGAGTAGAAAATAAGGAATATTTAGGAATATTATCATGCTATTGAATAAATGCAAATGTTAAGAAAAATTTTTTAATAGTTTTATTATTTATATTTGATAGAGAGAGAGACAGTGAGATTGGGGTGGAGGCAGAGAGAGAGAGAGAGAGAGAGAGAGAGACAGAGGATCTGAAGCAGACTCTCTGCTGACCGCAGAAAGCCCGAAGCAGAGCTCAAACCCAGGAATCTTGAGAGCATGACAAGAGCAGAAGTCAGATGCTCAACCAACAGAGCCACTGAGGGCCCCCCTGAGGAAAAATTATAAAATACTGTAAATAACAATGACACTAGAAATGTAATAATAATAAGTAATTTGAATACTTATCTCTAAAACCTGTTAATGATAGTCTGACAGAATACTGAGTCCTACAAAATATCTATAATTATTCATTTACACTGTAACTTTTATATGAAATAAATGCTATTTTGAGATATAGCTATTTACATTTTTCACTTAAAATTAAAAACAATTTTAGTTTTCAAAAATAAATATGGAAGAATTATACTAAAATACAAAATAAGCATCTAACTCTTGATCTCAGCTCAAGGTCATGAGTTCAAGCCCTAGTTGGGTTCTGCACTGGGTTCCACACTGGGTGTGCAGCCTATTTAAAAACAATTATAATAATAAATTTTTTTCAAGCACCGTATGACTTGAGTTAATCTATTGTGCCTAATATCTTACAGAATTGAACATGCTTTTTATAATTACCTCAAAAATTTTGATTTAGTGTTGGCCAGTGTTGGGACATTCTTTGGTTTAGAGATATGACAAAAATAAGTATGTGTGATAGGAAGTAGTATTTTTTAAATAAAATTAAACATATATAAAGGGATTTTCTTTATATGAAATTTATATGAAATTTATCATTTTTAAAATAATTCATCTTAATTTATATACCATGGCTTTTTTCTAGTAATTTCCAGGATATTTAGAGTTATATTAAGAATTAAGGAGGGGCGTCTGGGTGGCTCAGTCGGTTAAGCGCCTGACTTCAGCTCAGGGCATGATCTCATGATCTCATGGTTCATGAGTTTGGGCCCCACATCCTACTCTGTGCTGATAGCTCAGAGCCTGGAGCCTGCATTGGATTTTGTGTCTTCATCTCTCTCTCTGCTCCTCCCCCACTCACGTTCTGTGTCTCTTTCTCAAAAATAAATAAACGTTAAAAAAAGAATTAAGGAAAATCTTGATTTTATTTAAATTTTCTAAATTCTCTAAGGTCTGGTATCAATCTGAGAAAGAAAATAAACTCTGTGTGTGTATGTGTGTGTGTGAGAGAGAGAGAGACAGAGAGACAGAGAGAGATACATTCTAGATATTTTGTGTTTGGGATAAAGATAAATAATTAATATTTTGTACAGAGTCAGAGCTGTCTTCTCCAAAATTCTGCTTAGAAAACTGGTTTTATTTTATTTGTGTTCTTTGAAGCTTCCTGGCTAATATGCATGTGATCATGCTATTTTGCCCTACTTACCATTTAATTGTTGGTGTCAACAACTCAAATCTATGAAGCTGGACATAGTGTAGTAAGAAAACATGAAGTCATTTTCTGGTCTTCCACTAACGCTCGTGAAAACCCAGAAACAGAAATCAAATGACAGGTCCCCACTGTTTGTCTAAGGATATAAAACTCACTATTGATCAAAACAAATTAATCTGTTGCAGCTCATTCCACACATATTTATAAGCATAGCTAAAGCAGAAGAAAAATAAAATTTCCCATCTAAGCACGGGCCATTTCTAAATGCTCCTGCCCTTAATACAAATTTTGTGAAAACATTTAAATTAAGTGTAAGTTCCATCAATGAGTGCGAACATGAAAAAAAATTAACGAAAATGATCATTGCCATGTCTGACCTATGAATTCCAACTTTCTTGCTTGTTTTCAATTTTCCATTTTAAACTGGGGAAGGTTAATTGCTGTTACTCTTTCATATTTTTTGTTACACAATCACTCTGATTGGAACACCATATGAAGCTTTAGAACCTTGCAGTGTCTGGTTAAAAGTCAATGTCATCTGAAGAGATGAATGATTAGCAGTCGGTTTTGAGAGAAATAGCTTACTGAATTGAAAATAGTTGAGAATGACTTCATTGCCTGATTTGAATACTGTTCTACAGTAAAGCAATGTATGAGTTTGTTTTGTTATGGTCTTGTGATTGCTTTTATTTATTTAAAACCTTTATTTCCAGACATCACTATGAGTTTACCTATACTACTAAATTCCATAACAAAATTTTATGAAATGATTTATTATCAAAATGCCTTACTGTCTTTAGGACACAGAAGTATGAATCCAAAATCTGTTGGAATTAGGAAACATTAACATAGAAAGTGACATAACATGATTTAGTTGTAAGTTTTGATTTAGAAGTGATCTCTCAAATCCTCTAGTGTATTTCTTAAATTTCATTGAAACTGAACAAGAGGCACAGAAGGCAGAAATGAGTTGTCTCAGGTCATAATGCTTTGTAATGGTAGAAGTAGAAAACTAATCATCTTTTCTGCCTCTACATCAAAGTTATCAAGCCCTTTATTAAAATTTGAGTAAACTGCATTAAGTTATTGCTAAACTTTGGAGCATCATATCTTTTAAATTAAAAATAAATCAATAAAATCAGGATTTTGACAGGATTTTCACAGTTCTATTTCACCAAAAACAAAATAAAATAATAAAATAATCATAAAAAATAGAAAGAAGACTGCCTACTGTTGATCATGTTATAGTGGATGTTATATTACATATATATAATACTAATAGCAAATTAAAGAAAATTCCTTTACATATGTTTAATTTTATTTAAAAAAATACTTCCTATCATGCATCTTTATTTTTGTCATATCTCTAAACCAAAGAATGTCCCAACACTGGCCAACACTAATCCAAATTTGATTGAGGACTGCTTTTCTAAGTTATCTGGCCTCATAAACACCTGTTGAGGAAGGCTGTGCAGGTATCCAAATTTTACAGATTAAATTAAAAAAAAAAAGTTTCTTGTGAGTGATCCAATGTCACAGAACTAGAAAATGGCAGAGCCAGGCATAGAAATGACAGAATCCAAGCCAAAATCTCTGTTCTTTTCCCTTTACAGGAAGCCTCAGAAAAGAGAAAATAGTTTACTCACTTGAAGAATATTTTTTTAAATACAGTAAAACTATAACATGAAAAACAAGCATATGTAAAATAATATCGCTAGTATAGAGCATATATAACTTGTGCTACATTTTTCTTGATGAAAAATGAAGTATGTTATTATATACCATTTTAAATCACATTTACTTCTTTCATGGTGAAAATTTTAAAAAACTAAAATTATTGTTAAGAAAAAAGGCAGGTGTTTATATATTTCCATCTGAACAACGTTTCATAGAAATGCCTCTTTCTCAGATGAGAGAAAAAATAAAAGAATATTAAATACAGAATCTTAAATTTACTTAATATTCATAATTAAGTAGTTACACAAATGGTGTTTTATCTCTTCAGTGTCTTAGCAGTTGAATGAAACAATTGAAAGATAGTACCAATTGCCATATGGCTTACGTTCCACATTTCCGTTTGCAATTTCTTAATTATATCCCTTTAATAGTTGTGAAGAGTTTCATTATGATTAAGACAAAAGTTCCCATGTGCTTATATATCTATTCAGTCAGTAAATATCTATCAAGCTCATACCTTCCAGGTACTGGAGATACAGCCATGAACAATCCTGACAAAAATACCTGCCCTAATGGAGAGTTTAGATACTAAACAAGGAAACCAAGTGAAAGCTATTTTATAGAACATAGTGAGTGGTATGAAGTAGAACACCTACAACAAAAAATTAAGAATTAGGAAAGAAGTCAAAGGAAATGCCAAAAAGATAGGGGAAGGGAGGGTGGGTTGGAGTTCAGAAAAGGTCTCACTGAGGTGGTGATTTTGAATGAAATCTTGAAGAAAATGAGGGAGTGAGTCACATGTAGATACTTGGAGCAAAAGGATGCAGTCAGAGAGAACAGACATGGAAAAGTCCCCATGGCAAGATTGTGCATGCCATGCTGAGGATATAAGTAGGCCAGTGTGGTTGGACCTGAATGAACAAGAGAGATATTAGCAAGATATAATAACGTAAAGGGTAATGGTGGTCTAATCTGATAAAGTCCCATAGGCCGTTAACCAGTTACTTTGAATGAGATGGGAAAACATTAAAGGATTTTGAGTAGAAGAGGAGCATGATCTGACTTACATTTCAACAAAATCACTCTGGCAGTTGTGTTGAGAATAAATTGAAAAGAATTGTTATCACAATTAAGAGGCTATTGCGATAATCTCACAGAAAGATGATAGTGGTTTACATCAGCCATGGTTGCATCGGAAGTGGTGAAAAGTGGTTGGATTCTGGGTGGATTTTGAAAATGTTGCCAATAGGATTTGCTGATTTATTGAATAAAGAAGATGAGAAAAATAGGAAAGCTAATGATGACTTCATTGATCTGAGCATATATTAATATAGAGGATACTGTGAGTGGGATTATTCAGGGGAGAAGATCATAATTTTGGTTTTAGATATGCTAAGTTTGAAATAGCTACTAGAGATTTAAGTGGAAATGTTGAATAAACCCATGGATGTGTGAGCTCAGAACAGATGCCCATATGGAAGATAAAATTTATGAGTCATTATCATATAAATGGTAATTAAAGGCTTGGTATTGGATGATATCACCAAGGGAGGAATGTCCATCAGAGGAGGTTATGTCCAAAGTCTGTGCTCTGGGATATTCTAATATTTATAGGAGAGAAAGATGAGGAGGCATCATAGGAAATGAGATAGAGCCACTGGTGAGGCAGAAAAAGAACCAAGAAAGTGAGATGTCATGGAAGCCAAGTATAGAAAGAATTTCAAGGTGGAACAAGAGATCAACTGGGTCAAATACTATTAATAAATGAAGTAGAATGAACACTGAAAATTAAAAAAATAGGAGTTAGCAATATGAAGACTAAAGGTAAGTGTGAGAAGAGCAATTTCAGTGATATTGTGAGTTAAAAAACAAAAGCAAAAGCAAGAAAAGAAGAATTAAAGGTAGTGATTACAGCTCTTTTTTAAGAGTTTCACTGAGATGATAACAGAGAAATTGAACAATATTTAGAGTGAAGTGAGTTTCATTGAGGCAGAAAGGAGAAATAACAGCATGTGTAGAGCTGCTGGAATTACACAATAAAGAACAAAATTGTCAGCATAGGAAAGAGAAAGGACCAGATTGATGAAATGATGATGTCTCCCAGTACATGGGAAGAGAGGATTGCTGGCGTGATGTTTCAAAACACATGAGAAGGGATGAATTCTGGGGCACAAGTGGCAAGCAGTACAAACATGGAGTTTAAAGTACACACCATTTGTTCACTAGGAGGAAGATATCTAAACGCAGATAGATTCAGGATGGTGGGGATGTGGTGGGGATGGTAGTGACTTATAGAAGTTCCTTCTGATTCATTTTATAGTCTAAGATTGTTTGAATCAAAGTTATAAGGTACAAGTGAGGACGGAGAGAAGGTTTAGAAGTTATGAAGTGATATGGAAAGTTAAAAATAGTTCACTTGGAGAATGGGAGAGAATGTAGACTGGAAATGTAATATTTTTATTTGAAGCATGAAGGTACGCTTCAGGTGTATGATTATGAACTTATTAAGAAAAGTATATCCATATATATGCTTTTTCCTAGCCACATTTCACTGTGTCGCTGCAGGCATGGAATGGATTTAGAATTTCATTTAACTGTGGTTAGGATTTGGCTGATTAAGTACGACAGAAATAAGAATGGGCAAGGAAGTTGAAGGTATATGCAGGATAGTGATTAAAATAGTGGTCAAGTAATTGAAGTGAATCATGAGGATATATGAGGGTAGGTAACAGTGAAAAGATGGTAGGAGTTTTGGTTTGTAGGCATACATATTTGTTGAAGTCAAGTTGGAGAAATCAAGCTGGGCGGGGGGGTGGGGTGGCATAGGATAAAGAGTAGAATGCTTGACATTGAGATGGTGAAGAGTTGGCTGTTATAGGAAAGGCAAGATCTATGACATGACCATGATACTGAGTGTCCAAGACAGGAAACAGATAAGGTCAGAGAGGAAGTGGTCAAGGGACTGATAATCTTTATGAAAATTTAAATACACAAGGGGCCTGGAGTTGAAGGAAGTAACAGGGTGCTAGGTGCTAAAAATCTTCACAAAATGAAGATAAATAAAGAAGATAATGAGATAAGTGGGCATTGTGTGTGGTTTGGTCTTTGGAAATGAGATTTAAAGCTTGGGGGTTTAAAGTGGTGAGGTGGAATAGTTGACCACCTCCAGGCCCAGTGATGCAAGGATTTTAAAGGGAAATTGTCATATGTTAATTCCAGGGGACACATTGTCCTCAGGGGAGAGCCAGGACTCAGTAAAGAGAAAAAGGCAAGGAGCTATAAACATATTTCTTTATTGGATGTTTCAAATAAAGAAGTCAAGATTTTCTTCCCTCTTGAGCAAAACTCTTATTTTGCTTGAAGATATATGAGTATGCATATCTTTATATAGTGTTTTATTAACTTCATTGCATCTCGGCTGTTTATAATTTTCTACTTTTCTTAGGTAAGAAAATAGTCTGAGTGAGATTACATTATTTGCCCCGATTACACAGCTTGTAAATAGCAGAAGTGTTATTAGACCCAGCTCATGTACACAAAGACATTCTTAATATTTTCCCCCATGGACTTAATCCATCTTCTTAAATGAGGTACTGACAAAGTAATCCAGAGGTCTTCTACTCAATGCCAGTATTATAGGGGCACATTTCTACCTCTTGCTCATTATTCTCATATTTTCATTCAATTAGTAATTACTGCAGTAGCCACAGGGAAACTGCAGTGAACACAATAGACAAATTTCTTGCCTTCATGGAGTTTCATTCAGTATCTCAAAAAGGAATTAAATATGTAATTACACAAATAAACTACTGAAAAGCCTGCAGTTGTAAAAAATTCACACTGGTGGTATCTTAGAGATGGAGAGCTTTCCCTAAAGAAAGTAGCAATTCTTCCCTAAAGAAGTAGCAATTAAGAGGGGACACTAAAAGTGTATGGGAACTGGGCTATGAGTCTGCAGAGACCCCAGGGAATGGGAATGGGTGGAAACTTTGAGAAGGAAAGGACCATGGAGTCAAGGAGAAAGAGAAAGAAACCTAGCCATAGAATCTAATGAGCAAGGGTGAAGAGACAGGAGACTTAGTAGAAGGGGAGGAGCGGGGGCATATTAAGGCCATATCCAATATTCTATTCTTTTTTTTTAAGTTTATTTATTTATTGAGAGAAAGGGAAAGAAGGGCATACAGAAAGGGGGAGAGAGAGAATCCCAAGCAGGCTCCACACTGTCAACATGGAGCCTGATGCTCTGTGAACTCATGAACCATATGATCATGTCCTGAATCGAAATCAAGAGTTGGATGCTTAACTGACTGAGCCACCCAGACACGCCTATTCTATTCTTTATCTAAAAGTTCTAGTGAAGTTTTTAAAATAGAAGAGTAACTTGGGCATTCTCTTTTATGCAACTACCTTGTTGAATTCCTTCTTCACAATTATGAAAATATTCAACTTGGTATCCAGTGATAGTATTAAATGATTGTTTTCTTCCTCATTTTGCACACTTAAAGATTGCAAAGAGTGCTTAATAATTTGCTAAGATAACTTCTAAAATACTTTTACATAATACATACATTGAAGAAAAGTAATTTAATAGTAAATGTACATATACTGGGTTTTGCTTTTTTATGATTTATTTTATTTTAATTTTGAAGTAAGTATCCTTGTTTTCCACACACACGAAAAATGTCTTCTATATGTAAGATTTGCAAATTATTTTGTATTGCACCTTTTCTTTTTTAATGAAAATATCTATAAATGCACATAAACTTTGCATGGTTTTGAACATCTTAAGCATTCAGTTTCATGCATTCTCTCATTGACCTAGCTTCTGCTCTCAAATTGTTACCATTGCATATTTTGCCAAATGTTCTCTTTTAACATATGTATTTGCTATGTGATTTTTCCATGCTGAACTAATGATCATAGTATCTTTTTGTTTACTTTACTGAAGCCAAAGATACATCAAAAATAATAAATTAATATTAAATTGACCTTGATTTCATAGTTTCAAAGCTATTTTTCTTTTTTGAATTTTAGATATACAGCATACTCATTTCTTTTTGACAAATAACACTTATAAAGAACCCTAGGGTCATTATGTGTGAGCTATAGTATTATATAAAAATGAAGACTATTATTGGTACTTTTCAATAATTTAAAATTTCTTTGTCAAGCAGTGACCCATGTACTAACATTTTTGTCAGTCAAAGCGATCACAATTTTCAAGAAAAAAAATCAAGATATTTGTTATACAATGATATCTCAGAAAACTCTTAACATTATATAATGAACTATTAAGCTATATAATCATTTGATCCAGTTTTTCCTACAAAGTAAAAAAAAACAAGCAAGCACACAGGAGCATGTGAATGCACCACCCCCCCCCCACACACACACAATTTCTTTGACCTTGATGTTCAGTTAAACTCGAATTCTTTCTCTTGACTACATTCAAAGCGTCCATTTCCATATGACTACATAGCCCTTAATCGTATTATCTGGCTTCAGCAGTCTGCTACTGAAACTATACACTTCAATGTAGTTGAAATAAAAATTAGAATTTTTTAAATCCTTTAAATCAACACAAATTATGGGTTTAATAGTTTCTATTATATCTCCAGCAATTGGTCATCCAATTGCCGTTTCAGAATTCTTAATCTCTAAAAACATTATATTCTCTTTGAATCCTGATAACTTCTCAGTTATGTAGAGCAAAAACTTGTTTTCTATACCTTCTCTTTGTTCTAGTTTTTCCATTTGGTCAACATAATTGTTTTGTAGATCTCATCTATTTTGAGCTACATTTAAAAATAACAATATTGTGAAGCTAATTGTGTTATATGATATACAAGTAAATGCTAAGAGGTTATACAATAGTCTAATTCAAGATGTTTTATGGAAAAAAATCTTGGACAAATATCAGTGGAAATGAATGGAGAATAGTATGCATAGAGAAATGTAGGTGAAAAAGCTATTGTTATGCCAGGTATTGTGAATATTCCAGTCTGACTCAAATGCTGAGAGCATGAAAAGGAGTGTTGGGGGATTAACTGAAAAGACAAGTTAAGGAATATTCTAGATGATTGTAAATCTGACTAAAATTTTTAAATTTCATTTAGTAAAAGGTATATAATTCTTAAGAGCTCAAATGTCCATCAACTTATGAATAGATGAAGAAGATGTGGTTTATATATACAATGGTATACCACTTGGCAATGAGAAGGAATGAAACCTTGACATTTGCAACAACATGGATGGAACTGGAGGGTATTATGCTCCATAAAACAAGTGAAATAAGTTAGTCAGAGGCAGACAGATGTCATATGTTTTCACTCGTAGGTGGAATTTGAAAAAATAACAGACGACCATGGGGGAAGGGAAACTATTTGAAAAATAGTTTCAAACAGAGAGGGAAGCAAACCATAAGAGACTCTTAAATAGAGAACAAACTGAGGATTGATGAGGGGGTGAGGGGTGGGTAAATTGGGTGATGAGCATTGAAGAGGGCACTTGTTGTGATGAGCACTGGGTTGTATGTAAGTGATGAATCAAGGGAACTTACTCCTGAAGCCAAGAGCACACTGTATACACTATATGTTAGCTAATTTGACAATAAATTATATTCAAAAAATTTTTAAAAAGGTAAACATTCCTTGAAAATTTATAACAAATTATGTATATGTTCAAATTAATCTTTATGAGTTAATACTAAGCCAATAGAAGGAAGAAATGAATATGAAAAAAAAACTAACAAAGCATTACAGTCAGTGATAAAATAATAACATTTGCACTGGAATGGTGACAAGAGGAATGAGCAGGTTATGATTATAATTAATAAATAAACACTAAGTGCCTAGCATTCGAAGCTCCTTACCTGCACATCTCAATCTTTCTCATGATAGAGGAACTGTAAGTATCCCCATTGTATATGAGAAAGATAAAGTTTTGAAAGCTAAAATAACAAGCTTAAGGTTATGCGAATAGTCAACACATAGTGAAGAAGGGCTATCATCCCTCCCCCACTAAAAAGGAAGATACATTCTTTAGTTCTTTAATTTTCTACTTTTAAGTTCTTTAGAAAGTTAATTTATTTAATGGCTTCACCCACTACTTCTATAATATACTGCCAAGTCAGCATTCTAACCATCACTTCTCACTCAAATGCAAATCTTGCATGAGTCAGCTGTCTCCTGTAACTTCTTCCTGAATTTTACATCATCTTGAAATTTTAAGTGAAAAAAAAAATTCTGTCACTGAACATTGGTATGCTACGTTTTATCAGATGAGAATCATTATACCGCTTGTATTTCCTTACTGTGGTAGGTACAAATCAGCTAATTTATTGTGCAATCAGGAAATTGTGCTGGCTTCTGTTGAGCCTTCTTGCTGTGGCTAGAGTTGACTATTTTAGATATTAAATTTACAGTATTTTTGCTTGGTTGATTCTTTCTTAAATGATTGTTTATAAAAAAAATTGCAGGGATTGGATGAATTTATAAATGCCTTCCAGAAGCACCCTTTCTTGGTCCTTCACAAAGAACTCTTTATCTAAACTTTATTCTCTTTGTCTGGAACCCTATTATTATTTTTTGTTTTTACTCTCTTTAGGCTAAAATATTTATAACCATACATGATTCTGCCTTCTGCCCACATGCAGATGGCAGTCCTGGTGATTTTTTTTCATCCCATGAGTCTTTCTTTCTGTTTCCATGAATGCCACCTCATTTACTTTAGGCTCAACAAATTCCTTTTTAATTCACTAATGCTCCTCTCTTTTCTACAACCCTATGTTATGCATTTGTCTCAACATTTTTACTTAATAAACTTATTAAGTATTATATTACTTAATATATTAAATGTTAAGATTAGGGGTACCTGGGTGGTTCAGTCAGTTAAGCCAACTAAGTTGGTCCATTTCTTGATTTTGGCTCAGGTCATGATCTTACAGTTTCTGAGTTCAAGTCTCATGTTGGGCTCTGTGCGGACAGTGCAGAGCCTGTTTGGGATTCTCTCTCTCTCTCTCTCTCTCTCTCTCTCTCTCTCTCTCTCTCTCCTCTCTCCTCTCTCTCTCTGTGTCTCTCTTTCCCTCTATCTCTACCCCTCCCCCACCGTCTCTTGAAAAGTAAATTATTTTAAAAATAAATGTTAAGATTAGGTTAAAATTAATAAGTGACTAATGCCTGAAGATTAATTCCATTTTTTAAGATTCATCTTTTCAACTTGTCATCCACAAATTCTCTTCCCACAGTAAACATAATCTGGGTGTTATTTCCTAAATATTCTTTCATACTCATTTTCACTCTACAGTTTTCTTTAATCATTATGTATAGTGCTATCTCATTTATCTTTACCCCCAGCTGAACTTGTCTTTCATCCTAAGTATAATTTAGATCATTTCCAAGTCCTTGGAAGTGTCTTCTTTAAAATTTCTAGGCATTATAGGACTTACCACACTTATTTATCATGTCTTGTTTCATTAATTGTATTGATGGTTTTTAATTTTATACATACATGCTCCTTTCTTCCAAAATGTGTCTTTAATCTTCGAGGTAATTACACTGTTTCATTCTTCTTTATCTTTCTTGTGCCTAACATTGTGCCTTATAGAACATAAGTCATTTTTTGTTTATATGAGGCTTCAGACTCTCTTTAAAATCAGATGTGTTTCCAGGGATCTGCGAATAGAATGTTGCTGATGTTGTTCTTGTTGAGTGTGTTTTGGTGATTTTAGGTAAAATAGCAATGCATTAAGCACCATTTCAAAATGTTTTATATATCTCTTATATATTAGGAATGTTTCTGGCTTAATGAGGTTTAAAATCCAGTTGTGGAATATTATATGACAGTATTGACCTATGATTTTGACTTTTCTACCCTTAAAAATTTTTCTGCAGATTTGCAGAGATAAAATTTTGGACTTGATAAACAAAGTGTGCATATACTGCTTATATGGGGATATCAGGAATAAGAAATATGTTTTTATTTAAATTAATAAGAAGCATTGGTGATTTTTAAGTGTGGACTAAATGTGACATGTACTTCTTGGTAGTATGTCTCAGTCATAGAAAAACCAATTGCTAATCACTTCAATAAATGTTAGGAGAGTTTAGAAGTCAGGATCATCTTACACTGTAGGTAACTTTCCATAACCATAGATGAATTGCTCTTGAGTACATTGTAATAGTGAATCAGTGACTCTCTGTGTGAACAAGCTTGATCATTTGTACTAACTTTGAGTCTTTAACACTTGAAAATGTGATAACTGATATTTGTATTCATTATCAAAATATTAGATAAAGGACACAATCATCCTCTCTTTAAAGGAGATTTGATGTGTAATAGTGATCTTTAAATTAATGGGAATGCTTAAGCATTTCTTTTTGAGGAAATAAAATTTAAATTTTTGTAGGATTGAATTTCATATACTTTCCTGGAGAAATATTTTTAATTTTTATTTTTATTTATTTATTTATTTTTAACGTTTATTTATTTTTGAGACAGAGAGAGACAAAGCATGAACGGGGGAGGGTCAGAGAGAGAGAGGGAGACACAGAATCTGAAACAGGCTCCAGGCTCTGAACTGTCAGCACAGAGCCCGACGTGGAGCTTGAACTCATGAACCACAAGATCATGACCTGAGCCAAAGTCGGATTTTTAACCGACTGAGCTACCCAGGCGCCCCAGGAAATATATTTTTTTTAATTTCTCCTGTTAATGAGCTTTTTAGAGCATTTTACCCAAAAGGTTTTTTAATATGCTTGTTAAGGCAGTGATACTTTAACATAATTGACTACCATTTTTTTTTATTACTTATCTAAAGTTTTTATTCATTAAGATTTTCAGCATAGAAGATAAATTTCAGGGGTAGTGAGACAAATATCTGAATATTTTTAAAGATTTCCTTGTGAGTAAGTGAAAAGGGTTGCGATACACTAACAGAAAAAAAAAAATTAACATCTGTATATGGGTAGTGCACCAAAGGAAAAATACAAATTGACAAAAAAAAAAAGAGATACCAAAAATTCTACATCATTAAAGTTAAAAAAAATGCAATTCTGTTTCAAATACTTGGTAATTGAAACTATTCTACCTAAGATATTGTTGCAACTATGTTAGAAAAGATTATTTCTAACAAAGATAAAAATCGTAACTTTATTGGACTTTATGTCAGTTTAATCATATGCTTGAGAAAATTATTGACGATGGAAAGCTCATAAAGTAGTATGTTTCAAGGGAACCCTAAAGACATACCAAACACAAGAGCCAGAAATTCAAAGCTCCCCCTAAGCCATTATATTACACACATCTCCCAACCAACACTAAGTATTTTTTTATTGGGAGAATTTTGAAAATTTGCTTCCTATGCACTCTACATGAAATTGAGTAGATAAGGATTCAGTATATTAAAAGTAAAATAAATTAAAAGGAAGAAAATTATGTGAGATACAAAAATAAAACAAAACAAAACAAGCCCAACTGTGTTGTATGTGCAGAGAAAAAAAAAAAATAAAAGGGAATCTTCAACATTCCATGATTTGGGATTTGAGATGTTAGTAAAACCATTCATAAATATGTTTGCCAGTATATGTAAAGAATATATAAAGTATTTATATCTTTGACACAGTAACTTAAGATAACTGAAAAATCAAAGATGTAGACAAATATTGTAACACTGTCAAATGATAAAAATAAATTATAAGTTAATATAAAAAATAGGGAACTAGTTATCTGAATCATTGTTTATATATACAATATTATGTATGTGTGTGTATATATATATAAATCTATACATATGTATACTATATGTACTCTATATATGACAAAAAACTAGATGATAGATATATCAGAATTATCAATCAGGATTAACAAGAAAATTGAGAATGTAGAAAATCTTGCTAATAAAACTATTCTGAAAATAAAAAGATACAAACATATAAATGATATTTCATTTAATTACTATTTAAAATTGTGAGCATGTTACCATCAAGTATTTTCAAGATCTGTTAATCAAATTCATCTCTGGTGCTTATATATTTCAAAGTCCAATTTACAATTGATTTTTATGATTAGAATATTATTTCAATTTTTGTGTTTTTTAATAATGGATAAAGGTAAGAAATCTGAGGGAATAAAATACTTTGTGTTTTAGAGAACTTTTTAAAGAGTGACAAAATGTTAATTGCTCATTTAAACGTATTTAAGCAAGTATGAGAATAGTTTTGTGCATACAGTGTGGTGAAATACTCTAAAATGTTTTGTGTTCTCAAAGAACTCACTAAATAGGTTCAACATTTTAATCATGTTGTATCAAATTATCCTTTGACTGCTAAATCTACCTAAAAAAATCAACAGGACTTCTCAGAATGGTTGAATAGCTGCAGATTTTGTATGTCATACCTAACATGTCTAAAAGCTTTCTCTCATTATGCAAAAAGTCATGAATAATCAGGTCAAGGCAGTATGCAAAGAAAATTATCAGACTGTGATGAAACTAAGGGAAGGCCTGTTAGGCACAAGCTGTACACCTGTTTGCTGGTTCCTCACTTTAAATGGTTTGTCATTCTGTTTATAAAAATCTCGTTATACTGAGAGTTCTGTGAGTGAAGAAAAAAAGTCTTAAATCCTACTCAACAATAAGTCAAATTATGTTTACCTAAACAATTCTTCAAAAATATACCTGATATATACTTGAAATGTTATGTGTACAATATACATGATATATATGTATATATATATACATATTTTAAAATCTGTATTTTAACATAGAGTAAAACTTTTCACTATAAAATTTGACCAATTCTAACAAGAAAGTCTCTTATTTAAAAAAATTCCATACAGTATTGTATAAACCAAAGTTTATGATTGTCAGAATATCTACTTTAAATATAAATATAGTTTTACCTTAAGCTGAATCTTATATAAATTTCAACAGAGTTAAAAGTGAGGTGTTATTTTATTTAGTCCATTTACACATTGCTATTATAAAGATATTTTTTGCTAAGACTATACCTCAAATAAAAATATTTCTGTTTTTATTTCACTCTGCATCTTTCCAGCTTATTAAACAATAGAAATTAAATACTTAAAAAATACAAGATTCTTCTATAAGCCCTCACAATATAAGGTCATATTTTAATATTTATATAGAACATACATATATGAGATTCATATTTACTCATCTAGCAAGTTAAATTTTATATTCATAGAATAATTATCTTTGATATGCTTGGCAAGATGTTATATTTCATATTTTAAAATAAGGTTAAGTCTAATTTTTCAATTGAAAAAATTATAATATGCTATGTAAAAAAGCAGAGAAACACAAATAGCATATGATTTCACTCATATGTGGAATTAAAGAAACAAGACAGATGATCATATGGAGAAAAAGAGGCAAACCAGAAAACTGACTCTTAAGTATAGAGAACAAACTCAGGATTACTGGAGGGAGGGGGGCAGGGGAATGGGTTAAGTGGGTGATGGGTTAAGGAGGGCACTTGCAGTGATAAGCACCAGGTAATTGTATACAACATAGAGATCACTAAATTCTACACCTGAAATTAAAATTACACTGTTAACCAATGAGAATTTAAATAAGAACTTGAAGAAAAAATAATTATACTACAGTTTTCCTTCTGTTTCTAATTATTATATTATATAGAATTAGTGCATTTTTAAATATTGGTAGCACTATTTTAGAAAGTTAAAAAGAAATTATTATTTACCTGGAAATTTCACATTCTCCTGAATATGCTTTTCTAATGCTAAAATCTATAAATTTATAATACCTATCCAAGGTACTCTCATTTCATTCCATAAATATAATGATTATGTGAATTTTATCCATATGCACTGAAAACAGTTATTTTTAAGAAATTGTGATAGATTCACTCAATAAAACAAGCAGAAAAGGTTCATAATATATTAAAGACTGACATTATATTTGGCATTCATATTGTATAATGTTTATTACTTGCATATGCAAACAAATGCATTGGATGAATATTATACTTTAGTTCCTTTGTTTTTTTTTTTTACTAATGCTGTGATTCTATATTTAAATGATAATATATTTAATATTATACTTTAGTTTTTTTTTACCAATGCTGTGATTCTATATTTAAGTGTGAGATAGTTTATAAAAAAAGCATATAACAAATGATCACTATCATTTGCCTCAAAGCTGTTTAGAATATATCTGCAATGTACATTATGCTTTTAAGAGTGTGAAATTGAACCAATTTAAGATGAAGAAGAACAAGGGTTAGTGAGAGATTTGAGGACAACAAATTTGGAAGCAAATGATAGCCTAGATTTTGTAGAGTAGCATATCAAAGCCTCTGTAGGTTTCTAGAAATGCTAGTGAAAGTACCACAGTAATTTTTTTTTTTTGAAATACAGTTGATATACAACATAACATTAGTTTCAGGTATACAACTTAGCGATTCCTCAAATCTATATTTATGGTATACTCACCACAAGTATAGCTACCATCAGTCACCATACAATGCTATTACAATACCATTAACTATATTCCCTTATGCTGTATCTTTAATCCCATGACTTATTCAGTCCATAACTGGAAGCCCGTATCCCCCACTCCCATTCATCTATTTTGCCCATCCTCCAACCATTGCCCTCCTGGCAACAGTCAGAGTTTGTTCTCTGTATTTATAGAGCTATTTCTGCTTTTTGTTCATTTACCTATTTGTTTTGTTTTTTAGATTCCGTATATAAGTAACATCATATGGTATTTGTCTTTCTCTGCCTGAATTATTTCATTTAGCATAATAATTTCTAGATCCATTTTTGTTTCAAATGGCAAGATCTCATCTTTTCGTGGATGAGTAATCTTTTGTCGTATATATACCACATTTTCTTTATCCATTCATCTATTGATGAACACTTGGTTGCTTCTATGTCTTGGTTATTGTAAATAATGCTGCAATAAACATAGGGGTGCATATATCTTTTCAAATTAATGCTTTTGTTTTCTTTGAGTAAATACTTACTAGTGGAATCACTTATTGTTTGGTATTTCAATTTTGAAATTTTCAAGAAACCTTAATGCTGCTTTCCACAATGGCTACACCAATTTACATTTCCACAGACTTTTAAAACTATGGCAATAACTAGTGTTGAGTCTACAAACATGGAAAAGTGGATAATGTAAAAGATAACTACATGATTAATAATATTGAATTCTAAAGCCTCAGAAAGGTTGTGTCCAACAAATACTTTTTACATTTTAAAATAAGATGTTTAAACTATATAGAATGCAATATGTAACTAAAAAAAATAGCAGTATGCTCCAAATTTTCTTCCTTGAAAATTTGGTCCAGTTGTGTTGTCCCACTGATTGATGGAGCAAGTTATGTGGATTACTGAGGGAGGAGCAGCTCAGAGGAGCAGCAAGAGATAATATCTTGAGACAGGTATCTACTTGCCTTATTCAAGATTAAGTAAAAGATTCCAATTTTTTACTATTTAAGATAATCAGAGCTACTGAGCAGGTAAATGGAAGATTGATATGATTAAGTGAGTGACATAATGAGGGACGGAGGTAGACGTGAGGGAACCGTGGATAGCAGATCATCATAGATTTTGTAGGACCTTGTAAGCTATTTAAATGAAGTGGGTTTTTTTTTGTTAACTTTAGTGAGATAGGTAGTGATTTGACAGGTTTGACTTTGTACTGTAAAAACAATCTAACTGCTTTGTCATATATAGACTGTGGGTGTAGGGGCAGAGAGAGAGCAATGGCAAGCTCTTGTAGCCTTCTGAAGTAATTCAAGAGAAAATCATAGTGCCTTGGACCAAAAGGTAGTCTTGAGATGGGATAGCAGTGAGATGCTTGGTATATTTTGAAGGGAGTACAGATTAGATGTGCTGATGCCCTAAATGTGAATATGAGAAAGAGTGAAGGGATGGTCAGGGTTATCAGAGAAAGCAATTATAAACACAAAATTGCTATTAACTGACAAATAGGGAATCAGGATTTGAGTTTGGACAAACAGGTTAAGGAGATTATTCAACAGCCAAATGAAGATCTTGGGTATGGCTTTGGGTTTAAGGACAAGTTCTATCTGGAGATACTGATTTTGCAGTTTTCCGCTAATATAGGAATAAAAATCATACGACTGAAATATATGTGACAGATCAAAAAGTAAGAATAGAAGGAGACATGGTCCAAGGACCAAGACCTAGGCATGTATAGACAGATAGGTTGTAACAAGTGGAGAAAACACAGAAAAATTGTCCAAATGATGAAGGGAGTTGTGTGGATCATATTCAGGAGTGAGTTAGAAAGTAGAGATGACAAATTTATAATTAAAACTTAATGACAACAGTAATTTAACTTTGGATAGAGAAGTAAGTGAAATTACTGAAATGCGGGCAGCAATTGAGATAAAGTACAAAAATAAAATTATGGTTGCAAAATCAATATAAATAAGGTCTTTCCTGCTACCATTACAAAACAAATGGCACAGGATATTATTGATAGCAAATAGTACATGGACCACAGGACTGATATTTGACTAATCTCATCTCAGTAATAGATTAAGCCTTGTTATTGTTGCTATCCAGAGTGAAGGGCAGTGGAATATTATATATATTGTTAATTTAATCAAATATCTTTCTTAAAATACTAAAGATATTGAGATTGGAGAATTTTAGAGAAATATATGAAATGACTTGTATGAATAAAAATGAAAGGTTGAATTTGAACTTCTAGTTTATATTGATTTGTCATGGAATAGAAATCCAAAGCAGAAAATAGAAATACCTTTTCTCAAAGTTAGATATTGTCAAATGAAAGACTCAAGTGAATTTTTGGACTTCCTGGTGAAGAAAGATTTTGAGACAAAACAAACTGTAAAATATCTTAGCCCCAAATAAACTGGCATACATGAGCATTATTAGATAATCTTGAATTACTAAATCCCTACACAGTTAAATCTTTACAAATATTAGAACTCTAAGATCCCTCAGTCAACGGGTTGACCTAACACTATAGCCCATCTAGTTGAAAAAGATTATAAACTTGTATAAGCGTTTCTTAACTTGTCTCAGGTCCTGTCCAAACTTTAATTCTTACTTTATTTCAAACCTAAGGAAAAAATTAAGACATAACATTTGTAAGAGGAGAATACTCCTAACAAAGCTATATTTTGTTTTGTCCAAGTCAGAGAAATATTCACACTGATGTGTTAGTATATATTTGGGACAGCACAGCAGATAGGAGTGACAAGAAAAAAAAATAGGGAAGTAAATGGCTTGATTCAAATTTGGCAAGTGACATTTGTAACTTGAGTAAATTAATCCGAAATATCCTAAATAAGATAATAATGGGGCGCCTGGGTGGCGCAGTCGGTTAAGCGTCCCACTTCAGCTCAGGTCACGATCTCACGGTCCATGAGTTCAAGCCCCGCGTCAGGCTCTGGGCTGATGGCTCAGAGCCTGGAGCCTGTTTCCGATTCTGTGTTTCTCTCTCTCTCTGCCCCTCCCCCGTTCATGCTCTGTCTCTCTCTGTCCCAAAAATAAATAAACGTTGAAAAAAAAATTAAAAAAAAAGATAATAAGTAGTTTAAAGAACTGCATGACAAATAATGTCTAATTCAAATAAAGCCACGCATAAACCTCCTTAAATAAAATTTCAGATATTATTGGTCCAAAGATTGTTGTTATCTGGCCTGCAGGTTTGAAGCCGGAAAGCATTTTGGCTATAATTTCCAGTGGATCATTTAATGACTAAAACCCAAATATGTTAATTGATTGCTATTAGGTGGACTGATCTTAAATCTTATTTTTCTGAGTACAAGGTACATTTTTTTTTTCTATTTCGTGACGTGTTCTAGGCTAGAGTCATGAAATATTGTCTAAGTTAATTTATAATAAAAGATAAAAAAACAAATTTTATACTTTCAGAATGTATATTTTTAATTAGTTATTTTTTTAGTTATTTTTTTTTTATATTAGTAATGTGAAGTCCTGGAAACTCACACTGAGTAGCTAAACTACAAAAATTCAAACAAATTCTCTCATTATTTATATTTTGGAGTAGAACAAGTGTAGCATTTAACTGGACAAATAACTTCAGATTCACTGCAATCTGCGCTCAATTCAATTGGTGGCAACATCTTGAATAAGAAATTAAGAGAAAATGTAATCAAACCAGCAAGGAGTTAATTAAATCTGCTGTTAATATCATAATTGCATAATTTTCCATCTAATCCTGTTACAAATTTCAAAATATAAACTACTGGGTCAATATTCTCTACGTTCGGACTCTTTCCTTTTTAAGTTAGGCATTAGTGACTGTTTCACAAAGTAGTACCTTTTTCTTTGAGAAGGATATGCAGACTGATTTTTAATAACAAAAGAAATTTTCTGAATAATCTGATCAGGCAGAGTTTCATATTCTGTGTGTTACCCAACTTAGATCTTAATGGAGAAATAGGGTTGTTTGGCTTGCTAATTATAATAATAATAATTGAAAACTCATAAGATTTCTTTCTGTTTCCTTGTCAGAATCAATTTCCTAAAAAACATAGATTATTCATTCATATTTATCAGCCCTGGTGAATCAAAACAAGAGCAAGATCATTCTTCTGATTGTTTATTACAAATATGCATGGACTATATTCTTCTAGATATTTGTCATTAATTATTAGGAAGTTGAGAACTAGGTATTTCACCTTGATAATTCCAAAATATGATTGTATTAAGTGTTTAAGTTATTATTTCCTGTACATTTCCTAAAGAAAATTAGATTCATACAATATGAAGAAACAATCACTGGCATAGATTTCATCAGTCCTAGGTTTTGAATCTCAGATCAGACTCTTGCTAGTTATGGGAAATTGAAAAATCACATGAACCTTCTGAGCTTCTGTTTCCTCACCTCTAGGCTGGTATACCATTCCAACTTACAAAGTTGATGTGAAAATTAAATAGTGCTAGGTGAGCAGTTACGTAAAGACAGGCATACACTGATATGCAAGTAAAGTAAAAATGCCTTCTGTGTAGAACAATCTGCAATTACCATTTTTCAGCTTTTAGAAATGGTAGTTTTATATATATATAATATATATATGTACATATATATATATATATAGTAATGGGTGATTTGAATTAGATGGTTTTCTTAGTTCTATGGTTGTTGTTATATATGTATATATATATATATATATATACACACACACACACACACACATATATACACACATAATATATGTATGTATATGTATATTATATGTATGTATGTATATATGTATATTCTGCAAAGAAATTTGTATACAAAGAATGCAAACACTTTCAAATGTATTGAAATATATAATATTGTGAAATTAATTTATATTATAAAATTAGGAGAAATGTAGTTTTCATGCTGGCATAAAAATTGCATCTGCAGAATTTGTAATATATTCAATTACATGTGTATTTCAAGTAGTTGCAAGGTGAAATGGAAAATTAGCTGGGCTATACCTGATCTGCATGCATACATGCAAATTTGAATATTATATTTAGATGCAAATTTGACTGCTGTAGTATAGGTGTAGATTCCTGTGAAGATACCTCCATTACAGTCAGTTTTGTTTCCCGCCCTCCTCCCCCCACCCCCCGCCCTGTATTCTGCTTTACCAATATGTTCTTTTACTGCCATGGCTAATTTCCTAGAGATAGATTAAATTCACAACCTTGACTATTATTATTTTCTTGATTTTTTCTTGGTTTCTTCATAGTGCATTCACTATTTAAGTAGCCTTGTGGATATACTGACATTTCAGGGAATGGATACAAACTGTACATTTTTATGGCTGGAAGAATTAGGCTTGGTTCTGTAAATCTTTATTGCTTCCTACTATGTGTCATGTACTTGCTAAGCACCAAGGATAGTAAAACAGAGTGCTTGCCCCTGAATTTTTCCTCACCAAGTGCTTCTTTCTCATCATCTTTCCAAGTTCCATTTTACAAATAAAAAAAAAAAAATAAGATGCACTTAAGTGACTTAAATTTACACATCTAGTTAGTTACAGAGCAAGGAAGACAGTGTATCCTGACTTCCATTCAAATTATAACATGCTGTCTCCACATTACTAATTATAGAAGTGTGAAGTATATAGACAGCATTTTCTTTTAATTCTACCAAATCTCTATGGAATTTCTTTTTTAAATGAGGTTGGTGACAAGAATGTCAATGGGTTAATGAAAATGAAAGCGACTGAACATTTTGTTACAAATTCACTTTAGGCTTGAAATACTGCATGGCATTTCGTCTAAGACTTGCCTATATGCTTGCAATATACCATTAAGAGAAGAAATGTCAATTATCTGGTTAATTTGTCAATGTAGACAGCCAGTCAAGCCCCAACATGAACCTCCTTTAGTGTATATGATCTGAGTTAACTGTAGCCATAGTCTAAATTGATTTGTTAATTGCTAACTTTTCGTCAGTTTGGTTCCTACAGACTTCAGTTGAAAACAAAAGCAATAATGTCACTATAATGTATGGCTTGTCTTCCCCATTCTCAAAAATCAATCTTGGAAATTTTAAGACTCATATACAGAATAAAATTGACCTCTTACAGGAAAAAGTGTCTAGTTTATAATAACAAATACTATTTTGAAACAACCATTGTGTGCTAAAACTGTTTAAATAATTTTACTTTTATTAACCCAATCAATGTTAGTTAGGTACTAACATCATCCCATTTGAAAGATCAGGAAATTAGAGAGGTTAAATAAACTAACCAATGTTATATACCTAGTAATTAGTAAACTCAGGATTAAATTCTCTTATAAAGCGTATCAGTTGTCTCTATTTAAAGTGCATTTACTAAGGGTACCTGGGTGGCTTAGTCCTTTAAATCTCTGACTCTTGATTTCGGCTCAGGTCATGATCACATGGTCGTGGGATGGAGCCCTGCATCAGGCTCCCTGGAACCTCCTTGAGATTTTCTCCCTCTCCCTGGATCCCTCCCCCCACTCATTCTCTCTCTCTCTCTCTCTCTCTCTCTCTCAAAGAAAAAGTGCATTACTAAAACTCAGTATGGAATCTTACTAAATAGATGAGACTATATAGTTTTATTTATCATAATTAATATCTACAATAGACTAAAAATGGTCAATATTGTTAGAAATCATGAGAAATATGGAATATTGCATCAAATTAGCCAAACCTCATATACAGTTTTACATAAATAGAGCATTAGCCCAGAAAGGCAAATGATGACTTTCAGAAAGTAAATCTATAGTTTGAATTTATGAAATGCTAAACTAAAAACTCAGTAACAATATTCTGAAGAGAAGTAGTACTGGAATTGGTAGGTGCTACATATTGTCTTTGGACAATAATACACATCTTAAATAGAATATTTTTGAAAGTTCTAGATAGAGACCCTGAGTATCATCTGATTGTGTTAATATTAGTATAATAATCATAATAAACACTTTTGCTTTGTCTATTTTAAGGAATGTTGCCCTTGCTATCCTTAGATGGATATTTTGTACTTGTTCATTAATGTTTTGGAGTCAGGTGATACTACCAGATCTCCAGGGCTTCAGCCTTTCCCCACTGCTAATTCTCCTACATGCAGAAACGCAAATATATTCGTAAAGACACTGCAGCATATCATCTCTTACACCCTAAAAGAAGCAGGCGTTCCTATTCCTATAAAATAAAATTCAGTCTCCCAAACTGCATTTCCAGACTGATTCTCACTATTCTTCTTCATTTATTTTTTTAATGTTTATTTATTTTGAGAGAGAGAGAGAGAGGGAGAGAGAGAGAGAATGAGCAAGGGAGGAGCAGGGACTGAGAGAGAGAGAATCCCAAGCAGGCTCAGTACTGTCAGTGCAGAGCCTGATGTGTGGTTCAAACTCACTAAACATGAGATAATGACCTGAGCCAAAGTCGGAGGCTTAACAGAATGAGCCACCCAGGTGCCCCTGTTCCTTTTTCATTTCTAAGATCTCATCAAACTGGATAGAGAAAATATTCTATGAACAAACCCCATGATTTTCCACTTCCATGCGTTTAGATTCCACATTATTTCTTTGTACACAGATGTAGGTGTACCCACTTATCTGTTGAATGTAAATTTAAAATACCCTGTCACTCAAAGTCCAACTTTTAAAGACAGTCTCTCCCCTTTCTAGTCCTCCAGCTAGAAAATAATGTATTTTTACACTCTACATTTTACCGGTTTCTTTTTCATGATGCAGTTACTTTCCAGTGGATCTCTTGTAATTTTTATATGTGTTTTATCACCCTTACAAGTTGCTACAAAGATTTTAGGACAGAGGCAATGTTCTATCAATCTTTGTAGATTCCATACCACCTTACTTCTATTTTTTCTAATATAAGATGTATTTTATAAACTAACATAGACAAACACAGACTTGTACTGATACAGTTGGGAGTCAGAGAAGTTAAGTGATTTCTTAACTTGTTAATAGTGGTGGTGATGATCAGACTCCTTCAAATGGTTTCTTGGTTTTGGATAGCATATCCAACTTTGAACAAGATGTCTGTAATAAAATAGGAAGCATCCAAGAAGGAATAGACAACCTCATGAGGTCCCAACCAAACAACTGAGCCTTGGGAAATACTCCTAATAACATGCCAGGCTTGTTTCTTTCCTGGGCCTTGAATTGACTGTTTTACTCCAGCCTCTTCCCCAGCCAATTCCACAGATCCTTGTACGGTTACCTCCCTCTCACCATGATTCCACTCCTTTTTTAACTCTGCGTAGAAATCTCTATAATTACCTGTGAGATCTTCATAACACCCATCCTTCCCTGAAACAAACTATTGATTTGTTATAGCATTGTAAACTATTTTGTTTTTCAAATAAAATATAAATCTCTCAAGGGCAAGGACTCTCTCCTGGACACCACTGTATTCCCCAAAGCCTAACAAACTATCTAACCATAGAAGACACTCATAAATTTTTGTTGACTGACTTGAAAGGGAGTGATCACAAAATGAAGATATCATTAACTGACTCATACAAGATAAAAGTGATAAACTGTTATCCTACTGAGACACTGTTATTCAAATTTGTGATTCAGTCTATTGCCATATTATTTAGGCTTATGGCCAGAAAAACAAAATGGATTCCCACATTTCTGTGTGCTGTGGTTACATCTATTTGTATTTCAGGCTTAGGTTAAATTAGCTAAGTGACTCAAAGTAACAAGTTGACCAGGCTGAGTGTCTCAAACAATGTGATGTTGCTGATACTTACAGTCAAGTAGCTTTGTGGGTATTGCTTTGAATCCACAGAGAAAGCTCTCAGATCTTATCAGAGGAGCAAAGGATCAAAACAGAAACACCCTTGAAGGAAGGTGAGACTTCCCTTGACTGCCCCAGTCCTCAGGGAACCCTTCTTCCTCTGAAATCAAGACTTTACTGTCTGTACCCTGTGTGTGTGGTACTGATCCAGTTAGTACTATTTCTATATGGGTATGTGCTATCCATTCATTGAAAAAAAATATATATATATACATATATATACACATATACATATACACATATATACATACATATATATATATATATTTTTTTCCTTTGTAAAAGCAGATTGGTTGATCTCATTGTCATGGACCAGAGAGAGAGAGAGGGTGGAGAGGGTGATACAGAATCTGAAGCAGGCTCGAGGCTCTGAACTGTCAGTATAGAGTCTGACTTGGGGCTTGAACTCATGAGCTGTGAGATCATGACCTCAGCCAAAGTCGGTCATGTTAACCAACTGAGCCACCCAGGCACCCAAAGAAAGAGCACTTCTTAAGGCAATGACCAGTAGTCATCTTTCAGCCTTAAGGCTCAGCTGAAAATGTACACCAAAGAAGATGGCTGTTGAATAGCTGAATTTACAGTCTTAGAATCACAGAAATAGGAGGCACACCCACACACAAAAAATTATTTATTTGACAAAATGAGGGCATATTTCATTGCTAGTTAATTTGTTGAATCAGCTCTTGTGAAGCAAAAACTCTATAAGGACAACAAGCAGTCATTAACTAAAAATACCAAAGAAAAGTCACCTTTAAGGCAAACTATTTCCAATCTAGAACCAGAACAATGAGTTTAATGTGAGCACATCCACTGCAGTTTTTAAAATTTCCCTCAAGTAACAACCTCACATCCCTCCCAAAACTGAGTAGATTATTGCAATTTTATACAACAGAAGACTTAGTGTATTATAGCAATATTTCTTTGCAGCACTCTTATAATTTTCAAATATTTTCTTTCTTTAATTCTGCATTTATATTTCCTGCTTGTTTCTAAAGAAACAAATAAAACATCATTTAAAAAGCTTGGAACACTTTTATTAATGCAACAGAAATTTTGTATTAATTTTCAGAGTGAGTAAGTACTGTTTGTTAAATATGACTGTCACTTTATAGACCCGACTTCTTGGAGATTTAAAAATGTGTATGAATTAAGGAGTGGGGATATTTATGGCTAAAATAGATACATTCAACTTACTCCTCCAAGCATTTATGGGTCATCTTGTAATTCTGTAGTATCAGATGGCATCATGCAGATATGCTATAAATCCATTTCTAAAATAGAAGGGAAATCTTAAGCTGCTTCCTTTTCTGTAGGGTTAATATATGCAAATATTCACAAAAATTTGGGGGATAGTCATAAGAATGTAGATCTAAGGGAGACATACAAAATGTGGAATGGATCAGATGTCAATATTCAATCTAAAATGTGCTAGTTCAGGGGCACCTGGGTGGCTCAGTCAGTTGAGTGCCCAACCCGTGATTTCAGCTCAGGTCATGATTCCAGGATCATGGGATTGAGCCCCACTTTGGGCTCTGCACTGTGTGGAGCCTGCTGAAGACTCTCTCTCTCTCCCCCCCCGCCCCTGCCATGCTTCCTCCACTCGTGCTTGCTCTCTCTCAAAAAAATAATAAGTGATAAACAAAATTCACTAGTTCAAAAACAAATAAATGAAATGTGCTAGTTCAGGTAGGTCCACAAGGCAGTAGAGTTACTGTAGAACTGGACTACCAGGCCTACTTGCAGCCTATATAACTTTAGGGTTGGAGATGGACACGTAGGTAGTGGAGAGACTTCAAATCCAAAACAACTAATCTACTACATCTCTTTTGATTTATGTTACTGGCTTATGATTGTTTCGTAAGCATCTGAGCTATAGTACATGGAACTTAGGTTATTTAAAAGATTCAGCAGCAGATCATTGTAGTATAGTTCCTTTTCCTTTTCCTACTCTGAATTAAGACTGAGGTAGACCCTGAAGTAATTTTTTCTTCCCCTTCATAGATGCTCTATCAAAAAGACACAAAATACGACAGAGATTTCCAAGAATATGATCAACACCCTCAACACTAATAGCTAAGTAGTTTAGTTTAGTTTACTTTAACAAAGTGTTCTATTATTCATAGGAATATTTTACATGCATTTTTCTCATTTATCATGGAAGGCATGAAATGTAAATGTTTTAACCCTATTCTCAACTGAAGATACTGAGGCTCATTGCTCCCTAGTGCTCTGATTTCCTGTCCAGTCACTTTTCATCATGTGACAGCTGTAACCCAAGAGTGCTAAGCACTGTGCCAGTGATTCCCAACAACTGGTCTCTAGACCAGAACAATTCTCGGGAGAATGTTCCATAGATGCGAAAGAAAATGAGAAAAATAAATATATTTGTAAATTTCATTCAATGCTTCTTTCACAAGGATTATTTCCATTATTCTGAGATTGTCTTTCCTAATTTTTACCATTTAAAATACACTTTTTTTATAAAATTAGGTTATATAAATGATATTTATTTAAGAATTTTACTTGGCATCTTTCATACATATGGAGATTTCCTATCAGTTACCACTTCTTTTTCATTTATTGGTTATAGAAATACAAACTACTAAGTCCACTGTAACGAAGAAATGTGTTGATAGTAAAATTGGCACCCTATTCTTCCCAGACCCCTTTTAGACACCAGGCTTATTGTTGAGAGAAGATTATTACCCTGTTTCTGTTTCTGAGCAGCTCGAATCGAGTAAGTTTCTGGAAAAGATCCAGGATCTAGAAACCAGAGGTTGAGATGCCACATGAGAAAGAAAGCAGATATGAGAGACAGGTTACTGGAATAAGACACAGGAAATTAAGATCTGATAGGTGGGAAGTCATAATTGAAGAATCACAGGAAGAAATTCTAGGTTCTTCCCTTATTTAGTACCACTGTGATGGCATCCGTAATAAGACAAGAGCTGTATCATAGGCTCAGTGGATAAGGACAATAAGACATAGTCCAGACTATGCTCCAGGAATTCTTCATTCTGTGGAGTATCACATAACTCCATCCTCCTCAAACTGACTGTCGATGCAGACACAGCACCTGCCGTTTTCACCGTCAAAAGGGACCCCTCCATGTGGCTCTCCCCAGACTTCTCAGTCTATCATTACAAAGAACATAGGCTGGATCAAGACATGCAGCTGCTAAAATGGAATAACATTAGTCTTTCCCACTGTTTGGTGGTATGGAGAGGCAGGGGAATGGAGGGAGGAAGAGGATGAGAATGTGAATTGAATTTTGTCAAGATTAACATTTTCTCTTCAGTATTTTAATGTCTGCTACCATTTGTCTACTAGCATATGTGCTAGCAGCCGCCAACAATGCTTGAAAAAGAAATAATTCCTTCTCAAAATAAGCTATAGAAGATGATTCCTAAATCTTCAGCTTATGGTAGGAGGGTCCTCTATTTGCATATGACTTAATATTATTTACATATAGTCTGCTTTCCATAATAAAACTGTTCTGTGTAGGAGTTTAAGGTGTCCTATAGAGAACGTGATGACTATAGAATACTGTAGAATACTGCACTTCACAGATGCTCTCTACAAAATAGCCAAGAGGGCTAGTGTGGTTGTCCTATTGGGATGTATTTATCTCCTCTTGTGAGTGGGGTTAAGTCTCTTAACATTCTTGTTAAAAAGGACTCTCCAAATAGTACAATTTGAATAACATTCCTGGACCTTAGACGTAGGAAAAAAAAAAAGAGGGAATCATTCTTTAATAACTGAATTTTTATATGCATATATTTTCTGGAATGACTATTTTTTTAAGAATTTTTTTTAAATGTTTTATTTTTGAGACATGAGAGACACAGCATGAGCGGGGAAGGGGCAGAGAGAGAAGGAGACACAGAATGTGAAACAGTCTCCAGGCTCTGAGTTGTCAGTACAGAGCCCTACGCGGGGCTCGAACCCACGAACTGTGAGCCGAAGTCGGACGCTTAACCGACTGAGCCACCCAGGCGCCCCTGGAATGACTATTTTTTAAGAATGTTTCCTTTCTTTCAATTTAAGTGATGGTTCCTTACAGTGTCGTGCTAGAAAATCAGGTGTAATGATATCAGACTAAATAGCATATCCTGATAAGTGTCATTGTTATGCAAACAAATAAATTACTTTGTGTTGAAATGTTCACCACAAAAATGAATGGAACTCTTTGCCTCTGTGAGCCAATCTATTTATATCTTTGGACATGCATATGTCATTACATGATGGATGTTTAAACATGAATGGTATGCTTTCTTTTTTATAATTTTCATTGCAGTTATATCTGAAATTTCTTTACTGATTTTTTTAAATTAATACTTGAGTGTAGTACCAGGCTATTTCCCAGATTTTAGATTAGTGCCCAAAACCCAACAACTTTTTCTCCTTCTGCTTCAACACAATGTAGAAACCCTAAGTATGTCCATTAAAAAAGTAATAATTTTGCATAGCTAGACATTTTATTATCTTGTCCAAGCAAATTAACAGTATAAGCATTAAGAATCAAAATAAGCAATTCCTAATATGGCCATACCTACTCTCTACATATTGAATACTTTTGATTGTTGAAATGTTAATATATATAAATTTTAGTGTATACACTTTCTCATTAATCATCTCTAGTGCTTTTCATATGTGTAACCCAATGTTTAGACTAGTTAATTTGTATACTGTATGAACTATAATTATGGCATTTTATTAGTAGGTAAATGGATAGAATGTCATACGTATATGGTAATGTTTTCCTTGATATTACTCTAGTATATCTGTTTAAGTGAGTTTGACAAAGCTTGTTGTAATTGCTAAGGAAATAATTTGCATTTCCCCCCCCCTCATCTGTGTAACATAACAACTGTATGTACTTGTTGGTATACTCATTAAATATAAGTATTGAGAATCAAAGTTTAGATTTTATTAAATGTTTTCACTTAAAAACCAGAAAACATCTTGGTAGAAATGTTAATCGCTGAAATCTGAGAAATTAATATTAATATATAGTATCTATGATAATATGGAACTTAGATTTTCAAAATGCTGTAGCAAAGGTTCACTTAAAATATGCTCTTTTGTAGCTATTTACATCTCTATAGTCAAGCCTAACCACCATCTCTTCATTTATGTTTAAACAAAATTTAGTGCCTCTGTGTGTGTGTGTGTGTGTGTGTGTGTGTTACTTTTCCCACTGTATCAATCATGAATTGCTGAAAAGCTCCCATACCATGGCATTGTTGGATCTCAAATTTGGAAGTGCACAAAAGAACTGTATTTGTTGCCAATCAGAGGAATGTGTTTTCAAAACAAGGGTAACATTTTCTCTTTCTCCCCAGTTCTGCAGTAGTGTAAGTGTTAAAGCCTGAGAGGTTTAGAAAGCTGCAGTGAATGTGTTAAGACTGTTAATGAAGCTTCTGAATCTAAGGACAAAATTAGCTCTCACACCCACACTGCGCAAAGTACAGCAACTGTCTGATAGAATTGCATCATGACTTTTACCTGGGGACACGGGTATTATATTCAGCTGAATTGATGAAATTGGGAAGACAGATGTGCCCAAAGGACATTTTAAGAAGCTTGTACCTACATAAATTGCTTGTGAAAAATCTCTAAAATTTGAATAAGAAACCAATGTAAAATGCCTTCTGCCTGTAAACTTCAGGTCATATGATATACATTATCTAGCATATCCTTTAAGGAGAGAGAACATTTGACTTTCTCTTGGTATCAGATGGTCTATATAATGTCAAGCCCAATGAATGTTTTTTTTTTCCTTCTTATAAAGATAAGTACTTAGGACTAGGAGTTTAATGAGGGATGCTAATCTTGTATGTTGTTTGCTTAAAAACATTAAATTCAGGCTTTCATTGCAATGTGACTGGCATACAAAGTAATGAATCGAATTAAATAATTTGGATATTGTAGCTATTTAGCAAACATAATTACAAAGTAAAAACAGCAATGGTATTGAACACCCGCAAACAAATTACTGAAACTTTATTTTAGGTTCTTAGATATTGAGACCAGAGGATTCAATCCTAGTACCCTTCACATGTAAAGATAGATTTTTAAAAATGGACTACTTCATTCCATTGTTAAGATACATATCTTAAGAAATATTTTTACTTGCAACTCCATGCAATCAGTTCTTGACCATTTTTGATTTAGAAAGGCGGCAGATATTTAGATTTGTTTTTGGTTTGCTGTTCTAAGAAATGTGGAAAGCCGATGTCTAAAGTCTAGAGGTTTGTGTTTGCTAGCAGTGAAATGAGCAGGTGGAAAGGTTAGTTGTCTTATTCTTTCTTACCTTACACCTTCATGTAATCACAGAATATTATATACTTATATAATAGATTTTAGAAATTTCAAGCAGGAAATCACAATTATACAGAAAAATAATTTCATTACCTTAGAAAATTCTAGAAGCTGGGATTAAGCTTATATAACTGTGCAAAAAATTAAAGTCGTTTTAAAATGTTAATTCATTGACATTTAAGATACTAAAAATCATGTGGTACTGACAGTCCTGACTCCACTTCTAACATATGCTTATTGATAATAGAGAAAAAAAAATGATGAGGTCACCTTTGATATTCATAAAACTAATAGTCCTGTCCACAAGAGGGCATGGGTTTTCCATAGGAAAATGACAGCATAAGAAGGGGAAATAAATGGTTATAATAACTGACCTTTCTTTTGACTGACCATACTCTTAATTTTGTTTTTTAAGATATAACAATTTAGAATGGATTTGCATAAGGACACTAATAATTTAATTTCTTCATGACCCCCAACTCTGATTTCCTACAGAATTTATTGCCTCTTCCACTCCTTTGTCAGTTCACATATAATTCTTTATTATCATGTACTTCTTTTTATATGTTCTTTCTTTCTAATTATATTGTAAGTCCTTGAAGGAGATAGACTTTTACTTATAACTCTCCCTTCCCATAGTAAAATACAAAACCTTTGTCCAAGGTAGGTGATAAATAATTATTTGCTAATTAAGATAATAATGATTTTGAAGAAATAAAAAATTATTGTAACTATTGAAAGGTATGTTACTGTTGGAACTGACAGTTTACAAAACCTTTCCACATGTATCATTTACTTGTCTTCGAATAACTATGTTCTCTACTTTTAGTGTCGGTTTTAAACATTTTTTTTATTATTCTCCAGTTTTGTGGTAGTAAATAAACTACTTAAACGAAGAGAATTTTTAAAATGATTTTTGTAATAGTGAATAGTTTTCTCTTAGTGCTAAAAGTAAGACTTTCTATGAAATTTCCTGTTAAATAACCCATAATGAGTTTATTTAGTTTTCTTCTTACCTCAGTAGCATAGCTATATTTGGAATTTAAAATTTAAAATGATTTGTTTTTATCTGAAAGAGTAAAAACTCCCACATTATTTCTTTATGTGTATACAAAAAAATAAAAATAATCTTAATATGTGTGAATTACCTAACCAGAGATTCTGTAATATATTTTTGTACGTATAGTCAGCCATTAATAGAGAATTAATAAAAGCAATTTCTTGCCAGATTTCAGAGTTAGTAAATAGAGCTTACAGAAAAAACTAATCCTGAAGGATTACACAACTAAATTATAATAGAAATAATAAATTGGTAGTCAATTCAGTGATTAAAACAACCAGCTACCAACAATCACATTTATTAAGTGTACGCTTTATTAAATCTAAATTGCAAAATGGAATAATATTAAAAAATAAAACTTTCCAAAGTCAGAATATGTATTTCAATGTATTTCACAATTTCATTGGCATCATGTAAAATGAATGTTAATGTCTAGTGTTTTTATCTTCTGTATATTTTTGAGGGACATCACTGAAACTTCATACACTGAAGTTTTAATTTATTCCAGTTTAAGCGATTTAATTACTTAAGGCCATTATTTAGAACACATTTTAAGAAATAAATCTAACAAATATAAACATAGACATAGTTTTGTTCTTTGTTTTCTGAAATGGAGATACCATATTTGAGGAAAAACACCAAAAAACAGAACAACAACAACAACAACAAAAACCTTACCAAACAGGATCCAGCAATGAATGAACTATTGCTTAACACTGCAAAATATACTTGTCAATCTTGACTAACACATATAAAAACTTCATGCCCAAGATCTCCAGAAAAGTTGGCCAAAATCTCATAAATTATTGCTAGAATGAAAATCCTAGATTTCCTCTTCTCATAATTTCTTAGGTGAATATATGCCTTGATGAATTGTCCAAAGGTAGTTAAAAATGTTTTTGTTCTGTCAAGGGATTGTTCCAACCACAAATTGCCACAGCAATTCACCAATTGTATAATCTGAACTCTTAAATTTCAACCAAAAAATCTAATTAATTCATATTTGGTTGTGCCCTGGTTTGCCCTGCTTTAAGTGCATCTTATTTAAATGCAAGCTTTATTGTTAAAGAATTGATTTGTGAGTAGTATAGACAAAGATAATTTCTTTATGGTCACTTATAAAACAGATTATTGATTATGTCAGTTTCATGGAGGAAATTGTATTCTGTTTCTGAACAAATATTGACTTAACAGTTAAGTATATATAGGTCAAAATTCACATATTAAAATGTATTACCTTAGAAAATTAGAAATGTTTAAAATTTACTAATTATGAAACATTTTGACACAGAATAGTTTTCATCAAACTTTAACATGTGATGAAACTCATGCAAACCAATGTTTTTATGTTTCTTCCTAATACTTATTTTTATGCAACACTGCAGATATGCTGTCATATAGACTCTTCTAAGGGAATAGGAATTGAGATTCTGCCCTCTTCTCTTGGCCAAATTGTGCCCCAGAAGCTGAATCTGTCCAGAAGCGCTTTTGTCTAATTCCACAAATATACTGCATGGATCATAGGGAACACAGTACTATACCTCTACTTCACATACACAAAATGTTTATTTTTTCTTTATCTTAATTATAGTACATATGCAATAAAATGCCCAGACCTTAAATATGCAGCTTAATTCCTTTACCAAATGAGTACACCAAAAATATGTGTAGGTTAATTTGCAATACTTCAGAACTCTTATGCTCTTTCTCAATCAATAACCCCTTTCCCAGATGTAATCATTATGCCACTTTTCATCCCCATAGAAACTTTGGCTTGTTCTTGAACTTCATATAAATAGATGTGCATTTTTTAATTATCACAGTCTTAGGAGAGGGGTTCAATATATCAATTTGGAATTATAATTATGTAACAACAAATGCTTTAAATTTATATACTAACTTACCTATGTATATTTATATTTTAAACCAGCATAAACTTCAGGATTTTGTTTGATGCTTCATCATTTTTTTTAAATAAATTCAAGAAGCATAGAGATCCTGGGGCACCTGGGTAGCCAGTTGATTAAGCGTTCGACTTTGGCTCAGGTCATGATCTCACAGTTTGTGTGTTCGAGCCCCGCGTCAGGCTAGGTGCTGACAGCTCAGAGCCTGGAGCCTGCTTCAGATTCTGTGCCTCCCTCTCTCTCTGCCCCTCCCCTGCTCACACTCTGTCTCTGTCTCAAAAATAAATAAACAATAAAAAAATTTTTTGAAGCATAGAGATCCAGAAATTTGGGACAACCTTTTTTTTTTCAGTAAATATCAAAGATATGTTATAGTTGGCCAATATGGAGGAGTAATTCCTAAAATCATCACTGAATTTCTCTGTTCCTTGCTTCCTAGACCAAATGGCTTAACTATTAGAATATACTCCCAAAGCTCTTCTTTTAAACATTTTACCCTCATCCACAGAAATATATAATTGGTATGACAATTAAACTAAAAGAAAAAAAATCAATGTTTACTACAATTAAATTTTTTTAGTGCTGCAATTTTATTTCACTGTTTGGGATGTCAAAGTCTCAATCTCAAACATGCTTCTTTGTTCTTTGTTAAGATAGTGCTTTGCAAAGCGAAAGAAACAATCCCCAGCCTACCAGATCACACTTCTTCACCCTTCCATTAAATCAGAAGAAAAAAATAGGTCAGTTTTAATATCATTAATCATGTAAAAATATTTACAGCTTGGGAAAATCAAACGTTCAAAGAAAAATACTATTTAGGTTTACTTAGTTAAAAGGATCTGTGTATTTTAAAAATCAATTATATTGAGAATTTTTTTTAGTGTCGAATTTAATTAAATTTGATTAATTTATTTTTAAAATGCTGATATTAACAATGCTTGTGCACTTGTTTTCTAAAAGTGCTCTCCCAGAGCAAAAAAGCAAAAATACTCCCTATAATTGCCCAAAGTTTAAATGTGTAATTTGTCCAACCTCACCTTGTACAAATATGTAACAATTATAAATTTCTTACTATCATATATCTGGAATATACTACTGTTCAACCAAGATTCAATAATTTTGTTTTTGTGTCTGTTTATTTGCTTTATATTGCATAAGCATTTGGGGAAAGTTCTCTTGTCAGGCAATTTGCCTCATATTTCTTGTTTGCTTCGTTTTGTTGAAAAGGAAATCAGGCTCTGGAGCAATCTTATCACAATATCATTACTTTCCAAGTATTGTTTCACAGATTCAAGTTTTTTCATCTATGTTTTCTCATGAGTTACAAACCTACAAGTCCTAATTTTGCCCCTTTAGTTCGCTGATATTCTGTTCACCTCAATTAAATACCAAATAACATGTATCAGTTTAAATTTTTGAAGGACCTCAGGAACTCCTGTTAAAGTACAACTATCCTATTATTGAGCTTAGCTACCCAATGTACACTCCTCAGAAGATCTATAGGATCTACTGCTTAATTATTAAACTCTATAGAGTCATTAATCAATATACATGGCAAGATTTTAATTATCTGTCAGAGCCTTTCTCCCAATACCTCGTATAGAATTAGTAAGGGTAGGAAATGGCTTTCCAAAATACAAAACACAACTGTGTCCTAGCCAGACTCACCAACATGCACATCTTTTATAGTGTATTTACTCAGCAATTTGATTGAAGTCTTAGATTACTTGTACACATATCCATTTACCATACCAAATAAGACCAGCAACTCTATCTCTGAGGATTTCTTTTTAACTACAGTAATACAAAAATATTTTCAATAAGCACAAGAGGATAAGACAAAAATTATTTTTTATAATTTAACAAACATTTATTGATAAACTTCAACAGATATTGATAAAGGCCATTCTCTCATAGACCTCGGATTAGTTCTCAAAATGAACTGGTCCAAAGAGCCAAACTAAGGTTTTAACTAGGGTAGATCCAAGCTCAGTTTTGAAAATTATGACTGGGTCCAAAGGCAATTCTGAGGCTTACTTCTATGAAGAGATGAGATAAATCTTTAGCTACACAAGAACACAAGGTACATGATTTTATTTGGTAACAAAGGGACAACTTTTCCACCTATAATTTCACTGTCTAAAGTATAACATATGTTTATGTAGAGTAGTGCCACTGAGATCTGGGGGAGGGTTGCTTGGATTCAAATTGTAACTTTTGAACTCATTATCAGGTAAGCATGTGCAATTATTACTTAGCCCCTCTATAAGCTGCAATTTTTTTGTTGTTTTTGTTCAGTGGACATACTTTAAAAGTACTTACTACATGAGATTGTTGTGAGCCTTACATAGATTATGTAAATTAGTTAGTACAGAGCCTGGAACATAGCAAACTTTAATTAGATAGTAGCTATTATTATTTTTATTGTTGTGCCATTGCTATTATTATATGGGTTTCTAGTAATATAAAACACAGAAAAAACATGTTAATACCTAGTAGAAATCTCAATTTATAATGTTCTGATAACCGACTGAATTGAAATTCTGGAGGATTCAGACATGCCTCTGGACATGTCAACCATTCATCTCTCTAGAATCTCTAGGCTTTATTCTGTATCAAGTCAGATTATCAGAATGGTACAGACCAGGACTGTATTACTTTGGCCCCCTTCAGAAATGCCTTCACAGAACTCTGATTTGGCATCATGCCCATGGTCATGGGCATCATGCCCACTGACCTTCTTATCAAAGGTCAGTGCAAGAAATGGCCATATGAAGAATGCCTGTGCTCTTTTTGTAAAGCTGCTATTGAAGATTCTCCCCATTTTATGGTTTAATGTCCCTTAGACAAAGACTCTTAGTATAAATTCTTCTTAGAGCTAAGTTTAATGATTTTAGTATGTCTGTTGTTTTGCTTTAAAGTACCTCATCCTTTTGGGAAGCAGAAAGGGCTTTAATAATAAATAGAAGATTCCTTTCAACATGTACAGTTCTAAAAAATATTACCAGCAGTAGCTGATGACCCATCATCAGGAACGAATGAAAACCGATAAATTCATTCTCCTTTTCCTGTTTCAAATTTAAAATGTACTCTAGTAGGAAATATTTGCATGTGAAAAGATTACCTCTGAGAGAGGAAAGGGATGTATTGCTGATGATAAAATTTCAGGGCACAGACTCTGTAGTCTGTGCAGAGGGCAGAGAGTTTTACAGTTTTCTTTCAAGTCACATCATATAAACTGCAAGTTGCAAATTAGCAGACCTTTGTTGTTTGGACTGCACAATGTTTTAAAAGATATTGTGAAGGGCATGTGTAACACTTAGCTATAATACAAGCATTTGGGCATCTGTTGTCATACTCAAGACCTTTTCCCTGTTAAATTCATCTGTATAATCAAGGTCATTTTCATACATGGTAGAATTGACATTGATAGTTGCTTCTGCATTACTATAGGCAAAGGAGTCCCTTGAACATTAATATAAAAGCTTGTAAAACTTGGAGCAAATAATTTCTGAAAAGCTAAAGAGAATATGGGAAAAACAGGTTTACATAACCTGTTAAGTCCTTTATGCTTACTTGCTAAAATAATACTGCCTACTTCTGTTCCCTTTAGTGGCCCTGTGGGACCTGATGATGGTCCTCTTAAAGCATGGAGGAATGCTCAGAAGTATTAATATCACTACTTCTTTCTGAGATTCTGTTCTCTTCACCATGGAAATGGGGGAGCCAAGAGAACCAGCTTATAAACTATCAGTTTATAAAAAATATATGTTCTTGATGGTAGAGTTTGAAATATTGTTCTCATAATGAGGAGAGTATAGTGAGTCTATGATAAAAGTGAGTGAGTGTAAACTATGCTGGAGCCAATAACAGGAGAAAATGACTATTCTGCAGATTGGAAAATACTACCAGGCATCAGCCAGAACTGCCAGCAGATAGGAACATACTAAACAAAATAACTTTGTCAGTATCACTTGGCCATGAATTTTCTTCCCTCAACAGTTTCTAATAAACAGGCATATACATGAATTACCTATTCCAAGTATCTACTGAAGTTATGTTTACCAATAGATATTTTTGATTAAATACTATTAATAATAAGGCTCAGTCATTTGTAAATCTAAAAAAGTTAGTTAGATTTTAAGCATGCTCATTTGCTTTTAACACTATTCACTTAAAAATGGGAATACTTTTCTTAGGATACAGTGACCTTATGATTATTTTTGTCTCAAAATTGGGACTTATAAACAGATTTGTCCCTCTACTTCCTAAAACAAAACCTTTTTGGGTCATCACAAATCTCCCAACAAAACAAAATGTAAGATAATACTCTATGGATTTTTTTCTTCAGGCAAAATCTGAAAGTCATTTAGACCTAAATGTTTTTCACAGATATGAAATCACAACATACTCCAGCAGGGAATAGTTGTGGATTTATAAAGCAATAAAAGTTTCACAAACATGACTATGTAGTCATGGTTCAGCTGTTTACGTAAGAGTTTCTATTCCATCAGAGTGCATGCCAAGATATTTTGTTCAACAGAGGACACTAAGACACAGAGAATTCTGTTCTAGAGTGTGAATTCTTATTCTAGAGTTCTCTCATTTTATTCACCCACTCATATAAACTTTTACTCGTTCTTATGTTTATTAGAACAGTCTGCGGACCTTCAGCTTTTAAAATTGACAAGCTAGTCTTGTGTCTTTGAATCATCTGTTTATTGGTTAAATGCCAATAGCTTATTGAAGTACCTCACAAAAAGGACCTTATTTCTTACCTAAATATCAATGACTTATGACTGAATTATGATGATAGTTTTAAAAGATTCATAGAGTAATTTAAAGTTAATCAAATAGAAATGTCATTTTTGATGTTAAAATTTAAACAAATAATCATTTGTTGTTCTATGTGGCAGAGATAGTTTGACATTGTTTAAATGCATGACCCAAACTATGAAAGACATAAATAGGCTAGACATTGAAGAAACATAATCTTTCCAATTCCAGATCTTTCATTCTTTCTTTCTGCAAAATGGGTATGCGGTAACATGATGAGGCATAATTTGCCTCATGTACCATGAATTACCCATACAGATGTATTTCTAAAGGTATGATTCTCAATTCAGAACGCTCATGTTGATTATTAGGTGAACATTATTTATAAAAGATACATTAATATATTTTTCAGTTTATTAACACTTACCACAAAGATCTAGTGGAACATATGAATTAATGTAATCACAAATAAAACAAAATGAAATTAAAATAAAATAAAATAAAATAAAATGAAATACAGTTCTCTGACAGCAACTTCAAACATTAATGTGGAATTAATTTATAGCAACTGCTATTTCAAGAGAGAAAATGAATTATAAGAGTACATACTGACTCAAAACCTCAGGACACTAATAAATATTGTCTCTATCCTAAAGTTTAGGGAGCTAGGAAGCTAGTAAAAAATATTATGTATTAAGTATTAGTTTAGTTTTCAACCAGGATTCCTACAAGAGGAAGACTTATGAGATGGCTCCACTGTGCATTTTCCCTCACAATATTTGATCCCAAAGGCACACTTTAACTAAATTTGACAGCAGGAAAGAAAGTCAAAAGCTAAACATCATCACACAAATTTTTGAAACAGGTGACAGCTAATGGCCCAAACAGTTTGTATTAATAATCAAATACTGGCTACCCTGTGGATCACTACCGTGTGCTAATGAGGGGAGCCTTGCTTTCTCTCCAGGCAAACAGCTCTCCATGAAGCTTCTAATACTTCTAAAAACTAATGGATATTCAGAGAGAGAATACAATAGTTACTCTCTGCTCCCACAAACTGATATACCTGTAACTCATAGGAAATCCAATTGGTTGGGTCAAGAGTTGAACTTTATTTATTTTAAACCACTTTACCTTTAAGCCATTTTGCTCAGACTTTTGAAAGCAAAGTTAAAAATATTAAAAAACATTAAAATGCTTCTACTCAGTGAATATTTCCAGGGTTACTGCTTTTGTTTTTGTTTTTTGTCCCCTTAAGAGGAAGGTAAAACATTCTCTGGATACCAGACCTTTCGTTCACTTCTTTTGGCCAAGTATGCCTTTTTATTGAGAATAAACATTAGTATCCTGCAATCTTGAGCAAAGGAAATGGTATCTAAGGTCAAGGCATGCAGTGGCAGCCAGTAACCAAACTGACAGATTATCATACAACTACAGTCACTGGTTGAATCCAATCATGGTTTTGTGTCCTTTTACACATGAGGTCCTCACATTTTGTACACATACACACAAGAAAATGTCACAATTGCTGGGAAGCAATTCCTTATGAATCATAGGGTGATAGATTGCTTTGCTATTCTCTTTTGGTTATATTACTTTCTTAAGAAAATTGCTTACAAAATGCAATATGTATAGGATCAAATAGCTATCATCTGAATTTAGCTTTGCATGTCTCTCAATTCACCAGTTACCTTGCTTTTCACTGTTTTCTTCCTCTTTCACTGCCTTGTTGCTCAAATATGACAAAAACGGTAACTGAATCATTGCTAGTTGTTCTATGAGTACTTTGAACAATATATATAGTGGCCTATATTGCTTTATGCAATTTTTTTTTCTTGTAGAAGCACTACAATGATTCAATTTCTACTTATTTTTAATAAAACTGGACAGAATAATTTTCTCTATTAAAAATCAGACCCTGGAGGGGCGCCTGGGTGGCTCAGTTGTTTAAGCGTCGGACTTTGGCTCAGGTCATGATCTCGCGGTCCATGAGTTCGAGCCCCGCGTCGGGCTCTGTGCTGACTGCTCAGAGCCTGGAGCCTGTTTCAGATTCTGTGTCTCCCTCTGTCTCTGACCCTCCCCCATTCATGCTCTGTCTCTCTCTGTCTCAAAAATAAATAAAAACATTTAAAAAAATAAATAAATAAAAATCACACCCTGGATATTAAGAACTGATTTTGAAACTGTGTCATTTATTAGCTACATTAACAAAAACTTAGCATTCTCATCTATAACACAAGAAAAGTACTACCTGGCCCACTATGGTTGTCAAAAAGATCAAATATGGTAATATATTTAATTACCCAATGAATGCTTAATTTCTTAACAGATGTAAGATATATTTATACTTATTTTAGCAATTCCATCCCTTTTTTTATTATTTAGCAATTCTTTTCCTTTAACAATGCCTTTCAATGAATAAATGTATTATTATCTTTTGGTAAACTTTAGTCTTTATTAGTTCTTACTAGTGAAAACAATGGCTCAAATAGAGAAGTCTAAATTTGAACCCTGAGGTGAATCCCATTGGGTTTAAGAAAGGGACTTATAAAGGCAAATATCCATGGGAACCAACCCAAAAAACCACAGAAACAAAAACAAGGTAAATAAATGGTGTGTGTATTTCTCCAGATACAGAAAAGCGAACAGGACATTTTTCACTTTTCTCTTAACCTGGTTGTTTTAAAACACCAGAACTTTATCCGCTCAGAGTTCTGGGTGCTGAACTCTGAAATCAAGGTGTCGGCGGGACCAAGATCCCTCCAAAGCTGCTGAAGGAGCCTCCTTCCTGCCTCTTCCAGCTTCCGTAAGCCTCGAGTGTTCCTTGGCTTGTAGATGCATCATTCCATTCTCTTCTTCCTTATCTCTTAAATGGCTGTGTTCTTGTATGTCTGTGTTTGCACTTGGCACTCTTCTCTTGTATGGATACCAGTTGTCATAGGTTAAAGGTCTGCCCTACTCCAGTCTAGGTCTATCTTAACGAATTACATCATCCACAACCCTATTTATAAATAAGGCTGTATTCTGCAAGTAGTGGGACTTAAGATTTAAACATATCTTTTGGTGGGACACAGTTTAACTCATTAAGGAAAAACTATAAAGAAAACAAAACTTGAAAAATTTGTAAAAACAAAAATAAATAGCAAAGAACATGACGGAAGTGTAAAAATACAGGGAATGGGGAGGATATAGTAAAATGTTGAGGCTGAATGTGGCTTTTATGGCTCCTTGTAAAATAGCTGCTACTCAGGCATAAATAATTTTTACCATGGTGGAACAAAGATCTAATATTAAATATCTTAATTTCCAAATATTAGCAACAAGTTCATTTTTGTAATATTACGTGAGGAAACACTGTGAGTTCTGTGCACATACTTAACAACCATGACGCAGCATTCAATCCATCAATTGTATCTAAGATCAGAATTTATTTCTTTAGGAAAGTTATGGGTTTTGGAATTTTGAAAATATATTAGCAACATAAAAATTTTTCCCCTTAGATAACTAACTTGTGACATACTACATATTTTATCATTTCATAAAGATAACTACATGTGTACACAAAGGACACATCAGAAAAGAAGATTCTGAAAAGAAGTACTCACAAGTTGTCTTCTAACTGTATTCAGAAATAAATAACAAGTGATATTACAAAATGATTATGCCAACAGTAATCTATCTCAGTTTTTATAAAACCCCAGTTTGAATTAGTTAACTTCAGACAAAACAAAGAGTAAAATAATACAAGCCCTATGTGCCTTTGTCTCAATTACTAATCTCTTTGGACATCAGTTTCCTCATCTAAAAGTTTCCTTCAAATATTCCATGTCTATGCTTTGAAAAATATACAACCCAATTCCTTTTACTCATCTAGGAGTGTGTGTGTGTGTGTGTGTGTGTGTGTGTGTGTGTGTGTGTATAGTATTTATAGCAAATTTCATCAAAATATGTCATTTCTGGAATATATATGTTGAGTTTTGATTAAACCATAAAGCATAATCACAAGTTAGCTACAGAGGTATTCTAATCCTCTGTTTAGTATGCAGCTGAAATGAGGGACTAGCTGAACACTGTTAGTAACAAAGATTTCATTGTTTTATTTCCACTGCGGCTTCCTCTGCTTTACTAAGCACATCAGAATCTACATTTTGAGTGCTTTTGTGAAGCATTGTTTTTCCCTTCTGTTGTCAGATTCACATAATATATTATAATGATGGTCTAGAATGCCTCCTGGCCTTTATTATAATAAAATGTATTCCCTTGTTATTTAATTAATTTAATTTTAAACTTATGTGCCAAAAAAAAGTAAAGTTCTAGATCTATGTGCTTAAGTAGAAAAAGTAGAGATACTTCAGGTAACAAAGTGAACTGAGTTGACATAAACTAGTTCCCATTTCGTTTATATAGAAATGCTAAAGAAAATATAGCAACCATAACAAAAGTTAATACAACAAATCTTAAAAGGAAGTAAGAGAAATCTCCAGATGGTAAAACAGAGCAAGAAATCAAAGCCAGGGTGTTAAGGGCACAATCTAATCTCCAAGAGTCTAGATGTGTATTCCTCTAGTTTATTGTGGCTACAGATTATGGGTTGGAGATACTAAGACACATATAGGGGGCAAGGTGTTGAGCCACTGTGAAATCGGTAGATGAAACAGATTTCTGAGTAAATCTGGGACCCTGTGTGAACCCCCACACCCATAATGATATGATAAGAAAAATAGTATTGTCAGGAAGAAGGTTATCTGCCTTACTGGATTTCTGGGTGTTAAAAACATCCTTTTTGATAAGTGACAATAAAAATATAGTAAGCGGGGGTGTAGTTTTCTGGACTTTTATAATCTGCTAGGTACAAGAAGCACCAACTAAGATACCAACATAATACCTCACCTAGAACTGGCAAACTCCCTAGGGACCTGGTGTGCATGTCTGTGTGTGTGTGTGTGTGTGTGTGTGTGTATACACATATATATATGTGTGCGTATATATATATATATATATATATATATATATATATATATATATATACAAGCACTTTGATATACAAGTGCTTTGGATTACAAGCATGTTTCTGGAATGACATTCCAGAAACATGCTTGTAATCCAAAGCACTTGTATATCAAGGCAAATATCCCCATAAAGAAATAATGGAAACTCAGATGATTCATCCCACAACCCAAAAATATTCATATGAAAATGAATACTGTAATAATACAAAATAATAAAGAAAATACAAAACATAAAAATAAACAAATTAACCTGCAGTTACCTTTGAAAACCTTCGTGGCTGGTGTAAAGAGACAAGAGAAAGGAGGGGTTTTGTGTAGGACGACTTTCATTATCACTAACAGAATCACTGCTATCTATTGGCTCAAAGGAATCTTTTCCTACATGAGGGCCATTGTATATGCTCACATAGCTGTTGACTACCGTACAGTATGAATAAATTCTTGTCATATACTGTATATAATGTAACTGGCAATAAGGCAGCAGAGGAAAGGGTCTCTATGTGCAGGCAGCCTGGCCTAGAATGAAGCAAAACATTCCTAAGCTTATTCTTCTATGGAAAAGCAAAGGACTGTCCATAGTGCTTTGAAGTGACAAAAAATACACTAGTGCCAGTTGTGGGCACCTTCCAACATCTCAAAAAATCGCTAATTTCTACCAAACACCTCATCCTGAGACAGAGCATGTAGCATGGGAGACGATCATCCACAATCCTCCAGCAAGTGAGAGAGAGAGAGAATGCGATTGTCTCAGCTGTAATCATGTGATGTTTGGTGTTACGTACTACTCCTATTGCAAGACATCACTTGTTTATCTGCTAAAATTTATATAAATGTTTTCCCCTTTTGCAGAATACTTGAAGAACAAGTTACTCACAATACAAGTTTTATTGTATGTTTTATATACATATAAATGTATATGTGTGTGTGTATTTTTTAAGATAACGGAAGATACATCTCCAGAATTATAAAAAAAGAAGATGTATGAATCCTAAATTTGAAGATGCACACTTAATATATATATATATGTGTGTGTGTGTGTGTATATATATATATATATATATATATATATATATATATAGTAAGGAAGTGCTATGACCCTGTTTGAATGAAACTCTCATGTCAAAAAATAAACATAGATTAATAATAATAGTGTATAAACTACATGAAGGAAAATAGCCCAACAAAATATGAAGAATAAAGAACACAGCATAGACATTTGTTAACAGAAAAATGTGAGACTGTAGAATAAGAATGATAAAAGAAAATTACAATAAATTTCATTTATCAAATGATAAAAGAAAATTACAAAGAACATTGAAAGATAGTTTAAAAAGTCAAATTTTAAATGTATCTGGCTTTAAAATGTAGACTTTAAGATGTAGGCATTGATGTTAAATTTAAACTATGGGTTAAACGGTAACTTGCTGAAAAAGAGTAGAATAGTAAACTTGAAGATAGTAGAAATTACAAAGGTGCAGTCCTGAAGAGGAAAAAGGGGTAACTATAACAAAGGCGTATGAATGATAAAATGAAGCAGTGAAAAAAGAAAAGAAAGAAAATGAGGGAAAGACAATATTTTAAGATAATGGAAGATACATTTCCAGAATTATAAAAAAGAAGATATATGAATCCTAAATTTGAATATGTACACTTAATCCTGAACAGGATAAAAAAAAATTCCTAAACCTAGACCCAGTATGGCAAAATTGCAGAAAAAAATATAATAAAAGTAACCAGAGAGTAAAGGTAAATTACTTAAAAAAGAAACAAGATTTAAACTAACAGTAGATTTCTTATCAGTAAAAATGAAGACTGAAATATATTTTCAGAATCTCCAAGGATTCATTTTTTATATGAATATTTTTTAAGTTAAAATTGAACTAAAAAGAACACCCTTATTTTATTTAAATTTAAAAAAAACTGTGACTTAAAACATTTAGAAAACACTATGAATAATGAAATGATATTGAGTTAGGCAGACCATGATTCAGGGTTCTATTTTAGCAAATAAGGGCATCATCTGTAAGTTTTCATTAAAATGTCCATCATTAGGTTCCCTTTCTAATAATGTGAAATAATTTAATGTTATATTTCATTCAACTAAATGAGTAATAGAATTCACTTATTAAAGTAGCAACTTCGGTCTCTAACTAGATTGATGGTTAGCATGGTTAAACTGTGACTTCTTTCAAATAGTGTGTTTTATGAGACAATAAAATTTACAGGAGTAACTCAGATGCCCTTTTTTCAAAATCAGTTTTAAAGTTAAAGGCAAATAAAAAAAACTTTAAAAAATAAAAAAAAATTCGCTAAGAACATGGTATGAAGACAGATGTTGTATTAGAAGTTCTGAGAATGAATAAAAAATCATAGCTATTGGAATATATGAAATGTCACACTCTCATTCATTTTGTCATTTATGCCTCATCAGTCCCTTAAAATAGATATTAAAATCTTCTTTTGATACATATAAGCTAGAGGTCAAAATTATTCAATATAAAATTCTATTACATTTATATAACTAAAATAATTACTCTAGAATAGTGGTTCTCAATGGGGGCAATTTTGTCCCGGAGGGTACATTGGTAATGTCTGGAGACATTTTTGATTTTCATAACTCTGGAGCTGGGATATCATTTGATCCAATGGGTCGAGATTGGGGATGCTAACTATCCTGCAATGAATTGAAAGACTCCCCACAATAGATAACTATCTGGTCCATAATGTCAATAGTGTCATGGCCGAGAAATCCTGCTCTAGAATGTAGATCAAATGCTGATGAAATTCAATAGTAAAAAATATGCTCTGTTTAATATAAAATCAAAGCAAAAATAGGAACTTCCTTTTTCTACAGTATTCTATGTGGTCAGAAACTGATTGGCACCTCTTAGATACTTGGCAGTTTTCATATAACATAAGCTACAATGTGAAAATTTTCTCTCTGCAGGCAGTCTCCATAGTATGATTGCTGTAGCGGCCAGAAGTTGTCCCCTGGCATCAGTTTGGTTCAAGGAGACAGTCTTGACAATGTAGCAGATACACAACAGGCTAAGACTTCCACTTGGCCCATTCTAGTTTCAGAATTCTACATGAATTCTATTGAGACAAAAGTAATAAAACATATTGACACACTTCCCTTTAAGTATTAATGCCTTATCTTCTCCAATGTCAGCAATCTCTCAGTAATGTAGCTTGCTCTAGTGCTGATAAAGCAGTTATTTTGTTTTCTGTAACTTCCTTTTGGGGTCTAGCTCATTTATTTTTAATTCATAATACTTTCCAGGATTTTATCACATCGATTACTGTATTTCAGATACCAGTTATCATGGTCTATATCTCTAAAAGGAAGTATATTGAAACTAAAAATGAAATTTCTCACAGTGGTGATTTATTTCAGTTTGATTACTTTTAAGTTCTACCAGCATCTGTTATAATGCCATTCTAGTTGAGAAATTCCTTATGTATGTTTTTAGATGATAAATCTTGCATTTTAAGTCAAAGAATTTTAATTAAATCACACATACAAAAACTATATTGTTTAAAATGCATTAATGATTTATTTTAACTAGTATTATAGAGGAGGTATCTATTGGTTAAAAATAATACTTTCTCTTTAAAAGTTATAGGAGGTACTATGTTGTCCTCAATTTCAATTTGCATGTTTCCCCCAGAAAATATTGAAAACAATGATTTGACCCTATTAATTTTTCATGAATTGGGCTTATGAATCTCAAGATCTGTTTTTCTAATCTGAACTGTGCTACATATGAGTCTTTGATCAGTTAGTACATGAATAAGGAATGCTGTTTTTCAGAATTAAGAGGAAATGAAGCCTAAGGAGATACATTACAGAATAATAAGTACTAAATAAAATATAAAAGTCTTAAATTTTAGATCTCATTATATAAATACTATGTATTTTTAGACCGAATCATTGGTATTCCTGCTACATTTTGCACACGTAGAGCATAGAGTAGCATTTTATATAATGCATTTGTCCTCAACCATATGTATTATTTGATAAACTAGAATAAATAAATTTTTGCCCGTGCATAAAAATTTTCTTTACATATATGTACAGTGAACAAAAATATCAGAATTTTATAATAGATTATCTCTAGGGTACTAAATGAAACTTTATATAATGCTATATGGAAGAACCTTACTTACCTAAGAGTCCAAGTACATTTCAAAGTACCTAATGGTTGCAATATAATACAAATGTCTCCCACCAAGTGTCTATAACCTTGATAATGGTACAAGAATATTTCCCATGTTATGTAAACAATTATTGCTCTCTAAAATATTCCACTTTGTTTGCCTTTCCTGATTTAGGTAGTGTGTCCTGTTATTTTTTTCCTCAAGATGTCATTTCAGTTGTCATCATCTTTTAGTCATGTCTTCATCTTTCCATGCAAAACCAAAGGCCTGGATTTCAAGCTCTACATTTGAACACATGTCTCATGCAGAGGAATGTTTTCTAATTCACAGGCTGTTACACTTTTCACAAGGAGTCTACACCTTTGGTGAAAAGTGTTTCATTTTTACCTGTTGGCAACCTGATGACACAAAGTATTTGCTCATAATGCTGTGATCCCTTGCGTATGAGTTGTCACCAGGCTCAGGAAATTGTTAGTAGAAATGTCCATTCTGAAAGCATAAATAGATAAGTATGTAAAACTAATGGAGAAAAAAAGTATATTGGTTTCTGTTCTGTATATGACATCCTCAGATTAAAAAAAAAGTATTTCTTTATTCCTTTCCTTTATAAACAAATCTCTGTCTTCAGACAGAGGTCTTGAAAAGGGCCTTCAAGACTAAGCACTAAGACCCATTTTGATGATGTGAACATCCAAATGGAGCCCAGATCCAGGACAGGGGTTATGGCCTTCCCAAAGATACAGAAGTTCTTGGATGGGATGAGAATGTCATACTTACTCAATTAAGACTAATCCTGGGGAAAAAAAGACATTACTCACTTGCTTATGCAGACACTTTGGGAAGCCCAACAAGTCAAAACTGACTCCAAGGATAACTATTGTCATTACTCTCTCAGTGTGATATTTTACCTCTGCCGGAGCTTGTCCAAGTCTGTGGATTGGTCCTGCCCACTCTATACTTCAGACAATTTAGACAAAACAATTCTCCCCTTTTTTCTTTCAGCCTTCTTAGCCCTTCCAATCCTGATTCCCCATAGCACCCATATTCTTGAAAAGTTTATACTTGTCCTCATTTCCTCACTTGTCACTCACTCTGAAACCTGATTCAATTGCTGCCGCTGATCTAAAAAGAAATATAAATTCAGTCTTCATCCCCATTTCCTGGCACAGAGCTTCTAAAACCCTTGGAATTTTCTGAGTGGTGGGAAAAAAGGAACATCTTTTGTTATTCATTATTCACCCCTTTCCATGGTACCTGCATTTATGAGATGATCCTTGGAGGATTGGAATTGATTGCCAGAAGAACCAACCATGTATTTAGAAGGTTGGCACATTTAGCCCCACATCTTATCTCCAGGGACAAAAGTTGGACTATGCATTGTGTTAATCATCAATGGCTAATGACTTAATCAATCATAGCCTCCATAATGGGACCTCCATAAAAAAAACGAGATGACGAGACTTGGAGACTTTCCAGATTGCTGAACACATTAATATGCTGAAAGGGTGCTGCCCCTGGAGAGGAGATGGAAGCTCCATACTCTTACCAACATACTTGCCATATGTGTGTTTTTCCATTTGGCTATTACTGAGTTGTATCCTTTATAATAAACCGGTAATAGTAAATAAAGCATTTGTATGAGTCCTGTGAGCCCTTTTACCCAATTACCCAACACTGAGGGGGACCATGGCAAACCCCACCTTATAGCTGGTCAGTCACAAGTACAGGAAGCTCAGACCTGTGATTGACATCTGAAATGGGGGGCAGTCTTGTGTGACTGGATTCTTAACTTGCGGTGTCTGTGCTAATTCTGGGTAGATAGTTTCAGAATTGAGTTGTGAGATAAAAATCTGATATATAGAATGCTGTGAGTAGAGATATAAAAAATGTTATGAGTATAGAGTAGAGAAAAATGTTTTCCTTTCAGTTGGTATTTCTCTTTACTGCCTTCAAACCCATTCCTCTGAAAGTATCTCATGAAGGTTATCAACAACATCCTTTTGACCAAATTCAAAGGAAATCTCTAAGACTTTACGTAAACTAGACTAACTTGGCAGCATTTAATTCTAATTATATATACATATGATTATATACATGAATTTGTTATTGAAATACTCTGTCACTTTAACTTCTTTGTCCAGGTGTTTTCTCAGTATTCCTCCTACTTGTCTAAACATTGCCTTTGATCTCAGTAAGCAGTTCCTACTTCTGCGCTCACTCATTACCCATCTACCACACAGCCCAGCTGATAATTCTCCTGGCATATACCATGGGGGACTTGATAGACATATCCAAAACTAAACTAGATCCTTCTAACTTTGTTCCTATATCTCTGTTATATAAGCATCTCTTGGGATCCTGTATTCACAACCCGACTATCCAATTGCAAAATCATATCTACTCTATCTCTGATATATTTCTAGCGTCATTCTTTCTGTGTATTTCTAGAAAACATCTCTCTCTCTCTCTGTCTCTCTCTCTCTCTCTCATAATAATCATGCTAAAACAACAGCATCATGACTTGTTTTCCTTGCTTCAATATTCCACCCCCCATTGTTTTGGTACCTCTAGAAAAGTTGCTGTGGTCTTTCTGAAGTACATGCTTACATAAGTCAGATTTCAATCTTTCCCATAACAGCCAGTATATGAAAATATGAGAATGTGATCTTTGAGAGAATAAGATTGTTGAGAGCATGATATGAATTAATGTACATAAAATACCTAAGACAGAACTGGGCATGCAGAACATCAATAATACTTACTGTGTTGCTGCTAATAAAGATAATATATTTTCCATTAGCCTTCAGTACCAGGAGGGCATGGACTTCATTCTACTGTACACCTGCTGTGCCTATCACAGTGTTTGCACAAAACTTAATACTCAAAAAGTATTTGCTCAATAAATGGATGACAAAAACAATAGAAACTTGTATAAGACTTTACTGGTTTCAAAGTGTTTTAATGTTCTTTCTCTCTTTATAAGAAGGATATACTTATTACTGTTCCTATTGGTATATGAGATTGAGACTCAAAATATTGAAATCATTTATGCAAAGTCACAGAACTCTTGAATAACAGAACTGTCAAAAGCAAGTTTGTTAGATTCTAAGCCCAAGTCTCTGACACTTCTTTCACATTTCTTAATGGCCGTATCAATTAAATACAGTCATATTGAATTTTAACCAGGACTCTGTGTGTGGTTTGAGGAAGGCACCCAAAATAAATCATAGCCTTTTGATTCATACTTCTCCAGATATATTAGTGAATTACAGATAAGTAAAATTTCACTTTCTCAAAGAGGTATATATTCTATAAATATGACAGTTTGTTGTTTACATAATTTGTCCCTAGATCCCCCAAATATATCACCCAAATATATCCCCCAAATATATCACCAGGACATAATATATGAAATAAGCATGATTCTGTGCTAAAAGAGAAGTAGGATCTTTGTACTCTCTTAACAATTATTTTATATTCCTCTTGGCCTCATTCCAATTTACGCTTGTAGATCTCTGTAGTTAAAAACATTTTCTGAGAGTCTTTTCTCTATTTCCACTGTCCCAGCTTCCACAGATATCGGAGCAAGTCTAGCCTTTGAAGTCAGCAACAGTGTCATAATCTTATTTCCCATTAATTAACTGTGTGCTCAGTTTATCTCAACATGCTCTCTCCTGGCTGCTCCACAAGACCTTGCCCTCTGCCACTGGTTCTGCACAGAGCCAGAGTTTACATAAAATTAAAAATCAAAGCAAGGTTTTAACTTTGCTTGGTTATTCTTACCTGGGAAAGAGCCTGGCAATATAGGAATATGGAATAGAGACAATAGTGCAAGCTGTAAATCTGAGATACGTGTTTTTGCCTCTTGGTCAGTTACTAGCTCTCGTGTGGGGGAGGTCTTGTAACCTCTCAGATATTCAGTATCCTCTTCTGTAGAAAGAAATAATGCCCGTTCCATAGAATTGTCTTCAGTTTTCAGAATTAAATGAGTTGGTAAGCTTGAGAGTGTTAAACATAACTCTGAGCAAGTGGTACATATCCAATAGTATATATCCCATTACAGAAAGTTTCTCCTCCCCCCCCTTCCTTCCTTCCTTCTCTTCTTTTTTCTCCCCTTCCTCCTCCCTCTTCTCCTTTCCCCTTGTGACTTCTTGAGTAATTTTTTCTCTTCTTTCCACCCTCCCCTTTGTGGTTTTTAAATAACAATGAATTATTTTCCAAACTATGAAGAAGTTAATACTGAATATCTACCTTCAGTGTGTTATCACTGAATTTTCGATTAGACGCCTGACTTTAAAAATCAATTTCTGTCATTCCTTTAAAACTTCTCCATTTAACAAATATTTATTGAGTGCTGGCCTCTGTGTTCCAGTGATGGTGCCAGGAATTGAGATTCAGAGAAGAGACACAAGGCTTGCATCTTACACTCAGAAGCAAACAAATGAATTCAAATTTGAATCTAGAGTTAACATGTGAGAAAGTGTTTTATGAAAACATAGAGTTCATGTCTGAAACATAATACTTACTATTGAGTTAACTAAAGTTTAGATATAAATAACGCAATATATCCTCTCTTAACTTTCTCTGACTCCCTCCATTCTCTCCTCCCCCTCAAATAACCTGTTTCAAGGCTCAAAGAACATGACAAATATTCTCAAAGACTGAGATTGGTTCATTATCTGAGTAAGCAACCTTAATCTCAAGTGTTTTGTGTGGATCTAAGTGATTCTAAAGCCTCCATTGTTTATCTAGGGAAGTGTAATTATCTGGGAAGTTGAAAAGAAATTTAAAGACAAGAAAATGGAAATTCTATTTGTGTTTTTACTGAAGAATGGTTATATTGGTCAGAACATAGCAGGTATCCAAGAAAATGCTGACTGGCCAACTTGAATATCAGTCATAGAAAATGTGGACTTAGTATATTAATATTTCTTTTGGGAAATATGACAATATATTTTTAAATATCCTGAATTTATTTACATTAAGCCAATGAGAAAATAAACCTATTTTGAAAGTCGAGTCAGTAAATATGAATATATTTTCAATATTTAGAACTTCTATAATATCAATAATCAATATTATTGAAATCAATTTTTGAGTGATTGTTCACAATGAATTCGGATAATTTATTAATTAATTATAATTGGATTAAGTTTGGATAATTTGGCAAGGACATCAAAGTATTAGTTTCTTTTAGTTGTAAATGCTTAATGAAACAGATTAATGCCCACCCTCATCTTGCCCACCCCCACCCCCAAAAAGAGGCCTCTGATTAACTTATATCTACAGGCTATGTTCCTAGGAGATTTAAACATTGAAAGTGTGATTTAACCATGGTTGGAATACAAATACCTAGTGGGTTAGTGATAGTGGTAATTAAAGTTATTTTATAGTTTTTGGTAGTATAAATACAACTACCACAAAAAATGAGGAGATATAAGGAATAATGGATACTTAGAAAGTTCCAGAAAAATACTAGATTGATTTATGTTTTGAACAGGATATGAGGGTTGACATCTTAATGTCTGTTATTTTATAATTCAACTTGTAATTTCAGGCCACAAAAATCTGATGTTTCTTTTGTGTTTTCACCTAAAGTTAGACAAATTGCTATGGGTGAGAAGAATTGCTTTTCCATGGCTTAGAATTCTACACTTCTAACAATTCTAAAATCTCATGCTTTTAAAATGTATGACTTAAATAAAGAAGGAATCATCTCTGTGTGTGTATGTGTGTGTAAGTGTCCATATGTATGCACACATATATAATGTGTGTATGTGTTTGCTCAATATTCCAAAAAGTCATCCTATAGTCTAAATTTAAAACCAATAAAAATAGGTGTTTTTTTTCTTATTATAACTATTCTCTTCTATTGATGGTATATTGCAAATCCTAGTTTTATTTATAGATTTTGCTCAGCTTCTGTAATTTATATACCATCTCATAATTAAATTCTATTCTGAAGTAGGTAAAAACATTCTAAGAACAACCATTTGAAAGTGACCTTTCAGCTAATTTAGCCATTCTCACAGACTCTTCTGCCTCCTCATACTCTCAATTTTCTTTAACAGCTAAACTTTAGATATAATATTAAGTTACATAGAAATATATTTTAAGCCTGATAGATGAATTTCTGTGATGATGATGATGATGATGATTTTTGTCAGAAGGCTTCTTTCCACATCCTTCAAGAGAGAAATATTCATTCTAGTTGTCATTTTAGCCAATTACTACAAGTGATTTAGTGCCCTTCTGTAGTTCTCTGGTAACAAGTAACTGGTCCCTTATAACCTGTTTTATCTCTGAAATCCTTAGCATCTTTCATGAACACATCTAAAAGGCTCTGTATATCTTGCAGGTTAAAAGTGTAAACAAAACAGAACAAAACAAACCCTAAGGGCTTTCAAACATTAAAAAGGCCTTTGTGATATACGTGTGTATAAGTATCATATATATACATATATATCATATATACATCGTATATATTATATCTCTCATTTATAATATTATACACATATTATACATTTACAGGAAATGGATTAGGAAAAAAGTTCACTAGGACTTTATCTTAATGTAAATAAGTACATCTTTGCTTGTATAAGGTGGAATTAAAATTAAAGTTTGGGTGGCTCAGTTGGTTAAGTGTCCCACCCTTGGTTTGCCTCAGATCATGATCTCATGATTCATGTGATTGAGCCCCATGTGGTAGCTCTGTACTGACAGTGTGGAGCCTGTTTGGGATTGTATCTTTCCTTCTGTAACTGACCCTCCCCCTCTTGTGTGTGTGTGTTCTTTCTCTCTCTCTCTCAAAAATAAATAAACTTAAAAAATTAAAATTTGTACACCATCTACCAACCTGCCTTACCATTGCTGGGTTATTCTGATACTATTTGGAATGCTCCAAAGTCCACAGAATAGCCAATGACAACTTTTAGGTTATTTCCACATTTCTAATTTTCACTGGATACAGCAGGATGAGCAAATTATGATAGACTTTTCTCTTCCAAATCAATTTTAACACAGAGATTTCCTCAAGTGTCACAAATTCTGAAATAGAAAGGATTAAATTTTGGATGTTGCAAGCTCAAACCAACAAATAGAATTTGATCCTTAAACATCTGAATCAAATGATTAAAATGTGTAGCAGATAGACTGAACTTTGAAAATATTAAGTTAACACAAAACCTCCTCTTTAGGAGGTTTGTATAGATAAATATAAATTGATTTGCCATTGTTTCTGTAGTGTACATAAAGATATCCATGTTATATTACAGTATAATTTCATATAACTATAACCTAATTTTATGGATTGAATTATATTCTCCCCTACCCCACACAAAAAAGATAGGTTGTAGTCATAAATCCCATTACCTCCAATTGTGTCCTTATTTGAGACAGAACCTTTACAGAAGTAATTAAATTAAAATGCAATCGGTAGGGTAGGTTTTAATCCAATGTAACTTTGATATTCTAGAAAGGAAAATTTGGACACAGACTCAGACACACACATAAGGAAGACTATGTGAAGATACAAGGAGAAAGTAGTCATCTACAAACTAAAGAGACAGACACAGTCCTTAGAAGGAACCAACTCTGTGGACACTTTGATTTCATATTTCTAGCCTCCAGAACTGTGTGACAATAAATTTACATTCATTAAACCACCCAATTTGTGGTATTTTGTTCTGGCAGCTCCAAAAGTGAATGTGCAAATTTATTTTTCCAAAATTTCCAATGTGTATATATACATATAGAAACATATGCATGTATGCATATATATATATGTGTGTGTGTGTGTGTGTGTGTGTGTGTGTGTGTGTGTGTGTATATAGGTACATCTATTACCTATATTATATAACAAATATAACATATTTGAATGCGAATATATTAAATATTTTCATATATTTACATATATTACAACTAGTCATTCTTATACCATTTAGATTTTCGTATTTTCCTTAAAGTACACTTTGTGACAACAAATGACAACATTCACTCTTAGATTGGTCTTTTTGAAAGAAATACGATAAGACATATTGGAGAATTAGAGTTTTAGTTTTCCCGCTCAGTAATATTTACTAGCTCTTCTTAATCTTGAAAAATATAAAAATCAATTTCCTTGACTGCTGTTTAGGAGATAACCCAATTCTCACAGTTCTGATTAAATTCATCTTGAGGATAATATAGTTATTTTAACATATGGTAGAAATAAAGTCACTCCTAGTGCAGTTCTATTTCAGGTTCACATAAAAGAAACCCTACATTTTCAAAGAATTACTGGAAATTTTTATGATGCCTGGAATCATAAGGATCTCCTTATCACCTAGAAATATTTGGGCCATTAACCAGCAGTGTGAACTTGGCTGCTTCACCTAACCTCTCACTCTATTTTTTTTCTGTTACACAATAGAAGTGTTAAACTGGATGAATTGCTTCTTCTCTCCTGAACTCTCATGGCACTTATCTTCTCTTCCAATAATATCACATATTTCCTTATATTACTGTTTTTTTAACCTTGTTTAAGCGTTTGTATGTTTTTACCTTTACAAGGTTTTAAAAGTACGTGAAGGACAAATGCACTTTTTATTAAATTTTAAATTAAATTTTTATTGCACTGTTTGAGAAACACTGGTACCTCTGGTGTATGCATATTTTATTTTTTTGTTTATTCATTTCTACATTGCTCAATGCATTTTTCTAATATGAATGCATACTTTAATTGAAATTGAGATAAAATATATCTGGATTTTTCCCAGAAAGGCTACATCTTTATAAATACATTAGAATTTATTACTCCTTAAAAAAATCTTCTGAAATTGTATAACAATAAATTTACATGAAATTACAGTGCTATATGGTAGGAAATATTTCTGTTTCTTACCACAAATACTATCAAATTAATTTCACATTTTTTTCACCAGAAAGGGTCAATTTATATTAGATACAGTGGAACTAGATAAAATGAGAATGGCTATGTTGAAACTTTTTTTAATGTTTTATTTATTTTTAAGAGAGAGCTCAGGCTCAAGTGGGGGAGGGGCAGAGAGAGAGAGAGAAACACACACACAGAATCTGAAGCAGGTTCCAAGGGAACTGTCAGCACAGAGCCTGATTCAGGACTTGGACTCACGGACAATGAGATCGTGACCTGAGCTAAAATCGGATGTTTAACCGACTGAGCCACCCTGGAATCCCTGTTGAAATTTTTAAAAAGACAAAAATTGAATGCATTTTTTTCTTAGGATGCTAAGGCAGATTTAATAGGTTATAGGAAAAGAGTTGAAAGGTACATAAAGAAATATTTTCAGTTTGACTCAAAATGTGGGTATATTTAATAGAATTTCAAAATTATTTTTAATTTAATATTATTTGACCCAAAATTATTTAAAGGAATTAAAAAATATATATTTCCCAGTATATTTTTCTTTTTAAGAAAAGTTGGAACCTTAGGATTTAAGATAAAAGCCCTATGACAAATTTAAGACTTTAAAAAATATATATGTTTCTATTCTGGCCTTAGCAGTACAAAAAATACATTTTATTATTAATCAAGGCTGTTTTAAAATGAAATAAATTTATTTTAGTCATATTTAGTATTTCAACGAGTTCCTGATACAGTTTTCAGTAAATATACTATCAGGAGATAGACCATATTTTTAAATTACCTACCTACTAGTTGTAGGACTTATTTAATGGAAAATAATCTTAGATCCATCCCCAGTGTCTCAATTCAATATTAGCTAATTCATATCTTTAACATGCACTCCAGGCGACTCTTCTGAACACTCGAGTTTAAAAACCACTAATCTGTAGGAAATGACAGATAAGATCTTTAAATTATTCAAAATTATCAACAATTTCCAAAATTATTGTATCTCTCAGTGGAATATATGCTTTCATGTAAGTCGGTTGGGACCAAATGATTTGTAAGGTATGAATAATTTCTTGTGAAAATTGAGGACTCTAAGATGTTTCTGAATAAAAGACCATCCAAACTCAGTTTAGAGGGTCAAGAAGAATATAAGTTTCCCAGAAAATAAGGGGGTTTTACATTAACAGATACATGGATGGGTAATTTAACAAGAAAGGATTATTCTATAAAGAGTGGTCTCAATAATTTTAGTTTAGAAAATATTTAAAGGATGGGGCGCCTGGGTGGCGCAGTCGGTTAAGCGTCCGACTTCAGCCAGGTCACGATCTCACGGTCCGTGAGTTCGAGCCCCGCGTCAGGCTCTGGGCTGATGGCTCGGAGCCTGGAGCCTGTTTCCGATTCTGTGTCTCCCTCTCTTCTGGCCCTCCCCCGTTCATGCTCTGTCTCTCTCTGTCCCAAAAATAAATAAAAAACGTTGAAAAAAAATTTAAAAAAAATAGAAAATATTTAAAGGAATTGTAATCCAAACCTCCACATAGTTTAAAAATAGTCTTTTAAGGCAACTTTAGAGTATTTAATTTGGCATAGTGTACATATCTGTTCTGTTCTCTAAGAAGAAATGTTGGGAAAATGATTAGCTTTGAAACTGAATCAGATAACCTGTTAAGTTTATTTTAAATATTTATAACCATGTCTATTAAAAATAATAGTTCATATTAAAAATCACTGATTCTTTCTGGGAATACTGTCACTAAAGAGCTGTCCTGTGATGCCAGCAATTATGATGATGATTTTTAACTCGAATACAGTATTATTTATACATATATAATAGCAGTGGAGTAGAACATCAGTAAAGATCAGCATCTTTGACAATTCTTAAAGTGTTAAACATACACATACTATATGACCTAGACATAGTTAACAATTACTAAGGTATAAATTGAAATTTTCAATGGTCAGAATTCTATATGAAGCTCAAACTGCTAAACCTACAGCTGGTTCCCGTCTGTTGAGACATAGCTTGAGAAAGGGTCAGTAAAAGTCCCAAACAATCCTGGCTTTCTCAAAAAGTAACTGCAGATATAAAACTGGTCAATAGTGAAACAGTGAATGCAAGCTTATTTTATACTGCTGGATCCTGAGAAATGCAGACTCTCAAATTTCCAGATAAGAAGTAACAAATATTTTGTGTTGTCTAACGAGTTTGGGTCTGTTACATAGGGAAAATGAAATACCCCACCTTAAAAGTGTGATACACTAGAGGGTTATATTAGATAGAACCATAGCCAATTAAATGAAAACATATAGAAAGACCTTGTATAGTGGAATTCTTGAAAAATTGTGACGGCAGATATTCTTCCTGGAGTCTGTAGACTTAACCTTTGAAATAATGGGATATGGGGAAGGAATGGAAATTCATTTGGGCTGCAACCAGTGTCTACAAACTTGGGGAAATTGGACTTAATTACATTCTTTTCAATTCTTACTATATAAAAAACTAAGTGAAATGCATGCTACTTTAACATGAAAACCCTACTTCCTAAATAACTACAATTGCATGTAAGGCATAAACTTTGGAGTCCTAAAATGAGTTCTGTGTATTTTGAGGCTGCCGTGTCATAAAACAGTTGTAGAAATTCAAATATCTTAGAGTTAAATTAGATGAAAGACCCATTTCTAGCTTGAAAGAAGAGTAAAGGATTTGACTAAAAAATCTATTACTTTTTTATTCCTATTAACACAATGCTTGCAACACAGTAATAAGTAGATATTTATAAATTATTGGATGAGCTAATAGATTAAACTCATTGTCCCATCAAATGCTTTAACATTTTTAGTACTTTTGAACTTAACTTTGTTTTATATGTAAGAAACTGTTTACATACTGTAAAAATTTTTGCAACTATTATATTTTTTAGCACTTTCTATCTTCTCTTTAGACACATATGTACATTATATTACCCCGTTGGTTCTTAACATAAAGCTCCTGTAAGACTAAATCTTTGCATTACATACTGAATTGAATCTTGCAGAAGACTCTGTGTTTAATGTTTTAACTATAAAAGAATAGTACATGATTGTATAAAGGACTTTGATTGAATGGAATGATTGTCATATACCATAACAGTGATATACATAAATATGATAATCTTAATTTTTCAAAATACCTACATCATTACTCCATTATTTGTAATATGAGTCATTTTAATAGTAAGAGGGAGGGGCGCCTAAGTGGCGCAGTCGGTTAAGCGTCTGACTTCAGCCAGGTCACCATCTCGCGGTCCTGGAGTTCGAGCCCCGCGTCAGGCTCTGGGCTGATGGCTCAGAGCCTGGAGCCTGTTTCCGATTCTGTGTTTCCCTCTCTCTCTGCCCCTCCCCTGTTCATGCTCTGTCTCTCTCTGTCCCAAAAATAAATAAACGTTGAAAAAAAAATTTAAAAAAAATAGTAAGAGGGAATGTTTCTTTCTAGGTACACGTTTGAAAAAAGGTAGATAAAGTTTACATAGTTTGATTACAGACTAAATTATACATCTATATTATATATACAATGCTTTGGGATAACTTTTTAGTGTTGAAATTCACTTCTGTGCATGCAAATTGGGTAATTGTGTATCTAATTGACCACTTAGTTTGTAGTTGAGTAATTATTGTTGTCAACTGTCCCTTTGCACATTAAATGAAGACCAGGTGAAAATGTTAATTAGGTTAATGATTTAAACATTTTTTGTTATTGAAGAAACATGTTTTTCTGCTCTTGCTGAAGTTTTGAAATTGGTGGTGAGAATGTTTTCGCATGCCCTACCAACATCGAAGCGCCAGATTATAAACTAAAATTCAAGCTTTTGATTGTGTCAGTATATCTTATTAAGGGAATCATTTTATAAAGGTTCATTATTAATACATTAAAAATGTCTTCAGGTTAATTGAAAAGAGCTATTAATGTGAGACAAATACTGGTTGTCTCAGTGGTGTATTAGGGACTTCATGTACTTACGGCCACATTCTATTTGATTTCCTGGCCAGAAAATCTTAACATATACAATTTATTTCCTTTTAAGTATGTGCATCAGTGAATGGGTACATGTTTAAAAATGGGTACATGCTTAAAAAAAACTTGAGGGGCGTTTGGGTGGCTCAGTGGGTTAAGCGTCTGACCCTTGATTTACTCGCAGGTTATGATCTCACAGTTTGTGGGATTTGAGCCCCACCTTGGGCTCTGTGCTGACAGAGTGGGCCTGCTTGGGATTCTCTGTCCACCTCTCTCTCTGCCTCTCCCCAACCCCTCTCTCTGTCTCTGTCAAATAAAAAATAAAATAAAATAAAATAAAATAAAATAAAATAAAATAAAATAAAATAAAATAAAATAAAATAAAATAAAATAAAATGAAATAAAATAAAAACACATTTTTTAAACCTGGTAATCAAATATTACCTTTATTTCCTTTAAATTTGAAAAAATTAAACAATTTTATAGTTACTATAACTAAAACAATACAGAATATTTTCATTTTAAACAAAAATAATTTGACAGCCTAGAGGTTTACTTAATATTAATTTTTTTTATCATTTCTCCTAGGATAGCAGAAAACCTTTTATGTAGGGTTGCTTAGTCAATAACTTGTAATCAAATCTCTCCTGGAGCAAATACTGGATGATTTTCTATCATTTTTTTTTCAAATTATCAAAACTGCCTCAGGTAGTTGGGTCATTAAATAGCAATAGGTATCAACAAAATGCAGCCTCACATCATTAGTGCTAATGATGTCTCAGGCTTGCATCTAAAAAATGATGTATGGACATCAGAATAATTTAGGTTGATTTCAGTAAGAGATATTTACTGATGTATAGTTTGTAACATAGCAATTGCCATAGGATTTTATACTAGCAATTGCCAGCTCAGGGGAAAGACACAATGGGAAAGATTTTGACAAAAATATTTGTATCATATACCCCAATGTTTATAGCAGCACTCTCAACAATAGCCAAATTATGGAAAGAGCCTAAATGTCCATCAACTGATGAATGGATAAAGAAATTGTGGTTTATATACACAATGGAGTACTACATGGCAATGAGAAAGAACGAAATATGGCCCTTTGTAGCAATGTGGATGGAACTGGAGAGTGTGATGCTAAGTGAAATAAGCCATACAGAGAAAGACAGATACCATATGTTTTCACTTTTAGGTGGATCCTGAGAAACTTAACAGAAACCCATGGGGGAGGGGAAGGAAAAAAAAAAAGAGGTTAGAGTGGGAGAGAGCCAAAGCATAAGAGACTCTTAAAAACTGAGAACAAACTGAGGGTTGATGGGGGGTGGGAGGGCGGGGAGGGTGGGTGATGGGTATTGAGGAGGGCACCTTTTGGGATGAGCACTGGGTGTTGTATGGAAACCAATTTGACAATAAATTTCATATATTGAAAAAAATATATTTGTATCATAGAGTAATAGTGAATAGTGGTAAGTCAAATTTCATCTGTAACAAGTAGCATACACATGCTTTACTACATCATCAACTTGACCTTAAACATTTGTTTAACTCAGGTGCCTTAGCAAAATGATTCTAAACTTTAGCTAAATTTTATATCTTTTAACAAAGGAACACATTTTTTCCTTCTGTTTTCAAATGTTCATATATAGTACTATCTTAAAAGGGACCTTAATATTAGATTCTCTACCTAAATATCTAAACTTTTAATGTTTTAATTTCTTCAATTGTGAGTACTGATTTAGTTTTCCCTTGAATGCTGAGGTTAAATTAAAAATAAAACATGAAAAAGCTATTAAAAGGTGTGGATCCCCCAGTTATTAATGTGGTATGTATATTGAGAGTGAAAAAGTAATATGAAGGAGAATCCCTGAAATAGATTATCCATTGTAATTTAGTGAGTTATAGTTTTCAAAAATTAATAAAGTAAAACTATAAAATTAACCAGATTGACAGGAAAGTGAGCTAGTACAAAATGGAAAAAAAATGGATATATTTATGAGATTACTTCTATGTTGTGAAAGTGTAGTCAAAGGAAAAGAAAAAAGAAAAAAAGAATGAATGAATGAAAAGAAAGGAAGAGAAAAAGATGCAAAGTAAATAAGTAAAATACTGCAAACAAAATGTCTTCAGTCTTTTTGAGAATAAGTTGTTATCTCAAATCACAAATGACTTCATTTCTAATCTATTTTGAAAAATTTTACTTTCAATTGATAACTCATTCATTCTGGCTTCCATTCTCCACCAGCATTAAACCCCGCCCCCCCCAAAAACAAACAAACAAAAAAAAACTATAGAAGTCCTCAGTTACTTCCTAATTTCCAAGATCAGTGACTTCCTTCTGCATATCACAGTTGCCTTTAGCACTTCCGTCCACTAAATAGTGATTTTGGCTGTAACACCATCTCCTCGTTCACACTAATCAGACTTCTTCCTTCTCTCCTTGTGGAATCATCTTTTTCTTTGAATCTTAAAGGGTACATAATCAAGTGTGTATCTTCTGCCTTTTTATTTTTTCTTCATGATCTACTTCCTCTTCTGTGAGGGATTTGTCCATTCATATGACTTCCATGATGTAGAATCTCTGGCAAGATCTGATTTTTGAGTAGTTTAATTTTCCTATTACATGTCCTCGGAGGTGGTATGAGTGTTTTGGATCCTATTTGTTCCAGTGAGTTCTTTATTCCTCTCAGTAGTGTACATTAAAACTAAGGGACACAAAGAATAATAAAAACAGACTAACTGTCCTCTCTACATGTATTGCTTTTTGAATTGTGTTGATATGCATTAAACTTCCAAACTAAAAATTTGAATACCTTGTCTTTCTCACTCATTGTCACCTGATTGGATACCCATATTCTACTTGGCACCCAATTTCGTACCTTCCATTTTTCTAAACATATCTTTATTTTATCAGGTCCTATCTTTCAACATCATTGCTTTCACCTCAGATTATTAACATTTATTTATGAACTCACCATTACTTATCCCTTAAAGTTTCCCCCTTGGGTGCTTTGCCATTGCCAAGTAACACCGTGTCCTTTACAAATTTGCTTAATCCAACTTCTCAATTCCATCTCTTGACATTTTCTTGAATTTCAAATGAAAGTAGTTTTTTTCTTGTGCATTTAAATAAAAACTTTAACACTAGCTTGTCATAATTTTATTGGTTTCAGTCTGATTAGATTTTAATTATTAATTTTAAATTTAACAATAATTTTAAAAATTATTTGCATTAATTTATATATCAAAGCCAAATTATTTTCATAAAACATAATGAAAAATTGATAGTTTTTCTCATCTCAGCATTTAAAAAAAGAATATTTTAAAAATTGTATATTAACAGAGGTAAACAAATTTCATTTTTTATGTTGAAAGGTACGACTTATATTGTCCACTATAAACTTAGACTAGTTGATTAGAATAGTCAACTAGAAATTATTAATTTCAGCAGCTAATATCAGTGATTTTTTGTTTGGGAGATAAATATTATGATAAGGTAGGACACTGTATTATTAAGAGATAAATATGAGATTGTTGTGAATGACCTTCAAATAATTGAAAATAAAAATTTTACATATGAGGGATTTTAGAATTTTTAAAATTTATTACCATTTTAAAGATATAATTTATCTTAAGGTTGATAAGAATATCAAAATCATAATAAAAGGAGCAGGTGCTATAAAGTTTAGATATATGCTTGATAGTCAAAATTTGACTATTTCAGTGAAAACATACTTAATATTTTGCTCATCCATCTACCATCTCACCCCAAAACTGCTCTGGCCAGTAACAATTGATTTAAAAAAGCAAGAAATTAGAATGTTAAACTGTCACATATTTAGCTTCAGCAAACATCAATATTTTAATGTGATGATTTATCTGAATTCTGATATGTAGCACAGTGCAAATTATATGGCTTAAATCTAATTTTAATTTTAATGAGATGCAAGTACTAAGACAGTTTACAATGTCCCAGATTCCTCCAAATATATTAATTATCTCAAGGAATAGTTTTGTAAGCTAAATAATATTTTTCACTGTAAATTGGTGATGTACAAAAAGCATGAGGGCAAATATTTCTTTATATTACTGTAATTGAGATAAAAATTAAAAGCCTAGGGACTGAAGGGGATAACCTAGCTAACCTTTCTGACTTTCAAATCACTGTTGATCATAGGATCTTTGCCCTCCGGTGAACCCACTATATTCTTGAAATGGGGCTTAGCAAGAGAACTGAATCAAATTCTCTTTCCAAATACTAGTTGCCAATTTAACAATCCAGTCTTAGTGTAAATGAAGCAAAGGGGCAAGATCTAAGTATTTTTACCTTTGAAAAAATCTCTAAGCACCAAGAGTAAGCCCAAATCCTGAGTAAGAGAGCATGTAGACAGGCATATTACATGAGCATTTGTTTAAAATAGAATTTTCGTTTTCTTTATCTTCACTATTTTTCTTATTTCACAGTTTCTTTGTCTTATAGGTCCTATTTATAAATACTGTTGTGATATTCATATAGTCTCACATATTTTTAATCTTTTGGAGCTACTTCTATATTAGTATCTAGACATTATACTATAGGGAGATATTTACAGTGTTTGAAACATGTTGCATTTTGTTACACTGATTCAAAATATGGCCTTAGCATCACTGTCTTCACCTGCACTTCTGCATATGCCAAATATCTGGAAAGATCTATTTAACAGATGCCTGTTTACTCTAAAGTGATATTAACAATCCTTATCAGGCTGAATTAATTAATTGAGTATAGTAGGGGAATGACTTTCATAGATTATGTATGTGCCTGCAGGAACAGCAAGCCTTATCTGCTGGTTACATATAAGTGCTTTCACATTAAAATTGTGTGTCCTGTGTCATAGGCAAGTCTAGTGCACCATATACAAAAAAGATATTTATTAGATGCATGCTGATTTTCTTCCATTTAATGAAAACTCTTTAGCACTGCTTAATCCAATCCACTTTTATATCTAGATATATTTCTAAGGGTACACAGCACTTTTAATTGCATTTAACCATTGTGTTAGCTGGGCACAACTTCATATGAAAGAATCTGTGCAACAGCTCTGGACAGATCAATAATATAGTAATAATAATAATATTAATTGTTGTTGTTAGTATTGCAACTTACAACTTACATTGCATAATGTTGCCATAAGTTTTTATTGTGCAGCATTTTATTTAATTCAGCAAAACCTCTGTGAGTTAAGGATTATTTTCTGGTACATAGCAGGCTCTCAATAAATGTTAATTTCTTGCCTCTACACATAGATTGTTGAATTTTTCAAAGTCATGAGCTAGGAAGGGGCAAAACCTGAACACAAACTACAGTTTTTCTGACTCCTACATTTTCTCCTGTTTTGAGTCCTGCTACTCTTTCTACTGAATACCAGATGACTGCAAATGCAATGACTATGATAACAAAAAGTACTGAATTTTGTTTCCAGATTATCCAAGAATCCCAGTGAAATGTCAGTTACTTGAGGAGGAGGTATATCATCCAAGTTGTATTTATTATGCTTAGGCCCACAAAGTGAGGATAGTTAGTAATAGTGGGTGGTTAAGTTTTGAACAAGTCCTTGGGGTACCTGGGTAACTCAGTTGGTTAAGCATTGCCATTGGCTCAGATCATGATCACACAGTTTGTGGGTTGCAGTCCCCTCAGATCCTGTGGATCCTGTGTCTCCCTCTTTCTCTGCCCCTCTCCCACTCTGTCTCCGTCTCTCAAAAATTAATAAATGTTGAAAAAAAAATTAAACACGTCATCAGGACTTGGCTCCACTTAAAAAAAAAAAAAGGTGGATGAGGCCAAGAAGAATTTTACATATCTGATATCATTTAAGATGCCTTGCACCAAGCTGTAAAATTTAAGTCTGTTAGCTGATATTTATGATATGGTGAGGAGGCTGTGGAAAATACTCTTACTCCACCTCCATGAGACTTAGTTCCTTGATTTGTAAAGCTGAGATTATAAACCTATTTTGAAATATGCCAAGCACTCTGCCCTGGCACATAGTGAATCTGCACCAAATGTCAGATATTACTATTTGAATAAAAACTATTACTGCAGATAAACAAACCTAGTCTATTTAAATAATAAAAGCATCCTTAAAAACCTAGCTAAAGACAAAGTATTGAAGTATAGATTTAAAACATTGAAATAATATACCTCTAAGAGAGCATGTGGAATTGCATAGAGCACATATTAAATAGAGAATGTATCTTTAAATATTATTTTCTCTAGTTTCTATAGTTTCTCATTAATGGTCTTTCTTGGTCTTCTCAGGAATAGAAATTTGTGCAAACAATTTAATCTCTCTCGCTCCCTTTTCTTTTTTTGTCTGTGCCTTTTGTTTTCTCTTCCTTTTTTATTCCTTTTACTGTTTATTTTTTTCTTTCTTCTTTCCTCCCTTCCTTCCTTCCTTCCTTCCTTCCTTCCTTCCTTCCTTCCTTCCTTCCTTCCTTCCTTCCTTCCTATCTTCAGGTGCCACAGGCATTAACCTATAGTCATGATTCAAAGTCACTAGGTTAATTTTGTTGGAGTAATTGAATTTCCAGAATAACCTTAGTGACTTGATATCACCAGGCTATACTAATTGCTTCTAGGGAATTGCCTAAAGGTCAGGTTTATCCAAAATTTAGGAAAATTATTACTATAAAGGAAATTCTGAGCCCTATTGTATAACCAATGAAAGATATATAACCAATGCTTCTTTGGTACTCAGTAAGTTTTTGTTCAGTGAAATATCCTTGCCAACTCTTCTATTTTTTAGATACCTCCTAATATTTTTAATCACTCTACCTTTATATTCTATGACATACTTGTTATATAAATTTAATAAATGTCACCGTTAAGGAAAATGGTATTTAGGCCTTGTTAGTAGAGAAATAATACTATGTATTTTCTTATTTTTCTATAGAGATGTCAAGGTAATTGAATATAAGAAAAGCATGTGAATTTTTTGTCTATTAAATGATTCAGTGAAGATAGGGATATTAATTTGAATAATGGGTTAAAATTATCTGAAAAAGTACACCTTAATGCTACATACTTTTTAAACTATTGGATATAATTATGTGAATATAGCTTAGGAAACATTGAATTTCTAATAGTAGAATCCATTTGGCTGGAACTCTTTATAAAGAAATAAAACCACTAAAAACTAAAGCCTCTGCTATGTGATGTTTAGCAGGAAATTTTACAACCACATAATGTTCTCTGCAATTTCCGCAGGAAGAAATTTTAGGGATCTTAACATTTTTTTTCTTGTGGCTGCTTCTAGATTAACTGCTAATTCAATAAAACTACAGCCTTTCTGTGTGTGTGTGTGTGTGTGTGTGTGTGTGTATACATACACATGTATATATACATGCGTAAGCACATATATATGTGTGTTTGTATTGACAAAAATCTATTTTTTTAATTAATACTTGCATCTTGAATATGTATTCCACAATGTGCTTTCTAATTTTTTGGTTCAATTTATTGAAAACAGGATAAGAGAACATTTCTAATCACCTCTGGGATTGATAAAAAGGAGTTGACAAACATTTAGGCTTTGTCTCTTTCATATATCTCTGGTAGTCATGGGAAATGTTGTCAATTTACATAGTTATTCTCATTTGAAATACCATCCACAAAATGTAATAATCTTCTGAGATGAGTTTATGAAATCTCTGAAGAATAATCATCACTGTCTTTGGAGATTAATTATTGTGTTATTTACTGCCATTGATGAAACTTTTAAACTCATCCTGGGTGTATTCTGCAGGTTCCCTCTATCCTCAAATTACCATTAAACACTCAGAGGGTTGGAGAATTTGTCAGTAGAAAGCTAGAATTTACAGTTTTGTAATACTAAGTCTCAGTCATTGCAGTGCTGGGCTCAGGCCCCAGTTCAACTGTGATATTAATATTTATTGTTCAAGGTCTTTTCCCCCCTTTTTTATTTGTGCTCCAGTTACTTCACTCTTTCTTCTTTCAAATTTTGTCTTGCAATAAAGTGACATCAATAAACCAGTAATATATAGGCTATAAAACCACTACATTTTTTAAAGGTGGATAATGAAGAATATGAATGTGTTATAGTTCATCAGAATATTTAAGTAAATGTTTATTATTACCACAACATTGAATTAAGGAGAAGAATGTAGAGAAAGGTAAATACATTTAAAAATTAAAGGGTATCATTAAGCCTGATTAATATAAAGATTATTATCAAAATAAACATTATTGTTATAGAACACTGGAATGTGAATTCTAAAATGTTAGGGCAATGTGTGTCTCATCTATGTCCCTCCCATGCTTAGCACAAAACTTGGAAAAAAGAAGTTAGAATTGTTAAATACATCACATCTAAACCCTATGCAAGATAAGAAATCAGAGTGAATGATATCCCTTGTGTATGTGAAGCTTAAAAATGAAGCAGAAGGTAATGACTTTTAAAGATAGGAAAAAATAGGGGAGCTTGAATAGTGATTTATTTATTTATTCAATAAGCATTAGTAGAACTTATTATATGTCAGTTACTGGGCTAGGCGCTAGAGATATAAATTAAATCACAGGCCCCCACACATAGTTTCTAATGAAATTTGATCACCTGAAAAAACAATGAATTAATTCGCAAGTAATAAAAACAATGTCCAAAGTGTTAAAAAGGCAAAATCTAACTTTTAGTAGGAAAAATATATTTTTAAAAATGTAGAATTAGTGGCTGGGTGGCTCAGTGAAGACTCTTGATTTCAGCTCAGGTCATGTTATCCTGGTTTGTGAGTTCAAGCCACTCATAGGGCTCTGCACTGTCAGTGGGATTCCCTCTTTCCCTCCCTCTTTGCTCCTCCCATACTCGTGTGCTCTCTCTTTCTCAAAAATAGATAAACAAACTTAAAATATGTGGAATTATAGAATATTGTAATTATATTTATTCAATAAAATATAAACCTATAAACTATTGCCTTTATTAATAAATAGCCAATAATTAGATAATAATTAGACGTTAGATTAGAGACATTTATAACACACACACACAAATATCATTTGGGAAAGGAGTCACAAACAAAATGCATGTAAAGTGTGATATTTGAGTTATTCTTAAAGGGGTAACATTTCTTCTGTAAAACTTGTGAGATCAAAGTGGGGAGAGAAATATTATGTATGGTCTTTGACTCTTGTAAGTTATATTTGGGCAGGATGTCTTTTACAGCCAGTATTCTCTCCTTTTAAGAGAAGTTACCTGGATCTTTAAAGCCAAATCTTACAAAACAGGTGAGGTAGAAAGAGCAGGTGTGAGTTTTTATCATACATATGCGAGCATATTTAAAAGGCCATGTGAAACTTTCTACCCTAAGCTATGACACCACAAGAATGTCATTGATGGCATGTCTTTAGCTGGAAATAGGATTCGTTTATTACAAAGTGTTGCTTCTGTCCCTTTCTTTAACCAGTCTAATCATGGTTAGTTCTTAGTTGCACTCCAACTCTATCATTGCCCAGTCTTTTTTCAACATTACTATTTCATTTACTGTGACCATATCTTACTACAAAAAATAGTTTCAAAAGCTCACATTTCCCTCATAAAAATACACTGTAGATAACCACTTAGGGTCATACTATCTCCATTAGCAAATAAAAGCCTAAATTACTGTGTATTTTTGTCTATTATCTCTCTGTACCCTTTATTTCTGCCAAATAAGGCAATATTTTAATTTATATATTACTTTACATATAAATGGCACTCTATATAGTCAGTCTGCACATTTTCTGAAGATCTGAAACCACTAACTAAATACTTATTAGATTGAACATAATTGTGGCATTTACCTCTCCAATTGTATCCTGATCTTTATATTAGAAGTATGTCCTACAATTTGAGCTTTATACTATAGACTTTTCAACCTTTACATCTTAATCTAGTACGAATATATATTAGATGAATATTGATTTTTCATAATTAACTGTAATGTCTGGACCAGTGGCTCTCAGTTGAGGGTGAGTTTGTCCCCAAGAGACATTTGGCAATGTCGGGAGACATTTTTCCTTGTCACAGCTGGTTGTGGGAGTGCTAAAAGCATCTAATGGGTAGGGTCCGGGGACACTGACATACACCCTACTTTATATAGCACAGCCTCCCACAACAAAGAATTACCTGTGCCAAGTATACCAAAGTTGAGGAAATTATTCCACATGATGATACATAATAATTCATTTAATCCTCACAACAATTGGTTGGGGGACATACTAATATATTAAAAATGTATAGCTAAGGAAACTGATCCAGAGAGAGGCTATACAAAATTTGCAAACTCATAGAGCTAGAATAGGACCCTATACCATGGGGATCCAAGATTTTTTGCTTAGCCACTATTCCAGACTCTCTCCATGTCTTCTAGAGTTCTTTCCTTCAGGTTTCTCAGTGAGGACCAAATCTCTTGTGGCATTTTTTTTTTATAAATGGGGGCAACATGAAAATTATTTAACCTCTCTCCCCTTCACCAACCATTTGGTAAATCTTCTATACAGTGCAGCAAATCAATCATCCATCCAATCTGTCAGTATTTTCTGAGTCCCTATTCTGCTTCAGGACCATATTAGGAATGTGGTTTATAAAGAAGAGTAAGAGAATGAATAATGTAAGTAAGACAAAACAACGCTCAGTGGTGGTGGATTGATAGCATCCACAAAGCAGTTCATAAAAGAGGATCACAATGTTTGAATCATTGGATCTGAATCTTTGGATCTGAAGCTTTATTGGATCTGAATCTTTTACAGTGCTCTTGACTTTTCTCTGAATTATATTAATCTTATATCCATTTTACCTTTATAACCTCTTTCCTTTTTGAATTTTTGATTAGAATAAATCTCATACATATTTATTGAGAGTCCTCCATGTATTTAGCTCTTTGCTAGACACGTTACTAGAAGTAATTTATGGAGCTTTTGACCATATAAAGAAAAAAATATATATGTATATGTATATATATTTACTTATATAGTTACATATATATTTACTTATAAAATGTTTATGTTTGAGAGAAAGAGAGAGAGAGACAGAGCGAGAGAGCAGAAGCAGGGGAGGGGCAAAAAGAGAGAGGGAGACCCAGAATATGAAGCAGTCTCCGGGCTCTGAGCTTTCAGCACAAAGCCTGACATGGGGCTCAGACCCACATACTGTGAAATCATGACCTGAGCCAAAGTCAGATGCTTAACTGGCTGAGCCACCCAGGTGCTCTGATAAAAATGTATTTAGAGAGACAAAACATGATTATACTAAAAGTTATAACAAAGAAAAAAAGTGATCAATCTTGAGTTAGTATATAGTTAAATATTAAAGTAATTATATGAATAATCAAAACAAAGCAAAACTGAGTCCAAAAGTGCGGAGTTTGTTTGTTTGTTTGTTTGTTTGTTTCTAGGGTGCAAAGACCAGGGAAGTATTTGTAGTGGAGATAGGGCTTCCTTGGATTTTGATTGGATAATGTACATGAATGGGGAATGGAAAGTTTTCCAGGCTATAAGACCAACCAGGATGAAGTCACAAGATGTAATAGTGACATGATAATTTCTGACTGAAATACCTTCTCTATTTATTTGCAAAAAGTGGCTTAGAGAATAAGTATTTCAAAAAGTATGTTCACAATGCAAAAGATATGTTCATTCACTAGAGTTTTCATTGTCAGCTTATAGGACATTTGTTAGTTTTGGATCCATTTACACATTCCATATGTAGACTGACTCCCTCATTAAACAATGAACTGTGTGATTTATTTTTTTGATAAGAAAACCATAACTATATAATTTTATCATGAATGATAACCTAGGACATGGTGAAACTAGGTATAGATCCAGTTCTTCTAAAATTCACTGCTTTAGGAACACTGTTTCTATTTCAGCATTTGAACCATGTCTGGTAAGAAGATGGTAATTCATATGAATTAAATATGCTCAGGTAATTTGTCAGATAACATCTTTGGAGATAGGTCTAAATGAAAGATTATTCTAAGCTTAGATTTACCTTTATGATTTTTTATACTTAAACTTGAATACCAGTTTTATTTAGGCCTCTTCAAGTGTTTTCAGTTTATTCAATAGAAATTTAACATTCTTAATTTGAAGTACAATTTTGGAGATTCTTTGTAGTCTAGCAATTAAGAGCAAAGGCTCTGAAGTTAGACTAAAATACTTAAATCTCAACGAGCCTTTGTGATTTTCACTACTTAACATTAAAATTGGCAACAGAGGGATGCCTGGGTGGCTCAGTGGGTTAAGTGTCCAACTTTGGCTCATGTCTTGATCTCACAGCTCATGAGTTTGAGCCCTGCACCAGGTTCTGAGCTGACAGGTTGGAGCCTGCTCTGAGTCTCCCTCACTCTGCCCCTTCCCCACTCATGCGTGCTCGCTCTCTCTCTCTCTCTCTCTCTCTCTCTCTCAAAAATAAATAAGCATTAATTAAAAATAAAATAAACTTGGCAACAGAATTGTAAAAATTAATATGTATATATATGTATATATAGTGTGTATATGTGTAGCATAGTGTCTACTGCATGGTAAAGATTCAGTGCATATTAAAATTATTTTATTTTGTACTTACAAGATGAAACACTTTTTCTTCTTTATTTATAGCAACTACAGGCAATATGCAAACACACATATTTTTCAAAAAACTTTGAAGGGCCCAGGTTATTAGATGCATGATAATGAAGCTAGGTCAGATGAAAGTCTCTAGTAGATTGTTCTATTGTCTCTAATGAAATAGTTTGCCCCAAACACTGTTTTCGAATAAGGATAATAGTAGTGAGGAAGGATGGTGGGTCCTAATTATGCTTTTTGTATTCAATTTTGGAAAAAAATATACATGCTTGGTAATGAGTAAAAATACACATACTCATTAAGAGTTGTGATCTAATAGTGGGAAAAGGATAGATGTCAGGAAATTAGAAAAATGATACACACAAAATCTTTACAAAATCTTCAAACACTTAAAAGTATATAAAAAAAAGCACAAAATGTGTGTTCCTTTTTTAAAATTTTCTGTAAATTCTATATTATATTATATCTACTACCCAGTTTGAGATTAGGTAGTGTCAACATTTTACCATTAGAGTAAAATAATTTAAACCAGGACTCATTATTTATACTATATATATGCTAAAGCATAACAAATAAAAACAGAGGAAAAGAGTTTGATGTAATTAATCCATAAATTGAAGATAAATTTTACTCCTTTTTGCTAATTAAGGAATAGCACATAATTATACGTAATTATTATAAGGCTGGAGACATATGTCTAAAATGTCATTGACAAATGAAGAGAAGCACATTACCTTTAAAAATTCAAGTGGCTAATTTTTTAAGGACAGTACTATAAATTTTTAGTATTTGCTCAAATTAACTTATTGCTATGACCACTGTATGGAAGAATCCACCACATACATCAGTTCCAACTCTCAAATTTCAGATTTTGTTTAGAATCTGTTCTAAATATATTCTATTATAGGGGCTTCTGGGTGGCTCAATCAGTTAAGCATCTGACTTTGGCTCAAGTCATGATAACATGGTTCATGAGTTCGAGCCCCACGTTGGTCTCTGTTCTGACAGCTCAGAACCTGGAGCTTGCTTCAGATTCTGTCCCCCTCTCTCTCTGCCCCTCCCCACTTGCACTTTGTCTCCCTCTTTCTGTCTCAGTCTCTCTCTCTCTCAAAAATAAATAAAATACTAGTTTTTTTTAAAAAAATATATATTCTATCATAGAATATAGAAAATTTCTCATATTGAGGTTTCCATCCAACTTAAGTTTTTAAAGTAATTTATTATAAGATCCTTTCTTGGAAAGTTTTAGGGAAGAGAGACATTAGAGTATTTTTTGAGAGTTACTAATTTTTACATTACTGGAGTAAGAATTAGCAAGGTTTGATGTACATGTCAACATTTCAGCCCTCAAAAAAGTATATAATACCATATTTCAGGTAGCTTTCAGAAACCAAGGAAAATCGATTTCATAAGATATTTGCTTCTGAATTAAAAGGATGTGCAGTTTTTTAAAGGTTTAAATTTTTATTTTCCATTTTTTTTTACATTAAAAATACCAGAATATTTTTATGTGAGCCCAAAAGCCAAGGAAGAAATTCTGAACTGGGCTCCTTGGACCTTCTGTGCTCTGTTCAATGACCAATTTTGAGTCAAAATTGAAAACCTAAACACTGGACTTAATTCTTTCTTCTTACAACAAAGATTACTCCTCCCTGTTCCTTGTTCTCTTAACAATTTGTCTTTGGGAAGGTATATTCAAAAGCATAATTATATTCTTATAACTATTTTATGTGCACACACACACATTTCAATTGGTGGTAAAGGAGGGACCTATGGATAATGGATAAAGTTGATGGCTGTATATGATATATCCAGGCCCTTATTTTGCCTGATTTATTAAGACACCACTTTCATTGCATTGCTTGTATCATATTAGTTCATTTAAATTCTTAAAAATAGAGTATAAATTATATTTAGAAAACATAAATTCTAGGGGCACCTGGGTGGCTCAGTCGGTTAAGCAACTGACTTCCGCTCAGGTCATGATCTCACGGTTTGTGGGTTCGAGCCCCACGTCGGGCTCTGTGCTGGCAGCTCAGAGCCTGGAGCCTGCTTCTGATTCTGTGTCTCCCTCTCTCTCTGTTCCTCCCCTGCTCGTTCTCTGTCTCTGTCTCTCAAAAATAAGCAAATGTTAAAAAAAAAAAGATTCTAGGTGACTAAAAACCTTAGCAAGCATTTTTAGCCAACATAACCAAGCAATGAACAAGGCTGTCAGCCAACATGGCACAAGATGGAGAGTTTTGAGTGAAAAACAAGGGATTTGGGGAGCGAAGCAGGCAAGACGCTGAACTGATGGAGAAAGGGCCCCTATGGAAAGCTTTAGGTTGACCAGGTTAACATAAACATGCATCGTTTGCTACATTTTCATCTATCTTTAAAGCTTACAGTAAGACTGAGAATATTATTACTCACACTTTTATAATGCAGAGACTGCAAAATAAGGCAAAATAAATAGTCCAATATTACACAGAAAGTAGTCATGCAAGTACTCAAAGTCAAAATTGTTTTATTCTACAGTTCATGCCATTTGACTAAGCTGTATGATTTAACAAGCAGACACTGGGACCCACGTGCATATGGAGAAAGCATACTGTCAAAACTAAGAAGAGATGTTGAATAAAGGCTGATGAAGCATGGACTACAAGCCTCAGAATCTTCCTATAATATTTCTTGATCTCAAAGCTGTTATTTTCCTAGTATTTCAAAATTACAGAAAAAAATCCTAAATACTATATTGTAATGACTGTCATACTTCTATACTAAAAGTGGTCCACACTGTAAGACACTAATGACTGTACCCCCAAGCCCATGTCCAGAGAAGTTACTAAGCCTGAAATAAAGAAGGATCTTTTACTGAAAAAATATAAAGACATTTACCTCTCACCTTCAAGATAGTTTCCTTCCAGGGGTCTCACCTCTAAGCCAACAGTTGTTAGGGAAGGTTATGAATTAAGGAGAGTAGTCATCAGGTTCCACTGGCTCCTACTTCCTATAAATCCTTGCCATCTTTCGGTCACTCTTAACATGGTCACTTTCTCTTTTCTGATTCCCACAGTCTCCTCCAAAGGTGTCATGTTGTCACCAGATAGGCAGTATCCTGTGCTGCAATCTCATATCAGCTGCGAAAGATGTCCATTTATTTTTTCTTTTTCTATTACCAGAAATGATCAATTTTGTCCCATTCTGAGATTTGCTTTCATTTCTGTCTACACATATACTAGTTCTTGTTAACAATATGTTTCTAACTAGCCTCTTGTTAACAACTAGACTCTTACCTAACAGTATAAACTAGTTTACATATGAAATTTTTCATTGATTTTATGAATTGATAGTTTTCTAGTGAAACAGAACCAAAAGAATGGACATAGAGCTTTTTATAAGGAATTGGCTCACATAACTATGGAGGTTGGTGAGTCCCAAGGTCTGCAGGGTGAGTCAGCAAGCTAGAGACCCAGGAGAGCTGATGGTGTAGTTCTAGTCCAGAAGACAGCAGGCTCAAGGCCCAGGAAGAGCTGATGTTTCAGTTGGAATCAGAAGGGGAAAAAAGTCAATGTTTTAGTTGAAAGGTCATTAGGCAGGCAGAATTCTCTCTTATCCTTTTTTTTTTTTTTTTATTCAAAAGCTTCCACCTGATAGGATGAAGTTCACCCATATCATGAAGGACAATTTTGCTGTACTCAGTCTACCAATTAAATGTTAATCTTATCCAAAATCACCTTCACAGAGATACTCAGAATGATATTTTACCAAATACCTGGTTATCCATGGCCCAGTCAAGTGGCATATAAAATTAACCCTCACATCTCAGCACAGGAAACTTATGTCAGCCTCTTGCGAGATCAGCTTTTAGTAGTGCTGCTTTCCAAAAAGCATCTTTGAAAAAGAAAAACAGTGAGACAAATAAAAATGCACCCTCGGAGGACCATCCCACTTTAAGAATTGCCGGTCAACTGCATGATCCAATCTTTATGAGAACGAAACCTGTGAAATATTTCTATTCAAGAAAACCTAGTTAGAATTAGGCAAGCGGAGGTTAAAGGATAAGAGTTTTACTTATAAACGTGAACAACAATGAAGTCCTTTTAATACAAAAATTCATATGAAGCTGCTAACCCTACTCAAAAGAGAATATTTAATTAAGTTTTAAAATATTCTATTTCTTTGTAAATAGTATAACTTTTTACATAAAGGAAAAATAATTTATTATTTCTTTTTAATATATGTCAGTGTATTTCCTCAATGGATTTACTTCAGGTACAAATGATACAAGGAGAAAAGCTTGCCCTACTATGTACTGGGTGGCTCAATCAGTTTTGCCATCGTAAAAAGAATATTTGCCATCATAAAAAGAATATTTCAATATCCTCTTTCATGATAATTTTCTGGGTAATTCTGTATTTTCAGAGTTTCCTAGTTTCCTGTTTTGGAAACCTTTGTCAAGATATCCTTGATTCAATCATTACCTACACTGTTCTAAATGGCATCTTTTATCTCCTATTCAGAGATTTCAATTGCTCTCTTAAGAGTCCAGAGATTGTTTTCTCCTCACACAGCCTCTCCGCATTTATTAAGGTTCAGCGTTCAGAGATTTAACCATAAATGAAACAGTTAAATGAAATGAAGTTGTCTTCTTGCTCTAAGTGGCATTTCTTACCTATTCCAATCTCTTCTGTTTCTTCACGTGTTTATATGTCAACCTCAGTAAAGTGGAACTAGGACATTAAATACAGAGTCTGCAGTTTTCAAGCAAGGTATCACTGTTTGCTGATATTTTTCCTAGGTGTTCATTTCTACAGCTAAGACTTCCCGCTTCTGATTCCCTCTTCTTCCCCTTACTGTCTTTCTCTACAATCTAGATTTGCATTCAGCATTGGAGTGTGAGAGAGAAATGTTTCTATGAGCTTCTGAGAAGGACTATGTTTAGTTTATTATTTGCTTTTTTGACTGAGGACAAACAAAAGTCCATTTGAATGTACAACATATGTTGAGTATGATGAAATATTCTCAAATATCACCAACGCAACTTATTAGTAAGAAGATAAGGTAAAGCTGAGTGTGTGGCTTACCTTGGTGAAGGAAAACATAAACTTAACAAAACTTAGTGCCTTGAAGGAAGAGGCCAAGGTCAGAATTTAGAAAATTTAATGTTTTATTTAAAGTGGGCCTTTCAAAATGACATTTGGTTTAAGATTAGATTAGGGTCATGACACAGCAGTCCAGCATTTGTAGACGGAGCAAGATGAGAATTTTGAAGCAAGGGAAACAAAGAACCTTAGGAAAAACTACCTATTGATGTTTTCCATTGAAGAGCAAGTGGGTCTTTCAGGAAGTCCCTATAATGGCCAATCAAACCCTTTCCTTGGGCAGGAGACTCCCGGAAAAATAAAGTCAAGACAATGAAGACAAAGGAATAGCAGAAAAACATGTTAATATAGACAGTAGAATGTGGTTTTGATTCTTAGTATCTAGGCTAAAAATTGGATCAGAAGATTTTATTTCTGAAACAATATACAGTAAGTGCTTTCATACCTCTTTTGTATAAGAATTTGAATTTGTCTCATGTACAAAGGGATACAAATTATTTTAATGTTGATACAACTTTCTACTAACAAATAACAAGGCTACTTTTCTACTTTGTTTTTTTTAATGTTTTTATTTGTTTTTGAGAGAGAGAGAGAGAGAGAGAGAGCGAGAACAAGCACAAGTATGGGAGGGGGAGAGACAGAGGGAAACACAGAATCCAAAGCAGGCTCCTGGCTCTGAGCTGTCAGCACAGAGCCCAACAGGGGGCTCAAACTCATGAATCGTGAGATCGTGATCTAAGCTGAACTCGGATGCTCAACTGACTGAGCCACCCAGGCACCCCTTATACTTTCTATAATGTCTAAAACTGAGGCTACTTTGAATCTAATATTCACAAAGTCAAATATCTATTCTATCATTAATTTTGATAAGATTGCTATTTTCCTGTGTACTTTAAGTAATTCCTAGTTCACCTCCCAGCCTTTCTACAGCCGGTACTTTTGCATCTCTCTACCATGTACTTTTCCTCACTTATCTTTAAAAAAACAAAAAACAAAAACAAGGAGAACCTGGGTGGCTCAGTGGGTTAGGCGTCTGACTTTGGCTCAGGTCATGACCTCACAGTTTGTGAGTTCAAGCCCCGCATTGGGCTCTGTGCTGACAGTTCAGAGCCTGGAGCCTGCTTCAGATTCTATGTCTCCTTCTCTCTCCGCCCCGCCCATGCTCAAGCTCTATCTGTCTCTCTCTCTCTCCCTCCCAAAAATAAACAAACATTAAAAAAAAACAAAAACAAAAACAAAAAACCTCTTGGTCTCTTTTTTCCCCATTCCTAACATAACATCATTTATCTAAGTTTTATCTGCCTTTGATTTACTCAGTTATTTCATTCAGAAGTTAAAAAAATAATACTGTGTTTTTAATACAAACTGGAGTCTGTGCATGGGGAGGAGGGTCTGCCACATCTGTAGCCTCACAGCATATTATTTAGTTCAATACTGCACTAAATAATCTCTTTGGAGACAAAGACTATATTGTCTGGGACAAGAGGTTTGGATTATTAGCCAGGGAAGATGGGGAAGGAGGATTAGAAAATTTTCCCATTTTATAGAAGAGGTGGCTTCTGAGTTGAGTCTTAAAATATGGATTGATATCCCCCTGTGGAACAAGGAGTAATTTAAAACAAGGGGTATTTACTTGAAGCATGAGTTAGTGTGGAAAGAATGTTGGCAGGATTTTGCCTATATCTATGATCAAACAAATAGTTTCAAGGAACAAGATAAAAATGTTCTCAAAAATATTTTAAAGGTAAAATTCAGATATGCTGAACCAAGTATTTGATTTAATAAGCTGATTCTACCTTTTCATGTTTATCACTTAGTGCCTTTCTCAGAAGAGTGCGTGAACATTTGATACATATGTGCATTAAATCTATTGATTATTTGATGAACCATATTCTGGATGCTTACTCAAATAAAATATTTCTAAATTCAACATGATTGAACTGAGTAAGAGTTATCTTTGGTGAGTTAAAGTATTTTTGATTGAACTTAGAGAGTAGTTCTTACCAGCTGATTTGCTTACCACAGTGGAGGAAATATTTCATGTTTTAAAATTAACATATACCCTGTTCAAACAGGGTCATCAAAATGATATCACATCAAAATAGGCATAATTTATAGTTAAAGAAATAGCTGGTGCTTCTTTAGACTGCTGAAGGGGTGGAAGCTGGTAAAAGGAATACAGTATTGTCCCTCAAGTGACCTTGAATATTTAACCACCTGCTCAATTTAATCATGGATCACACAGGGTTGGAAAGGCTGCCCGGGTAAGAACCGACAAGAGTGCGCTTCCACATATGTAAAGTTTACTGCACAGGCGGAGGGAATGTGGGAATTGCTCAGCTGCTTGCAAATATATCTAGTCCTGAAAAGGCAATGTGCTTCTAAATTAGGTAAAGGTTTTTAAAGCCTGAGTCTTGTCTGCGCACGTGCACACGCGCGCACCAACACGTATGTATGTATGTGTGTGCGTATATATACCCTAAAATATATGAAATGGTAACTATTTGATCATGTACTAAAACACTTTTACAGATAATGCAGATATAAGATTATGACATTTTATCCCTTAATATAAACTTTCATGTAACTCACATAGTTATTAGTGTCATTTGAATGGTTCTTTAAAAGGTTCATAATTAAGGCAGTATATAGTTCATCTTTTAATATGTTATTCTAATGCATCCAAAACAGCTTTATGTAATCTGTATTCTTGAGTGTTGTCATTTTTTTGTACTGTGAAAGGAGCAATGAAAGATAAGCACAGAAGAAAAAGAGCCTACTTTTTAAAAAATTACTTTTATTGTTTTTTGTAACTCCAGTATAATTAACGTGCAGTGAGTGTTATACTAGTTTCAGGTGTACAATATCGTGATTCAATAAATGTATACATTACTCCATGATAATCACTGTAAGTGTATTCTTAATCCCTTCTACCTATTTCACCCTATTTTGTTTTAAGTTCTGAGTCTGACATTGGTAGAACTGTCTTGCCAAATAAAAATACAGGAACATAACTGTAAGAATATCTAAGTTAACAAGTTTACGTTAATATGTTAGTGGTGGAAAATGGAAAATTTCTTGTGTGGTTATCATAATGTAAGTTCAGAGATAAAGGTGATTTTGATTGGAGATTCAGGCTTAATAAGTACCCTCATCGTTTCACTTATTTGGGGAACCAGGACTGATTAGATTTATTTTTGGCTTATCTCAGATCAGAGTTGTTGTTTTTTTGTTTCTTGAATTGGAAGGTAATGGACAGATTCACAATGGTAGACGGGTAAAATATCAGTTTTGCTTCCATAGCACCCAAACCACTTCCATGCCTTTTTGATATCTGTAATTTTATGATTAAAAATAAAATCACCTTCTGTCTCAAATGAATGAATGACCATGTCAAATCCAGTTTAGCTATTCAAATGATATTATATCTAGATACACTGCATCCATGTATTTCTGGTTATTGATACAGCTGAATTTTTCTTCCTCAAATGGTCATACAATGTGGTATTCTACTGTCCATAAAGTCATGCTAAGCTTTTATAGAAATTTTAATTTAATACTCATGAGCCCACAAGTATGAGGTTTTCAAGCCAGTCCACACTATTTTTTGGGTTTTTGTTGTTGTTGCGTTCCTGGAAGCTTATTTATGTCTCAACCACTATGAACATATTCCAGTTGCTTTTCTATAGAGTAACCTCTAATCTGTTCTTAGGGATCACCTAATAGAATGATTTGTTGTGTCTATCATTTTTTCTGGGTAATAATATTTGAATATTTTTTGTTTATTTTTTATGCTTTAAAGAATTGAGGAGAAAAGGCATATCTCATGCAATAGAAGAATTCCAAAGCTCAGGCTACCCTTAGGGAAGTCGAAGTCAGTGGCTTTTATAACTCAAAAGAAGCACGCAGCAGGATTCCATTCTATTAGAACACTTCAGAAAAGAATCACAGTTAGGCAATTTCCCTGCTCTGAATTGCAATGTAGGAAACTTTATGAAAATGACAATTGGTTCTATAATTTTTGTGTTTCCCTTTATCTCTGTTCTTGCCCCTCCAAATTTATCCCTTACTCCTTGCTCCACATATAAACACTCATAGCTTTAGAGCTTCGGGGAAACATTGTTGTGCTTTATTATTCAGTTTAATGAATTATATATGATTTTTTGCATTAAAGTTTTCTTTTCAATGAGTTATTTTATCATAGTGAGTCATTATTTAGGAACATGTTTTGTTTCTTTTTCCTTAGATCTTTTATCCCAAGTAGCACTCATTTCAAAATCTCTTTTGCTATAGTATTGCTATGTAATTTGATTTCTATGTCAGTGGTAAAAGCATATTCACTAGCTGTCTTGCTTGCTAATTTTTTTCTTTCCACTCAATACTTTTTAAAGTCCTATTCCCAAAATCAATGTACTTGAAATTAGTAAAGGATTAAGCAATCACTTATCCTTGTTTTATAATGAAAATGTGGCTATTTGAATTTACAATAAAAATATTAACTTTGAGAAAAGTGAACATGTTTGACTTTCAATTTCAATAAATGTTAGATTATTATTGTATTATGAACAGATACAGTTTTACATAATTATAATGTAGTTATTTTTCTTGATTTAAATCTGAATGCATATATTATTCTTTCTTTTTTCAATATGATTTTTCTAGGTAGAGATTATGAATCAGAAATAAAACAGATTTATAGAGTTCAACGTGTCAACTTTTAAGATATACCTTTATTTATATTCAACTACATGATATAATGAAAAGAGGCTTTTATCCTTAGGTAAAATGGCATAACATGATAATGAATTGTCTTTTTTTAAATTTTTTTTAACGTTTATTTATTTTTGAGATAGAGAGAGACAGAGCATGAACGGGGGAGGGTCAGAGAGAGGGAGACACAGAATCTGAAACAGGCTCCAGGATCTGAGTTGTCAGCACAGACCCCAACACGGGGCTCAACTCACAAACTGCGAGATCATGACCTGAGCCGAAGTCTGCCGCTTAACCGACTGAGCCACCCAGGCGCCCCATGAATTGTCTTTTTTTAAGTTTACTTATTTATTTTGAGAGAGAGAGAGAGAGAGAGAGAGAGAGAGAGAGAGAGAGAGAGAGAGAGACAAAGTGTACAAGTGAGGGAGGGGCAGAACGAAAAGAATAGAGAGAAAATCCCAACCCGGCTCTGCACCAACAGTGCAGAGCCCAACACAGGGTTCGAAACCACAAACCATGAGATCATGACCTGAGCTGAAATCAAGGGTTCGTTGCTCAACTGACTGAGTCACCCAGGCGCCCCACTGAATTGTCTTATAGTTGCTAAATCAACCACTATTTGGAAAATTCTTGATTCATATATGAAATTTTAGAGAGATATTCACATGCAAAAATGTAATATACCAAAGCAAAATACAGTCTATTCTAGTGTCAAGAAATAAGTGTGCATGAATGTTTTTGTGTGCATATGTGTCTTTTCAATAGATGTCATTGTATGCAGAATACCTAACAGAGAGAAACAGAGATGGAGAGAGACAGCTCATACTTTTGCTAAGGTCAAAAAAGTTACACTCACTTTCTATGTAGATTCCTGATCCTCCCAAGTTGGACTGGTTTCTGTTCGTTCATATAATTTAACTGGAAATCGTATTACTGCCTTTTTTTCATTCATTTGGCAGACAAGTCAAGCACTATTCTAAGTACAGCGTATACAACAGGGACAAAACAATTAAAACTCAGTTCACTGAAACTTGCCTTGTGGTGGCTATGGAGATGATAAAATATGATAAACGAGTCACATGTGTAGTATAACAATTTCAGTAAGAGCTAAGGAGAAAATAACTAAGAGAAAAGATGAGAGTTGTGTTACACAGGATGACCTTTGAATATAAGCATGAGGATATCTGAGGAAAGACTATTTTAACAAGTGTAAAGATCCAAGGAAGGGAGCATCTATTGTTTTTGCTAAATAATAAAGGGCCTAGTGTGGTTTAAGCAGAGGAAAACAGTGGGCTAGTTATTTATCTATTCTCTACTTCTTTGGAACAAATCTGGATAATTCCTGCCCAAGTTCCATCTTTGCTGTAACATGATCCAGAAACAAGATATTCTAATTTAAAAAGAGAGGGTCAACTCTAAACCTAGGTGGAGGTATGAATGTTGTGATCCACTGAATATGCCATTTTAAACCATGTTTTGAATTAAATAATGTACTTCAACTAATACTGTGGAGCATGTTTAATATACAAAATAAATGGTTACTAAGTCAAAATTTGAATAGACATTGCGAACTCTCAACAACTGCTTATCTAGTGGATAAGCGGATGAAGTAGCAGAGGGAAATTGCTAGTGAGAGTAAGAATGGTCTGGTGCCACAGTGTTTGGGGATATGTTCTTATACAAAGAGTTGAATTCTACGGTTAATCTTGAGGAATGATGGGAGTTAGCAAGGAGAAAAACATCAAGGAAAAAATGGCCAATAAGTGGTATAGAAAGAAGAGCTGTGATGGAATGAAGCAGTGCATTTCCCAGCCACTGAGAAAACCTCAGGGTGGCAGGTATACAGAGCTCCAGGGGAAGATGAAGAGAGGTTGGAGATCTAGTCCAGGGCCAGTCCATGCAGAATCTGCAGGCCTGTGAAGGATTCTGGTTTTTTGACAGTTAGAATCCAATGAAAGATTTTAAGTAGAAGAATAGTATAATAAGATTTGTATTTTGTAATGACGTAAGTTTGTATTTTGCAAAATGGTCTTGATCTTCAGTAGGTCACAAGGTATGGGGAAGAGAATTATATATGCAATATTCTTTTGCAAGGCACAATAACAATTTCTGGAACACAGATAAAAACATTATAACTAGGAATGTTCAAATGCCATGACTTTAATGTTCTACTCAATTTTCCATTTGCATTTAGTTTTTATTTCACAACTGCTATATTTGATTCCTACTGCTTTGTGAAGTCTTGGAAATGGGTCTTTGATGCAGTGGCAGAAAATGATTATTTATAAATACAAAATTAATCCAAAGTGTTAGAAAATTTTTTGAAGGGCTCCTCCAAGATAAAATTCTGAATATTGATATAAAGACAAATTAAATCAGAGGTTTAATGATATCATTGACTTTCTACTCTCTGCCAATATAGAGGTATAGTATAGACAATACTTAGTACAAGTTTTTCTATGGTTAATGAGTCTATTGAAAAGACATTTTTAAGATTTTATATTTTCATTGAGATAATTTTAAATATGAATTTTGTTGTTCTTGTTTGTTCAACTAAGTATTTTAGTTTATTGCACATAGACTCATCAATTATATGAAAAAGCTCTGAAAGTAAAAGGGATATAGTCATTATTGGCTTAATTTTGAAGATGGTTTGTCAATACTCTCCATCACTCTCAGCAAATTATAGAAATCACAGCCATACTGAGGGAAAAAATGACTTGTGGAAATTCCAAAAACCAGCTGTCACAAAAGAAAAAAAAGTAACAAAGGTATTTCTATTACTCATCTCGGAATATACATTTCTTCCACCTGACTTTCACGAAATTGTTATTACTGAAATAATTTATTTTTGATTCAGACCATCTATCAAAGGTAAGCTAATTAACATTTATAATTGACTATACAGTATAACCTAGTATTTTAAGTGTATAGTATTCTATTGAATTATTATACCAATCTTACTGGAAGGAATCACTTTTCACATTTTACAATTGAAAACTCAAATTCTGCAACATCATATAGCTGATAAATGGCAAAGCTAGAACTTTAACCCTATCTTATTCCTATATCTGTTCACCTATGTCATACTACCTTCCTAAGAATCTTATTAAAATGCACTCATATTTTCAAGCCTGTAAGGTAGGACAGTGTATAAAACTTCCACGTCTACTCCCCCAAGGGATACTAGGTAAATGTGTCAAAGACAAAGAACCCAGTAGATTGGAGGCTGTACCATCAAATGGAGGAAGGAAAACATGGCACAGTGTGGACTCACATTTCTCTGACTTCACAGTAGGTTCTATGGCCAACACTTTTTTCATCCAAATGCATTTTTCTAGAACATTTTATAGACTAAGCTATCTCATCTTAACACTATTGACATTTTTATATTATTAAGTATTTTTTAATGTTTATTAAGAAAGAGAGAGCATGCACAGGGAGGGTCAGAGAGAGAGAGAAAGAGAGAGAGAGAGAATCTCAAGCAGACTCTGCTCTGTCCTCTCAGAGTCTGACATGAGGCTCAATCCCACAAACCATGAGACCATGACCTGAGCTGAAATTAAGAGTTTGATGCTTAACCATCTGAGTCACCTAGGCACCAAACACTATTGACATTTTAAACTGGATTATTCTTTGCTATGGAAGACTGATCTATACATTATAAAATGTGTAGCAGAATCCCTGGCCCCTACTCACTGGATGCCAGTAACATTCCCTCCCCAAGTTGTGGCAATCAAAAACATTAGTAAACATGGCCAAATGTCCCCTCAAGAACCAACTCCTTCCCGGTTGAGAACCATTGTTGTAAATGATTATGAATTTTGCTTTCTAGAGGTACTCATCTAAGAAGTTCTTGGATAAACTATGGCCAGTCTTGTTAACAGCAGAGCATCATATCAATTCTTTATGAAGAAATAAGATATTTAAGCCCATCCAGGACACGGATGAAAGAAAGAAAGAAAGAAAGAAAGAAAGAAAGAAAGAAAGAAAGAAAGAAAGAAAGAAAGAAAGAAAGAAAGAGTTTTACAAGTAGATTGTATAATCAGAGTTTAATGAAATAAAGAGAATCAAAGTAGGCAGATTGTCTAAGAGTGCCATTGGTAGGTGAGAGTGGGGTCAATTAAAACTGTGTGAGCTGAATATGCATTTTCATGTGCCTAATGATTTCTGAAAACCGTTTGCTGTGATGCATTAAGCTAGTCAATTTAAAGAATGATTGACCAAAGGAAAGAAATTGCATAGCCAATAAAATTGATTACAAATTTGGAAACAATTGAGCACCAATCTTAGAAAAGCTGTTTATGTGTTATATCCACAAGAAATATTCATTATGAAGACATATTCACTTCATGCTTTTAATTGTAAATTAAGAGTATAATATATATGTGCTACAGAAATGGATGACTTAAGACTGATAGGCTATTCTAGTGCATGACTAACCAAACATTGATTTTAATGAAAAATTGAAGCTGCAAATAAGAAAGAAGCTTGTAGATAGTGCATTGCACTTAATTTAAAGTTGTGCAAAATCAGCTTCAGGTTAGCAGTTGGTCATTCCTGAAACACTTTATATTGTGACAGTAGTGTTGCGTAAACTCAAACAAGTATAAATCATTGTCTTAAGAGTCCTAAGGGATCTGGCACAATCCCTCCACCAGGACGTCTTCTTTTACAGCCTCATTACACTTGCCAGTGATTCATGGGTGTTAGGCTTGACTGAGAAGGGTGGAAGGGGCTGAGGAACTCAGTATGCTATATTTCAACCATGCAAATGAGCATATTTCCCTGGGACTAAAAGGCAGCATTTCTAAAAGAAATGGATTAATCTCTGTCTATTCTTATTATCCCTTTGTTGAGATTTTCAAAGTAATACAAGCCCATGAAAAAGCATTCTCAGTATGGCATTGTATAACATCTTTAAAGCTAGACAGAGCAATTTTATCAAAAAGTACTCTGATTCAGGACAAGCACAGGGATAACAAGGGGCAGGGAACCTGTGCATGGAATGTAAATGAATGAAATCAGGTATGCCAAGAGGTGTTCTAGAGGATTGTCTCCAGCCCAATTATGAGTCTGTGAATGAAATTCTTCCTACTGGGTTAGTGTAGGGTCTAGGATACCCCTGATGTCATACTGACAACAAAGCCCTCTTTTCTCAAATCAGGACTACCGATTCTTTCTCTGATTCTTTTTACTCCAGGCCAGTGTGGACATGAATTTTTGAGGGGAAAGGAGGATACAAATATTCTGTTAACTCTACTAATGGACAGTAAGCAAACTGAGAGAACAAAGTTTTATTAGAGTCTGTAAATTTGTCCATTGTGCCTGGCATATTACAAATGTGACAAAAAGTCTGTGAAAACAAAAATTTGCTTGCAAAATTAAAATAAATTGCTATATTTAAGCACAAATAATACTATGCCAATGAGATTATCAAAGCTACTTAGGGAATCATATCAGCAACTCTGGAGTAAAACATTTAAGCTCAGTTTTACTCTAATGCCATTGTATCTAAGGCTACAGTAATATAGCTGTTATAGTGTATATGAAATTAAATTTAAAAAGTAAATGTATAGAGATACAAAAGATAAATATAAAATAATTTGTTCATTTTTAAAAATATCAAATAGAATTTCAGTTTCTAGAATACAAGTGATTTTGATATATTAAACAAATTAAATATTACAGATTACTACTCAGGATAGCATAGAGAACCATTAGTAAACAGAACATAGAAAGTTTTCTGTATTTCTGACAAAGATTAGGCATTTAAATACTAATGACTCATCTATTATCATTACCTAATAAAAAAGCAAGTGTAAAATAAATTTAAAAATATATGATCCATGTATGTTATTAGAAGGTAGTGTCTTTGACAGCATCAACATTCAAAATGTAGCTGTGAACTTAAAACTAGGCAAAATCACCAAAGCTGACTTCCATAAGTCAAATTTGCTTTTCCAGTCAGATGGTTTTGATCCTTGGATTCATATAAGCAACTGCTGATTGGTGATCACAACTTTCATAGCATATGGATAGTTGAAATTTAATATAATAAAATTCAGTTAACCATAATTTCTTGTAAATTGGCCTCTCGTTGAATATTTAATTTTTGGTACAACCATTTAGAGTAAGCTAAGTCTGTCTCACCTTCTCTCCCAATCCAATTAATGCAGTTAATCACACCTACCACCACTGCCCTGCAGCAAGCCATCACTACATTTCATTGGAGTATTCATTCCTAACGGGTCTTCCCAACTCTGGACTTGTTCTCTCAATACCATTGTTCCCTGTTGTAGAGCAGCCAAGCCACTCCCTTGCTTCAAAGTCAGCCTGGTAGCTACAGAGAACCACCTGCAGTATAGCATCCTGAGAATACAATTTCTCATTCACTGTTTTTGCATGCGGCCACCTATGGTTTTACCCTCCACTCTTCCCAGGACACACTACATCATTTATAATTCTGCATTTTTTCATCTCTTTCTTGCTTAGATGCTAAGGAAAAACTTGTGTTTTAGCCATCTTTTATTCCAAGGAACTAGCATAGTTCCTGGTCTGCAGCAAGTACTAAATGGTTATGGGATGGGTTTTCTGATCTATAATTTCCAAGCCTAATGATGGTCCTGACATTCTGAGAATACCGCTTGCAGCTAGAGCAAATAATCTTCTAAATTATAGTGGTTCAGCGGAATAGAAGCTTTTTACTCCATCACTGAAGAGTCCAACGTGAGTGTTGCTTGTCAGAGGGTGGCTTTCCACCATCCAGGATCCAAGTTCCTTCCATTCTGCAGCTCCACCATTGCATGGGTTCTTGGAAACTGCTTCCAGTCAGCAGAAGAGATTTGAAAAAATCGAGGGTGTAAGACCTGCCACTTCTTAAAAAACAAACAAAACAAAACAAAACAAAACACACACACACACACACACACACACACACACACACACACACACATTAGCAAGAACTAGTTATAAGGCCATGAATGAATGTTAAGTGTGATAAAGAAATATCATCTCTGTCTGGGAAACTACTTCTACCAGAACTCTTCCCTATGAATATTTGGGGAATAGCTAGCCATTTCTACCACATGACTTAAGAAAGTAAGGACATACGTATTGTATTTCAAAGGGAACTAATTTTTTTTTCTGAAATTATTGGTAAAAAGAGTGGATTTCAGTTATCAGGAAAAGGCCCTTAGGTATAATTTTTTATTACCAACAATTCTGGATGGAATTTGATGTAGCATAAGCCTTGGGACTGCTTTTCAAAAACAATTAAGCCCATACAACTTTTGTTTGGACCTCCAGCAAATTACAGGACCTGCCCAATGAGATTAGGCATATGGAATAGCTCAGATCTCCCTGCAGTAATTACATCTCACCCTCTTAAAGACAGATGTTTTCCAGTACAGGGATAGCTGCATGTTTGCTGAAGCAGGTGGAGTGTCGCCAAACAGTTCTACTTTTCCGATACCAGATTTTGGAATGAAAGAGGATGTCTCTTTTCTACCTTTCAAGATAGTCCCCAAATTTCACTTAGCAAAAACATTCTTTTTAAAGAAATTGCTAGATTTCTTCATATGAATATCAAATAACTGTATCTGCAATTGCTCACACTCCCCCATCTGATATATGTGAAATTAAGTGGAAAATTTGCCCAATAGAGATAGGCAGGTGCTATATAAACACATCTGTAGGTCATTTAGAAATTACTATCATCACTCTTTTCATTAAAGTGACATGCATATATTTAGAAACTACTTTTCAAAAACCTAATGAAAGACTGTCCTTGATAACTTCTCTATATGTTCACCTATAAATCAGTATTAAAATCCTTTACATAATGAGAGGCACATTCTTGGTCAAGTAAAAAAGGGATGTTTCAATTCTCCCATTTTTTTAAAAATGTGAGCTAGCACTTTAACCTGTATATTTACATTATTTATATATTTGTTGTCAGTGAGTGTGTGTAAAGGTGCTTCCTTCACATTTTGGAGTTTTATACAGTTAAGAATTGTCTAGTATCATATTTTTGCTAACATTGAGGTGATTATATTAAAATGTAGAAATAAATACATAGTTAAGGTCATGTAAAGATTCATACACTTGTATCTATAAGGAGTGTAGGTTTTTCATGTAAAAATTCTCAAGATACCTCTGTTGAGTTCATTTTATATACTTTCACTGCATCATTTATGCTGACACGGTGTCATGGATAAAGTCTAAATTTGTGGATGAGAGTTACAACAGCTGTTTTCTGCCTGAGTACTCCAAGTTTCACCAAGGCTTGTATTTTGTCCCGTACTTGTAGAATCCCTAGCGACACCGCACAGGAGGTGGACATAAACTTGTTAAAATAATGGGTTTCTGTGATCATCTCACATACAGTTTCCAGATTTAATCCTCCTTGTATAGAGTTGTATGTAAGGTCATTTCCTAGTGTGTGTATACTGAGAAAGATGCTAACATGCATAATTTACTGAAATAGACATCTGTTAGAGGTAAACCAGTGAGGTCATTTTTATATTGAAATCTGTGAGAAAGCCCAGGGAAACAAAGTGTAATGCAAATGGAATATTAACTTCTGATTAAAACACCTGTGGATTCAACTGATAACATTTCATGTTGAACTGCATTGGAATTAAAGTCCCCAAACACCAAGCTCTTTTGTGTAGCCAATGCTAACCATTCAGGAGTCTCATTTGAAAACCCAGTTTAGCCTTTATACAGAGCATACACATTTCAACATATGTAGTTTTCTGGTTTTTTTTTTTTATGTAAAGGACTGTGATACTTTGATTCTCTCTTTATATGGATAGGAAAAGCATTTGAGAGAGACCTTACAGGTGTATCTTTGGATGTTTTCATTCTGCATTGCCTTAATGGTTATAATATAAAGCAATAGGTAATGCTAGAAAATGGTTAAGGGTACTTGAGGTTAACTGTAAATCCTCCACCAAAATGGACATTGAAACATAGGGACTTGTTTATGATAAGGCTTTATTAAAAATAATAGCATTTTCCAGAGAAAACACATATTGTGTGTGCCTCATTACAATGGTGTTACTGTTTTGTGGCTGAACGGATAGATTTTAAATAATATATAATCCATAGAATGCACCCCACCATATCAATTCTTCTTTCTAAAGCAAGTTTGTCTTTACCAATTAAATCTGGCAGGACCTGCAATAAAAATTATCACAGGACTATGACAAAAATGGGTGTTTATTTTTCATTCTTAGTTTATTTTAAAAATCACACCAGTTATATTTGAAGGTGAAAAGCACAAACTGCGTTTTCAAGATGTGTTTTTCCTCAGTAGAATTATGTCATGAGGAAACACTGTGGATATCCATCAAAGTGAAACCTACAAGGACATAAGAGCTCGTTATTAGTGAACATTGTTTGTAACCTTCAGATGGCTTCAGCATTTCTGTCACAAAATGGCAAGCAGAATGAGAGATTAAAGCATATCATACCCCCAAAATTAGCATCCCTACATAAATTATGGCTTTTATATAAATCTAAAAGGATCTCTTTTTTATTTTGAAACAATGAATTATTCCAGCCTCCAATCTTTCTAATAAAATGTTACAGTGAGTTCAAGTTCAGTTAGGTCAATGTTGGCTTCAGGTTAACATTATTGATTGAAACTTGCTAAAGCATCCTGGCAGATACAATACAATCACTTCGGTCGGGAAACTAAGCTGAGCAACATACCCTTGTGGTTCTGATGCTTGTTCTGGATTGTATGCTTGTTCCTACTACAAAAACCTTGAAGGATGGAAAGAGAATTAAGTGTAGGACTTAAAAACATTGGTAAATGGCAGAATGCTATTCTTCACCTACTACTGAAAACTTTGGTAGCACTTGCAATTAGATCTTTTATATTTTTAAGAAATAGTTTTGACAAATGACTACTTTATTCTTATCCATATCCTAAAATACTAAAGGTTTAAAATGTGTAGTATTATGATGGTTTTCAGATTATATATATAATTTACATTCATATATATATAAATATGTATTCAGATTATATTATATATGGTATATAATATATATCCTATACACTTAGTACCTAGGCATTCTTTGTGAATCAAGAATTTGGAGGGCTTTTTTTTTAAAGATTATTCTGTCTTTTAAACAAGTTGATAAGGTGATGATAAGTGTTGGAATGAAGGCTGCAATCTGCTATAATGGGAGAAGGCTTTTCTCTTCGCTACCCTGACTGATACAGTTAATGTGTGCATCTATGACCTTGACAATTTTCAACAAATGTATTTGAAGTAATAAGAACTACGCTTCAGACAAAATATCATAGCAATCAAAACCTTTGGTGGTTAAATTGACTAAAAATATTGGCCTATTATTCAATTTATTTCATTTCTGTTAGTAATAGCCTTGGTTGACAGAGAGATTACCGGGTGCTTTCATTGAAATTTATGAACAGAATTCAAGTTTAAAGAAAGTAATCTGCTACTGATTTTCTGAGGGACATATGATTAAAATGGTATTCCTTGTATTGCTTACTAGTTGTGTACTTGTGGAATGGTATGCTACAGAGATGATATTTGAAAATATGTAAGTGGAAAATTCTAACAGATGGAACAATTTGTACTCAGGTCAAGCACACATGTAGACCTGATTATCCACTAAAATGGATAAACTCTTACATTTAAAAATTTAAACAGCACTATTTGAACTTTTTCCTCTGTGAGCAGCTCTCAGGAAGATGAACATTCCTATAATTGAAATCATCATGTGCATTCTGACCCTAATTGGGTAAGTTTTATATTAGGTGCACACCAAGCAATCATGGAAGCAATTATGGGCACTTGTCCTGGGGCCGCCCTAGCCCAGGTGCTGCTGCCTGATTGTCATTTGGTAATTACCTTAGTACTTCCCAACTACTCCTTAGCATCAGTTAAATGATGCAACATACTTCAAGTAAGTGAAGTCTCCTTGCAAGTACAAGTAAATACTTAATTATTTAGTTTGCGGCTTCATATAGGGGCTGTCTGTTCACCTGGAATGTGCTGATGGGTAATGAAAATGGTCTTCTGAAGAGACTCACATGGAAGTCAAATTGGAGATGAAATCTTTGCGATTAGCCACACAGTTCCTTTTGAAATATGGAAAATACCTTAAATAATAGTGATGATAGAGGCATTGCCAACTTTAGGATTTTTTTCAAGTCTTTGAAGTCTGACTTTGCAGAACAGATTGTAAATCTCTGGCCCATTACACACCTGCAGAGATTTTGGTGTTTTATTTCTCTTGGGTGAAACTGCAGAAGCCCAAACCATGTTAATCACTGTCAGAACCAGTTGTATAAAATGCCAAAATGCAGTGAACCAAGCGTTTTATAATAAATATGACAATGCAGTCAGAATGTTGTTTTGTTAGGCTTGTTATTTGTGGTAATTTTTCATTTATAGTCTTTGCAAGGAGAAAGTTCTAAGGCTTTTATCGGAAAAATTTTAACCACAGGGGAGATGTCACCATATTGTATAAATAAGACTCTAAGTACTTGTATAATAACTAATTCAGACAAAAATAAATAAACTATTTTAATAGGAGCATTTGCTTTCAATGTCTTAAAAATGCTGGTTAAAAAAAAAAAAACCTCCAAAATAAAATAGCACCACTAAACTTGTCACTCTATGAATGGCATGTCATTCTTAGAAAAATAATATTCTCACTGTATTATTTCATATCAATCTTTTATTTTACTATCATTACTTTTATTTACAATTGAATCTCATATTTTTACTAATTAGCAAGTATAATGATTGGAATATGAAAAATAACAGTTTTAATATTCTCCCAGTGCTCTTATTTGAAATAGTGCGTTAACTAGAGTTGAAATTATTACAGTCAGCTTAGCTGTGTCACTGACTTTTCCTTACATAGTATTCTGACATGCATGTTCAACTTATTTCTCAGAGGAAACACGTTCTGTGACAAATAATAAATATATCATAATATATCATAAATTGATATTTCCAGTTAATGATGGATGATTTTATACATAATATCAAAATTATGTTATATCCATATATTTTTAACATTCATGCCTTCTGATGAAATAAATTTAATAATGTTAATTTTGAGGGAATTTTTTTCTATTGAATGATCACTTACATAAATGTAAAATACTTTAAATGTTCTTGCACGATTATTTCTTGCTAACCAGCACATAACCAAAATGTCTTATGTTATTATTTTAGTTCCATAAATATTTATTTGTAACTATCAGGCACCAGAGTAATGGACAGAAGTTATGCAAGAGATATAGATTATCTTTATATAGAATATCTTTTCCTGGGCAACCTAGAAATATAATAATGCCAAGGCTGGATAAATCACCGTTACTATGTACTTCCACAGAGCTAAAACACTATTTTGTGATTGCCTGTTTACTGCTTGGAGACTTAAAAGTCATAAAGTCTTGGGGAACCTGGCTGGCTCGGTTGAGTGGCCAGCTTCGGCTCAGGTCATGGTCTCACAGTTCACGAGTTCGAGCCCCGCATCCGGCTCTGTGCTGACAGCTTGGAGCCTGGAGCCTGCAGCCTGCTGCAGATTTTGTGTTTCCATCTCTCTCTGCCCCTCCCCTGCTCATACTATGTCTGTCTGCCTGTCTGTCTGTCTCTCTCTCTCAAATAAATAAATAAAAATAAAATTTAAAAAATCATAAAGTCCTTGGACATTAACCGTGTTTATTCACAGTTATATCATTAGCTCCCAGGATAGTGGGTGGCACAGAATTAAAGAAAAGTCGAAATAGTAGGGGGTGCTCTCTATGTATTTCTGGAGGACTTTCATACTGTAGATATTTTTAAGGTCAGCATTATATATATATGCTATGCAACTCAGCCTAGTTTCAGCCTTGTGACGTGTACTGAAAAGGAGTGAGTCTAAAATGAATATAGTGGTATACCAATCTTTGTTCACTCTCATGTCCATAAGCTTCCTCGTACACACATGTGAATACCACATAATTACACAGGATATGTTTGAGAATCAGGCTTATGCAGTTAGAAACTATTTGAAATTGATAACATGACCTTCTCAAAAGTGTGATGAGAGTTGGAATCGCATGTTCTCCTCATTCATATCTCAGGGGATGTTTAGGCTACAACACTGAAGAAATAATTGAACTAAAAAAATATTAATGAATTACCCACAAAAATTAATTTGGGTACATTTTTATGGCTTTGTAGCAGAGATGTCTTTTCAATAATTTTAGCAATTATGAAAGCTATTATCACCTGAGTTTTGTGTATGACTAGAGCTCTTGAATACTTATAAGTTTTCAGTTTCAAGGCTCTGGGTTATACATCACTAACTATTGTTCAATGGTGATAGAGAAGCATTGTGTCCTTCACAGACCACTAGGTTCTGATGATCTAATTTCATCTTCAACAATAGTTACAAGGAAGAGCAAAAAATACAGTGTTGAAAGTGGTGTTTTAGCTATTGTACATGTAAATGATTAGAGGGGAGTGGGATAAGCATTGTGTGGACCAACATTATTTCCAGACATTTCCCTGCAGTCAATTCTTGATTTTCCATACTAATAGAGTAAATAGTCTAAGATAGGAGAGACCTGTAGATGAGATACCCATTCATATCTGAAAGAAGCATTTTAGCTAGCAAGGTAATACCTGCATTTATTTGCCTTATCCACATATTTTATATGCATGTACACATTGATTCTAAAAATATGAATTAAAAATAAATACCTAAATGGCCTCTTTGTGCAAGCAGAACATACTTTATCCTGACAGGAAAGCTAATTTATTTCTAATGATTTTTACATAGAGTTTAGATACATACAGATGAATTCACCATTATTTCCCTATTTAAAGACCCCCTCATTGTACCTCATCTGTATCTCAGTTTTCTACCTTATGCATTGGTGGAGGTTGTAAGACAATATCTGTCCCACACCAATCTCAGACCCCTTCAGAAAAAAAGAAAAAGACTAGGCCAAAATCAGTACATGCCTTACTTTATCTTGAAGAAACTAAAATCTAATATAAAAAAAAATATATTCCAAGCAGTTGTGATTTCTGTCTTCATACATCCTTCTTTTTCTAAATAATTAATAATGAACTTCTTTAAGACTGAAAATGTTACTGAGAAGACAGAATTTGTAAAAGATGTTAGTATTAATTAAAAAATTAACTTATTGTACTGAAATCCTGAAAATAAATGTGTAAGTAAAGGTAAGATATTTAAAAGATTAATAATGGAGAGTTGAGCCAAAGATTATTGATGGAGAATTGTTATATGTATATATGTGTTACATGTATTATACCATGTTATAAGTATATGTATATATATACATATATATCATTTATATATAACAATTGTATATATAAATAATAATCATTCATTTATTTAACAATTCTTCATTATTCTTTGGTCCAACTTTCCATCATTAATCTTTAAGTGTAGTTTTTGACAAAGTAACCACATTCTCTAGGCTTAATGCTTTGTTTTTTCTGCCTTAATCTGTGAGGTTGTAAACTGGCAATATTTCAAGGAGGTAGAGAAAGTGCGTGGAAAATTCATATTCTGTATCACATCAGTCTTCAACAAATCCCTCGAGTGTTCCTGTGTTGAGGAAATAATAATTCCATACAGAAGTCCTAAGAGAAATCACTACTGGAACTCTCCAAAATGTTTAATGAACATGATCAATTTTAATGAGGCAAAATTTATTTTGAGATTATATACATTGATAGAAGTATTTTATTTAAAGAAATAGCAAATTAAAAAAAAAAAAGAAATAGCAAAATCAAGAGATTATAAAAGAGGTTGCATTCTTGTATATAAAGAATTTCAAAAAGTAATATGTCTGGGAGAAAACTATATATAGTCTCAAAACGTTAGTGAGAAAATTGTATACAAAGTCCCATAATGTTAGTGGCTGTAAATGCCAAGTTATACCTACATTGATCAAAATGTATGGATTTTGTTTTTATATTCTTCTAGGTACCCACTAGAATTTCTAAAGTTCACCTAGAGATAGATAGAGGGAAAATAATTTGAGTAGAATTTTACCCATACAGAGATCTTGGCTTACATTTAAGTTGTTCAGATATTTTTGAGTAAAATGGTAGAAATTATGTTTTGATACTAAATATTTATTTCCAACTCAGTAGTTCCATATTGTCATTTTCCATGTTTTTCATGGTTCTTCAGATAAAAATGCAATTTAGTCATTCATTTATTCATTAACATTATCTTATTGCTGAGTCAAATGATCATTGCTAACTATGTCCTTTAATACATACATTGTAATCCCCTAAACAACACTGTTTTTTAGATATATTATTCACATTCTTAAGGTGAAGAAATTAAAGTTCAGAGAAGCTAAGTGCTGTGCCAAATTGATACCACTAATTGGTCATATAGTTAGGATTCGAAGTCAAACCTATCTGATTCCAGTTAAAGTTCTTTCACGACACAACTTCAGATTTTCTTCCAATCTCTTGTTCTCTTCTTTCCCAATAAGGAGAAATTCTCTGTCTTCTCAGCTTTGACAAAGGAAATGAAAGAACAAATTTTAGATTATGTAAGCTAAAAATGCAAAGTAAACCAAACAAGAAAAGAAGAAAATAAATACATTTTATACTTTTCTTTTTAATTGCATAAGCTCTATGCCCAACATGGGGCTTGAGCTCATGACTCCCAAGATCAAGAGTCACATGCTGTATCACTGAGCCAGCCAGGTGCCCCAAGAAATATATTTTGAACCAGAGATCATTTCAACTGATTCCATGTCTAATAAGAATTAATATAGGGGTGCCTGGGTGGCTCAGGCAGTTAAGTATCTGACTCCTGATTTCAGCTAAGGTCATGATCTCACGGTTTCCTGATTTCAAGCCGTGCATCGGGTTCTATGCTGGCAGTGCAGAGCCTGCTTGGGATTCTCTTTCCCTCCCTCTCTGCCCCACCCACACTAATGCTGTCTCTGTCTCTCTCAAAATAAAGAAATAGACTTAAAAAATTTAAAAAAATTACTATTTAAAGTCATCTAAGTAAATTATAACTTAGATGGGCACCTATTATCAGTGTTTATGCTAAGCATTTCATATGCAAATGTGACAATTCTCAGAGCAACTATATGAAATAGATAGTATGATTAACTCACTTTATAGGTAATCAAAGAATGCCCAAGCCTTTGAACTCCAGATCATCCACACTAGATTGCTTTGTGCTTTAAGTTTCCTTATTAGTGGACATGCTCTGGTTTGTCATACATGTCTTCTAAACTACATGCATGTTACCTAGGTGCACTTGAGTTTTAACATAACATTACTAATTATATCCCAATAGATTTAGTAACTGAAATAATAATGTGATATTTTTAATACATATTCACAGCAGGGACCATGAGACAAGGTTTTTGTATAATTAGTAGCACAGTTAACTAATTGATTGATGAATTTAAACTACTTGAACTATCATCTTATTAATCTCATTGGAAATGTAGCAGAGAAGAAAAAAGATTAGAGTAAAACATGTTAGGAATATAATATAAAAAAGGAAAACTGTAAAAAGAAAGTGAAGCCATTGAATATAATAGAAATCATTCAAAGAACTAAGAATTTAATATTATTTCTTAAGAGGAAGAAAGATAAGCTGAATATCACACAAATTCTAAAAGCATATCTATTTTGAAAAAGGATATATGTGATGTTTTACTCTTTATTTTGAACTAGTTAGTGTTTCTTAGTTCAATAGTGATGTGCCCATCCTGATATGTTTATAAGAGATAACATTGTTTGGTATCTCTATATTAAATATCAAAATTAGCACACATGTTGTTTAAACTTTATAAGCAGCATTATTAAATTTATTAAAGATGAATACTTTGCTTTTAAGATTAAAAATATAATTTTAAGAAAACATTTGAATTTAAAACATAATGCCACAAAGAAAATATTTTCAATAAACTAGAAGAAAAGTTTGGTTTTTTGATATCACAGAATTTAGAATATTCATTTCTACTAAAGATTCCTTTAAGCCAATAAATAGTTCACAGCATTAAAGTATTTGTTTTTAAATTACAGTCACCAGATCTTTAATAGAAAATGTTTGCTACATAGGAGAATCTACCCCAGCTTTCATTTAATTTGCTCTTATTTTCTGTTGTTTCTTTCTCCTATAATAAGGGCTTATAATAATGACCATGATATTTGGTTAATGAAGAATGCGTTGCATATTTAGAGATCTACATATTTATGTGACCTTCTTTTGTTCATAAATGCTAATATTTATTGCTTCTTTGTTGAGATTTTATTTTGTGTTTTGTGACAAACAAAAGTACGATTAGTGAAGCTGTAAAGTTCTCATGGTAGCTGCCTGTGTTCCCAAGATAGGAGCATTAGTGTCTACAGAAGCAGTTAATGCTGTTTATCATTAGTGACAGAGGCTGGGAAGGACCTTCTGTGGCTTTTATCTTTCACCTTGCCAACAGAAGTTGATGAGCTTTCTGATTTAAATTCATAGGTGATGCTCCAGGATTTATATGCACTTCACATGGACAAGCACACAGGTAAACCCATCGTGCTGATGGAGACTAATTAAAATCATCCTAACATTCTAATACCAGACATCCTTATGAAAACCATTACTTTATCCATATTTAATGCCATAGTTGCCCAATGAGAACATGAAATATAAAAGAGTTTATACAGGAATTTTCTCATCCATATTTAAAAAGGGTTTATTGCCTTATGAGTGACTTTTTTTTTTTTTTGGTGTATAGAAACTAATGGATGTAAAGCACATTCTTATAATGAACACAAAGTTTTTATAAATTTAAAATTTTAATAGTTACAGGAATTTTGAAACAGAGCAAGACAATTCCAATGAAGTGGCACACTTGAATAGTACTGATTACTTTTTTATATATAAATGCTATCCAAAGTGTGGTCCCAGAGACAGATGCCAGATATCATAAGAAAACCAGTTTATGAGGTCGGAGTTATTTGGGAATATGAAATATAAAGTTTAAACAACTTTTGGCATTCGGGGAATGTTCCGTACTTAAGACAGTAATGAATACTTTGAGCATTCAAAACTATAAGATGGTATCTTTGCTTCCTAAATTTTCTAGAAATCACTTTGAGTGACTAGTTTTCCATGAAACAATATTGGAAATGTTCTATCACTGTTGATTAAACAGCAGGGTATTTTGATATTTTAAATTGGATAAATCTCCATTCTACCACCCCTACTTCATTGAATGATTTTCTCTTGCCTTTAAAATGAAATCTAAACTTCTGACTATGAAAAATAAAATCTCGTGTGGCCCAGCTCTGCTGCCTTTGACCTTATTAGCACATCACTCTGCCATATGCTTCAGCCACTCCAGTGTTTGTCTTTCTCAAACATGTCATATTGTTTGGCATGTCAACAGGCTTTCTTATTGTTACCCTCCTGCAGGAGGATCTCTACCTACCTCAGTGTCATTCTCTCTGCAGGGAGATCTTCCTCTCTTGACTTTTAAAAAGTGTACTGTATAGTACCTTGCACTTCCTAAAATTAGTTTCTTTTGTGTGTGTGACAGTAAGCTGTCTGACGACAAAGTATATCTATCTTGTTCACCATCAAATCCCTAGTACCTAGGGTGTCACCTGCCACAAAATAGGTATTCTGTACATATCCTTAAATGAATATTCATGATTCTCTCATTAAAACCAAGGAAAATTGGGTAAGAGGGGAGACTTCCCTTTATTCTTTCATTCTGTGGTAAAGGGTGACTACTCAGAAAAGATACAAAGTAAGCTAAATCATTTATTTTCATGAAGTAAATGACATTGACTAATATTTCTTAGAGGCAACCCTCAGTGTAATACAATATTTAATGTATGATAAAGTGTTATTATAAAGCTATTAATGAAGATTATAAGTGCTATAAAAAGGAATGATTATGAAAATCATGCAGCAAGGGTTGGTCACATTTATATTAACAATAGTAATAATGATAATAATAATATAAGCAATTGGTTTCAGTATCTAAAACCAACAAAAAAGTTTATTTTATAAATTTACTCATTGATTTCAATTTCATGAAAACTGCTTAAGTATTCCTGACCAGAGGGGTGCCTGGGCGGCTCAGTCGGTTAAGCCTCTTGATTTCAGCTCAGTCAGGATCTCGCGGTTTTTGAAATCGAGCTCCATGTTGGGCTCTGCTACTTGAGATTCTCTCTCTCCTCTCTCTGTCCCTCCCCAGCTTGCATGCATGCACACACACACACTCTCTCTCTCAAAATAAATAAATAAACATTTTAAAAAAGGATTCCTGACCAGAAAACACTGTTAGCTAAATAATATGGCAAAACTTGTCATACCAGATAACTTTGGATGTATGTATAACTTATTTTTAAAGTACTGTAATTCTTTAAATGTAGCAATGCTATTTATCATAAACTGTAGATTTTAGATTAAGGTAAAAATAAATGTCTTGTGTTTTCCTAAGTAACTGAAGAAAAATAACTTTGAAACTAGAGATGAAGTGTGTCATCCTCCTTGGGAACTGAGTTTACTCTGAGAAGATTTCAAGGCTTGAGAAATTTAAGCAAACTCTTTGATTTTCATGTTCAATTCTTAAAACAAGGCATTTTAATGCAATTTTGCTCTTGCTTTAATGATATCAGCTGTATAATCATATTTCTTTTCTTGCAAGAGAAAAGCATCAGAGTAAAGAGAATAGCTTTTAGTAATAAGAAGACACTCCACAAATCAATATTATACCTTTCAAAGGAATCCGAATTTACAGGATCAAGAAATTGTGACCCACAAGATTGTTTTCTTTTTTATCAACAAAAATACATTTTATTCAACTTGTTATGGTTTTGGTGCTCCATCAAATTCATTCTGCACTATTGGCAAATGTTATACTATAAAGATTAAAACAGTGGCTTTTATTCTATAACTGGAGTTGATGCCACATTCAGCTTTCATTTTTTTCTGTGACCCATCTTTTTCTCTAATATCTTTTTTAAAATGCACATTTTATGCAAGACAGCTTTGGCAGACATTCCTATTTTTCAAACTGTTTGTAGATGTCAGCAGCAGCTGAAAGGGTATTTCTGAAAAATATTTTGTTTAATGATCAGCAAGGTGCTGAGTCCCCTTTCAAAGAATAGATCTGAACTTCTTCCCCATATTCAATATGTCACCTTGGTTTTTGTATATATATCAATATAGTCTATAATATCATATCATATTATGATATACACAGATATATATTAATATGGACTAATAATATTTATGCACAGCAATAAGTATACAATTATTAATATATAAGCATTGATTACAATTTTAAGTGGTAATCAAGTTTTCAAGAAAATAAAGTTTTTCCTGACAAACATGAAAAGAAGGAATTAGGAGAAATATGCCAGGTAATCCTGTACCAATGATTTAGAATTATGACACTTTTAAAGATAATGTTAAAATGTTATATCAAAGGTAATCATAAGATTTTTTTAATGTATATAAAACATAAGTTTTGATATTTTTGTTTTATAATCCATGTGAATATAACATCTAACATTATAATACAATTTTAGAATATATGAGTTAATTTGCATACATATTATATAAGGCTATTTTAATATGCATATTTAAAATGAGATTTAATTCTAAATTATTAAGAATGTTAATTTCAATTAAGTATGACTGCTTTGTTAAACTCAAGAATGTGCTCGGGAAAATATCAGTATATGTAATACTTTTTCAAGTCTATCTCTCTTCTGTGTTTGAATTGGAGTACAAACACATTCATCAAATAGTTGGATAACAAAAATCCAGTTAAACCTTAACATATTCATATTTTAATTTCAAATTAAGTATAGATATTTATAAATCAATGGTGTTTTTAATTCTAGACTCCTACAATTCACATTCTCTTCTGATTAAGATAATTAAGTTTCTTTAGAGACAGATGCTAAGATCAGAGTAAAATCATAAAGAGCTACAAAAAAGTATGCTATAAATTCCATCCTAAGTAATTAAAGGAAGTTAAAATAGCACAGTATAGCTACCCAATTAAAACTTGTAAAAATAGAAAACAAGGAGAAAGCTTCCTACCTCAGGGGCACCTGGGTGGCTCCGTTGGTCAAATGTCCAACTTGCACTCAGGTCATGATCTCCCGGTTCATGGGTTCGAGCCCTGCGTCAGGCTGTGTGCTGACAGCTCAGAACCTGGAGCCCACTTCAGATTCTGTGTCTCCCTCTCTCTCTCTGGCCCTCCCCTGCTTGTGCTCTGTCTCTCTCTGTCTCTCAAAAATAAATAAACATTAAAAAAAAAGAGCTTCCAACCTCAAACAATATTTTAGAAAATAAATACAAAAGGGGAAAGTATAGCTATGAAATCATTAAATAAATGAACAGAGCTGGTTTTATCAGTAAATATTTATATTTAGTAAATATCTGTACCCATATGTTTTATTCCATGTGTGAACATAGAACTCATGTGTGTGTATGTGTGTGTATGTGTGTGTGTGTACATTGATCAAATATGTAAAGAAGTAATAAAGCATGGAAAGATGTATATGGTAAATTGGAACTGATTTCTATAACGACACATTCTTTAGATTTGGGAATACAGGTAACAGTACAGATAACTTACCCACTTTGTTCTTATGTTTCCTGCTGATTTGGCATTACATGTAGCTGATGAAAACCACACTCCATTCTGTACTGGGTTTGTGAGATTTTGGCTTGTGAACCCTGGGGAGTTGATACTGATTGTGGAAGGATCAAACCAATATTCTGAATCATCTCTACTTTTTTGAAGCATAAAGTGTTTGTTGGCAATTTATTTTTGATGCTATAAAAACATATTTTAAAAAAGAGAATTAGATTTATGCATTCCTTTTCATTGAAAGCCACATAGCATTTCCCCAAAAGTCTGCTTGAAAAGAGATATGATTTTAGTAATTAAGTATTTTTCAGAGTTTATGCTTTATCGAACCAAGTAAAATTTTGGTTTTGTCAGTTTGGGGTTGCCACAGGACCTTTCAGTGGGCTGCAAAGGTCTGCAGGGTGCAGGCCGAATCCTCAGCAAACAGGGATTGGTGCTACAGGAAATCCCATACGCCAGGCCTTCTGATTTTCACTGCTCTTCTAAATGCTGGTATCTTGGAAACACTCAGAAAACCATGACCTGGATAATAAGGTAGGCCAAGGAAAGAGTGATGAAGGGTTGCAGAAGATGAGGCCTTCTTTACTTGGCCTTTCCCTAGCTCTGGAAATGATGGTTTGTGTCCCTGTGAAGGCAGGAAGGACTTTCAAAATGTTGATTGTGTTGCAGACGCTTAATGAATATTCTTCTTAGGAGGGTGGAAGTTTTAGAGGGAAGGCAGAGAGTCATGTAAGTGTTCCACTCTGAGCCAGGCAGAGACATGCCCTTATTCCTGGATTCTGCACTTCAAGAGATTAGGACTGTTGTTAGGTTCAAAATCTTGACCTTGTTACTTAACATCTTTGTAAATTTGGGGAAGTTATTTAAACATTCTTGGATTCGGTATCCTCATATGTAAAGTGAGGATACTAACAATGCCCGCTACCTTCCTGGGTTATTTGTCAGAATTAAGTTAATCCATTCATTCAAAATCCTTAGAACAAGTTTAACAAGCTTCAGAAAACAATAAATTGGAATCATCATCATCATCATCACAATAAAGATGGTAAAACAACAACAGGGAATTTGGTCTCTGACTAATCACCAAAAAGGAAGCAACTCAGCCAACTTTATTTGTGAAACAAGAAAATAAAGGCTTGTGTCTCTTAAACAGTAATTGATACTACTATTACTACTACAAAAATGAAACAAGAACAAAATAAACAAACAAAAAAACCTATTTAAAATGGGAGTCCCCAAAGCAGACCCTTGCATTTGCTTTGATCAGTGCTAAAAATCTGAGTGCGATCAATTATGAATAATAGTCAATCCTGAAATATTGCATTGTTACTCTCAAAGAATTATTGTATAAATATACACATCCTTTGAGACTTATGTTTGATAATTCCTGAAACAAAAATAAAACAAGTTAAAACAGGAAGAACAACCCAAATAAAAACAAAGTAAATTTTATCCCAAAGAAATTCAGTTCATTCTAGGCTAAGAGTGGCATTAGCAAAGAAGTGCTTAGATAGATTCTTGGGTAGTCTGTGCTTAAAAGAGTTGTCAGGTGACAAACAAGGGTAAAGGTAGGTCAGGAGGTGCCTAAGGCAGAAAGCTGTGGATAGATCTCTTAGGCAGAGATAGAATGAAATAACATTAAGAGAGAGTCAGGTGTAGGGTTGAGCTTGTAGGAGAGGACAATTTTTTTTTCTTCCCTTCTAGGTTTTTTGACTGGTCTAATAATTAAATTGACATAAGACAGATCAACAGGAGAAAAATAAAGTTAATTTCAGACATGTGAGAGCTGATAAAAATTTGAGACTCTCCAAAGTCATCAAGCAAGAAGATTTTATACTTTTTAAACAAAGAAACAGTCATTTGTAAAGGATTGACAAAAGGGTTTGTGCTTGGAATAGTGAATAAATAAAGTGGTAACAAAGTTTTTCACATACTTCTTTGCTCTGACTACCTCTGATGATAAGGATGCCTTTTACCTCCAAGTGCAGGGTGGGTAACCTTCACAGGGCAAATTTATTTTCTGCTTTCACTGGAGAATAAGGAGGGTCAAAACTAAAAGAGAGTCAGTGTCCTTATATCAGTTATTTCTTAAGTAACTTTAAATCAAAATATTCAGTATGCCAAAGTGGCATAGTTTAGGGCAGCTTGGACTGAATCTCATCAAGTTCTATTAAAATAGTATAAAAGCAATTTGCTTTCTAATCTTTATTCTACTTTCTAACTCATGGTTACTGCATACTTACCTGGTATATAATCTTATTCACTGCATGAAGCATGGCATCTCCCCGCCTCCCAAGGTATCTATTTTAACTACATTTGTTTTAAGAATTGTTCCACAATATACTTTGGAATGATGTCGATTTTATGGTAAGATATACTATTTTACTAGGGTGTAGCAATATACATTTAAGTCTACTAAGCAAATTACTGTTAATGATATGCCCTGATTCGAGAGTCCCCCTGAAAACAAACCACCAGAGTCCAGAGTCAAAGCCAAGCGGCAAGGGTAGTTTATTGCAGGTTCCCGGTCCTCCGCGCACTCGTTGCCAGTGACGCTAAGAGCAAGGATCTTACAGCTTGTTTTATAGACAGGCATAAACAAGTTAGGGATTTTTTGAGGTTACAGAGCTGTTATTGGTTGACATTTAAATTTGAACACTCAGCACAACTCGATTGGTTCCCGCCTTTATTTCAAACCATTCAGCAGAACTTGATTGGTTCCCGCCTTTATGTCAGACTAAAACCGGGCGTGCCCTGGCTGGATTCGGGAATGGCGGGGGGGGGGGGGGGGGGGGGGGGGGGGGGGGGGGGCAGAGGGGAAAGATCTTTTCTTTTCTTTGCAGTTGTGAGTACACCTGGTAATTTTTTCTCTTAGCCTCTCATTAAGAATTAAAACATAATGATAGAAAATAAAACCTTTAAAAAAATCTTCTCTTTTGCAACATCATTTGTATTTACTACTGACTTAACTTTAATAGTGTAAGAAAGAGCCAAGTAATATACAAACCAAAAATCTGGCAGTTGTAAAAGACAAGTTTTGGATTTATTATACTTCTATATTCTTTTAAAAACTACATCAGTAGAACTATCAACATTTGTAAGTGCAAAATTTAGGCATAGTTATAACAAATTATCAGAAAAACACTATAGTAATAGTCTAAGCATTTCGTATATAAGACTGGAATATTTTTTGTTTTATGGTAAATAATTCTTTTAATAAAACGTTTCACATATAAAAGTATATATATATATATATACACACACACATATAAAGTATATATATATAAAGTATATATATGTGTATATGTGTGTATATATATACTTTTATACATATATACATTATATAAAGTATACTTTATATAATGTATATAAATGCATTAATGTATTTAATAAAGTACACTTATATATAAGTATATAAATATACTTTATATATATATGTATATATATGTGTGTGTGTGTATATATATATATATACTTTTACCCATCAGCTAAGTTACATAATTGACTAATAATGATACCAGTGAATTTTCCTCATGCTTCTCTTCATTCATATTCCATTCCTCCCAAGTTCAACCACTCTTTAAAATGTTTCTCTCTCATTTACTTCCTTTTTATTGTAAACATATTATATTTAGGCTTTTTATGGTTTAAATTTTTATAGCAATTTTGTACTGTATGTATTCTTCAACACTTACATTTTTTTCTCTCAATATTTCATTTTAGAGATTTTTCCATTCATTTATTCATTAATTGATTTTCACTACTGTATAGTATTTTGTTTAATGAAGATGAGAATTTACCACAATTGATTTATCCATTCCTTCTTGTCTTGGATGAATATTTGAATTGTTTCCAGGTTTTTTTTTCTTTTAAAAACTGTACTTCTCTGAAAAGTCTTATAAATGTTATATCCATATGGTAATATTGTTAGGTGAAAGAATATGCAAATATTTAAATTTATAGGATACAGTCAAATTTTTTTTCAAGAGAATAAGACTAGTTTATATATAGCAGCTATCTTCCATAGGATGTAACTTTTCTTTTTATGTTATAATCTTTGATACATGCATGTTTTAAATCCCAATGTAGTGGAATTTATTGATCATTTTCCTTTTTCCTTCAGGAAAATATTATATATCCAGATGAATACAAATGTTTTCCTACATTCTCTGATAAAAGCTTTATTTCTTTGCAACCACACTAGCCAGTGCAGACAAGAAGCAATATGCTGAGTTTTCCAAAACAAAAGCAATATCTGTTAAGTTTGTGGACTGAGGGAGCAGGAAGGGAGAGTGTATAGATTTACTGACAGCAGTAAAGAGAATCACAGACAGGGACTATTTGTTAATGTGTGGAAGTGCATGTCCTATGGCTTTACGCAAATAAATAAAACTTAATCATGGATACGTTTTGGTAAATAACTTGTTCATCCTTGTTTTATGAGGTTGGGCTGTGAAGTAGTAAAATCTATCAAATGAATAATAGCACAGGAAAGAATTGATTTTTTGGCAGCTTCACATTGTTAAGAGCTATTTATTTGAAAGATCCCCCCTCTTTTTTCCCAGAGAAGAGAGAATGTATTTCTTTTAATTATGTGGAACATTGACTTTTTCGCAGCTGAAAATATTCTTTAAGAAACACTTCACTATTTTATAGGTGTTCCCATGTTTTGGACAGAGAACATTTTTGATAAACTGAATGTATTAAGATTGTATAAATTGAACAACATATTCCCTTTGACTTAAGATTGGGTATGTTATTCTGACATAGTTTCTACTGTGAGTAATACACACATTGATTTCGTATGTCACATTTGTAATCACATTTTAAGGACAAATTAAGACATTCTAAATTGTATTAATGATGTTAAAAAGAAAGCCACAGGCCCCAAATGGCAATCCTTAAGTTAAGGCCCTGAGTCAGTAAACCAAGACAATACCTAACCTAAATGAAGTTTCATCCCTATACCCCCAGGAATGTAATCTTTAACCCGTCAGCATGACATTTCCTGGTCAATTCTAAGAAATTACTGATAGATCACTGCTCCATTTAGGAGGGCTTGCCCAAACAAATTCCTTGCTGATAAATTCCTTTCTTTCTTCTCTTCTTTCCTTTTTTCTTTTCTTTTTTTTCCCCCTTTTCTTTTTCCCTTCCCCTTCCTTCTTCCTTCCTTCCTTTTCTTTCTTTTCTTTTCTTTCTTTCTTTCTTTCTTCCTTTCTTTCTTTCTTTCTTTCTTTCTTTCTTTCTTTCTTTCTTTCTTTCTTTCTTTCTTTCTTTCTGCCTTTACAAGCCTTTCTTTTGTTTAGTTCAGTATAAGTCCCTTCTACTTGCTAGATAGGATGCTGCCCGATCTGTGGATCTTTTAATAAAGACAATTAGTTATGCATTTATTCAGTTGAATTTTTTGAACAATGATTATATTTCAAACAAGTAATATGATCAATGTTCATGTGAAAAACTGTGTTGTATGGGGTTGATTTTCTTTATGAGGAGCTGTTGGCTGAAATAATGTTTTTGTTTTATTTTTTAACGATTAGATACTTTATTTGCACCCTTGCAGTGGTGCTCCCCTGACTGTAAAAAATTCACAGGTATATCAGGAGTGATTCCGTACCTGGGAGAAGCAGCATAGATGAATTCAAGGTACCTAATTAATTTGGAAGACATTTTAGGCAATGGTTAATTTGAGAGATATACGCTTAGTAAATCTTCCATAAACCAGCAGAGATGATAAGGCATGTGATCCCCTAGAAAAGAGAAGAATAGAAAAGCCTAAGGAGAGGAGGGGCCATCTGGAAAGTGAAGGTGGAGGTAGATATGGGTAAGGGGCAACCAGACAAGGCACTTGAGCAAGCTATGGAGTTAAATCAAAGCAGTAGTGTGCATGCTGTGGATGTCCATTTCATAACTGAGAGGGTGCCCCAGGGTTTATCCTAGGCTGGAATAAGCTGAGATAAGATAATAATCTTGCAAAATTTGGCTGTGATTTTTTAGCAACAGTATGTTTGTGGGCAAGGTACTTAAAAGTTTTAGTGCTGTAGTTTTAACTGGCAACTAGCAATTTCAATGGCCCAGGGTTGCAATGATAAAGGAAACCGAAAATGGAGTCCAAGCACCTTGACTTTTGCATAATGAAGATTATCATTAAAAAGTGGGAGGCATGATAGTGAGGCGAGAAGAAGTACAAACCCTGATTCCAAAATCTCCAAGTTTCCAAGGAAAGACAATAAACCAAGTCTGGGACAAAAATGCTTACTTTTTCATAGCCAGTATGTACCAGAGGGGCCTCTTTCTCCAATATGGAATAAAAATTATTCCTTTCAGTACATTTGTGTCTTCCTCATTTACTGTCTCTGGCTCTACCTTCACCCCACAAATAATAATAGTTCCATAGGTAGGCCACACCTACTACTAAATTTGGGGTTCCTAAAGCAATCTCCTTGAATAAGGATTACTGTGATAGTTTTGGCTTAATGAGCACAACTCTGCAGTTATGATGGATGAGTTTCCTGGAATCCCTGGAAGAAGGGCACATAAATTACAGTTCTGTAGAAAGTAGCAAAGAGGGAGTAAAAGCTGGCCAGGTAATGAACCATGCTCACTGTGCTATATTTAGTGATTCCCCCCCCCCCAAATCACTCATATGTTTCTGATATCATGTTATAATTGACTATTATGTTTTACATGGCAGCCTTACTGCAAATATTTTTTTAAGGAGATAATGTAGAAAAAATAAATACTATTTAGTATAAATAAAATGAAAGTGAAATAAAAGTCTCTTTAATCCAATTTAAATTATCCACTTCTCGTCATTTTCCTACCTAGAAATATAACTCGATTACTATTGAACAGAGTTATATGCTTTTGATTTAGCTGAGGTTGGTGTTCATATAGTTTTCAAATGGTAAATGTGTGTTGGTGCAGAGTTTTGTGTGTGTGTGTGTTTTTTCCTGATACTGACTAGTAAACAACTGAGTGGTTAAAACACAAATTACTTATAACCTTTTGAATGACGGACTCTTCAAATGAAAATTTATATTCATTGGTTCTGGTTCTATATTTTTCATGCAATTTGATGTATAAAATGTAGAAAAATTAAATTTTGCATTTCAGTAATTATGTAGGTTCACTATTTTTTGAAACACATATAATATTATTGGTATTTTCCCAAATAATTAAAAATTCCATCATCCCCCTTTTAAAATTATTCATTTCACTTAGTTTATGTGATTTGTGGAAACTGAAATTTAAAGATGGAAGCTTAATCTAGCACCTGAGCTGCTGGGATCTAAACATAGTTACTTTGCTTTTGTTTTACAAGATCCTTTGATTCTCACTTTTGGTTGCTGAAGAAACTATTAACGTTTTGAATCAGATAACCTTGCAGATAAGAAAATCCATGAGAGAAGTAATTTTCCAGAGAGGAGCTGCTCTGAGAAGCTTTCAAAAATATGGTTTTAAAAGTTAAAAAAAATCATGTTTTAGGAAAAACTACATACGTATATGTGTGTATGGGTATCTATGTATATAATATAAATGACATCTTTTTGAGGACAATACTCCTCACTTTAATATCTTTTTTTCAGAAAACTAAAGAGAGCTACATAATGTATGACATATACAACCATATTATATGCTATTTTCTGATTATGGGGAACAACATTTGCCAGAGTGATTGATATTTTAGCTGGTCTGGCTTTACCATAGCCAGGAAATTCTGGCCAATTAAGGAGGAAAAGGGAGAACCATCACTCAAATGAAAATTGACAACCAACCCACTTCCACCATTTAAAAAAAAAAGATAGAAAAATCATATTTATCCATCTGGTCCCTTTTTGAAATGCATCACATACTTTGATTTTTTTCCCTATGTACACCATACTAACGAATGAGTATTCGAAAAGATTTTACAGTAAATTGCTTTCTAAAGACAAGATATACTTTAATGAGAGCACTTAACCTAGACCCCCTTGGAAAACTGAACAAATGGAAATTCTGATATCCTTTCCCTTGTGACTCGAGAGAGTTGATATATCTCCCATGACATTGAGATATTTTCTCAGGTGTTGTTTAAACAAAGTCTGCACATTGATTCTTTCATTTAGAGCTAAGCTTTGGAATGCCCTCTTCCAGGCATAATACATCACCCAGGTACATTTCTAGGTACTATAAAGTAATGGGGTTGATTAATCATCCAAAAATTATTCTAGAAGGTCCATTTTGTGCCCATAATTTTGCTAAGTGAAGTACTCACAATCAGGACAGAGTAGAGAGCATATTGGTCAATGTAATTGTTTCAACAATACAATGTCATAAGTAGTATAACAAGTAGTGTGTAAAATGTTAGGGCAACATTAAATGATTCAATATGATCTACATTTAAAGGTGGTAAACATTTGCAGAGATAGAGGAACACCTAGTGCCTTGGAGTTGTGGGTGATCTAAGAGTGTTATCTAGGGGTAAAACAAGAGCTGCATAGACAGTTCAACAGAGGCACCGATTATAAAGAGGTAGGCAGAAAAGTGAGATTTATTTGTGAGACTGAGACAGAAGCTGGAAACACCTGACAAGAGCAATAAATGTTAAAAAAAGGGTAATACAAGTTGTAATTACCTCCTGAGTATATAGAATATATACATAAGTGCTTTGTATTGAAATTCCTGTCAAACACAGCTGTATAGGATAGAGATGAGTAGGGCACAAGGAAACTAATTTAATGTGAAATGACAAGAGCTGTATTGATCCAGAAAGGTTTTTTTTTAACTTTCCTTGAAATCTTACTTTTTCTCTGATCAAAAAGAAACTATGGAAGTTTTAGAGTTGATATGAATATAGGAGAGTTTTTTTATTTGTGAGAAAGTTAACGGCCATTTCGGGATGTCTTGAATCCACGGTAACAAGCATCCAGGAAGTGATATGTATGTAAGATCCTGAAAATAACAGGAATAATTTCTGGAATAAGTTGGGATGAATTTGAAGATTTAAGAAGTATGTGCACAGAATGAATAGTAATAGCCATGAGAATGGATGGGATGGCAAATGATCAGTTATAGAGAAAGGAGAAAAGGGACAAAGAAAAGACCTTGAAAACATTTATTTGTATGGAATGGGAAGGGAAAAAAAATCATGGTCAACAAAAATGTAGTTAAAAGAGAACTACACTTGTGGTGCAGCAACATGGAACCCAAAGAGGCATTTTGAAAACAAGGCAGTAGTCAATATAATACAGTGCTGCAGAGATATCAACATTAATACTGAGAAAACTTTTATCTGGCCTGATTGATATAATGCAACAAAATAATAGCATCATTTCTTAAAAAGCAAGCATAGAAAATGTATAAATGGTGGATCACCTAGAAAAAATAAAGGATTTGAGCAGACCTGAAATTTCATTATTTTAGTTTTTTGATGTTGAAGGAATGAGATGCATGACAGTTTGAAGGAATAGAAGTGTTTAGGTCACAGATTAGTTTTAAGCAAGTGCATCAGTAGGCTTGAGGAAGGCAGTCACTTAGTAGGAGATATTAAGCAGAACATGCAAAAAAGAGGAGAAATAATTTCATGAATGAGGTTTTGGCTGAAGGAGGAGATTGTACTATTCTAGACACCTAGACTATAATTAGAGTGAATAAAGTAAAATATGTATAGATTAAAAAGGATTACTTTAAAAAAGTGGGGAGGGCCTGGATGGCTTAGTTGGTACAGCATGAGCCCCTTGATCTCAGGATCCTGAGTTTGAGCCCCACGTTGAGTGGAGAGATTACTTAAACAAAAAAGAAAAAAACAAATAGATTAGCTTCTGGAAAGAAAAACATTAGGTCTTATTTGTATCTCAGGTTTTATCTCAAATAAAAATGTAGCTCTCAATGGAATATTAACTCTTTATTTTATCTTTATTTTGTTGTGCATACTTTTGTGTATATTCATCATGTATAAACATGCTTGATAATCATTTTTATAGACTACCTTTTCTCCATATAAAAACATTTTAATCTCTTGAAATAAAGAACTTCCTGTGTTCTTACTATCCAAAACATTTACCTCAAACTAGGTGTTCTCATCTTGAACTCCAGGACTGTTCCGCTTTCCCATTATCTGGAGCTAGCCAAACTGAGGTTGAGGACACAGTCCTTCATACTGCCAAGTCTAGTCAAGACTTAGCTAGTTCAGGGGTACCTGGGTGGATCATTCAGGTCAGCATCTGACTTCTGATCAGGTCATGATCTCACAGTTCGTGAATTCGATCCCTGCGTTGGGCTCTGTGCTGAGGGCTCAGAGCCTGGAGCCTGCTTCAGATTCTGTGTTTCTTTCTCTCTCTGCCCCTCCCCTGCTTGCACTCTGTACCTCTCTTCTTCAAAAATAAATAAACATTAAAAAATCTTTAAGACTTAGCTAGTTCATTTTATCCTTTTTTTCTGTATGTATTCTATATATTTCCATCTGTAATCTATGCTCAATATCCTATATGTTCTCTATATTTTATATCCTGACTCAAGTTCCAATCTTCTTGGTTCAGAATATACTATTTGTGTCCTCAAACTTTTCTTTTGTCAGGATATTTACAGTAACTGAAGAAATATTCTGTCTTTTCTGATTCTCCTTAACATTTTCTAGTAAAATAATTTCCCTATTGCCTCTTTATGATTGTATGCATTATAAAAATACTAGATCCCATGCAGCCTGTGTGCAATCAAATGTAAAAACAAAGGGTCGCCTTTGAAATTTCAAGGCCAAGTATGTAGCACTGACTATTCACTTGATATTTGCAAATTACTTTGACAATAAATGCATTTCATGTTATTTCTACTTTTCTTATTTAATGATTTCCTGAAGAGAATTGTTGATAAAAGGGCAAGTAAATGTTAAAATGTATGCATATTTTACATATTCTTATAAAGTAAAAAAATGAGTCAGCATTATGATTTCCAAAGCCTCATTTAGCATAGTAAATCAAACCTGTCTAAAGGCTTGTAAGCAGGGATTAAAAAGATCATAATAAAATTACTTAAAATGAAAAATAAAGTACAAAGGTTTAGATTATACATTTGTTTTCCAGAGAATGCTTATTTAACAAATATCCAATGTAAGACATCATGCTTAGACTAGGACACATAATTTTTGAAAATATTAAAATACGGTTTATTTCATTTTCCTCTGAAGAAGTAATCAATGCTATTTGGCTTTACTTCTGTTTTTAAAACACATAATCTTGAAAACCATCGGTTAGTTCTTTGTCAGTGTTCTCAGCTTTCTTAATCAATTGTTCTTCTACCATGAATATTTTGGTTGTTTCTTGTTTTGTTTGTTTTGTCTTCTTTCCAAGGCATTGAAGAAGAAAATCATATACCTTTTTATTTATTGATGCCTGTATACATCCATTAGTTCAGCCTGACCCAAACTCTCTTAGAATAGGAAGACTGAAATGACTGACAAGCAAAGTAGAGGGCCTTTCAAGTAAAACTAGGGACTTGAACCTTGTTTGTAAATGGCATACTTAGGGGGAAATGAATAGTACAGACTTAACAAGACAGAAGAAACACACTGGAATTATACTGTATGCTATAATGGTGGTGTTGATAAGGACAGGAAAAGTCTCTTGATTTAAATGCCAACCAAGGAGGCAGTTCTTAGGGGAGCATAATCTCCTATATCTTTAAATACAGATCAACTATGTACTTGTTTATGTATTCTTTGCCTGAGAATGTGATCTGTTCAGACCTTTTACTACTCGCACATGCAGATAATATTATCACTCCCTAGCCATTTGGATTAGTTGCATCAATACTGATTATCAAAAGACTGGTGACGTTGTGGCCAGATCACTCTCAAATCCAACACTATGAAAGGATTTCCTCTACAAGTATTTTGAGACAAGACATATCAGTTTTGGGTTGTTTTTTTTTTGGCACACTTACAAATGGCATAAAAGTTATTCATACAAGTTGTCCGTCACATTTTGAAAGGATATCATCATTGGAAAAAGAGAAAATTGGAAGTTGTGAAGAAAAAAGACATTAAATTATTGGTAGCACAGAATAATATTTCTTCAAAACAGATTAAAACCATAAAATAATAAGATCCCAGGACTTTGGAACTGCACTTCTAAAAATTCAGTATGGTGGAAAGGATTGAGCTAGGTAAGCATACCTTATTTCATTCTGTCCTAATCTATCAAAGAATGATCATATTTTAAGATAAATGTCAATGTCCAAATCTAATATTCAAAGTGTGAGAGAAAAGACTGTAGAAATCCTTTTCACTCATACACATGCTTTCCCACTTGGTATAGCCGAAATAACTTTCCCAATAGATGTTATAATGCAGACATGTAACTGTGTGATACAGACTATGGGAGCAATCAGTTACAATATTTATCAATTTATTTCATACTCAGACAAAAAAATCACCAATATCTTTGTTCTTTGAAATCCACAAAATAAATTTAATTTGTGCTCCACATGACAGCCTTTAAATATTTCAACAGGTTTGTTATGAGTTCTTGAAGGCTTCTCTTCTTTAAGCAGAATGTATCTTCTTAATTCTAATGACCTTTCCACTGATGACCGTTAATTATTCAATTTTTAAATTAGCTCCCCAATTTAGAACAGTTCTCCAGATAGGGGAGCCTGGGTGGCTCAGTAGGTTAAGCGTCCGACTCTTGATTTCAGCTCAGGTCTTGATCTCACAGTTGGTCATCAGATCCCTGCCTTGGAGATCTCTTACCTGCCAAGGAGGTAAGAGTCCCTCCTTGGGCTCTGCACTGGGCATGGAGCCTGCTTAAGATTCTCTCTCTCTCTCTCTCTCTCTCTCTCTCTCTCTCTCTCTCTCTCTCAATCTCTGTGCCTTCCTTACCGGCTTGCATGCTCTCTGTCTCTCCCTCAAAAATAAATAAATAAACATAAAAAAGTTCTCCATACATTCTGGCCTGTATAGAATAAAGTGAAGTTATTTGTCTTTACACAAGAACTCTGTTAACTCTCTTTGTGGGCAACTTAATTTCATAATGACACTTAATGAACTTAGAGTCAATTGAAATCCTGTGGCTACAAAACAAAACAAAACAAAATGAAACAAAACACAAATTACTGTTCGGTCAGCTTCTCCTCACCTGTAGTTTGGTTGCTAATGTTTCCCTTATCTGTGTGGAGGTTTTCATATTTATCCTTATTAGTTAGAATTGTTTTAAATTTTGGCTCATCCTTGTACCTTACTGAGAACTATCTAGACAGTGATCCTGCGCTCCCTTTAGCACATTGAGAGTAAATGCAGTTTTGATCACCTTGAAAGGCTGAGTGTCATGAACAGTTTCAAGGATGAAATGTGCAGATTGAGCTGAAATATAGGAAAACTGGAAGTAGGGTCAGTTTGAAAATAATTGCTGTATGGGGCATCTGGTTAGCTCAGTGGTTTAAGCTTCCAACTCCTGATTTTAGCTCAGGTGGGAAAGTTCGAGAAGAAAGATGAAGATTTTGATTTAGATATATTGCTTTTGAAGTGATGGTGGTACAGACAATTAAATATTTCCAGAGTACAGAAGGGTGATGAGAGAAGGCTCTTCTGAATCACGAAATTAAGGTGAATGTTAATGATAGATGGTTGATAGTCATCTATGAAGAAATGATAGCTTAAGGCCAGAGATGGGCTCAAAATTTTCTAAGAACCGTAGATTTTCATAAAGTTATAAATTCAGGAAAAACAAAATTATAAGCTTGAGAGTGCTAGAAGTTGTATATTAGCCTAGGGAGAAAAATATTTTTGTTTATTTTTGTTATTTTGAGAGAGAGAGAGGGAAAGCACCTGAATGTGAGGGAGGAGAAGAAAGAGAGAATCCCAAAGTAAGTTCTGTGCTGTCAGCGCAGAGCCTGACAAGGGGCTTGATCCCACCAACTGCGCAATCATGACCTGAGCTGAAATCAAGAGTTAAACACTTAACCAGCTGAGCCACCCAGGCACCCCTAGGGAGAAAAATCTTAAGAAAACTCTCTGGAAATACATGGAGCAATTAACATACTTAGAAAGAAACCAATTGATGCAGAAAAGAACATATTGAACTTGTCTTTCAAGTGTTTTTTTAATGGAGTTCTCTGATATTAATTTTAAAAGATTCAAGACAAATTGTAACTTTTCCTGTTACTTAAATCTCCATTAACTTATTTTTTAAAAATGGTGACATATTTGCCTTACCTATTACTAGAACATAATTTGCAAGCTTTTATCTTCAGAAAGCTAAGCATATTACTTTGTTCCTTAAATTAAGCTTTTTTAAATTTTTATTTATTTTTATTTTTTTACTTTTAGTCCTGACACTCAAAGTTAAATAATCGAATAAAGTTAACTAGGCTGACTGTACTCATATACCCATGGCTTATTTTAGAGCTAGTCCACATTTTGTACTCTCTTCCTTGAACTTCATTTATCATGATTTATATATGCAGCAAATCACCATTTATAAGCTATTCATTGTGTCAGAGGAAGAAGGGAGTTTAGAGAAGGGAGTTTGTGGAGTATTACTATTACTAAGCCTTTCCATCTTTTCTTATCCCTGTTTCTGGTTTAGAAATGCTCAGCATGGCTCACATGGAGAATTTTAAGAAAATAGCTTTCATGCAAAGACAAAAGTACAATCTCTGGTTATAGGTTTATATTTACTGATCTTCACAAAACCACTTTCCTATATTTTTCTCCCAAGAGATCTTACTATTCAACAGTACTGTTTTTAAAATTTGGGCATATAGGCAGTTGCTTGGGATTTTATAATGTCATATTATTGCTGGGTAATAGAAACACCAAACTAAAAAAAATGTATAATAAGGGACATGTGTATGAATGTAGAAAGTCATGAAAAATTAATTATTTTAGTGTCAAAAATAATTAGATCTAATGTAACTATTTTAACATGGATTAATTTTAATAGAGTTTTAAATCGAAATATAAAAAGTATAACTCAAAATTGGTAAGTCCCCAGGTGTCATTTAATAAATATACATGAAGATAATATCAGCCTTAGGATACAGTACAGATGAGTTTGAAACTTTGATTTATATGAAATTTTATGCCTCTCTGGGAAATTTTGTGGATTTCTTACAGAAGAGTAAAAATTTGAAAGAATACATAAACTGTTCAGTATAGTCAGTGGTAATGAGACCAATATTTCATATATACTGGTTAGAAAAATCCCTTTGAAGTTAACATTCCCAAAAGATAATAAGGAATCAATATGAAGTTTACATCATTTAAGTGTTACATTTACAAAAAATTTACATCAATCATTAAAGACTATTCTTGAAAGTTTTTAGGACAATTTCTATTATTTCTCCAAAATTATACATAATATATTAATATTACTACATATTAATATGTTATTAATATATAAATCTCTTTATGCCTAACACCCTTTGACTTACTGTAGTAGCAGGAACACTGATCCAAGCCCCTTTTCTTTGATAAAGTGATTAGTAACTTTAAATTTTTAATATTTCCCATGGGACTGGTAATGATTAATGTTTTCTGATAAACAAAGTTACTTAAGTGAATATATTTATAATACAGCAATTCTATTTCTAGGTATATACCAAAAGAGTTGAAAGCAAAAACTCAGATATTTGCATACCAATGTTCATGGCAGCATTATTTACAATAGCTGAAAGATGGAAACGACCCAACTATCCACCAACTATTAATTAACAAAGTATGATATATTCATACAATGGAGTATTATTCAGCCTTAAAAAGAAATTCTGACACATGCTACAATATGAATGGGCCTTGATAACATTATATGTTATCATTACATTACACACTACATGAAATAAGACAGACACAAAAAGACAAACATGACCTTGCTTCTCTAAAGTGTCTAGAAGCAACAACTTCATAGAGATGGAAAGTAGGCTAAAGATCACCTATTGCTGGTAGCAGGAGGTAATGGAGTTTATTGTTTAATGGGTAAAGAGTTTTACTTGGGATGATGAAAAAGTTCTAGAGTTGAGTCGTGGTAATAGTTGCACAACAGTGTGAATGTGCTTAATACGTCTAAACTGTGCACTTAAAAATAATTAAAATGAAAATTTTTATGTTATGTGTATTTTACCACAAAACAAATAAGAAAACTCTTGTTTCAAACCTGGACTATAGATGCTATCAACTCTGTTCCTGGCAGAGAAGAAAAGAAAGAGAGTGATTTCGCCTAAACACACTCACCTTGGAGCCACACTCATTTGATCCGAGGAGGTTTCTCGGTTACCCTGACTCCTGCAGCACTTCCCTTTTGCACACATTCTCCACCCCACCCTTTCTCACTAGCATGCTTGCTTGAACTCCCTATTCTGGTTTAAACTCCTTGCCATGTGTTCCTGTCACCTGAGACTAAAAAGTCTGCACTAAATTCTCGACCCCCAGAAATGGCCAAATATTTTCAGATACAAGTTATAAACTTTTAAAAACGGGGGATTTCTTTTGACATAAATAAGTGGATTGTAAATAACAAAAACAATAATAATGAAACAGCGATCACTTTACACACATGGCCACTCCCTCCCTTCACTGTTGAGCCTGACTAGAACTTCTATTCACCACATTCATGGTGAGGACTCTGGGTAGGAGGAAATGAGAGAGCCACACCCTGAACTCTGGCACCCCCTCAGGATTTCAAGACTGGCCTCAACTAATAGTTCTCTTAATTCCTTCTTTGGCAAAGGTTCTAGAGTTGCGTTGTTCATGGCAGATCCCAGGTGGCAGCCAAGGAGCCTCTGAGCTTCAGTCAGCCAGAGAGATACTAGGAGTGTGAGATATGGTATTAAGAAACAAAAGATAGCACATTTAGCCAAAAGAAGGATGTCTCCCTCTTCAGAAGTACAGTTCTAAGGACAACATGGTAGATTGGAGACCATCCCAGGGGGAAACTTGATAGGCATGTGCTGCAGATGGCAAACACACTTGAGAAAAAGATCCTGGGCCACTGTCACCTCAGAGAAAAGTTGTCTCTGCCCAGAAACATTTGGATTAAACAGGGACATACATGCTTCACAGCACCCATGAAATGTTAAGAACTTGCTTGTTCCAATTGATTTCTCCTGAGATGTCACACTTGGAATTTGAGTCTCTTAGTTAATAGTTTGGGGGAGATCCTTCAATCTTCTCCCCTGCCTACCTGAGTTTACCGACACAAAAGAGAAGGGAGAAACACAAAAAAAGAAGCCTTCAGAGGAGGGAGATCCCTCAACATTTGGGGGCAGGATTAGGTTTTTCTGTGACAAGGAAAATTTAAATCAGGAGAATGAACCCGTCAATGATGTTGGCTCCACCATTATGCCTTGACATATGCTCACGTGCAAAGAAGGGGGTATGACATGGCACTGCTTTGATCTTCTGGTTTGCTGTAGGGCCACGCGAGACCTAAAGTGGTCCTGAGCTCCAGGCTCTAGAAAATAGTTCTCTTGAGTTTGCTCTGCTCACAGCTCAGATGGAAAATGATACTTTTGCTTGTACAGTGCATTTGGAACAGTGGGAAGTACTGACTGCTGCTAGAAGTCAGTCTGAGGTTTCCATTTGAGCTATGAGCAGAGCATAATTACAAGTGCTTTCCAGAGTCTGGATGTTGTCCCTCTACACAACCCATGTGATGCTCTGTCCTGGTTCCTAGGTACTAGATTAACTTGTCAGAGATGGAACAGTCCCCAGCATTCCACACGCTCGGTTGTGACTCACAGAATACTAGCAACAAGAGGAAGGGCTGCGCTGTTTTCAGAACCATAGAGAGCCCAATAACTGTCACAAAAATACCTTTCCAGCTTATTCTGAAGCAACTGCACAGTGCTCTGGTGGTATTATCTAAATGCTTGAGATTAGTCCCAGGTCTTTGGGAGATCTTGGTATGTACTGCTATGGTGTGTTTGTATTAAAAAGTTGACATATTGGAAAGAGACAAGTACTACCCAAAAGGTTTTCTGACTAGGGAGAAGTATCAAAGAGTTAGTGAGAACTTTAGACTAATTACACAAGCCAATGAAGCCCTCAAATCACCTGCGGTGGGGGCCTAGGCTAAAGATACAAATGCTGTGTTTGGAAGCACCTAGTAAAAATCTGAACAGGCCATCTCTGAGGATAGAGATTTTTTCAAAAAAGGACAGAAAATCTCTAACTTACATTTTATGGACTGCTGATGGCTCGCCATCAAGGGCAGACACAATCACTCAAAGATGCATCGAAATCTCTCCAATCCCACATGACAATTCAGAAGAACATCTTGAATGCCTCTCAGAACAATGTAAAACAACTTTAGAAGAAAATAATGGAGGATTTGAATGGAAGACACTCATAAGAAAACTCTATGACTGTTTGCCCAAGAAACTGCAGGATGGAAGAAAAGAGCATAGAAACTGAAGAAACAGAAAAGAAATGCTCAAAAACTCAAAATACATTAATGAAACAGGTCTTGAATGGCAGAGAACCAATGAAATATCTCTGTCTGAAACCTTGCCTAATATGTTTGCTCATATCTTTGGAAATTACACAGATGGCAATTTAGAATTAGAGGCAAAGAATAAATCAGGAAGTAGAGATCACCCAGGATGTCAGGATTTGACTTGAACTCACTGATGCTGTTAACTTCAGTGTTTCCTTTTAAAGGATTGCAGGTAAGAGCAAGAAACATCCAAAAATTATGTGAAGAAAATAAAATTAATGAAGAGCTTATAGGACAAATAAGTCTCCAAACTAAGTAAACATCTTAAGTCTGGAAATTCACAGCATGAAAATGAGATTTAGAAGCTTCAGCTGAAACTTCCGATGCTGCCCAAAGAACATCAAGAACATGAAACACATCTTCAGAAAAAGTCAACTGATGAATAAATTCACTGCATAGAAACAGAGAAGAAACTTCCCAAAGTGTACAGAAACATGAACCACACATAAAAAAAGGGCAACTTCTGAAGGAAGATGACAAGAGACATGGACAAAGCATGGGAAAGAACCACTGTCTTCTATCAACACCAGATTTTTAAAAATATATATATATATATATATGCGAAATGAGCTCAAGAAACTTAGACGGTAGCTCTGTTGACTGAGAAAAAGCTCAACGACCAAGGAAAAGAATATGATCACAATAAACACAGTAAACAAATACTAGTGAAAGTCGAGTTTAAGTTCCAGCCTTTTATAAGGACCCCTTTTGCTCCTGCTGTTTGACACACAGCCCACAGAGACCTGGAATTATCAAGGATCTTCTGGACCATCAGGTCCCCCAGAGAAGATGAGGATCATGTTGGGAAGGCTCAAGGACCCATGGTCACATGTAGGTTTAATTCAGTTTTCACAGCAGCCGACCCTGAACAGCTACAACCACTATATGACATTTGACTGTACTTTCCCTCTTTAAAAGTATCTTATCTTTTTAGTTTAATAACCATTATTCAGTTGATGCTATAAGTTCTCTTACTGAAATTTGATAGTAATGTAATACCTAAGATAATATTTTTCAAATATAGATTTGTTTAATATAATTCTTATGAATACATAATTTCACCTCAATGGAACTTCTAGAACTAGGTATTGTAAGTATTATATTTTCATTTAAATAAAAGATGCGCTATTAAACCTTTGTTAAAGCTTGACATGGAGATTGGTTTAAAACAAACACCATTTCTATTAATAACAGCAACATACAAAAAAAACTGCACGAGTAAAAAAACAAACCAATCCATTTGAAGTCTTAAATTATTCTACATTGGAAACATATTTTCCACAGAATTTGCCACTAACTGTTACAGAAAATGGTAATATTTGCCACGGTAATAGTAGGTAGACTTTTAAAAATTAGATGAATTCTGTTATGAGTTCAATTGTTACCTATATTTATACTCCTTTCATATAACCACACTAGTATTTGAAAGGACACCAAATTCAATAGGTTTACTCATATATTATTTATTGGTCCCCTCCTGTATAGATTTTTGTCTTTTTTAAAAAAATCTGTATAGGGTATTGTTCTCCATATTTTACTTTATTGTAGGTCACAAAGGAAAATTTTTCTCAATAAAATTTTGAAGCACCTAATATAAAAAAATCCATCAACTTGTTATTAAATGTATGAAATAGAAGGACTGACCAAAGCAGTGAAACAGAATGTCAGAACAAATTGTGACTTTGCAATTTGAGCCTGAGAGCTCACCAGAAGTCTTCCTCAGGACCAATTCATCTTAAAATGCACACAGTCTTTCAAGTAATACCTCAGGATGCTGTTGCCTGTACTGGGAGCTAAGATCAAAAACCGTAAATCTTTTTGTCACCATGAATTGTACCAAGTAATCAATCTCAATCCCTTGGGACAAGAACTTTGCAAAAAAAAAAAAATGTGTTTCATCTTTCTGAAAGACTAGTAAATCATTTTCAAGTTAATGTCTTGTCTAATGCATACATATATATATATATATATATATACACACATATATATATAAACAGATAATACAGATAGTACATAGTATATATTTGATATATTTTATAATATCTATTTTGATGGTGTAATGAATAATGATGTGCTAGCAACCATATTTTCAGTATCCTTGTTAACTCATAGTCAACATACTTGAAAGGCTAAAATAAGGGCACCTTGGTGACTCAGTTGGTTGAGCATCGGACTTTGGCTCAGATCATGATCTCACAGTTTATGAGTTAAAATTCCACATTGGGCTCTATGTTGACAGCTCGGAGCCTGGGGCCTGCTTCAGATTCTGTGTCTCCCTCTCTCTCTGTTCCTCCCCTGCTCACACTCTGTCTCTCAAAAATAATAAATAAACTTTTTTTAAGTCTAAAATAAAACTTTAAAGTTATTTTTGCTACATACTAGTAGTTATTCTGTATTTGATTTTCAAAGAAACTAAGTTTCAAGAGAAGATGCATGAATTTCTTTAAATAGTTTATATTTTTGTATATTCTAGAGCCCTGCTAGATTGTAACTGTTCATCCCATGCCAATTTTATATCACTAGAGTTGTTTCTGTGTGAGTTAAATGACACAGTATTCTTTAAATTTTAAAGATGTAGTTCCTCACTGCATATCAAACAGTGAAATTGAGTGGAAAGTGCATTGGACCAAAGACTTGAGTGGGATTCTCACGTGTTGATGCTCACATCCTTTTTCTCAAGGGCAGTTCTGCTTGTAGCTAATTCCTTTATAGTTTTTGCTGCATGCCAGTGTATCTGTGCATTTTTCTTATAAAATTTTTATGGGAAAACAAAACTATAACTTGGCCATCTGAGTCAGTAATGATCTCTTCTGTCATGTGATTTGCCTATGACATAATATAGAAACATCGTAGGAGAGATCTGTTCTTGAGTAGTCAGTCAAGTTTTCTGGTTTTGACCACAGGAAACTTACTAGGAGCATTTTTATTAATGTGACCAGCTTAGATATTATTAGATGCTCAAATGCATACCCTTCAGCTTATTTCTGTGAATATATATATTTTGACATGTAGACATAATCATGGTTTTCAGATTTCTAACTTTTAGATGACTCTAAATAAGCAAAGCATTTCTATCATTCTTGTCCCCACAGTATCCAAAGCTGTCATATGTGTTTGGCTGAAGAGTGGAGGACAAAGGCTGTGTAGATATGACATGTTAAAAATTCATGGGGTTAAAAAATCAATAAACTTTGTACTTTTTGTCAAGTTCTGTAACTGAATTATATATTGTGAGCAAACTAATCAAATGTTCAAACACTGGCCTTTACCAGTTGATATATATGTATATATATGGAATTTTACATGAAAGGGAAAACAAAGTAACAAATTTAGTTATGGCTTATGTATAATATAGTAAAAAATATATATTATATGTAGATACATATAGCATGCATATTCTAAAATGTAGACAGTGTAATCAAACTTAAAAATACAGGCTACACCTTTGTTTACTATGCTAGTTCTTAATTATTTAACTTGTAAGCTTCAGTTTGCTTTGAAATTTTAGAATTCTGAAGCATTCAAGAATTTAACTTGGAAATAACACAGGTCATCATAAAGCCTTTCACCCCTCTGCCCCCCCCCTTTATTCAATGTAGCAATTCTTTCTCTTGTATGACCATTTTTTGGTCCTTTGGAACTAGTGACAATTTTAGAGATTACTTACAAATTTGTATATTGTGTGTGTGTGTTTGTAAATTTAATCCTTTTCATAAGAAACCGTCAATTACAAAAAGATTATTGGGTATATTAAATATTCAGACTATGGAGAAGAGTAAAGGAGAATAATTAGGAAGGACGGACATTTTCATAGCATATGCTGGAAAACATGTCCAATTATTAGGAGAATTAATTATTTTTAGATTATCTGATTGCCCCAACTCTCTAATAATTGTACATCTCTATAAGTTTTAGGGAAAAAGTCAACTTTCAAGTAAAATTTAAGCAATAGTAACCTTTTAATTCTATTTTGAAATCTAACTGCTTGAATTGACTATTTCTAAAAACTAAAAATATCAATAAATTTGGGAACATCTGCATAGACTAGGATATTGATGGAGTTTATTCACATTATCCTGAGATTACAGTGATACAAACCTTGTAAATGTACAGAATTTGCAATTACATATCAAGCTTGTTTGCTTACTTTGAAAAATCCACTAAATTTCAGCTCTTTTAAAGTTAAAAACAGTTTGACATTTTAAATAGGTTGTCTTCTCTGAAAATTGTATTATATATGATAGACATTTTGGATATATCTGATACATGGTTCTACCATGACAAGTTATCAAAGTAGGAGCGATTTTAAGACATAGCTAACTGTTGGATGAATCTTCATTGTAAATATTCAAACATCTCCAGTAAATACCTGAGAAACAAGTTAGCCATTTGGTTTAAGTGTTGCAATTTCTCACTCTGGAAGGTCTATCAGAATATAGCATTTATTTAGAAAATCCTTAAATAATTTTTGCATAAAAACTTTTCTTTTTCTAAAGGAGGTTTGGTGGCCCAGCCTAATATTACTGACTGATCATAATACAAGTAACTTAACTGAGTTGTTATCCTGTTCCTACCACTGTGCCAGGAGGTTTATGTCATTATCTCATTTTCTTCTCATGGCATAGCTATTGTTATTCCTGTTACTATAACAGGAAAGACTGAGAGCCAGAGATTTGAACAAACCATCTATCATGCTCTCTGCTGGTAGAAGGGTAACTTGAATTCCAGTTCATTAAACTTCAAATCCTTAATATTTCTGTGATACTGCTTCTCTGAATCAAATCCCATAATAAATTCAGGAATCTATTTTTTGTTCATTGTTGGCCTGACACAAAAGTTATTATGAAACTAACATTCCTTCAAAAATTAAAGAGCCATTTTGGAGCTAGCACTTGTTAAAAGCTCCTACATTTTAAAATAGAATGAGATTCTATATCCCTGACCTCTCAAATACACTGTATATGGAAAAAAGATGGATAATATATAAGCCGTTGTATGGAGAGAGAAAGACAGAGGCGGGAGAGAGAGAGAGAGAGAGAGAGAGAGAGAGAGAGAGAGAGATATTATAGGCCTTCATAAGTAATTTAATAATGAATTGACTATAAAAACACTTGTAAAAACTCTTTAAAGTACTTGATTTGGGAAATCATATTGGAAATAATTTTCTATACATCTCACTAAATTTTATTAAGCCTTATTTCAGTATGGTTATACAAATATAGCACGTTTGGATTGCATCTTCTCAATTCCTCTATGAAATTATTTCACTAAGGATTTCATCATTTCATTCTTTCCTTTCAAGAAGAGGTAATACCAGGAATTTCTGTTTGAAGAATATTTCCTAAATATTTACTAAATATCTCAATTTTTTACTAAAATATACTGTCCATTTTTGTACATATCGTAAACATTCATTTGAATCAAATCCCATAAAATTACAGAAAAGTTTCTACACAAGAAATTTAGAACTTTCTTTGATTGAACATTCAAAACTGTGTACATTGTTTTCAATCTTACCTCTGATAAGACTCAAAACCAAATTTAATATTTAGCTATGATAATAACTATTGCATTATTTTTCTCTAAACATAAGAATCATACATTTAAATATCTAAGTTCTCTTCATGTCCAGGAATTAACTCATGATGTTCTCCTCCAAGTCTGATTCACCTTCAGTGTTTTCTGTCTCAGTAAATGAGACTACCCTCTCTATATGTAGACACCAACTTAACACCACCTTTTTTCTTCATGTGCCAAACCAAAGCCAGGCAGTGTTACCTCCTTATCACATCTTTCCACTTCACTCTGTCTAGAATCATCATCTCTTGACTAATATGTACTTGCCTTACTATGGCAATTCTATACCACTTATTTTTATCATCCAATTTATTGTTCACACATTCTTTTCCTATCCTGGTCATGCCTGAATGACTTCTTGGTCAGAAAGAAAGGTACTGAGTCATGATGTTTAGAGAAATTCTAGAAAGAGGAAGTGGTCAGCAGTTGCTACCTCTTCCACAAGCATAAGGATGTGAAGATTTAATAAGTGATGATATTATGAGAAAATTGAGATTTTCCAATTGAAGTGCAAAATAGAAATATTGAAGTATAGATAGCAAGAAAAGATTGATTGCTTTCTGGGTAAAACCTGAGGTAAAGACTAGGGTGGATCATACAGTTCAGGAATATTTCCTTCAGATGAGTGGAATAACAACCCATTTGTAAGGAGAGTAAAAATATCCAGGACACTAAATATAGTAGAGAGAATCAGAGTGTCTTACACACAGAAGAATGTACAAAACTTAACTCTTCAATTAGATGAATGAAACATGTATAGGTATTTGAATGTAAAAACCAGGCAGATAATAGTTGAAGGAAAATCTAATATAGTTCTGGAATGAATGACAATATTAGCATTTGTTAATGTTTATTTTTGAAGGAGAGAGAGAGTGAGCAGAGGAGGGGCAGAGAGAAAGGGAGAAACAGAATCTGAAGCAGGCTTCAGGCTCTGAGCTGTCAGCACAGGGCCCGACACAGGGCTCCAACTCATAAGCCATCAGATCATGAGCCAAAGTAAGACGCTCAGCCAACTGAACCACCCAGGCGCCTCAACAATATTAACATTTTTAAAATGTAGTGTGACTTTCGCATGGACCAGTTATTTCATTACTTCTGAATTTGGTATGTTTTGAATTTTGAGAAAGTAGAAGAGATGGAAGAGAATAGCCAAGCATTGGAGAAATATTTTCTACCACACAAAATACAGACAATTTTTTGTTTTGTTTTGTTTTTCTGCTACTCAACCAGAGCTAGATTGCTCACAATTCTTAGTCTCGAAGACGCACCCACACAACTGGTGTGTATAAGATAGAGTTATCCTCTTTGTTCTGAGCAGTGCACAAGTACGAGATGTTTTGTCAGCAGGAGTCTAGGATTTTTCTGTCTCATAAGGGCATCTGTTTTCTCTTTTTGTTTTCTTTTTCCCACATCTGAAAGGGCAAGCACATTTGAAAACCCCTCGAAGAAGTATCATTTTCCAATTTGGTGACACCGCAGCCATATTTGGAGGAACAGGGGAAAAAAAAAAACAACCATGCAACTAATATTATTTGCATAAAGTTTAAAAATAAGCAAGCACAAAATATTAGCTACAAGCCAACTTGTGGCTTTCTCTTATATCCTAAGACACAATTTGTGGCTGAATCCAGAAACCCACATTATAGACACTTCATGTTTGCAAGCTCTGCAGAAGTTTTTTTTTTGTTTTTTTGACATTTTAAGTTAGAAATAGTTCACAGCATTCTTGGTAAATATCCCATATGCTATTTCTCATCTTCCAGAAGAAGAGTGTAACTGGTGTTAAAAGCTTTTATTCAGTGAGATGGGAAACCTTAAAATGGGAATATTCCTGAAATTCAATTATAGTCGGCATCATAGTAAGTCCTGAGATCACATAAAGTGATGTTTTAGTTGAGTTCTAATGAATTTCAGAATTCAGAAGAAGTTTGCCAGGTGGTTAAGGGGAGAAATAGTACTATAGAGATGAAGACAGGTGCCACATTATAAAGGACCTTCTGTGTTATACCAGGAAATTTGGAGTTTACATTGCAAGTGATAATGAATCACCAAGGAAGTTAAATGGAAGAGTGTTACAATCAGATGTGAATTTTACAGCACTAATTTGGAAAGTATGGCAGAGAATATTAGAGACAGAGACTGGGGGACGTATTAATAGACTGTTGCTCTAACTTGGGCTGTGATAAAGGCCACAGTGAAGACACTTAATGTCAAATGAAGACATATTTATGAAATTAAATTGATCAAACCTTGTGACTCGATGTGAAGGTGACAGATACATCAGAAGTTTAGTTGGTCCCAAATGTTCTATCTGAGGCAATTGTACTTCAGGAAAAAAGAATCAAGAATTGATGGTAGATTGGATTGTAGAAAATGTGTCGATATTGACATCCTGTTTCCTTTCCTGAACAGTTTTGCATACAAATTCTGCACTAGTGACATTTCCTGAATACTCTCTGTAGTTACTTCTTTTCTCCTTTCAGCCTGATGATTCCTTCTCTTTACATTCTCCTTGGTTTAATCATCAGTGCTTGATATGTAAAGGGAGAAGACGAGAAGTAACATGTTGCCAAATTTGATCCAGCAGTTAAAAAAAGTAGAACACAGCTATTCCAATTTATGTTTCATTTCAAACTTCAGTTAAAATAATTAAGTACATAAGTGTATGCATTCATATGCATCACCGCTGAGGCCCATCATATCCATGATTTATAAATTTTAATTCTCACCATATAACTTCTAAAAAATGTTTGTGTGTATTCTATACATTCATGCTGAACTAATCTAGTGTTCTAGCATTAGGGAAACTCTTAAGTAAATGCACTCTTGCGCATTCTATCTGATTTCACACACTTCCATTTTATACCTACCTCTTCTTGTGTGTGTGTGTGTATTATTATTATATGCTGATTTTTCTTGTACAACTCACTTTCAGATACATTTGCCATTTTCGTGCAATTGGTTTATGCTTTATTATTAGATCTACATGATTCCATATTTTTTTAAAATTTTAAATGAGGAATTTTTAATGGATTTTACTTTAAAACAGAAAGAATTGACTGAAACAAACTAGGAAAACAGTTTTAAAACAGTTAAACACCTTTGAGGACAGGTTACTTTAAGCAAAAGCCAAGTTAAAGAGCAAAAAGGGCTTCTTCTGGAGTGAAAAAGGGAAAAGCACATCATGAATGAAAGCTCTTTGTTGGTGGTAGCAGCGGACAAGAAGCAAGCATGCAAGAGAAATATGACTCTGAAGAGTTTAAATTAGCTAGGAAAGGAAGGAGACAGGACCACAAAGGAAGAACACCCTTGAACAACAGGTCCAGTGACATACCTGAGGGTTGGTGGCATGGTCTACTTTTAATGGCAGTCAAAATTGAGTAGGCCAATAGCCTGATTGATGACAGAGCCTTGTGCAAAAGAAGCAAAGGTGTCTTTTTCCAATACAAAAGATAGAACTGTTCAAGCAGTACTTTGACAAGGGCACCCTGAAGTATAGTAATACATTCAGCCTTTGAAAATGTGTTACTATAGGTTATATATAGTTTGACATGGTACCAAGAAGACATGCCGTTGTAAACTGATCTATTGTATGGTGGCTGATAGAGTGAAAAAGCAATATGATTTAGAGAGGAGGTTACTCTAGGGGTCTTATTAGAGTATATAAAGGCTTAGGCAGCTAACACAAGACTAGGGAAAGATGAATTTCTACACAGCTACAATAGAATTCATGAACATGACTCGAAATCCCAACAAACCATGTGTGCTTCACCTGCTAGATTAAATGTTCATAGAGACTACAAAGTTTAGAATTATTATAGTATTGGTAACATAAAAATCAATAAAAGTTCAATATACTTTATTAAAATCTTTGATGAAAATATAATGAATAAGTGGATTCATTATTTTCTGAGAAACTGATCACCAAATTGTTGACTAAGATAAAATCTCTGCCATAAAAATATCATAGATTTCCATAGTAAATGGCATCAAAAACATAGTTTAGTTTCAACTCAAGTGATGTGTTGGTAAATGTCCAATAACTGGCTCTTTGGGAGGAAAAGGTTCTGATTTGTAGCATTCTCCCATTTTTCATGGTTAAAATAACCCAATCATGGCTGTTTTCAAAGTAACAAATTTACAACACTGAACACAGGGTTGAGAAGTGGTACGGTAGGGCTCTCACAACCTGTACAAGTCAGCTCTGGCTCACCACAGAATTTAGATCATTTCAATGATAGCCTGGCTCATCATTTCAATGGATGCCTGGCTGGCTCAGTTGGTAGAGCATGTGACTTCTGATCTCCAGGTTGGGAGATCTTGATCTCTGGGTTGTGAGTTTGAGTACCGCCTGGGGCATAGTGATGACTTAAAAAAATCCTCATTTCAAGAATGATGCCATGTCATAATTTTTCTGTAAGAGATTATCAGATAAAAGGGAATGTGAGAAAAATTTTATTAGAAATGTAGTTTCTGGGGGCGCCTGGGTGGCTCAGTCGGTTGAGCCTCCGACTTTGGCTCAGGTCATGATCTCATGTCTGTAAGAGTCCCCCATCAGGCTCTGTGCCAACAGCTCAGAGCCTGGAGCCTGCTTCAGATTCTGTGTCTCTCTCTCTCTCTCTGACCCTCCCCTGTTCATGCTCTGTCTCTCTCTATCTCAAAAATAAATAAACACTAAAAAATTAAAAAAAAAAAGAAATGTAGTTTCTGTACATATTGGGTAAGGGATTTTAGGCAATTATCTATTTCTTGGGTCTCAATTTCCTTATCTCTAAAATGGATTACCATAAAGAGTATATGAAATGATACAAGGAGTAATGATTTATAACTCACATTTCCAAATGTCTTTTATTGTAATTTTACAATTCTAAAACCTACATGAGTTCTGTTGCCAATTAAATGAAAATTGACAATATACACTAGCTGAAATCTAAATTTAATTTTAGTGCTGGCAGAGTTTTTAGGGATGAAAGGTCACCGATCAAAACTGTAAGATGAATCCTCTCAATGGCATATAGCCAGCTTGTATTGAGACTACAACTGAGGTTGCAGTCCTAACCCCAAGCTAGTTCAATTTTCTCTGTTTCATATTCTTATATTACCAATTTAATGGAAAAGTCATAGTTAAATCAACCAGACAGAGTCCCTAATAAAGGGACAAGTGGAGCTCTAGTGGTAATTAGAAATATCTTTTGCTGCAAAATAATTGCGCTACAGAAAATAAAACAGAAAAAAAAGGAATACACAATTAAGAAGGATTGACGGAAAGTAAGAAACTTGCTTAAGATCACTTAGTACAGGTAATTAGCAAACCGCCTGTATGGAAATCATAGCTTCAGATGCTGGCTAGGACACTGGCTACCAATTCTAATAAATTAATTCATACACACACACACACACACACACACACACACAAGAAAGACATATACTTGAGGAAGACCAAAAAATAAATAAAACAAAACAAAACAACAAGTATATATATATTTGAAAAAAATAACACATTACAGACCTGAATTGTGACCAAAGGTCATAGCAACTGTATAGTTTTGATACATGCATTAAAATGTTTATTATATGAGTGAAACTAGAGTTTGCCTCAAACTTCTGTAGTATTTTAGGTTTTCCTTCCTCCCTCCCTGTTTCTCTCTTTTCAACCTATATATGTTATGTTATGTTTTGTTTTGTTTTGTTTTCTATCTACGGGAGTACCTTTCAATCCCCCAGTCTCAGTTCTTTCTGCTGGCTAAGCAATCCAAGGGCAGCTTTCGATTTACATTCTTATCATGGAATTTTTAAAGCTGATAATTCTAATAAGCACTTTACCAGTTCCCCTACGGATTTTTGCAACCACCTCAAGCTTTTCACATTTTCTATTCAAACTTTACTTTACATTGCCTGTCATTTCTTATAAATTTCTGAAACTTTCCTCTGTCTGCCTATGTTTTATTAAGGGAAAGAGTGAAGTGAAAATGTTATTTCTCCTTTAAGTATGAGGTATTTGGTTTATATATTAGAGGCATGCCTTTTCCTGAGAACTCTATCAATTTGTTGTGACTCTTCAGCAAAATACTTATTATTAAGCTAAGGAATTATGGTAAGTAGTTCATACGTTTTTTAGTTTAAAAAATAAATTGTGCAAAACTGAAGAAGCCCTTAAAGTGCAAATATCACCACCATTTGAGCAGGCAGTTTTGGTATGAAATTAATTTTACAGAACCTCATTCCGAACTACTGAGAGCTTGCTATACATTGTGTTGCCTCTACCATAAAAGCTTGTATTGAACTGTGTATGCATACATATTTTATTTTCAGACCGATAATGAAGGTCTTCTCCATGACTTTTGGTTGGCTTTCAAAGAACCTGGTGTCAATTTGCTTAGACTTTGCATCTTCAGGAAATGTTAGAAAAGGAAACCAGGAAAGAGAGATGTTTGGTAGTAAATATTTGAAAACATTTACAAAAATTGTCTAAGGCCGTAGTTCTCAAATATAGTGTGCATACAAATCAGCCAACGTGTTTATTTAAATGATTCCCGGGGTCTTCCCACTCAGGAATTCTGATTCAGGAAGTCTTGCAAGTGGGTAAATGGCCAGGCTTTGCAAAATCTGGCCAATGAAGTAGTAAATTCAGTGAAGTAAAGATCTATCAAACTGGTTAACTCACTTTATTTTTTTCTATAGATGAATTGACAAGATAAAAGAGTTGATTAAAAACACTTCTCTCTTTTAGATTCTTCAGGTACTTGTCTTCTAGATTTCATGTGCTATTAGTGTTAGTATATTTTAAAACACATTTAAATACATTTTTCTAAATTTTACTAGCATTGCACGTTTTATAGCACGAGTTCATGAGAGCTATTAATTGCATTTCTAATATAAGCTATGTACTTCAAACAAAATTTTAGCCTAATGTCTTGATTTTAAGGTTATGATTTGTATACAAATAAGGGATTTAAGACTCTTCTGCACTAGGATCAAAGCCTGTAAGGAAGAGTGTGTTGTCAGCATCATACATAAATATATTAGACTTTCTCTTAGGGATAAAACAACAAGAATATTTAATTATTGCAAATTTGTGGGGGGAGCAGTGTATAATATATTATTTATTGTGACATTTCATGCTAGATTAAGCAACATCATAGTAATGCCAATGCCATTTAGAATCTAAGGAATTAAAATAGAACTCCCCAGAAGACAGAAAAATCACATATCTTGTTTTATATTAAAATATTTCTTTGCTAAAAATTTAATTTTTCCTATACATATTTCTTTGCAAATAGCTAGATGGACCATATGCTGCAACATAAAATTTTGTTCTTTTGTAAAATTAATGAAGCCCAGATGCCTAAAATTCATTTGAAAAAGTAGATATCCCTAGTAAAACTTATTTCCAGAGTTTTCCATATTATAGGGAATTCTACATACAGCAAGGACTAAATGTAATACTTAGAGGTATCTTCACTATCTGACTGTTCTTATGCTTTTGATGATAGCCTTTCAGTTAAGTTCTTTACTCATCAGTAAGACCAAACATAATTATACTTATCTGTATTCATTAACTCAATATGTTTCACTTAAAAAAGCTTAAATAGGTGTGCCTGAGCGGCTCAGTTGGTTTAGGGTCTGACTTTGGCTCAGGTCATGACCTTCTGGTTCTTGAGTTCAAGCCCCACATCTGGCTCACTGCTGTTAGGCCCGTCAGCACAGAGCCTACTTCAGATCCTCTGTCCCTCTCTCCTGCCCTTCCCCGACTTGCGCTCTCCCCAAAAAATAAATAACTATTTTAAAAAGCTTAAATACTGTTATGAGGCAGAAGATCTTAGACCCATGGAAGTAAATAGTGATTTCAGCATGTACCCTGTAGGGATGTTAGAAAACAGGAATATTTTATGTATTTACAATAATTTATACAACAGATGAGAACTATTGAATTGGTCCCATGCATCTTATAAGCAGTCTTAAATTGCCACTGCCCTTTAGAGTTCTGCTTTGCCCCTTGTGCCAAACCCCATATGAAAACAAAGAAGAGTAATGAGAACAAAGAAGTCAGGGTGCTGTTTTTTAGGAATCAAGAAAATGTGTGTGGGGATTAGGGACAGGCCTGAAATGTGGGGGGGGGGGGGAAAGATTCACAAGACTATGCTAGTATAATTTATTTTTTCTAATCAAGTATAAGTATTAATTATATACATAAAAATATATGAAATACATAAATTAGGGATAGGATAGGTATAGGGTTTTGAAAACTATCATTCATGAACAATTCCGGAGCTAAATAATATATCAGGAATATGTCCTGTATCACAGGCAGTCTCAATATCTTGACTGCTAATGAGGATAGTGAAAAGTACGTTGAGCATTTTTTACTCTATCAGCTTTACTTTTCAATTGCGCTTTATTCAAATAAAGGCTCTGGCTATAAAACTCTGAGGTGCATTTCAAATTTGAGATTCAGCATAAGATGATTATTTACAACAGATGGAAAAAACATTTGATTTTTATAGGTAATTGAAGAGCTTATAAAAATGTTCATCAAATACATTAAGAAAATAGTAAAGCTTTGAGTTTTACATTTCAGTGTCATAACAGGTTAAATTTTATATTTATACATTCTTTACTAGCCATTGCATATTGCATAAAGTATTTAGACAAAATCAACATGGAAACTAATGAAATTCAACCTGTCAAACCTGTTTGCAAATCTTACCTTTTATTTAATTCTTGTACATTTACACGATTCTCCAATTTTTTACAAGTCTGGAGTCTGAAAAGTCCAAAATCAAGGTGTTAGCAAGATGGATTTGATCTTGGACTTTCCAGCCTCCAGAACTGTAAGAAATAAATATTTGTTGTTTAAACCACCCAGTCTATGGACATTTGTTATGGCAGCCTGAGATTACTAAGACAAGTATCAAGGTGCTAGAGCCTAAAGTATACTGTTCTGTCATATGTTTTCATAGAGTGTAAGCTCTAAAACTAAAAACATTCTTTATAGATAGGAAGAAGAAGGCTTAAATATCTCCTACTGCATCCCAATTGAATTATAAACTGTCTTTACCAGTATAATGTAACTTAAAATTAATGTGAACCAGGAGATTTTTAGGACAGTGAAACTATTATGGTAGATAAATGTCATTATGCATTTATCAAAATTAATAGAATGCATAATACAGAATGAACCCTAATGTAAACTATGGGCTTTAGTTAATGATAATATATCAACATTGGTTCACCAATTGTAACAAATGTATCACACTAAAGCAAGATATTAGTGGGGGGGGGAGTGTACAGGAACTTTCTATACTTTCTACTTCTCTGCAAACACAAACTACTTAAAAATGAATTCCATTGGAGTACCTGGGTGGCAGTTGAGTATATGGCTCGCGATTTCTGATCAGGTCATGATCCCGGGGCTGTAGGATTGAGCCCCGCATCAGGCTCCATGCTGAGGGTGGAGCCTGCTTGAGATTCATTCATTCATTCTCCCTCTCCCTCTCCCTCTCCCTCTCCCTCTCCCTCTCCCTCTCCCTCTCCCTCTCCCTCTCCCCTTCTCCCTGTTCATGCATTCTCTCTCTTTATCTAAAACAAAAATTAAATTAAAAAAATGAATTCCATTAATTAAAAAAAAAGCCGGGCAAGTATTACTTATGTTACTTATGGCAAGTATTATAGGCCTATTTTGGTTGAGGGTTTAACCCATCAAAAACTTAATGTGATAAGAACGTTTATTGTTCTTTTCATTTATTTATGTTTTAGTCTATATCCTGCTTATGTAAGAAACATTTTTGTATAGAAGACAAATACATGACTTGTTAAAATTTCAGTGAATTGAGTAATTCTTGTGATAATTGAAACATTCAGGAATAGATGAAAAATAAATGAACTTGGATTTAAAATTTGACCTGCTTTCTCCCTCCCTTCAAAATAGCATTTGCAGGGGCAACAGAGCATCAGTGAAGTGGTCATAGTAAGCAGTTCCTCTTCTCATAGTTTATAAGTAAAAGATGATGACTGTTTAACAGTAGTAAACCATACAGCCTTTCTATTTATTTACACATTTTCTCAATCTTATGGCTGTTTGACCTAAGTTTTAAACCTTACTGGCTTATTCTGAGAGAAAGAATGATGAGAACTAGAAAACAAATATTGCAAGGATTCTAGATAAGTGCAATCAGTAATTTCATTGCCCACTATTTTAGATCCACCTATTCTTTAATACTCATAGTACCATGTTGTCAAGTCTGGCCTCATTCATGTAGACTATCTATTCATTACATGATAGTAACCATATGCGGTGAATAAAATATGGGGCTAAAGAATGTCACTTATTGGTATGGGCTGCTTTTCTTTTTTTAAATATTTATTTAAATAATCTCTACCTCCAGTGTGGGGCTCAAACTCACCACCTAGAGATCAAGAGTCGCATGTTCCTCTGACTGAGTCAGCCAGGAACCTCTGGGCTGGTATTCTTGAGTTACACATGTTTGAGAGACCACTTTGAGTTTTGAATATTGAATAATGAAAGCTTAGGCTGGATGAACGGTGAACTTGTTTCTCTTTTCTTCTTATGCATGAATTTCCTCTATCATATCATGACAGATGCCACTTATTTTTCATGTACATTGGATAATTACAAAAAAATCAATATCTTAGAGCCCATTATAGAAATATGACAACTGCTACCATGGTAAATAATTATTATGATAACTATAATAATAAACTGCATTTTTTGGTAATTCAGCTTGAAATCTACTAAACCAGTGGTTCTCAAATTTTGATGTCTTTCAGAACCACCTGGAGAATATTCATACCCAGATTTCTGACATTCTGCATCTGTAGGCATTCTGATTCCATAGGTTGGGGCAAGGCTAATGAATGTGCATTTCTTTTTCTTTTTTTTTTAATATATGAAATTTATTGTCAAATTGGTTTCCATTTCTAATAAGCTCATAGGGGGATGTACCAGTGCTGTTCTCAGAGCTACAGTTTGAGAACCCCTATACCGAACCAAATCATTGATAACAAATCCTGCCAAAGGTTCCAGGGATAAAAATATTTTTTACCTGGAAAGAGGGTTCAGTTTGGACAGTTAGGGATGTGTCATGTTTTCTTCCCAAGATCTTTTTGGAGCAAGGCAGTCTAAGAAAGAATAGCTATGCTGTATTTAACATGCCTACAGTGGTTCTTGATTTTTTCTCAAATTTTTGAGGAACTAAAATTAGAATTCCTAATGCACAATTCTTTGACCTTCTGGTCATCTACTTACCCATCTCTAAGATGGGTATTATTTTTCTGAGATATTTCTCCCAATCGTTAACCTCGAAAATATTTGTTTAATTTAGTCTAATTTTCATATTAGAAAAGAATATGTGAAAAATGAAAGATGGCACATGGGTAGCTTACTTTAATTTCCACAAGAATATGTGGTAAAATGATGATTAAATTTGTAGGGCTTCTATATATATGCCCCATGGAAGGAAAATAATTTATAACCCAAACTACTTGTCTGGAATGGAACATGTAATGTGCTTCATGAAAAAAGCAGGACCCATTTTTTTTTCCTTTTGGGTTTTTGGTTGTAAATTGTCAGGAATAGATGATAGCAGAGTCAAAGTATTGAAATACTGAAATAGAAAATCTTTGTATCTAGGTAAAGAGAGCCATAAAACATTTCTGTTAATCACATTAGTGTTTACTTTAAACAAAACAAACAAGAGGAAATTAAACTGTGGTTGAAAAAAAGGATGACACTGGATAAAGGAAATAAAATTTCTTTAGTTTCTTATTCAATTTGCAAGAACTGACATTCATTGTTCCTGTGTTGTCTTATAATAAATGTTGTATTTGAGTTTTTAAAGCCTTCTTTTTTAAAGACAACGTAATATTACACTGTATGTCAACTAACTGGAATTTAAATAGAAACAAAAATAAAGACAAAGTAAATTTCTGGGGTAATTGTATGGACTACAGACATCCTAAGAGCTTTGATTTCACAGAGTCTCTCATGCCATAATATTGCTAATGGATGCATAATTTTTGTTATTTAATTAGCAGAAGAATGTGAATTATATTGTCTAATTATACTATAGACATGAGTGTCTACAGTATATTTAGACTATGGTTAAAGGAGTATCAGGCTTAAGGTGAAGGTGAAGTGCTATAATGTGACTTTGAGAAAAGGTGTATGCATGATCAAATAATTTTAGGCTGCAAGACAGGCAGAGCTAAGGATATTGGGGAATTTGGGTGGGTTTTACCTTATAGAGATCTGTCTTCTTTCAGTCCATCCTGTATTATAACATGCTCTGTGGATTTGTGCCTCTTGTTAAAAATGGAATATTTGGCATTAAGAGTGATCATCAATTATTGCTTGTTGTTTTAATGCATTTCTGTATACAAGTGTTTCTATTTTTAAAAGTGTAGGCAATATTTAGGAGCTAATTTAAATTACGGTTGTCGTGTCTTCAAATTAATTATTTAACATGTTGAAATTAATTCCTGCTGAAGAATCATGTTTTGAAAGCCCAAGAAGAATGGGAAACATTAACTCTCTTATGTTTCTTCTCAAGTTGAATATTGATCAGTAAAAATTATTCTATTGTGGTAAGTTTGCCGTATGTTCTGCAAACGTATATGCAAACTGATTACCTCTACCTGATGGTCTTCCATCTTTTCCTTTTCATTTCAGGTTAAGAGTTTTTGAAATTCAGCACATTATTTTTGCTTTGCCAGTGTGTACAATATCTTGGTTCATTTACCATATTTACTCACATATCCGTCACTATCATTGTAATTGCTGTATGTAGAATTTTGTATAGTTTAATTTTAACCAAGTGACTTACAAAGCAAAAAAGAAAAGGGAAGCAATTATGCAAGTAAATATGGCATATAATTCCCTTTCTGTTTAACCAGAATGGTGGCATTAAGTATCAAAACAAAAATTCATTTTATCTATTTCTTGACATTTTCTGTTGCTATTATGTTATAGGAAACAGGGTAAAGAAAAAAACCTAGAAAGTTTTTTTATACCTTACTTGTCACTGATAACTTAAGTTTTTGTCTCCTTTGTTCTTTCCCTAAGGAATCGACATTAGAGTTCAGTACAAGTTTTTTGTGTGTACATGTATATTTCACTTCCACATTTTAATTAAAAGGGTTATTTAATTATGTATTATAATCTGCATATATAAAACTTTTAGATTGTGTGTATAAATATACATGAACCACACAAGGATTGTAACAATTGGTGATATTTGTGAAGTTTTGTAATTTGCTAAAAAATCTCTCTTTAAAAAAATCATTATAATTCCTGAATGCCAGAAGCAGACTTAATCATTTGCAATTAAAATAACACATCAGTCTTCTAAAATACTTCCATATTATAGCTTCCTTTCACTCTAACTTATATTAACATTTAATGAAACTATCATATATGAACATTTTGCATATTTGTGTACATTTTAGAGGTATGCAGCCAATTTATGAATCTTAGCTCATGCCTCTTTGTAAACCAGAAATAAGAAAGGGGAATAAAGTATCACAATAGGACAACCTAGAATACTCTAAATTTATCTCTGAAGACTATGGAAGCAGTCAACTTCCCCTGAAGCACATGGTCTCAGAACAAAATCATAAATCTGTTAACAAGGAAATAGAGCTAGAGGAGTGCCTGCTGGATGTTTGCCTGAATTAGCAACTCTATTTTTTTTAATGTTTACTTTTGAGAGAGAGAGAGAGAGAGAACACAAGTGGGGAGGGTGCAGAGAGAGAGAGAGGGAGACACAGAATCCAAAGCAGGCTCCAGGCTCTGAGCTGTCAGCACAGAGCCCAACACAGGGCTCAAACTCACGAACCATGAATGAGATCATGACCTGAGCCAAAGTCTTATGCTAAACCGACTGAGCCACCCAGATGCCCCAGCAACTCTATTTTTTTATCAGAATTATTTTGGTCCCTGTCCTTGCCAGTGGTCTGAGATGGACATAGCTCCTCTAAAATTCAGCAACAGGCAATTCTCATTGCTATGCTGTCTATCAGTGTGAGTTTCATTTACTGGGTTTTAGATTTTGCATATGAATTTAATTATACTATAACTATGTGTGGTTGTCTCCCATTCAGCAGATTTTCCAGGTCCCAGATATTAATTCCTCTTCTGAAAACTTTACATCATCTTCCCTATCACATTCAAACGCTGCCTTTATTTACTTCTGTAGTATCTGACAGAACCCTATTTCAACCCTTTCCTGCTCTGTCCTTTGTCACCTAATTCCTGATAAGAGTAAAATATGCTGGGACATAGATTGCTTATTAAAAACACAAGAAAGAAAACTTACTATATATTTATGTGTAGAATACTGATAATAAGTTACCATAGCACTGGAGAGATTTTTGTGAGAAGTATATTATGTTTATTTATCTAGAGAAGTTTTCGTATCAGTTAGGTTCACACTTTTAATATATAACTCATCAGAATCACAAAGTAGCATTCATAATTTAATTTGAGATTAAAAATATTTATTTTGTCTTATATTTGAAACCATATAGAGATAGCAAACTCTAAAAAACAACAAAAAAATTTTTTTGGAAAGGACCTGAAAAATAATTTTTTTTCATCTTCTTCCCAACATTTGAATCTCCTTCTCTAATACCCTGACAAATGAAGAAAAGATTACTTTTAAATGGGTCATTTCTATAAAAAGGATTATACAAATGTCCCCAAAAGAAAGAAAGGTTAAGAATATGTAAATTTTGCAAATCTTAACAAATTAAATGCACTTTGGAATAAAGCAGCTATTAATTTATTCCTGTAGATACTTAAACATTAAAGAAAAAAGATCAGAAGATCAGACATTCCTAGTGGACAAAAACTGAATGAAAATGTCCGTCAAACCATATATGACACCGGATTGCCCACAATATGACATGCTAGAGATGGGGCATACTCTTATAAGTCAGGGTTCTCCAGAGAGACAGAACTGAGAGGATACAGATAGATATGTATAAGAAGAAATTTATTACAGGAATTGGCTCACACAGTTATGGAGGCCAAAAAGTTCTATGACCTGCTTTCTGTAGGTGGAAGAGCCAGGAAAACTGTGCTATAATTTAGTCTGAGTCCGAAGGCCTGAGAATTGTGGGGTCTATGTTCAAGGGCAGAGAACGTAAATGTACCAGCTCAAACAGGGAGCAATTTTTTCTTTTCTCTGAATTTCTGTTCTATTCAGGCTCTCAACAGATTGAATGATGCCCACTCATATTGGTGAGGATGACCTCCTTTATTTAGTCTACCAAATCAAATGCTGATCTCTTACAGAAACGCTCTCAATAGACACCCTCAGAAATAATGTTCCACCAGCTATCTGGGCATCCGTTTGCCCTGCCAAGATGACACATAAAATTAACCATCACAGTCATCCTATTATAAACATTGGTGATGTTGTATTAGAGTTTTATTTTGTTTTTAAAAATTGAGACTTTTTTTTTTCATTTTAAAATAGATTGAAAAGAGTGGAATATATATTTTCTAAATTTACTTCAGGCCAGTGTGGAAAAGGTAAATACAGTTAAAAAGAACAAAGAGCTGACCATGGCAAATATCAAATTTGTGAAAAGTTATGTGAAAAAGACTTAAGTGACCTGGTAAAATGGATTAAATAATAGGAGAAGAAAATTAGATCACATTACGATTGTTTCTAATTGGAACTAAAGTTCAGATAGTGTATCCAGTATAGTTCTCTTAAGCATTTATTCTTATTTTTTTAAGTAAAAGAAATTCAGTAATGGTTTAGACCTTAACAACCTAGAAGTAGGTTGTTTGATCTACTCTTTTCCAACAATGGTCATGTTATTTTCCTTAAATGCAAAGAAGGAAAACAATATTTCCTTTTTTCTTCCTAATATCACTACCTCCAAACTTCTTACCTGTTTTAATTGCCAATTTTACCCAGAACTTTGGGTTTCTCATTACACAAAATTGAATGCATGATGAACATATTAAAGTGTACAAAGATATCTGATTTAACTTCTTTCTAAGGGAAGAGATTTATATATAATATATATAATATAATATAATATAATATAATATAATATAATATAATATAATATAATATAATATAATATATATGTATATTCTTGTTTACTCAAAAAAAGCAGTTGGTGCATTTGTTATGTCTTTGTCCTTTGTCCTTCTTCTCCAACATGCATATGTAAAAAATTTAAATCCAAGTAGAAAAAGTGATATAAGGTTCCAAAGAGAATTTTCTGCTATAAATTACCGGACAATAATTCTCTTTTGGAAACATTAATATAATAGCTAATTAAATGTTCTGAAGAAGTATAATCTTTTTGTTTTATTCTCATGTCCTATTTTCACTTTTTTAAAATATAACCATGTATAGGTATAATAAAGCAAGGATATCTTGATTTCAGACTGTCTTTTAAGAATTTTGTGTAATCAGATTTTCCAATAACTTTCTGCAAAGCAGAAAAATCTGGGAAAAGACCCAGAACTTCTTGCTTGACCAGGAATGTGATCATAGTTTCCAGAAAAAAATGCATTAACATATTAGGATTATGAAGAGATTGAGATCATGTTTTAAGCTGTAATTTTCTTCATGATATTTCCTAGAATCAATTAAATTTTTATTGGGCCTGGTCTTTGAAAATTACAATACTTCATGTTGTGTATCAAATTATTTCTAAGAGGAGAATGATTCATGAAATTGCTTTCACATATATGATTAATTTATATGTCTAAGTGATGCTTAATCTCCAGAAACATTGTTAGCAACCTCGAAAAACAAGAATCATTGATGGGACGCCTCGTGGCTCACTCAGTTAAGTGGCTGACTTCGGCTCATATCATGATCTCACGGGTTCATGAGTTCGAGCCCCACATTGGGCTTTGTGTTGCTAGCTCAGAGCCTGGAGCCTTCTTCGGATTCTGTGTCTCCCTCTCTATCTGTTCCTTTCCCACTCGTGCTCTGCCTCTCTCTGCCTCTCAAAAATAAATAAACATTAAAAAAATTTTTTAAAGAATCATTTATAAAGTTATAACATTACTCAATTATATTTTAAGTTCGCAGCTACCATAATTGGGGGGAAAGTGGAAAAATACATTTGGAGAAATACACAATAGAGCAAGTACAGCTGACTAAATGGCTAGCCTACCAATTAAATAGTATAGTAATTGCAAGCCAAAGGTGTAGTTCATTTTATCCAAGTCCAAAAATTTAGACTTTGGGTGGAATGGTGTAGTTGAATGTATTTTATAAGTCAAAATTGTTTGATTAAAGGTCAGATAATACAGGGATGCTTGAATGTCTCGGTCAGTTAAGCATCCCAGTCTTAATTTACGCTGGGGTCATCATCTCACAGTCATGATATCAAGTCCTGCCTTGTGCTCCACACTGTGTGGAGCCTGCTTAAAATTCTCTCTCTCTTTCCCTCTGCCCCTCCTCCACTTGCATGTGCATGTTTGCATGCTATCTCTGAAAAACAAAGCAAAGCTAAACAAAAAAAGATCAAATAGTACAAGTTAAAATGTCCACTGTTCTCTACCCTGAAATATGTTTATTAGAGTCTAGATTTTTTATAGGTTAAGCATCTAGGATTTAGCCTTTTCTTGACAGTATAAAAGATAATAGTTGCCCAATGAATCTATGAATAGTACAAAAGTCAACACTCTTATGTCATAATTCCTCTTCTAAAAGCACTTTAAAAGTCCTCACTTTCTGCACTCATACTAAAATATTAGAAAATGACACAGCAGATATTGTTTGTGTTTGAAATCCTTCATTTGGAATGTAACAGCTATATTATCAAATCATCCTTAGGAACTGCTGCTATCTTTCAGTAGTTTATAAAAATCACAATAGCATCAGCGTCATTTCCTATAAATAATTAACTTCATGCAAAACCTTCTGTCATTATTTGACTCAATTTAAATCTCCTTGCACAAGCTATTGAAAACACGTTCCTAAGAGTAGTTAATTACATTTTGCTTTGGTTAATTCTAACATTAAGGAAATAATAACTTTTCAGTTCTTAGAGATGAAACATGGATACCTTTGTTGTGTACTTTGTGTACCTAAACTCCAATGGAATGGCAAGCTTTGTGACATAACATTTGAAACCATGAAGCAAGTTGTTTTATTATAGTTAACCCAGGTATAGCTTTTGTCTTATTTCAGCTGTAACTAGGTACTCATCCTTGCAGTTACACTGATAGTAATGCTCCATGAGTGATTTCCTCCGTAAATGACTTCTGAACACCTTGTATAAAATGTATCATTATTTTTGTAATGCTGGCTATGTTACTATGAATTATCAAGTACTTTCTCACTTGGATTATAAAATTCATATTGACCATAGATGTGCATATAATTAATATCTAAAGTGAAAAAAAGGCTAAAATAGTTCATGAAAAAATCATATTTGTACATTTAAATGGTAATGGCAAAAGAATATTGTCACCAACGTTAAGATGCAAAAATTGAAGAAAAAAAAAGAAATAACACATCTGCCTTACTAAAGGAATTGTATATTACACAAAACGAACTGAAAAGATATTTATGTGGCAATCTGCATCCCTCATCCATTTCTATTTTCTCTTGCCCCCATGTAGTCTTTAAAATCACGTTATTTTGCCTCTGTAGGGTTACTTAGATTATTGCTAATATTGGGAAATACCTTAATCTAGCTGAATTATACCAGATCCCTTGTTGGCTGAATTGAAAAGCATCTTTAAGGGCATTAATCGTAAAATTCTCTGATCAACACTGCAAATGCAGACAAGAAGAAAATTATTCCTTTGGCATAAGTTCCTGGTTTAATTGACTGTCATTTTGGCAATAAAACATCAATTGAATTTTAAAAGAAGTTCATTTGAGGGCACCTGGGTGGCTCAGTCAGTTAATCTTCCAACTTTAGGTCAGTTCATGATCTCATAGCTTGTGAGTTAGAGCCCCAAATAGGGTTCTGCGCTGACAGGTCAGAGCCTTCAAGCCTGCTTCAGAGTTTGTGTCTCCCTCTTTCTCTGCCCCTCCCTTGCTGCACTTTGTATCTCTCTCAAAAATAAACAAACATAAAAAAAATAAATAAATAAAAATTTAAATAGAATGTAAGAACTTCACATAATCTCATGTTCAGTTTCATCATTTTTATCTAAAAATAATATTGCTTTTTTAGTGTTCTTTTATGATACAATGATATAAAATATATTAACATTTTTTATATAACACTATGAAAGCAATTTCATGATTATAAAATATATGACTCAATGCTGGGAGCTGGGCCTATGATAAACAAAGGAGTAGTCACAATCTCTGCCTCAATGAGTAAGAAATATGCACAAATGACTATGTTATAATGTACTGACCTTATACCATTAAACATAAATATTTTTTTTCAACGTTTTATTTATTTTTGGGACAGAGAGAGACAGAGCATGAACGGGGGAGGGGCAGAGAGAGAGGGAGACACAGAATCGGAAACAGGCTCCAGGCTCTGAGCCATCAGCCCAGAGCCCGACGCGGGGCTCGAACTCACGGACCAGGAGATCGTGACCTGGCTGAAGTCGGACGCTTAACCGACTGCGCCACCCAGGTGCCCCAAACATAAATATTTTATTTATACATACTATAAACTTAAATAAGCCACTTTAACGTTATTCTTGATGAAAATTCTTCCACTTTAAAATGAAATGGTTGACCACATTTATGGACTGGACTCCAAGTTAAATATCACATATTACTTATTTTATATCGATTAACATTTACTAAATGACCAATGTGTACCAAACACTAAGAGAATCACTAAAACTACAGAGATACAGTCCCTACACTCCCATTTTTAAAATGGGAGAGATAGATAAATTATAAAAATAATTACATTCTAGGACAAATATTGGCAAATTATTCCCTATGGGCCAAATCTGGCTCTCTATTTTGTGTGTGCTCAGAAGTAAAAGTGTGTTTTTGTTTGTTTTTTGTTTGTTTGTTTAACTTTTTAACTTGTGAAATGTAAAGTGAACAAAGACTATTAGCCTTTCTGGAAAACCAGTTGTTCAATTTTGCCTTGGAAACCCACAGAACCTGAAATCTGGCCCTCTTACAGAAAATGTTTGCTGAGCCCTGATCTAGGATGATAATCAAAGTTAGCAAAGTATTAATAGGTTGCTTTGTAAAAGAGGTTAGATGTGGGAATTCAGAATGATCATATGGCAGATAATGTAATATGAGTAATGAATAAGGTTAATGAGACAGAAATGAGTGTGGGGTGTGTATGTGTGTGTGTGTGTGTGTGTGCATGCATGCGTGTGTGTTATATATTGTGTATGTGTGTGATACATCAGAAAGAAAGCAGAAGGAATAATCAAGTATTGGGGACATGCATGGGAAAAGGCATGAAACTCAATGTGAAGACAAGTCTAGAAAATTACAAGTTGTCCAAGGAAGGCTGAAATACAAGTTTTTGTGTTCTGCCTAGGAGATTTTATCTTAAGGTCACTGGAATCCAGTGGTAGACAAAACAAAGACAAAACGGATATGATATGTTTTTGTTTTTATAAGAGACACTCAGACAAGAAAAATATTGGTAGGAGACTATTACTATACTCTGAGAACTATCAGTAAATAGATGGAGAGAGATAGAGAGAATGGATGGGGGCGGGCATGAATGAGGCTAGGATATAAACAATAGACTTGGTGTTGCGTTGCACCTTGTGAGAGACATGGTTCAAAAACTCCAGCTGATGACAGTACATGGAAAGTGAGGGCAAAAGAGATCTTGAAGATAGTGCTTTTAAGAATTTGGTCCCTTCCCTTAATAGGGAAGAGAAGATACTGACTAGGATTGGATGATGTTTTCTTAACTATAAAATGGGGATTATATAACTATTTACTTAATAAGCTTATGAGAAGATTACACTACTGAATAATTTAAAGTGGTTTGAACTAAGCCTAATAGGTAGGAAGAGCTAAATTAATATTACCTATTATGAATTTATTCAACAACTTGTAGAACCTGAATCTCAGATTCCTGTTCTGTAAAACTAGGATAATAATGCCTATCTTCATTGTTTTCAGGGAGATCTTTGCAAAGAGCTTACATCACAAGATTCAGGCTCAGTTAGTGTAACTCAATTAACGATGCTTATTTTCATACTTCAGTATTCTCTCTACATTCCTTCTCAATGTATCTCTCTCTCTCTCTCTCTCTCTCTCTCTCTCTCTCTCTCTCTCTCTCTCTCTCATGCGCGCACACACACACAGTCCTGTCTAGCTAATCCCTATCATCATTCACATGAATGTACATGCTGAGAAGGAGTCAGGAGTCAGTAGAAGTGTTAAGGACATAGTGAAGCTGCAAATATGTGACGGGGTGGTTGATGTGTAAAAGATCTTGATAAGATGAAAGGATTAATTTGGAACCTAAACAAACTGAATGGAAAGAAAGATCATTACTGATTATAATTTTACAAGTGCAATGAATTTAGTTTGCTGAGAATTTGAATGTGGTGCAGGTAACAATTGTAAGATTGACATCAAAATTTTGGAGGACTATTGAGTGGGGAAAAAAGAAATAAAAGTACTTTTGAGCTAGCTGAGGGACCCCCTGAGGTTGAAATAACTGACTTGTACTTAATTGCAGAGTTTTCTTCAGCCATAGTCTTTTTTCAGCCTGTATGGATACATGAAGGGGTGAGGTTTTACAGAGCTGGCTAGGAAAGATGACAAGGTTGGATGGAGAGTGGTAAAGTTGAAGTATAAAATGACAGTCTCTTAGTTGTGAAGAAAAGCTAATCATGAGTGGGGTTTCCCTATAATCAAGAGAAAATAGAAGATCAATGGATTTGGAAATCTCCATGAAATTGAAGAACTTAGATAGTGGCAATGAATGAGTGAGAGATTTAGAGAGATTGGGTCCAAGAACTGGTAATTGACATCAAAGATACGATTGGAAGTATCAGATTTATTATGGCTTGTAACACATTTTAGATACAACTATGAGAATAAGATGCCAATGTCTTCAATGAGCTGTGGTAGAAGGACAGTGTAGAGCTAGCAGAAGCCACATTATAGTGGCAGAGAAGAGAGGTGACCTGAAAATTGTTGATTCAGAGGCTTGCATTTTGGAGAAGAGCCAAGAATTTCTGCAAAAATTACTAGTTTCAAGTTTGTAAAATAGAAATTTGGAGGGAGTCTTCTCACCCTCAAACTGTGGGGAAGATTTAAATGGCTGAATTCTGTGGTCATTTTCGATTCTAAAAGTCTATGATAATTTGTACTAGTAATAATTGGAATTAGAGGTTTTTATTTCATGCACTGGAGGAAGAGATGAGAACTATTTAGAGTAGCAGCACCAAAACTTTAGTGTACATGAAATATCCCCAAAATAGGGGGATCAAATATAAATTCTAGATGATGATCTTACACATACTAGTTCAGTATACTGCCTTTAAAAGGGCTATAACATTTTATTATTTTAAATAAGCATTCCTCATAGCAAATAATAAGTTTTACAAGTAGATCTATAAAATATGAACTAAGTACTGAAATCTCTAATGTTACTCTAATATTTCCATCTGTATCTCTAAGATCATAGTTATCTCATACTATTTAGTACTTTTTTGACACTCTCGCAGGGGAAAAAAAAATCACTATGCTCTGATCATAGTGTTCATTATTAATTTGAGAGAGAAAAACGAACAAAAAAATTCTAAGCACCTCTAGTAAATACTTAAGGTGATGCATTTCATTCTGTTGAGTTATAAATATTAAAATATATATTTCATATACATTATAGTATATTATATATTATGTCATATATATAAAGAGAGCATATACACATTAAGAACTCAAATAAGAGCATACAAAAATAAAGTAAAGGCATATGCATTTCTTTGAGTCCTCTTTTTTTTCAAAAAGGAGAATTTTTAAGCAAATAAAATATTAAATATGGAATATAATTTAAAACAGCTAACCACTCTTTGAAGTCCATATTTAATCAAGGCTTAGAGAATATATCAAATGACCTGCATGAATTGTTGTCCAAGCCTACCCTATAGAGTGATCATTTCATCTATGTATGCATTTTCTCTTTTTTAATATAAGGAATGAGTGTGTATGTGTTCCTCCTTCAAACAGGCTGCTAGAATTACATTTTTTTTTCCTGTGGTTGGTGAACGAACTCAGTTAGGAAAACCATTATGGATTGCCTCATTAGAGGATTCCTGAAATTGCTTACTTGTGACTACCCGCCTGGAAAGCAATCTCTTGCTCCTTTGCCAGAGCACTGGAGAAGTGGGGGTTATTGAACCCTCTGTCATGTAAAGAGCTAGCAAATAAAGATAGGTTATGCTGAGAGAAATCACAAAACTCCATTGTGCAGATGAATTCTGATTTGCATATTGCCCCATAGACCCAGAGAATAGAATTGTTTTTGCCAATTATAGGTTGTATAGAAATATGGCTAGACTAACAATCAGGTTTTTTTTTCTTTGAATAGTGCTTTAGTGTACAAGTTTAACTATATCTCTGTGCATTGCATTATTTGAATGAATCAAAAGAGAATGTCTACAGGAAATGATGCTTAGAATCATATCAGCAACACATACATCACAGCACTCAAGAGATTACAATTTGAAGAGTAACTAATTCATTCACTGCCTGGGATCAAAATCTTTCTTTTGGAACCCTGGGGCCAGGTTACATTTCTAAGCTTTCTTTGTATTTCCAGTGCCTATTACAGTTCCTGACATCTGAATGCAAACAGTAAAGGTTTGCATTTTCAAAAAATAATGATTGTGTATATCAATTTACTTATTATTTTTGCTAAATTTATCCTTTGCTAAATTTTAGCAGGATCAGATTTCTGAAGTTTTCTTAATATTTGGTTCAATTTACATAGATTTACTCCTATTTTGTCAGTGGAAAGAAGTACACTTCAGTAATTATTCTTTTATTACTGTTTATATTCTTAAAAAATCTCACTAACTGCTGTTCTTTTATCAGATAAAATCAGTGTGTAATTTAATTTTTTTCTTAAATTTCACTTTTTAAGTTTTATTATTTCTGCTACCTCACCTTAACCTGTCTTAATGTTTTAATTTTCACTTTTTTTTTAGCTTGAGACCTCCAAACTAAGTACATAGCTCTAAAACCCAACAAACTGTTGTTAAAATATTGTTTCAAACTTAGAGATTTCTCTTAAAATTTCAGTGTAATCATACATTCATTTATTCACTCATCAACAAATAAGGACCCATCATGTTTTAGAAACTGTTATATATATTCAGAAAATAGCTATGGATAAACAAACTATTGTTTTATTGATAATTGCTTTATTTATAATATTTATAATTTATAAATTAATGCATATATATGTATTGCCATTCTGCTTTGATTTTATACAGTGTCGCATGATTTGTTTGCTTATTTTATTAAAACATTATACCGTACATTTCTAATAAAGCCTAAAATTAAAGGCCATTTTGAAGTCTAGTTTCAATATTATCCTCCGAGATTCTAAGCACTCTACTTAATTTAGTAATATCTAAGAACAAAACTAAAATTGCTAAGCCATGATCCCTCAACACTTAAATTAGTTGCTCCTGTTAACATGACTCATTTAAAAGCTAAGAAGGATCTTACTGTCTTGCTGAGTCTGTCTCATTGTCTATTTGTAGTGTTTTCTATCCACAATAGAGATATTATACAGTGGAGATAATTAGATATACTAGTATATAATGATTGGTTCTAACTAGTCAAATATTTACATTTAGGTATTATGTATGAGCCTAGATTTTATCATTTTATTTTTCAGGTCCTGTTCTCTTTGAGTTATTCAAATAACAGATGACAATTCAGCATAATTCATGCCACAGTTTGTACCAATTCATACCATTTCTTCAATATTCTTATCCATGTGCCATTCTTGCATGCATATATATATATATATGTATATATATGCATATATATATATGTATATATATATGACATATATATGTCTTGCATATATATATATGTGGATATATATATATATATATATATATGTGGATATATATATATATATATATATATATATATATATATATATCTCCACAGCAAAGAGCTGAAAAGCTTGGGCTTTAGAGTCAGGCACACCCAGCTTTCAGGAATAGCTCCTTATTTTTGTGGCATAGTGAACCTGGACAGGTTTGAACTTTTTTCTGTGTCCTTATCAATCATAAAAAGTATCTGTCCTTCTTCCTTCAGAGGGTAATTGTGTAAATTACTTTGCACTGTGTTTGGTACACAATTGATGCTACTAAATGGTAAGAGCAATATTCAGGGCTCTTATATTTTAAGCCGTTGAACATTTGACGTTTTGTAGGCTAGTGTGCTCTTTTAATCCAGTAATAAAATGAAGTGGGATGAAGCAGCTCACTTTGATTTAGGGTAATGAGAAGATAATGTGTGATTGAATTATATAAATATGGAGAGAGAGGTTTGGTTGTTCCATGACCGAATTAGGCTGGGCCTGATGTAAGTAAGCACCACACTTAAAATTTACCAGTTTAGTCCAGATTCTAAAGCCTGGTGAACTGGGAATAACTATGGAATATGGAATACAGGGATTAGTTTGAAAAGAAAAATCCAAAAGATATGAATCAAATGAGAGAATTCATTTAGTGAACAAAGTCATGTGATTTTTTTGCAGCACTAGTTAGGAATTTTGAATTTTTTTCCTTGCTGGAGAGTTAAGAGACTTTCAATCACTTGATATATACTCTTTAAATACATCCTCCAATAGGTTTAGGAGAGTAAAAATGACTTTTTTTTTCTTTTAAACAAATCTAGTAAAATACATGGGTCATACATATAGCAGGTATCAGCATTCTATGGGTATTCCAAAGAGTACATTTTGACAATTGTGGGTGTTTATTAGGTGATTATACTTTTACTAAAGGAACTAGTCATTATTCAACTAAATCTCATTTTAGAAAATACATTATAACAATATTTCTCTCAAAAATCGTTGTTTCAAAGGGTATTTTTAAAAATGTTGGTAGTAACATAAGCTAAATATGAATGAATTTGAAAATAAAGGTAAGCATTCTAGAAATCCAACACGTTTTTACTTAAGAAATATTTTTATTGGAAGTAGACATTCCCATTATCCAAATGATGTTCACACCTTTGTATACCAAAACATTTATATTTTTTATCCATTAGATCTTTCTAAGTCACTTCTATTTTATTTCATTTCATTAGAAACATCCTATAGGGAATTTTTCTTCTTGACTCTTAAATATTTGTATAAATCACAATTTTGTTGTTAATCACACATTAGCTTTTAATATGAATTTTTATTATTTTTGAATATAAGATGTATTCAAATATATATATATATTTTTTTTTTCATTAAGAAAAATATACTGAATGGGACACCTGGGTGGCTCAGTCTGTTGAATGTCCGACTTCAGCTCAGGTCATGATCTCACGGTCCGTGAGTTCGAGACTCCCCTCGGGCTCTGTGCTGACAGCTCAGAGGCTGGAGCCTGCTTCGGATTCTGTGTCTCCCTCTTTCTCTGCCCCTCCCCTGCTCATGCTCTGTCTCTGTCTCAAAAATAAATAAAAACACTTTAAAAAATTAAAAAAAGAAAAATATACTGAAGAAAAGAAAACTGACTCATTACATCATTGTGCAAAATAATCCTTTTCATTGATACTCCACAATCACTGTACTCAAGATTATGTGTTAATGTTTCAATATGTCTTAGCCTTCTTTCTTTCAGTACTTTCTCAATAGTAGATAATGATGATGATGATGATGATGATGATGATGATGTAATTGGAATCAAGGCAAATAGATGACTTTGAATTCTTCTTTTGCTTTTTTTGCATAATATTAGTCTTTAAATATATTTCTAACCACTAAAATTTCAGCAAAATATAATTTTATTACCAAAATTTATTTTATACTGTGGGTTTTAACAAAAATTAATCATCATCTTATTTGGGGACATTCAGTTGGTTTCAGTGTTTCATTTTTGTAGAATATGTAATGCCACAATAAGAACTTTTGAATACAAATGATTTTCTGAACATTAGGTCTATTTGGTTTCCCACTTCTGGTGGGTGAAAGAAACCACATTTAATACTTTTCTATAAAATAAATAAAGAATGAGTATTGAGTACACCCTTTGACAATCAACTTGGTCAAAATTATGGTTAATGATTCCTTCTTATGAACAGTTGTAGATTCCAATCCAGGTCTCGTTTCAAGACAAAAGAATAATAGTTAAGGGTTATTTATCATAATCTGAGAAATTTTTATTTTAAATCTATGGGCTGTATATGCAAAAATAGACATAAAGAACAGAGTGATAGATATTTCATTTTACTTCTCATTTAGTATGGTTGTATTTTAACACCTGCTGTTCACAAAGACAAAGTTCAGTAGATAATACCCATGTAGAAGGAGTTTGAAATGAGTTTGAGGACTATATTTTGGAGGAGGATAGGGGAGAAGTTCACACATAACTTACTAATGAGTTGATTTTAGTTAGTGTGAAATTCTGGTTGAATGTAAATTAATTTATCACTTTCTCTGCAAGTTGTAAACAAATTCTTCTGATTTTTGTTCTACAATTTTTTCTATATAATATTGAAATTATTCAGTGATTTGGCAGAAAATCAGAATATTTAATAATTTTAATATCTTTAGCCAAAATAATTGTAGTCAATTAACTCAATCGACAAGTTTATCCTCCAATATGCCATGCATTCTGGGTCATTTAACTGCCCCTAAAGTTTTCATGGACAATCTACTAAGACAAATAAATCATATGGATAAGGCAATGCATTGATAGCATTTCCATTCTAGAAGTTTTCTAACCAAGATATTCAACTATCAGGAACAAAAGTAGAAGGTTAAAGTAATTTAAGGTCAGACTCAAAGTCATCTTCTTACTGTATAATGTGAAATCAAGGTGGTTTTATTTAATGTAAAACATTCTTATAAATCAAAGTAATTATTTCATTTTATTACATTACTTTTTGAGAAATTCAACCTAATGCAATTCCATTAGGAGAATTGCTTACATGTAATATATTTTAAGATGAAATAGTAAGACTAGTACATTGCAATTATAAGACAGAGTACCTTAGAGTTAATGTATTTCTGTAGCTTTTTTAGAAGCACGTCTCCTAAATTCATCAGTGGCAAAAGTAGAAACAATGACAGAGATGCATAACTTGTGTCTGGGTTTGGAGGAGTTATAGTATTATATCACTGGATATGCTTCTGTGTCTAAAGAAGGTGCCATTCCATTCTAGTCATAATTGAGAAACGTGGCTGTTAGTGTTGTAAAAACCCAGAGATCTGTAAAATTAGTAAGTTTATTTGGCCCTTCTAAGAGACTCTTCTAAATCTTAAAATTGTATTGATTTACATTACAAACATATAGTGATTATAAAAACCTCTATAAAGAGCTAGCTGAGGACAATGAATACACCACCAGGTTAGAGTCTTACTCTTGCTGTACCACTGAAAAATTATGCAACTTTGGGTCTCAGTTTGGTCACCTTTAATGATGGTCTCATGATCTCTGAGATTTATTTCCTAACATACGTGATGATAACATAGGCACTTTGATTCCCTTAGGGGTAAAAGAGAAGCCATGTGACTCTATGCAATGACACTGTGTAACATTGTTTTTGTTGTTGTTGTTGTTTTTGTTTTAAGTTTATTTATTTATTTTGAGAGAGAGAGAGTATGAACAGGGGAAGGGCAGAGTAAGAGGGAGAGAGAGAATCCCAAGCAGGCTCCACACTGTCAGTGCAGAGCCCGATGTGGGGCTCCAGATCACAAACCTGAGATCGTGATTTGAGCTGAAACCAAGAGTCAGACACTACTGACTGAGCCATCCAGGTGCCCCTGTATAACCTTGGTTTTATCACTTTTTATTAATGTGCCTCCCGATAGTCAGTTTTTTAACATTACCTGTTATTTTTTAATATATAGAAACATAAAACCATAATTTTCACAAGTATTCAAATATTTCATATATTTGCCTTGCCTTTGGTGTTTTCTTCCTTCATTTTAATCTCCCTACTTTTAAAACAACTCTAATAATTTTCATAGTAATTAAACACTCACAATTTTCAATATTGTTGACAAAATGAATAACATTAGAAATCATCCTAATTAATAGTGGCACTTAATATGATCATTAACATTATGGATCAATAAATTTTCACATTACAGCTCAAAACTGTACACTTATGATTAATAGTATAAACAAATAAATACCATATTTATAATTGCATTTAACTCTAGATAGATGCTGGTATTCAATAATATTAATATCCATAAATGTTTCACATTTTAAGATAATGTTTACATTAGGCAGAGTTATAGGAAGATAACCTACCAGATTTCATTTTTCCTATCCTTACCTTGGCTGACACTGCTAACAAAGTAAATATAAAGTTGATTTTTATTTTCTCTGCATTACAATTCTGGATTTATAATCTTGGTGCAAAAATCCTCCAAATATGGCAACACTGCCTAAGCACCAGAAACAAACAATACATATATATGTAAATATTTTTACAAGGCAACTATCTTCAATATAGAGAGACACACTGGTGGCAGAAAGGAAATTACATGTGAAAGAAATCAAGCAGATTAACCTGAATAAAGCAGGAGCTCCAGACAGTAGGGGTGAGGGAAATCTGTGAAGAACCACATGGAGTTGATATAAAACTTTTAAAAATATGGAATAGATAGAATTGATTGAGAGGAATAATAGATGAGGAACTGAGAAACAGAGAGAAGAGCCCAAACTATAAGCAGAGAAAGAGTAAAAAAGGAACAATAAATTAACTGAAAATATATGTATGCAGAGACATTTTGGATCTATTATGTATCCAAACTGAATCCCTGCTTCTCTTCCAACTTGGTAACTTCACTCCAGCTACACTGGCCTCCTGGCTTTTCCTTAACACACACACACACACACACACACACACACGCACACACACACAAACACAAACACACATACCACACCACACCACAGACATACCTACACACACACACCACACTACATACGTACATACGCACACATAAACACACCATGCTATACCACATCACATGCACATACACCATATCACATACATAAACACGCACACACACACACACACACACACACACACACAAACACACCATACTTCACCACACCACATAAACACATATACACCACACCACACCCCATACAATCACATACATGCCCTTACACACACAGACACTCCTGATCGAGATTTTCCCACTCACTGTTCTCTGGAATACAGTTCCCTGAGATATCACCATATATCAATGACATAAAGAAAACTTTCATAATATTTAACATTGCAGTCCCCAATCCACATTCCTACAATTCATATCTTTCTTTTTTGCTTGATTTTTTTTCCATACATCATCAAACTTACTATATAATTAGCAATTATTTGTTTTGTATAATCTCTGTTTTCCAATTTTGTAAAATAAGCCCAGTGAGTATCAGGCCTTTTGGGCAGACTAAATCCTGCTAGAGAACCACAACTAGAGCCATTCCTTGAACAGTTTTATTTGTTAAATCAATTAGTTAAAAAAAAAAATTAGAGAAGAAACTACAGGCACTGTCCCTGTCGAGTAAGGAGTTGTAGTCTAAAAAGGGAGACATTCTTGTCATATTTATATTGACCCTGAAGTAGCAAATATAAGTATTTGCACAATTCCTGGGGCATAATAAGTACTAAATGTTTGCTATCAGTATTACCATCCTCTATCATCAATATAATCATTATCATTATTACAACTATTATTAAATGAACACATACACTGTCTATCCAGTCCCAGTAACAACTCTGAAAAAAAGTAGTTTCTGGTATCATCATTGTGTTGATGAGCAGGTTGAAACAGGAAATTTAAGTAACTTGCCTAAGGAAATAGGACTAGGATGCTGCAAAGTTAAAATGCAAATATAGATCTGCCTACATCTAATGCTTGCAATTTTTCATTAAACTGGGCTTGCTTCTTATTAAGTTTTGCTTCAAAAACTGTTCAATTTAGTAATAAAATACTATATGCAGTACACTCATGAAGTTGTATTTAAATCTATAGAAAAAAATTCTACCATGAAATTTTAGAAGCTGTTACATGGATATGAAATTTAATCCAGCAAAGTTTTTAAATTATACCCTGTCAAATGAGATATTAATATGTTGTCTACAATGATGCTTAAATCGATAAACCTTGTATAAAATATAATGACAATATATACATTTGTAAATCTTGAAAAGAATTTGATTCAATTAGTATTTATTAAAATATAATAAGATAAAATATATATATATTTTGTTTGGAGGAACTCAGATTACTTATCTGTTTATTTGTTCCATTAACAGTAATGAATTAATTATTAATTAATTATTTGTAATTAATTATTTGTTCCATTAACACTAAGTAATGAATACTTACAATGAGTGCATCTTACATTTTGGAGATAAGAAGAGAAAATAATTCCTATCTCAAGGGATTCATAGAAGAGGGACAGAAATGAATAATGATCACACTGCACTTTGTAAGGGCTATGAGAGAAGTATGGCCACAATGCAGTGAGAGAACAGGTTACATTCTTGGAAAAGATAACCATGAATTGAGTATTTTAAGAAGCTAACTAGATGAAAGAGAACTCTTTTTTTTGAAATAATATACAACTATACAGTTACATAAATATATTACAAAGTGCTTACAATATATGAGATTGTATTGCACATACATTCATCTTCAAGAGTGCAGACCAGATGCTAATCCTAAATGCTATCCTAGAGAGTCATCACACTTTATTTTTTTACATCAAGAGCATTTTCTCCTGTGGTATAGCTATTTGATACTTCTTATTTTCTCTAGTAGACTATGAGTTAATTGAGGACAGATATCGGTTTCTTTTTTTCCATTTTTGTGTCTCTATTGTGTTTATCAGAGTGTTTAATACACAGCATTCAATAATGAGTAAATTAATGAATGAATGAGATGATGAACTTTGTTACTCAGTGATTACAAAATAAATGTGTAATCAGAGGCCAGGACATGAATTTAATTAAAATTTATAGAAGAGTTATATATTCAACAAGGTCCATAAAGAGATATAAAAGTGCCCTATAATTGTACTTTCACAGTCTTATTTGTGTCATAACAAGACCACGGTCAGTAGGATATTTCTGAATGGTGAGTTCCTCAGATTTCAGCAAATCTTTCCCGTAGCATCATTTAACCACTGACTATGACAGAAAGTTAAACATTTGCTCTGCTTTACAGCTTTCCTTATTTGAAAAGGAATTAGAATTTGAAGATAAGGATAAAAAGATTATTAGAATATTTTATGAAAGATTTTCTGTGCCTCTTCAGTAATATGTTTATACATCACTTCTGGAAGCTAAATATTTAAACGACTTAAGATTAATATATGTTTTGTCAATTTCGTAGTTATAATGCATATAGCAATACAACTCGAAACTATGCCATAGATTGAACTGGTTTTTTTAAATTGCCATATTGGCCCCAGAGGACAAACTCTATGATTCAAGGAAAAAGTGTCAAATCCTCGGGACAGGTGCCATAAAATAGAAATCTACATCATCCTAGGAACAACTGGGGAAACTATACTTGGAGGAATGGAATATGACATGTAAGGAAACATTTTAAACAATTGGTTGTTGCCATTTATGTTTTAGATATTGTATTTTGAGAGAGACTTACTGTAATATTAGTTCTATGATAAATTTTTGATTTTAGATTTCATTCAACATATCCATTCTGCTTAGATTAATCTTTAATTTGCTTTTAATGTGGCTTTAAAATATGGTTTCTTTGTTCAGAAATCATAAAGCTTTGCCCCTTAGACATATAAGCAATAAATTCTGTAGTACATGAAGAATGATAAAGCAGTGGTTACCCTTCACTTCATTCATCTTGTTTATTCAAGATTGCATTCCATCTAAACCACAAGTTGTGGCTACAAAGAATTGCTTAAGCATTTGTATTTTGCAAACATATTCACGGAATTTTTATTACCTTCATGCCCCAGCGCTGTGACTAAGCAAATGACATTCAGCAGTACATCACAGGCTGCTGTGCTGAATCAATAGTATATCTGATTCAGGGGTCCCAAGGCTTTTAAATATTTGTTTGTGTTTACAGATATGAGATAAATATATCTTCTTTTTGAGATGTCTCTAAAATTCTGTTCAAGGCTAAAGTATGATTATTAATTATACGTTGACCATTGTACTTTACAATGGAATGGTTCTTAGCTGTCTTTAGTTAGGGCAAAGCAAAAATTTGCTTAATATCCTGAGCCTTTCTATGTGCCAGACATTATGATAAAAGAAAAGAAACAAAACAAAACACAAAACAAAGATTGACATTAACTGTATATAATCTTAGAAAATGTATCTAATTCCACTTTTACATGTAATTGGTGTTCTTTTGACTTTTTATGAAGCTATTTAAATTGTCAGTGTGTGCTATTTATTTATCTTGGTTATATGTCTTCATGATTCTAAACAAATATTGAAAAAAATGAAAAATTCAGTCCTACGTGGAAGTGTGCCAGTGTGTATATAACATAGACAAACCTGTGATTTTCCTGTAAATAGCACGTAGTGTGTGTGTGTGTGTGTGTGTGTGTGTGTGTGTGTGTGTGTGTGTATGTGTGTGTGTACAGATGTAATGCCTCATATTGATTCCTGTGACCTTGTCACAGGCACTTAATCATTGGCTCTGTGTAGGCATCAGTTGTCTCATTCAGAAAGAGAGGATGTTGGGCTAACTGCTCAAGCCCACTCTACCTCTTTAATAATAATGAATAATAATAATTGCACTACTCTGCCATTGTGTGTTGATTCTCTTGGACTTCTTGTATGAAGAGACAAACCAGTCTTCAGCATTTCATTTCATATTTTTTCATTAGGAGTACTAAATAAAAGTCTTTTATTTAAAGCATTACAAGTATTTATTAAAAGATAACAATTTATTAAAAACATAATGAGTATTTATTAAAAGAAACCTTAGGTTTCTAAGGGCCTGGGGATGAAGATTTCTTTATGGAAAAGGTAGCGCCCCCCCCACCCCCCGCCCCAGTGAAATAGTTCATGGAGGTTTAAAGCATCCCTTTTATTATGTCAAATACACTTGTATAAATTATCAGTGCCAGGAGAGGCATCACTGGTATTCATACAAACTTGAGAATAATTAATTTGAATGAGGTTTCCCTGAGTGTTAAATATTTTTAAGTTTAAAGTTGGAGGATATTTGAAAACATGACTCTAAAACCTAACAGTAAGGTCTTTTTCAGATGAAATATCTTTCTTTAAATGAAGAATATTTTTTTTCTGAATATAATTCCTTCTTAGCACGGAAAGGAATACTATAATCAGCTCTTTATTTCCTATTAGAAGGTATATAAAAGTGTTGACTTAAATATTGTAATTATATTAACATAAATGTAGAAAACAGAAGATTGGCTCTTACAATTCTCATATGTTCATAAGGATATTTAGGGCAAAGATAAATTTAGATGTTAACTCTTCCAGATGTCTCATTTTACAGATAATGGAAAAAAAGAAGGAAAATTCATAAATGTAGATGCCCATGGTAGTGAAGTTGATAGCAGACTTTTTTGGTCCCAGTCCAATGATCCCTCTAGCATACTAGGCTGACTTGCTTTTGATGCAAATTGGTTCCAGTGGATTAATTTTCAAATGAGTACTTGATTATGGTTGGTAGGTAAAGGGTCTGGGATGTCAGACTAAGGTTAGGAAATAGGTAAACAGAACAAGCCTGAAAAGTTGTTCCTATCAAAATAAATGAGCTGTTTGCCTGCTTCCTATGGGAAGATCTGAACGATTAACCTTTCTGTTCCAATGAAACTAAAACATCAAATCAGTGAAAAAAAACCTATCAGCCAAAGGCTAACTCTTATTATATGTGGACTGCATCATGTAGGGGACATAGTGAAAGCATCTGGAATAAAATTGTTTTTAAATGTCATATATAATCATAACCTAATTCACCTGTCTCACCAATACATTTCAATAAATAAATGAAAATAAATATATCACCAAATCTACTTGCTGGAACCCAGGGAAAAGTTAGTTTAGTTGATTTTTATTTATTACAAATTTAATCAAATATGTGTGCGCACACACATGCATACACACACACAAAGTTTCAATCTCAAAATACAGAAAATTTTGTTGAACAATAGTTTAGGTCTGCTGTTCAGGCTAACAACTAATTTAGAACTTATATTGAAAATGCAGAATAAATAAGATAATAAATAGAATAATGCAATAACAAATAAAAATATAAAATGAATGACTCATCTTGATGAAGTCTGAAAATGTATTTCCATTAAATTTGATATTTAAGTAGTCTAAAATCTTGCAAATACATGAAAGTATAATAATAAAACCTCTCACTATAAATTTACTAGTACCTTTATATAATAAAATCATAATGTTATATATATATTATATCTACTAAAACTTTATAGTTTAGGTTTTTCTCTAGATACTGTGTGATAGCAGATGTTTACGTGAAACTTGTTGTGCCTGAGTATGAACTTAATTCAAACAGAACTAGATGTGAGTCCAGCTGTACTCTTTGGGCAAGTTTCCTAATCTCCTTAATTCTAGGTTAAACAGAATTGACTAGAATGGTTTTGAAGATTCAATGAGATAACATATAAGCAGCGAGGCTAGTTTAATGTTTGCTTGTTTGTTTTTGAAATAAACTCTACAGTCTTTCAACATATTTTCTCTCGCTGTAATATTGATGCACAAAGACAGGTAGCTAGTAAAAAATTACAGTGAAGCCTAGCATTCCAATTTCTTAAGAGTAAACACATACTTTTTTTTTAGACATCTGGAGAAAAAAAAATGGTGGCCTTTTAATTCACACTTACATATTATTTATATTTAACATTAGGTACTCAACACAAAATAGACATTTAATATGGGATAATTAAAATATCATTCAGAGAGAATGTGAATGCTTCTATTTTTAAGAATATTTTAAAAATGGCACCATTTAACAAAATCCATTGGTGAAAAGCAAAATTACATACCGTTCAAATTAGTTATGATCATACGCATACTTATATCAAGAAAAGGAAGATATTTCAATCAACGTTTGATAAACATTTGTGGTTTGCATTTTTATGACTGCTTCAGGAAACATTCACTGTTAATCCTACCTAGAAGTAACAACCAGTTTGTCTCTGAAAACCCATGAGGTTTCGTACACCTTACTTTCTCCCTTGCAAAATAGGGACTGTAGACACATCATATACTCCCTTCTGGTCTATAAACCCACTGTCTTACTCCTCTTTGAAACTCTCAGAGTGACTAGCACAGTGTTTTACACTGTTCACTCTCGATAATGTATTGGTAAATGAATGAATTACCAATTCAATGTTTTTTATTCTGTGCATGACGCTGATGTCTTTAAAATGACATTTTATTTAAATTACTATCCAACAATGTTATTCTAAAAATCTTTAAATCCATTTTGTATTTAGGAACACATTAACAGAGGTCAATAATTTAGCTATTAATGTGAAGTGTCATTTCACCAGGGATCCATCCTGTGAAATGGATGATATGGAAGCATTTATTTAAAAGAGTTTTAAAGTACTTATGTGCAGTCCAAAGCACTCAATTTCTAAGCTAAATGCTTCACTAGTTCACTCTCTGGCAAGTCTATAGGACTTTGGCTTTAAATTAGAGAGCCATGCTTCCTCACATTCCAACTTGAAATATCACTTATATTCTACACTGCTTTCTCACGTGCTTCTGTAGCTCAAATAATACATTACGGAGCACGTGGCAGTTTGAAAAGGCTCTCGTTAGCATTATTTTATTTGATTCTTAGAACAATACCACTATTGTGAGGGAAAGTTTAAGTCCATTTTATCGATTAGAAATCAGAGACTTGAGGAGTTTAAAATGTATTTTCTTAAGTTTATTTATTTTGGGAGGGAGGGGAGAGAGAGAGAGAGAGAGAGAGAGACAGAGACAGAGACAGAGACACTGAATCCCAAGCAGGATCCATGCTCTCAGTACACAGCCCTGCATGGGGCTTGAACCCAGGAACTGTGAGATCATGACCTGAGCTGAAATCAAGAGTTGGATGCTAAACTGACTGAGCTACCCAAGTGCCCCCAAGACTTGAGGAGTTGAATCTCTGCTCACAGTTCCATATACTAGGTGAGTGGCAGAAAGAGAATCCGTACCCAAGTTTCCAGTATCATGACCAGTGCATTTGCCCTGTCTTCCTCTCATTGAGATGATATTAAAAACAAAACTGAAAAACAACACTACTACAACAACAGCAACAGTGGATATTTAAAGACAGAGTAGAATAGAAGAAATCTGTATCGAAGGAAACTTTCTGATGCAGTCTATGGACTCACATGCTCTTTTTGGGCTTTTTGTTTGTCCTTTGGCTTTGTTTGGTCTTATTTTAATCTCCCTATTAATTTGCTGCATGTTCTCCAATACATTTAACACATACTGTTGTTGTTTATGGAAATTAAAAAAAATAAACAAACAAAACAACAACAACAAAAAATGGAGGCAGAAGGTTGTACCAAGCAATTAGTCTTTGTTCTTTGAAAAAGGTTGTTAAAAATTCTCTTTCTTTGGGACTCCACAGAAATTTTCCCCTACTTCATTCCAAGAGGTAATCCTCAGATGAAATGTCAGGGGTAGTTCCAATTTTGAAGTTGTCTTGTGGTAGCAAATGTGCTTACTGCACAGTGTTCCTTTTTTTTTTTTAAGTGATCATTTGGGGACTATAATAAAATATTTACCAAGAAAATTGCCTAAAAACAATGACAGCATGGCCCCACTATAATTTTATGAAAAGGAAGAATCACACTCATACATACACAAACATGCAAACTTACCAACACAGACACACCAACACACAAATATTCTTAAATTTTGATTCAAAGAAGCTAAACCTGAGTGCAAATAACTTTAAATTTTAAAGTGTCCTGGTATTTCACATATTATAAAACTGTCAATATTTAAAAAGTCCTGCACAATTAACCTTTATTTCTTTACTATAAAATAACTTTATTAGTATATATAATTAGTTAATTAAGCTTAAAGACATAAACAAAATTTTAAATGTTGTGTACTTTTGTCTAATAGGCAGTGATACATGTAATAAAGACAGTATTTCTTTAAAATTATTTCACACTCCTTTTAACTTCTTTAATATGAATTTCATATATTGTATTTTGTGTACATTTCCCTTTAGTGTATTAAAAGCACTTTTTTTCTTTAAAAAAATTTTTTTATGTTTATTTATTTTTAACAGACTGAGCCACCCAGGTGCCCCTTAATGTTTATTTATTCTTGACAAAGAAAGACACAGAGAATGAGGCGGGGAGGGGCAGAGAGAGAGGGAGACACAGAATCTGAAGCAGGCTCCAGGTTCTGAGCAGTCAGCACAGAGCCAGACACAGGGCCCGAACTCACAGAGTGCAAGATCGTGACCTGAGCCGAAGTCAGCCACTCAACCGACTAAGCCACCCAGGCACCCCACTTTTTTTTCTTTTGAGAGAGAAAGGAGGGGTGGGGCAGAAGGAGAGGGAGAGAGAGAATTTTTAGCAGGGTCCACACCCAGCGCAGAGCCCAGCATGGAGCTCAACACGGGGCTCCAGCTCACAGCCATGAAATTATGACCTGAGCCAAAATCAGGAGTCAGACACTTAACTGACTGAGCCACCCAGGTGCCCCAAAAGTACTTCCTAAATTAACAAGATTCTTCTAGTTATATTCTACTTGATAATAGGTCATCTTCAGTTCATAAACTCTATGTGGTTGTCCTAAACATGTATTTTTCCTGATATATATGTTAATATTCTACATAATTATCATATTAATAACTTTTATGGTCAAATCTCTTGGATTTTCATCTAAAGTAATAAGCTCTAGAATATTCTAATCCCAAATTTTCATGAAAAATAACATGTGACATCTAGTTTTAAATAACAAATAAGACATTATGAAAAAGGATTATATGTGATTCAAGACAAGTAGAATAGATTTAATTTTTGCTACTTACCAAAAAAAAAAAAACCCACAACTGTTTAATGTTCAACTTTAAAAGTTATAGGAGGTGTATAAAAGCTTTGAATTTAAAATGTAGTAAACTGATCTCAAATGATAAGACAATTTTGGAATATGTGAAAGGAAATAGTCACAATTTTCGCATAGATTGAATACTTTGAAAATTTGGTTATACTCTCTTACTCATTTCACTGTAATATTCACTACATGTGCAAAATTTACCACATGTAAAAATAATCATAAAAATTAAAATGAAAAATGGGAATTATTTCATTTGGTAAAAATCATCACATGTAGTAAGTAATAGCAAATATATTTAAAAAGGAACCAAGAACAATTAAACAGAAATAACCATCCAAATCAAAACTAAACTTGCAGTCTTAATTTCTAAAAATACAGGAGAAATCATTAACCCTTTTAGTTTTCAGAGTCCACTAAGAAAACAGATGACACACTGAGAGTGTAACTAAAGAAATGAAGGAGCTAATGGTCAAGGGACTAGCAAAAATGGGAAGCTATTAGTACTACTAGGTCATAAGGGGCAAAAGGTTATTTAATAAAGGAAGTAAAAGTTTGATATAGAAACCAGATCTAGAATCAAAATGTCCATTGGTCTCAAAATGTGCGAGTTAAATTACCCACTATATTAAAATGGCAGTCAAAACGCTTTGCCCACAAAATGTATGTCCACCTTGAATTTAGACATATAAAGCTCACCAATAATACATACCCATTAATTCAATCGATACTTCTCAAGCACCCACTATGAACCAAGCTGAAATGGTAAAGCGTTGCCTGAAATAGCCATTGTTTTTGCATTTACTGAACTTGCAGTTCAGTGAGGGATATGAGTCATTAAACAAATATTAACACATGTTAACATCTAATCAAAAATTATATGTGCTGTGGAAAACAACTACATGATGTAGTTTCTATCCGCGTAAGATGCTTTATTGACTCAAAGCCACCATAACTTTTGACGGTTGCACTGGTCAGTGTAAATCAATGCAGATTGCATTCTCCAGATTCATAACCAAAACTCTCACTGTGCCTATACATTATGCTGTGGCCATCACAGCTGTGGTCTAAATATCTTAAAGGAGTTAATGAAATTCCAATTTATGCTTCCCCAAAACTAGTTTTTCCATGAGGCTAATTGACCTCATTTAGGTTAGCTAAAAAAAAAAAGAAAAAAAAAGAAAGAAAAAGTTTAAAAATTAAAACCACAACAAGACATAAACACAGAAGATTTAAAATTCCCTTTGAATTCAAAATTAAAGGGTATTTAGGGAAATATTGCTAAGTAACTCAGTACATGTCGCTAATTGCACTAATTATTATTTTGTCACATTTATTACCTTCATCTTTCATAGCATGAGTAATTAAATGACAAAAACAGGTTTTATATTGTGATCAAACAATATTCTGTTACATCCACCCTACTGATGTCTTCAAAGAAAGTGCTGTCACAGTTTTTCCAGTAAAGAACTTGTAAGTTGATAAGTAGAAAAATGTCTCAGTTTAAAGAACATAAGCCTAAGGCCTGGATGGACTTGATAGCATGGGTAAAGATATGCAAAGAAAGACTTCCAACAGAAACTAATTTAACACAATTCTTACTGTCTGTGGCATATGGATGCTCTTTTTTAGTACCTCCATTGTAACTCTTACTTAATATCACAGGATCCTGTAGATGTAACTGGAAGCTTCACAAAGGGTCTTCTCAGCAGAAGGGGAATTCTATTAATGATTGGGTTCTCTTTTAAGTGCTGGACAGCAGCCAGCAAAAATACAAAGCCCATAAGCCTCAAACAATTACGTGACTGGTTTTAACACAGGAATAAAATAGTGTGTGTGTGTGTGTGTGTGTGTGTGTGTGTGTGTGTGTGTGTGTGTGTGTGTTTCAAAGATATACAGTGAATCTCTAAGGATATTCTGATTCATGATAGCAAAAATAAAATAGATAAAATACCCAAACTAACCCAAGCAAGACCAATATCATCTAAAAATATGTGAAATGAAAACTAATGACTGCCACAGACAAAAATAATAAAATGACATCAAATGACCTTTCCATGCTTGATGGTGCAGAACTCTGGGTCTATACCTAACTAATTTTGACCCTTAGTGAGATCAGAAGCTGCTTTCAAAGGAGCATTTTGAATCAGTCTGTAAGTGTATCTGAAGTACACCTCTGGTGATATTGGCTGACTTTCTGACTATAAGCATTGTATAACAAAAAGTCAGCATTGTTTGGTATCAGCAGACACCATTTTGAACCATCCATTATCTAGACAGCCTGAAGCCTGGTTGAGACAATTGATATTTGAGATTGACAGTGTATTTGGCAGCCATTCCTAGACATTGTCTAAGCTCTGACCCTATCCCTACTTGAGTCACTATAAAGTTAGATTTCTAGACCTCACAATAATAGAGACGGTATTATATAACACTGGGCTTAGATTTCATATGTGAGTAGTGATGGCCGTATAAAAATATTCATGAATCTTTTGTATACCTGTTTAAGACATTGCACAAAGTATCACTCCATTTTCCTTATCTGAATATCCACACAATGAATTATTTTGGAGTTGTAATGCTAAGAAAGTTTTAGTACCTCTCAAATAAATGGAATGTCCACCTTTATTTACAAGGTAGGTGTTTTTCATCAAGTTTCCCTTTTTCTTAGACTTCCAGGATGCACAGATACAATATTTGTGTTGAAAATTTCTCTAGGCTTTCTCTTTGCTTCTTGTGTTTTAATATTTCTATAGTTTAACTACTTATTGGGAAAAACAGCTGAAAATCCATTTTGAAAGTTGCCAGGGTGTGTGTGTGTATGTGTGTGTATGTATACATATATATAATAAAAGAGTAAACTGTTATAAATTTAAATATATTCACCTGGCTAATAAAAATGAATATAACTTACTAAGTTTCTACCAGTGTTAACAACAAAAGTTGTTTATGGTTTTGGTGTTTTATTTTACTTTGTTATTTTATACAGAATATGTTTTTAAAAGTTTAAAGTATTATCTAACTCTCTAGGATCTTTATTGATGAGATGTTTTACTGATGACTCAGACACAAATTTTACTTCGACTTCTAAAATGAATTTTATTATTACACTGTGTATGAAACCAAAGAAATAGTGAATTTAGAAGCCAACTTTATTCAGACACAAAGTTAATATACACAAAAGTAGTATTAAAAAGTTGGATTCACGGAGCCTGGGTGACTCAACCAATTGAACATCTAACTTGTGGTTTTGGCTCAGGTCATGATCCCAGAGATGTGGGATCAATCATTGCCTCTGGCTCTGCAGTATGCATGGGGCCTGCTTGAATTTCTCTTTCTCCCTCTGTCCCTCTCTCTCTTTGTGCTCCCTCTCTTTGTAAAAAAAAAAATGGATTCAAGAATGCTAGATCTTTCAATAAAAACTATGAGTTTTCTCACAAGACTACATTGGTTTTAGATCTTCCTTTTTATAACCAATAGGACTCAAGTTAACAGGCTATTTAATGACATAGATTTTTTTCACTTTAAAAACAGTTGTGGTGTGGGGTAGGGACAAATTGGAGCAATTTATTCCTATAATATTGTGAACAATTATTATTTCCAAATACATACCAATTAAGATGCACTGCTGAAAGTCAGCCTTGTTTTTGTGACATTATTTTTAATCATCCTCACATCTTTTATCAGATCCTTTAAAACAAAAGATCTATTATGAACCTCACATTTTAACACTTACATGTTAGTATGAAAAGAAAGAATTAAAATATTAGTAGTGTATCTTTCTTTTTCCCACTAGTTTAACATTGGGTCTCAGCCTACATAAAAATGAGCATCAAATTATTACATTTTTTAACTGTGGCAGTTTAACTCTGGCACAATATACATGAATATATCAACCATTATCTTATATTTAAGGGCCTATATAAATAGGATAGTTGCAAATTCAGTCATAATACTATAAATTGAAGTATCATGAATGCTTAGCATTTATTTTTTTATTGTATTATAGATTATGATAAAAACCAAAGGATACCTTTTTAACTTATTTTTGTTTTACAGATAAATGTTCCAAATTCTTCATATAGGCTAGATATTTTGAATTGCTTTTGGGCATATCTTTGGGGAATGTCCAGATGTGATAGAATTCTTTCTGGCATTCAAAGACTCCCAAAATATAATCCCTAAATATTTTTCCAATTTATTTTCCCTGGCTCTCTTTATGTTTTCTATGGTTGAGGAAAAGTGGGCTACCATTTTACTTAGAAACCTATATTACCTCTTCTATAAAAACTCTTTTTTCACATTTCTCCTTCTGAAATCCAAACTCAACATTCACTGCCAATCTCAATGATCTTTTCATTTATGGTCCTCCTTACATGATACAAACACGTTCTTTTGAACTTTTAAAATGCTTTATACTTCTCTTGTGATATTTATATTTTTCTTTGTATCTTGTGGCCATGTATATATTATACTGTCTCTATTACTAAATTATGTTTTCCTTGGCAAAGACTGGATCTTATATATTCATTGTACCCTGGAAATGCCTAGCTCCATGCCTTCACATAACAGGGGCTTCAAACATATGCATTTATTATTTTGTTATTCCTCTCCTCTGCCCATGGGAAGAACATCTTTTCATAGTGGAAAGTCCTGGTACAAAACAACAATAAGCTTGAGCTCTATCTGCAACACAGTGATCTAAATGTTTTATTCATTCCTTCAATGGACATATGTTGATCCTCTGTAGTTACCTGTACACTATTTGAACTGAAAGTCGATCATTAGGAAAGGTCATATTGACCTTCATCATGCCATCTTTTCCAGAATGTATGTAAAAGATCAGATTGTATTCCCCTCACATTCCTTTTTTTTCCTCCACTCTAGGACTAGGGGAGTGGTTTTGAAAATGTGTTTCCCATAGTGATGTAGGAGCTATTGAAAGGAGAAAGGATTGGAAACCAAGCAGAGGGCAAGCTCTATGAATCTGCCCTCTTCCTCTTTAATGAGGGTAACAATAACACTCTTTCTTTCTTTTTTTAAGATTTTTATTTTTTAAGTAATCTATACACCCAATGTGGGGCTCAAACTCACAACCCCAAGATCAGTAGTCACATGCTGTACTGACTGAGCCAGGCAGCCCATTTTTTTATATTTGAAATTCTGAAAAATAAAAAAAAAAAGGAACAAACTTCATTTGTAGAAGAGAGCAAACAAACAAATACAAATATATTTGAAAACCACAACAAAGAGAAACACAGCTCCAAAAAGAAGGCAGTCTTAGAAGGGTGAATTATATTGCATCACTATCTTGTATTGCTTTTGTGATGAATCACTGTCAGTATTCAAATAGAACATTTTCTACCTTTGCAATTGTTCCAGACAATTTAAAGGAAATTGTATCATTTAACTGATAGAAAATTGGACATGATTATATAAGGTATAATGTTCCTGTAGACCAAATAATTTAGGGTAGATGCAGGGTTGAATTTCTTTAAGGTAAAGGGTATTCAGTTGTTTTCTAGTACAAGAACACCCAAGTAAAAGCCACTTAAACAGTAGTGTTGCTGACTGATTTGGTGGGCCATGGTTTCTGAGATTTTCTGTATCTTCCTCTCTCTGGAGCAGGATGGTTGTAGCTGTCCCCAGGCACCTCGCTCTCTCATGACATTGTCCAAACCCAATAAGGAAACAAAACCTATCCCTCACATCTCTCTCTCCTTTTGACAGGGAGCAACATTTTCCCAGAAGCACCCAGCATACTTTCCTCAGGTATAGGTTGACAATCATACTATACAAGCAAGGTAAACTAGAAATTGGCATGTATAACATATTTGCTTCTGTCAAGGAATGTGGGCTCTGCCAGCAAGGAGAAGGGAGAGAAATGACTTCCTTGTATCAAATAGCAACTGAGAAATGATGTTAAGGAAGAATGCTTAAAAACAAGCAAACAAAAACCCAGATCCCTATCTATATTAAATTACTGTGGCCCTGACCAGATGCTGTAATAAGCTATATTTAAAGCAGTTACTTTGAATAAAACTGCATCATTTTAAGTTATGATTCTGTTTCTCTTACAATGTTAACATTGCAAATGGTTAATTGTGTATCACTTGTTTTATTGCTGATTCATTTTCAGTTTATTCATATTTGATTGTCATTCACTGCTTTGCCTTTTGAAGAAAGATTAAAAAGCAAGTCTGTTTGAACTCTGCATGCGATTTTGATTGCCGATGCCATTTATGCATAGTGTGAATTAAGATGTGCTTGTATTTTTTTCATTCTTTGATGCTTGTTTTTATGTCCACCAAACATGGCTCTTTGTTACTGCATTGTTTAATCTCTTTATTTCTATTTTATATCTGCTGGAGAAAAAAGATTAACATATTTTAAAGAAATGTACTTAACCAAAAGATAAGTCATTTTTAGACTTTATGTGAGAAAACATTGGATACTGTGGAAAATATTTTCATTTCTTCTACCTCAACTTATTTTTTAATCATATATCAGCATTTTAAACTGTAGAAAACCAGCTTGTAGAATTTCTGTCTTAAAAGTTAGCATTTATATTTTCCCACTTCTTTTTCATACTAAACTTTACGTTTATCAAAGTCCAGGGTTTTCCAACTAACTCAGGTAGGTGTCATTTTTAAAAGAGTGAAACATTAAAGGTTCAGAAAGATTACATTATCCATTTGGTTTGTTACCAAAAAGCAAGAACCACTCTGAAGGTAGAGCTCAACTTTATAAAATATACCAATTTTTTCAGCTTACATAAATTAATAATTGATCTTGCACTCAGACACACTTATTGATCTATAATTAAAAGACCTCCAAAAGCTATTTTTAAGCTGCTTGCATTCTAAAATGTAACTGAAGTTTTAGAATACAGGAAGATCTTCAGGTTCTGAAGAAGGTTTGAAAAGATGAAGGCATCCCTCCATTCCGTGGAGATTGCCTTTAAATCTGGTTTTGTGGAGATGCCTTTAAATTTCCATTGTGAGATTTTGTATTTTACTTCATCATCATAATCTTTTTCGTGCAAAAAAACAAAAAACACATCTTGGTAATAGTACATAGGATGTCGGGTTAAATTAAATCAATTTTCACTGTTGCATTTTGAATTCCTCTTAATTTTATTTATATATATATAATATATATATAATAAATATATATATATAATAAATATATATAATATATATATTTATTATATATATATAATAAATATATATATAATATATATATTTATTTTATATATATATATATATATATATATATATATATATATATATATATATATATGCCACTACCCCAGCACCAGACCCATTCTCTTGAAAGGGAGGTAAGTAAGGTAAGTATCTATTGTAAAGGTGTTTTGGTGTACTTCGTTTCCATTTGTAATATGTGTTATATTAAAGAAAAATATGATTACTCATAAGGAACTGTCCTCACAAAACCGTAGAATTGGTAGGAGAGGGAGAGGAGCTCAGATCGGTGGGCACTAGGGAGAACAAAGCTGTCAGTAGTTTCTGGAGAGACAAAGCACTGAGGCACTCCTCTAGAGAAAGGTACGAAACCAGAGGAGGGAATACATTTCTCCTTGCTGCCGTGGATATGAGCGCTGTCCTTGTTGATTGAGAGTATGATTGGAGAATGGAAGAGAGAATGATTGAGTTCTTTTTGCCTGTGATTTCACTTTCAATTTATTTTATGTGTAAATTAATAAACTTTATTTTTTAGAGAAGTTTGAGGTTCATAGCAAAATTGGGCAGGAAGTACAGAGAGTTCCCATATTCCCCCTGTTCCCATTCATTTTCAAGTTTTATTAGAGAAGCGTCTGCTCTTGTTTTGGCATGAGAGGTCCAGACTTTAAAGACAAGGTTAAGCACAACAGTTTAACACCAAAAAAGGCTTGCTCCCTCACCCAGTCAATCCAACAATTTGTAATAGTACACTTTGTCAGATAATCTCTGTGAGATGTCAGACACAAGTCAGCAAGTTTAGCAAAGGAAAGCAGAGATCATATTAAGGGAAAAGGTACTGAAGGATACTTTAAATTATTTGAAATGATTTCCTTTGCGCTTGCTTCCTTTCCTACAACTTCCCATAACATGTACTTTTATTGATATATTTTGCTGAGTTATTTGTTGGTATTTTAGTTTACTCAGAAAAAAAAATAGCTACAGTAAGTCTGTGGCTCTGAGTACTCAGTCACATTGTAAGTCAGAAGGAAAGAATTACAACTTTCCGTTCCCCAAATCTTTCTTGCACCTGTTCTTTTATTTCCATCCCTCATTGCCACAACAGCCATGGTCAGGTTCTTCATGCCTTTGGGCTGGGCTTTACAAAACTCTTTCATTTTTCAGTCCTGACCTAACCTAACCCCATTCTATATAATAGTGTCAATGGATCTTCCTAGATCACAAATTTTATACAGCCAGTTCTCTACATTGAAAGAAAGAATTAAACTTGCATTGGCTGTTTTCTTGTCCTCTATTGCTAATCAATGTCAAATTCTAGGTCCTGAAATACTAGACTCAGGTAAAATTAATTTAGTAAATAAATAGCAAAGCTAGACATTACAGTGCAGAGGAGGATAATGTCTATCCATGAGTCTGGAGTTTCCACTGTTTCTGTGGAAATGATCTGGAGAAAGGTGTTCTGATTCCAAAGTACCTTGACCCAGTTATTTAGATAGAAACATCAGCAGAACAGGCAGGAAGGGCAATTAATCAGGTTACCACTGTCTGATAGAATGATCCCTTAAGACCATTCAATTCCCTTTGTTCTAATTCTGCGCTCTCAGGAGAAACATCTAATCTATAATTTCATCTCCTCAGAGAACATAACTACCCAGGAGGGTATGCCCTTGCAGATGACTTGTCCCAGTTGTCAAGCTCCAGAATATCCCTCCAATATAATTTGAAACACTGGCATTTGAGCTTATGAATTAGCCTTATGTGATTTTAACTCCAGTGACTTGCTCCCCCAGGACCAGAACACCTGTAGCAATCTGACAAATCCACATTTCTAAATCTACACCAAGACTGTGGCAATTCCATTAAACTATATTTCTTGAGGCACATCCTGAAAAAGTAGCCTGGGTTACCCACAAATGTTATTACAAAATTAACCTGTATCGACACACCTTTTAAACACTTGCTTGATTTATTCAGCAGTGGCCCTTTGTGAAATTTGTGCTAGGCATTATTTTATGCTGGCTTCAGCAAAATAAGTCATTCTGCTGCAAAGATTAGTCTGGGGTAGTTTTGTTATAAATCATTTTAACACTTGGACTCTAAAGATACAAAAGTGGCTTTTGTCATATGCTTTCATTGCAAGGTGAGAGTGATTATAACTGTACCTGGCTTGCATTGGCTGAACAAATCTGACTTTCTCAAGAAATGCATTTGTAGTATTTTGGTGACCCTCAGTCAAGAATTGTCTATTGATTCAGAGTCTCCTGCAGGTCCAGAATAAACTTGGAGATCCATTACTTTATAGCTCCACGGGATTCACATGGTCTTGGTGACTTATTTTCTTTTTGATAGGAAGGGATTCTAATTATTCACAAATTTTCAAAACATACATCAATAAATATGTCCTATGAGTGAAATAAAAATTACATTTTCTACATTTCAGTCTCCTCCTCCGGCCCCCTGAATACACAAACATGTTATTTGGCTGGGATATGTAAATTATTTGCTTAAAAAAATGATTCAGGAAGATGCTTTATAGGATATTTCACAAGTAGGTTAAAAAAAACAAAAGTTCAATGTTATTTTTCTCATTTTTAGCTCTTCTTTAGTTCTTTAACACTTCTTGGCTACTAGACTCTTCATTTCTATTCCTGCCAAAGGAAATAGCAAGATTCACAAATTGCAATAAATTTTGTGTCTATTCTTACCTGAAAATTTTACATATATTATTTCAATAGGTCTAATGTTATTGAGGTATAATATTTGACACCAATTTAAATCTTACTTAAATTTTGGTACATCATGATTGCCTTTCTCTACATTGGTGATCAATATGTAATTCTTCCCAAATGGAGTGAGAGCACTGAAGCATAAGATTTTACTTTCCCCTAATAATGAGCATATTCTAAATGTGAAGTCTGGAAAGGATGTTGGTGAGTAATGACACCTAGTTACTAAAGCTTTTAGATACTTATAAACGACTATGACATACTAAAAACCTATATCTTTCCATATCCATATAAAATTTAGATGGGTTTAAAATATGATTATATTTCCTTTAAAAAAAACTGATTTTTTTCATAGCTATTCTGATAAAAAAAAAATGATCACTTCAGATCAAGCTCCTAAAACTTCTTTTTTTCCCTCTCCATCTTGAACTTTTTGCTTGGAGACATTTAATGAAAAGGACAAAAAGAAAAAACTCCATCTGTATGTCTCTTTGGAAATTCAGGTTTCTTGAAGATCAGGGACAGCACTCAATAGATCCCTCAACGTTTAAACTTTCTGAATATGACATGATTTGTAATATAGAAGTAAAGGCACATCAAAGTTGGCAATTCAAAAATGTGACCTGTCTATTGTATTTAACTTTCGGGTAAGTTCATGAGTTTCTCCCTGCTGTGTCTCTTTCCTGTCCCATTTTAGGCAGATGGAAAGATTATAGCAATGATTTTTCGCTATGTTTTAACATCATGGTTTATACAAAGATGCCATTAGCTTTGTCATTTGGAAAACAAAGTGTGATATCTAGATAGCAGGAAGTTAAGCTCTGTATTTAAAGGAAATCTAAAGTTATATTCAGTGTTTTAATGTAGAAAAGTTATTTTTAATCCTAAAATAGATATCACGGGTTGATTAAATGTATTACAACAATATTCTCCGTTTCTTTTGCTAACCTGTGCTCTACTACCAATAAATGATCAATTGGCTTTTAAGACATACCAAGTTTCCCTGTGTATTTATAATGTGATATTAACAAGCAAACCAGGCACTGTCATGTAAGAGATGGAACACATTTTTGCTTAACTATTGTTTCAAAGAGTCAGGGATATCTGGTTTCAAATATAGTAATTGTTAGTAATTGCCACCACCACTCAGCATTGGGAATGCAGTAAAATTGGGAGGTAAATATTTATGAATTAAATAATAACAAATGTGTGATCAAAAATGTCAAATAACATATATATAACTAATCAAATTTTAGTGCATAATAACTCCACTAACTCCAGCTTTGTCCACAATCATGTCACTAATTTTTATGAGTTATATTCCTCTGGATAAAAAAGAGGAAATATTAGATATTTTATATTTTACAGTCTTGGAAAGATAGGTAAGACTATTTTTATGCTTAAATTTTAGCTTTGTCCTAACACCTATCCGTGAAGATTCTAGGCATATATTGCTTTTCTTTGTTACTTTATACCATTTCCCTACAATGAGAGAACTAGTTGTTTGTTTTTTTTGTTTTTGTTTTTTGTATTGGCAGTGATAATTATACATATATATGTTAATAATGTAAGGAAAACCCCAAGAGATCACATGAACACAGTAACTTGGTGTAACATATATAGGCTACCCTTTTTAAAAAATTTCCTGAAGGTTATCTAACTTCAGGATTACTTAAAGACTATTACAGAAGGGACATAAAATGAAGTATTTTTCTGAAAGCAAAGAATTGCTAGCATGTGTGTTTATTTGTTAGAGCAAAGGAATGCTATATTACCTAAAGGAGAATGTATTTGAGCTTCCACTCAACTATCTTACATCCTTGTAGATATTTTTTTTTCTGTATGAATAGATATAATTCTAAATACCATGTGCTTGTCAGATCCATGAAGTGACTTGGAGAAGGCCTTATTTTCAAAATTATCTTGTCAATTTCATTGTGACAGTAACAGAGGCAGGTAGCAGCAGTTTTTTTCTGATTATGTTAAAATCCCATCTATTATTTAGTTTAAAGCTGACAGCATATATTAAGGCTTAATGAAGGCTTTCAGTAATTTCAGACTAAATTTATCTTCCCCAATTTTATACGTTTTTGTCATTTAAGGGTTATAATTTGATCAAAGGTTAATTTCAGGAGGAGTTTTTCCAAATTATTTCAACCTTAAATAAGTAGAGCATGAATTTTTGGGAAATATATCCATGTGAAACTATTTTTAGCACAAATGGAATCATAAGGCAATCGTTTAAAAAAAGCTTTGACTTTTTTTTTCTAGTAGAAGAATGGAGTTGTTATCATTGCTGCGCAGATACTCATCTAGCAGTCCAGTCTAACGAGTTCTCTACACTCCCACATCAGTCATACTAATTCCTAAAATAGGAATAGTCTTAGTCTCAATGGAAAACATCAAACTTTAATGATCTGTTAGATGATATCATGCTAATTGCCAAGATAAGTAAAAGAAGATAAATATTTAGGTGAAAATATGTTAAGGGCTAAACAGCTTGCTAACAAAAATATTATTGAAGGTAGTTCTTTCATTTTTTAGTAAACTTGCGTTACTTTTCTGTAATTCCCTTTTTCCAACAGTTTTCTCTCATTGGATGGTATCAGCTGATAGAGAATGTTTTCAGCCACTCTTGGAAAATGTGAATTCCTAGAGCTCAGAGGAAAGAGAGATTGCTTTTACTTTCTTCTCACATTCTCTCTTGGAACTAACTTAACATTTTGATCCAGCAGAGAATTGGTCTCCTGTAGCCAACACTGTGAATAACTGCCAACTTTAGTGCTTTTTTAGAATTCCCTAAATGTTCCGTAGAAAACAATGTCACAGTACATGTGTTGGGGTTAAAAACCCTCCTAGCCAGATGTACAACCTGAATTCTTGTAACAATTTCCCTATCTTGGCAATAAGATATATTGTTTCCTTTTTATGTAAAAGTGTGGCAAGCCAGAATGAGTGGGATAAAAGCAAACCCAAATTCCTGCAACAAATGGTGGAGAATTTGGATGTTTATAAAGTATTTTTTGAGTGATAACAATTTGTCATTTAGTGTGTATCTGCTATAAATTAACATAATAATCTAGCAGTTTGCAATTTTGGTATGTTATATTTATTGAAGTCATTTTTTTGTATCAAATCGTCACCTAGTTAAATATTGGAAAATAGTTTAGAAATGTTACTTATATTGATTTTAGGAAATACGTTGTGTCTTGTAGCATTGACTACCTCAAATCCTGGATATTTAAGTGTGGTAATTATCACTAGTGACTTGTCGGAGTGCTTCCCTGTGATTCATACATTTACTTCAGATTTTCACTCACCACAGATGTGGCCCTAATCCTTCAGAAATGATAGATGTATCAGAAAGTTGAGCATACATACCAGAACTATAGAACATGAAAAGTAAAGAGTTCATTTTTTCAAATAAGTCAGAAAATATTTTCAGGCTTAATGTTCCAAGAGTTTGCAGTAAAAATGCAAAGTGTAAGAGGTCAGTGAGTGCCATGGATACATGAGAGGTTACCCACAGTACCTCTAAAACATGGACTAAATTTTTGATATGGGAGTGGGAGAGGTAAAAAATAATCTTTACAGATATCTGTTTAGCAAGTACTGTAAGGCATGTAATAAAATTACATGTGGAGATGGGTTAAAGGAGTATGTGAAAATAAATGTTACCTTGGCAACATGTGTCTCTTAGGAATATTATTGAACTGGAGTGGAAAAGGACGCTGCTCGTCAATGTGAACAAGTATGGAAAAATAAGAGGAAATATGAGTCCTATGTGGGCAGGCATGCTATTCAAGAATAGCATCTAAAGGAAACCAAAAGTTTAATTCAAATAACATAAATGGTTAGAGCTGGGTTTATTCATACAGCATCAAATATGATCTGTAGGCTATTCCTTGGGAATCAGGTAGGAATGAACAGTACTCTAGAAACTTTGTAAGCAAGAAAAATGAAGAAAGGATGCAACCTCAGTTAAGGAAATATATCAGATTGTCTGTGATTCAAGGCCAGAGTCAAGGTTATTATGAAAGAGAAGATATGGTATACTACCCAACATCACCAGTGAAAATTACAGAAAGACACCAGGAGTCTCGTTCTTTCAATTAGGCTCAAATGGATTGAACTCCGAGAGTTAATATGGTCTGTTTATTCACAAATGTATTATAAGTGCTTGGAGCTATGTCTGACATATAGAAAGTGCCCAATAGCTGCTATTAGTATGAACAAATCGAGAGACTCCAATCTGTTTCTTGGTGTGTTGGGTCTAGAATAAGTGATCATGATGAGCCAGGTTAACAACATTTTTGGAAGGAGAGGGAGTGTTAGAAATAGAATTGGAATTTAGCTGGACCAATCCTCAGTACTAGAAAGTGACTTAACTCAGATTTCCATTGGATTTGATAATGTCTATTTATATTCAAAATGCCTATTTGAATTACACCCAGGATAAAATAAAAGGATTTATTGAATTGGTTTAGATTTCAGAATCTCAGGATGGGGGGGAGGGGGGGGTGAGTCCTATCATCTATTTAATACTGCCCTTAAAGAACTCACAAGCTTTTTATGGATAGAAAATATGTTCACATTTTCACAATCAAATAACAATGCAAAAATACATATATCATGAGATGGTGATGCAGAAGTTCATATGAAGAATTAGCAAGCAAGGGCCACTTAATGTGGAATAGATGTGCCTTAAGAATAAAGGTAAAAAAGGCAGGATGTTTGGATAGATTTCAAAAATGTAAAAACACTTAAGTCTATACGCTGAAATATAAGTGGCCTTTGTGATTCAATATAAAAGGGAAATAAAAGAGGAATAGGGGAAGGAGTTACATGGAGTTTTCTTTTTTTTTTTTAATATATGAAATTTATTGTCAAATTGGTTTCCATACAACACCCAGTGCTCATCCCAAAAGGTGCCCTCCTCAATACCCATCACCCACCCTCCCCTCCCTCCCACCCCCCATCAACCCTCAGTTTGTTCTTAGTTTTTAACAGTCTCTTATGTTTTGGCTCTCTCCCACTCTAACCTCTTTTTTTTTTTTTTTTTTCCTTCCCTTCCCCCTGGGTTTCTGTTAAGTTTCTTAGGATCCACATAAGAGTGAAACCATATGGTATCTGTCTTTCTCTGTATGGCTTATTTCATTTAGCATCACACTCACATGGAGTTTTCTTAGAGCCTAACTTAGGGAAGGCACTGTGAGGGTCTAAAACAGAAAAAAAAAAAAAAATGGTCTTCTTTTTTCTCCTGGAAATGTTCATAGTGACCATGTAATGATTTTTGAGAGAGAAATTAAGGGAAAAAATTAGCAATTAACTGCAGATAGAAAATATTTTGTCTAAGGTTATAAGTTTAAAATTACCCATGATATAATTAATGTATTACCAGACTTCAGATGAGGAGACAACTGGCATGTCACAAACAGGAAAACCACTTGGTGTGAGAGCCAAGAAAGCCACACATAAAGACATAAATCAAAGTTTCTTCATTTCTAGCCTCCTCACTTGTCTCTCCAAATTACCCTGCACATCCTAAGCTCTCAAAGACTAATGTTTAACGAGTTGTCATACCCAGTTATACTGAAACAATATCCTTTGTTTTGTGATATATTAAAAACAACTTCAAAATATATGAAAATTCCACTGCCATGTGCTGCAGATTCATCATTTTATTCATGGTATTTTCATTTCATATTAAGTGATTACCTATAGCATGTAGGCCAGAGGTTAAACTGCTCTAGCAAAGACATTTAAAAATATGATTTAAATAATATAGATTTTTATGTCTCTTTAATGTAATAACCTTAAAGTGAATGAGAATTCCAGGTTGTTGGAATGTCTATTTCATATCATACTCAGGGATCCAGGTTTCATCTTTCTTGTCCCTCTTCCATCTTATAGGATGCTGCCTTCTTTTCCACATTATCCCAGTTTTGGTGAATCTATTGTTCCGAGACGTGGAAAAGTACTTGGAAAAATATACCATCAAAGTGTAAAGTCTCACACTCAAAATTGATACACTTCACTTAAGACTCAATTCTATCAACAAAAACTTAATTACACCTAACTTCAAGGGAAGCTGGCAGCCATCTGCCCTCCTACAAATAAATTAAGAAGAGATGGAAACCAAATTTAGGTGGACCATAAGCAATCTGTGCCAAATACCCAAGATTAAAAGGCAGAACATGGCATGTCAATCTACTCAAAATCATCAAGGTATCTGAATTTTTTACAGTTACATTTCCCTGAGAGTATTCATCTTCTGGTAAATGAAGAACATGAAAATCCCCACAGTTGATTTAAGGAAAATTATATCCCCAATTGCTCTCCCTGGTTATAGTTTTAGTGTCCTTTATGTTTTTACTGAGAAAGTTTATTTGATAGCTAACAAAGACAAAATATAACTAATTATTGTTAGAAATACAAAAAAAAACATTATTATTATTATTATTATTATTATTATTATTATTATTTAAAAATTCTTTGTAGTATCTGTATTTTAATGGTCAATATCAGGTTGGGGCACCTGGGTGCCTCAGTCAGTTAAGCCTCCAACACTTGGTTTCGGCTCAGGTCATGATCTCATGGTTTGTGAGTTCAAGCCCCACATGATGCTTCCCACTGACAGTAAGGAGCCTGCTTGGGATTCTTTCTCTCCTTCTCTCTCTGCTCCTACCCTACTCCTGCTCTCTCTCTTTCTCTCTCAAAATAAATAAACTTTAAAAAAAGATTAATACAAAATAAATAAACTTTAAAAAAAAGATTAATATCAGTTTGTACATAAAAGAAGAAACTCCCAATTCTAATATACCAGATCATTTTATTCTTCCTACACTATCTTTAATGTAGGGATCTAAGGAAATCCAAATGCAGGTTTAGCCTTCAGTCTCTAGGTAAGGGTAGAAAGAAAATTCTTCAATGGTCTACAGAGAATTTGATGAAGAAAGCCTGAACTGTATTAAATCAACCTAGACTTTTCTTGTTTACTCTGGTAACATATTGTAATGGAATGATTTATTTTTAATAATATATTTTTACATTATAGCCTTCCACTACTCAAAAATTCTTTTTAAACTATATTTAACCATATATGCTATCTGCTTCATATTTCTCAATTTTTTGTCTATTCTGTCCATTTCATTCATTGTTAAAACATGTATTTTTAAATTATGCTAACTATTCTTAAGTGTCCTGGGGTAAATGTATAAAATTAGATTTTTATACACAGAGAGAGATATGCTAATAGATAGATAGATGTAGATGTAGCTATAGGTACAGATTTATAAACCTTGCCATAGATGTGGATATATAATTCTACTCCTGTTTCTGTATCTTGTTAATTATGACATTGCCACTAACATTTACAGAACCTGGGTCATAGAAGGTGCAATTTACATTTATTGAAATTACAGATCTAAATATGAAATATTTGGAATAATAAACCTTAGCAATTATATTTAAAATGTTTATTATTCTTTTCATCTGGCTTGGGTAATTTAGAGCTAGTATTATGTTATCTATTTGTGGGAGATAAAAAAATTTATAAAAATCCTAGTATGCCTCATATATTTTACTTATTATATCATTACTTATTTACTTAACATTTTATAATTATGTTATTATATGCTATATTTATTTAATATTATATTATTATATCATAATATTTACTTATTATATTTTATGTATGCTTACAAAAACCCCAGATGGTAGATAATATTACTACTATCCTCTCTTTTTTAATAGATGGGGACATTAAGTGTCAGACAGTAAATTGCAAATGCTATTGAGCTTACAACTGATAGAGTATTAAAGTTGGGACCCTTCTATCACAATATGTGCCTTTCCTTTATAAAGGCAATTACTGCTAAATTTGCATTTGCATATTGAGCCACCAGTTTATTTATTTTTTTAATGTTTATTGAAAAAATAGGAGGTGGGGGTGGGGTGCAGAGGGAGAGGGAGACACAGAATCTGAAGCAGGCCCCAAGTTCTGAGCTATCAGCACAGACCCTGAAGCCGGGCTGAAACTCAAGAGTCATGAGATCATGACCTGAGCTGAAGCGGGATGTTTGACTGAGCCATCCAAGCACCCCAAGCCACCCATTTCTCAAACAATAATGGTGGCGATTATGTCGATACTGTTTCTCTATCATATTTGTGTAATTAATACACTATTTCATGTATGCAAAATAGAATATTAACAATAAACTAAATAGTTAACTTGATTAACTATACATGTAGTTCATTGGATTTATATATTATCATTTACTATAATAAGCATTATATTTCCATTGAAAATGAATATAATTCTTTAAAAATTCTGCCATTTAAAATGGAACTTCGATAAATGACTATATTAATTATTTTACTGAACACAGTGACAGATAATGAAGGAGGTAACAATCATGGCAGAAATGCATTAATATTAAACATTTACCACATAACTCATCCTTATTGGACACAGCTGTCGATAAAATATTCCCTTACTCTTGACAAGTAGTTCCTGTGTTTTGCTTGTAGATTAGCTCACAGCCCTGCTCTGTATTCTTTATCTTCATCACTGCGCCAGCCCTTTAATTAGGCAGTGAAATCTTCTGCATAGTGATTAGGAAATCACAGTTAAGAAGGTGTTACAAAGAGAAGTTTCTGGAAATTACTCGAAATAGCTTCCCGCTTTGGAAATTCTTCCATGTAGAGTATCAAAGAAACATGTTCATATTTGAAAAGCAAGTGAAAATTGACCCTCCATCAATCAGGTTTACCAAAATTTCAATCCTCAATTCTAAAATGTCAGGTGTAACTAGAAACAGTCTTGAACCATGGTTGTCAAAGGGTTGCAACTTCATTATTCCATATGTGAAACTGTGGTGATGAAGCACTTTCCTGTTAGAATTTAAACTGATTTTAGAATCCAAGAGTATATTAATCTTATGCAAATAATGTTGTTAGTATTGCAAGCTAATAGAATTGGAAAATATACCTTAAAAATTGAGAAACGGATCCATTTTCATAATTACCTCATTGCAAATGCTTTAAATTATAAGAAGTACTAATTTCAGATTCAAAATTCATGATTTCAGATTTTGAAAATATAACTGACCAAAGTGAATATGACTTGATGCTACCTAAAAGACAATAGAACTCAAGAGATGGGTCATGTTCATAGATAGTTTTATCACTGTGGAGAAACTATTTTTATTAATACATCAAATGTAATATTCAAAGTTATTACTATTCACAAAACCCAGGTATGAAAAATATTGATGCTATGAGAAATAAGTATAAGGCATAAAAATTTAATAAAACTGGCAAGGAGACCTGATAAACTTCTAGAACACTAAGTAGCATCATTGGTTATTTTTCTCATCATTTTATGCATCAAAGAGGGTTGATTTTCTTAAGTCTCTTTTTTATGATTTGGATGAGCTTCTAGTCATGGTAATCGTTAAGGAAGGTGTATCCTGTTGTGGAAACACAAATATTAACCTAACTTTTGTTAAAACATATCAACATAGTCTATGATGAAAATACTAATAGATGGAGGGATTAAACAAGTTTGAATAAGTATCACCATATATTTTAAAGTGGTTAAAATAATATTCTGTGACAAAATTTCATATGAAAAAGGTACAAATAAGTAGCTTTTTGCTAGCATAGAACAATTTCAATTTGATTCTAGCTTTTTCAAATAGTGAGTGAAATAGTTATTGGTGAATGAAATTTTATCTTGTATTTAGTCACCTTCTGGAGATAATTTTAGATCTTTAAGTCTATGATAATAATTTCTAGGACTGTTTCTTTATAGGCTCTCTATTTCACATAGTTTTTTTCTCTTGGTCAGTTTTGGAGAATACATTCTCTCCTACCAGGCAGTAAAGAGGAGTTCTTAAGTTCAAAGACTGTGGATCCAAACTCCCTGTATAGAAATCTTAGCCTGTACCACATAGAAAAACTCTGTAAACTCTCTGTGCCCCCCAGTGTCTCATGTGAAAGATTAATAATAATAATAATAATAATAATAATAATAATCTGTGTCTCTTTAGATTGTGTTGATGAAATGAGTTAATATAGATTAAGTTCTTGGAACAGTGCCTGGGAAATGTAGGCACTTAGAATATTATTTCTAGGCCAATAGATGTAATTAATGGGTTACTTTGATTTGCTCTTCTGATGTCTTTTTCATTATGTTGGGTCCTCTGCCTACAATCTAATGTAAAATATGAAAAGGAAAAGGAGACCACATAGGAGGGATAGCAAAATCTTTGAAGTTGAAATTCAGTCTCAGCATACATGATATGTATACTTTTGCAGGATTCTACTCTGTCTTAGACTGTCTCCCAATTCAGACTCTCTTGTTCACCTTTTACAGAGAATAAAACACCAGTTTTTCGTATGGTTGGAATGAAAGAGGGATGGTTTGGTTGGTGTCCCGAACAGAAATTAAACCCTTTTCACTTCCGCCTGCATTTGTAATGGTGAGGATTCCTTTAAAGGTTATGCTCTGGAGACATTTCACAGTATAAATCAGTTTGGTTCTCAACCTTACCCACTACCTGTTTAGGATTCTGCTTCTTCAATGGATCTGATAAATAGCAAACCATTTGTCTCTGTTTCCCAGCTTATGAACATCCTTCCTCTACTCTCCTCTCTTTGTTCTTTTTCCCCCAACATTTATATTTGGGGAATGCTTATGCATTTTTAGAACATGATTTGCCTGTGTCATGGGACTTGAAGAGGGAAGAAAAAGAAAGTGTCCAATCAAGCGTTTTAACCCAAAAGCCTAGGGAATAATTCAATAAACAGTATTTTAAAATAATTGAGGCTAGTTAATTAGAGATTTAAAGTTGTTTTATGGAAAACTCTGCTGATATTTTGCCAAATTTTCAGTTCCTTAGAATGGGAATGTTTTTTAAACATTTGGATTACAGACTATTTTCTACAACCACTTCAATTCTCAATTATTTGTCAAGTAAATTATGTTGAATGGAAGTTGCTTGTGAGTTGCTGTTTCTGTTAAAGAATTAGAAGCTGAAAATGTCAGAGGACCAGGTAAAATCAATAATTTATGAAACCAAAATGAAAGACCATTATGCAAGCAGTCACAAAACCTGAGTTCAAATCCAGCAATGGATCACAACTTGGACCCTCAACCATTTTATCTAATTTCTCCTGGCTACAGTTCTCTTTTATAAGGTATTAAATGTAATCCATTCCTTGCATTTCCTAAATACTGTTCAAAGATTAAGTGAAATTTTACAAATGAAAGTGATTAAAATTTCTTAAGTGATACAATATTCAAAGATATTCAAAGATAAGATACAATATTCAAAGTTATCATTACACCTCCTTTACCTGTATTAGTAGAATTGGAGAAACAGAACCAATTGGATGTGTGTGAATATAAAAAACAGAACCAATTGGATGTGTGTAAATATAAACATACATGTACATACACATATGCACCCTCACACACGCACTGAGGAAGTGGGGACAGGGAAGGGAAGTCGTTGCTAAAGATCAGGGTTTGCTTGATAGGTGACCTGAGGCAGATTCCTTACTGAGGAGTCTGGGAATGGGGCTTCCAGCACCTGGGGGAACCCAGGTGTTTTTCATCCCAGGACTCCCCTTCTGGCCCTTGTAGTTCTCCCTAAATCCCATGATATGGTGCTTTCTCCTGGAAGAGTGGGTTGAAAACAAAGAGCAGAGAGAGATTTATCTTGAGAAACTGGTCCTGGGATTGTGGAGGCTTGGTAAATCCAAAATCCTCTGGGTTGGATGGCAGGGTGGAGACCCAGGAAAGACTTGCAATTGAGAGTCCAAAGGCAATCTGCTAGCAGAAATCCTTCTGGTTCAGAGATGATCAGTCTTTGTTCTGTTAAATTCTTAAGCTGTTTTTTTTTCTTTCTTTTTGTTTTTTGTTGTTTGTTTTGTTTTGTTTTTAAGTGGCCCACCCACATTCTTGAGGGCAATCTGCTTTACTCAGAGTCCACCAATTCAAATGTTAATCCCATCCAAAAGACACTTTCACAGAAACAGAGTAATGTTTAACTAAATATATGGGCACTGTGGCCCAGCCATTTGACTCAACCATCTCGTTATTTTATTAGATGGTTAAAATTATCCTATGAATATTTCAAGTATGTTTGAAACATGCACCTTCAAAATAAAAATATGATTTGTATTGTAATTTACCTAAAAATGACAGAATAGCATTTAAAATGTGAGCATGTGTGTGTGTGTGAGAGAGAAGACAGAAAGGGTTGTGCTGACTTAATGAGTGGGTCTACATAAAGCACTTGAAACAACACTGGCAACATTTTTAGGACTTTATATATGTTATGGAGTTTAGAGGTACAACACTTGTCCACGTTTGCCTCCTTCCTGGCCACCATGAACTCCATGTGTTGATAGTCTTACTAAAGTGCAGGGGCAGCATCCCTGGAAGGCAGGGAAAGATTTCACACGTGTTCCTCCAAGGGACACCACAACAACACGTGGTTGGCACACATTCATTACACTCTCAGATCTACCTTGATACTAGAAAATAAATTTTCTTGGGAACACTAACAGAAGGCCGAGGAGGATCTGGTTAAATGCACAGGGCATTTTTCTCTTCCTCCAAGTTTGTTTTTCAGATGGTTATTTGATAATAAAGGTAAGGCAAACATTCGAAATATTTTTAGGTGATTTTGATAGTGACCTGGAAGTACAGAATTTATAAAAAGGAGAGAATTCAGGCACTTACACCTTTCCAACTGCGGTTTGCCTCAGTTTTCTAATTGCAATAAGATGAAACAGATGTGTGCCTGGCCATTGTCCACTTCTGGCTAGTGTGGACCTAGACTCTTCTTTTTTGCATTGAGGATCCACATAAGGGCTGCATTTATCTAATTTGAATATATTCTTAGAATGTAATTTTTTTTTATCATGTGTCTATTTGAAGTGTAAGTTTTTGCTAAACTATCATAGATTTTATGTAATAATGCATTGGATCCTAAGGACTAAAGCTATAAAGGCACACCTGCCTAATTATTTATAAATATTTTTGAAGCAATATGATATGCTTATTTAATCACTTAAGTGCTCAGACATGAAAAAAACAAAATTTAATTTCTAAAATTAATGGAACGTTAGATCTATAAAAGAAATTTTAAGAACCTGGCACTATTTCTTATTGTTTTATTTTTCTAAATGGATAATTATTATTATTTCATTACTTTAATTAAAATCAATTGAGAGTTTATTATTTTTCAGAGCTGGAAATATGAAAAATATTCAGATTGGAATGTCTGTTATATTAATTGCACACAAGGTACTTAAAAAGAAAAATAATAGCACATAACTGAATTTCTGTGTGTCATACAAATAAGACAAAATAATGAATCATTGAAGGAATATTGTCTGCAAGTTATCTATATTCCAATCTAATTATGCCTTACCTCAAATGATTCACCAGTCTGTGGAGATGTCTATTTTTTTTTTTAAAGCAATTTGCCATAACAGACCTGACATACTAAAAAATAAATTGCATCTATTGGGTAAAGTTGTATTGGTATGTTGACATACAAAGTTTTAAGATATATTATAGGAATAGAGTATCTTCATAAACCATTATAAAAATGGGGAAGAGAAATGTAGCACAATTTGAACTTTTATTGTAGCCTTATAATTACATTTTCCTATAATTAAGCTATCTATATGTGTGAAAGAATTTACCCCTCCAACTCTTTTTAAATAATACATACATTGGAGAAAGTATTTCCCCATTTAAAAAACAATATTTAAAAAAATAGAAGAAGTTTGCAAGGAGAGTGTAGAAATGTCAAAGAGGCAAACTGAATGAACTCAGCCTCTGTTTTGTTTCTTATTCACTCCTTCCTTTAAAACTTTTCCATGTTACATACACATTATGTATTGTAGTCCAGGGTCAATGATTTGCCAGTGCACTGCAAAGATAGTGGAGAGAAGCAAATTCAGCAAACCACTCAATTTGGTAAAAATCTATTCCTTCATTTTTAATAATCAATTGCCATACACAGAATAGACTATTATTCTTAATGCTTGGTTTGCAAAATAATTTAAATCCACAGAAGGAGCAAAATCTTCTTTCAAACTCTGTATCCTTGAAAAATACAGTATGCTAGTTTTATCTATCTACTTACCTACCTATCTAACTTTAAACATGTCAGTTTTAATACCTTAAGAGTTTAGGTATGCTTTTGTTATAGCAAAGATTTTAGACATACACACCTACCCACTCATCCACTTTTTGGGCAGTCACATTTCTGACAGATAATCTTTTCTTCTCTATTGCAGTATTCAACATGACTATATAGAAAACCTCTTTAATGACATTCTATTTTAAACTCACGTGATTTGCAGCATGTAACATTGGACAGCAGATTAGTAGTTTGATTAGTTGACTTTTGCCTGAAGGCATAACCATTAGATATGTGTTTCTCAAACCTCAAGAGGGAAGAATACCACACTGTCAAAAAACCATCTGTTTCTTTTCTCTTAATGGCTAAAAAACTACAAAAATTTGCTCTCCAATGGTTAACTGGTCTCATCTCTCTCTTTTTTTTTTTTTCTTTTCTAACATGGCAGTATTAGTTATTTATAGAAAATTCCCTATTAATACTTCTTTATTTCAACACCTGGTTTGTCAACATGCTTACATATTCAAGGAAGGGAGAAACTTAAGCAGGAGAAGGCAAATAGAAGGAAAAAAAAAATGAAGGGCACTTGAGTGGCTCAGTAGGTTAAGCGTCTGGACTCTGGGTTTCGGCTCAAGTCATAATTTCACAGTTCATGAGTTTGAGCCCCACATCAGGCTCATTCTCTCTGTCTCAAAATAAATACACTTAAAAAAAAAAAAAAAAGAAAAAAATGATGTGTTAAAATCCCTAAAAGTTGACTAAATACTGTGAACTCAAACTAAATGTAGTTCAGAATACATTCAGCACCTTTTATAGATTATGCGTGAGTAGAATAGACTCTGTTTTCATGAGGCTTACGTTTAGGAAGAACAAAATAAAATAGAAGAATAAAATGATATATAGTATTAAGTGTTATCATGATAAGAAAACAGTAGAATGAGATAGAATGACTTAGGTCAACTTTTTCTGAAGCATTTATTTTTCTCTAACAATTGGTTTAATGATCTCTTCTGGGTTTGATTGTTCTGGACTTGCTTCTTACTTTCTGCAGGGATGATAAAACAACTTTGGACTATGTGTACAATGAATAGGTCAGATAGTCTAATCCCTGAATAATGTAATAGGAACTCTATCTGGCTATGTCCCCATAAATTACTCCAGTGGATATTAGTAGCAAAATATTAAGATTCTTAGCTATTTTAAGGATTTATTTATTTTAAAAACATAGTTGGAAAACTTACTGGCACGATATCACACTTTAAAATATGACTTGAAATAACTAAATGATTGTACCTCAATATGAATTTTCTAATAAGACTTCAATACCTCTTCAATTATGTGACAATTTAAAGTGAAAGCTCCAGATAATATGATTAGTTTAGAATCCCTTCACGGGCATGGAGACCTTTTATATATTAGTTAATTATATAACTCTTCCCCAAGCCTCTGAAGACTTTTCTGCAGGATAATATGTGGTAGTCAAAGGCAAAAGTGTTTACTATAGTCTAAAGTTCTATTTTAAAATGTATTAACTATATCTAAAATATTTGTAATGAAAATTCTGAGATTTTTCAAAAACAACAATAATAATGTGTTAACCAACATGAAACACTTCTGGCTTATATAACAAAAATTGAGCCTTGTTATTAATGATTTTATTTTTAAGTCTCTGAGTCATTATGTATGTCTTTAGTGTCTCTGAAAATATGAGTGAGCTAATGATTGAACAAGATGCTTTGAATGATAAAAAAGTTTTGTTGGATTAAGTGGCAATGGGATTTGGCTCTTCATTTCACCTTCACAATTGCTAGAAGAATTGACTAGAAAATGAAATTTTAAAAAATGGGAACTTATCCATTTCCTGGGGTAAGAAACAACCTAGGGAATTTAATTATTGTGGAAACAAGTTTAATACAGGGAAGAGCCCTATAATATTTTATTGAAGTGAAACTTTCATTTTCCTCACATCTTGAGACTACACTGAAATCTAATGAATTGGGAAGCTAGAGAGGCCGGGTGTTGGGGAGGCAGGAGATAGAGTAAGGAGAGGAGGAGTTGGACATGGCCAAGGGGAAATTAGTAGTTAATAGTGTATTGTTATTTTTGAAGCTATTAAATACTTCCAGTTTGCCTGGCCTTATCCCATGATCTTTATATGCATTTATCATTTACTCCTTTGGCCTCATAGATAGGGTATGAAGTATTTTACCTACTACATAGTGGAAAAGATGACTGTTGGCAGGGGACCTCCCACCTAGAGGACAACCATCAGCAATTCCACATGAGGATAGTGATACCAGGGAACTAAGTCACTTTGAGCACCTATAATATGCCAGACTGTATTAACTGGTTCCATATAATTTTAGTACATAAAATCTTAACAAGAATCTTGAGAAGGTGATATTTGCTCTTTCTGATTTTACAGTTGAGAGAATAATAGACTCAAAGAGGAGTAATAATCTGGCTCACATAGCAAGATAGTACAGAAGCAGGGTTTCAAATCTGGATTTGTCTGCTCCCCAAATCCTCATAGTTTCATGACACCTCCATGTACCCCCACCTCTGCTTCTCTCTTGGATTGACCTTTGATGACATTTATCTGAAATGCTGATTTTTCAACTTATAATTCACTCTAAAGCACAGACTTGTCAGGGCTCTCTATATAGTAGATCTGTCCTAATTATCTAGTTAAGTGGCACTGAGTTAGGAAGTAATTTACTAAAGCATTTTTTGTTGTCAAGTTTGACTGCTAAACTTTGTAGGTAAAAAGATGTTTTTATTTTACTTCAAATTCCCAAAAATCTGATCAAAGTCCAGTTAAATATAGAATGTAAACAGGTGTTGTCTGGTTATGTGACTTGGGATCTTGCTAATTTTGGTAAGCTATGTAAATTTTTGGTGTAAAGGGTATATAATTTTAATTTTTTTTTCAACGTTTATTTATTTTTGGGACAGAGAGAGACAGAGCATGAACGGGGGAGGGGCAGAGAGAGAGGGAGACACAGAATCGGAAACAGGCTCCAGGCTCTGAGCCATCAATCGGCCCAGAGCCTGACGCGGGGCTCGAATTCATGGACCGCGAGATCGTGACCTGGCTGAAGTCGGACGCTTAACCAACTGCGCCACCCAGGCGCCCCAAAAGGGTATATAATTTTAGAGAATATTTATATATTTTATAATTTTTTTTAAATACTAGGGAGTAGAACTTCCAAAGATAATCCTAATACACATTCATGGCTTTGGCTAAATGTAATTTTACCCATTCTGATAGTGGAAGGAACCAAACTGCAAAGATTAATACAAGCAGATTAATCTTGAGCCATTGTCTGTACCACTGGATCTTTCTAACTTTGACTGCATTTAGCAAAAAAGAAAATGTATTTCAATGATTTTTACCCACTCCTTCGTTATAAAGGTAACTTTCCTATAAACTATGTGACTTGTTTTATTAACTTAATTGCATCCATTATCAAGATCATATTTAAAAATCGAAAGAAAAGACAGTATGGTCAGGAGCATGGATTCAGTGGATTCATATCCAGACTGCCATTTCTGTTCTGTTACTATGGGCAAGTTATTCTGTTCTTCACCTGAGCACCTCATATTTACATACCTCAGTCTCTTCCTCAGTAAAATGAGCAGAAAAATAGTGCCAACAGCACTATTGCAGCTCTGTGGGCTTATTGTGATGATTAAAGAAGCTAAAGAGTTGTAAAAAATGTAGAGATGTACCTGTCCCATAAGTATTCTGAAGGGTTTACTCTGTTTTCCTCTGGACATAAAAATTTTCTTTGAGTAGAGTGATCTATTAACTCCTATTCATATTATATAGTTTCTACTACTTCTTGTGTAGAATCTCATGACCAAGTCATTTTGTCTTTGAAGAGGATAATGACATAGGCAATTTACTAAAGGTTATTCACTTGAATGTCCTCAGTTATGTGATGAAGAATATTTAGAAAAGCAACTTTTTAGGACAGATGAATAAAAAAAAAACAAACAAAACAAAACAAAAAAAAAAAACCAACCTCCAAGGGCACGTTGGTGGCTCAGTTGGTTGAGTATCCAACTGTTGATTTCAGCTCAGGTCATGATCTCACAGTTCATGGAATTGAGCCCCACATCAAACTCCACTCTAACAGTACGGAGACTGCTGGGATTCTCTCTCTCCCTCTCTCTCTGTTCCTCCCCCTGTTTGGTCTCTTTGTCTCTGTTTGTCTCTCTCTCTCAAAATAAATAAGTAAACTTTAAAAAAAAAATCTGCAAACTTTAAAATCTATTCATTTAGGTTATTTTTATTTTTTTCTTAAAATATGTATTTCCACAATGCTGTCCTTTATTTTTGATAAGGATACATTTTTTTTTTTGTCATAAGCATAAGCTTTGTATGATTTCTCTGTTAGCACAGTTGGAGTCTGAACTTGAGTTAGCCTTCATCTTATGATCTAAGGTCTGTATTTGCATACAAAAGGAGGTAGCAAAATAGAAATAAAACTATCCTTGTTTTTAATTAGTTTAGTATATATTTACTTGCAAATTTTAGATCTGATATATATGTTAATCTTTTTAATGGTTATTATACAGTTATATGGCATATACGAAAAGTATATATAATGACTACACTGTATTTTGTGTTTAACATAGAATCAATTTAGAATGCTTATTATGTATATATATGATCAAAATAAATCAAGGTACATATCAAATGGTTAATTTATCATCAAAGATCTAGGGAAGTGGTCCTATATTGACAGATAAGTGATTCTTCTTTTATTCATATTGCTTAAGCCTCTTTTGTGAATTTTACAAGAGTGAATGGATTCTTATTTAAATGAATAACTCTCTTAGTTGGATACAATCTACTAACAGCATGACTATTAGGATGGTGAATAAAAAGACTGGAACGATTTCATTAACAAGTCAGAAACGGCATTTTCATTTGTTTCCAACTTGGTAAAGCTTTTGTGATTTCCATCCATAAACACGGGAGGTTGGGGGTGAGAAGGTTTTGCTCTATAATAATAAAGAAAATTACCACAGAGATGTTAGGGGGAAAAAAGATTAATATCCTTTAGCACAATGTCAATTTCTTTCAAGCATATTTAAATCCTTGTGCTAGGATTTCTGTCAGCACAAGATACCAATCAAAGTGAAACTTTCTTCTTTCAGATATTCAAGAGAACTTCATTTTTTTTCTTTCCGACTCTTAAAATATAAGTACCATGATGAACACTCTATTGATGTTATTAGTGTTCTTTGTGAGTTGGGGAGAAAGTTGCACTTCAAAAGAAGTCAAAAGAATTGAAAATATAAAACAATAAATAGATATCAATGGGACAGTTGTACACTGCTCTCCTTCCTACCGGGCAATTTCATGTGTTACAGGTATTAAGAGGAAAGTATACACGATGATTTAACTCATTAGAATATGTTAGAAAAAGCTTCATTTTTATAAGTGTTTATTGAAATTCAAATACTTTTTTTTTATCCTTATGCACATTTAATATTCCCTATGCTGATTTCCAGAGCGTACAGCTTTTCTGTAGATATGGGAAATTCTCTGTGGCATTACCACCAGCAATACCAGAAAGCTACCTCCCAACAGGGAAAAATAGAAGTCAGCTAGTTAAAAAGTTCGCCCTTCTACGTTTAATGAAACACTTGGAATTTATTTTGGTTTCATTCAAGTTTCTGGAAGTCCAATTATTCCATAATAATTTTGGGGAGTTTGGCAGGAACTCTTAAAAATAATGGAACAATTAGTCATTTCTTAGGCTTCTCTTAAGTTGATTGGTCAACCAAACAGTCTCCTCAATTTTCTACTCGTGATTGTGATGAATAATTTTTTATTTGAAAAACATATCACAGGGGTGCCTGGGTGGCTCAGTCAGTTAAATGTGAGACTTCAGCCTAGATAATGATCTTACTGTTCCCCAATTTCGAGTCCCGCCTGGGGCTCTGTGCTGACAGCTCAGAGCCTGGAGCCTATTTCAGATTCTGTGTCTACCTCTCTCTCTGCCACACCTCCCCCCTACTCTCTCGCTCTCTCTCTCGCAAAAGTAAATAAACATTAAAAATTAAAAAAAAAAGAAAAACATATCACTGTGTTAGACATGTGATTGCAGTAGGACAAACTGCAACTGTGAGGAGATTATAAAGATTTATTTAAAAGTGTGCGGTGTCTAGTTTGATATTTTTTGAGGAGATTTTAGTGCATTTTTATTGATGGTTCATGATGAAAGAAATTGTCCAATCTTAGTTTAAAACTCATGAAAGTTTTAGTATTATATAAAGGACATGATGAGCCAGAGTACATTTGTAATCCTTATATTCCATAGCTTTTCAGTGTAGAAAAGATGCATACTTTGAATGAAACAATACTGGAAATATATAATTTTTTTAATTTTGATATTTAAGCAGTGAACTGTTATTTGAAAATAAATAAATATTAAAATGACTTATGTTAAGTATACCTACATAACCTTTTAAAAGTATTTTATGGATATATAAATATTTAAGGAAATTATAATTATTAAGTCATTTCCTTGATCTAACTTTTAGGATCTGAACACAAACATATTCAGTGCTGATTAAGAGGCATTTATCAAACTGCCCTTTGTAGGTTCCCTTAAACATGTTTAGCCTGAACATCACATAATGTAGTATGTTTTTTTGGAGTCCTGTCTAGGTTTTTTAAAATATAAATAAATAACATAAAATTTGCCATTTTCACAATCATAAGAGTACAATTCAGTGACATTAATTGCATTCATAATATCATGCAGCCATCACCACTATGTACTTCCACAAAATTTTAATCACCCTAAACATAAACTGTGTAAGTATTAAGTAATAAGTCACCTAGTAAGTTCTAAAATATTATATTTTTGAAATTGTGAAATTTAATTTAATTTTTTTAATTTTTTTTTTATTTTGAGAAAGAAAGAATACACACACAAGTGGAGGAGGGGGAGAGAGAGAGAGAGAGAGCGAGAGAGAGAGAGAGAGCGCATATCCCAAGCAGGCTCCACACTGTCAGCACAAAGCCTGATGTGGGGCTCCAACTCACCAACCATGAGATCATGACCTAAACCGAAATCAAGACTAGAACGCTTAACCAACTGAGCCACCCAGGTGCCTCTTGTGAAATTGAATTTTCCAGACTAATTTCCACACTAATTTATAAATCATAATTCCTTTTGTAAATTCACATGTGTATATGAATATAGATACACATGTGAATGTGCATGTGGATATGTGTCTCACATATTGATCATATGTTAGTTCAGTGTATTACATATTTTAACAATTAACTCAATTTTGTATGACAGATGTACATATTTTTAGGTGCATCAGACACATACATGATAGGATATTTCTAAATCTGTATGTGCATGTTAATATGCTAACTTGGTATATATATATACACTATAGGCATATAGTTATATATAGTATATGTATATATGTGTGTGTATATATATATATATGTTGTATATATATGCATATATAGTTATAGGCATATAGGTATATAGTTATATATAGTATATAGTATATGTATATGTATATGTGTGTATATATATATGCATACACCCATATACATATACTATATACTATATATAACTATATGCCTATAATGTATATATACATATATATACATACATACATATATATATGTTAGAAATTTATTTGATGTTAAATAATTTTAAAGGAGAAATATACCATGTTTGAAATTAATAGTATTCTTATCTTTACACAAATTATGTTTTTACTTTTAAAAGTCTTCTTGAATTGTTATTTTGTAACTCATTGGTAGAAGTTACCATTATCTTCTGATGTTTTCTCTCTTAAAAAACTCGAAGATATATAATTTCTGAAGAAATTGAGTTACTAAATTTATCTATGTCCTTATTGTTGGGACCTGCTATTTTTGCTTTTAAACTATTCAATGTTTTGGGTTTTTCTTTTCTTCAGTTTCATTACAGTGTCTGCTCTGAATATATCCCAGTTTCTTTCTCAACAATCTAGAGTAGCTTAGAAGAAAATCCAATGTGTACATAAGCTTTGGGCTCTCCCTCTGCACTTAACAACTTTAACAAAGACACCAGACTACAAACTTCAACTTTCCTGGGGTATTTGAGTAGGGTTCTTTGAGTGAGTTACTAGATACTATTGTGTATCTCACAATGCTTTAAGGTGGCATTGACTTTGGCATTGAATCTTTCCTGATGTTTTGCTGCTTTTATGCTCAGCATTAACACAAAAATACCCTTTTCCTAAATTGAAGACTTTCTGCCTTATTTATAATCTAATGTCTTAGAATTATATAAAGAGAAAGTATTTTATAAAGAAAAGGTGTCAATACCTCATGCCTTAGAAGGCTATCTTTTTCTTTAATCATACTATACAAACTTCCATATTTTTAAATTACACTTGTATTTATGAAGTGCCATCAGTATATTCATGCTGACAAGGATTTTCTATTTTAGAGAGTCTGATATGTGACCAAGAACTTTCCTTCCCTTTAACCCTCATTTTTGCATTCAAATAAAAGGTCTAGTTCTTACTACAATACCTTGTAAACCACATGCCTGTCTTCTTACCATCACTGATCCTATCAGCTTAAGGATGATGAGTTTAATTACAGACCTTAAAAATGCAACTATCATACAATTTTCTGACATTTTTATCCTTCATTATTTATTGGCTTTATAGATTCCCCTGTCAAACTATTCTAAAAATTTAAATTTAATCTAAGTTATAATGGTATATATACCATAGTCATATGGTTATATGACAAATGTCATACTTTTTACCCCTGTTTAAGAGAAACAGTCATTCATTGTCCTTCGCACAGTTTACCAATACAGAATAGCAATGATATATATGGGCTTGAATACTCACAGATCCTTGTCAATACAGTAACATATAAAGAATAAAAATAAACAGTAAAGGGTGCCTGGGTGGCTCAGTCAGCTAACCATCTGACTCTTGATTTTGGCTCAGGTCATGATTTCACAGTTTGTGAGACTGAGCCCTGAGTGAGTCTCTGTGCTGACTGTGTGGAGTCTGCCTGGGATCCTCTCTCTCCCTCTCTCTCTGCACGTTTCCCCCAACTCCTCTCTCAAAATAAAGAAACAGTAGAGTCTTTTTAAAACATTTTTAGCAATCCAGAATAATAGATTATAATTTACATTTTACAAAATGCCAAATGGGAATAATAATTTATATGTGTTTCTATTCCCTTCTAATTAACAATAAAATCTGCTTTACTGCCCAGTTAATACTTATCCAGAACATACTCTCTGTGTTGAGCACCACCGCAGATTTAGGGACACAAAAAAGAATCAGACGTATCAGGTAACCATGTAGCATATTCAGTGGTATAAATTCCTAAATGTCATATATTTTAAAAATTAAAATTATTGTCCCATATTTTGAGGATAAATTACTATGCACTATGGAGAAAAGCCATTCTGACTCTATAACATAACCCTTTGGATTTGCCACTCCATATAAATTCATGTTTGAAAATTGGCCCAAAGCATTGTTCCTTTTCTTCATGGTTCACTACTCATATTCAGACGTACTTCAAATTATTCCTTAAAGAATACAAGCAGGTGATTGATAACTGAAAAAAAAAAACATATCCTTAGATATGAATCAAACATATCAACATCCTGTGCATGTGGTAGGCCACAGTTATTTGAGCAACTCTGCGTACCAGAAGCATCTACATATTTCACTGAGTCCACAGAATTCAAACTGACATCAGCAAAATAAAAATTAATTGCTTATAAACTAACCTCTTGTCAACATGATTATATTTTACTAACATGAAAAGTAACCACTTATTGCATTAAATAAATCTATAAATTAAAAAGCTCTCTGATTCATTCTTTTTCCTTCTCTAAGAGTCATTATAAGAAGAAGAAATAAAAGGTTTTATACCCCAGGAGGCATGTTTAACTCTGTGCCTATGGGTAATTCATTGGAAATTTTGTGATGCTTATGGAAAAAAGATGATGAGTATGTGGTATTACAAAACCTCATAATGTACTCTTTCAGAAATCAAAGCTCTGCTAGCATCAGGAACAGCATTTTACATTCAGTATAGTTCATACTTAATAACGACCTTCAAAACTTGCTCTTATTTAGTACGAAGTTAAAAACAGAGTAGCAGAGTACAAAATGATGACATCAGTGTCACAGCAGGTAACTTAGGCATATTTAAAGTAGAACTCATTCTCTCTTCATTGGAACATACGAATTATATTTTTTGTATTGCAAAGTATTTAAATGATCTTGACATTAAAGTGCTATCTTCAGAACATAATTTCTTGAAAACATTCTTTTATCTGTAAGAATTATGAAAAAGAATGTCATTTTAATTTTTATGTGTATGTAATTTACATTGCAATAGTATTTTATAGGCAATTATGGGGGAGCAATAATAAGAAATGGAAACACTTTGACCAATAATGGGAATACTTACATAAATTCATATTATAAGTCTGTTACAATCTTATTTACATAAACATGTTTGATTTCCATGTTGAAAATGTGTTATAATAGCTTAGGAAATAAGATTGTTAATCTAGTTTAGGCATAAATGTCTAAGTAGTTTAAATCTTAATTTTATTTTCACTGTTACCTTAAATAGCTGGAAAATGTTAACTATTGTCAAGGAAAAGGTCTGTTTTCCAAATTCTCTATTTTGTAGTATGAAACTGTGTCGTAGCGACTGAATACAAAATAGCAAATTCTTTCCAATAGGTTCTATTAAAAAAGGTTTCCAACAGGTTTGATTGTTCTCTAGATGTATATGTATAATAGTATGACATATTGTAATACATTTTAAAGTTATTTTGATTAAAAAAAACCTCTAAATAGAGAACTAACTACGTCTGAATCTAGGTAGCTTTACTGAACCATAAAAGAATAGAAGCTAACATATGCAAATCTCAAACATAAATTTCTATGGAATGTAGCCAATCCAAAAGAATGTAAGGTCAAAACATAATCCTTAAGTTTTTCCTCTGAAAATATAACACAAGTAGTTTTAATTAAAAAAAAATCATAATGGAGCATCCCTTCTACATTATTGAGGACAAGAAATCACCTGGTTACAGATTAATAGGGCTTAAAATCTCTTCTAAAATATCATTTTGGCCTCAATTTGTTTTCTATTTCCATCAACTCTTACATTAATTTCTCACGAGGATAATGTTAGTAGGCAATGCTACTGCCAAGCCTGCGCTTCCAAAAATATTCTGCTCTTTTAGTTTGCCTGAGCTATGTTTGAACAAGTCCTTTCCCTCTTGTATCATTATATGGAATACTGGAAATTTTTAGAGGGATGTGTGTGTGTGTGTGTGTGTGTATGTATACCAGAAGAAACTACCAGGACACCATGTACTTAATGCCTAACAGAAACTCACTGACAAATGGTACCTTGTTTTTTTTTTTTTCTTTCCCCTTCATCAATACTGAAATCTAATTTGCTCATCAATCCCTTACTTGGATTTGTATAAAATTTTGCTTCTTTTGTCCCGCCAAATTGCATACCCCATTTTGCACTGGATACAGCATTCCTTTTAATATCACATATTTTCTTTATTTGCATCTATTTCAGAAAGATATTATCCAGAATGTCATCAACTTTACAATTTAAAAAAATATTTCACATATCAGTAATAAAGTAATTACAGGAAGTTATCTAAAAGTAATAAAGAGATGCTATTTTCTGTATTCATATAATATAGAATCCTTTTTTCTTCTATTAAAGGCATTTAAAGGTCACACATGCAAAAGTGAGGATAAGGTTGAATCCACAAAGCCTGAAGGCTACTCAATTTCTCCCTTATTCAAATTTATACTGACTGTCAGATGAGGAAAAAAAAATCCACAAATAAGGTAAATTAGTTTTTCCAAACATCTAAGTATTTTTATTCCACAAAGTATAAAAAGTAAATTTGCCATATCTTTAGGACAGGTACTAAAATATCTTCAGACACACCAAGTGTAGTGGCCATGACTGGACTTTTGAAATGCTTAGTAGTCTGCTTTTGGTATGTTTTAGATGCAGCCCTTTCTGAAATGATATAGATGATTTTATTATTCCTTCTATTTCTTTGCCTCAGTATTACTAACGGAAGATGGAGGCTCTGTTTGTATCTCATACATGCAAGATACAATTTAAAAAAATTACAACGGACCTAAATTTAATCACAAAATATTTCTCTATGCATCACTATTAAATTTACTGAATTTAGAATAACATGCCTACTTATATCTTTCTATGGGTGCCATCTTGAGGATCTTGTATAGTTGCTACTCAATGGTCATATATATTCAACAAATTAAATACTTCAGTTTTAGTATTATCATTTCCGAGGAATTAAAACTAACAAATTTAAGAAAGAAGGATATAAACCTTGTCTTACACCACGTCCTACATCATTTTTATCACTTAAAAACTGAAGACATCTGTGTTTACAGCAATGTAAAATAAAGTTCTGTTTTACTCTGAATGGCTAAGTAGAAATTAATTTTGCTCTTGTGCTATTAGACTAAAGGAAAATAGAATCTCTGAAATAAGATAATTCATTTATTTATATTACATTGTTTCTCTTTAGACTGAGATATTAATAGCGTAGTTGGTATACTGATTCTGGAAACTTATGACGGGGATGTTACAATTTTTAGTTTAAAAGAATCATAATTTTAACATACATTTCTGCTTTAATATTTGCTATTTAAATCCTTTTGTAATCTGTAACATCGCTTAACACATCAGTCTTAGTATTAAGAGGAAAAGAACTTTGAAAAATAATGACTCTAAAAATTTAGCTTTTTCTAAGAAAATGTATTCTAAATACAGAGGAAAGAAACAAGTAATACTGAACCAAACTAAATGAGATTTTATTTACAATAATGACTCCATGTTTTCTGAGAGGTAGTACATGATCAAATTCCATTCAGTAATTATACTGAAATCCTATATCATATAAATTGCTATTCTGAAATACTCAAAAGTATATTCTGAATCATCTAATAGAGTTGATGATATTCATTAGAAAACTTTGTAATACCTAGCTTCCTAAGGTCCTTTGCTTTTTCCAAGCCACTTCTAATATTTTCATATTTAATTCTCACAAAAATCACTTGAGTAGGTATTGGTATTCCTATTATACATTGGCAGAAACTGAACTCAAATGGACTAGGCTATTTGACAAAAGTTTTACTCAAGACTTAAACCTTCTGACTTCAGAATTGTTTCCCCGCCAGTGTCTGGTAGCATGAGTTATAATGTATGTGCTAAGAGACATTTTCGGGGAAAATCGACTTAAAGAATCAAAAAATGTTACATGTTTAAACTTAAAGAAAATTTGATGAATCATAGTAGTTCTCTCCACTCTGTATTCTGCTTACAGAAAAGTCTACTGTGTTTAAATGGCCCATTTTTATTTTTGATATCTCACGTAGAAAATCAAACATTCCTATGCACTTGTGATGAGCACCGGGTGTTGTATGGAGATGCTGAATCACTGTATTGTACACCTGAAACTAATATTACACTGTATGTTAACAAACTGAAATTTAATTTTTTAATTGAACATTTCTGAGGTGTTTTTATAATAAATACCTTGCAAGAATAATTGCTATTCAGGATTCTATGTGATTTGTCTTTACCAAGGAAAAATATCAACTCTTATCAACTCTTTTACAGAGAAAAATAACATAGTATAAATATCCTTGAATTCAGATAGCTGCAGGGAAAAAAATAAGAAAATCATTCGTATGCCACATTTTAGCGAGGCAGGTACAGACTTAATTTATTTTTACTTAAGATGCATTTTCAGATGTTTACATGATTTTACTTGCTCTGAAGTTTTCTCAGAATGCTTACATTACCATTTATCATTTTAAGACAAAGCATTAAAGCATGTACTGAATATAACCTGAAACTTGCAGAATGCCCTGTGTAGGTGATAAATTTGTTTGATGATTGTGATATTTTGCTCATTTTCAAAGCAAACGTGGAAGTCACTTGCCTTATATAAAACAGAATAGTAAAAGTATGGAATATGGGGGGTGCCTGGGTGGCTCAGTCTGTTGAGTGTCCGACTTCGGCTCAGGTCATGATCTCATGTCTGTGAGTTGGAGCCCTGCGTCGGGCTCTGTGCTGACAGCTCAGAGCCTGGAGCCTGTTTCAGATTCTGTGTCTCCCTCTCTTTGCCCCTTCCCCACTCATGCTCTGTCCCTCTCTGTCTCTCAGAAATGAATAAACGTTAAAAAAAAACAAAATTTAAAAAAAAGTATGGAATATGGACCAACCATGCCTGAAGTTGTATGACAGCTCAGATATAAACCTGTGTCAGAATGGATACATTGGTGTTGCTGGAATTTGGAATTATTTAAGTAATTAAAATAGAAAAAAAAAGTATAATAAAAATGTCAAGGGAGTTGCTTCCTTGGCTTAACTTGAATTTGTTTCCATAGAGTTATAGCTTCTGTTCTATGAGGAATTAAGTCGCGTCATATTTTTTCCAGTAAAATCACAGCTATGAAAACAATCAGGAAATACAGTATAACATCATGTGAATGCACATGGAATATATAACTTTTGAAGTTACACTTCAAAATATTTTAGAAAGTTTAAGTTGTGTGCAAAGCTGAATTATATATGTCTCCCCCTTTGCTTCACCTGTTCTTGGCAATATACCAATTGTGGTCAGATATTTCCTCCTCTAGCCACTTGAAGTTTTCATCTGCACAACTCCATTCTAGTCTTCTATGAAAGATACTAGGCAGGGCACCTGGGTGTCTCAGTTAGTTAAGCGTCTGCCTCTTGATCTTGATTTCGGCTCAGGTTGTAATCTCACAGTCATGAGATCAAACCCTGCATGTGGCTCTGCTCATTTAATCATAGTTCAACATTTAATCATTATTCATTAATAAAATTTTCCTAAAATTAGAATGTAAAGACAATAAATATTTATTGTCTTATTAAAAATAACAATGTTCTCCTACATATTTAGCTTTAAAACAAATATTAAAATCCAATTGAGTTAAAAGCAATTAACTTACTAAAAACTTTATATTTGAGATACATTTCATTGGATTATTTTTTCTCTCCTCTTACCACACGATTAAAGAAAACTTTGCTCCTTGTGAATAGATTGTTTTCAGGTAGAGACATTCCATTTAAAGTAGAATTATCAGCCTATTATTTTTACTTATCTAGCAAAGATAAGCTTCATCACTGAAAAATTAAAAAAAAATTCTATTTGAATTAATAGCTACCATCAACAAGGGATTATATCTGGAAATTAACATAAAGAGGAAACAAACTGAGGATACTTGTAGTTTGCCACACAAGAAAGGCATACGATAAATGAAAGACAGTTTGGATAGGAAAGGATAGGGAAGCCAAAAATGGTAGCATATGGCTTCTTATTTTTTCTTGAATTAGACCAATTATATTTCTAAATCCACATAACTTAGGGAAAATTAACCAATCAAAGAGGACTTGGAAGATTGGTTAGAAGGGAAGCCATTATTTTATGGCCCTAGGTTACTCAGGCAAAACACTTCTATCCAACAAAAAAATCAAAACCAACTGTTTAATGTTAGTTCTGCTATTTTTATTGGATATGCTAAAATATATTTTTGCAAACAATATTATAATATTCACAAATACAATCATTTTAATATTTCCATATATATTAGTATCTAATAAAATAGCATAGAATAAATTAGTTTAGATTTATTTCAAGGAACTTCTTTTTTCCAAATAAATTTTTGTGGTAACCAGCTAAAGTCGAAGAAGCCTCTTCCATGTACATATAATTCCTTTTTGTCCCCCAGCATGTACAGTTTTCTCCTGTTGTTCTGACACAGCTATTAGTTTCATCCTTCCAAAAATACCCAGTTTCAAGAATATAAGGTACCCTATAAGGTACATATCAATGTTTATTGAATCTCATGTTTTGTTTTTTTTTAATCAGGCACTGCACATTTTTCACTGTAATTTTATTGGATTTATCTATGAAGGAACATTGTCTCATGTTAAAATTAGAACTTCTTTGCCACTGAAATGAGCACAGGTGTTAAGTTGCCAATTAAAGTGAAGTAAACTGTCAAATGAAAATTTTTAATTACACTTTCTTCATTTTGACTTTGTCTTTTCATTCTACTGGAGTCTCAACAACATCAATTTGGGCATGCTGTTCTAAATGATTCAGCCTCAGAGTTCCCTGAGGAATCTCTGTTGCTCACCTGTTGTCAAGAATGTGGTCATTGCCTTGCCTGTCTTCTAGGTTGCTGCTGTGACAAAATTAAACATTTAGATTTCTTGTCAACCCTAAGATTTATACTTCTGGCAAGAATAGAAGAGATGTCACCTGAGCCATCCCTGTGTGAGGTCTGATTTCTCCTAACTGATAGATGATAAAAGTTCCATTTTTTTATGGAAACTGCCATTTAGATACTTATGATCAGTCTTATTTCACAAAGAAATAAATCCTCACGTGTAACAATACAACAACAGGACAAGAATGTTTATTACCTGAAGATGCCATGAATTGGAGGTTTCGGTGTTTTTTGAAATGAGAGTATTTGTTGAATACATGGCAAGATCAAACTTTGGTTTGTTTTTATAAACTTAGCATACATGGAAAATTGGAGTTTTTCTAAATTAAAGGAAGTTTACTGAACTATGTAATATTCGTTTTGTAACAACTTAAAAAGTAAAACAAGTAACCAATTAGTTAGGCTTACTTTTAAATTGAAAGAAAAAGTTAACTTCCATTTCCTTAATTTTAAGTTGTAAGAAAAAAATATATTTTACACTTCTTTTAAATATCATAGTCAAATATATTTGTTTTATAATATGGTTTGCATGCTGATTGTCATTTTATTATTCTATATAAATTTATACAAAAATAGTCTACATTCTAGCAACAAATTCAGAGGTCACCCAAAACATGATAGCAAAATCCTAAATAAGAATCTTATATTTTACATTTTGGTAATCCACTTTAGAAAGGATAGTCTTTAGCATATAGTGTTCATTCCATAATTGCTTGTATACAGCGCCATCTCAAGCGTAAAGTTTATCTCTGGATGACCTTGAGTTTTATGTACTTAAAAGGTAAGAAACTAAAAACAAGCATT